>NW_027361698.1:11790000-13282500 GCF_039654945.1 Dendrobates tinctorius | reverse complement strand
TTAAGGGTTAGGGTCAGGGTCAGGGTTAGGGTTAGGGTTAGGGTTAGGGTCAGGGTTAGGGTTAGTAAAGTAATGGTTTGGGTTAGTGTGAGGGGCCACCTAATGTTGGAAAAAACGCAAACGCGGTAAAAACGCACTAAAAACGCATACAAACGCATAAAAACGCTGCGTTTTTTTCATGCATGCTCATAAAAATGCTTGAAAAAAACGCAGCAGTTGTATGCTTTTGTATGCGTTTTTTCAATGCGTTTTTTTGCGGGAAAAACGCGCTGCAAAAAAAAGCAAGTGTGAAACTAGCCTTATCTGGGTGATTTGCGATAGATTTTTGAAGATGGTCCATCTTGTACCTCTCCCAAAGTTGCCATCTTCCGCTGAGTTGGTGCCCTTGTTTTTACAACAGGTGGTTCGGTTACATGGGATTCCTGAGAACATTGTGTCCAATAGAGGAGTCCAGTTTGTTTCCAGATTCTGGAAAGCCTTTTGTTCCAATCTGAGAATTCAGTTATCCTTCTCCTCCACGTTTCATCCCCAGACCAATGGACAGACTGAGAGAACAAACCAGACCTTGGAGTCTTATTTGAGATGTTTTATATCTGCTGATCAGGATGATTGGGTCTCATTTTTACTTGGTTTGAAAGACCAGCTCACCCACGTCTGACCTCACCGCACCTCAGACTCGGATCCGGCCCTGCCCTGGCCGCACAGCAGTAATAAAAGAAGAAATGATCCAGCTGAAGTGCTCTGGTGATTCATTGAGTGCTGTTCAGACAACAGAACAATTCTGTTGTCTGAACAGCACTCAATAAATCACCAGAGCACTTCAGCTGGATCATTTCTCATTTTTACCCTTGCCCGAATTCGCGTTGAACAATAGAGCTAGTTCTGCCACTTTGATGTCACCCTTTTTCTGTAATTTTGGGTTTCATCCTCGATTCTCTTCAGGACAAGTGGAATCTTCGTCCTGCCCAGGTGTGGACACTGTGGTTAAGAGAATGCAGCAGATATGGAACCAAGTGGTGGATAAGTTGTCATTCTCTCAGGAAAAGGCCCAACGATTTTCCAACCGGCATAGGACCATTGGTCCCCAGTTTAAAGTGCGTGATATGGTTATAAGAAGATTTCATCCATTATAAGTTTATGCTTAGAACATACAACACTGCCCTTCACCTCTCCAAACAAGCCTATTTCAACACCTTTATCACCTCACTGTCCAATAACCCAAAACTTCTCTTTGACACTTTTCATTCTCTACTCAATCCAAGAGTACAGGCCCCAACCACGGAGCTCCGAGCTGACGATCTGGCCAATTACTTCAAAGAAAATATTGACCAGATCCGACAGGAAATTATCTCCCAATCACCTCATACCATGCACTGTCCTCCCTCCCCCCACTGCATCTAGCTCACTCTCTGATTTTGAACCAGTCACAGAAGAAGAAGTAAGCATGCTCCTTGCATCTTCTCGCCCAACTACTTGTACCAGTGATCCATTTCCGTCACATCTCCTCCAGTCCCTTTCCCCTGCTGTCACCCCTCACCTAACTAAAATATTTAACCTCTCTCTCTCTTCTGGTATTTTTACATCCTCATTTAAGCATGCCATCATACATCCACTACTTAAAAAACCATCCCTCGACCAAAACTGTGCCGCTAACTTTAGACCTGTCTCTAATCTTCCCTTCATCTCTAAACTCCTGGAATGCCTGGTCCACTCCCGTCTTATCCGCTATCTCTCAGAAAACTCTGTTCTCGACCCTCTCCAATCCGGTTTCCGCTCTTTACACTCCACTGAAACTGCCCTCACTAAAGTCTCAAATGATCTGCTAACAGCTAAATCAAATGGTCATTACGCCATGCTAATTCTCTTGGATCTCTCTGCAGCATTCGACACTGTGGATCATCAGCTCCTCCTCACTATGCTCCGTTCCATTGGCCTCAAGGACACCGTTCTCTCCTGGTTCTCCTCCTATCTCTCCGACCGCTCCTTTACTGTATCTTTTGCCGGTTCCTCCTCCTCTCACCTTCCCCTTACTGTTGGGGTCCCCCAAGGATCGGTTCTAGGCCCCCTCCTCTTCTCCTTGTACACTGCCCCTATTGGTCAAACAATCAGTAGATTTGGTTTCCAGTACCATCTCTATGTTGATGACATCCAATTATACGCTTCTTCTCCTGACATCACGCCAGCCTTTCTAGAAAACACCGGCGATTGTCTAAATGCTGTGTGTAATATCATGTCCTCACTATATCTGAAACTGAACCTGTCAAAGACTGAACTCCTGGTGTTTCCTCCCTCTACTAATGTACCTATACCCGACATTGCTATTTCTGTGTGTGGTTCCACTATTACTCCCCAGCAACAGGCCCGCTGTCTTGGGGTCATACTTGATTCCGAGCTTTCCTTTGCCCCTCACATTCGATCACTGGCTCGCTCTTGTCATCTGCACCTCAAAAACATTTCTGGCTACCCATCCACTCCAGAATTCAGTATAAACTTATTACCCTCACCCACAAAGCTCTTCATGGCTCAGCACCACCCTACATCTCCTCCCTTGTTTCAGTATACCACCCTACCCGCGCCCTCCATTCTGCTGATGACCTGAGGTTAGCATCCTCAATAGTCAGAACCTCCCACTCCCGTCTCCAAGACTTTACACGTGCCGCGCCAATTCTTTGGAATGCACTTCCCAGGTCAATACGATTAGTCCCCAATCCCCACAATTTTAAGCGTGCCCTGAAAACGCATTTATTCAGACTGGCCTATCGCCTCAACACATTAACCTAATCTATCCCTGTGTGGCACAGCCAAAAGTTTTACAATAACCAGATTTCTCGCATCATGTTCCCACATGCTTTATGCATCCATTAGCCCTCTGTGTCTGTACTGTTACACACTTAACATTATGGCTGGTCCATACAATCAGGGCAACTGTTACCACCCACCTTTCGTGTCTACCTCTTTCCTCATAGACTGTAAGCTTGCGAGCAGGGCCCTCATTCCTCTTGGTATCTGTTATGATCTATGTGATTATTGTTATGCTGTAATGTCTATTGTCTGTACAAGTCCCCTCTGAAATGTAAAGTGCTGCGGAATATGTCGGCGCTATAAAAATAAAATTTATTTTTATTATTATAATTAGCATCACAGTTGTCTACAATCTTGGAATCAGTGATTGGGCCAGTACAGAGGGGCTACAGATACTCACTGTGCTGTTTGGTGACATGGTGTGTATCACACTCAACATGGACCAGAGGAAGCGAAGGAAAGAGTTGTCTCAGTAGATTAGGAAGAAAATTATAGACAAACACATTAAAGCTAAAAGTTAGAAGACCATCTCCAAGCAGCTTGATGTTCCTATGACTACAGTTGCACATATTATTCAGAAATTTAAGCTCCATGGGACTGTAGCCAACCTCCCTGGATGTGGCCGCAGGAGGAAAACTGGTGACAAATAAAAGAGATGGATAATATGAATGGTAATAAAAGAGCCCAGAAAAACTTATAAACAGATTAAATGTAAACTTCAAGCTCAAGGAAAATCAGTGTCAAATCGCACCATCCGTCGTTGTATGAGCCAAAGTGGATTTCATGGGAGATGACCAAGGAGGACTTCATTATTGAAAAAACATCATAGAAAAGCCAGACTGGAATTTGCCAAACTACATGTTGACAAGCCACAAAGCTTCTGGGAGAATGTCCTATGGACAGATGAGACAAAAATGGAACTTTTGGGAAGGCACATCAGCTCTATGCTCACAGACAGAAAAATGAAACATATCAAGAAAAGAATACTGTCCCGACTGTGAAACATGGAGGAGGCTCTATTATGTTCTGGGGCTGCTTTGCTGCATCTGACACAGGGTTCCTAGAATCTGTGCAGGGTACAATGAAATCTCTAGACTATCAAAGGATTCTAGAGAGAAATGTGCTGCCCAGTGTGAGAAAGCTTGGTCTCATTCACAGGTCATGGGTCTTGGGTCTTGCAACAGGATAATGACCTAAAACACACAGCTACCAACACCCAAGATTGGCTAAGAGGAAAACATTGGACTATTCTGAAGTGGCCTTATATGAGCCCTGACCTAAATCCTATTGAGCATCTTTGGAAAGAGCTGAAACATGCAATCTGGAAAAGGCAACCTTCAAACATGAGACAGCAGTTTTCTCTTGAGGAGTGGGCCAAAATACCTGTTGTGAGGTGTAGAAGTCTCATTGACAGTTAAAGGAATCATTTGATTGCAGTGATTGCCTAAAGCGATTGTGAAACAAAATATTGTTAAGGGTACCATCATTTCTGTACAGGCCTATTTCATGAGTTTTATTTTTAAAAAAACTTTGTGTAAGCATGGTTGAAAAGCAATGTCTGACATTTTGTTCATTTTCATACATTTTTGATTTACTTCTGTCACCATTGTGGGTTTTTCTGTCATTAAATGAGTGGTACCAACAATTTTCACCATGTGTGACTATATATATATATATAGAATCATAGAATCGTAGAGTTGGAAGGGACCTCCTGGGCCATCTGGTCCAACCCCCTGCTCAAAGCAGGATTCGCTAAATCATCCCAGTCAGATGTCTGTCCAGCCTCTGTTTGAAGACTTCCATTGAAGGAGAACTCACCACTTCTCATGGCAGCTTGTTGCACTCATTGATGACTCTAATTGTCAAAAAGTTTTTTCTAATATCTTATCTTTGTTTCCTCCCATTCAGTTTCATCCCATTGCTTCTAGTCTTTCCTTGTGCAAATGAGAATAAAGATGATCCTTCTACAATGTGACAGCCCTTTAGATATTTGTAGACAGCAATTAAGTCTCCTCTCAGTCTTCTCTTTTGCAAACTAAACATTCCCAAATCCTGCAACCTTTCCTCATAAGACAGGGTTTGCAGACCGGTCACCATTCTGGTCGCTCTTTTCTGAACTTGTTCCAGTTTGTTGATGTCTTTTTTAAAATGTGGTGCCCAAAACTGGACACAATATTCCAGATGAGGTCTGACCAAAGAGGAGTAGAGGGCAGTAATGACTTCACGTGATCTAGACTGTATGCTTCTGTTAATACATCCTAGAATTGCATTTGCCTTTTTTGCTGCTGCATCCCACTGTTGACTCATATTCAGTCTGTGATCTATTAGTATACCCAAGTCTTTTTCACATGTGCTGTCACTTAGCCCTATTCCTCCCATTCTGTATATGCTTTTTTCATTTTTATTGCCCAGATGTAGTACTTTGCATTTTTCCATGTTAAAAAACATTCTGTTAGTTGCTGCCCACTGCTCCAGTTTATTTATATCTTTTTGAATCCTCTCTCTCTTCTCTAGTATTAGCTATCCCTCCTAGCTTTGTGTCATCAGAAAATTTAATCAGTATACCCTCAATTCCTTCATCTAAATCGTTGATAAAGATGTTGAACAATACAGGGCTCAGGACAGAGCCCTGTGGTACCCCACTTGAGACATTCTTCCAACTGGATGTGCAGCCATTTACGACCACTCTTTGGGTCAGATCACTAAGCCAGTTATGAATCCACCTAACAGTTGCCTTGTGCATTCCATACTTAGTCATTTTTTCAATAAGGATTGTATGAGATACTTTGTCAAATGCTTTGCTGAAGTCAAGATATACTATATCTACAGCATTTCCTTGATCCACCCAATCAGTGATTCTGTCATAGAAGGAAATTAAGTTAGTCTGACATGACTTATTAGTTACAAACCCATGCTGACTCTGTTTAATCACTTCATTCTTATCCAGATACTGACATACATGTTGTTTAATAATTTGTTCAAAGATCTTTCCTGGTATAGAAGTCAGACTCACTGGCCTATAGTTGCCTGGGTCCACCTTCTTCCCCTTTTTAAAGATAGGAACAACATTTGCTCTTCTCCAGTCTTCTGGGACTTCTGTTCTCCAAGAATTTTCAAAGATTATGGAGAGGGGTTCAAAAATTTATTCTGCTATCTCCTTCAGTACTCTGGGGTGTAATTCATCTGGACCTGGAGACTTGAATTCATTTAGGTTAGCTAAGTGTTTCCTCACTATCTTTCTGTTTATAGATATCCTGGATTCTTCTATTCCCTTAATAGGACAATGAAGAACAGTTTATGTTACATTTCCTTTCTGAGAGAAAACAGATGCAAAATAGGAATTTAAAAGTTCGGCCTTCTCAACATACTGTCTTACCATTACATCATTTTCATCCTGTAAAAATCCTATAGCATCTTTGACTTTTCTTTTACTTTTGACATATCCCCAAAATCCTTTATTATTGCGTTTGACATCTCTTGCAAGCCTCAATTCATTTAGATATGCCTCCCTCTTTCCATTTTATAAACATTTCTTTCTTCCATTTTAGCATGAGCTTAAGTTCTGTGTTCATCCATCCTGGTTTCCTTAAATGCTTCCTATTCTTCCCTCTTTTCGGAATTGTTAACAATTGTGCTTTGAGAATTTCATTTTTCAAGATTTCCCACCCTTCCTGGACATTTTTGTCTTAAAGGATATCAAGCCATTGTATCCCTCCAATTCTCTTTCTGAATCCCTTAAAATCTGCCTTTCTGAAATCTAACCTTGAAGTCTGAGTCTTCACAGGTCTTCCTCCTCTAGTTATCCAAAATTCTAAAATAGCATGGTCGCTACCTCCTAGGGTCCCAGCCACTTTTACCTCCTCAACCATTTCCTCCCTGTTTATAAGGATTAGATCCAAGGTAGCAGTTCCCCTTGTTTACTCCCCTACCTTTTGGAAGATAAAGTTGTCAGCAAGAGAGGATAAGAATTTCCTTGACCTGTTAGTTTTGCCTGAGAGAGATTCCCAACAAATGTCTGGATAGTTGAAATCTCCCATGACAACTATGTCATATATTTTGGAGAACTTGGCCATTTGATGCATAAAGAGTTCATCCATATCTTCAGCTTGCACAGGCGGCCAGTAGTAAATGCCTACAATGGTGTCCTTTCCATTGTTCTGTCCTTGTATTCTTACCCAAACAGTTTCCACAGAACTCCCAGTCTCTGAAGCTTCAATCTGGTTCCTGAGAAGTATGGGTGCTGACTGCCTCCTGATCCTCCTGCTTCTCTGGGTCACATTTTCTGACAGCAGCAGTTAGCATGCTCAAACAGGAAGCGTGTCATTGATCTTCCCCATTTTCATGCCCGTCATGTGATCATGGGGCACCAATCGGTTGTCCCATGTGCCTGTCATCACAGTCCTGAGAACGCAAGCTCATGGTTTATACTGTTTTAGAGATAGTAGGTGAGGTCACACAGCTCATTATATAGAAAGTGGATAGGAAGGTCTAAATCTGACTGTGGTGTACTTAGAAAAATCATTGAAAATTTGAGTGTAACTTTCAGTCTGTGAATTTAATACAAATATTCAAGTGAGAAATTTTCTTGACCTGCAGAGTCAGTATCATTATGAATTGAATGATCTATGACATAATTCATTACAGCAACTTAATAACACTTTTTATTATTAACAAAACTGCAAACAATGAGGGCAGTTTAATACCCCTGTGTATTAATTTTTCTACTGAAGAAAAATTCTGAAACTCAGGCTTTCTGTAAGAGAAAGTGTGCTTACTGGCTTATAGTCAAGTCTTAAATTATATTTTAAATACACAAGAGAGTGTGAGGGCACCAATTCAAAAGCCTGTTTTAGTGTCAATTACCTACTATTGCTAATTTTCAACCTCTTATATAGATCTCTTCTGGGTGGTGCAAAACCAAAAGATATGCATCAGACTTTCAAGGAGAAAAAGGAAATGTGAGCACTCACCTGATCTGAAGGTAAATCAGTCCATATTTATTTTCATTTAATCTTGGACAATCATATAAAGTGCAGTTGTGCTAGCAATGTCAGTGCAGGTTACAGTCCATCATGTCTTTCATGATTTGCTAAAAGCCCTGCACATGCTTTGCTAGCACAACCGCACTTTATATGATTGTCCAAGATTAAATGAAAATAAATATGGACTGATTTACCTTCAGATCGGGTGAGTGCTGACATTTTCTTTTTCTCCTTGAAAGTTGAAATTATATTTATTCACATTGTATTTTGCTTTTTTTTTTTTTTTTAAATAATTTATTTATGACAAAAGAAAAATCTCATCATCCCAAACATTTAAACACAATCTCACAAAGCACACTGATCACATATAAGTTCGCTCCAAATTCAGCCATTTTTAGTGAATGTGGAAAATATTGTCCTCCATTTAAAATGGGCAAGGCACAAGGCAAGGGACGGGGAACTGGACGTGATGGTGATGGTGCATGCACAGGGCGAGGCCAAGCCGAAATTGTGCCACAACAAACACCCACATCTTCTCACTCGACCTCCCTGTCACCATCCTATTAGAGGACTGCAGCACACCACTATTGAACCCAGAGCAGTGACAAAAAGTTGTTATTGAATAGCGGATAATAAGTCCAGTCACTTTGCCACCATCACCACCCTGTCTTCCACACAGTCAAGTCTCAGTAGCCATGAGTCTGAACCGCATATTGCTCACCCTGATCCTCCTTCCTCCCACCATGCCCAGTGCCCGGAGACAACTGATCCCACACTAGGACACTCCGAAGAGCTGTTCACTTTTCCATTTATAGATTCGGGCTTCTTTCCTGGTCCACTTGAAGGGTGGCAAGAGGAGATCGCATGTTGCGATGTTCAAATATTTGAGCAACCACGGTCACACAAAGGCGATGGTGGGAAAGTGTCACAAGAGGTGGACGATGAT
The DNA here is from genome assembly GCF_039654945.1 of Dendrobates tinctorius. Classification (NCBI taxonomy): domain Eukaryota; kingdom Metazoa; phylum Chordata; class Amphibia; order Anura; family Dendrobatidae; genus Dendrobates; species Dendrobates tinctorius. The sequence continues at coordinate 13,273,770 of NW_027361698.1, read as the reverse complement.
GAGACACAATTGCCAGAAAGTCAAGAGGAGGACCAGGGTGTGGAAGTGGGAGACGAGGTGGTGGATGACACAGTATCTGACCCGAGGCTGACAGGTCTACTAATATCAATATCAAAAGGCCATTGTAGCAGAATTATTAAAACAATTTCCCTCTGAAAGCGCTTGCGGTAGAGGTCACAGTTTGTTGGACAACCAAAGAGTACAGGCGAGAGAGACACAACTCCAATCATGCAGAGGCAGGGGAACACTGGCAAAGTTCTGGGAGAGTTTTCTCAGACTCTCCCATGGCACTAGCCCTGAGGCACGGGGTACAAAGTTTAGAAACGTGAATGAGGGAGTACCTTGATGACCGTACTAATGTATTCCTTGATTCCTCTGTGCCTTATAATTATTGGGTATCTAAGCTGGACATGAGGTATGAACTGTCTCTCTAATCCTTGGAGATCTTGGCTTGCCCTGCCACTAGCGTTTTGTCAGAGCGAGTTTTTAGTCCCGCTGGTGGAATTATAACTGATAAGTGCATCCGCCTGTCAACTGAAAATGCTAACAGGCTAACTTTTATAAATTTGAACAAGGGCTGGATTGGGCCAGACTTCTCACACCACCGAATGATAGCAGCATAACAAACTCAAATCCAGTGTCTTTTTTTGGGTGGTCTATTCCCATGCACCTCTTCACATCCACGCATGGTGATTTTGGCTATTTGCTGTTATTCTCCTCCTTCTCCTCATCCTCCACCATATCACCAGAGTGACCGTGGTCCGTGATGCAACACCCACACAATTTTTTGAAAGGATGTTTATGATGCCTGTAAAAAGAAAAATTGATATACAGTATGTTCATTTGTACCCCCTGGGGTAAATGTTTGTCAGCCCATACATTAGTGCATGGGCATTACAAGTCTAGAAGACCCACTCATTTCTAATGGGAACATTTTCTTATGAGGCCCTCCTCAACGTCTCTTCAAAGGGGCATTGGAGTGCCTCCACATTTTTGGCAGCACTTGCATTTACTGCATAGGCAAACACTATGGGAGACCCACTTCCTAATAATGGGAACATTTTTTCATGGTGCATTCCTCTACGTCTCTTCAAAGGGGCATTGGAGTGCCTCCACATTTTTGGCAGCCTTTGCATTCTCTGCATAGGGAAACACTATGGGAGATCTATTTCCTAATTATGGGAACATTGTTTTGTAAAATGATGTAGCCACATGGTTTACTCTATTGACAAATACTTTACTGCAAAATTGTATTTGAAGAAAAATCTATGTGAAAAAGCAAAAAGAGATGCCACTTATTAAAGCTATGAAGCTAAATGAATTGTTCGCAGAAGACAACAATATTCAAATGCAAAAAGCAAAAAGAGATATCACTTATTAAAGTTATGAAGCTACTGTAAATGTATTGTTAGCAGAAGACAACAATATTCAAATGATTTTCTATTTAGATGGCTCAAATTTCCTCTGCTAGTACAAAATATTTATCTTATGGACACTCTCAAACACATTGCACATAATTTAGTATTTGTAAAGTATACATATTATGGCAGCATTGTCAAAACAAACTAAAGCTGCTAATTTTTCACTATGGCTGTACCTTTTCTTTAACTAGGTTTTCACTTTCAGTAATTGCATGGCAGGCTTTGATTTTCAAAATAAAAAAGTTAAGAAGATTTAGATTAATTTAAATTCTTTCCTTGGAAAGAAAACATAAATTAAACTGCTGCATACAGAATAGCTAAGAGCTGCTAAAGATAGACATGTGTTTAACAGCGATAAAATAAATGATATGCATATTTAGCCTTACCTGAAGCACCACAACTTGCTATATGAGAAAATGGGCACAACCTTTGAAATGGAATTACGCTTCTTAGAATTAGTAGGCTGGAATTAAATTTTATCAAGTTTTCTCATTTTGAAATTTGATAATTTTCTCTGAAATTATTAAAATATTAGTTTGGTTAACACCTGGATTATCCTCTTGAGGTCTTCTTTCTAAAGTCATCTATTATAAAGCGCACTTCTGACCAGTAACATCACATTGTTTAGGTCCAAAATACCATTCTGACTTTTTACATTTGTGTCACACTGCCATAGATTTTCAGCTTTTTTCATACTTTGAAGGATTAATGGCTTCTTTCAAAGATATGCTATGAAAGTATTGATTCTGCTGGACCAGAGGTGGACACTTCCCTCACAAGACCAACTTAAGGAAATTTTTTCAGGCAAAGTGCTACTCTCACTAGCATTTAGGGGAAGATTAATTAATTATGTCATAAACTTAAGGAGGTTTTACACATAGCGATATCGCTAGCGATATCGCTATAACGTCACCGATTTTGTGACTTTATAGCGATATTGCTAGCGATATCGCTATGTGTGATACTTACCTCGGACTGGCTCCCCCGCTGTCCATCGATGATCGCGCGAGAATGTCCGGCTCCATTTCTCGTCGTCAGCTTCCTGCTGGGGCTTCCTGCTGTGATGACGAGCGACGCGTGGAGGCGGGCGGGAGGACGTCAGGATCGCTGTGTATGAAAGGTGAGTATCGCCCGCTGCGTCGCTGCTGCATCGCTGTGAGGTCTGCCTCTGTGAAAGCTCACTAGCGATCATTTAGCGATGCACCAGCAATCCTGACCGGGTCGGATCACTGGTCGGATCGCTGGTGCATCGCTAAATGTAAAAGGGCCTTTAGACAATGTAAGCCAATAAAATAAAGGCTAGATTTATGAAAATATTGCATTCTACATGATAAATTAACACTAGAACTACCGATAATTTTTATGTCTCTTCTGTGACTACATTTTTCCGAATTCCGGCTTGAGACTCGGTGACTTTTACTAGGAATGGGCGAGTCTACTCGCTAGGACTCGTTACTCGGCGAATAGTAAGGGACTCGCTGGACTCGTTACTCGGCGAGTCTCCCAGTGATTACTCGCACAGTAATGAGTCCAATGCAAGTCAATGGCAATCCTAGTTTTGTCAGAGTTTTTTTTTCTCACTCGCTAGACTCACTATATCACATCGCTGTCAACAGCGAGTCTGAGCGAGTCTGAGCGAGTCTACGATTCCGAGTCCTGTATACTGGATTCGGGACTCGCTTATACAGAATCTGTTATGTTCCTACAAGTTTCCAAGACAGCCTATGTCAACACACAGCGATTGTGAGCGAGTCTGAGCGAGTCTACGAATCCCGAGTCCTGTATACTGGATTCGGGACTCGCAAATATAGAATCTGTTATGTTCCTACAAAGCTTCCGAGACAGCCTAGCATGTTAGGTCAGAAAACTTTTTTAGATGGACAAGCATGTTAGCCAATCATATTCAGTAATGTTGGTTGTGGCAGGACTATGATTGGCTTCTGTCCATCGTGATGCCTATGTCATGTATGAGAGGCGAGGCTGTATATAAGCCTTTTCCACCACCATTTCCTCTACATTCCTGAGAGATCTGAGATAGAGCAGGGTGAGGTAGATGCTTGAGCAGATCATAGGGATTGTCAGTTAGTGTAGGGAAACTTCAAGATTCCTTATATTAAACCCAAACAGCTCTTCTGAGAGCTACCAGGAGGACAGAGGAGTACTGTGTAGACTGTAGGCAGGCAGGGAGGATCAAGCCTTACAATGCAGTGCACAGTGCAGGGACTAGTGTGCAGCTTCACTGCTAGGTGTCAGCACACACACTTACCCCGCCAGCAAGTGACGCCTACAGCACCACCTAACTCCATCTCGGTGACTGTGCATTTGTCAACAATGTCACAAAAACCACAATTTCCCAAAAAAGAGGTTGCAAAGGGACGAGGTCGTGTCCGTAGCAGTGCTGGGAACATCACTTGAGCGATCTCCCTCCAGGCTGTAGTCCGCTGGATGTTATGCCCATAGGCAGGGTCAGTGGGGAGCCAAAGCAGGGGCCGAGCCTCCACCAGATCAATCAACTGCAGCGTGTTGACAGTGACACGGGCCATGATTGCTCTGTATTGCTCTGTGTGTGTGTGCGTATGTCAACTCGACTCGGATTATTTCCTGTTTGCTCAAAGCATGGTGTGTGCTAGAGAAAATCGCTTCCCTCGCCTCATCGGCGCTAAATAAGACAAACAAATGCGAGTTTGGACTCGGACACAGCAGCAACAAACTGTTGCGAGTGGGGTTTACAAATCGCCAATGCAAGCTCTTTCCGAGACACATCTGCGATTTGTAAATCGCACATTACTCGCTAAGACTCGCTTCCCCATTCATTAACATTGGACTCGCTAGACTCGCAACGAGTAGCGAGTCCCGGGCTCGGACTCGCTAGAGTCAAGCGATTCCGAATAATTTAGGACTCACCCATCACTAACTTTTACTCATTTAGGATGCGAAAAAAGATTTTGTGACAATAAATAATTTTTGAAAAAAAAAAGAGTACCTTTTTTCAAAATTTATCTTTAATTGCCAAAGGGAGTCATTTTGACTCCTTACTATATTTTGCTAGTCTTTGTCGCTAAATGTTATTATTTTTTTAGTTTTCAAAAGTTTGCTGTTGTTTCTATGTGTGTACTTTTGAAACTTACAAAATAAATCAATTCTCAGTTTGAAACCAGATTGTTTCTAGCAAATACAATTACGCTTATCACGATGATTGCTTTTGTCAGCCAAGTTGCAATTCAAAAGTCAATTCTAAACGAAAACTAACAATGTATTTTGTAACCATATGTGTAGTTTAATTTTCAACATGTTGTGTATGCATTTGATCTTACAAAATTAATAATAAATGATTGTAAAACATCTATTAATATTGTTTTACGTAGTTTATTTTTGTTATTTCCTGTAGAAAAAAAGAAAAACAAGCCAGGAGTCAAAATGACTCCATTCGGTAGTTCTATGGGGGGTGACAAGTCCGGTAGTCCAAGTGTTAAGCATGTTACACACTTTTTTTCCTTATGCTGCCTCAAGACTAATATGCTTTACACTAATATTTTGCACTCAAAAATTTAAATGGGATGTCCACTACCTGACATCCCCTTCTCAATCTCTATATTTACCCCTTGTAAAATATTAACACCTATACTAACCACCAGTGTTGGTTCCATTCATGCAGTGTCAGCACTGGCTTTCCCAGGCATTGCTTGACATTGCTATGTCACGCAATTCCTGCAGTCAATCATCGCTGGCTTCACTCTCCAAGTCTTCGGATGAATCACATACATCTGGAGGCAGTGAGAGAAAAAATGGCTTATTCCCTTTTTACTTTTACCATTTTATGAGCTACAAAAAAGTAGATAAAGCGCATAACTGTATAAGATTTGGCACATGATATGTTAGGCATTTTGGGGTGAAATATTATTAGTAAACTGTCCTCAATGTGTCGAATATCATAGCTTCAGTTAAATGGTTGAGTTGACTAGTAGAACCTGAAATAGCTCTTTTTTCACAATAGACTGAACCCATTAATCATACTTTGGCAGCAAATGTTAACAATTAGAGCTCGGCTACCAAAGATGCAAATATAAGAAAAGGGGATGTAATTTTAACATGATCAAATTTTGGCTTCAATCAATACTACTAAGTAAAAGATACTAACTTGTCTTAATTTCCACTGTGACATCTAAAGTAGTCATCTGGTATTAGCTGGTCAGACCTAGGTCCCCTTGGACCACAGAAGTGACAGATTTAATTTAAATTTAATTTTGAAACCTTCATGGTAGGTTAAGCCAGAAACGGCAGGGCACAGATCTCTAAACTCACCTAGCTCCTTTTGAGAGGCACCTGATCATTCAATATTATCCACGTCCTAAGGACATAATCACTAAATAATCACCCAGCTAAGTATTTTTGCAGAGAGTACAAAGCTACAGGAGTAACGATTACGACCCTACTGATAAATATTGAAGCTACAGTTGTCACCTTATAGGATTTATAGGTCCTTGCTGATAAAACTAGCGCACTCACCTTTAAAAGAGTTTGTTTTTTTACCTGCTCTTCATCAGTATCCTCAATTTCTTCAAGCAAAAGCTAGTTTTTGATCCAGTCGAAAGAAATGTCTTCCGTTATCGTCTGACAAATTTTCAATAGACTTATCTTTTATTGTTCTTTCTGCCTTTTCAAAGCGGAACAGCATTCATTCATTTAAAAATAATTTTAGTGGTCCATTCAATGAATACTTTAACATGGGCACTTTAAAGGGAACCCATCATGAGCAAGAATGATAATTACCTGAATATGTTGAGATAATCTGCCTGTAAATAGCATTAACCCCTTCATGTCTGATTACATATGCATACATCATTGGTTGTGTTCCTGATCTGAGGTGAATTCCGGCACTGAGTCCACATCTTTCCTTGCTCATGACAGCTGATCTGATCAGCTGTTATGTGAGTTTAAGAGCCACAGGTCGATTTGGCTGAAGCCCTGCTAAGTGTAGCACAGGTGATTGGATGATCACAGCCCCAAGTCTCCTAAATTAAATATTGAAGCCAGCTAAAAGTAAAAGAAAAGTTTAAAAAAATATTTAAAAAAATTAAAAAACACAAAAAGTTCAAATCACCCCTCTTTTAAAACAGAATAATAATAAAAAAAAATGTAAAAAAAATACACATACTTTTCAATGCTGCATTCAGAAATTTTCGATCTATCAAAATATAAATTAAACTATTCCTATCCGTAAACAGCATAAAGGGGAAAAAAATCGAAACTCCAGAATTGCATTTTTTGGCCACTGCAGCATTGCAATAATATGCAATAATGGATGATCAAAACATTGTTTCGACCCCAAAATGGTATTACCGTATGTACTCATGTATAAGCCGACCCGTGTATCAGCCGACCCCTAATTTTGTCGCAAAAAACTGGGAAAACTTATTGACTTACGTATAAGCCTAGGGTGCACAGTGAGTTGCCCCAGTTTGGCTGCATAGTTAGTGGCCGCAGATAATGGTGGATGTGAGTGGCCCCAGATAATGCTGCACAGTGAGTGGCCCCAGATAATGCTGCACAGTGTGTGGCCCCAGATAATGCTGCACAGTGTGTGGCCCCAGATAATGCTGCACAGCGAGTGGCCCCAGATAATGCTGCACAGTGAGTGGCCCCAGATAATGCTGCACAGTGTGGGGCCCAAGATAATGCTGCACAGTGAATGGCCTCAGATAATGCTGCACAGTATGTGGCCCCAGATAATGCTGCACAGTGAGTGGCCCCAGATAATGCTGCACAGTGAGTGGCCCCAGATAATGCTGCACAGTGTGTGGCCCAAGATAATGCTGCATGGCGAGTGGCCCCAGATAATGCTGCATAGTGTGTGGCCCCAGATAATGCTGCACAGTGTGTGGCCCCAGATAATGCAGCACAGTGAGTGGCCTCAGATGATGATTCACAGTATGTGGCCCCAGATAATGTTGCACAGTGTGTGGCCCCAGATAATGCTGCACAGTATGTGTCCCCAGAAAATGCTGCACAGTGAGTGGCCCCAGAAAATGCTGCACAGTGAGTGGCCCCAGATAATGCTGCACAGTGTGTGGCCCCAGATAATGCTGCACAGTGTGTGGCCCAAGTTAATGCTGCACAGTGAGTGGCCCCATATAATGCTGCACAGTGTGTGGCCCCAGATAATGCAGCACAGTGTGTGGCCCCAGATAATGCAGCACAGTGTGTGGCCCCAGATAATGCTGCACAGTGTGGGGCCCCAGATAATGCTGCACAGTGTGTGGCCCAGATAATGCTGCACAGTGAATGGCCTCAGATAATGCTGCACAGTATGTGGCCCCAGATAATGCTGCACAGTGAGTGGCCCCAGATAATGCTGCACAGTGTGTGGCCCCAGAAAATGCTGCACAGTGAGTGGCCCCAGATAATGCTGCACAGTGTGTGGCCCAAGATAATGCAGCACAGTGAGTGGCCCCATATAATGCTGGACAGTGTGTGGCCCTAGATAATGCTGCACAGTGAGTGGCCCCAGATAATGCTGCACAGTGTGTGGCCCCAGATAATGCTGCACAGTGTGTGGCCCCAGATAATGCTGCACAGTATGTGGCCCCAGAAAATGCTGCACAGTGAGTGGCCCCAGATAATGCTGCACAGTGTGTGGCCCAAGATAATGCTGCACAGTGAATGGCCCCAGATAATGCTGCACAGTGTGTGGCCCAAGATAATGCAGCACAGTGAGTGACCCCATATAATGCTGGACAGTGTGTGGCCCCAGATAATGCTGCACAGTGAGTGGCCCCAGATAATGCTGCACAGTGTGTGGCTCCAGATAATGCTGCACAGTGTGTGGCCCCAGATAATGCTGCACAGTGTGTGGCCCCAGATAATGCTGCACAGTGTGTGGCCCCAGATAATGGTGCACAGTGAGTGGCCCCAGTTTTGCTCCACAGTGTGTGGCCCCAGATAATGAGGACAGTGAGTGGCCCCATCATGTTGCTGCTGCTGCCACTGCCTCCATTACAAAATTTTAAAAAAAACAAACTATATACTCACCTCCTGCTGCCACTGCTCATCAGCGTTGCAGTCTCTGGAATGAGGACAGATGAATATGGCTCCCCCCCAATCATACTCACCTAGTCCTGGCACTTGTCTCTGCAGCGTAGCCCCTGCTTGCTCCATGTTCTCGACACCGCTGTGCTCTTCTTGCTTCAGCAGTCACTTGGTACTGCTCATTAAAGTCATAAATATGCACATATTCATGAGATTAATGAGCGGTACCACATGACCTCTGAAGCAGGAAGAGCAGGGACACTGAGAACATGAAGTAAGCAGGGGGGCTGCAGAGAAGAGCCGGAGGGGGTGAGTATAATCTCTGACCCCCCTGATCCCCCGCTGACCCACCCGGTATATGACTCGTGTATAAGCCAAGAGGGGGACTCGTAGGTAAAAAAGACAATTCTGAACACAAACACTAACTGGGGAAGAAGTGAGGGGTTACATACATCAGAGCTAGACTACAGGGAGAGACAGGACACACTTCTAAAGGGAAACCTAATTCCATATCAGTATTACAACAATACAATGATAATACATTACTGCGTGATTCACAATTCATGGGACATGACAAAGTCCAGCTTAGAACTTAACATGTTGATCTACAGGAAGGCAAAAAGCCCCATTTTAGGTAAAAAACTATATCGCATGAATCTACAACTTCTAGCATGTCCTAAACAGTGGTAAGGAGATACTGGGAATTGTTAACAACCATCATCAGATTGCTGATGAGATGTAGTCACTATCACATACAACCATTTACATACCTGTACCTTGTAGATGTCATCTTCTCTGATCAGAGTTGTTCTCTTTTTTTCTTCTCTATCTTGTACGAATAAATGAAAACTTTTAACAGCTCATTTCTGCAAATTTTCATCTTCTCTGGTATTCCACATTTCAACATGGTGTTATTAAAAATAACTGTAGGGACAGTGACCTGACAGACAGACGTACTTGTCAGTTATAACAGATGGATAACAGCTGGGCAGTAAAAGTGATAGGCAGTACCCTGGGTGACCACAAGGTGGCAGGGGGGAGTGTGAGGAAAAGGACTTGACAGCAGCTTAGGGCTAGGAAACCGTTGGTCAAGGGGGGCGGAGTTACAGGGATCCGGGAGTAGTATAAATACTGAGGGAGGGTTCCAGAAGATTCCAGTCCCCAGGGGGAGCTCAGGTGACAGGAGGACTACGACAGTTCGTGCTCTCTGAGGAGAACCAGACCAGGGGGACTGAGGAGAGAGAACGTCAGGGGGGTGGTCCTGACAGGAATACTGCAACAGAGATGAGGCCAAGAGAGTACGCATAGTGTGCTAAGGATGACGTTTGACCAGTGAAAGTACTGTTGGTGTTCAGGCCTACGGCAGCCACAGTGTCGGAGCTGTCAGTGCATCACAAGTGTAAAGGGACGGTACATATTAATATGACCCTGGTGTAACAGTGCTGTGTGCATAGCGGGCCCGAGGAGCGGAGTGCCGTGAAGCAAAGTGAAGTGCGGTGTACTTCTGTGGCCGTCAGGCGGACGACAGCTGAATAAACTTGGACTCGTTGTACCCGACATCTGCCTCCATTGTCTCTGTTACATCTCTGTGCGGTGAGAAAAGGACCACCCCCCAGCTCGGCCCATGAACTCTACATAACAATGTCATTATAATGGACCTAATTATATATCTGCCCTATGCCGTGCCCTTGAAAAAGTAAATGTACCTCAGTATGCGCTCTGCTTATGGTGAATAGCCTCCACACTGTCTTAAAATATAAAATATTGCCTTCACACCATCTTTCGTTATGAACTAAAATTGCCACATTCTGAAACTGCTACTGCTTTCACTTGTGAACTATAGCCACTACACTGTCTGCCCTTATTAGCTATAACCACCGATGAGCGAACATGCTCGGATAATGGCATATCCGAGAATGCTCAGGTCTTATCCAAGTATCTTGGGTGTGCGCGTATATTAAGTCCACATGGCTGCATGATTTGCGGCTGTTAGACAAACACAATAAATGAGGGGATTGTCAATTTGTTAAGGAATCCCCACATGTATTGAGGTTGTCAAAAAGCTGCAAATCATGCAGCCACGGGGACTCAAACATAATATACGAGCACGCCCAAAATACTTGGATAACAGACGAGCATAATCGGATAAGACGTTATCCGAGTACGCTCAATCATCACTAATAACCACATTGATCACTTTTATTAGCTCTGAGAACAGCTGAATCCCCCTCCTGGGGGCAGCAAAATGCTGCCCCCTCAGAGCCACCTCAGTACATTGCAACAGGAGACTTGGCAGCATCACCCTAATGATGTCACACCTGCCCTAATCCACAGCAAACCAGGTGATGAGGATGATATTCCACTACTACTTCTGTCAGTATATTGGTGGTGGTTGTCATGATTCTGGCAACTGTGGTACTATGGGCACTGACAAAGGCAGCTGAGATGGTAGTGGAGCACTGACTGAAATCTAAAGGTAAGAATCAGGAGGGTGCAAGGAGTTGAGGAGATCTACAAAACAGTGATAGCTGTTTGCTGATTCAGGGATAATGATGACGATGACTGTGAGAAGGGTCAGTACTAGGAGTCATAATGCAGGAAAAGGGTGGAAGTATCATTGATAAAGAGTGGAGCCAACATCTGGCCAAATGATTTTCCGGTAGCTGGTCTACTTATTCTTTGGCCAGTACTGCAGTAGGTAATACCGTAACTGCTTTTGGTAGAGAAGTTTCAACAGCACCTGAAATCTCTGGTCGTTATAGTAAAAAGTCTTTCCTGTGGTCCTCTAAGTTGTGAAAAATGTTTTCCACAGGCTGTGCAGTAGAAAAATAAATAATTAACACCATAGCATAAAGCAACTGTGCACTACAGCTCTCCATCAGCACATGTAGCAGCATCACCTGCACGTGAGGAAAATATAAACTGGCCATCAAGGCTCAAATCATCTGCCTCTTTCTCCTTATAGTCATCTTTCTGATTGCAAAACCAAATTCTTAAGTAGTACCTGGTTGGTGTCATCATCATGTACTACTTGTACTTGGTCTCCTCCATCTTATAATACCGTCAAACATCCAATTATGATAGTGTGGCCAGGAAACATTAATATGCACCCAATCACCTGCTGGTGTGGCAACTGAACTCCCACCTGGTCAAGTTGATTATGCAGTCGCTGACATTTCACTTAGTGGATTGCACTACCTTTTGAGAATTGAAAGTGTGCGCTCAGCCGCATTTGAAGATACATAACCACTATTATTTCTAACAGAAAGCTGTGCCTGCTCTGTGGCCTATAGTGCAAGAGAATGTGAAATTCTCTGATCTTGTCATTAAGCTCAAAATTGCACTGCACCATCCACATGTGGAGCAACAAGTATGGACAGGGCTGTCCTTCATATCCTACTGGTTCAATGTTTTGAGTCGCAGTGATTCAACACAGCAACCACTAAAAGCCTTCATAGTTTTGATTCTATACTAGTTGCACAGAGAGAAAATGGAGTACACATCCAATGTATATAAAGGTACAATTTATTACATCAATATCACACTGATATCACAACATACAAAATATATGACAAAAGGATCAGGTATTAGAAGGTCACAGACAGGTGCGCACTCTAAATGAAAAACCCCATTATCCGATCCACTTAATTATGCTTACCCATCATCAAGCCAGGGCAAGTGCAGCGCCGCCACCGACGCGCGTTTTGCCTCTTTTTCAAGGTGCGGTGATGTCTTGTGTGGTGGGTCAAGGTTAAATACCCTGGCAGCAGGTGCTCATTAACGGCACATGTATCCGGCCCTGCGTCCCGGAAGTTGCATCACCAGCGGCGACCAACATGGCGCCGCATTCAGGAGACGTCGCGATGACGTCACTGGCACGCAAACGTCACAAATAGGCACCCCTGGCAATGCTCCAAGGATACAGACATGCGTACTTGAGCAAATAGCACGCATACAAACCCGGATGAGAGGGGGAGAAGTGTAAATAGTGACATAGAAAAACTATGTATATAATTCAAAAGACAGCGCATATCATAAATACCAGTGTATATCAATTAATCGTGCATGAATAAAAAGAAAAAAAGAGAGAAAAAGAAAGCAAATAATAAAGTGATGAACAGTGAATACTGTGACATTCTCAAGAGTATAAATATTAAATATACAGACAGTGCTGATCAAGAAATATGTCAATAATATACAAATATGTGTACAAAATTATGATATAATAAAAATATACATATATATATAGGAAGTTCCGCTTCATCATCTTGTTTTGTCCTTAGAGCCATAGATATTGAGCCAATAATCCCACCAGATCTTCAACTCGAATGTCATGGTTATGTACAATCCATTCACGAGACCATACTAACATAAAATACAATAAAACAATAAGTAACCTTAGAAAAAATAAAACAACACAAAACACAAGACAAATTATAACAATGAGCTAAAACTCAAATTCTCATTGAGACCTGCCGGTGTCACGGTATCTAATACCGTGATCGGCATTCTCTCTGAGCTAACGCACGCTTTGTGTCACCACCCCTTATTCCTGCACGGATTCTGTCAATACCCCAAGCTTGAAGACCACTCGGATCACATTTGTGTTTCAAACGAAAATGTCTGGGAATGGGTTTGAGGCTGTTTACATCTTCCACCTCACGAGCGGCCATGATATCTCTAATGTGTTCACGTATGCGAACACGTAATTCGCGTGTTGTAAGTCCCACATACACTCACTGGCCACTTTATTAGGTACACCATGCTAGTAAGGGGTTGGACCCCCTTTTGCCTTCAGAACTGCCTCAATTCTTCGTGGCAGAGATTCAACAAGGTGCTGGAAGCATTCCTCAGAGATTTTGGACCATATTGACATGATGGCATCACACAGTTGGCGCAGATTTGTCGGCTGCACATCCCTGATGCGAATCTCCCGTTCCACCACATCCCAAAGATGCTCTATTGGATTGAGATCTGGTGACTGAGGAGGCCATTTGAGTACAGTAAACTCATTGTCATGTTCAAGAAACCAATCTGAGATGATTCGAGCTTTATGACATGGCGCATTATCCTGCTGAAAGTAGCCATCAGATGTTGGGTACATTGTGGTCATAAAGGGATGGACATGGTCAGCAACAATACTCAGGTAGGCTGTGGCGTTGCAACGATGCTCAATTGGTACCAAGGGGCCCAAAGAGTGCCCAGAAAAAATTCCCCACACCATGACACCACCACCACCAGCCTGAACCGTTGATACAAGGCAGGATGGATCCATGCTTTCATGTTGTTTACGCCAAATTCTGACCCTACCATCCGAATGTCGCAGCAGAAATCGAGACTCATCAGACCAGGCAACGTTTTTCCAATCTTCTACTGTCCAATTTCGATGAGCTTGTGCAAATTGTAGCCTCAGTTTCCTGTTCTTAGCTGAGAGGAGTGGTACCCAGTGTGGTCTTCTGCTGCTGTAGCCCATCTGCCTCAAAGTTCGACGCACTGTGCGTTCAGAGATGCTCTTCTGCCTACCTTGGTTGTAACGGGTGGCAATTTGAGTCACTGTTGCCTTTCTATCAGCTCGAACCAGTCTGCCCATTCTCCTCTGACCTCTGGCATCAACATGGCATTTCCGGCCACAGAACTGCCGCTCACTGGATTTTTTTTCTTTTTCGGACCATTCTCTGTAAACCCTAGAGATGGTTGTGCGTGAAAATCCCAGTAGATCAGCAGTTTCTGAAATTCTCAGACCAGCCCTTCTGGCACCAACAATCATGCCACGTTCAAAGGCACTCAAATCACCTTTCTTCCCCATACTGATGCTCGGTTTGAACTGCAGGAGATTGTCTTGACCATGTCTACATGCCTAAATGCACTGAGTTGCCGCCATGTGATTGGCTGATTAGAAATTAAGTCTTAACACACAGTTGGACAGGTGTACCTAATAAAGTGGCCAGTGAGTGTATATTAATCCACATGGGCATACTGCATAATATACCACATATGTGGTACTGCAGGTAATATATTCCTTGTTTTTAAATTCACGATGGCCATCAGATGACGTGAAAGACACAGATCTCCTCAGATTTTTACATGCCAGACATCCCCCACATGGAAAAAATCCATTCCTGGGTGTGCCTGCTTGAAAAGGGTCTGTTTTTTTACAGACATAATGACTTTGAACCAACATGTCTCTTAGGGTATTGCACCTCCGTGCAGTCATAAGAGGGTGCTCAGGAAGACATTCACGTAGAATAGGATCTGTTTTTAGGACCACCCAATGTCTATTCAGGATTGATCTCAACATGTCCCACCTGTGGTTAAAAGTTGATATGTATCTTACCTCTCCATCAGTTTTACTTTTAGGTGCTCTCGACCTATTTGCCAAAAGATCTGTCCTAGAGGCCCTTTTCGCTCACTATTATCCCCTCCTTATACATCTCCTGCTATAACCTCTTTGTAAGAATCTCTCCCCAAGGTCCACAGCTTGTGCCTCAAACAAATCCTCGGTAGTACATATCCTCCTGCACAAAGAAATTGTCTGACTGGTATTGATCTGATCGTGGAATGCGGGTGCGACGAGGATGCATGTAAGAGGGCATTCACAGAGGTCTCCTTTCTATATAGATCCGTATGAATGTACCCATCATCCTGTACTTTCAACATTACATCAAGAAATGTAATCTGGCGATGGTGAAAAGCATACGTGAGATGGATGTTGGAGTCGTTTCGGTTCAGCCCCCCACAAAATCATGTAACTCAGAGACAGGGCCCTGCCAGATGAAAAGGATGTCATCGATATACCTAAACCATCCTACAATTTTGGGGGCAGCGTGTGAGCCATCCGAAATCACCTCTCGTTCCCAATATCCCAAATATAGATTTGCATAAGAAGGCGCACACGCCACCCCCATTGTAGTGCCCTGCCTCTGTAAAAAGTATCTATCCTTAAAAGTAAAGAAATTGTGGGTAAGGATGAACTCCAACAACTCCAACACCAGCTCATGCATGTCTGGATCCAGATTGCTTGTTTCAAGGAAAAATCTGGATGCCCTCAATCCATCCTCATGGCGAATACTGGTATACAACGATTCTACATCGGCTGTCACCAAGGTCATATCCGCATCCACAAACAGACCATCCAGTCTCCTTAGAATATCATTTGTGTCCCTGACATAGGAGGGCAGTGTCTCGACCTGTGGATGTAGATAATACTCAATAAATTTACAGGCCGGGTCACATAGCCCCCATGCCAGACACAATAGGACGAGACAGGATCCTTGTGGACATTGGGGAGAAGGTAAAAGGTAGGGATAGCTGGAGTATGAACCAAAAGACCATTTAACACTTTTTTGTTATAATTCCCCTTTCATATGCCATTTCAAGGATATTGTGTAATTGACTCTGAAAGACATTGAGAGGACTATTTGTCAACTGGGAATAAGTTTCCTTATTTTTGAGTTGTCTCAAAGTCTCCTTCTCATATCTATCTACAGGCCAGAGCACCACGTTTCCCCCCTTGTCTGCAGGTTTTATCCCTATGTCCTTCCAGCCCTTGATTTCATCTAGAGCTTGTCTTTGTTGCGGGGTTAAATTATCACTTTTTTTGTAATTATTGATTGTTTTAAGATCTTCTGTTACCAATCTTGTGAAAATCTCCACTTGCGGACACAGTGACAATGGGGGGAATGTGGTACATCTGGCTGCTATAGGAGGCAATGATACACTTACCGAATCTTTATTAGATTCACTCTCCAACTATTCCAGAGTCCGTAAAGCCTCAGCTTCTGTAACTGAAAATCCTTGATCTGGTAAGGGCCATGAATGTAATCTTCTAAGGAAGATCTTTCGGGAGAAAAGGTGGAGGTCTTTTATCGCTGTAAAATAGTCAAAGATACTTACTGGAGAGAAAGACAAACCAAGTTGCAACACATTTTTATGTAGATCAGAGAGATCATGTGAGGAGAGGTTAATTACCTCCAGCGTATTTGTGCAAGCCTTTTTATCTCCTTTGGGTGAAATAGCTATTTTCCTTTTGTTAGATTTGCCATTTTTCCACCGTCCATCTCTCACATGATCCCTCCTCTCCCAAAGAGATCTTACACCATCCGGACAATTGCTGGACTCCTCCATGGATGAGACCGATGACACAGAGGTGGATCTTCCTCTTATGGAATTTCTGTTGTTATTAGTTTGGCGAACTCTCCATCTATAAACCCGATCTTGTTGTCGATCAACCAAATCACATTGATATTTTTTACTTTTCCTCTGAACAATCTCTGTTTCCCATTTTTTTAAAGATACAGCCACCACCATTTTAACTTTAGTCACCATCTCACTAGTGAGACCTTTATTAATCTCATCCGGTATTGATCCAATTTCAACATCCAATTCTTTAAGTTGTTTTTCATTATACTTGGATAATAACTTCATATATTTTCTAGAACATGTAGAGGCTGCATCCTCCCGTTGACTAACAAATTCTCTAATCTTGTCATTAAGCTCAAAATTGCACTGCACCATCCACATGTGGAGCAACAAGTATGGACAGGGGCAATACTTGTCCTTCATATCCTACTGGTTCAATGTTTTAAGTCGCAGTGATTCAACACAGCAACCACTTAAAGCCTTCATAGTTTGGTGCTAGGTCTGATTCTATGCTAGGCAGTGTTTATCCACCTCCTCATACACCCTTCTATCTTTCTTTTCAGTTTGAGCACTACCAAGCTGTTTTACAGCTTATGAGCGTAGGCAGCAAAAGCCATATAGCAAATTGCTTGTGCAGTTACTGCCATATGACTTAATAGATACCATTGTCATTTGAAAAATAATGTGTGCATTCAGCCTCACTGGAAGATGCCCAGCCACTATTGTTTCTCAATGGGTGCGCAATACGTGCTCCCACACAGTGGAGAATAAAGGCCATTCCCTGAACTTTGGTATTTATTTCATGGTCCACTACTAACCATCTAATCCTTGACGCTGATCTCTCCTTCAAACCACATATCCAAGCCCTTTCCACTTCCTGCTGACTTCAACTCAAAAATATTTCACGAATCCGTTCATTCCTCACCCAAGAATCTGCAAAAACCCTAGTCCATGCCCTCATCATCTCTCGCCTTGACTACTGCAACCTCATGCTCTGTGGCCTCCCCTCAAACACTCTCGCACCCCTCCAATCTATTTTAAACTCTGCTGCCCGACTAATCCACCTGTCCCCCCGCTATTCCCCAGCTTCTCCCCTCTGTCAATCCCTTCACTGGCTCCCAATTGCCCAGAGACTCCATTACAAAACCCTAACCATGACATACAAAGCCATCCACAACCTGTCTCCTCCAAACATCTGTGACCTCGTCTCCCGGTACTTTCCCGCACGCAACCTCCGATCCTCACAAGATCTCCTTCTCTACTCCCCTCTTATCTCCTCTTCCCACAATCGCATACAAGATTTCTCTCGCGCATCACCCCTACTCTGGAACTCTCTACCACAACATATCAGACTCTCACCTACCATCGAAACCTTCAAAAGGAGCCTGAAGACCCTCCCCTTCCGACAAGCCTACAACCTGCAGTAACCACCGAGCGACCAAATCCCTTGAAGATTGTGAGCCCTCGCGGGCAGGGTCCTCTCTCCTCCTGTACCAGTTATGACTTGTATTGTTTAAGATTATTGTACTTGTTTTTATGTATACTCCTCCTTACATGTAAAGCACCATGGAATAAATGGCGCTATAACAATAAATAATAATAATAATAATCTACTCTTTTTGTGCTAATCTGCCTAAGCACTGCCAAACTACTTTACAGCTTATGTGCATGGTCAAAAACTAAGATTTCTATCTTAGGTTTTGTCTGTTGAATGCCCACACTGTGAACATGCTTCTATATGTTGCATGTATACAAACATATGACTGACTTGTTTTATTGGCTTTTATGTGCATGGGTGACAAGAGTCATATAGAGGAAGAATTGCTTCTCTGCATCAAGCAGCAAATCTCAAGCTGTGTGGCTCTCTATCAATTGCAACTGGGCATTGCAGTGTGCAACAATTCCCAGAACATTTTATCTTCACTATGTTTTGGCAAAGTAACTCATGGGAATCATAGAGAGCAGTGATTACAGTATATATGACATAATGGACCAGATAATTTTTCATATCAGCAAATGGAGATGTAGTGCCAGAACAACTATTTTCAATTGTCCAGGCACTGTGTCCTTTCTATAGCAGATAGCCTGAGCCCTGACCCTATGGACAATTGCATCAGTAGCTTGTACCAGTGTGAAAACTGACCCAGTTTTATATGGGGATATTGTCTTGTCGAGCCTGTGATTTCACAAAATTGTCCTTGACAATTGTGGAAAACCTTACATTTGACAAGATGAATCAGACAGTAATTCAAGGCGATTTTCATTCACCTAACGGAGATGACAATGATTAAATCGTCAATAATATCTTCCTGTCCATTATTTTCTACACTGTTCTGCAGCTATCACCCTCCTCACCATAATCCCCGGCTGTCCATAATGTTGTATCTATACTGTGTTAATGCCTCTGCTGCCTGCACTGCCTGTGCTAGCCTTACACAGGCAGACATCCCTTTGCTTATCCCTTCATATTCCATACTGTACAGCAACTGCTGCTGCTACTTTTGTTGCTACTGCCACTGCCATTGTTGCTATTGACTGACAGTCATACATGTCCTACCAGTTCAATGTGTTCTGCAGCTATACTTTTCTGTTGCTGCCAGTGCTTGCCTTAGACAGCCGCATATTTCCTTGCCTGTTCATCAAATTTTATACTGGATTTTGCAGACTCCGTTACCGCTACAGCAAATAAACAGTACAGTTCTCCTTGTCTAGTCAATTCTACAAGTATACTGTTTTGATGCTGCGAACCATATTTTGCACAGGACAAATAAAAAAAATAAAACAAAACAAAAACAATATAATTTTTGATGGCTTTAACCCCTTTACCCCAAGGGTGGTTTGCATGTTAATGACTGGGCCAATTTTTACAATTCTGACCACTGTCCCTTTATGAGGTAATAACTCCGGAACGCTTCCATGGATCCCAGTGATTCTGACATTGTTTTTCTCATAACATATTTTACTTCATGTTAGTGGCAAATTTTCATTCATATAACTTCTGTTTGGGAAAAAAATGTACATTTGGCAAAAATTTTGAAAATTTCACAATTTTCCAAATTTGAATTTTTATGCCCTTAAATCACAGACATATGGCACACGAAGATCTTAATAAGTAACAATTCCCACATGTTTACTTTACATAAGAACAAATTTGGAACCAAATTTTTTTTTTGTTAGGAAGTTATAAGGGTTAAAAGTTGACCAGCAAGTTCTCATTTTTACAACACCATTTTTTTTAGGGACCACATCACATTTGAAGTCACTTTGAGGGGTTTATATCATAGAAAATACCTAAAAGTGATACCATTCTAAAAACTGCACCCCTGATGGTACTCAAAACCACATTCAAGAAGTTCATTAATGCTTCAGGTGCTTCACAGGAATTTTTTGAATGTCTAAAAAAATGAACATTTAACTTTTATTCACAAAAAAAATTACTTCAGGTCCAATTTTTTTGATTTTACCAAGGGTAACAGGAGAAATTGGACTGCAAAATTTATTGTGCAATTTGTCCTGAGTATGCTGATACCTGATATGTGGGGGGAATCACTGTTTTGGCGCATGACAGAGCTCAAAAGGGAAGGAGCGCCGTTTGATTTTTTTCAATGCAAAACTGGCTGGAATTCAGATCGGATGCCATGTCACATTTGGAGAGCCCCTGATGTGCAAAAACACTGGAAACCCCCCACAAGTGACCCAGTTTTAGAAACTAGGCCCCCAGGGAACTTATCTAGGTATGTGGTGAGAACTTTGAACCCAAAGGGCTTCACAGAAGTTTATAACATACAGCCGTACAATTAAGAAATCATATATTTTCAACAAAAATGATCTTTTCATCCCCAATTTTTATTTTCCCAAGGAAAACAGGACCGCAAAAGTTATTGTGCAATTTGTCCTGAGTACGCCAATACCCGATATGTTGGGGTAAACCACTGTTTGGGCTCATGGCAGAGATCGGAAAGGAATGAGCGCCGTTTGACTTTTTCAACACAGAATTGGCTTGAGCCATATCGCATTTGGAGGGCCCCTGATGTGCCTAAACAGTGTAAATCCCCCACAAATGACAATATTTTGGAAACTAGACCCCCCAAGGAACTTATCTAGATGTGTGGTGAGAAATTTAAACCCCCATGGGCTTCACATAAGTTTATAACATACAGCCGTAAAATTAAAAAATCATATTTTTTCCAAAATAATGATCTTTTTCACCCCCAATTGTTATTTTCCCAAGGGAAACAGGACCCCAAAAGTTATTGTGAAATTTGTCATGAGTACGCTGATACCCCATATGTGGGGGTAAACCATTGTTTGAGCGCATGGCAGAGCTCGGAAGGGAAGGGGCACCGTTTGACGCAAAATTGGCTGGAATTGAGATCGGGCACCATGTCGTGTTTGGAGAGCCCCTGATGTGCCTGAACAATGTAAACACCTCACAAGTGACCCCATTTTGGAAACTAGATCCCCCAAAGAACTTATCTAGATGTGTGGTGAGCACTTTGAACCCCAAAGTGCTTCACAGAAGTTTATAACGTAGTGCCATAAAAATTAAAAAAATCATTTTTTTCCACAAAAATGATACTTTTGCCCCAATTTATTATTTTCTTAAGGGTAACAGGAGAAATTGTGCCCCAAAAGTTGTGCAATATGTCCTGAGTAGGCTGATACCCCATATGTGAGGTTAAACCACTGTTTGGGTACATGGCAGAGCTTAGAAGGGAAGGAGCACCGTTTGACTTTTTCAACGCAGAATTGGCCGGAATTGAGATTAGACGCCATGTTGCATTTGGAGAGCCCCTGCTGTGCCTAAACAGTGGAAACCCCCAATTCTAACTTCAACCCTAACCCCAATACACCCCTAACCCTAATCTCAGCCCTAACGCTAGGCAAAGCCCTAACCCTAATGAGAAAATGGAAAAATACATTTTTTAATTTTATTATTTTTCCCTAACTAAGGGGGTGATAACGGGGGGTTTGATTTACTATTCATAGCTGGTTTTTATGTTTGGCAGCTGTCACACGCTAAAAGACGCTTTTTATTGTAAAAATAGTTTTTGCACCACCACATTTTGAGAGCTATAATTTTTACGTATTTTGACCCACAGAGTCATGTGAGGTCGTATTTTTTTGTGGGACGAGTTGACGTTTTTATTGGTTCCATTTTCCGGCACATGACATTTTTTGATCACTTTTTATTCCGATTTTTAGGGCACAGAATTAACAAAACCAGAATTTCATGAATTTCTTTTGGAGGGCGTTTACACCATTCTGCGTGTGGTAAAATTGATAAAGAAGTTTTATTCTTCGGGTCAGTATGATTGCAGCGATACCTCATTTATATCTTTTTTTATGCTTTGGCGCTTTTATACAATAAAAATAATTTTATATAAAAAATAATTATTTTTGCATCACTTTATTCTGCGAGCTATAACTTTTTTATTTTTTCGCTAATGATGCTGTATGTTGGCTTGCTTTTTTGCGTGACAACATATCGTTTTCAGCAGCACTATGGTTATTTATATACGTCTTTTTGATTGCACGTTATTGCACTTTTTGTTAGGCGGTATGATGAGAAAGCATTTTTTTGCTTTTTTTTTTAGGGATTCACTAAAGGAGTTAACTAGTGGGACAGTTTTATAGGGCAGGTCGTTATGGATGCGGCGATACTAAATATGTGTACTTTTATTGATTTTTTTTAATTTTCAAAAAAAAAGAATTTATTAGGGAATATTTTTTTTTCTTTTATTTATTTAGGAATTTTTTAGAAATTTTTTTTACACTTTTTATTTTTTTACTTTATTATATTGTCCCAGTGTGGGACAATATAATAAAGTGTCAGATCAGCAATCTGACAGGCACTGCTGAGGCTTTCTCAGCGCCTGATCTCAGCAGGTACTGAGAAAGCCGCCTCCCTGCAGGACCCCGAAGGCCCCCGCAGCCATATTGGGTCTGGGGGCCTGCAGGGAGGAGACCCTCAGAGCAGCGAGAGCACATCGCGCTGCTCTGAGGGTCTCAGAGAAGCACGCAGGGAGCCCCCTCCCTGTGATTCTTCCCTGTGCCCCCGGTACACTGCAATCATGTTTGATCACAGTGTGCCAGGGGTTAATGTGCCGGGGGCAGTCCAAGACCGCCCCTGGCACATAGAGCTTGGTGTCAGCTGTGATAATCAGCTGACACCCGGCCGCGATCAGTGGCTCTCCCCCCGTGAGCACCGCTGATCGCGGTGATGTACTATCCTGTCCCCGGTCATACGGATCAGGGTACCGTGGATGGGATAGTACGTCGGATGTTAGAAAGGGGTTAAAAATCCATTTCTTCTTCACTTTCCAAAAAGCAGAACTAAATTTTTATCATTATTACTATTTCATAAATTCTGTCAAGAAATAAATAACCAATACACCTACAGAGAGTTTGATATTTTATGTTCTTGGTAGACACAAACATGTCATGTCAAAAAAGGTATGTGCTAGATTTTAAAGTCTCTGAAGACTTCTTGAGGACAAAGCCTTTACTTTAATTATAGTTATGCATTTGTGTCTGACAATTTTATAATTATTATACATTTTTATAGTGCCATTTATTCCATGACGCTTTACATGTGAGTTTTGTTAAAGTGCCATTCTAGTGGTTTATTTTATTTCATTATCTGTTAACTATCAGTAATGTAGGTTCTAGGTAAGCATTAAAATACTTACCAGTCTCCATCTTCTGCTGTTCCCAGTGCTGCTCTCTACTTCATCATGAACAGAAGTATCTTTCTCATTGTAAGTCTATGAGACTCAGAACGAGGCACCAAAGATTTACATTAAGAAAGGGACTAACTGTCCACTGTGTAAGTCTGCAAGGAAGAGTTGCAGTCACATGGTGAAGGAGAGAGACTGGAGAAGCAATGGAAATGCAGAAGACAGCAGCCAATAAGTATTTTAATACATGCACTGTACTTACTGTATATTTTATGATAGCTAACAGATAGAGATTTAAAAAAATTACTGAAATGATTCTTTAAGGCAAAATCTGAGATTTTCTGATAATTAAATTGTCTATTTTGCAGGCTCTTCTGGAAACTCAGAGGTTGCTTAGAACAAAAGTAACTAATTTTACATTTAACCTGGGATTTTCTGGAAAGTTCTACCACACAGGTAAGTCACAATGTGGCAATTATTTTACAGATGTAGCCTAGCGGAGCTTTAGCACAAGTTTTTATGCTGTCACAATGTTTTTCTGCCACTGTCCACAGGGCTGCAGACAAAGCCAGAATTCAACAATAAATTAAACTCTGAAAATATGTAACATTTATCAAAGGGTTTTTACTAGTACAAAAAATAAAGAAAAAAAGTAAAAATTATCTGGCTCCCCCTGCAATGAGCTCCCAAACCTGTTAATTTTCATTTTTAATTCCACTTCAGTCCTTACAACCATCTTTGTGGTTTGTTATTGTTTTCATCATAAACTTCCTGCCAGCTCTTCCGTTATTCATCTAGAATACATTTCCCAAGAAGCAGAGACATACAGATACAGTGGGGAAAATAAGTAATTGATACACTGCAGATTTTGCATGTTTTCCCACCTAAAAAGAATGGAGAGGTCTGTAATTTTTATTGTAGTTACAACTGTGAGAGACAGAATCTTAAAAAAATCCAAAAAAATCAGATTCTATGAGTTTTTCAAAATTAATTATCATTTTATTGCATTAAATAAGTGTTTGATGCAATAGAAAAACCAAACTTAATATTTGTTACAGAAGCCTTTGTTTGCAATTACAGAGGGCAGACGTTTCATGTAGATCTTGACCAAGTTTGCACATGCTGCAGCAAAGATTTTGGCCCATACCTCCATACAGAACCTCTACAGATCTTTCAGATTTCGAGTCTGACGCTGGGCAACAATGACAGGGACCTTGATGCTGGGCAACAAAAACAGCTCCCTCCCAAGATTTTCCATTGTATTTAGGTCTGGAGACTGGCTAAGCCACTCTAGGACCTTGAAATGCTTCTTATGGAGCTGCTCCTTAGTTGCCCTCACTGTGTTTCCCGTTATTGTCACACTTGAAGCCATGATCCATTTTTGATGCTCTTGCTGAGGGAAGGAGGTTATTGGCCAAAATCTCTCGATACATGACCCCATACATCTTCCCTTCAATACAATGCAGTCATCCTGTCCCTTTTGGAGGAAAGCACTCTGAATGTATGACTTTTTTCCCCCAACATGCATCAT
This sequence comes from Dendrobates tinctorius, assembly GCF_039654945.1. NCBI lineage: Eukaryota > Metazoa > Chordata > Amphibia > Anura > Dendrobatidae > Dendrobates > Dendrobates tinctorius. The sequence continues at coordinate 13,248,973 of NW_027361698.1, read as the reverse complement.
GGTTGGGATGTTGTTCTTGTGGTTGTACTGATCACTCTTCTTCCTCCAAACACAGTGAGTGGGGTTGATACCAGGTCCTATTGTGGGGTTCTCAGCTGATTCCTGACATTTCTCAGAATTTCTCAGATTCTGTGTCTCACAGTTGAAGTATACCTACAATAAAAAATTACAGACATCTCCATTCTTTGTAGGTGGGATCTCCATTCTTTTTAGGTGAGAAAATTTGCAAAATTGGCAGTGTATGAAATACTTTTTTCCCACTGTATTTATCCTGCAGTTCACACATTATTATATTGCTATCAAATGCTCCCCCTACACTGTATGACACCCCCACAAACCCACCCACACAAGATGATGCCCTGTAAGCCTCATGTACAATGATGCCCATTTGCTCCTCACATTGTTACAATGATACAATGGCTCACTCACACACACACAATATAATGCCCTCACTGCATCTCCACACAGTATATTATCTCACTGATCCCCAAAACACAGTATAATGTCCCCTCCGTGGACAATATAATTGCTTCAACAACCCACCCCACACACAAAATATTATGCTCCCACATTCTCTAAACATAGTATTATGCCAACACTATCCCCCCACACATACCCAGTATGATTTCCCACAGTCTACCCCACTCACAGTGTGATGCCCACACAGCCCCACACATAGCATGATGCCCCGACAGCTCCCCACACAATATTAAACCTACACTTCCCCCACATAGTATAATGCCCTCACAGCCACCCACAATTCTTACACAAGGCATTGTGCCCCACACACAGTATGACAGCACCACAGTCTTCCTCACACGGGGTGTTTTTATAGGGAAGCACATAGTTTGAACCCCCACATTCTTCCCACAAGGTATGATAGTGCACACACAGTATAATGGCATCCACAGCTTCTCACACATGTTCATGCCCCTCCAGCCCTTCACAAGTAAATACTGACAAATGGAAAAAAATCCTCACCTTGCCCCAATCCTCTAAAGGGTTGTTCTGCTCTGTGCAGCATGTGGACTGAGACTTTGTTCAGTATTTGCAGTCTTGGGATGTTATTGTGCCTGTTGCTCTGGGAGTCAGTTGCACAAGCTAATGGCCTTATCTTTATATTCAACTGTATCTGCATCTTGATGATATAGATATAGAATCATAGAATGTTAGAGTTGGAAAGGACCTCAAGGGTCGTGTCCAACCCCCTGCTTAATGCAGGATTCACTAAACCATCCCAGACAGATGGCTATCCAGCCTCTGTTTGAAGACTTCCATTGAAGGAAAACTCACTACCTCTCATGTCAGCCTGTTCCACTCATTGATCACCCTCACTATCAAACAGTTTTTTTCTAATATCTAATTTGTATCTTCTCCCTTTCAGTTTCATTCCATTGATTCTCGTGTTTACATGTGCAAATGAGAATAAGGATGATCCTTCTACACTGTGACACCCCTTCAGATATTTCTAGACAGCTATTAAGGCTCCTCTTAGCCTTCTTTTTGAAAGTTAAACATGCCCAGACCCTTTATCCATTTCTTGTAGGACATGTTTTGCAGTCTGCTCACCATCCTGGTAGCTCTTCTCTGAACTTGCTCCAGTTTTTCATTGTCTTTTTTAAAATGTGGTGCCCAGAACTGGACACAGTATTCCAGATGAGGCCTGACCAAGGAGGAGTAGAGGTGGATAATTACTTTACGTTATCTAGACTCTATGCTTCTCTTTATACATCCTAGAACTATGTTTGCTTTTTTCTGCTGCATCACAGTGTTGACTCACGTGCAGTCTGTGATATATTAGTATACCTAAGTCTTTTTCACACTTGCTTTTGCTTAATTCTATTGCTGCCATGCTATAAATGAATTTTTGTTTTTCTTGCCCAGATGTAGAATCTTGCATTTCTCCCTGTTAAATACCATTCTATTAGTCGCTGCCTATTGTTCCAGCTTTTCTAGATCCTTCTGAATCTTTTCTCTATCTTTAGTGTTAGCTATCCCTCCTAGCTTTGTATCATCTGCAAATTTGATTAGTCTACCTTTGGTTCCTTTACCTAGATCATTTATAAAAATGTTCAACAACTCTGGGACAAGGAAAGAACCTTGTAGCACCCCACTTGAATCACTTTTCCAATTGGATGTGCAACCATTTATTATCATTCTTTGAGTATGATCATTGAGCCAGTTATGAATCCATCTAACCATTGCCTTGTCAATCCCATACTTGGTAATTTTTTCAATAAGGATAGTATGGCATACTTTATTAAATGGTTTGCTGAAGTCGAGATATACTATATCTACCACATTTCCCTAATCCACCCAGTCAGTGATTCTATCGTAGAATATTGTTGAAATTCAGACATTGAGCAGGTTGGAGACTGCACAGTGTGGTGCACCACTATTTCTAGCCCTTTTACTTACCCACTCTACAGCCTGGACAGAAACAGCCAAAGAGCCATTCACTCAGGTCTGTTATGGTGTATATTTAGGTATCTTTGTTATCATATGTATATATGTGTAAATGTAATTAAATTCAGACATATATGATTACTTTATATTATATATAAGTAGTGAATAGCTGTATGTGAGATGTGGAATTTATTAACACTGTGACCGCCATGTTGCTGAAATGTAGAGAGCTGGGGATAAAAATAAAAAACATAGTCACTTCATTGGTCACCTCTCAGGCTTCTTTCTGCAGTCCTCACCCGCTGTCTGGTCCTACAGGTCTTCATCATGCCACATCTCTGGCCCAGTTTTCACTCTAGGCTATAATTTACTGCTTACTCTCAGTAGAGTGAATGCTTACTGTTGCAAGACATACTGATGGCACTGACAGAATAATTTCTAAATTACTGAAGGTTCCAGTGAGCACTGTTGGGGACATAATTCTGAATTTTCAACATAAATCAGCCATGACCTGCAAGATTTCAGACAAACAAGTCAACAGAATTATTAGAAGAGTTGTCCAAGAGCCAAGGACCACCTGTGGAGAGCTGCAGAAAGACACTGAATCAGCAGGTACAATTGTTTCAAAGAAAACAATAAGCAATGCACTCAACCTTTATGGCCTTTATGCATGCTCACCATGCAAGACTCCATTGCTCATTGCTGAGCAAAAAGAATGTTGTGTTTAAAGTTTGATCAACAGCATTTAGCCAAGGAAGTAAAATATTGGGAGAATATAGTCTAGTCAGAGGAGACCAATATTGCCATAATACACCCTGTTAGGGTTGGCGGATGGCACTACATAAAAATAAAAAATAAAGTGCAATCGCGACCCGGGGTCCATCGTGCAGATATGTATAACTGCTGCTAGTGCTAGTGTGAACATTGGCGGAACGAAGCATCAAGCATTCACCTTGATCAGACTGCGTTAATTCCCCACAGTATAAACAGAACGCAGAATACCCAGCTATGTTAACTTCACAGAGAGGTAGTGCATAAAGGGTTGAGCTTGATCTGTAACTGAACTGTGCTAATGGCACACTAGAACAAAACAGATGCTAAGTCAAGAGAAATAACTCAAATGACGCTAGGTACAAGGCACTGTTGACTTCACAGAGAAGTACAGCACATAGGTTGGGCTTGCTCTATAACTGAACTGTGCTAACTGCACACATGAATGAGACAGATGCTAAGCCAATTGGAATAAACCATAAGAAGCTCAGACTCTGAAGGTAGAAAAATACACATGCGTTCAGACAGAGTGATAGAGTATCCACTCACAACCACTGAACCTAAATGATACTAGCACCCCCGCATGCGCCACCCAGTCGGCCATGATATCACATGCAGGCCAATCCGGAGCTGTCACATCACGAGAGCAGCTAACATCCTACCACCAGTGAGAAGATGCCACATCATGGACATGTTCAGTAAGGTGATTCCTGGCCTTAGACTCCAGAGTGCAAGGCTGCATCTGCATAACACTGGGTTTCATAGACTTGGCTGATGAGTCAGCAGTAACAAAATGTATACCACGAGCCTGAGCAAGGCTCTGGGACCGACGTCTGTGCGGAGCAGCAATCGCAGTGGCCGGACCTGAATGGGGGACCGCAGAACCAGATAAGGCTTGGGATCTATCCCGCACAGCGAGAGAATCCCGACACCTAACACACTCAATGTTAAAACAACATACCAGTAGTGATGTTTAGAGGTAGGAGCATCAAGATGTTTTTTTCATACAACACTGCCAAACTACATACAGTTAGCAGAAAGATGAATGAACAATTGTACCGAGACATTCTTAATAAAAATTTGCTGCCATCTATGAAGATGATGAAGAAGAGACAAGGATGGACATTTCAGCAAGAAAATTATCCCAAACACACCACACAGCCAAGGAAATTCTCAAGTGGTTTCAGAGAAATAAAATAAAGCTGCTAGAATGGCCCAGCCAATCACCTGAACTAAATCCAATAGAAAACTTAGAGAATGATCTGGGCTTTCATAGAAGGAGCCCATGGAACCTTCAGCATTTGAAGAATGGGCCAAAATCACAAGTGAGCAATGCATGTGATTAGTTTTTCTATACAGGAGGCATCTTGTACCTGTCATCACCAACAAAGACTTTTGTATGAAGCATTAAATAAATTTCAGTAAGCATGTTCAATACTTTTTCCCTGTGTTATTTCTCATTATTTCACATAACTTAATTTATGGACATCTATGATTTATTTGCCTGTGTGAATTGGATGGGTTGTTAGACTGGTTTCACACTTGCGTTTGTTTTCGCGGTATTTTAGCGCTAAATAGCGCATGCGTTTTTTTTTCCTATACTTTGCATGGGATGCGCTTATGTGCGCATACACATGCGTCTGTACGCGTTTTTCCGCGCATGCGTTTTTTTGCGGTATGCGCTTGGGCGCACAAAATGCATCCTGTTGCAATTTTTGGGCGTCCGACTTGCCTCAAAAAAACGCATGCGCACGCAATGCGTTTTTTTACAGCAAGACACCCATTATAAGTCTATGGTGAGCATATGTGCGCATTGGCATGCTTATGTATGCGTTTTTTTGCACATGCGTTTTTTTTTTACCATTAGTTTAGACAATGGAATTTAGGGGTTTGGGTTAGAGTTAGGGTTAGTTAAGGAGGTTTAGGGTTATGGTTAGGGTTAGGGTTAGGGTTAGGGTCAGGGTCAGGGTTAGGGTTAGGATCAGGGTATGGTTTGGTTAAGGGTTAGGGTTAGTGTCAGGGTCAGGGTTAGGGTTAGAGTTGGGGTTAGGGTTAGGGTTAGGGTCAGGGTTAGGGTTAGGGTTAGGATCAGGGTATGGTTTGGTTAAGGGTTAGGGTTAGGGTTAGGGTCAGGGTTAGGGTTAGGGTTAGGGTCAGGGTTAGGGTTAGGGTTAGGGTTAGGGTTAGGTTCAGGGTCAGGGTTAGGGTATGGTTTGGTTAAGGGTTAGGGTTAGGGTCAGGGTCAGGGTTAGGGTTAGGATCAGGGTATGGTTTGGTTAAGGGTTAGGGTTAGGGTTAGGGTTAGGGTCAGGGTTAGGGTTGGGGTTAGGGTTAGGGTCAGGGTTAGGGTTAGGGTCAGGGTTAGGGTTAGGATCAGGGTATGGTTTGGTTAAGGGTTAGGGTTAGGGATAGGGTCAGGGTTAGGGTTAGGGTTAGGGTCAGGGTTAGGGTTAGGGTCAGGGTTAGGGTTAGGGTTAGGGTTAGTAAAGTCATGGTTTGGGTTAGTGTGAGGGGCCACCTAATGTTGGAAAAAAACGCAAACGCGGTAAAAACGCACTAAAAACGCATACAAACGCATAAAAACGCTGCGTTTTTTTCATGCATGCTCATAAAAATGCTTGAAAAAAACGCAGCATCTGTATGCGTTTGTATGCGTTTTTTCAATGCGTTTTTTTGCGGGAAAAACGCGCTGCAAAAAAAAGCAAGTGTGAAACTAGCCTTACCGACATCTGGTGAGAATGTCATGTCAAAAGTTCCTTTAGAAATATATTACTTAGAAAATTGGTGACATGTTAAATACTTATTTGACCATCTGTATGTATATGTACATATGTATATGTGTCACAGTGTGTACAGTATATACTGTATCTATTTGAATGTTTGTGCATATGTACATGCATATATTGAAAGGTTATATATTTCTAAGCATGTATAAGCATGCCATACAAGTACATACTGTATGTCCATATTAACAATGGAGTAACTGTGTACATTCATATATGGTCATTGATAATACCCTAACTTGAACTTACCCAATTGGCTTATTTTATTGATTTACTATTAAATGACTAAAGCATAATTAACATTTCACAAGTTAAATTTATGTGAAGATTTTTCCATATGCATAAGAGAGATTACAAGTGCATAAAATAAAGAAATACTCCATGTAACTGTAATTTTAATTTAAATGCAAAATTGAAATATCCCTTAATATTTTATAACATCACAATGAGATAGCAGATGTGCAGATAAAAAATATTTCCATTTATAGTTCCTTAAAGGTAACAAGTACAACGTTAAATAATTTCCTATATTTTTCTTGTAGGTACTGAGAAAGAGGATAGAGGTGATGATCTCCTGTTGAATTCAGTAGATGAGTTTTGGTGGTTTCCACACATGTGGAGCCATATGCAGCCTCATCTTTTCCATAATGAGTCTTCACTTGTAGAGCAGATGATTCTCAACAAAAAATTTGCTCTGGTAAGTAGTCTTTTAAGTTGTAACCACACTCTTAGGTATTGTACTTTTAAATTAAAATTGGTCAGTGGTCCCCAAGCGGAGGCTTATGACACAGTTTTGTGAAGCATTTTATAGATGTTTCCATTGATAATATGGCAGACATATCCAAAGCAATAATTACTGTATTAATACATGTAATAGCTTAATAAATCATTAATCACTGCATAAGAATGTCTTAAGGTACTGTCACACTTAGCGATGTACCAGCGATCCCGACCAGCAATATGACGCGGTCAGGATCGCTGGTACATCGCTAAGTGGTCGCTAGTGAGCTGCCACACAGGCAGATCTCACCAGCAACATCGCTGGGGACGGGGGTCACTACTTACCTGTCACACTAGGCGATCCTGACGTCCTCCCGCCCGACTCCACGCTCCTCGCTCGTCTCTCCACAGGAAGCGCCGCAGGAAGCTGACGACGAGAAACAGTCCAGTATGTTCTCGCGCGATCAGCGATAACCAGCAGGGGAGCGGTCGGAGGTAAGTATCAGACATAGCGATATCGCCTAGTGTGACAGTACCTTTAGGAATGTACAAGAAATAGCATAAGATAAGCCCAGTACTTCAGATTGCCTTACAATCTGGTATTGAATAGCCTGAAGCTCCCATGGCATAAAATACGCTGAGTGACACATTTTACACTAATATATATCAGAAAAAGTTTGCATTCTTTTTTATTACACCAACATTCAACATGGTACTTCTCCATTTCTAAGATAAAAGTGCTTCTAAACCACAACTGGAGGTTAAATATGGCACAGTAGGGTGAGGACTTCTGTGCCATATTATACTTATTATATATTGCCATTTTTTATATACTTTATATAAAATGCCATTAACAAGATCAGTTAAATATCAAATGGTTAAACATTAAAGGAGTTGTCCTATGTTTAAAATATTTATTAGCTTGATGTTTTAACATTTGATTTTTTTTACATTGATTTCATATTTTTTTAATTTCTAAATGTAAGTTCAAATACGGTCTTTGATATGTTCTCAGTAGATCTGTAAAGATGTTTACTGGAGCAGCAAATATTAGATGTAGAAAGTTTGCCTTTCTATTCCCTGATCTTATTTAAGTTTGTCAATCCCTTGACCCATAAATTGATCCTCCCTGTAAATAGAAAGCTCACAGTGAACTTAGCCAAACACAGGTCATATATACTCAGGAGATCTTCTGCACTGACAAATAAGTCACACAGTGGGACATTACAAATGACCAGATCTTTAGCAATAGTGTACTGTAAATTAAGTCTGCAAATTGACGGTGAGATCTACCATCTTCTTAGTGCCATGTTTAGCTTTATAGTATAGCAAAAAGTGTGGCAAAGTACATAGTATACAAAAAAGGAACAGTCGGCTTCATAAGGATTGTATTTTGTCATGAAAAGTTACCGTAGTTTTCTGTTTTTGTAACTTCACAGACTTGTGAATGTGTCAAGGACAGAAACAAGATTACCCATGCCTACATTTTTCCTTTAAACTGATAATATAAAAAAATACAGTAGTCTTTTTTTATAATTTACTGTAGAACACCATTTACTGTGTTATTACAGATTTTTGTAATAATTTTACCCTGGAAAACTGTATCATTAGAAACTGCAGTCAAACCTGCAATCATGCGCAGCATGCTATCTATTAGGCACATCCATGGAAGCTTTGACACAACCTCCTATGCCCCTTTCTGTCTAAATGACACATCCACTGTTCTGCTACATCCTGCAGAATTTCTATTCTCTGCACAAATTTGGAATTTTAAGCAAAACTTGTGAGCATTAGAGATGAGCGAGCCTTTTAAGGTTCGGCGAACTTCCTGATTGTCGCCTAACCTTTTGCCAAACCGTTTGCCGAAATTAACCAAACCCCACTGAATTCAATGGATAGCAAAAACAAATGCATAAACACCTTCAGGGGGGCAAAAAGCTGCCAAAACAGCTCAAAATAGGAGCAAACGCTAGCCATTTGAGTGCCGTCCGATTTTGACACACCCATGTCTTTGAAAACCCAACATTTCATCTCCCACGCACAGTAAAATCACAGAATGACCCGACAGAATAGAATAGATAGAATTCATAGATAGATATAAAGATGTCATATACAGAGATAAGCAAATATTTCAATGTTCGGTACGGATTACCTTTGCCGAATTTGCAATATTCGCCAATTAATTTGTTGAATATTCGCCGAACATAATCGAACACCATTCACTTCAATGGGAGGCAAAAACAAACGCATGCACAACACCTTATAATGGCCCCAAATGCTGCCAAAGCACATCAAAAGAGTGACAGACACCAGGAGAGTAGCCTCAATTCACCCACAGTACAAATTTTAGCATGGCACTGCAGCAATCAGTCAGGCTTTTAAAGCTTTCAATTGAACATCACAGTAAGTCGAGGTGAGTGAGGGATCGGTGTAGGGCCCCTTTGCTGGGAGCCTTGTTACCACATGCAACACCTCTACCTGCTTTCATGCTGAGCCACACAGGTAGCAAAAATATTAGTTTTGTAGACTACTATTGTCAGAAAAATGTAAGGATAGTAACACGGGTACTTGAGTCCAAGAAAGTGGAGGCCTGATGGTCTCGGAGGCCTACTGCTACAGGCAACATGCATGAAGAAGACCCAACCATGAGTGTTCACATTTCCAAAAATTATTGGCAGACACCAGCAAAGTGGTATCAATTTCACCACAGTAAAAATAGTATAATAAAGTCAACAGTTCTTCCACTGCACCCAATCTAGCAGATGGACACCCAACAAGGAGTGTTTACATTTAACAAAATGACTGCATTGCATCACAGAAGTGGCATTAATTTCACCACATTAGAAATAGTATAATAAGGACTGACGGGTCTTCCACTACACCCAGATGGATACCCAACCAGGAGTGTTCATGTTTTAAAAAATGAGGGCCTAACACAACTGAAGTGGAATATCTATCACGATAATAGAAATAGTATAATTGGGATCGACACTTCTTTCACTACAGCTAAACCAGGAGATATAGACCAACCATGACTGTTCACATTTCCAAAAATTTGTGATAGCATCAGCAACAGCAGTCACAGAAGCCACACTGAAGATATCACAGAGTGCAGTTATGTGAGATTAATGCATCACACTAAAAAATGCAATATCACCTAGTCTGTACAGTCTGCGATTGGGGTGTAAAAGTCCTTGGAGATCCATGACTTGTTCATCTTAATAAAAGTTAGGCGGTTTACACTTTCAGGGGACAGCCGGATACGCTTATCCGTCAGGACACCACCAGCAGCACTGAAGACACATTCTGACAGAATGCTGGCTGCCAGGCACGATAAAACCTTCAAGGCATGTGAGGCGAGCTCAGGCCACTCATCCATTTTGGAAGACCAAAATGTGAAAGGGTCCAAACACTCCCTGATGGGATGGTATTGATATTTAGTTCTAGATACTCCTGCACCATCCTCTCCATTCGTTCACCACGTGTAAGACATGGACTCTGTTGTGCTGGTGCACGACTTGGTCTAAAAAAAGTGTCAAAAGACTCACATAATTTGCTTCTTTCACTTCCACCACTGCTGCTGCTGCTAATCTTTAGGCGTTGACGAATTGACGTCCCGGAGGTAGGAAGTCTACAGCTGCGATACGAACTGTGCGTTTTACTGCTGTCTTGGGGAAAAGCTCTCTTAAGGTTGTAAAAAAATGTGTTTTGGTACTCCAGCATTCGCGGGTCCCTTTCTAGGTGGCAATCATCTGACATAATTTGGTTTTATAACGTTTATCTAGTAAAGTTGCAACCCAGTTGTCAGCATTATTCCTAATCGTAACTATACAGGAATCATGTGGCAGATAGTGCCTCAAGAAGGCACTCATATGTCAGGCTCTACCATTTTTTCCAAGCCCATGCTGTGTTGGTCGCTGGGTAACAATGAGGCTCGTTTCATCCGTCCCCTTCTGCCAACCATGAACAACAGAGAGGGGAGGGTTATTCTCTTCATCCGACAGTTACTCGCCCATTACCTCTTCCTCCTCCATTTGTTCCTCAGATCTTGCACCTTCAATAACAGCTTATCTGTTCTCACCAGCCCCTATTAATCACCGTAATCCACCTTCCCTTGGCACCCGCCTGTGTGACGATAGTCTTGAACTTAGAGACAATGTTATCTCTTCCGCAGCCTCCTCTGCTTCCTCGTCTTCTTCTGGGACCATCTCCTCCCGCAGGCTATTCAAAGTCTACTCCAGCATATAGATGACTGGAATAATGATGCTGAAGACAGCATCGTCAGTGCTAACCATCTTAGTAGTCATTTCAAAACTGTGCAGAAGGGTGCAGAGGTGTAATATATATGAAGGTACTATGGAATCCGATTGCATGGGATAAACGAATCTGAGACCAAAGTTGAGACAAACTGTATTAACAAAGCAAAAGTAAGCATAAACTATCAGAGGAATTTCTGAAATTACAGGGAAGTGCAAAACAGCACAAAACAGAAATGCAAGCAAGTCCAGAAATTATATGCAGTAAGAGTGCGACCTGCACTTATATTTGGTAGTCTAGAAATACGCAAACAATGAAGCCGACACTTTTCATGGAAGTCCAGAAAAAGTCCTGCTAAAGTCCAGCACCGCAGCTGCACAGACAAAGTCCAGGAGATAACGTTCAGAAAATAATATCAAAAAGCCTTACGGACCCCAGCAGTTCCAGAGATGTATAACGCCACTCTTTAGAAGTCTGATCAGTAGATAAGCACAGCCAGGATCAGGAAACAGCACAGGGGACTAAAGGCAGCTGGAAATGATGAGGCAGAGTACAGAGTAAATGAGCAGCAGTAGGAACAACAGAAGCAAGCCAGGAGGAAGCTCAGAAGCCACCAGCAACAAAATACTCAGGCAAGGAGTCTTTCCTGACCCAGACTTAAGTAACAGGACTGACAGGAAGTTCAAGGACAGGGCATAGTACTAGACTCCATCTTGAATGAAGGCAAAATAGGCTCCATGGAACATTCGGTAACCTTACAAGAGGTCCTTAATCTGTGCCCACTCTGTAAACATGATATGCGCTACGTCAGGACTGCAGTGGCCCAGGCTATATGACATGATATACTGTGTCAGGGCTCGTGGCTGCTGCCACAATCACTGCAGCATGTGCAGAGTGGAATTCCACCGTGTCGGCACATCACATATCAAACTGTTAGCTGGCATGGACAAAAACCTCCGTATCGATGCAAGTCGATGAGCTGAGGGGTGCGAATGGTGGAAATGAGAACACAGCTTACGTGCTTCCTGGAGCAGCTCACCCTGGCCAGGATAGTGGCTGACAAAACTCTGTACCACCAGGTTGAGGACGTGAGCCATACAAGGCTTGCCTCGCCATAGGGCCGCCACCAGATTTGCACAGCTATCGGACACGGCCTTCCCTGGATGCAGGTTCAGCAGAGACAGCCATTGATCAAATTCAGCCTGGAGAACTGTCCACAACTCTTCAGCTGTATGACTGTGATCTCCAAGGCTTATCAATTTTAAGACTGCCTGATTGCGGTGAACCCTGGCTGCGCAGTACGGAGGTGGTGGGGGTTCGTTCTGCAATGTTGGAACGCGTGTCTCGTGAAGGCAGAGGTTACCCTCCTCCTCTTCTTTCCCTGACAGCACAGTACAGTCCGCGTGAGCCTCAGATATGAGTCTCATCAGCATCACTTCCCCTTAGGGGTTAATGTCTGATGACAAGGGTCAGGATGCTGTTCGGACCGTACTTCTTCATGCCCCAGATCCAAGCTAAAAAAATGTTGGGCTTCGGTGCAGATTTCATCCTCTTGATGCTGCAAAGCTTTTGAGTACACTTCTGATGACCATGGCATAGAATGTGTGAACATCTCTTCAGACTCACCCATTTTTGGTTCCGTACAGTCAGTTGAACGGTTGGATAGTTGGGATGCCGGGGGAAGCAAGGGGAATTTTGATGCCACATCTGTGGACTGGGTGTGATGTTGAGGTGGAGGAAGGGGAGGAGAAGCCACTTGAAGCTGCACTTGCCATCCACTCGAGTACATGCTCTTTCTGGGCATCATCACCAAGGCGTACCGCTGTGAGTCTTCCAAAGAAAGGTAGTGGTGTAGCCTGTCCAGTAACATAAGTTGTCAGTTGTCTTTGCATAGAATGTGACATTGCTTCACTAATGCTTTCACAAACATTACCACCTACCCCATGTACACCGAGAACACCAAGCCTAATTCCCCTTCAACCACAGCCTCTTTTTCCCAGTCATGTTGCAAAGATAGTGTAGTAGGAGCACAGTATTAGCAACAAAAAATTAGATTTTAAACTCTGCACCATCTCTACAAACAGCTGAATTTCAGTGACAGTAAATTCAAAGTTGAAATATGGCGTGATGTTAGTTACAGAAAAAAAGAATTGTTTGAGTGTGGATGAGACTTGTATGACAAAGAAGTTATGCTACAAACAATTTTAAAGTCAGGTCCCCTACTGTATGACGTTAATAACAGAAGAATTTTTTGATGCCTAAGGATCGGGCCTCTATAATACATTTGATTCTACAAACTATTTTTATAGTCAGTTCACTTACTATATGACATTTTTAACAGAAGAATGTTTTTGGTTTCTGCTTAATTTCAACCCAACCAAATGGCAAGGTGTGATACGGCGGGTTGTCTAACTTTTTGCAACTGAAAAATTATAATTATTTTTTAATGTGCCTTGAGTCTGCAGACAGGTTCATATCACAACCATGAAATGACAACATGGGATACAGTAGGCTGTTTGACATTTAGCAACAGAAAAAAATATAACTTTTTTAGATATGCAGACAGTTTTATATCACCACAGCACTAAATGACAAGGTGGGATACAGCAGGGTGTTTAATATTTTTTCACTAGCTACATGTGAATTAGAATGCTATACTTATGCATGGACCACAATAGAAGCAGTGCACAACTCATGCCCTTCTGGCTTTCTTTGTGGACCTCAGTATGGCCAAAAAAGAAAAAAGTGCTGGAAGGTAAATTTAACAGCCACACTGGACACTAGCTAGCTAGATTATCTGACTGATATTCAACCACTTATCTAAGTAGCTGAAATGTGAATACAGCAGGCTTTTTCACATTTAGCAAGTGAAAAATATTATTTAGAATGCTATACTCATGTATGGAGCACACACACTTGTAGACCATGTGCCCTGCTGGCTTTGTCCGTGAACCTCAAGAATGGCCCAAAAAAATTAAAATACTGAAAGTAAATTTTACAGCCACACTGGACACTATGTAGCTACACTATCTCACTGATATACAACCGCCTAACTAAGCGGACAGGTAGGGGAATTGGTTTATAGCATAGGAAGAGGATAATACCCATGTAGCTTCCCAGGATTTTAATATCAGCTCACAGCTGTATATTTAGCCTTTCCTGGTTATTAAAATCGGGAACCCCCAAAAAATGACATAGGGTCCCCTATAATAACCAGCAAAGGCTAGGGAGACAGCTGCAGGTGATATTAATAGCCTGGGAAGGTACCATGGATATTGGCCTCATCCAAATTAAAAACATCAGCTCTCAGCTGCCTCAGAGAAGGCAAATCTGTAAGATGCACCAAATCTAGCACTTGGCCTCACTCTTCTCAAGTACCCTGGTGTAGTGACAAGTGGGTTGATAGTTGGGGGGATTGATATCACATTTGTATTTTCAGGTGACATCAAGCCCAGAGGTTAGTAATGGAGAGGTATCTATAAGACTCCCCCATTACTAAGCCCATGGTGATTTTGTATAAAAAAACACATGCACAGAATAAAGTCCTCTATTTGAACAAATAACATGACTCCATTATTGACTCAAAATTAAACCATACACACACAAGTCAATGTCCCCTGTAAATGAGTTAAAATAATAAAACAACCATATTCTTCACCTGTCTGAAGTGAAAACATAATCCATGTCACACGATGATCTGACTGATGCGACTGCTCTCAAGGACAGCCAGCAAAATACTGACAGCTGATTAACTCCGGGGAAGTTTCTAACAGCAGCACAGTTCTGCAAACTGAATGAGCAATTAAACACTCTTGTCAGTGTGTTGCTGGCTGCCAGGTAGAGCAGTTGCATCTGCTGATGTGACTGCTCTACAAGTGATCTAAATCATCATGGAACAGTAAGTATTATGGCGGATAGGTGAAGGATATGGTGGTTTATTATTTTTTTCTTTTTTCCAGGTGACAAGGGCATCAGGGATTAGGTGCTAAGGTGAGTATATGGTGTTTTTTTATTTTGGATTTTTACAGAAGACAAGGGCTTCAGGGATTAGGTGTAATGTGAGTATATACTTTTTTTATTTCAATATTTATTTCTTTATTTTTACTTTTTTAATTTTGAGCACAGGTGCCAGTTGATGACTATGCCTATCAGCTGCTGCTTGCTCTTACTGTAACCAGTGATAGTAGGAGTCGGCTGATGGGATCAGTAGTCTATCATCAACCGATGCCTCTGACCATCAGTAAGATTTTTACCACGGGTCACAGTCACAGCTGCAGAGTCGCGCAGGGCTCTGACCGATGGTAATGATCTTACTGGCAGTAATGTTACTGTCAATCAGAACCGCTGGTGTTTCTCACGCTGTCATTCGTGACAGCATGAGAAACTCCATAGGAAGTCTGAAGTCTGAAAAAATGCACCGTGTGCACACAGCCATTACATTCACAAAATGGTGCCTAAGCAGCATATCTGCTTTTTATATGAAGAGGGACATGTGACTTCAGCAGCCAATGACACAAGCCATTGTATCTAGACATTGTGGATGGTTTCTATGCCCCGATTGGTTGCCAGAATCTCCACTGGTTGCATCACTATCCTACCCAAGTCCTAGCAAAAACATTATTGGATATGACTTTGGCCAAGTTTTGCCAATTTTGAGGAAAATGCTCAGGAATCATACCCAAATTTGTAAGGTTCGTGCAGACTTTTAGACTAGTGAAACTTTTCCAAACAAGTTCGCTCGATCTCTATTGAGCATATGAAATGTGCTGCTTAAAATAGGTGTGCCGTAGGTACTTTGGAGACCTTTAGCCTTCTGTGTAGTTTTATGAATGATACTGCACTAGATTTGACACAAATTTTTTTAGTTTAACTTCAACCAAGAAAGCTATGGCATGAGGAGTCAGTCTGCTATTTATATCTCTATTCATATTTATATCTCCTCACTCATAAAAAATGCTTGGTACTATAGTGGTTTCAAATCACAGAACCCGATCCATCGTCTACATCAGTGATCTGTGGCTGCTGTCATGGTTGTGGACAGGGTTCCTTCCCTTTTCTCCCAGGGTTAATTTTATATGGCCTACTTTTGGTTTGGGAAGGGCTACATTTACCCGCCTTTGTCTGGGGATCCTTGTCAGTGATACATCTGTCTTGGCTGTGAGTCTTACCACCTGGTGTGCTTGCATACTGTTTAGTCCTATTGCTTTCTTGTGTATGACCCGGTCTGTTTTATCGCTTCTACTCGGCGTCTGCCTCCACCTCCGGCCACTCCCCTGGTGGTCACGTGTCTCAGGTCCTGCGCTCCAGCAGGTAAGCTTACCGCAGTGTTCCTCACACACTCTCTGTCTTTCTGTAACACATGCACAGGCTCCTGCTGTAAGTCTGCAGCAGGGTTCTTGATAGCTACTAGATAGAAACCGGAAAACTGTCTCCTACCACCCAGCATCCACGGCTTTTCTTTTGAATAGGAGCAGTATCATTATTTTAGCATGGCACACATGTGAAATTGCACCAGGCCAACAAATCAGAAGAATATTGATGGTTGCAGTCAGGTAGAAAATAGTTCTCAAGGCTCCCATACACCAGCTAAAGTTTACTAGCGTTGACAACGAGCCAGTTCATGCAAATCAGTTTGCACCGACTTTACATGGTCCCTAGCATGAAAAAAATGAAAACAACATGCTGCTTGGTACCCTAGCATGTGCATTTATGGGCTAAATGAGAAGACAAATCATTGGTCAAGCATATCAGTTGTTCGTTGAAAGTTCATATGGCCAATAGCAATTTTCCCCATGTGCATGTTTATTCCAATGTAGAAAGAAAAATAAGCCTCTTGCAGACATTGCTAGTTGTCACTTATCTTTACCAGATACAAGGGATTGGGCTAATAAAAATAAATCCGGAAGACTATCATAAACATCAGTTTATTAAACATGCCCATTGAAATAGAACATTGGCAGCTGTGCATCCTTTTCCCTATTATTCTGTGGATTTTGTATGTCTTACTGATTTCTAATATATTACTAAATATGTGTTTTTATCTATTTTGTGCAGTAGTTTTGCAGCTTTACATTCTGCTGAAAAAATCATTACGCAAAATAGATAAAAATAGACTGTGGCAAGTTTTAAAGAAAACCCTGACTAGCAGCGCAGCCATCCACACATGCATCATAACTTCTTTTTTAAGTGTGACAAGTTAAGTAAAAAATCATGCTTCATTTCCCCTCTACCCATTTAAATGTGTTTCTTTTCTTACCGTTATTGTCTTGGACACATCCGTTCAGCTGTGTGATCAAAAGAAGATATTCTGGAAGAACAAGAACAGTGAAATGTTTCATTCTTCCAAGTTTTCAATGTGATAAAGTGTAGAATAAATGTTATGCTTTTGTGCCGCATACGTTAACGGCTCACTGAAGTAAAATATTGGAAAAGCAATGGGTAAAAACTTATATCAGTGATGGAAAAAAAATGTATAAAAAAGTGAAGAAATATCAAACTGGGAGCCATATCTTTGAACAACATATATATTTTTAAATTACATCCATTTGTATCCTAAACCTGATGTTATATAGAATACAGCATGCACAAAAAAGATGTGGTATTGCTTCAATTACATCCCACAGATAATTTTTTTCACTTCATGTATTCCGTTTTCACAGTTCTTTCTCATTCTTCTGATGTTCCCTTAAGCTTTATAGCCACCCACACTCCTATTTAGTAGAATGTTCATACTATACTGTCAGTGACTGTCCTGGAACCCTGCCATGTCTCTCACTTCTTAGTGGAAGCCGCTGTTGAACTCTACGTAAAAGTATGTCTTTATGACTTAAGAACTGAGGAATATGCTAGCTTTTGAAATCTCACAGATAATCCTTTGGAATATTACAACATTGTTCTATGCTTTTTCAAAATACAAAACTTCTTAAAAATAAAGGAGTGTGCTTAACCCAGATTCTAACTTAATCTGAAATCTATGAACAGTACGTTTTTTATATTCTGTACATAGGTTTTAGATTGTCAAATGAAATCCTGATTGTGACCTTTTAAGTTTAGATTTAAATACTTATTGTCCTATTTTTTACTATATTCAATTCAAAGAATGAAATGGTAGATTGTCTCTTTTCTTCAAGTGCTGTAGAACTACACTTTAAAGGTGTCCTAAATAAAAGTAGAAATAGAATAAACAGAATCCTAAGCATAAAAGTGAACTCACCCAAAATATATTGCAATTTTTATTGTCCCCTGAATAGCAGGATTCAGATGGAACCCTCAACAAAGTCCCTTTGCAATTTTTCTGGGCTCCATTCTGGCAGTTTCCTTCTTATTTTAGGTGGGCACTAAAAATGCATTTAGATGACGTGTTTCCTTAAAGTATATTACAGTGGGGCAAAAAAGTATTTAGTCAGTCAGCAATAGTGCAAGTTCCACCACTTAAAAAGATGAGAGGCGTCTGTAATTTACATCATAGGTAGACCTCAACTATGGGAGACAAACTGAGAAAAAAAAATCCAGAAAATCACATTGTCTGTTTTTTTTTCATTTTATTTGCATATTATGGTGGAAAATAAGTATTTGGTCAGAAACAAGCAATCAAGATTTCTGGCTCTCACAGACCTGTAACTTCTTCTTTAAGAGTCTCCTCTTTCCTCCACTCATTACCTGTAGTAATGGCACCTGTTTAAACTTGTTATCAGTATAAAAAGACACCTGTGCACACCCTCAAACAGTCCTTCTCCAAACTCCACTATGGTGAAGACCAAAGAGCTGTCAAAGGACACCAGAAACAAAATTGTAGCCCTGCACCAGGCTGGGAAGACTGAATCTGCAATAGCCAACCAGCTTGGAGTGAAGAAATCAAATGTGGGAGCAATAATTAGAAAATGGAAGACATACAAGACCACTGATAATCTCCCTCGATCTGGTGCTCCACGCAAAATCCCACCCCGTGGGGTCAGAATGATCACAAGAATGGTGAGCAAAAATCCCAGAACCACGCGGGGGGACCTAGTGAATGAACTGCAGAGAGCTGGGACCAATGTAACAAGGCCTACCATAAGTAACACACTACGCCACCATGGACTCAGATCCTGCAGTGCCAGACGTGTCCCACTGCTTAAGCCTGTACATGTCCGGGCCCGTCTGAAGTTTGCTAGAGAGCATTTGGATGATCCAGAGGAGTTTTGGGAGAATGTCCTATGGTCTGATGAAACCAAACTGGAACTGTTTGGTAGAAACACAACTTGTCGTGTTTGGAGGAAAAAGAATACTGAGTTGCATCCATCAAACACCATACCTACTGTAAAGCATGGTGGTGGAAACATCATGCTTTGGGGCTGTTTCTCTGCAAAGGGGCCAGGACGACTGATCCGGGTACATGAAAGAATGAATGGGGCCATGTATCATGAGATCCAAAGCACACCGCCAGGGCAACGAATGAGTGGCTTCGTAAGAAGCATTTCAAGGTATAGTCAATATATAGGCAGTTAAAAAATCTGTACCACTTAGTTGTAAGATATTTAGTTGGTGATAGAAAGAAATGACAAATTGAACAATGAAATGTGGTTATCCTGTAGAGCATTGTTGCCACAAATAGATGACAAGCAAAAAGCAAAATGGACTATAAAGAAGTTGTGGCAGGCAGGTAAGAAAGGAGTAACATCTTAAAAGGAGTTCACAAGACAAAAATTGCCTGTACCATGAGATGGCCTTGGCTAATATTACTAAAATATACTTTATATACAGTTGTGCTCAAAAGTTTACATACCTCGGCAAAATTTTTGCTTTCTTTGCCTTTTTTCAGAGAATATGAATGATAAACCAAAACTTTTTCTCCACTCATGATTAGTGGTTTGGTGAAGCCATTTGTTGACAAGCTACTGTGATTTCTCTTTTTAAATCATAATGACAACCCAAAACATCCAATTGACCCTGATCAAAAGTTTACATACCCTAGTGATTTTGGCCTGATAACATGCAGAGAAGTTGACACAAATGAGTTTGAATGGCTACTAAAGGTAACATCCTAACCTGTGACCTGTGACAAATGCCAGGAAAGTTGTCCAGGATCTATTAGTGTAGTCTTTCCCTGGCACTGCAGTTGCAGCACCGAGCACTAGTGGGTCTAGAGGGACTCTAACCCTGTGTCTTTGGGGTAGAGTCCTGTGACTGTACGCTTGCGCTAACTTTGCCGAGCTCTGTGAGCTTTAACAGGCTACGGCATTTATATTCTACGGTAGTGTGGTTCTGTGAAGCAACAGAGTCCGCCTCTGTACACACCAGGTGACAGTAGCCTGCGTGTGCTCATCTATTTTACAGCCATAAAGCATCCGCCATTACCGAATAGCAGGTAACATCTCTGCACAGTGGACCCCGGGCTGCGACCGAACCTTATTACTACCTTCATATTATGTGGTGCGTTCCGTCAGCCCTAATATTATACTAGCGCCAGAGTCTGGCTAGTGATGGTGGACAAACAGTGACTGCAACGGTACATCCAGCAGCTGGAGTGCAGGTTGGCGGTTCTCGAGCACACAACCTCAGATGTGGATGTTACCGCAGTAACTGTTCAAGCTCCTAGCGTGGCAGCAGCCAGTTTGTCCACTGCCATTGGCAACAGCAAGTTGTGCAGGGGATGGATGCCGTCACTTTGGTTGATGTTGGAATATAAAGACTCGACATCACATGTAACCCACAATACCTGATCCATACTGACAATATTCCGGCAAATCTGAATAAAATGGGATGAATCCCTGATGTAGGCTGGTAAGAATGTAACCAGTAGTTGTAAAGAAAAGTCCTTCAAGCTAGGTATAAAAGATACCCATGAGAAATTGGATACCAGAGAAGCACATAATCTAGAATATAGGCTCAAAACAATTTCAAACTCAGATCTCGGCTGCTGCATCACGCTTGTAAAAAAATTAAATCAATTATAATGTGCAACAGCTCTGCACACAGAACATTTTCAACGCCACTAAATTAAAAGGTTGGATATAGCGGGCTGTATCACATTTCTCAACAGAAAAAAAAATATTTTAATGTGCTTGAGGTCTGCAGACAGCTTCATATCACCGCCACAAAATGACAATGTGGGATACAGCGGGCTGTATCACATTCAGCAACAGAAAAAACTAGAACTTTTTTTAAATATGCCTTAGGTCTGCATACAGTTTCATATCACCACAGCTCTAAATGACAAAGTGGGATACAGCAGGCTTTTTCACATTTAGACACTGAAAATATATTATTTAGAATGCTATACTTGTGCATGGAGCACTATAGAAGCAGTGCACAACACACTTATAGAACATGTGCCCTGCTGGCTTTGTCTGTGGACCTCAGTAATGGCCCAAAAAAAAAATTCCAGAAGGTAAATTTTACAGCCACGCTGGACACTATCTAGCTACACTATCTAACTGATATACAACCACCTAACTAACTAGCTGAAATCTTGCTGTTAACAGTGCCAGGGTCATGAGCAGCCTCTCTGCACTGTTACAGTGTTAAAATGGCACTAAAACAAGATTTCTGCTATATATATGGAGCAGGACATGTGATTTGAGCAGCCAATGACACAAGCCATTGTGTCAGGACATTGTGAGTGTTTTCTGTGCCTTCATTGGCTAGCCGCAATGTGCACACATAAAATTAGGGAAAGAAAAATGACTGCTGTGCTCTGCAAACCCCCTCCCCTTATCAAACACGTGCCAAACGCTCATGAAACACCATCATTATGTGTTAGGCATCGGGTTTCTCCCTCTGCCCAGGAGGAATCCCAAGCCTTACCTTCTGCGGTCTCCCATTCAGTCCCAGCCACAGAGGAGCCTGCTCAGCAAAGACATCACTCCCGGCGCCTTGCTCAAGATAGTGCTGTCAGGTTGGTTGCTGCTGCCATCCCTGGTTCAGCTATAGCAGTCTGCACTAGCCAGCAGTGAGCAGCTCCTGGGACTAAGTCCCTTTTTCGCTTCACTGAGCATGCTCACGGCTCGACCTCCCATTGGAGTTCAGGTGTCACATGCGCAGGTCCCGTCCCTGTTCCGATTGGACCATTAGGAAGGCCCCGGAAGGACGCTGCTATAAAAGGTTTGCACGGACGCTCGGCCATGCGCTAGTAAAGACTAATATTGTCAGTGGTATGTGTGATGACGGATGCATGAGACTGGTGACTGACTCCTTATGACTCCCTCCCTCTGGTTGTGCTTGTTATAGGGTTTAGCATTAGAGTCAGCTCCAACGGGTGGCTATGCTTTCGCCACCATGCTCCTAGCGTCAGCACACACTAGTGTCCGGTGGTGTTGTCCTGTACAAGGCACTACCGTACTGCGCCAAGTCACAGCACCCACCAGTGCAGCGCTATGCACAAGTTGTGTGCTGGTTAACCCAACCCTGGACGATTAGTGACGCATGCCAGAGTGGCGCCGTGCACACTTGTGCATTACTGGTATGTTTATATTGCTTCTTTGCTGGCACTGCAGCTGCGGCGCCGAGCACTGGTGGTCTAGAGAGACCCTTTCCCTTGTCTCTGGGGCAGGGTCCTGTGACCGTTTAGTAGTGCTCCCCCTGCCGAGTTCTGTGAGGTTAACAGGCTCTGGCATTAGTTCCAGAGGCTCTGTGAAGTAACAGTGCTCGCTCCTGTACACACTGGGTCAGTGGTGTTCAGGTAGGACTCCGCCATTACCGAGCAGCAGTTTACCATCTCTGCACGGTGGACCCAAGGTTGCGATTGCACTCTCTTATAGTTTATATTTAGTGCAATCCGCAACCCTAACATTATGGTGGCTAATGTGCTGAAAATTTTCCTGCACTTTTACCGAATGTTACCGATGTTCACCGATTTTATAAAATTTTGCTTGTGTTTCCGATCACGAATCCGAATGTGCCATATTCGTGCCAAATTTGTTTGGTGATCGTTTTCCGAACAAATCCGCTCATCACTAGTTATGATCAGAAAAGTACATACCATATGTCCCTATGCTACCTTAAAAAATATACTCCTTGTAGCTACAGTCATTTGTTTTATTTATATTCTGGAGAGACTTGAATGAGATAGCTTATATCTGTCACCCCACAATCATCAAATTAGCAGCTGAGAAATAGAGGATCTAAATTCTGTTCTTGCACTGGTTATCCCAACATATAAATTCATTGATTTCCCAATTACTTGTTAATCATGATTTGATTTTTAAGATCAGATAAAGAATACATTAGGGCATAACATGGCGGCAAAGGAAACCACCAGTTATGAATTTGCCCCTCATATCAAGCTTAAAATAATAAATTATGCTTTGTTTGGTTGCTGTACTGTCTATAAATCATAAAAGTACAGTTTTTGTTTGGCTTCTCATTGTCAATTGTATCTTATACCAATAATTATATTACAGGAACATGGAATTCCAACAGATATGGGTTATGCGGTGGCTCCCCATCATTCCGGTGTCTATCCAGTGCACATACAACTTTATGATGCTTGGAAAAAGATTTGGAATATTAAAGTTACAAGTACAGAAGAATATCCACATTTAAAACCAGCACGATACAGACAGGGATTCATTCACAAAAATATTATGGTGAGTTATGTCTGATTTCAAAAAGGTATAGTAAACACCGACTTTATTTTATGTACTTTGCTGCCAATTTTTTCTTTCACATCATATGACATACATCTACATCACATAGAGATGAGCGAACCCAATTTCTATAAGATTTCGGGTTCCATTCAAATTGTGTACAGTTCTGGAACCAGAACCAAACTTTCGACTAAAAGTTCAAGTAACCCAATGAACCCAAACCTCCACGGGTCCACTCATCTCTATGTATGAGTAAAAAGTATATGGAGCTGGCTCAGGAGCTGAGCTGTCTCTATACAGGGCAGGTGAGGGTTCTGCCAAACAGCCAGCATCTGCCTCCAAAAGCTTTTTCAAAACTTAATTATTGGACAGTGACATTTAAGTGACACTATGTGGTTGAGGTGCCTGTTTTGGTACCAATCACCTCTCTTTGGTTGGTTGTCATGGTAGTCAAAGGCCTTCTTAAGGTATCCTTTGCCAAGATCTTGGTATTCCTATAAAGCGCAGGTTAAGCTTCAATGGAAATTTTTATATTTATGATATCGTGCAATGCCAAATTATTGAACTATATAGTACAAGTGATCAAACATTCATAGGTTCTAGTATCCCCATGAAACTAAAAAAATAAATTAAATGTAATAAAGGAAAGTTTTAAAAATAAAATAAAAAAAGAATTACCCCTCCTTTTTCAAAAATAAAGTAAGCATACTTAACTTTGCCACAACAGTAAAAATCTGATCACTCAAAATAGAAAACTAATTAACCAATGCAGCTAACAGTGTAAAGAAAAAAGTTAAAATGGCAGAACTATCTTGCTTTAGTCACCACTCCTCCCCAAAAACTAGCAATAAAAATGTTAAATTGCTTATATGGAAAATTGAATGTCATTCAAAACTATATATTGTTCCAAGAAAGAATCAAACCCTCATATGGTTATATGAGCATCTAAAAAGGCATGGAAAGAAAATAAAGTACAAAAGCAACAATTGGCTCACATTGGGAAATGTTCAATAAAAGCTCACAATTAGTTTTGACTTAAAGGGGTAGTCCCATCCCCAAGATCTTATCCCAAAATGTAGTAGCTGTAATAATAATAAAAATACTAGCAAATGCCTCCCACTAGAAATGTACTGTTTTCCTGATAAGCATGGTTATGTCCACTCATATATTGACAGCTAGCTGTTAGTGGTCATAACCATGGATACCTACGTTATTGAACAGCCCTGCACATGGGGTAGGTGACATAGCTTGTGAGAAGAACTATACTACATTTCTAATTGGAGGCATTTGCAATTATTATTACACCTACATTTTTCACACAATTTCAGCTGAATGTGGCAATTACCAATCTGTGGCTGTACAGTTGTTATGCACTGACCTGGGTTGGAGTACTGGGATTACAACCACTAGGGGCAGCACCGGCAGGTAGCCTAGTCAGGAATAGCCAAAGGTCGGTACGCAGGAGCAGCAGTATAGAAGGAGGATCAGCAGGTTGCATAGTCAGGAATAGCCAGAGATCGGCACATAGGAGCAACATTATAGTTGAAGGATCAGCAGGTTGCAAACTCAGGAATAGCCAGAGCAGCAGTCGGTACACAAGAGCAGCAGTATAGCTGAAGGTTCAGCAGGATCAAAAGATTAATACACATTAGCAGCAGTATAGTCTTGGAAGAAGTAGCACGTGAAAGGAGAGCTTGACTAAAGGTTGGGAGCTGAAAAATCTTAAAAGAAAGGAAGTGCAAAGCAAGGTTTAAATAGGGTTTTCTATCAGGATATTTACAGGGTGGAGCCAATCAGAAACTTACAGGTTGGCCCATTAATACTAATATCTGGGTTAGGAAGAAACTGTCTAGTGAGCTGAAATAGCTCAAAGGGAAGGTCTGCTGCTTTGTGCACCAGAGGTGCTGAGTTCGAGTCCTGAAAACAGTACTGTTATGTACCAAGCATTATATGACGCTTGGAGAACAAATCTTCTTAGACTAGTTTACAGACTCCATATACTAAGTGCCAGAACAGCAGAATGTCGTGACATGATTTTTGAAATTTCAAGCATTTGGGAACATATGAACAGGTGTAGATACAATTTTGACTCCATTGATATATTACAAAAGCAATCAGCATTGGATGTTGCTAAATGAAAATTGTTTTACTGGATTTACAACGCAGAAGAAATGCTAGTCTAAGGGGGTCAGATTCATTGTAGGAATGCCCGGACCTGACACCCATAATGTGGCAGTGCACCATCTTGCTGGAAAAACTCAGGGAACGTGCCATCTTCAGTGCATAAAGAGAGCAACACATCATCATGTAGCAATTTCAGATATCCAGTGGCATTGAAGTTTCCATTGATGAAAAATGGCCCCACTATCTTTGTACCCCATATACCACACCATATCATCAATTATGGGTGTCAAGTCCGAGCATTCCTACCTGAACAGCTTCCTGGAAAGTAGATTGGTTGTTCTGGGAAAGTTGAATGGCCACCAAGGTCTCCTTATCTGACCCCCTTAGACTTTTATCTTTGAGGTTATCTGAAGGCAATTGTCTATACTGTGAAGATACGAGATGTGCAACATCTGAAACAACGGATACTGGAAGCCTGTGCTAGCATTTTTTCTGTGGTGCTGCTTTTATGTGTGTTAAGAATGGGAGAAGAGGGTTGCATTGACAATCCAACACAATAGGCAACACTTTGAACACATTTTATAAGTGGTTATAAACTTGTAAATAACTCATGAAAGAATAAAGTTATGTTAAAACCAAGCACACCATTATTTTTCTTGTCAAATACTCAATAAGTTTGATGTGTCACATGACCCACTTCCCATTGGAAAAAATAAAGTTGGATCCAAAATGGCTGACATCAAAATGGCCGCCACGGTTACCACCAATCTTGAAACATTTCCCCATCCCATATACTAATGTGCCACAAACAGGAAGTTGATATCACCACCCATTCCCATTTTATTTAGGTGTATCCATATAAATGGGCCACTGTTATGATTGGGTCACCGAGGAGGAAAACAAAACCAAGCTAAGTCACAGAAAACCAGAGAGGAAAGGAAAGATGCTGTCTGCAATCACACCAAAAAAACCCTGCAAAAAATGTCCAACACTTCTGATAGCAAAAAAACCTTGAAGTCACTAGACTTCACCTACTATATCAGCACTCTGGCATATTCTGAGAACAGATCAAAAAGAGGCCAATCTAATAAGGGATAAAAAGCAAACTGGCACATACAGTAACATAAGAATGGAAATTCCGCACAGCCCCAGCCAGGGCTGGCTGACTGACCACACAAAAACTGAATAGACAAAATCAAATCAAATGTGAACATTAGCAGAGAAAACTTAGCTTGAGAAGACAGGAACTGAGCTGGAAACCAAGACCTCAGAAGGCAGGAAAAAATCACCAGCATGGGAATAGGGATTCAGCTGTCTTAAATCCAGTCTGAGACTCCAGATGTCCAGTCGTCATCCTCATTATCATATGGCAGGTCTCTATTAATTAGATCAGCTTCATTACCTCCTGCCACCACCAGAGGGAGCCCGGAAAGAGAAATCACAGCTCCTCTGTCAGCACAACAGTTCCCTCACCAGAAACCAGAGGCAGACCAGAAAATGAGTTCACAACAGTACCCCCCCTGAGGAGGGGTCACCGAACCCTCATCCACACCACCAGGCCGATCAGGATGTGCCCGGTGAAAAGCACGAACCAATCTATTGGCATGAATGTCAGAGGCAGAGACCCAAGAATTATCCTCCTGGCCGTAACCCTTCCATTTGACCAAATACTGGAGTCTCCATCTAACCAAACGAGAATCCAATATTTTTTCTACCTCATATTCCACATTGCCTTTAACCAATACAGGGTCAGGGGGTGCCGCCATAGGAACTACTGGTTCCACAAACCTCTTCAACAGCAATTTGTGAAATACGTTATGGATCTTAAATGTAACTGGAAGAGCCAATCGAAAAGAAACAGGATTAAGAATCTCCAAAATCTTATAAGGTCCAATAAATCTTGGCTTGAATTTTGGAGACGCAACCTTCATAGAAATATTCTTGGACGACAACCAAACCATATCACTCACTTTAATGGTCCTATGCCGGTTAGAAAACCGCTGGGCCGTTTCCTGAGAGAGTGACAACTTATCCACCACTTGGTCCCAAATCTGCTGCATTCTCTCTACCACAGCATCCACACCTGGGCAGGCCAAAGATTCCACTTGCCCTGAAGAAAATCGAGGATGAAACCCAAAGTTACAGAAAAAGGGTGACATCAAAGTAGCAGAACTAGCTCTATTGTTTAGCGTGAATTCGGCCAAGGGCAAAAATGAGACCCAGTCATCCTGATCAGCAGATATAAGACATCTCAAATAGGACTCCAAAGTCTGGTTTGTTCTCTCAGTCTGCCCATTGGTCTGAGGATGAAACGCAGAGGAGAAAGATAACTGAAATTGGAAACAAACTGGACTCCTCTGTCCGACACAATGTTCTCAGGAATCCCATGCAACTGAACCACCTGTTGTAAGAACAAGGGCACCAACTCTGAGGAAGATGGCAACTTTGGGAGTGGTACAAGATGGACCATCTTAGAAAATCTATCACAAATCACCCAGATAACAGTCATTCTCTGAGAGACAGGAAGATCAGAAGTAAAATCCATTTAGATATGGGTCCATGGCCTCTTGGGCATCGGCAGGGGCATCAACAACCCACTAGAACAAGAACAGAGTTTAGACCGAGGACAAGTCCCACAGGACTGCATAAAATTCCTGACATCACGAGATAAGGCAGGCCACCAAAAAGACTAACTCACCAAATTTCTGGTTCCAAAACTACCTGGATGACCAGCCAATGCGGAGCAATGAACTTCAGACATCACTCTCTTCCTCCACTCGTCAGGAACATACAATTTTCCCATAGGGCAACGCTCAGGTTTATCCTCCTGAAATTCCTCCAGGGCGCGTCTCAAATCGGGCGAAATGGCAGAAAGAACTACCCCCTCACCTAGGATGGTAGTAGGCTCGATCACACTAAGAGAATCAGCAAAGAAACTCCTAGAAAGGCGTCTGCCTTAACATTCTTAGTGCCCGGAAGAAAAAAGACCACAAAATTAAAACGCATGAAAAACAAGGCCCACCTAGCCTGTCTAGGATTCAAGCGTTTGGCCGACTCAAGATAAATCAAATTCTTGTGGTCGGTGAGGACCACAACTTGATGTCTAGCTCCCTCCAACGAATGTCTCCACTCTTCAAATGCCCATTTCATGGCCAAAAATTCCTCATTCCCCACATCATAGTTGGGTTCAGATGGGGAGAACTTTCGAGAAAAGAAGGCACAGGGATTCATCTTAGAAGTCACAGGATCTTTTTGTGACAAAACAGCTCCTGCACCAATGTCAGAAGCATCTACCTCCATCTGAAATGGAAGTGAGACATCAGGTTGCCGTAAACCGGAGTAGAAGTGAATCTCCGCTTAAGCTCCTGAAATGCTGAGACAGCCTCTGGAGACCAATTCAGCACATCAGCGCCCTTCTGGGTAAGATCAGTCAGTGGTTTGACAATACCAGAAAAATTACCTATAAATTTACGATAGAAATTAGCAAAACCCAAAAACTTCTGGACAGTCTTCAAAGAAGTGGGCTGAACCCAATCATAAATGGCCTGTTCCTTGGCCGGGTCCGTTTCAATAGTCGACGGAGACAAAATAAATCCCAAAAATGAAATCCTCTGTACACCAAAGAGGCATTTCGATCCCTTAACAAACAGGGAATTCTCTCTCAAAATCCGGAACACAGTCCGGACATGTTCCACATGAGAATCCTAATCACTAGAAAAGATCAAAATATCATCCAGATAGATGATCAAAAACGCATCCACAAAGTCACAGAAAATATCATTCATAAAGGACTGGAAGACAGCAGGGGCATTAGTGAGCCCAAAAGGCATCACCAGGTACTCAAAATGTCCCTCCGGAGTATTAAACGCCATCTTCCATTCATCCCTGTGCTTGATGCAAATAAGATTATACGCCCCCCTGAGGTCAAGCTTAGTAAACCAGCAGGCACTTTTAACTCTGGAGAATAAATCAGACATCAGGGGTAACGGGTGCTGATATTTAACCATCATCTTGTTAAGGGAACGATAATCAATACAAGGCCTTAATGATCCATCTTTCTTGGCCAGAAAAAAAAACCCAGCACCTAAGGGTGAAGAGGATGGTCTAATATGACCCTTCTCCAACGACTCCTTAATATAGGATCGCATAGCATCATGTTCAGGTACTGATAAGTTGAAACGCCGACCCTTGGGAAATTTACACCCAGGCATCAACTCAACTGCACAGTCATAACTCCTATGAGGAGGCAAAGACGCAGACTTACTCTCACTAAATACATCAGAAAATCAGAAAAATCGGCCAAATAATCAGGAATATCATGAGACTGAGGAAATGTGGAGAAAACAGGAGTGTTGTGAGTTCATTTTCCCCTTCACCATTGAGGTCTGATGAACTCTCTCTTCTGGTGAAGGAAGGTAGTGAGGCTGATTACCAAGTACCTGAGCAGAATGATGATGACTGGGTGACTGGAATTGCTGACTGGATATAAGGCAGCCGACGCCCTTCTGCCTTGCGGGTGATTTCTCTGAGGGATTTTAGGAGACCAGTCTGATTCCTGCTCCTCAAAAGCTAAGTTTTCTGCTCTGCTTTTTGCATTTGTGTTTTGGTTTTGTTTTGCCTTGTTTTTCTGGATTTCTGCCATTCCCTGCTGGGGTGAGCTGAATTCCTTTTTGCTCTGTCTTCAGAAAATACCTGAGTACTGATATAGTCTTTTTGAAGCCTAGCGTCTTCAGGGCTTTTTTCCCTATCAGTCTGTTGGCTCTTGTTTTGATAGGGTTTTTGGCGGATTGCAGACAGCAGCTTTTCTATCCTGTCCTATTTAGTTAGCTTGGGCCCCATCATTTGCTCAGCCTATCTTTCTATCTGTGTGAGTGTTTTTCATCTTGCTTCACCGTCATTATATGTTGGGGGCTGCCTATTGCTTTGGGGTCTGCTCTGGGGCAGTTTAGATTTCCCTTTCTGTCTTTAGGCTATTTAGTTCTCCGGCTGTGATCTAGGGGTCTAGGGCACCGTAGGAACCCCCCACGGCTACTGCTAGTTGTTGTTGATAGGTTCATGGGTCTGCAATCTGATAGCTGCCAACAGCTCTGGTTTTCTGGACTTAGCTAGTATTTCTGTTTTTGCCTCCTACGGTGACTCATTCATAACACAGGAGTGTCCCTAAGAACACACTGACAACCCCAACTCACCACAGACACAGATTTCCAATCCAAAACTGGATTATGAGTTTGCAACCAGGGAAAAGCCAGAACAATAGTATCATGCAAATTGTGCAGCACCAAAAATTTACAATTTTCTTGGTGGTCTGGGGCAACTCACATTATCACCTGGGTCCAAAACTGAGGTTTATTCTCTGCCAAAGGAGTAGCATCAATACCCCTCAAAGGAATACACGTCCGTAGAGTTATCAGGGGAAAACCACAACGTTTAGCAAAGTCCAAATCCATCAGATTCAAAGCTGCTCCTGAATCTACAAAAGCCTTTGCGGAAAATGTGGATAATGAGCAGATCAGAGTAATTGCCAAAAGAAACTTAGGTTGTACACTGCCCACAGCAAATGTGTGTGCAAAACGTTTCTCTCGTTTAGGGCAGACAGAAATAGTATGAGAGGCGTCTCCACAGAAAAAACACAGCTTATTACACCTTCTAAACTCCTGTCATTGTGCCCTAGACAAAACCCTATCACATTGCATAGGTTCAGACATTTGTTCAAAAGGTGGCAAAGCCTCTCCTGTAGTTTTACATTCACGCAAATGCCGATCAACTTGAGTGGCTAATGACATAGAATTATCAAGACCAGAGGGAACAGGAAATCCCACCATAACATCTTTTACTGTCTCTGATAAACCCTTCCGAAAGAGAGCTGCCAATGCACCATCATTCCACGTAGTAAGGACCACCCACTTTCGGAATTTTTGACAGTATGACTCTGCAGAAACCTGACCCTGGTTCAATGCCAATAGGGCTTTCTCAGCTTGATCAATAGCATTAGGTTCATCATACAACAACCCCAAGGCTTGACAAAATGTGTCCACATTAGTCAGAATAGGATTTGCAGGTGTCAGAGAAAAAGCCCAATCCTGGGGATCGCCGCACAGCAAGGAGATGACAATTTTAACCTGCTGCACAGAGCTCCCCGATGAGTTAGGCTTCAAGGCAAGAAATAATTTACAATTATTCTTAAAATTCAAAAATTTAGACCGATCCCCAGAAAACACATCAGGAGTAGGGATTTTTGGTTCAACAGCATGTGACTGAGTGAGATAGGCGGAAATTCCCCACACTTCAGCAGCGAGCTGCTCCACATGATCAGACAATTGCTTAATCTCCATTAGAGAAAAATCCTCCTACGGCCCCAGAAGAAAGAGGAAAAAATACATATAAAAAAAATTCTGACACTTTTTTTAGCAATTCTTTCCTGCTTTTGAGTACCCTAGAACCCTAGAATCTGCGGTATGGCTGGTGATTCTGTTATGATTGGGTCACTGAGGAGGAAAACAAAGCCAAGCTAAGTCACAGAAAACCAGAGAGGAAAGGAAAGATACTGTCTGCAATCACACCAAAAAAACCTGCAAAAAATGTCCAACACTTCTGATAGCAAAAAACCCCTGAAATCACTAGACTTCACCCACTATATCAGCACTATGGCATATTCTGAGAACAGAGCAAAAAGAGGCCAATCTAGTAAGGGATAAAAAGCAAACTGGCACATACAGTAACATAAGAGTGGAAATTCAGCACAGCCCCAGCTGGGGCTGGCTGACCACACAAAAACTGAATAGACAAAACCAAATGAAATGTGAACATTAGCAGAGAAAACTTAGCTTGAGAAGACAGGAACTGAGATAGAAACCAAGACCTCAGAAGGCAGGAAAAAATCACCAGCATGGGAATAGGGAGTCAGCTGTCTTAAATCCAGTCTGAGACTCCAGATGTACAATCGTCGTCCTCATTATCAGGTGGCAGGTCACTGTTAATTAGATCAGCTTCATTACCTCCTGCCACCACCAGAGGGAGCCCGGAAAGAGAAATCACAACTCCTCTGTCAGCACAGTTTCCTCACCAGAAACCAGAGGCAGACCGGAAAATGAGTTCACAACAGGCCACCCTGTGCTATTTGTACCTGTTTGAACTTGTTATCTATATAAAAGACACCTGTCCACACACTCAATCAATCACACTCAAACCTCTCCACCATGACAAGATGAAAGAGCTGTCTAAGGACACCAGGGACAAAGTTGTCGACCTGCACAAGGATGGGTGGAGCTATAGGACAATAGTCAAGCAGCTTGGTGAGAAGGCAACTGTTGGCGCAATTATTAGTAAATGAAAGAAGCACAAGATGAACATAAAAAAAAGAACTTTTTGGTTTCAATGCCACTTGCTGTGTTTGTAGGAAGAAGAAAGATGTGTACAACCCCAAGAACAACATCCCAGAAATGAATTATGGTGGGGGAAACATCATAAATTGGGGTCTTTTCTGCAAAAGGGACAGGGAAATTGCACAGTATTGAAGGGGGAATGGATGGGGTCATGAATCACAACATTTTGACCAGCAACTTTCCTTCTTCAGTGATAGCATTGAAGATGGGTCATGGCTGGGTCTTCTGGCATGAAAATGACTCCAAACACAATATAAAATCTTTGGAGGGACCAGATACTCAATGTTCCCCAGTGACAGCCCCTGAAACATAAGAGATGTGGAGAAGTTCTGAATGGAGGCGTAGGCCAAAATCCCTGTTGCAGTGTGAGCAAACTTGGTCAAGAACTACAGGAAAAGTCTGACCTCTGCAATTGCAAACAAAGGTTTCTGTACCAAATATTAAATTCTGTTTTTCTATTGTATCAAATAGGTATTTCATGCCATAAAATGCTAATTAATTATGGAAAAATCATGCAATGTGATTTTCTGGATTTTTTTATATTCTGTCTCTCACAGTTGAAGTGTACTTATGATAAAAATTACAGACCTCGCCATTCTTTGTATGTCGGAACACTTGCAAAATTGGCAGTGTATCAAATACTTATTTTCCCCACTGTATCTGTATGTAATGTGGTTGAGGAATCTGAAGCATTGTGGAATGTTCATTCAGATCAATCCTATGTGTGCCGAAGTATCTTTCTGATACACTCAAATTAATGCCGAGCGCCTATACTGTAAGCCCATATTGATTATATAACTGTATCTTGAATATGTTTTGGCAAACAGCTAAAATGCAAATCCAAATATTTCTGAACCTAACTGTATATTCTGCAGTAAGAGAACGAGCCAGAATATACAGCCAATACTGAGAATGTTTTCCAGCATAAAGATGACCAAGGAGTCCTGGGAATGATGATATGGCCCCCACCCAGGATTGATCTCAATATTCTTAAGACTAAAACTCCATGAAAAGACAGAAGCCTACAACCACAGAAGAGAAGTTTGAAACAACTGGGAGAACTAACTAAGTCAACTTTTAACCCAGAGTCCTGGGTTCAAAGGCCAGCAAGGACACTATCTGCAAGTAGTTTGCATGTTTCCTCAGGGTACTTCTGTTTTCACCTACGCTCCAAAGACATACTGATAGGGAATCTTGATTGTGAGCACCAATGGGGACAGTGATGATAATGTCTGTGAAGTGCTGTGTAGTTAATGGCCCTTTATAAGTGATTAAAATAAATAAATACATAAATAATAACATTAAAACTTCCCTCCCAAGTTCTTACTAAAACTATCTGCAAGTGTACTTAGAAGAATTTATGCTGTTTCGAACGACCATAGAGATGGAATTGATTTAGATTATCCTTTCGTTCATTCACTTTGTATTTTGTTAAAGGGAACCTGTCAGCAGGCTTATGCATAGTAACCTACACACACTATCTGGTCGGCGCCGTTATAATGAATAAAATGATACCTTGGTTGATGAAATCTGTCTTGTGGCTGTTTCTTAATATATTTTCAGTTTTGTGTTAATGAGATTGTCGTGCCCTAAGGCGGGGTTGGGGTATGTAATGCTCTGATTAGATATTCAGAAAGCAGACTGCTGACAGGTTACTGATCCCTCACTGACCTGCCCCCTAGATTGCATAATGTATATCATCACATACTGAATTTAAAAAAACACTTCTGCAGGCAGGTGCCGGCCGTGGCACCTGCACTGCAGCAAAATCGCATGGTTACTAAGCACTTAATAGCTTTTTCAGATTTTTTTCAGATATGTGATTGTATTCATTATGCAAACTAGGGGGCAGGTCACTGAGGGATCAGTGACCTGTCAGCAGTCTGCATTATGAATATATAATCAGAGCACCACATGCTCTAGTCCCGCCTTAGGGCACAAGAATTTCATTAACACAAAACTGAAAATAAAAATTAAGAAACAGCCCCAAGATGGATTTCACCAACCAAGATATCATTTTATTCAGCATAACGGCGCCGACCAGATAGTGTGTGTAGGTTACTATTCCTAACCCTGCTGACAGGTTCCCTTTAAATGATAAAAAATATTAACACTTCTATTCTTTAAAGCATTTTTACTTTGCAGCATTTTTTCCACACCAACATACAACTTTTACATACAGTGGGTACAGAAAGTATTCAGACCCCTTTAAATTTTTCTCTCTTTGTTTCATTGCAGCCATTTGTTAAATTCAAAAAAGTTCATTTTTTTCTAATTTATGTACGTTGTGCACCCCATCTTGACTGAAAAAAACATAAATGTAGAAACTTTTGCAAACCTATTAAAAATGAAAAACTGAAATATCACATGGTCATAAGTATTCAGACCCTTTGCTCAGTATGAAGTAAAAAGCACCCGTTTGAGCTATTACAGCCATAAGTCTTCTTGGGAATTATGAAACAAGTTTTTCACACCTGGATTTGGGGATCCTCTGCCATTCTTCCTTGCAGATCCTCTCCAGTTCCGTCAGGTTGGATCGTGAACAATGGTGGACAGCCATTTTCAGGTCTCTCCAGAGATGCTCAATTGGGTTTAGGTCAGGGCTCTGGCTGGGCCAGTCAAGAATGTTCACAGAGTTGCTCTGAAGCCACTTCTTTGTTATTTCAGCTGTGTGCTTAGGGTTATTGTCTTGTTGGAAAGTGAACCTTTGGCCAAATCTGAGGTCCAGAGCACTCTGGAAGAGGTTTTCATCCAGGATATCTCTGTACTTG
The DNA here is from genome assembly GCF_039654945.1 of Dendrobates tinctorius. Classification (NCBI taxonomy): domain Eukaryota; kingdom Metazoa; phylum Chordata; class Amphibia; order Anura; family Dendrobatidae; genus Dendrobates; species Dendrobates tinctorius. The sequence continues at coordinate 13,213,193 of NW_027361698.1, read as the reverse complement.
GCCACATTCATGTTTCCTTCAATTGCAACCAGTCATCCTGTCCCTGCAGCTGAAAAACACCCCCATAGCATGATGCTGCCACCACCATGTTTTACTGTTGGGATTGTATTTGGCAGATGATGAGCAGTGCCTGGTTTTCTCCACACATACCGCTTAGAATTATCACCAAAAAGTTCGATCTTCGTCTCATCAAACCAGAGAATCTTATTTGTCATAGTCTTGGAGTCCTTCATGTGTTTTATAGCAAACTCTATGCGGGCTTTCATATGTATTGCACTGAGGAGAGGCTTCCGTCAGGCCGCTCTGCTATAAAGGCCCGACTGGTGGAGGACTGCAGTGATAATTGACTTTATGGAACTTTCTCCCATCTCCCTACTGCATCTGGGGCGCTCAGCTACAGTGATCTTAAGGTTCTTCTTTACCTCTCTCACCAAGGTTCTTCTCCCATGATTGCTCATTTTGGCTAGAAGACATCTCATGGTCCCAAACTTCTTCCATTTAAGGATTATGGAGGACACTGTGCTCTTAGGATCCTTGAGTACTGCAGAAATTCATTTGTAACCTTGGCCATATCTGTGCCTTGTCACAATCTTGTCTCTGAGTCCCTTGGCCAGTTCCTTTGACCTCATGATTCTCATTTGGTTTAAAATGCACTGTGAACTGTGAGGTCTTATACAGACAGATGTGTGCCTTTGCAAATCAAGTCCTATCAGTTTAAACACAGCTGACTCCAACCATCTCAAGGAGGATCGCATGTGACTTAAATATGAGTGTCTGAGCAAAGGGTCTGAATACTTATGATCATGTGATATTTCAGTTTTTCTTTTTTAATAAATTTGTAGAAATTTCTATATTTCAGTTTTTTTCAGTCAAGATGGGGTGCAGAGTGTACATTAATGAGAAAAAAATGAACTTTTTGAATTTACCAAATGGCTGCAATGAAGCAAAGAGTGAAAAATTTAAAGGGGTCTGAATACTTTCCTTACCCACTGTGGTAATATAAATGGTTAAAAAATAAATGAATGCAAGGCAATAAACCAGCTCACCCTCCACCACCTGCAGTAGGTTCAGGAGTCCGCGATCAGCGCTGCTGCGAGCGTTTAGTTAGATGCAGGAAAAAACATAATAATAAAATAAAATTTGATCCAGCTCCTAATACGTTACAGATAAAATCCAAGATTTATTCTTTACAATTGAAATATCCAAAAAACTTTTGCCAAAGGATATTTAGAAAAAGGGGATGAAACACGAGAGGAAAAAAGGACATATATTCACTATACGTGTTTCGAACAGGACATGTTCTTAGACTTGGTGTGAATGAACACTAAACCATGAGAGGAACCTTATATATCCATCAGGTTGATTAGAAAATAGGTGTGTAGCATTCAGGAAAGAGAGAAAAAATAAAAAAGGGGAGAGACATACTAGAATAGCCCCAAAATTTTGTTTTACTAGATTTATAGATGATATACTAATTATTTGGAGTGGCCCCATGTCTGATATTCCTTCTTTTTTACAGTATCTTAATAACAATCAGTTTAATTTATGTTTCACTATTCATGCTGACAGTACTCGTGTTTCTTACTTAGATTTAGACCTTACAAGAATTCATAATTCACCTATACATAGCATTACCTTCCGTAAACTCTCCTCCGGAAACACTATTTTGCATGCACAAAGTTTTCACCCTCCACATACAATTAAAGCCATTCCGGTTGGGGAATTAATTAGGGCAAAAAGAAATTGTAGTGATCAGGAATCCTTTTGTAAAGAATCTAAAATCATTAAGTCCAGACTGAAATCTAGAAATTGTCCAAACTGGTCACTGGATCATGTAACCAAAATTGATGATAACAAGATCAGGAATAATCTAATCTCAAGAAAGAAAAACGTGCATTCTCAGACTAATTCTATGATACCTACTTTAATACTCACCTATTTTACATTTTCCAATATTGTTAAATGAAATTTAAATATATTAATCCCTTTCTGACCTTGGACGCAATAGTATGTCCAAGGTCTGATCCCCGTTTTGATGAGGGCTCCGGCAGTGAGCGCGCATCAAAGCCGGGACATGTCAGCTGTTTTGAACAGCTGACATGTGCTCGCTGACAGCGGTATTTAACCGGTGCTTCCGGCGGCCGGGCAGGAAATACGCACATCGCCGATCCCGTCACATGATCGGGGGTTAGCGATGCATTGGCATAACAACCAGAGGTCTCATAGAGACCTCTATTGTTGTTGATGCTGGATTGCTATGAGCACCACCCGGTGGTTGGCGCTCATAGCAATGCTGTAATTCTGCTACATACAGTATAGGTGATCTGCTCATTGCCTATATGTAGCACAGCTGATCAAGTTGTGGCAGCTTCTAGCTTCCCATAGAGGCTATTGAAGCATGCCAAAATTTAAAAAAATATGTTTTAAAAATTATGAAAAAAATAAAAAATATAAAAGTTTGAATCACCCCCCTTTCGCCCCATTCAAAATAAAACAATTAAAAAAAATCACACATGCACATATTATGTATCGCCGCCTTCAGAATTGCCTGATCTATCAATAAAAAGGATTAACCCAATTGCTATACGACGTAGCACGAATAAAATCAAAACGCCAGAATTACGTTTTTTTTGGTCGCCGCGACATTGTATTAAAATGCAATAACGGGCGATCAAAAGATCTGATCTGCACATAAATGGTATCCTTAAAAACATCACCTCGGCACACGGAAAATATGTCCTCGCCCAACCCCAGATCATGAAAAATGGAGACGCTATGGGTATTGGAAAGTGGCGCAATTGGTTTTTTTTTTAGCAAACTATGGAATTTTTTTCACCACTTAGATAAATAAGAACCTAGACATGTTTGGTGTCTATGAACTCATAATGACCTGGAGAATCATAATGGCAGCTCAGTTTTAGCATTTAGTGAACCTAGCAAAAGTACCAAACAAAAAAACATGTGAGAGATTGCACTATTTTTGCAATTTCTCCGCACTTGGAATTTTTTTCCCGTATTCAGGAACAAAACATGCTAAAACCAATGATGTCTTTCAAAAGTACAACTCATCCCACAAAAAATAAGCCCTCACATGGCCATATTAATGGAAAAATATAAAAGTTATGGCTCTGGGAAGAAGGGGAGCAAAAAAAAAAACCATGAAAAAAAGAAGAAAAGCTACAGACTTATGCCAGGATCACCTGAATACACAAAAAATATTTTATTTTATTAGATACAAACAGGTATAACCCATTAAAAACATTTAAAAGTCATAAGCATGACAAAAATCACAAACCCTATTAGCCCAAAATAGAGCTATAAGCTCCCCCAAAATAATCATGTGAACATGTGGTTAATGATGCCTAGTATCTCAAATGGCAATACAGAGAAACAATAAATTCCCATGCATATCCTTAATAACAGGCACAATACAGTCAATATGCAGATTTAAATTCAAGCCATAAAGAGATAAGATAATGTCACCCTAATAAACACCACATGAAAAAACAAATAGACATAGTCCACATAAGAAAGGAATAAATATTCCTGAAGCCACATAAAAGGAAGCCACAAATCGTATGCAAAGGGAAATAGAAGTACATATAAGTAAAATACTTATCCCATAAAAAAGGACTTGATATAAGAGTCTATTGGTGCCTAAGACTGGGGGAGCCTGTGGAGACGCCTGATGCGTGTCGCCACCGCTAGGTGGCTTCGTCTGGGGCTGAGGGTTACACCGGAAGGTATCTTATAAATATCCCTTCAGTGTGGTGCCCTCTAATCCCTTTTTTGATCAATAATGAAAAACCGAGAAAAGCTTCGGTCATTAATGGGTTAAGGGATGATCATATAACAGATCAACTATTGAATAAAGGTATTAGAATTGTTTCTCGCAAAGCCCCTACAATCAGAAATTGTCTTTCACCCCATCATTTTTAAGTTACACTCCACTGCTATTGAAAAAAAAACTGGTTATCTACTAGTGGTTTTTACAGGTGCCGTTCTGCCGCTTGTAGAACCTGTTCACATGCCATTAAAATGTCCACCTTTTCGAGCAGGGACAATAGCCACATACTGTATACCCTAACAGGAGCTTCCTAAATTGTAATACAGATCATGTTATATATATAATAGAGTGTACCACCTGTAAATTAAAATCTATAGGTTCCACAACTAGAAAGCTTAAAACACGCATAAGGGAACATCTATATGACATTGAACATCCCTCTAATCATATTATGTCCAATGCCTCCAAGCATTTTGTGGATGTTCACAATAGGAAGACAACCAGTTTTACAATCTATGCGATTGAGCACATATTTAAAAAAGTTCGCTGCAGCAACAGAAGTGAGACATTACTTAGTAGAGAAGCATATTTTATTTTTGCTTTAGATACACAGGTTCCTCGAGGTCTAAACCTTCTAAAAGAAATTTTGATATATTATTAGTTACATTATATTCTTTCTTGTTTTTATTTACCCTAACACACCTGTAACCCTAATCACAACCCTAACCATAACCCTAACCACAACCCTAACCCCATCACACCCCTAACCCTAATCCCAAACCTAACCATAACCATAACTACAACCCTAACCCGAACACACCTCTAACCCTAATCCAAAACCTAACCGTAATCCCAACCATGACCACAACCCTAACTTTAGCCCAACCCTAACTTTAGCCCAATGCTAACTTTAACCCAACCCTAACCCCAATCCTAGCTTTAGCCCAACCCTAACTTTAGCCCAATGCTAACTTTAGCCCAACCATAGCTTTAGCCCAACCCTAGCTTTAGCCTAGTGCTAACTTTAGCCCAATCCAAACTTTATCACATTGCTCAACTTTAGCCCGACCCTAACCGTAGCTTTAGCCCAACCCTAACTTTAGCCCTACCCTAACTTTAGCCCAACCCTAACTTTAGCCCCATTCTAACCCAATGGAAAAGTGGAAATAAATACTTTTTTTAATTTATTATTTTTACCTAACTAAGGGGGTGATAAAGGGGGTTTGATTTATTATTTTTTTATTTTGATCACAGTGATATGATCTATCACAGTGAGCAAAATGAACCAATAGGAAAAATTTCCTATTGTTGCTGCATGCCAGCCGGCAGATCTCGGCAGGCACACTGCGCACACGCCTGTCATTTTCTTCCCAGAACAAGATGCCGGCAGCCTGGGGGATTTCACAGGGGGTTGCAGGGACTCCGGAGGTACCGGGAGGGGATCGGGGTACACTATTTCTCACTCCACTGATATGCGATCACATGAGAGGAGAGAGAAATTAAATGTAAAATTGGACTTTTTTATTTTTTGCAGTCGCCATTATTCCATGAATAATGGTGATTGCAATACTGGGGTCGGTAAAACCCAAGACCTGAGAGAAATTCTGACTCTGAATGCATCTTCACACATTTAATGGCGCTGTCTTAAACAGACATCGATGCCAAATGCTAAAAAATGACATCGATATTCCATGTCTGTGAGCCAATCTAATCAATAGAACAAATATATTGAGACACCTGGAAAGCACTATGTCAGGTAAGCTTCTGTCAGCATTGTTTGTTGTGGTTGACCTTTTGTCGTGAATATCAAAAAAGCAGAGTAGAACCGACTTTAGACATGGTAGTATTTTTGATTACCTTGATGGACAAGGCACTTGGTATAAATATAGCAAAGATTAAATTGACCTAGATAATACTGCACTGGGATATGACGAAACACAAAAAGATAATTCGATCCTTACTTACCTTGATAACCTTTGCTACATGTTTAATATTAAGTGGATTGTAAAAAGTAAAGAAGTGTTCCCATCTCATCTGTTCCAAAGATCTTACCTAAATATATAGTAGGTATAATAATAATATTTGCAAATACCTCCAATTTGAAATGTAGTATAGTTCTCCCTGATTCGCTATGTTGATTACCCCATGTGAAGGGCATTGCAGTAGCTTAGGTATCTATGATTACAACTAGAGATGAGGTAATTTGTTCGGATTTTGTCCCCAAATCTGATTTTGACATATTCAAGCCATATTGAAGCACTATTCGTGCTGAATGTTTGTCTTATGATTGGTTCTGACCATATTCGGTTATTTCTACTCTCATACACTAATGACATTTGGCTGTGTTCGACGAATATTGCAAAAACAAAATTCAAATCTGATCGTATTCGGAACTGAATCCAGACAAATTCGCTCATCTCTAGTTACAACCACTTATATAGTGGCATTTAGTTATCTGTTAGTGATCATAACCATGGATATCTAAGTTACTGCAATGACATGCACATGAGTTAAGCAATATATCATTATTAACCCCTTCCTTACCTATGATGGAATAGTACGTCATTGGTAAGGATCCCCTGCTTTGAGTTGGGCTCCGGCGGTGAGCCCATCTCCAAGCCGCGACATATCAGCTGTTATGAACAGCTGACATGTGCCCGCAATAGGCACGAGCGGAATCGCCATCCGCTCGCGCTTATTAACTAGCTAAATCCCGCTGTCAAAGCTGACAGTGGGCATTTAAATAGCACTTCTGGCCGCCGGGCCAGAAATGAGCTCATCGCCAACCCCCGTCACGTGATCGGGGGTCGGTGACACAATGCCTGGACAACCACAGGTCTCATAGAGACCTCTATGGTTGTTCCAGGCAGATGGCTTTGAGCGCCGCCCGGTGGTTGGCGCTCAAAGCACAGCAGTAAATTTGCTACATATGGGCGATCTGAATCCCACATACGCATATTAGGTATCACCACATTCAGAATCTCCCGATCTATCAATAAAAAAAGCATTAACCCGATCGCTAAACGGTGTAGCGAGAAAAAAATTCAAAATGCCAGAATTACTTTTTTTGGTCACCGTGACATAGCATTAAAATGCAATAACAGGCGATCAAAAGATCGTATTTGCACAAAAGTGGTATCATTAAAAACATTACCTCAGCCCACAAAAAATAAGCCCTCACCCGACGCCATATCACGGAAAATGGAGACGCTACGGGTCTCAGAAAATTGCTCAATTTTTTTTTTTTAGCAAACTTTGGATTTTTTTTTCACCACTTAGATAAAAGAGAGCATAGACTTGTTTTGTGTCTATGAACTCGTAATGACCTGGAGAATCATAATGACAGGTTAGATTTAGCATCTAGTGAACCTAGCAAAAAAGCCAAGTAAAAAACAAGTGTGGGATTGCACTTTTCTTTGCAATTTCACCGCACTTGGAATTTTTTCCCGTTTTCGAGTACATGACATGGTAAAACCAATGGTGTTGCTTAAAAGTACAACTCGTCCCGCAATAAATAAACCCTGAAATGGCCACATTGACGGAAAAATAAAAAAAATTATGGCTGTGGAAAGAAGGGGAGCGAAAAACAAAAACGAAAAATCGAAAAAAGCTCCGGGAGTGAAGGGGTTAAACATACTACATGCAGGGCTAAGATCTTGACGATGAGAATACCCCTTTAAGTAGTGTTGCTAAAGTGGTCAGTTCATTAGACCTGTAACATGTTGTTGAAACAATCCTTTTAATTTCAGTTGCTGATAAGGGAATCAGATTCTGTCCTGGAAAACAAATTCTCTACATTTTATAGATGGTATCTGATCTGATTGTAGACTTTAAGTATAGGCTTCTATACTCAGATTTTTTTATACAGCAATAGGCATGAACCTTAATTGCTAAGTTTCCATAATAACTTTAGCAGTGCAGTAGAGAATTTCCGCTGCCTAACAGTTTCCCTGCAGACCAGAGAGATAAGCAGGTAAATTTACTCTGACCTATGGCCATAGTTCACTGATCTTTCAGCCTGCCATTAATATTAACTATATTCTGATTACATCTTGGAGGGTACAAGGGAAATCGCAAAATCACATGCTGTCCTTGAGGTTATTTGAATGCTCTCATAGTCAACCAGATCAATATTAACATTAAATTCAATACCTGTCAATTAAGCAATCCAAAGATAGAAATGGTTTAATCTAGAGTTGAGCGAAACGGGTCGAAAAATTTCAAAAGTCACCGACTTTTGGCAAAGTCGGGTTTCATGAAACGAAACCCGACCCTAGGATGAGGTCGGCCACGAGGTCGGCGACTTACACGCCAAAGTCGCGTTTCAAAAGTTTGTTTTGCGCTCTTTTTCAGCCAATCAGGATCCACGGACACTGTGGGCAACGTGATGACATAGGCAGGGGTCACCACCATCTTTCAGAAGGGCATGCAAGTGATTGGCTTGCTTTGGTGGGCGTCACAGGGGGTATAAAAGGGCGTGCACGCCGACCGCCATCTTACTTCTGCCGATCTCAGTTTAGGGAGAGGTTGCTGCTGATTCAGTAGGGAGAGCGTTAGGCAGGGAAGAAGACAAAAAAACTGCTTCTGCTGCTAGCGATTTGGCCTGCACAACACACCAGTCACTGTGTGTGCAGTGCAAGGGGAGGCTATATAGTGGTGTATCAGTGGTGTTGGTTGTTGGGCTGCCTTCTAAGGCTTCCTGACATTCCTGCATTGCTGTTTACCCACTGCTCCGCAAACTGCTTTTTTAAAAGCAATCCCAGTTTTTTTTTTTTGTCCTGCTGAGAAGAAAAAAAAACTGCTTCTGCTGCTAGCAATTTGGCCTGCACAACACACCAGTCACTGTGTGTGCAGTGCAAGGGGAGGCTATATTGTGGTGTATCAGTCGTGTTGGTTGTTGGGCTGCCTTTTAAGGCTTCCTGACAGGCTGGCATTGCTGTTTACCCACTGCTCCGCAAACTGCTTTTTTAAAAGCAATCCAATCTCCCTTATCCTCTAGTCACTTTTGTCACAGCTGTGCCATCGAGCCTGTGACATAGCGCTCAGATATTCATTGGGCCTCACACAATCCAAAAGTGTCCAGTGTCCAAAAGTGTGTGCAGAGATTCAAAATCTCCCTTATCCTCTAGTCACTTTGGTCACAGCTGTGCCATCGAGCCTGTCACATAGCGCTCAGATATTCATTGGGCCTCACACAATCCAAAAGTGTCCAGTGTCCAAAAGTGTGTGCAGAGATTCAAAATCTCCCTTATCCTCTAGTCACTTTGGTCACAGCTGTGCCATCGAGCCTGTCACATAGCGCTCAGATATTCATTGGGCCTCACACAATCCAAAAGTGTCCAGTGTCCAAAAGTGTGTGCAGAGATTCAAAATCTCCCTTATCTTCTAGTCACTTTGGTCACAGCTGTGTCATCGAGACTGTCACATAGCGCTTAGATATTCATTGGGCCTCACACAATCCAAAAGTGTCCAGTGTCCAAAAGTGTGTGCAGAGATTCAAAATCTCCCTTATCCTCTAGTCACTTTGGTCACAGCTGTGCCATCAAGCCTGTCACATAGCGCTCAGATATTCATTGGGCCTCACACAATCCAAAAGTGTCCAGTGTCCAAAAGTGTGTGCAGAGATTCAAAATCTCCCTTATCCTCTAGTCACTTTGGTCACAGCTGTTCCATCGAGCCTGTCACATAGCGCTCAGATATTCATTGGGCCTCACACAATCCAAAAGTGTCCAGTGTCCAAAAGTGTGTGCAGAGATTCAAAATCTCCCTTATCCTCTAGTCACTTTGGTCACAGCTGTGCCATCGAGCCTGTCACATAGCGCTCAGATATTCATTGGGCCTCACACAATCCAAAAGTGTCCAGTGTCCAAAAGTGTGTGCAGAGATGCAAAATCTCCCTTATCATCTAGTCACTTTGGTCACAGCTGTTCCATCGAGCCTGTCACATAGCGCTCAGATATTCATTGGGCCTCACACAATCCAAAAGTGTCCAGTGTCCAAAAGTGTGTGCAGAGATTCAAAATCTCCCTTATCCTCTAGTCACTTTGGTCACAGCTGTGCCATCGAGCCTGTCACATAGCGCTCAGATATTCATTGGGCCTCACACAATCCAAAAGTGTCCAGTGTCCAAAAGTGTGTGCAGAGATTCAAAATCTCCCTTATCCTCTAGTCACTTTGGTCACAGCTGTGCCATCGAGCCTGTCACATAGCGCTCAGATATTCATTGGGCCTCACACAATCCAAAAGTGTCCAGTGTCCAAAAGTGTGTGCAGAGATTCAAAATCTCCCTTATCCTCTGGTCACTTTGGTCACAGCTGTGCCATCGAGCCTGTCACATAGCGCTCAGATATTCATTGGGCCTCACACAATCCAAAAGTGTCCAGTGTCCAAAAGTGTGTGCAGAGATTCAAAATCTCCCTTATCATCTAGTCACTTTGGTCACAGCTGTTCCATCGAGCCTGTCACATAGCGCTCAGATATTCATTGGGCCTCACACAATCCAAAAGTGTCCAGTGTCCAAAAGTGTGTGCAGAGATTCAAAATCTCCCTTATCCTCTAGTCACTTTGGTCACAGCTGTGCCATCGAGCCTGTCACATAGCGCTCAGATATTCATTGGGCCTCACACAATCCAAAAGTGTCCAGTGTCCAAAAGTGTGTGCAGAGATTCAAAATCTCCCTTATCCTCTAGTCACTTTGGTCACAGCTGTGCCATCGAGCCTGTCACATAGCGCTCAGATATTCATTGGGCCTCACACAATCCAAAAGTGTCCAGTGTCCAAAAGTGTGTGCAGAGATTCAAAATCTCCCTTATCCTCTGGTCACTTTGGTCACAGCTGTGCCATCGAGCCTGTCACATAGCGCTCAGATATTCATTGGGCCTCACACAATCCAAAAGTGTCCAGTGTCCAAAAGTGTGTGCAGAGATTCAAAATCTCCCTTATCCTCTAGTCACTTTGGTCACAGCTGTGCCATCGAGCCTGTCACATAGCGCTCAGATATTCATTGGGCCTCACACAATCCAAAAGTGTCCAGTGTCCAAAAGTGTGTGCAGAGATTCAAAATCTCCCTTATCCTCTAGTCACTTTGGTCACAGCTGTGCCATCGAGCCTGTCACATAGTGCTCAGATATTCATTGGGCCTCACACAATCCAAAAGTGTCCAGTGTCCAAAAGTGTGTGCAGAGATTCAAAATCTCCCTTATCCTCTAGTCACTTTGGTCACAGCTGTTCCATCGAGCCTGTCACATAGCGCTCAGATATTCATTGGGCCTCACAAAATCCAAAAGTGTTCAGTGTCCAAAAGTGTGTGCAGAGATTCAAAATCTCCCTTATCCTCTAGTCACTTTGGTCACAGCTGTGCCATCGAGCCTGTCACATAGCGCTCAGATATTCATTGGGCCTCACACAATCCAAAAGTGTCCAGTGTCCAAAAGTGTGTGCAGAGATTCAAAATCTCCCTTATCCTCTAGTCACTTTGGTCACAGCTGTGCCATCGAGCCTGTCACATAGCGCTCAGATATTCATTGGGCCTCACACAATCCAAAAGTGTCCAGTGTTCAAAAGTGTGTGCAGAGATTCAAAATCTCCCTTATCCTCTAGTCACTTTGGTCACAGCTGTGCCATCGAGCCTGTCACATAGCGCTCAGATATCAGTGGGCCTCACACAATCCAAAAGTGTCCAGTGTCCACAAGTGTCTGCAGAAATTCAAAATCTCCCCTGTCCTATAGACACCTTGTACCTTGTTTTACATTACTATATAGTTTGTTGGATTTTGTCTACATTTCTACCAAAAATGAGGAAGGCTGGTGGAAGAGGCCGTGGAATTGGGCGGGGGTTGGCAGCTGGTAATGATGGTGTTGGTGGTGGATCTGATGGTAGTGGCAAGAGCAAAATAGGACCGAATGCAGGAGGTGTTGAGCATGCGTCATCGTCTGGCTACATAAGGCCTCGAACGCTTAGTTTTCTAGGAGTTGGCAAACCGCTTTTAAAGCCAGAGCATCAGGAAAAAGTTTTGTCTTACATTGCTGACTCAGCCTCCAGCTCTATCGCCTCCTCTTCTTCAGTTGTAAAAAGTAAAAGCACTGAGTCGTCATTGGAGGCTCATGTTCATGAACCACACCTTTCCTTGTGTCCTTCACCCCAACCAAGATTGAAGGATGACGCAGGCCATACTACTGATTAATCCATGGAGCTGTTTTCACATACCATGCCTGGATTATCAAGTGAAATGGTGAATTACCCAGGCCAAGATGAATCTGACATGGAGTGCACTGATGCACAGCCGCTGATGGATGATTCTGCTGGTACATTCACTCAGAGCACTACATTGTCCTCGCAGTGTACAGAGCCAGATTCTGACCCTGATGAGACTCAGGTGCCCCTTCCCGCACACTATACCACCATACACGATGACACAGAGGAAGGTGCACATGACATAGAAGAGGAGGTGATGGATGACCCAGTTGTTGACCCAGATTGGCATCCATTGGGGGAAGAGGGTGCTGCTTCCAATAGCTCAGATGAGGAGCATCCACAGCAGACATCGACATCGCAACAGCTGTTATCTGGCAGGCCCGGAGCACTCCAAAGACAGGTTCCAAACATCAAAAGAGTTGCTGGACAGCTTGTCCAGAGGGTCAAAAGATCACAGCGTGCTAGGCCACAAAATGTCTGCCAAAGTAGGAAGAGTGCAGTGTGGCACTTTTTTGAACAAAATCCTCATGATCAGGCCAAGGTTATCTGTAAGAAGTGCGCAAAGACCTTTAGCCGAGGGAAAAATCTGAAAAATTTGAATACCAGTTGCATGCTTAGACATTTAACCAGCATGCACTTGCAAGCGTGGACACAACACCAAACCTCAAGTGCCACATGTGCAACTGATCACAACGAAGGTAGTCAGCAATGCTACATTGTTTCCCCCACTGTAAGCCCACCGGTTAGCACAGCAGCAAATGTTGAGGTGTCGTTGCAAGGCCACAGCAGTCAGGGAATCCCACTGTTATATCAACGAAAGACTGATTCTAGGCCATCAGAAAGAACACCAACTCCATCACCATCATCAACCCTCTCTCAGTCCGCCCTGTCCACCGCTACTTCCACCATATGCAGCTCTCAAGTCCAGCTCACCCTCCCAGACACTATGAGTAGGTCAAGAAAGTACTCAGTCTCTCATCCGCGTACACTGGGTTTGAACGCCCACATTGCCAAACTAATCTCATTTGAGATGATGCCCTTTTGGTTGGTGGAAAGCACAGCTTTCCGCGAACTCATGGCCTATGCAGTACCACGCTATGACCTATCCAGTCGCCACTTCTTCTCTCGCAAAGCCATCCCAGCCCTCCACCATCATGTGAAAGACCGCATTGTCCATGCACTCAAGCAGTCAGTGAGCGGAAAGGTGAACCTCACAACTGATGCATGGTCCAGTCGGCATGGCCAGGGCCGTTACGTGTCCATCACTGCGCACTGGGTTAATGTGGTGGATGCAGGGTCCACAGGGGACAGCGGTGGTGGGACAGTGCTGCCTAGCCCACGGTATAGGAAACAGTTGGCTGTAGGCGTTCGACCCTCCTCCTCCTCCTCCTCCAGAAGCGAAAGCTCGTCCACAGAGCGCAGTCGTACGAGCACTCCATCTGCAGCTGCCACTGTTGCACACGATGTGTCCCCCTATCGAGCAGCTAGTGGAAAGCGTCAGCAGGCTGTGTTGCAGATGATGTGTTTGGGCAACAGACACACCGCCGAGGTGCTGGCCGAGTACTTGAAGCGACAAACTGAGTCATGGCTGGGCAGTGTACATCTTGAGGCAGGCAAGGTAGTTAGTGATAACGGCCGTAATTTTGTGGCAGCCATAGCCCTTTCAAAACTCAGCCACATACCTTGCTTGGCTCACACCTTGAACCTGGTGGTGCAGTGCTTCCTCAAAAATTATCCGGAGTTAACAGCCCTGCTCCAGAAGGTGCGAAGACTGTGCACGCACATCCGCCGGTCGCCTATACACTCCGTTCGTATGCAGAAGCTGCAGCGATTGCTCCACCTTCCCAACCACCACCTCATTATCGACATTGCAACAAGGTGGAACTCCACCCTGCACATGGTGGAGCGGCTGTGCGAGCAGAGGCAGGCCATAATGCATTTGTGGGAGGATACACGGCCAGGCACTTTGAGAGCAGACATGGAGTTGACAGGTGTGCAGTGGTCGAAGCTGAAAGACCTCTGTAAAGTCCTTCAGTGTTTTGAGGAATGCACATGGCTGGTAAGCGCAGACGACGCCATCTTAAGCATGAGCATCCCACTTATGCGTCTGCTCATGCAAACTTTGACGCACCTTAAGGAGCAGGCGTCTGCAGCCAATGTTGACGAGGAGAAAGAGGAGGAGGGAATCCTTGATGACATTCAGCCATTGTCTGCTCAGGGACCTCTCCTGGACGAGGTGGAGGTAGAAGAGGAGGAGGATGATGGTGGGGATGATTACTTAGGGGAGGAGGATGCATCTCGTGGGGCAAGTGAAAATGCTGGCGTGGCAAGGTCTGGTACAGGGTTTGTGCGTGACTGGAGGGATGTGGATTTGCCAGAAAGTGCTCCTCCACCCAGCACTCGCAGTGCATCATTGACACCGGGAACATTGGCCCACATGTCAGATTATGCCTTGCAGATCCTAAAAAGGGACCCCCGCATTGCCAAAATGATGAACGATGACGACTACTGGTTGGCCAGCATCCTGGATCCACGCTATAAAGGCAAATTACAAAACATCATGCCACAGGAGAACCTTGACCTAATATTGGCTAATAAACAAGCAACTCTGGTAAATCGGTTGCTTGAGGCATTCCCAGCACACAGCAGTGGTGATGGTTCTCACACGAGCCGTACGGGCCGGGGGCAGCTTGGCAGAGGTGTTCGTGGTGCACACAGCAGAAGTGGCGTTGGAGACAGGGGTTTCATGACAATGTTGTGGACTGATTTTTCAAATGCCGCTCACACAACTGGTAATACTGCATCGATGGAAAGTGACAGGAGACAGCAGTTGTCAACTATGGTTACAAACTACTTTTCCTCCCATATCGATGTTCTCCCACACAGGTCATTCCCCTTTGACTATTGGGCCGCTAAACTGGACACCTGGCCTGAATTGGCCCAATATGCCTTACAGGAGCTTGCTTGCCCAGCTGCAAGTGTGCTATCGGAAAGAGTCTTCAGTGCAGCTGGATCAATCCTGACAGAAAAAAGGACCCGTCTGTCAACCCAAAATGTGGATGATCTAACCTTCATTAAAATGAACCATGCATGGGTTTCCAAGGATTTTGTCCCACCTTCCCCTGATGACACATAGGGTGACAGAAAAATGGCTTGCTTTGGTCCACCTCTTCCTGGGACTTCACCTATTTCACCTATTTCGCCTTTTGCATCAGCTGAATGTCCAACATCAACATATGCCACTTTCTAAAACTCCCTAACTGTGCTGCCTCCCCCCCCATGGCCGGGGTCACCACCTAGTGCACGACACCGTGCGAGTGCCGTTGCCCTGGACAGGTGGGTAGGCCGACTCTTGGGCGCGGGCACTGGCACAGGGTCCCTCATAGTGCAATCAAGTGTCTCTGACGGTGGTGGTGCACACCCGCCGTCAGACACACCGCTGTACTATGAGGGGCCCAGTGCCAGTACCGACACCCACGAGTGGGCCACCCTTGCTTGGGCAGGGCCCCAGCATTTGCAATCTTTACCTCTCCCTGCTCCTCCGCTGTGTAATCTGGGCCGTCAAATCCATACTGGGCCTAACACCGTCTGAGCCTGCCTCCTGATGTATAGACATATATTTTGAATGTGTACGCTATCCATACATGTTATCTGGGGATACGGTACCCTTTCCAACCTTTGTGCAATCACGTGCAATCCATACTGGGCCTAACACCGTCTGAGCCTGCCTCCTGAGACATATATTTTGAATGTGTACGCTATCCATACATGTTATCCGGGGATACGGTACCCTTTCTAACCTTTGTGCAATCACGTGCAATCCATACTGGGCCTAACACCGTCTGAGCCTGCCTCCTGAGACATATATTTTGAATGTGTACGCTATCCATACATGTTATCTGGGGATACGGTACCCTTTCTAACCTTTGTGCAATCACGTGCAATCCATACTGGGCCTAACACTGTCTGAGCCTGCCTCCTGAGACATATATTTTGAATGTGTACGCTATCCATACATGTTATCCGGGGATACGGTACCCTTTCTAACCTTTGTGCAATCACGTGCAATCCATACTGGGCCTAACACCGTCTGAGCCTGCCTCCTGAGACATATATTTTGAATGTGTACGCTATCCATACATGTTATCCGGGGATACGGTACCCTTTCTCACCTTTGTGCAATCACGTGTAATCCATACTGGGCGTGAGAACGGCTGGCGAGCTGTTAAGCAAGCTACAGCACCTGTGGTTTGCACACGTAAGTTTTTCATTTTTTCAGGAATGACGGTTAGGCCTAATTCCGGAACTGCGGTTGACCTGCACTTACTGGGAAATCATTGTTCGCGGGTAATAATTGTAATCAGTGATCCCCATCACTAACGTTGTTCAGCGGGTTATCTGCACCTGTAAGCGACAAACGCTGGCCTTTTCAGTGTAGCGCACATGCAGCCACGGACATGTAAGGGCATGACACACCAGTTATTGGCCAATCTCATGTGCCAGAGCCTCACGTGTCCCTCTAGTAAGCCGGACTCGGACCACGGGGCATGACGGAGTCTCGTTCGTTAACGGAATTAAGCTTGCAATGTGTGCATCTGTTCTGTAGCTGGCATGGTTGAGGTTTCCCAGGTGGAGTCGAATTTAACCGTAGGCTCCACTCCTGGTGGTGCCCTTCTGGACATTCCTTTAAGGTTCAGCTTTGCAACCATACTGCCCACGTAAAACAAACACTTTGCCTTCATGAACGCTGTTTGGAGGGTCATGACTCGTGGGAATAACGCCGCCCAATCAGTTAACCTGCTAGAGAGATCCTTTGTTGCTCCCAAGCATGACATCACACTCCCTAGGAAGAAGGTAATGCCACTGTGGCGACCGTACTCCTGGGGGCGACACAAGTGCACTGATGCCCAGCCACTGCTCGATGAATCTGCTGGTACATTGACCCAGACCACTACATTCCCCTCGCACGCTACCCGGCCTGAATCTGACCCTGATGAAACTCAGGTTGCCCTTCCCATATACAGTTCCATCTTACACGGTGACAAAGAGGAAGCTGCAGATGAAAGTGCAGGTTCGGCCCACCCGCCATCAGACACACCACCGTACTATCAGGGGACCTGTGCCAGTGCCGTCGCCAACGAGTGGGCCTCCCCTGCTTGCCCAGGATCACAGCACTTGCAAAGTTGAAATACTGTGCAGTGAGATGGAAGATGGGGACGACGAGGAGTCTAGACTAGTACAGGGATTCCCTAGCGAGGAGACTTATTTGATTGTTTTCAATGTTGGGACAGCAATTTTTGGGGAGCACTATACTCTGGAGAATCATAGATGGGGCCCACCATACACTGGAACATTCCAAAGGTGGACATCAGACACTGGAGCAGCATTTACAGGGCCCATTATACACTAGAGCATTAGAAATGGGGCCCATTATGTTTGGAGCATTATTTGGGCCCATAAGACAGTGGAGCTTCATCCATGGGGACCAACATATACTGTAGCATTATGTGGAGCTCATCATATACCGTTTCAAACATTATATGGGACCAATGATTCTGTATGGAGAAATAGATTGGCCTCGTCATGAGATGTAAAAAGTGAGGTATTTTTCATTGTACTATACCGCTATTCCTCTGCCGTATCGGAGCATGATGAGTTGTGGTATGTGTTAAAGGGGCGCTCTTTCGCCCAGGGCACATGAAAACCTGCAGCCAGCCCTCCCCCCCACAACTTTAGCCAAATAACCCCCATTTTTCAGTGCGTAACTTGTATTATGAAGTTAATTAAGGTTGACAAGCTTAAGTAAGAAGAATTGATGCTTTTGGCATTCAAATGGGCACTGTAGGTGTGTTTCCTGTCCTCCTCTCACTGCCGACTTTTATTCCCCATTGACTTACATTGGGTTTCATGTTTCGGGACGACCCCGACTTTTCCCTATAATCGGACGATCTTGCTCGACCCGACTTTTGGAAAAGTCGGGTTTCACGAAACGAAACGCGACCCTAAAAAGCCAAAAGTCGCTCAACTCTAGTTTAATCAATTATGCAAATTCCAATATTCAGACTTCACCAAGACATGTGAGATTCAATAGTGGGAATGGCAGCAGTCTGCAGGAAACCTTCTGTACTGGTTAAGCAATAAGTCCACATTGAGTTTATACAGTACATACATGTATGAGCACAGGAGAGAATCGTAGAGCCTGATAAACACCACTGGGAAGAAGTGCAGAGGTCAGATTGTGATATAAAAGCTGAAAAAGGTGTCATGAATTCAGAAAATGGAGCCCATACAAAGTGACAAGAGAGATAAAAGGACTAAATTGATAACATCAATCTCTGTACAACTTCAAAGCCTGGAATATATGGGTTTTATTATATTAGACAAATAGTGACATTACTGATGATTAAATCTCAAGCTGCAAAATAATGTAATATTTTGCGATATTTTTTAGAAAAATAAATTAGATAAATAATTTGACCACATAAGAAATATCAAAAGATTCCCGTTGTAAGCATAAAGAGAAGGTTTAGGTTAAGCATAGCCAAGGGGATTTGCATACTCAATCCTTTGCCCTTTCTGGACACAGATCAAAGTAGCTCTACACTTTGTGCTATTGTTTGCAATTACTAAAGCAATGAATTTTCAGACATTCTCGAAGAATGGGTTGAATTCTAATAAGGTTGACTGTAAAATATTCCTTTTATAATTTCAGTAAAATACATCTTTTGAAGCTATGCATTTTGCAAGGTTTATCATAAGCTCCAAGATATAGGACAGAAGTGTCGGGAACCAATTTACGGCAAAGCATTTTTAAGACCTTCTATCTTTGAAATCCTAGGTTCCCAAATCTTCATTGGTAAAGGCTTTAATTTTGTGCAGCTGCAAAGTTGTGTAGACTAGCTTATAATAAATTCATTATGTAAGCTTTACTGGAAAGATTTCCTTCCTCTACTACTGCCCTCTGTGTCTTTGAGATATAAATGCACTAGTATTTAATCAGCTATCATGGAATCAGAACAATGAATTGAAGGGAAGCTATCTGATGGATAATAACCTCTATGCATCACACATTGAAAGAGAATGTCTGTTTTGTGAAAAACTTCAAGTTTTAATCACGGCATAACAGTATAAAAGAGAGCTTAGACGAGATCCGATTTCTTTTTTGGTTATGTCCTTTCCTCCAAACTTTTGGATTATGGATTGTCTGCCTTAAATGACTTTATAGTACTATAGTACTGAATGACTTTTTCCATTCTATTTTCCCATTTTAGCTGAACAGGATCACATAAGCAATACAAACAAGAGAATTAGTGGCTGCCCAGATTTACATGTGAGGGAAGCAACGGGCCGTAGTTATGGCCGAACTCTCCGGTGCAGTTGTGCCCGGGCCTCCCATCACAGGAAAAAGGTGCTTCATATTCTTCATAACATGATCGGTACTCACAGTGTCAGCAAGGTCCTCTCTGTTTCTCAGTGTTCTCTTGGGTCACTTGCATACAAATAAAGACAGAGTCCAAGCTTAGCTCACAATGCAGAACTTTGCAGACGTCTCTTCGCAGCTCATCCAGAGACAATAGAATATTCATTACATTCAATAGCAGCTTTTTCTTCTTTTCTTTCCCTCCTTTGCAGATTGAGGTTGAGTCGTACCCACTTGTACGTATTACCGATGTCCCTTCTGTCCGTACTTATTATCACTGGTGCTTCCCTCTGCCGTTTTGCCCCGGCTCCTAGAGAATGCGCTTAGACTGCGAGCCACCACATAATGAAACACTCGCCCCTCTGTCTGCCCTCTACTTCTCTCACTTCTTTCACTGGGAACTCTATCCCCATGACATTGCTGCTCTGTTTGTTCCTCTTTTCTGGACAGCTGGGCACTTAACTTGAACATTGCTAATAGTTTGTGTAGGGTCCTGAGCACTTAAGCTCATGTCAAGTGAGGGTTTTTCAACCCCGGGCAACTAAGCCCGTCCACAGGGATTGAACATCCCTGCCCTAAATAACTCAAACTAGGAAGTCCCCCCATTGCTAAATCTTTATTACCACCTCCTGGATAACAAACTCCATGCCCCTATCTAGTGTCCTAACTGTACTGTCCCTATTATGTACATAGGTTAAACAGCAACATGAAATATACACGTTATATCACAATATGGTTTGAATCACGACAACTCGTAGCAACGATATATATATGTATGCACATTGGGAGCATAGGGGACTTAAAGGGATAGAGGTTTTTTACATACCCCTACATACAATGCTTTCTTTTACTACATGTAGAATACATCAAAGGAATAGCTCACATAGTGTATGTCAATGAAGTGTGCGCAAGGCTCTGAAAGTCAGTGCACACTAATATATGCGATATGACACTATTCATTTATATAGCTAAATGTACATATACTATCATTTGGAGATCTGCTATGTATGCTACTATTTTGAAAATAGAAAAGGCAGACATTTTTATTTTTTTAACATTCACATTGGCATGCACATTAGCTCCTAAGTGTCACGATCCAGGTTGGATCTGACAGAGTAAATGCACAAAGTCACCTTTTTTCTCCCTTGGTTGTGTGCTAAAGGTGGTTTTGCCCCTGCTGGCCATTAGGGTCATTGCACTGTGGTGATTTCAGTTGTAGTTTTCCCCCCGGTGGCCATTAGGTTCATTACACTCTGGTTATCTTAGTTTGTGCACTTAATTATGTATCAGATATGATAGCTCTATAAGAGAGTATCAGGTGTGTTAATCATGGTTGGTGATAGTGCCTCATTTGCAAGTAAACCTGGGTAACAATAACAATAGTGGCCCTGCGATAGGGAGTAGGGACGTGGAGACCTCTTGCACTCCCCTGAGTCAGTGTCTCTACACTCCTAACATTCCCTAGGCCGGTTTCGCACCATCACCAACCGTGATTAACACACCTTGGCCCGGCTCTGGGCTTCGGCCTACGCTCCGCTGCTAGCCCTGTTCCTGCTCTGATCTGTCTCCGTGTTTCTGCCTATGTTCCGCTCCATGTTCCGTACTCTGCCTTGCTCTTGCCTTGTTTGCCATTTTACTCAAAAATATTCCTATAAAGAGAAAAATCAGACAAACTGAACATTTGAAAGTGGTCTCTTTATTTTTGCCAGAGCTGTATATTCTTTTAAGAAAACCTAATTTAAATAATGCATAATTTTCTTTATAACTGATCATTTAGTAATGATGTGCAAATTGATTTTAACCAAATCGTATTCATGTTAAAATTTGAAGAATTTACAGAATCTGGCAAATGCAAAAATATGCCATTTGCTTTGTATGAATTGCCTGAATTGGCTGTGGATATTTTATACATTGCAGAAGATTGCAGAGGAGGATCACATGAATTTGTACATGGTCAGGCAGGCTTCCTCAATGTTATATAGCTATCACATCACATGGAATAGTAGCACAGCAAATCGTGATGGACAATCATAGCCATTATGTGGTGAATCTGGATAGTATGAGGATGTTCACTGCTGTGCCATAAAAATAGGAAGAACACCATAAAACATTGAAGAAACTGTACATAGAGTTTGTGACGCACAACAGTAAAGAAGTTTCGTGTGTGAGGAAAAGAGAATAATACAGCTTTAAATGATAGGGAAAGAAATAGAGCAGATCAAGTCCATCAGGAAGTCAGGAAAGACAGATAGCTGACAGTTGCTGGTTCTTATGTGATTATTGTGGTTATAGTTCTGTTCCTGCAATTAAATCATAAATTTTTGTGCACTTAAGCAGAAGCAAGCCACCAATATTGCATGAAGAAATAAATATATATATATAGACTATGCTTGCTATGTGTGAATGGTGACGGATGTATGATTCTGGTGACTGACTCATTATAAAACCCCTTCCCTCTGATATTACATACGTGGAAAGGGAATTAGTTTAGCAGTCAGCGCCAGTCAGTGGCAAGCCTTAGGCCACTGTGCACACTGCACCTCTACGCTAGCGTCTGACATTGCGCGTGCTTTCCAGCTTTGTCATCGAGCGGCAGTGTCCTACGCCGCGCTGCAGCCCTTCTTGGCGCTCGCAGCAGCGACGCCGCACATACGGTAGGTCTAGATGGACACAGCTCCTCTGTCTTAGGTCCTGCTCCTGTGACCAGATACCGTGTGTGCATTTTCCTGAGGCCTGTGACACTAACAAGCTCAGCATTTTTGTATGTTTATGTTGCGGCGCCTCTGTGTGAATAGAGCCCGCTCTGTGCACTTCGGGTGAAGTTGAACCCGTGAGCATTATACCGCCATATTGCTCCTCTGTCATTACCTAGCAGCGGTGTAGCACCTACTGCACGGTGGACCTCGAGCGGCAAATGCACTTTATTATTTATTTTTATTTAGTGCGTTCCGCCGTTCCTAACAGTTGGTGTGGGATCTGCCCCTTTGCTGGGAGCCATGATACCACATGCAACACATCTAACTGCTTTCATGCTGAGCCACATTCAGGTGGCACAAATTTCAGTTTTGTAGACTACCATTGTCAGAAAAATTTAAGGATAGTAACATGGGTAGTTGAGTCCAAGGAAGTGGAGGCTTGATGGTCTCGGAGGCCTACTGCTACAGGCAACACGCATGAAGGAGACTCAACCATGAGTTTTCACATTTCCAAAACTTATTTGCAGACACCACAAAAGTAGCATCAATTTCACCACAATAGAAATAGTATAATAAGGACCATCAGTACTTCCACTACACCCAATCCAGCAGATGGACACCCTACAAGGAGAGTTCACATTTAAAGAAATGAGGGCCTTACACCACAGAAGTGGCATCAATTTCCTTCACCACAGTAGAAATAGTATAATAGGGACTGACAATTCATCCACTACACCCAATCCAGCAGATGAACACCAAACCAAGAGTGTTCACATTTCCAAAGATTATTGTCAGACACCACAGAAGTGGCATCAATTTTACCTCAGTAGAAACAGTATAATAGGGACTGACAGTTCATCCACTACACCCAATCCAGCAGATGGACACCCAACCAGGAGTGTTCATATTTTAAAAAATGAGAGCCTGACACCATCGAATTGAAATAACTCTCACAAGAATAGAAATAGTATGATTGTGACCGACATGTCTTCCACTACAGGTAACCCAGCAGATGTAGCCCATCCATGACTATTCACATTTCCAAAAATTTGTGTTAGCATCAGCAGCAGCAGCCACACCAGGCACAGAAGCCACACTAAAGATATAATAGAGTTCAGTTACGTGACATTAATGCATTACACTAAAAAATGCAATATCACCTAGTCTGTACAGTCTGCAATTGGGGTGCAAATGTCCTTGAAGATCCATGACTTGTTCATCTTAATTAAAATTAGGCGGTCTACACTTTCAGGGGACAGCTAGATGCGTTTATCCGTCAGGACAACACCAGCAGCACTGAAGACATGTTCTGACAGAACACTGGCTGCCAGGCAAGATAAAACCTCCAAAGCATGTGAGGTGAGCTCAGGCCACTCATCCATTCTGGAAGACCAAAATGTGAAAGGATCCAAACCCTCCCTGATGGTATTGATATTTAGTTCTAGATACTCCTGCACCATCCTCTCCATTCGTTCACCATGTGTAAGACTTGGACTCTCTTGTGCTGGTGCACGAGTTGGTCTAAAAAAGTGTCAAAGGACTCACTGAAATGTCTTCTTTCACTTCCATCACTCACTGCTGCTACTGCTGCGGCTAATGTTTTGGCGTTGACAAATTGATGGGCCAGAGGTTGGAAGTCTACAGCTTCACTGCTGTCTTCGGAAAAAGCTCTCTTAAGGTTGTGTAAAAGCGTGTTTCAACACTCCAGCATTTGCGG
Source organism: Dendrobates tinctorius (assembly GCF_039654945.1). NCBI lineage: Eukaryota > Metazoa > Chordata > Amphibia > Anura > Dendrobatidae > Dendrobates > Dendrobates tinctorius. The sequence continues at coordinate 13,189,379 of NW_027361698.1, read as the reverse complement.
GTCCCTTTCTAGGGTGGGAATCATTTGGCAAAATTTGGTTTTATAACGTGGATCTAATGAAGTGGCAACCCAGTAGTTAGCATTATTCTTAATCATAACTATACGGGGATCATGTTGCAGACTCGGGCTCTACAATCAGGTCCAAACCTATGCTGTGTTGGTGGCTGGATAACAAAGAGGCTCTTTTCCTCCGTCCCCTTCCGCCAACCAAGAACAACAGAGAGGGGAGGACTATACTCTTCTTCCGACAGCTGTTCTCCCATCACCTCTTCTACCTCCATTTGTTCCTCGGATCTTGCACCTTCGATAAGTTTGTCTGTTATCACCAGCCCCCCTCGATCGCTGTAATCCACCATCCCTTGGCACCCTTCTATGTGACAACAATCTTGAACTTAGAGACAATGTTATCCCTTCCACATCCTCCTCTGCTTCCTCCTCTTCTACTAGGACCACCATCTCCTCCCACAGGATATTCAAAGTCTGCTACAGCATATAGATGTCCAGAATAGTGATGCTGATGATGGCGTCATCAGCACTAATCATATTAGTAGCCATTTCAAAACTATGCAGAAGGGTGCAGAGGTCCTTAATCTGTGCCCACTCTGTAAATATGATATGCGCCACATCCGTACAGCATTGGCCCAGGCTATACAACATGACATACTGTGTCAGGGCTCATTGCTGCTGCCACAGTCACTGTACAGAGTGGTTTTCCATTGTGTTAGTATATTGCATACCAACCTGGTAACTGGCATGGACAAAGACGTTTGTATCAATGCAAGTCGATGAACAGAGGGGTGTGAATGGTGGAAATGAGCACACAGCTTACATGCTTTTTGGAGCAACTCACCCAGGCCAGTATAGTGGCTGAGAAAACACTGTACTACCAGGTTGAGGAAGTGAGCCATGCAAGGCATGTGTGTGAGCTTGCCTCGCTGTAGGGCTGACACCAGGTTCACACCATTATCAGACACGGCCTTCCTTGGATGCAGGTTCTGCAGACAGCCATTGATCAATCTCAGCCTGGAGAGCTGTCCACAACTGTTCAGTTGTATGACTGCAATCTCCAAAGCATATCAATTTTCAGACTGCCTGATTCCGGTGAGCCCTGACTGCGCAAAACGAAGGTGGTGGGGGTTTGCTATGCACTGTTGGAACGCATGTCTTGTTAAGGCAGAGGTTGAGGGTGCATATGGAGGCCATAGAAGAGGCAGAAGCAATGGAAGAAGTGTTAATTGTTAATTGTTGAGGTTTGTTCTGCAAGCCTTAGGGATTTCAAGACTTGTTGAGCAGAGCCTGTCCCCACAGCCACAAGAACTACCCAGTGCCCAGTCAGTGAGATGTAACGCCCTTGGCCATGCTTACTCATCCAAGTGTCTGTGGTGAAATGCACTGTATTAGATGGAGATTTTGTCAAGCAATGAGTGACGTTGTCTGCAACATGCTGGTGTAGCATAGGGACAGCTTTCTTAGAAAAGTAATGGCAACTGGGTAATTAGTACTGTGGACTGCGACAGCCATCAGCTTTTGGAAACCATCTGTATCTACCAGGCGGAAAGGCAGCATTTCCGTGGCCAACAAATTGGAGAAGGTGGGAGTTCAACCTCTTAGCTTTGTCATGCATGGAAGGAAACAATATTTTACATTACCACAACTGCGGAACTATGGGTTGGCTGCAGTGCTGTGATAGGGCGGAGTACAGTGAACCGGACAAACTGCTGGACCATGAGAGAGTCGCAGACGGAGATGTTACTGTGGATTGAAAAACTTATAGTGTGATCATTCTCTGAGATTGATCACAGACGGCAGCCATGTCAGCTTTCATTATAGCTAAGTGTGGCCTCTCAATCAGCATAAAGAACCTGATATCCTGCGGTCAAAGACCTGTGTTTCAATAGTTGGCACGGTAACAAAGGAGGAGGAAGAAGCAGCAGATGCGAATGATGGGGCGGCTGATGGTTGTTGAGGTCCGCTGGTCCTGCGGATGCTGCTCATCAGAGGCACAGTTGTGGCTGAAGATGCATCACTTGTCATGGCTACATCACTATGTGTCTGCAACGTAACCTCCTCGTCTTCCTCCTCAGATGACCTACTCAGCTGTGTGCCTCTATGTTCATGCCAACTGGGATTTAACATCTCATTATCATCCTCTGCGTTATCACATTCCTCACCATTGCAATCGCCCTCCTCCTCTTCTTGCCCTGTCTGCACAGTACAGTCCATGTGAGCCTCAGATATCTGAGTCTCATCAGGATCACCTCCCCCAGGGGTTAACGTCTGATGATGAGGGTCCAATTGCTGTTCGGACCATACTTCTTCCTACCCGGATCCAAGCTAAAAGCTAAAAAACATTTTGGCATCGGTGCAGATTTCCTTCTCTTGACTCTGTGAAGCTTTAGAGTACATTTCTGATGAACATGGCGAAGAATGTGTGAACAGCACTTCAAAGTCACCCATTTGTGGTTCCTTAAAGTCAGTTGAATGATTGGATAGCTGGGATGCGGAGGGAAGCAAGGGGAATTTTGGTGCCATATCTGTCAACTCTACTGGGTTTGATGTTGAGGTGGAGGAAGAGGAGGAGAGGACACTTGAAGCTGCACTTGCCATCCACTCGAGTACATGCTCTTTCTGGGCATCATCGATAAGGTGTACCGCTGTGCATCTGCCAAAGAAAAGTAATGGTGTAGACTGTCCTGTAACATAACTTGTCAGTTGTCTTTGCATAGGACGTTATGTTGCTTCATTAGTGCTTTCACAAACATTACCACCTACCACATGTACACCTTGAACACCAAGCTTAATTCCCCTTCCACCACGGGCTCACTTTTTCCCAGTCATGTTGTTCAGATAGTGTGGTAAGAGCGCAGTATTAGCAACAAAAAAATTAGGTTATAAACTCTGCACCATCTCTGCAAACAGCTGAATTTCAGCAACAGTAAATTCAAAGTTGAAATATGGCGTGCTGTATCATGTTTGTCACAGATAAATAGAATGGTTTGAGTGTGGATGAGGTCTGTATGACAATGAAGTTATGCTACAAACAATTTTAAAGTCAGGTCTCTTACTGTACGATGTTAATAGATTTTTTGTGGCCTATATATCAGGCCTCTATAACACAACACTAGATGCTGCAAATTATTTTTAATGTCAGGTCCCTTACTGTATGATGCTAATAACAGAAGCATTTTTGTGGCCTGTAATGATACTATATGATGACGTAAGGTTCCCTGAGCATTACACTACAGATGAGACCCTGCCTGTCACGTAGCTGCAACCCCCCTCCTTCTTTTCCCCCCCCCACACACACACACAACCAGTCTAACCTGAATCCCCAGTGTGTCTCCTCTGCCTGCTTGCAACCCTACACCAGATGTTTCCTGTGCAAACATTCTCCTCACCACAGCTACCGAATGTTAATGAGCTAAGTGGAAAGAATGTCTTTGTTTGAAGCACCATGCGGCAGTATATAAGTATGTGTAATATTCAAGAGGCTGAATCTCAAAAACTATACGCAGCAGAGACATGAAAATTACATTTCTGTCAAATGCATGAAACCAGCATTCTGGCCCATAATTTTTACGGTTCCAGCACTCACAGAAACCGAGAACTGGATTCCTCCTAAATGGTGTGACATAATTACACCATGTTTGGTTTTTAATTATTGTCTGCGACAGGCTAAAAAGAATACTATGTGCGTGTTTATATGAGGTACCCTCTGCAAGATATAGTCATTATAAGTTTTGTAGTCAGAATTGTAACTTAGAGCAGGGGGGGAGGACCGACCCCAAATGGCCACTTTTATGATGTCACAAACCCAAAGCTATAAGGTAGCCCCTCCCTGAAATCACTCAGTCGAGCTGGAGGTTTTCATGCCAAAAGGACCCCAGATGCAGGGAGATGTGTGGCTCCACCTCCTCCCCACATGGCTAGCCTAAAGACCATTAAGCAGCTGTAAGTGTTGATTTTCTATGTTGATCCCATTTATTTTATATTTGCATTGTACATACCTACTGTCTCAACTTTGTAACATCTTTTATCTGTGTAATCACTGCGCCCCTTTTGGGGAATACATTATAAAATGTATTAGTCTGCCTTCATGCTTTAAGAACGAACGTACACGTACCTTTAAGATAATTACACTACTGAATTGGGTTGGCTTCGAACCCCTCTATTAAGTTTATAACTTAAGCAGAGAAACCTGGAGCTGGTGGCGGCAACGTTTGGTCTGGGCCCTGGGCACTGCTGAGAGTGACGGAAGGGGTTTTATAAGCTAATTGGGTGGCTGCGGCCAGAGCGTTTTATAATTTCCTCACTGCAGCGTGCCTGGTGACCAGACCTCATTGAAGCAGCCGGCCGGTGACCCATTATCCCAAGTGTAGTTCCCTGACTGGCCTGAGGGTAAGGGGGGGCGCCGGAGAGCTGCTAGTTCCAAAGTGGAACTGGAAAAGTGAGATATACATATATCCCAGCAGTTTGTGGAAGATTGTTAGCAGTGGTGGGGCATCCAAAATAACCCCCCCTGCAATAAATTGTTAGGGCAAGACTAGATTGCTGTTTTTATCACATGGTGCCAGCGGTGGGATAACTAAGATAAGCACCCCTGTGCCTGTGATAGCCATGTGTTGGCAGTGCGTCGCATCCCCCCGTCCGTGACATACTGGTGTCAGCGGTGGGTCTGTGACATGGCCTATGGATCAGGCCTCTATAACACACTTGATGCTACAAAGTATTTTAAAGTCAAGTCCCTTACGACGTTATGACGTTAATGATGTATGACATTTTGATGGTATAACGTTAACAGAAGAATTTTTTGTGGCCTATAGCTCAGACCTCTATAACACAATAGAGTAAGTCAGGTCCCTTACTATATGATGTTAATAACAGAAGAATTTTTTGTGGCCTCTGAATCAGGCCTCTACAGCTTTATTTCAACCCAACCAAATGACAAAGTGTGATATGGTGGGTTGTCAAACTTTTAGCAACTGAAAAATTTTAATTTTTTTAATGTGCCTTAGGTCTGCAGACAGGTTCATATCACCGCCACAAAATAAGAACAGCAGCCTTTTTCACATTTAGCAACAGAAAAAATTCTAACTTTTTTTTTAATGTGCCTTAGGTCTGCAGACAGTTTTATATCACCACAGCACTAAATGACAAGGTGGGATACAGCAGGGTGTTTAATATTTTTTAAATAGCTACATGTGAATTAGAATGCTATACTTGTGCATGGATCACAAGAGAAGCAGTGCACAACACGAGCCCTGCTGGCTTTGTCTGTGGACCTCAGTAAGGTCCAAAGAAGAAAAAAAAATGCTGGAAGATAAATTTAACAGCCACACAGGACACTATCTAGCTTCTCTATCTAACTGATATACAACCGCCTAACTAACTAGCTAAAATCTTGCTGTTAACAGTGGCAGCGTCAGGAGCAGCCTCTCTGCACTGTTACAGTGTCAAAATGGTGCTAGAACAAGATGTCCGCCATTTATATGAAGACGAATATGTGATTTCAGCAGCCAATGACACAAGCTGTGGTGTCAGGACATTGTGGGTGTTTCCTGCACCCTGATTGGCTAGCTGCAACACATAAAGTTAGGGAAAAAAATTACTGCAGTGCTGTGCTTACAAGAACGCCATGCCTCTAAGCTCTGCACGCCCCCTCCCCTCATCAAACACGTGCCAAATGCTTATGATACACCACCATTATTGTTTCTGAAGTGCTGAAAATATTTTTTTGGCAACATAAATATTTTCCCGCACTTTTACCTAATGTTACCGCTTTTTACAGATTTTATAAAAATTTTTATAAAATTTTGCTCGAATGTGCCAAATCTGTGCCGAATTTATGTTTGGCGATTGCTTTCCAAACAAATTCGCTCATCACTATTAGGGAGTTTGAAATTAGATACAGTCCTTGGAGATCTCATGGTATTATAGAAGTCCATTTTTATAGGCAGATGGAGCCTTTAGAGTGCTGTTAATTCAAGGCAAATTGACTTTCAGTGAATACAATTTTATGCCAAATTTGCAGTCATACCGTATATATTCGAGTATAAGCCGAGATTTTCAGCCCATTTTTTGGGCTCAATGTCCCCCTCTCGGCTTCTACTCTAGTCATATAGCTGGGGTTGGCAGGGGAGCGCGGGTGTCAGAGATCATATTCACCCCTCCTGGCATGGTCTGTGCAGCCCCCCTGCTTCTTCCATGGTCTCAGCACCCCAGCTCTTCCTGCGTTCAGCGGTCTCATGGTACCGCTCATTAAAGTCATGAATATGCACATATTCATGACTTTAATGAGCAATACCACATGACCGCTGAAACATGGAAGAGCTGCCGCACCGAGACCATGGAAGAAGCAGGGGGTGAGTATGACGGGGAGGACGGGGAGCAGTGCATTATTCACCTGTCCCCATTCTATCACCGCATGCCGCTCTGTCCTCTGCATCCTCTGACTGTGATGTTCAGGTCAGAGGGCGCGATGATGAAGTCAGTGCATGCCCTCTGCTGAACGTCAATGCAGAGACCCGGGAGACAGAGCGGCGCACGGCAGACAGGGGAATATAGCCAGTGCCAGTGGGGGCCTGAGCCAGTGGTGACACCGGCACCTGGCCCACAGAGCACACCGGTGTCCCCACCTGCTCAGGACATCAGCACCTGGCCCCCATCGACAAGAGGTGAGTATGTCATTTTTTTTTTCTTTTTAGCAGCAGCAGCAGCAGCAATATATGGGGGGTATTTATCTATGGAGCATCTTCTTGGGCCACCATTAACCCTTGTGCAGCATTTTATTGGGGTATTTATCTATGGAGAACCTTTTTGGGCCACCATTAACCCTTATGCAACACCACCCTCGGTTTATGCTCGAGTCAATAAGTTTTCCCAGTTTTTTGTGGCATAATTAGCGGTCTCGGCTTATACTCGGGTCAGCTTATACTCGTGTTTATACTCACTCTTCGCTATTATTATTCATTATTTATATTATTTATATAATTTAGTAATTTTTTAGTGCTCTTTCAGATAATCACCATTAATATACACAAACGTAATGCTATTATGTTAAAAGATGAATGCTCACAGAATGATTCTCTCAAGTACAACATTGATTTAAAAGGTGGATATCACTTGAAAAAAATTATGCATGTTACATAACCTATCAAAAATTAGAAAAACATAAGAGCCAAGGACATTGCAACACTAACAGCACTCAATCCTTCTTCTATATGCACCAATGCATCAGTAAGATGCAAAAACAATGGTATAAACACTTTCCAGAATTACAGTATGCTTCCAAATATAACACCTTATTACTTTATGATTTACTTATGGTTAATAGTGTAATCAGAACTTTATTCTGACACTTTTAGTTCTATAAGTGTAGTGTGACACATTGCTGAAATATGTCCCATATGCTTGGAAGGCATAATAAACCTGAAAAAGGGTAAAGGTTATAATAATCCATAACTCAAGAGGAAGACCATTCATTTACTCAGACAGAGCATGACAGGAGATTTTTTTGATCCATCTTGCTCAGTGAACTTCCATATTCCAGAGAAAGCATCTCCATTCAACCATCTTTTAAAAGTAATGTTCATTGGAACTACCTATTGACCCACTTCAGGCACACTGGCAGGAGCTAAGTGGAGCAGCGATAAAGAAATGTTCATTATCAAAATAAATGTCTGTTATAGAGGGGAATAAAATATGATCATCATCCTCAGCAGTATCACTTTCATAACTAATACATCCACCTTTCTGTATCTTTTTCAAAATAGAGCTCAGCAAAATCAGTGATGCTAAATTTATTTCCAAATCACTATACTTCTCTAGTTTATTGAATGTAGCATTTAGTGACATTTCTTTTTATTACAATCATCCTCTCCAAAATAAACTAATAACGGAATGTCACTTTTCATGGAACCCTAGAGTCACCTGTTACTTGTACATATTACTCAAGGCAATGCACTATATGTCTAATATATGGAAGTGACAGGTGCTTCAGAAAGAGATGATCTTTGTTTTCACGCTTTATTTTAGTGATATTTGGTGAATTTATGTATAGTTTCACTTTTAGTAAAAGTGAACGTGCATACACATATGTATAGTGGGAAATAGCCTATGTAGCTATTGCTACCCTCCTGGTCTGAGTGCTCATGTCTAGTGATGGGCAAACCCCCCGATATTCGGGATTAGAGGGGTCGCCAGAGTTTTTTGTAGAGTTCGAATTCAGGGCCCGAGTTTACGCGAACTTGCTTCTGAACCCTGAACTTGAATTTTACAGATATGGGCCATTCTATTTATACTTACCTGTCCAGCGACGCGTCCTCCCATTCCGCTGTCTCCCGGCCGCATCTGCTTCCGGGGCCGCTCATTAACTGCCACCAGTATTCACTGCGCTTGGCAGTCTTCGGCTATTTCCGGCAGTGACCCTGGACCTGAATCCGAACTGGACCCGAACTGTAACACGGGTTTACCATGGAAACCCATGTTTGGGACCTTGTGACCAAACACTATGTGCTCAGTACGGTTCAAACTTTATAGTTCGGATTTACCAATCCCTACTCATGCCTTATCCAACAGGTGTACAAGTATAGTTCTGTTACTAACATTATATATTTCACAAATGAATACCATAAATTATATTCCAATAATTTGGCACATCCCAAGAGATCCAGTTTACAGTTGATGTTCTTGAGAAACAGCATTTACCAGGAAGTTTCCATTAGGGACTGGGCCACAATGCCCTTTAAACTTTGGTGAACTCACCAAGTTTTTCAAGCAGAAGAAACTTCAGGAAAATCTTGACTCAGGCATTTTTTTGGAGTGTTTTCCCATGTCTTTTGTGACTTACATATTACTGTTGTTTTCAGGTCAGTTTTTCACTCCATTCATTAATAAGGAAATAGCTAGCATGTTTAAGGTAAAAATTAAGGCAAAAAGCCCAAAAAGAAATCCTGACTCCTGACATCTTCTGGGTGTATTTTAATCTTTCCAATTGACTTGCATTGTGAAGTACAGAGTGTCTTCTGAGAAGAAAACATCAAAATAATGGATTTGTACCTTCTTTTAACCGATGTGGTAGAGATGGTAGAGGGGATCGAGCTTGAGTCAAATATCCTGAAATTTGCAGTTTCACGTGAATTAGAATGTTTTTGTCATGCACAGTGTGGGAATGACTTTTGCAACACAAAAAGATGAGGGGAAGGACAGTAGTGAACACCTTACCTTCCCTACCATCCCTAAATTAACTCCTTACCAATCGCCAAGCAGAAAACCTAAGCCCTGTATATCCCTAGAGCTAAGCCCTGAACAGTGAGGGGTGGGATAGCACTGGTCAGTCCCCACTGTAAACTAAAGACAAAACAGGTAGACTAAAAAGGGGAATGAACTTAGAATGAGCAGACTCAGAGAGGTAACACCAAATGTCCACACACAGCTCCAGAAAGAAAGTTAGCCGACTGCTATAGCTCTAAGCCTTCACATGGGAAAAATGTGAATATTACCAGCAACTCTCTGCAGCAAACTGGGGTTCAGGTGTGTCAACTAGAGCCAGAGGAAGATTGCTGCTGGGTCTAAGAGTCAGAAGTATTAAGGATGCATCTGTAATGCCAAACGCTGACACCTTCTGCAGCCAGATGCAGAGTCACAGTCTGTTGAATCTGACAAACCAATGACAGTTGTAAGATTTGATTTACAAAAAAACCTTACTCGACACTATTCTCGCACTGCTGATGTATCAGAGAAAGGGTTAACATTACCTTCCGACTTGGGACTCCCCATAATTCCCTGCAGCTGTGATATCTTACAGATTATCATACCGTGTGCAGTTGTGGTCATTACCTTGGCCAATTGAGATCAGCAGTTCTCAGTGGTAGAACAGAATAGTTTCCATCTACGTAGTCAATCTCTCTTTTTTGTGTGTGTGATCTAAAAGTCTGTAGTACTTACACCAACTATATATTCTGTACCTGCATTCATTCACTCAGTGATTCTGTAGGTTGTTTGGTAAATTTTGAGCAGTTTTTGTAAACAGGAAGATGATGAGCTTGATATCATATACATGATATACTAAAATTATATAATTATACTATATGTCCCAGTAGTTTGCAGGAGAAAAACATTTCTTGGGATCAAAAAGTTTCGTACAATAGAGATTTTTTTATTCTAACTTATTATTGTTGGTTTTTGAGATTTCAATTTCTTTGCTATTGTTGGATGAGCATAATAGCTTAATTTGCTCAATGTGTGAGCTCCTGTTATTTCCTTGCAAAAACAGGGTCGCACCTGTAGCTCTGCATTAGTCTGCATACAAAACCTACAAAAGACAAAATTAAAAAACCCTGCTATAATTAAATAAGTAAAAAGCAAAAGTGCATTTAAATCATACAGAGTTCTTAGTAATACTGTATTTGATAAATCATAGCATAAAAGCCGTCCCACCATCGACACGGTGACTCTGTGGTCGGGGCGGTCCTACACTTTCTAGTGTTAATAACCTTATCATGTGTCAAAGTTGAAGTCTGTGTGAATAAGGGCAGATAAGGACCGGGTCGCAACCACTGGTCCCCAGTCAGGGGAAGCCTTTACATACAATTTCCAGCTCAGGAGAGGGAGGCCACACCCCAGCTTGCACAGATTGCAAAAATACAAAGAAAAAACACAAAAATTGAGCTTGGTTTGAGTTGGTACACATGCAGCATAAAATGCATGTTCACATGGCCAAAAAGCTTTTTTTTTTTTAAATTTTTTTTTAAATAATTGTAAAAATATTAAAAAAATAATAAAAAATAAATATTTATTCCATCAATAAATAAATATTTGAATAAAAAAATCTAAACAATAAAAGTACACATATTTGGTACCACCGCATCCATAACGACCTGTCCTATGAAACTGTCCCACTAGTTAACACCTTTAGTGAACACCAGTATAAAAAAAAGACAAAAAATCTATGCGTTATCATCATACCGCCGAACAAAAAGTGGAATAACACGCGATTAAAAACACGGATATAAATAAACATGCTACTGCTGAAAACGTCATCTTGTCCTGCAAAAAACAAGCTGCCATACAGCATTTTGCCCAGCAAAAACGCTTAAAAAATGCTTATAAGAAGTATCCCATTCTTTTTAATGAATTCCGCATTTTTGTGCACATTGATGCGTTTTCTTCCGCTCATCGCGGAAAAAAACGCAGCATGCTCATTAATTTCGCAAAAAAAACACATTTCCAAGTATATTCTATTAGCAGGAGGATGCTCCTGTAAAAAATGCTTAAATGAAAAAAAATGCGCAAAAAACGCATAAAAACCACACATTTTTCCTGGGAAGGAGTCTGTTTTTTTCGGTATACGTGGGTACATAGCCTGAATGTGGTTTTGAGCACCTTGAGGGGTGCAGTTTTTAGAATGGTGTCACTTTTGGGCATTTCCTATCATATAGACCCCTCAAAGGGACTTCAAATGTGATGTGGTCCCTAAAAATGAGAAATCGCAGGTCAACTTTTAACCCTTATAACTAGAGTTGAGCGAAACGGGTCAAAAAATTTCAAAAGTCGCCGACTTTTGGCAAAGTCGGGTTTCATGAAACGAAAGCCGACCCTAGGATGAGGTCGGCCACGAGGTCGGCGAGTTACGCGCCAAAGTCGCGTTTCAAAAGTTTTCAGCCAATCAGGATCCACGGACACTGTGGGCAACGTGATGACATAGGCAGGGGTCACCACCATCTTTCAGAAGGGCATGCAAGTGATTGGCTTGCTTTGGTGGGCGTCACAGGGGTTATAAAAGGGTGTGCACGCCGACCGCCATCTTACTTCTGCCGATCTTAGCATAGGGAGAGGTTGCTGATTCTGTAGGGAGAGCGTTAGGCAGGGAAGAAGACAAAAAAAAACTGCTTCTGCTGTGTGTGCAGTGAAAGGGGAGGCTATATTGTGGTGGATCAGCGGTGTTGGTTGTTAGGCTGCCTTCTAAGGCTTCCTGACAGCTGCATTGCTGTTTCCCCACTGCTCTGCAAACTGCTTTTTTAAAAGCAATCCCAATTTTTTTTTGTCCTGCTGAGGTACTGAGCGTGCATTTTTTCACAGCACACAGCGGTGTACGCTCCTCACACAGTTCTGTGTAACGGCTGTTATCACAGCCACAGTGAAGCTATCTGTGTATCACTGTGGAAGGATAAGTGGAGGACTTGTTCCGTTCTTACAGACCTACACTCTAGGGAGATTCCTATTCTGCCCAATTCTACATACATCTTGTAGTTTGTGATACACTAGCCAATTTCTGCCTGTGACATAGCGCTCTGATATTCAGTGGGCCTCACACAATCCAAAAGTGTCCAGTGTCCACAAGTGTCTGCAGAAATTCAAAATCTCCCTTATCCTGTAGTCACTTTTTTCACACCTGTGCCTTCGAGCCTGTGACATAGCGCTCTGATATTCAGTGGGCCTCACACAATCCAAAAGTGTCCAGTGTCCACAAGTGTCTGCAGAAATTCAAAATCTCCCTTATCCTGTAGTCACTTTTTTCACACCTGTGCCATCGAGCCTGTGACATAGCGCTCTGATATTCAGTGGGCCTCACACAATCCAAAAGTGTCCAGTGTCCACAAGTGTCTGCAGAAATTTAAAATCTCCCTTATCCTGTAGTCACTTTTTTCACACCTGTGCCATCGAGCCTGTGACATAGCGCTCTGATATTCAGTGGGCCTCACACAATCCAAAAGTGTCCAGTGTCCAAGTGTCTGCAGAAATTCAAAATCTCCCTTATCCTGTAGTCCCTTTTTTCACACCTGTGCCATCGAGCCTGTGACATAGCGCTCTGATATTCAGTGGGCCTCACACAATCCAAAAGTGTCCAGTGTCCACAAGTGTCTGCAGAAATTCAAAATCTCCCTTATCCTGTAGTCACTTTTTTCACACCTGTGCCATCGAGCCTGTGACATAACGCTCTGATATTCAGTGGGCCTCACACAATCCAAAAGTGTCCAGTGTCCACAAGTGTCTGCAGAAATTCAAAATCTCCCTTATCCTGTAGTCACTTTTTTCACACCTGTGCCATCGAGCCTGTGACATAGCGCTCTGATATTCAGTGGGCCTCACACAATCCAAAAGTGTCCAGTGTCCACAAGTGTCTGCAGAAATTCAAAATCTCCCTTATCCTGTAGTCACTTTTTTCACACCTGTGCCATCGAGCCTGTGACATAGCGCTCTGATATTCAGTGGGCCTCACACAATCCAAAAGTGTCCAGTGTCCACAAGTGTCTGCAGAATTTCAAAATCTCCCTTATCCTGTAGTCACTTTTTTCACACCTGTGCCATCGAGCCTGTGACATAGCGCTCTGATATTCAGTGGGCCTCACACAATCCAAAAGTGTCCAGTGTCCACAAGTGTCTGCAGAAATTCAAAATCTCCCTTATCCTGTAGTCACTTTTTTCACACCTGTGCCATCGAGCCTGTGACATAGCGCTCTGATATTCAGTGGGCCTCACACAATCCAAGTGTCCAGTGTCCACAAGTGTCTGCAGAAATTCAAAATCTCCCTTATCCTGTAGTCACTTTTTCACACCTGTTGAATTGAGCCTGTGACATAGCGCTCTGATATTCAGTGGGCCTCACACAATCCAAGTGTCCAGTGTCCACAAGTGTCTGCAGAAATTCAAAATCTCCCTTATCCTGTAGTCACTTTTTTCACACCTGTGCCATCGAGCCTGTGACATAGCGCTCTGATATTCAGTGGGCCTCACACAATCCAAAAGTGTCCAGTGTCCACAAGTGTCTGCAGAAATTCAAAATCTCCCTTATCCTGTAGTCACTTTTTTCACACCTGTGCCATCGAGCCTGTGACATAGCGCTCTGATATTCAGTGGGCCTCACACAATCCAAAAGTGTCCAGTGTCCACTAGTGTGTGCAGAAAATCTAAATCTCCCCTGTCCTATAGACACCTTGTACCTTGTTTTACATTACTATATAGTTTGTTGGATTTTGTCTACATTTCTACCAAAAATGAGGAAGGCTGGTGGAAGAGGCCGTGGAATTGGGCGGGGGTTGGCAGCTGGTAATGATGGTGTTGGTGGTGGATCTGATGGTAGTGGCAAAAGCAAAATAGGACCGAATGCAGGAGGTGTTGAGCCTGCGTCATCGTCTGGCTCCATAAGGCTTCGAAGGCTTAGTTTTCTATGAGTTGGCAAACCGCTTTTAAAGCCAGAGCATCAGGAAAAAGTTTTGTCTTACATTGCTGACTCAGCCTCCAGCTCTATCGCCTCCTCTTCTTCAGTTGTAAAAAGTAAAAGCACTGAGTTGTCATTGGAGGCTCATGTTCATGAACCACACCTTTCCTTGTGTCCTTCACCCCAACCAAGATTGAAGGATGATGCAGGCCATACTACTGATTACTCCATGGAGCTGTTTTCACATACCATGCCTGGATTATCAACTGAAATGGTGAATTACCCAGGCCAAGATGAATCTGAAATGGAGTGCACTGATGCACAGCCACTGATAGATGATTCTGCTGGTACATTCACTCAGAGCACTACATTGTCCTCGCAGTGTACAGAGCCAGATTCTGACCCTGATGAGACTCAGGTGCCCCTTCCCGCACACTATACCACCATACACGGTGACACAGAGGAAGGTGCACATGACATTGAAGAGGAGGTGATGGATGACCCAGTTGACCCAAATTATCCGGAGTTAACAGCCCTGCTCCATAAGGTGCGAAGACTGTGTGCGCACATCCGCCGGTCGCCTGTACACTCCGTTCGTATGCAGAAGCTGCAGCGATTGCTCCACCTTCCCAACCACCGCCTCATTATCGACATTGCAACAAGGTGGAACTCCACCCTGCACATGGTGGAGCGGCTGTGCGAGCAGAGGCAGGCCATAATGCATTTGTGGGAGGATACACGGCCAGGCACTTTGAGAGCAGACATGGAGTTGACAGGTGTGCAGTGGTCGAAGCTGAAAGACCTCTGTAAAGTCCTTCAGTGTTTTGAGGAATGCACACGGCTGGTAAGCGCAGACGACGCCATCCTAAGCATGAGCATCCCACTTATGCGTCTGCTCATGAAAACTTTGACGCACCTTAAGGAGCAGGCGTCTGCGGCCAATGTTGACGAGGAGGAAGAGGTGGAGGGAATCCTTGATGACATTCAGCCATTGTCTGCTCAGGGACCTCTCCTGGACGAGTTGGAGGAAGAAGAGGAGGAGGAGGATGATGATGGGGATGATTACTTAGGGGAGGAGGATGCATCTCGTGGGGCAAGTGAAAATGTTGGCGTGGCAAGGTCTGGTACAGGGTTTGTGCGTGACTGGAGGGATGTGGATTTGCCAGAAAGTGCTCCTCCAACCAGCACTCGCAGTGCATCATTGACACCGGGAACATTGGCCCACATGTCAGATTATGCCTTGCGGATCCTAAAAAGGGACCCCCGCATTGCCAAAATGATGAACGATGACGACTACTGGTTGGCCAGCATCCTGGATCCACGCTATAAAGGCAAATTACAAAACATCATGCCACAGGAGAACCTTGACCTAATATTGGCTAATAAACAAGCAACTCTGGTAAATCGGTTGCTTGAGGCATTCCCAGCACACAGCAGCGGTGATGGTTCTCACACGAGCCGTACGGGCCTGGGGCAGCTTGGCAGAGGTGTTCATGGTGCACACAGCAGAAGTGGCGTTGGAGACAGGGGTTTCATGACAATGTTGTGGACTGATTTTTCAAGTACCGCTCACACAACTGGTAATACAGCATCGATGGAAAGTGACAGGAGACAGCAGTTGTCAACTATGGTTACAAACTACTTTTCCTCCCATATCGATGTTCTCCCACACAGGTCATTCCCCTTTGACTATTGGGCCGCTAAACTGGACACCTGGCCTGAATTGGCCCAATATGCCTTACAGGAGCTCGCTTGCCCAGCTGCAAGTGTGCTATCGGAAAGAGTCTTCAGTGCAGCTGGATCAATCCTGACAGAAAAAAGGACCCGTCTGTCAACCCAAAATGTGGATGATCTAACCTTTATTAAAATGAACCATGCATGGGTTTCCAAGGATTTTGTCCCACCTTCCACTGATGACACATAGGGTGACAGAAAAATGGCTTGCTTTGGTCCACCTCTTCCTGGGACTTGACCTATTTCGCCTTTTGCATCAGCTGAATGTCCAACATCAACATATGCCACTTTCTAAAACTCCCTAACTGTGCTGCCTCCCCCCCCCATGGCTGGGGTCACCACCTAGCGCACGACACCGTGCGAGTGCTGTTGCCCTGGACAGGTGGGTAGGCCGACTCTTGGGCACGGGCACTGGCACAGGGTCCCTCATAGTGCAATCAAGTGTCTCTGACGGTGGTGGTGCACACCCGCCGTCAGACACACCGCCGTACTATGAGGGGCCCAGTGCCAGTACCGACTCCCACGAGTGGGCTCCCCTTGCTTGGGCAGGGCCCCAGCATTTGCAATCTTTACCTCTCCCTGCTCCTCCGCTGTGTAGTCTGGGCCGTCAAATCTATACTGTGCCTGACACCGTCTGAACCTGCCTCCTGATGTATAAACATATATTTTGAATGTGTACGCTATCCATACATGTTATCCGGGGATACGGTACCCTTTCTCACCTTTGTGCAATCACGTGCAAACCATACTGGGCCTAACACCGTCTGAGCCTGCCTCCTGATGTATAGACATATCTTTTGAATGTGTACGCTATCCATACATGTTATCCGGGGATACGGTACCCTTTCTTACCTTTGTGCAATCACGTGCAAGCCATACTGGGCCTAACACCATCTGAGCCTGCATCCTGATGTATAGACATATCTTTTGAATGTGTACGCTATCCATACATGTTATCCGGGGATACGGTACCCTTTCTCACCTTTTGCAATCACGTGCAATCCATACTGGGCCTGACACCGTCTGAGCCTGCTTCCTGATGTATAGACATATCTTTTGAATGTGTACGCTATCCGTTATCCGGGGATACGGTACCCTTTCTCACCTTTGTGCAATCATGTGCAAGCCATACTGGGCCTAACACCGTCTGAGCCTGCCTCCTGATGTATAGACATATCTTTTGAATGTGTACGCTATCCATACATGTTATCCGGGGATACGGTACCCTTTCTCACCTTTGTGCAATCACGTGCAATCCATACTGGGCCTGACACCGTCTGAGCCTGCCTCCTGATGTATAGACATATATTTTGAATGTGTACGCTATCCATACATGTTATCCGGGGATACGGTACCCTTTCTCACCTTTGTGCAATCACGTGTAATCCATACTGGGCGTGAGAACGGCTGGCGAGCTGTTAAGCAAGCTACAGCACCTGTGGTTTGCACATGTAAGTTTTTCATTTTTTCAGGAATGACGGTTAGGCCTAATTCCGGAACTGCGGTTGACCTGCACTTACTGGGAAATCATCGTTCGCGGGTAATAATTGTAATCAGTGATCCCCATCACTAACGTTGTTCAGCGGGTTATCTGCACCTGTAAGCGACAAACGCTGGCCTTTTCAGTGTAGTGCACATGCAGCCACGGACATGTAAGAGCATGACACACCAGTTATTGGCCAATCTCATGTGCCAGAGCCTCACGTGTCCCTCTAGTAAGCCGGACTCGGACCGCGGGGCATGACGGAGTCTCGTTCGTTAACGGAATTAAGCTTGCAATGTATGCATCTGTTCTGTAGCTGGCATGGTTGAGGTGTCCCAGGTGGAGTCGAATTTAACCATAGGCTCCACTCCTGGTGGTGCCCTTCTGGACATTCCTTTAAGGTTCAGCTTTGCAACCATACTGCCCACGTAAAACAAACACTTTGCCTTCTTGAACGCTGTTTGGAGGGTCATCACTCGTGGGAATAACGCCGCCCAATCAGTTAACCTGCTAGAGAGATCCTTCGTTGCTCCCAAGCATGACATCACACTCCCTAGGAGGAAAGTAATGCCACTGTGGCGACCGTACTCCTGGGGCGACACAAGTGCACTGATGCCTAGCCACTGCTCGATGAATCTGCTGGTACATTGACCCAGACCACTACATTCCCCTCGCACGCTACATGGTCTGAATCTGACCCTGATGAAACTCAGGCTACCCTTCCCATATACAGTTCCATCTTACACGGTGACAAAGAGGAAGCTGCAGATGAAAGTGCAGGTTCGGCCCACCCACCATCAGACACACCACCGTACTATCAGGGGCCCTGTGCCAGTGCCGTCGCCAACGAGTGGGCCCCCCCTGCTTGCTCAGGATCACAGCACTTGCAAGGTTGAAATACTGTGCAGTGACATGGAAGATGGGGACGACGAGGAGTCCAGACTAGTACAGGGATTCCCTAGCGAGGAGACTTATTTGATTGTTTTCAATGTTGGGACAGCAATTTTTGGGGAGCACTATACTCTGGAGAATGATAGATGGGGCCCACCATACACTGAAACATTCCAAAGGTGGACATCAGACACTGGAGCAGCATTTACAGGGCCCATTATACACTAGAGCATTAGAAATGGGGCCCATTATGTTAGTAGCATTATTTGGGCCCATAAGACAGTGGAGCTTCATCCATGTGGACCAACATATACTGTAGCATTATGTGGAGCTCATCATATACTGTTTCAAACATTATATGGGACCAATGATTCTGTATGGAGAAATAGATGGGCCTCGTCATGAGATGTAAAAAGTGAAGTATTTTTCATTGTACTATACCGCTATTTCTCTGCTGTATCGGAGCATGATGAGTTGTGGTATGTGTTAAAGGGGCGCTCTTTCGCCCAGCGCACATGAAAACCTGGAGCCAGCCCTACCCCCCCACAACTTTAGCCAAATAACCTCCATTTTTCAGTGCGTAACTTGTATTATGAAGTTAATTAAGGTTGACAAGCTTAAGTAAGAAGAAATGATGCTTTTGGCATTCAAATGAGCACTGTAGGTGTGTTTCCTGTCCTCCTCTCACTGCCGACTTTTATTCCCCATTGACTTACATTGGGTTTCGTGTTTCGGGACGACCCCGACTTTTCCCTATAATCGGACGATCTTGCTCGACCCGACTTTTGCTAAAGTCGGGTTTCACGAAACGAAACTCGACCCTAAAAAAACAAAAGTCGCTCAACTCTACTTATAACTTCCTAACAAAAAAATGCTGCGTCCAAAATTGTTCTGATGTAAAGTAGACATGTGGGAAATGTTATTTATTAACTATTTTGTGTGACATATTTCTCTGTTTTAAGGGCATGAAAATTCAAAGTTGGAAAATTGCAAAATTTTCAAAATTTTCACCAAATTTCATTTTTTTTCACAAATAAGCACAAGTAATATCAAAGAAATTTTACCACTATCAAGAAGTATAAGATGTCACTAGAAAACTTTGTCAGAATTATTGGGATCTATGGAAGCGTTACAGAGTTATTACCTCATAAAGGAGCAGTGGTCAGAATTGTAAAAATTGGCCCGGTCATTAACATGCAAACCACCCTTTGGGGTATAGGGGTTAAAAATGTTTCTCAAGGTTTTATGTCATTCCTGTGTAGAAGACAGAACTTCACTTTTTGAATATTTTTTTAAATTCACAATTTAAATCTAGCTAAAGCACTATATTAGCCAACACTAATCCACTTTTTCACTCATATTTTAAAAGCAGCTAAAACTGCTTTGGGTCTTAAATACTTAAAAATGCTTGTGCAAAATTAGAATGCAAAAACATTTTTGGTACAAAAGCATAGTTGAATTCCCCAGTGTCTATATTTTGTAGATACAGTCACTCTGTGAGGGGAAATTTTAAAGGGGACCTTTCTCTTACTAAAAAAAATTGTGTGAAATACCTCATTCTACTGATATTTTTTGTTTTGTGCTGCAGCACTACACTGCAGAGACATTCATGCTCATTTCTGATGGAGCATAGTATGAGGCATTTCTGCTTTGGTAATCAAATGAGTGTTTCTTCAGAGGCTTTTCAGGGACATTGGAAAAAGGGGAGACACGAAAGGTGGATGGTAACAATTGCTTTCATTGTTCTGACCAGCCATAATGTAATAAATCGGGTGTTCATGTAATGCTGCATGAACAGGTAATCAGTCAGAATATGTAAAAGTACAAACACAGAGGGCTATTACTTGCATAAAGGACTGAGCGCATACTTCGTGGGCATTTGGGCAAAAAGAAGACCCTAGACCGAATTCTGCAGCGGTTTGGCTAGGTGTCCAAGAAGAAGTTAAACGGTACTGTACTCTGGGAATGGCATCTGGCGGACACCGCTGAACAGGTAGCCGCTTAGTTAAGCCCGTTCCGTGCTAGGGTGAGTCTGAAACCAGTGGCTCTCCAAACGGGAGTTTATTTGTGTTTTTATTTACTTTCTGTTAACCTGCTGTTTAACCCCTTAGCGACAGAGCCAGTTTGCAGCTTAATGACCAGGCCAATTTTTACAATTCTGACCACTGTCCCTTTATGAGGTTACAACTCTGGAACGCTTTAATGGATCCCACTGATTCTAAGATTTTTTTTTTCGTGACATATTGTACTTCATGATAGTGGTAAAATTTCTTCGATAAGTCTTGTGTTTATTTATGAAAAAAATGGAAATATGACGAAAATTTAGAAAATTTTGCAATTTTAAAACTTTAAATTTTTATGCCCTTAAATCAGAGAGATGTGTCACACAAATTTCTTAATAAATAAAATTTTCCACATGTCTACTTTACATCAGCACAATTTTGGAAGCAAAATTTTTTTTGTTAGGAAGTTATAAGGGTTAAAATTTGACCAGTGATTTCTCATTTTTACAACAACATTTACAAAACCATATTTTTTAGGGACCACATCATATTTAAAGTCATTTTGAGGGGTGTACATGACAGAAAATACCCAAAAGTGGCACCATTCTAAACACTAGACCCCTCAAGGTGCTCAAAACCACATTCAAGAAGTTTATTAACCCTTTAAGTGCTTCACAGGAACTAAAGCAATGTGGAAGGAAAAAATTAAAATTTAACCTTTTTTTGCAAAAAATTTACTTCAGAACCAATTTTTTTTATTTTCACAAGTGTTAAAAGAGAAAATCAACCACAAAATTAGTTGTACAATTTCTCCTGAATACGCCAATACCCCATATGTGGGGGTAAACCACTTTTTCAGCACACGGCAGAGCTCGCAAGGGATGGAGCGCCATTTGACTTTTTCAACGCAGAATTGGCTGGAATTGAGATCGGATGCCATGTTGCGTTCGGAGAGCCCTTAATGTGCCTAAACAGTGGAAAACTCCAACAAGTGACCCCATTTTGGAAACTAGACCCATTAAGGAACTTATCTAGATGTGTGGTGAGCACTTTGAACCTTCAAGTGCTTCACAGAAGTTTATAACGTAGAGCCTTGAAAATAAGAAATCTACTTTTTTTTCCACAAAAATGATTTTTTTCGCCCCCAAATTTTTATTTTTACAAGGGTAACAGGAGAAATCATACCCACACAGTTGTTGTGCGATTTGTCCTGAGCACGCTGATACCCCATATGTGGGGGGGAACCACTGTTTGGGCGCATGGGAGAGCTTGGAAGGGAAGGAGTGCCATTTTGGAATGCAGACTTTAATGGAATGGTCTGCGGGCATCATGTTGCGTTTGCAGAGCCCCTGATGAGCCTAAACAGTGGAAACCCCCAACAAGTGACCCCATTTTGGAAACTAGACCCATTAAGGAACTTATCTAGATGTGTGGTGAGCACTTTGAACCTTCAAGTGCTTCACAGAAGTTTATAACGTAGAGTCATGAAAATAAAAAATCCATTTTTTTTCCACAAAAATGATCTTTTCGCCCCCAAATTTTTATTTTTACAAGGGTAACAGGAGAAATCATACCACCACAGTTGTTGTGCGATTTGTCCTGAGTACGCCAATACCCCATATGTGGGGGGGAACCACTGTTTGGGCGCATGG
The DNA here is from genome assembly GCF_039654945.1 of Dendrobates tinctorius. Lineage (NCBI taxonomy): Eukaryota > Metazoa > Chordata > Amphibia > Anura > Dendrobatidae > Dendrobates > Dendrobates tinctorius. The sequence continues at coordinate 13,167,458 of NW_027361698.1, read as the reverse complement.
TAGAGCTCGGAAGGGAAGGAGTGCCATTTTGGAATGCAGACTTTGATGGAATGGTCTGCGGGCATCATGTTGCGTTTGCAGAGCCCCTGATGGGCCTAAACAGTGGAAACCCCCCACAAGTGACCCCATTTTGGAAATTAGACCCCCTAAGGAAATTATCTAGATGTGTGGTGAGCACTTTGAACCCCCAAGCGCTTCACAAAAGTTTATAAACGCAGAGCTGTGAAAATAAAAAGTCTTCTTTTTTATTTCCACAAAAGTGATTTTTTAGACCCCAATTTTTAGACCCCCAAAGATCGTAAATAGTGGAAACCCCTCAATTCTTGCTCCAACCCTAACCCCAACACACCCCTAACCCTAATCACAGCCCTAATCCCTAATCCTAATTCTAACCCTAATCCTAGTTCGCCCTAACCCGAATTCTAACCCTAGCCGTGACTCGAGCCCTAACCCTAGCCCTAGCCCTAACCCTAGCCTAACCCTAACACTAACCCAAACCCTAGTCGAACCCTAACCCTAGCCCAACCCTAACCCTAACCCTAACCCTAGCCCAACCCTAACCCTAGCCCTAGCCCTAACCTTAGCCCAACCCTAACCCTAGCCCTAACCCTAGCCCAACCCTAACCCTAACCCTAATGGAAAACTGAAAAAAAAATATTTTCTTTATTTCATTATATTTGCCTATATAAGGGGGTGATAAACGGGGGGGTTATGTACTTTTTTTTTATTTTGATCACTATGATCCTTTATCATAGTGATCAAAATAATGAATGGAATCTGCCAGCCTGAGCCGGCAGATTCCCGGCGGGCGCACTGCGCATGCGCCCGCCATTTTCAAGATGGCGGCGCCCATCGGAGGATGCCGGCTGGACGTGGGACCACCGGGAGGGGACGGAGGGCCACGGAGAGGTACCAGGGGGGGATCGGGGACCCTATTTCTCTCTCCTCTGATGTGCGATCACATCAGAGGAGAGAGAAATTAAATGTAAAATCGCAGCTTTTTTTTTTTTTTGCGGTCGCCGTTACAGGGTTAATAACGGCGATCGCAAAAGTGGGGTCGGTAAAAACCGACCGATTCATGTTCTCTGGGGTCTCGGCTACCCCTGGCAGCCGAGACCCAGGAGAAAATCTGACACTGGGGGGCGCTATTCACTTAAATCACAGCGCCGTGAATTAACGGCGCTGTGGTTTTAGTACCCTTAACTACCGCCGTTAATAGGCGTATCGGTGGTCGTTAAGGGGTTAAAGTGACATTAAACCACTGAAGTTGGACTCTAAGCCTGTGTGTTGCCTCATTACTGTGGCCCTGCCACTGCCTACCAGAGCAAATCCCTACACCCAGTAATACATGTAATACTGTTTGGATAACTCATTGAATTCAGATAAACTTTTGAACTTTTTCTGGAGGGTTAGATGTCACAGGAATTTGCCCCAGACAATGGAATACTGTATTACTGAGAAGTTTAAACCAGACAAATTTTTTAATCCTTTTTTGGAGTTTTACATACCACCATAAGGTATCAATAACCACATTAAACTGTATAGATGACTAATTGAATCCAGAAAAAAATTTGCAACGTAAATATTTTGAAAGGGTAGTTTATATTCTTCTACAGTCATAAAGACTTTTTATAAAGTGTAAATCCAGAAAAAAATTATAAGGCTGGTCAGCTGTAGACCCCTGAAAGGCAACAACTGGCAAGCCTCATTCAAATATTTTAAAAGTGTACTTTCTGTATTCCTACAATAATAAAGGCTTTGCGCAGTGAAGGGTAATACATACATCCTCTTCAGGTATTAGCTTCTTCTTCTCTTTCCTCTGGAAGCTGGGGGGGGACAGCACCACCTTCTTCCTGGAGCCCGATTCCAAGGTGCCTATGCTGTAAGTCACCTGGCCTCTGTTAGTGCCATAGCTATGACATATAGAAATGTGCAACAACCCCCTGTGTCATCTGCACCATCGGCTGCTCCGGCATAAGAGGTGGAGAACTCCAAGGTCTGTACGCTCTGTCGGGGATGCCACCTCAAGGAACCTCTCCCAGGTCCATTCCTTCTTGAAGAATGGTTCATCCTGCTTCCTTCCTCTAGGATCAGACCCACTGCATACCAGTAATGTTACCGTTCCATTTTGAGGAACATGACCCTGGTTCCAGCAATCAGCTCTTGTAGCCTTCGAGGCACCTGTTCCATCTCTACTGCCCGATGGTTGAACAAAATGTGATGAGGGGTCCCAAACTCTTCAATGGACCCCCTTCTCTGCTGACGATCATAAGTAACGACCACCCCCTGGGATGCCAACTGTTAGTACCTTGTGGCTAATGGGCCTGATAACATTTCTCCAGACCTGGTCCTGGCACACCTCCCTGTTTCTTCTTACCAGCCTAGGCACAGCCGTCCACTCACCAGTTCCTGGATCCTGGCTGTACTGTCCACAATCCAGAAGAACCTCTGTGGTAAAGGATCCAGCTTTGGTTTGGGCATTGGTGGTTTCAGTAAATCGTCAGGACTCAGACTATAGGCTCCTGCCACCTCTGCTTTTGCATCAACCTCCTCTGCTCTGACTCCAATATTTCCCTTGGGAATCTTGTGTTATTCTGCCTTCTTTATCACCCACTAAGCACATTACACTGTATGGGAAGTCTTAAAAGACACTTTTTTGGAGTGTTAGATATCACAAAAATGTACCCCAGACTGTATGGCTAAGAAATGTAATCCAGCAATTTTTTAACATTTTTTTTGAGTGTTAGATATCACAGAAATGTACCCCAGACCACGAAATAGTGTAATGTTTTAATGCTTTTCCAGTTTTATAGATCACAGAAATGTACCCCACACCACAGAACATTGTATGTGTTAGAAAATTAACCCTGACAAATTTTTAAATGCCTTTTTGGAATAATAAATCAGAAAAAAGTACCTCAGAACACTGAATAGTGTACGAGTAAGAAATTTAACAAAGCAACATTTTTCAATCATTTTTTGGAGTGTTATATAGCACAAAAAGTAACACAAAGTATGTAACAATCAATGGATCAAAATATATTTAATTTGTCACCCCCCCATAAAAGCTGCATCTACATATTTTGCAGGAAACTGCACAGCAGTAATCCCTGTTTTCAGACTGTATTCTGCGACTCTCTCTCTCCCTATACTAAATTCAGAATGTAGCATGCATGTGATACACACAGTAAAGCAAATGATTAGCCCTTAGAAGGGTTGCTAGTATGATGGCTCAGCTTTAGCACCAGTATCAACACTACAGGATTCTGATCTGTTATACTGTGCACACACAGGCCTAGACAAGCACTCTCTACCTCCAATGCAATGTGTCACAGAGCTGTGCAATGGTGTCATTGTGCCGATCTAGGTGGAGTCTGTTATTTTATAACCCCTTATAATGTCACATGGGCAGCAAATCATGTAATGCCTCAACCAAGATGGCTATGGTATTACAGTGACGTGCAGGCAAACCCTTCATGTGTAACATTGCACTAAATAAAAATAATAATAGAGTGCAATCGCAACCCAGGGTCCACTGTGCAGAGATGTATAACTGCTGATAGTGAACAATGGCGGAGCTAACCAGCGAGCGATCTTCTAAGGCACACTGTGTCAAATACCACTCGGTGTGAACAAAAGTCAGTGTACCTGGTTCAATAAGTTCACCGAGAGGTACTGCTAAATAAAGTAAGGTACTAAACCCTGTTAAACATCACAGGGGAGGTGTTAACTCGTGTGTTGAACTTGCTCTGCAACTAAACTGTGCTTGCCGTGCACACGGATGAAACAGATGCTGAGTCAAGGAAAAGACTCATATGACACTATGAACAAAACCCTGTCACTATTCCATGCTTGTATGCATGGTGCCTCATCCCTATCCTTGTATGCATGGCGCCCATGAGAAAAGCATTAAAAAACCCTCCTACTTACCTTTCCTGCTGTCCTTCGCAGCTTCTTGTATCGACTACCAGCAGCTCCTGCGGTAGGAGCGCAGCTGGGCCACAGGAGCTACTGGCACCTTAACAAGATGCTGCAAGGGTGCACAGGGAAGTTAATTAGGAGGGTTTTTTACAGCTGTTGGAAGCCGACGACTGCGGCTGTAACTGTGCGCGTGCTATAAGAGAAACAAATATTCATTGTCAGTGTAGTGAATATTCATTTCTCTTTAGCAACGGGTACAGTTACAGCCGCAGGCGCCGGCTCCTGCCTCCTGCGACCCTCTGCTCTGACTCTACCCCTCCCCTGCTAGCTTCTGGGACAATGACTCATGTATAAGTCAAGGGGGGCATTTCCAGCACAACATTTTGTTCTCAAAATTTGGCTTATGCACGAGTATATATGGTAAAATTTAAAATCTTCCACTTTTTCCACTGCTGAAAATAAAGGTATTAAAAAATACACACATTTTGTATTACTAACTGCATAAAATTCCAGTCTGTTAAAATATAAAAATCATTCACTTTATCTGTAAACACTGTAAATGAAAAAAATTAAAAAACAGCAAAGTTAATTATTTTGGTCACTGCAATCCCACAAATAATGATGTAATAAGCAATCAAAATATCACATGTATGCCAAAATCGTATTAATAAGACATTGTCTCACGCCGCAAAGAATGAACCATCACACAGCTCCATCGACTGAAAACTAAAAATATTGCGGGTCTTGAAAAATGTTGAAACAACAAAAAAAAAATTTTTTGGCAAATTTCTGATTTTTTTTTTCACCACTAAGTAATACAAAAACTGGACATGTTTGGTCTCATCATAATCGCACTGATGAGCAGAATCATATTGCAAAGTCATCTTTACCACAAAATGTACACAGTAAAAACAATTCCCAAAACACAATGTCAAAATTGTTTTTTTTTTTCACAATTTCTCCCTACTTGGAATTTTGCTCCCATTTTCCACTGTATTAAAATAAATAATGTTATTCAAAAATACATACTGTGGGCAGAAAAATAAAAAAGTTATGGTTCTAGGAAGAAAGGGAGGGAAAAAACAAAGATGGAAAAACAAAAATTGGCCCCCGCTGTGAATGAGTTATAGAGAGGTAAAGGATGAGTGGACGCGTGCAAGGTCGAGTCTCTTTCTCTCTCTCGCTCTCTCTCTTTCTCTCTCTCATTAGAGCATCTTTTAAGCCTTCCCATTGACTACTAATATAAAGTATAGAGAATCTTCAAATGTTAAATGCCTGAAGAATGGTCAGCTCACTTCTTTACTTTTTTGGAAACCTGAAGGAGATAAAAGATGTTCAAAAGCCTGAACAAATAAGCAGCAAGTTGATTTTAAATTGAAATTCACATTGTCACAATCCATGTTTGGATTTGTAGTAGGTCTGGGCTCACATATAACCTTTTTTTCCTTCAAGCCTCTGGCTTAATGTTAGTTTTTGCCCCGGTGGCCGCTGGGGTTATTACAACCTTGGTGGCTGCTAATGGGTTTTGCCCCCGGTGGCCACTGGGGTTATTACAACCTAGCTGCTGCTAATGGGTTTTGCCTCCGTTGGCCGCTGGGGTTACTACACGTTAAATTACCCAGCAGGTGTTAACCCGCCCCTTCTTCCTATAAAAGGGTGTCAGGTGCTCTGAATCACTGTTGGTGATACTGGTCATTTCCTAACCAACCTTGAAGGAGAGAGGAGCTATTGGGAGCAGTGCTTTGCAGTGCATCCAGAGCTTTGATGTTTCAGCTGTTCAGTTGGAAGCTGTATCCAGGTGCCGTACTCTGTTGCCTCAGGAGCATTGGCAACAGAGAAAGCGAAGTTGTTTGTTTTCCCTGTTTGTGGTTTTCCCTAATGTTATATTAATACAGCAGTGGGACCAGTGTCCACCCTAGCCAGTTCCCTAGTAAGGGATAGGTGCAGGGCTAGTGAGGGATTCAGGTATCCTGGTCGGCGACAGGTGAAGAGCCTGTATGCAGAACGTTAGGAATGTTCAGGGACACAGCCTCAGTAGATTGCAGCAGGTGTCCACATCCCCGTTCCCTATTGTAGGGTTCACCGTTGTAACTGTGTCCCTGGTGTTCCCTTGTTTGTCATATCGTTTTAGTTACCGCCCTGTGGGTCGCGTCACACAGGACAAGTCACTATGTGACACACATGTTCATTCTTTTGATTGTCTTCTGGGAGTTTTCTTAGACTGGTTTCCTATGGCATCTGCCTGAAAAAAACATTTTTTTTTATTGTTATAAGGTAAAAATTGTGAAAATCAAGTATTGTTGTTTTAAAGGAAGTGTTTTTTTCCTTCAGAGGAGATGGAGAGGCTCTACTCCTACCACTCATCTTGAGCTGCCTAAAGAGTCTGATTAAAACCCAGATTTGAGGGCTGTGTGTTGCATTCTCATCTTCCAGCCTGAAGAGTATGCCCTGTTTTGCAGGAGAAACAGGATCGGTGGTAGCATAAAACAAACAGATGTGGAGCTGAATGTTATTTAGTCAGGTGGCTAGATGAACGGGTAGAGTTTCATTGTCCAGGGGTTTTGATTGTGACCAGAAAATGTCATGTGTTTGGACAAACTGACTTCAGAGAAGAAACCCAAATGTGGTCTCATTTCTCACATTTTTATTTCTGTTGAGAGTTGAACAGTGGAATATAAGCTTAAAATAGAGGAACTCAAATTTAACCCCTTCACACTTGGGCAATTTTCCTCTTTTTATGTTTGTTTTTTCCTCTCCTTTTTCCAAAATCCATAACCTTTAAGTCTTCACAGCCATACAGTAGTATGAAGGCTTGTTTTTTAAAGGACAAGATTTACTTTTGAATGACGTCATTCATTTTGCCAAATAATGCATGGTAAATGGGAAAAAATCCCAACTTTGGTGAAGTTGCAAAAAAAACTGCAATTCCACAATTTTTTTTATTTACCATGCTCAATATATAGTAAAACTGACCTATCATTATAAGTCTGCAGGTCATTATGAGAATTCAGATACCAAACATGTATAGTTTAATTTATATTTAAGTGGTGAAAAAAATTCAGAAACATTTAAAAAATAATAATTTTTCTTTTATCACCATTTTCCCAGACCAGTAGCATTTAAATTTTTTGGGATCTGGGGCTGTGTGAGAGCTTATTTTTGGCATCCTGATCTGAAGTTTTAATTATACCATTTTGGGGTAGATACAATGTTTTAAACAACCTTTTATGAATGTATAGCAAAAATCACGATCTACTGTGAACACTGGCCAAGGGCCGGCATTCACAGGAGGATCAAGATGACAGTCAGGATGGTTTTCAGTGGACCCATGGCTTTCATGACAACTGATCTGCACCCCATGATTACATGACAGGAACGCCAATGGGAAAGATCAATAATGTGCTTCTTGCCTGTACTTGTTGAATGCTTCTATCAGTAATTGAAAGCGACATTTAACTGGTTAATAGCTACAGGGCTCAGCATGTGAGCCCGAATCACAGGCAGGGAAAAAGCCAATGACATACAGGTTTGTCATTAGTCATAAAAGGGATAAAGATTTGTTACATGCAGCTATTTTTGTAGAAAAAGACACACAAAAGTTATGAGATGATACTAATATATTGACAGTTTTTCAACTTAACATGCATTAAACCTCTCACAATGTAATTTTAGAGCATTAGAATATACCTAATTGTGTAATCTACAATAGTACAGTTTTAACAAGGGGATTCTATTCCGCATCTAAAAATACAAATAATGTAGATAATATTTCCTTAGCTCAAAAGAATTTGTATGTAGATTTCCTAATTCTGATCTGTACAAACTTGAATGCTTTATAAGATGAAACACACCAGTTGATGTGTATAGAAAAGGCTAACTAAGAAATGAAGTACAATATTTTTCTGACTATAAGATGCACTTTTGTCCTCTAATTTTGGAGGAAAGTAGGGAGTGCTTCTTACAGTCAAGATGTACTTTATCTTATAGTCTGGCCGTGGAGTGGGTGGCAGCAACAGTGGAGCAGCGGGTCACAGGAGACAAGAGCCAGCGGCTGCAGCTAAGTGTGCCCGTTGCTAAAGAAAATGAATATTCACTGCTCCCCACGCCCATAGTTCTCCCATCTCTGTACACTGAAGCAGGCTTTGAGAGGTGGGCGGGACTATGTGCGTGGGGGGCAGTGAATATTCATTCTGTTTAATAGCAGGTGCACTGATAGCCACAGCCACTGGCTTCCTGCAGCGGCAGAGCGATCACGTGTGCCCGCTATTAAACAGAATTAATTTTACTGCTCCCTACGCCCATAGTTGCGGGCATAGGGGGCAGTGAATATTCCGGCAGCTGATCTCAGCATGTGAGGGTGCATGGCAGTGGCGTCATGCACTGTTACACTCCGAAATCAACTGCCGGCATGCACGGGATGCAGCACTGCAGGAAAAAGGAAAAAATGTGAGTAGAATCATTTTTTGGATGTGTGCACCATCATTAGGGCCATGTTTACCAGGATGGGGATGGGGTCATGTTAACCAGGATGGGGATGGTGGACATGGATACCAGAAAGGGGAAAGTGGTCATGAATACCAGGATGGGATTGGTGGCCATGGATGCCAGGAAGGGAGGCAGGCCATGGATACCAAGAGGGGGAGGCGGGCCAAATATACCTGGATTCTGGGCCATATATACCTGGGTGCAGCCATATATTCCAGGATTGGGATCATATATACCAGGATGGGGACATATATATACCAGGATGTGGCATAATGGTACAGAATTCAGGGACATTACCCCTATAACAGTTTATAACATTTTTTCTCCTCCTCTAAAACCTAGGTGCATCTTATGGTCCACTATGTTTTATAGTCCGAAAAATACACTACTTTGATGCAAACAATGAAGTATTGTCCTGCATGAAAAAAAATCTTAGGGAGTGTCATGGGCTACCATTATTAAATATGAGCTAGTGGGACCTTTTCTGGTTGATGATGGTCTCAAAATAGACTTGGCTAATAATTCTGCACACAATGTAGAAAAATATTTTAAATGAGTAGAAGATAATTGTTAGCAACATGTCAAATATATGTCATCTCTAAACTTGGAGCGCCTAGTTTTCTCCTGTCTTACCCATTACATCTCCATTCACTCCCTTCTAGACCCTTCACACTCCAGCTTCCGCCCCCTACATTCGACTGAAACTGCACTCATCAAAGTGACCAATGACCTTTGACAGCAAAACGTAACGATGACTACTCTCTGCTCATTCTTCTTGATCTATCTGCAGCTTTCCACACTGTTGACCACCATCTCCTACTCTCTAGGCTCCAGTCACTAGGCATTAAGGACACTGCTCTCTCCTGGTTCTCTTCCTATCTTTCTGACCGCTCCTTCAGTGTTTTGTTCTCTGGCTCCACGTCATCTCCTCTTCCTCTCGCTGTCGTGGTACCTCAGGGCTCAGTCCTTGGCCCCTTCTCTTCTCTCTCTACACGGCCCCAGTTGGACAGACCATCAGCAGATTTGGCTTTGAGTACCATCTTTATGCTGATGACACACAACTATATACGTCATCCCCCGACCTTACCCCCGCTGTACTACAGAACGCCAGTGACTGTCTGTCTGCAGTCTCCAACATCATGTCCGCTCTCTATCTGAAACTCAACCTCTCCAAAACTGAACTTCTTCTGCTCCCGCCATCTACTAACCTCCCTAAATCTGACATTTCCCTCTCCGTGGGTGGCACCACAATAACACCACGGCAGCAGGCGCGTTGTCTGGGTGTTATGTTTGACACCAATCTCTCCTTCACATCCTATATACAATCTTTTGCTCGCTCTTGCTGCTTACACCTAAAGAACATCTCTAGAATAAGCCCTTTTCTCACTATGGAAACAACAAAAACCCTCACTGTAGCATTGATTCACTCCCACCTGGACTACTGTAACGCTCTATTAATTGGCGTCCCCGTTACTTGACTATCCCCTCTCCAGTCCATACTTAATGCAGCGGACTGGGTCATCTATTTGGCTAATCGGTACTTGGACACATCCGCTCTTCGCCAGTCCTTACATTGGCTGCCCATTCATTATAGGATCCAATTCAAAGTACTTGTTCTCACCCACAAAGCTCTCCACAGTGCAGCCCCCCTACATCTCCTCCCTCATTTCTGTCTATCGGCCTAACCGACCGCTGCGCTCTGTAAACGACTTTCGACTAACCTCTGCACTAATCTGTACCTCCCACTCCCGACTCCAAGACTTCTCCTGCGCTGCACCAATCCTCTGGCATGCTCTACCCCAAGAAATTAGGAATATCCACAATTTGCATAGTTTCAGGCGCTCCCTCAAAATACATTTGTTCAGAGCGGCCTATCACGTTCACTAATCAAAGTCATTCTATGTGTAAGTGTGCATGTGTAGTGAATGGGCTATCTCCATCCATCCCTCACTCCCTCAAGATTTCCGGGCCATCTTTGTAAATACACCATTGTAAATACACACCTGTACCTTGTATTTCCCCCACCTCATTGTACTGTAGATTGTAAGCTCTCACGAGCAGGGTCATCTTATTTTGCTTTAATTAGTGTATTGTTAACGTTGTAACTTATGACTTGTGTTTTGAAACTATTAAACTGAAAAGTGCTGCGGAATATATTGGCGCTATATAAATAAAGATTATTATTATTATAAATACACATTTCAATCATGGAATAGATTTTTTGTATGTTGGGAGACTCACTGTTACAGCACAATATATTACACTAGTAGAAATAAGGTAGCGTAACCTGTAACATAGCAAAGAAACTAAATGGCCCATTCCAAATAAGACACAATAAAACACATTTTTATCTAATCCATTAATTTACTGCTTGAATATAATTGACAAGGATAAGCTAAAAATCGAAGAACACTGTAGCATTTTTGTTAGCATGCCAATTATCTGTAATTTTGGGCAAAAAATAAACTTGTAGAAAAATAATGGAACACCACTGTAGTAGATTATAATGGGTTTTTAGAAATTTTGCAGCATTCTTCAGAAGTTTTCAAAACAGTCAGTCATACAGACATAAGTGCTAATTTTTGATAAGGGCGAGTGCTTACAATTGTAAAAGCATATAAATCTAAAATCTACAAATATTGTACTGATAAAGTAAAAGTGGAGATTTTGTGTATTTCATTTTCTCAATGAAACATGCAAACATTTATTCATTTATCTGTTAATCATCAATATAAAACTGTGCAAAGGAGCAGCAGCATTAAAGGGGTGGTCTGAAAAACAAATTAATTTTCTGCCTAAATGCCTATTTAATGCCATAATCTAATCTATTTTCTATTACACTTTATTTAAAAGTTCCATATCCTTCTCTCATTTAACTTTTTTTTTTTTTACTACTACTTCATTTCTATGACACTTTATTTGAGAATCCATGTGCATCCTGGGATACTCAAACGAAATGTCATCAGGGGAAAGAGGCTGCAGTCAATGTCGCAGGCTCTGCCTCCTCCATGAAACCAATCTTCATCAGTGAAGTTCCATTTCAGGGGCTGGGCTAGTCCCTGCTCTACTGAGCATGCGTCAGTTGTCAATTCCAAACGTATGTGGTGCTGGTCTCTGAACACCTGGTATTCTTCTCACAATGCGCACTAGCAGTGTGTCCTCTTTTGATAGCGAATCACTTCTGATCAGATCCAGCGAGCAAGCGCACTGTCACTGTGGTATTGCTCAGTGGCAGGAATCCACTGAGCATATGTCAGAATTGAAAACAGAAGCATGTTCAGTAGAGCAAGGACTACCCCACTCCATGAAAAGGAGGTCACTGATGGAGGTCGCTTTGTTTCAGGGAGGAGTCTCTGCCCCCTGATGACATTGCATTTGTGTATTCCAGCATGTACTATGGATTCTCAAACAAAGCATCATTATAAAGGAAGTAGTAAAAAAAAAAGCAGAGGTGAAAAACATAGTAACATAGTTTTGAAGGCTGAAGGAGGACCTTATGTCCATCTAGTTCAGCCTATTTTTAGTGCAGCTGTTCTGCATTGTTGATCCTGGGGAAGGCAAAAAACCAACAGAGTAGAAGCCAATTTTCTCCATAGGGAAAAAAATTCCTTCCCCTAAGCTGGGTCAACCATCTACCTAGAATATTCTGTTAGGCTACTTTCACACATCAGGTTTTCGGCGTCAGGCGCGATCCGGCGTCGTGCCGGAACGCCGGATCCGGCAAATGTTTTGTAAAACCTGATGTGCCGGATCCGGTTTTCTGCCGGATCCGTCTTGTTCTTGACATACAAAACCGGATCCGTCTCATCCGGTTCATCCATTTTTCTATCCGTTTTTCGACGGATTACGCCGGATCCGGTTTTTAAAATTGACCCTTGTGGCCTTCCGAACGGGATTGGCTACTGGAAAACTATATATAGCGTGTTCCTACAGCCCCTCTTTGACAGGTTGTAGAGGAGAAAGTGCAGGTTGGAGAGAAGAGCAAGTTACTGGCGAAGATGGATGTTGTGATTGGAAATATTTTGAAGAATTTGGTGGATTTTATAGCGGAGGCGAATCGTTTGAGGGTGATTGTTCTGGAGAAGGAGAGAGCGAGACAGCAGCGCATCAGGCATCGTAGACGACGTTTGTGGATCCACCCCATCATAGCCAAGAGAATGACGCGTGGGGTCTATTCTACACTCTGCATGGACCTTCGACGAAAACCAGATACATTTTTTGGATATGTTCGGATGAAAATGGAGAATTTTGATTACTTGGTGGAGCGCATTGCACACCTCATAAGAAAAGCCGACACCTATTGCCGCTTCTCTGTTTCACCCGCAGAGCGTCTGATGGTGACTTTAAGGTAAGCCACATTTATTGGATGTGCTCGCATCAGAGCACACTTTCACTGCAATCTTGTTGGTGGTAGTTTTTATCTCCAAGTGTTATAGCTGAGTTTTGGTATGTAATGCTGTGATTTAAAACTAATTGATTGTTTTTTAATTCCCCACAGATTTCTTGCAACTGGAGAATCCCTTTCGTCACTGCATTTCCAGTACAGACTCGGGATTTCCACTATATCTGGAATAGTGAAGTACACATGCCGTGCACTGTGGGACTCCTTAGCTGAAGAGTTTTTACCAGAGCCCACAACAGAGAGGTGGATTGAAATTGCTGACAAGTTTCAACAGATATGTCAGTTTCCCAACTGCTTGGGCGCTGTGGACGGGAAACATATCCGCATTGTAAAGCCAGCCGGATCGGGATCGGAATATTTCAATTACAAGAAATATTTTTCAATTGTCCTCATGGCCATCGCTGACGCGGAATACAAATTTATTGCGGTTGATATTGGGGCCTATGGCCGCTCCAATGACTCTCAAGTTTTCAAACTGTCTGCCATGGGGCGTAAACTGTATGGAAACACCTTCCAGTTCCCACCACCTAGACCGCTGCCGCAAACATCTGGTCCACCTATGCCATTTGTCTGTGTAGGGGATGAAGCCTTCCAGCTGTCAGAACACCTTTTGAAACCGTAATCTAGCAGAGGATTGACAAGACCAAAACGCATTTTTAATTACTGCCTCACAAGAGCAAGAAGAATGGTTGAATGTACCTTTGGTATTCTGACAGCCAAATGGCGGGTCCTATTGACTGCGATCAACCTCAAGACAGAAACTGTTGACGAGGTGATCAAAGCTTGCGTGGTACTCCACAATTTTGTTATCTGCAAGAAACCCATTTCCATTGAGGACACCTCTGAAGAAACCACCTTGCAAGATTACCATGACATTACCACTAGAAGTTCTGTGACGGTTTCAGTAATGAGGGACAATTTTGCACTATACTTTATGTCACCTCAAGGCAGAGTACACTGGCAGGATGACAGAGTGTGAAAGATTTGTGCCCTAACCAAACTTGTGTACCTTCTGTACCAACAGTATATACCTTTGCCAACCAAAGTTGGCTATCTTGTCATGGTCTCTATTTTTAGCTTTAGGCCACAGGTGTGTACCTGGTTGTGTTTTATGCAAAGTATTTCACCTTTAAACAAAAGTTGTGTACATTGTTAGGAAATCACCAACAATAAACACAACTTTTTAGGTGAAATACTTTGCTTCAAACACAACCAGGAACACAACTGTGGGAAAAAGCTAAAATTTACCCACAGTTATATACCTGGTTTTGAATACCTTTTTACCTTTTAAAAACCCTGTATTTAACCTTTTTTTTAAACATATTTCGCCACAGAAAGAAATGACAGACAACCAGTGTAAACAATAATTTAACTTTTATTTAAAATATTTTTTTTTTGTAAACTGTTTTTAAAGTTAAAAAAACTTTTTTAATAAAGGTTTGAAACCAACAGGGCATTTTTATTACAAAACACATCATAAATCTGTGTAGTGTGGGGTGGAAATACTGCTGGAGGGGCTGCGGGACACTTTGACAATAGGAGTGTGGAGAGAGGACTGGGATCGTGGTGGGGAAGGAACAGTTAGAGGTGATGGTGTGGAAAAAGCTACAGAATGGGTGGACATGTGGGAGGCAGAAGAGGTGGTGGGCGGTGGAGTGGAGGGTTGGGCATTGACTGTAGGAGCAGATGATGTTGATGGAAAGTTGTATGGGGAAGGAGTTTGGTACGGGGAAGGAGTTTGGTACGGGGAAGGAGTTTGGTACGGGGCAGGTTGCTGGAAGTGGGGAGATGTCTGGTACTGGGGAGGTTGCTGGTACTGGGGAGGTTGCTGGTACTGGGCAGGTTGCTGGTATGTAATAGGAGGGGGAGGATGGAAAGTGGCTGGAGGGGGTGCAGATGTAATAGGAGGGGGAGGATGGAAAGTGGCTGGAGGGGGTGCAGGTGGAGGAACTACAGTGGTGGGAGGTGGAGGTTGGGAGGTAACGTGCTGGAGAGCACCGTGGCACGAATGCATTACATGCATCTGCTGGGTAGGAGATAGTGTTGCCATTCGCTCCACAACAGACCTGAAAAAGGTGTGGTTTGGCGAAGATCTTGCTTCTGAATGCATGGTTTGCAGAAGTGTCTTCACCTCCAGAGTGCTGGAGTTGATCTGCTGAAAGCCTGCGGAGATTTGCTCTGACAAGACTTTTAGACAGTTCTGGAAAGATGCATTCAGATGCAAGAACTCTGGCGCATAACTCTTTTCCTGACCCCTCTGCCGCTGCTGCCCAGTACCCGCAGGTGTACTAGAGGTGGCAGGGGCAGAAGGGTGGGGTAAAGGGAAAGCGATCTCCTCACCAGCAGCTTCATGTAATGTAGGCGGCCACGATGCTCCTGTGCTGGTGGATGGGACAGATGGGTCGAATGTGTGGGAAGGCTGGGAAGGTGCCGATGTACCGGGGTGGTCGAAGTGTCCCTCGGTGCCGGTCTCCTCAGGGATCGCCTCAGAAGGGTCCAATTGTGCAGGCTCCCGAGTGCTGCTCACCATGCTGTGGAATAAAGAGAAAAAAAAACAATTAAAATAGTGACATGGTATGGCCCTGGCTGAAAAAAAAAGTTACATCTAAACATTTTTTTGTCACATGTGGTGTGTAATATTTACCTTCTGGTGAGCATTGTCTCCCGGAGGAACGACAGGGCTCGTGCGTACTTGTACTTGCTCCTGTGTCCTCCAGATCCACTCGGGGCCCGCATCTCTTTATTGAACTCCTTCTTGAAACGATCCCTCACAGACCGCCACCGCTTCACAATTCTCTCCCCTGAAACGAGAAAGGACAAAGTGGTTAGTATACAACATCAGTGTTTCCCAAACTCCAGTCCTCATGGTCCCCAGGGGTCATGTTTTCAGGATTTCCAAAGTAAATAGAAATCCTGAACACATGATCCGTGGGGACCACGAGGACTGGAGTTCGGGAAACACTGGTTTAAATCAAGCAACCGGTACTGTATATACTTAGGCTCTTTAATCTGGGCCCGAGCTTCGAGGTCCTCCCAGCGGTCCACAAGGAGCGAACAGATTTCCTCCCAGAGTCGTCGGGTAACGATAAGGTCAGCGTGGCGGCGGTCAGCCATATTCCAGAGCGGCTCCCTTTCTCTGATGAGATTGATGAGGTGGTCCACATCAATCCCTCCATCCTCACCGTCAGAGTCGGGAGCACGCTGTGAAGAAAAAGACAAAAATAACATAATTAGCCTCCACAAAAGAAATGAAATAAAAAGTGCAAAAAAAACAAAGCAAAAATATTTATACTTACACGCTGGTGACCGCCGCGTTGCTGTCGCCGACGACCCCGGGAGGCACTGCGAGGACCTCTTGGCCGAGCACCAGATTGGGAAGACTAGAGAAGAAAACAAAAAATGTTATGTCTTTGGATGTAGGCATTTGTTTGCTGTGTGTGGTCTGCAGAACATTGTTTTCTATGTGTTGTGTGTAGTGTGATGTTGTGTTTCTGCGTTTGATGCAAAAAACTTACCAATTGTGAGCCCACTCCAAGTGTCTGTCCACCCCTTCCTTCTTCTTCTGGGAGCTCCTCTTCATCTTGTGATTCCTGTTTTGAAATAAAAGGCAATGAATAGACATATATTACAGAGATGATGGATTTTGGAAATAAAAACTTGCCGTCAAACGCTGACGATGCGAGGGAGGGCTCCCAGAAGAAGATGTGCTGTCTTCCTCATGGCCAGACTCCATGGCTGTGGGTGGTGTTCCTGCTGCTGCCGGCATTGCTGCTGCTGCTGCATCTATTGGGCGGCTGTTGAATAAAGAGAAACAAAGGGCCAATGAATATCTTGATATTCCATAGCCCTAGTTTGGAGGAATGGGGGATTTGATAATTACCGTCTCTCATCTGCTGCTGGACTCCCCTCCCGTTGTTCAGCATGCTGCTCCATTTGGGGTGGTGCTGATGGTGCTGCTGCAGATGTCTGCTGCCTTCTCCTGCTCCTGGTTCTTGGCTTGGGTGTCATGTTGGGTGTGGCTGAGGGTCACACTGTCTTGCTTTTATATATGTCTTGTGGGCAGAGCTACTGAGCATGCTCAGACCAAAAAAACCGGATCCGGCCACCGGATCCGGCTGTCGCCGGATCAGGCGCATTGCGGCGCTCATAGGCTTTCATTGTATGAAAAAGCCAGACACGCCGGATCCGGCGTGTCCGGCTTTTTTGCCGGAGACAAAAAACGTTACAGTAGCCGTTTTTTCCAGACGTCGGATCGCGTCACATTGCCGGATCCGGCGAAAATCGGATGAAACGCATGGCCATCCGGCTCGATCCGGCTCTAATGCAAGTCAATGGGGGGGAAACCGGATCCGGCATTGCATTTCACCGGATCCGGTTTTTGTCAAAAGCGCCGGATCGCGCCTGACGGCGAAAACCTGATGTGTGAAAGAGGCCTTATTCGTAACCTTCTATACTGTTACTCACAAGAAAAGCATCCATTCCTTTCTTAAATTCATTCAGTGAGTTGGCCATCACCACTTCCTCAGGAAGAGAATTCCAGAGCCTCACTGCTCTTACCGTGAAGAACCCTCTTCTATGCTGGTGCAGAAATTGTCTTTCCTCCAAACGAAGAGAATGCCCCCTTGTTCTTGTCACAGTCCTTGGTACAAACAGTTCATTGGAGAGATCTCTGTATTGCCCTCTGATATACTTGTACATATATATTAAATCTCCCCTAAGTCTTCTCTTTACTAGAGTAAATAGACCTAATTTTGATAACCTTTCTGGGTATTGTAGTGAAGTTAAGGAAGGATAGGGAAAATGAAAGTACTGTATATTAGATAATAGATTACATTATGGGATTAAATAGATAGGCATTTAGAATAAAAATTAATTGCTTGATTACTTCACAGGTAACTTTTATCATGACGTTGATGCTCATATATATTTCAATTGGCAGTCTTTGATTATTTACTATATACATATATAATGACTGTGCATGCATGTAATATTTGCCTATTATGTCTATTAGAGTACCGCATATAGAATTGTTCAATTGAGCTTGACGCACAAACCTGTTAGCTAATATAGAGTATATATACATCCAGGCATACCCACTATTTGCTTTTTCTATGGTTTCCCACTTTTTTATGTGTCCGTTTTTGTTTTTCTTATGTATGTTATCTAATAAAATTATTATTTTTATACGTGGCTCTTGTCTAAAGCGCTTTCTCGTTTTCGGCATTTAAATTCTCATGCTTTTTGGCTTAATTATTAGGATATATGCTTGGGTGTGTATATATCATTATAATGGTAATGAGAGCTCTGGGTGTCACTGCTGTGAAGGTGGCGGAAGCTGCATGTGGCTCCCAAGGTAAGAAAGGTTGCGGACCACCTAAAGACTGTATGGTAGGTGTCAGAAATGGCCAAATTGGTAGCGATCTCACTGTTAGTGACTGTGTTATAATACATATCATAAAGAGTAAATTATCAGAAGATATTAAGTGGTACAAAATAATGACCAGAGAACTGGTTGTAATATTACAATAGAAGTTTAGATGCAACGTTGCAAATAAAGTTTAATGTTGCTTAATATAAGGTTATTCACTAAAGGCCCTGTCACACTAAGCGATATCGCTAGCAAAATCGCTATAACGTCACTGGTTTTTGTGACATAGCAGCGATATTGCTAGCGATATCGCTATGTCTGATACTTACCTATGACCCGCTCCCCCGCTGGTTATCGCTGATCGCACGAGATTGTCCTGGACAGTTTCTCGTCGGCTGCTTCCTGCTGGGCTTCCTGTGGCGCCAACGAGTGATGCGTGGACGCGGGCGGGAGGACGTCTTCATCGCCTCGTCTGACAGGTAAGTAGTGACCCCCGACCGCTGCTATGTCGCTGGTGAGATCTGCCTGTGTGGCAGCTCACTAGCGGCTACTTAGCGATGCACCATCGATCCTGACCACGTGGGATCGCTGGTCGGGATCACTGGTGCATCGCTAAATGTGACAGTACCTTTAGGAAGAGAGAAAACTTTTCTCCACTGATATTATTTAAAAATCTGTAAATTTGTTTTAGTATTTCTTATATGTTGGATCTAACTATTCATCGAGCAGAAAGAAAGATTAAAGAATGATTAGTGTAAGTTAATGGAAATAGAATGTATACATTAGTATGATAAAGTCTACTGTAGTGAATTCTTATTAGAATTGTTATTAAAATATTTACTATTATCTTTATTAATTGGTAGAATCAAAACTGCCAACATTTCACTTTTAGGCTGTGTGCCCATGATGCGATTTTTAAGCGTTTTTGCCGCGATTTTCGGCGCGAAAACACAGCGAAAACATTTAAAAATCTTGCACAGAATGCCCCCCATGCATTCCTATGGCATTCCGCACATGCTGTGATAATGCTGCGCTTTTTTCCACGGTGGAATTGCGTCGTGGAAAAAATCGCAGCATGCTCATTCTTTTGTGTGGAATCGCAAAGAATTGCCGCGATTCCGCATCCATAGGAATGCATGAGAATCGCTTACTTCCTGCATGTGGCTATGCCTACCATGAGCGAAGTTAAGCCTCTCATGTGCAGTTGGTACCCACGGTGTGAAGGAGAGGAGACTGTCCTCCAGGCCCTGGGTACCATACCCCTGTAAAAAAAGGAATAAAAAATAAAAAATCGGGGTATATTTACCTTCCGACGTCCCGCGCTGCCTTCCCGGGCCACAGCGTTCCCAGTAATGCCTTGCGGCAAGGTCCTGTGATGACGTAGTCTCACGTGACTCTAGCGGTCTCATGAGATCTCTATAGCAACACGAGACCAACGTCATCACAGGCCTCGCAAGGCATTGCTGGGAACGGGAGCATCGCTGAGACTGCGCGGGACGTCGGAAGGTAAAAATACGATTTTTTATTTTTTAATGATTTTTTACATTCTTTCCTTTACTATTGAGGCTGCATAGGCGGCCTCAATAGTTAAAACCTGGTCACACTTGTCAAACACTATGTTTGACGAGTGTGACCAACCTGTCAATCACTTTCCAAGCGATGCTTCAAATCGCTTGGAAAGTGCTTGAATATCGCACACGAAAATCGCGGCAAAATCGAGAACATAATCGTGGTAAAATCGCGGTAAAATCACGCGGAAAAAACTTGCGATTTCTGGGAAGGAATCCGGTTTTCAGTGTCTGGATTTAAATGCAACGTGGGCACATAGCCTTAGATATGAGTATTGACAATATTTTTTCCTTTTTTTATGATTTCTCTCTAGGTTATTCCTCGGCAAACCTGTGGTCTTTTCACGCATACCATTTTCTATAAGGAGTACCCTGGAGGTCCAGTTGAGCTTGACAGAAGTATACAAGGAGGGGAACTTTTTTTTACACTTGTTCTGAATCCAGTAGGTATTTTTACTTTAGCATTGATGACTAATAAAGTATTTATTTAAATGCTGGATTATGTTATACTGTACTGTTCTATATCTTAATGTAATATTCTGTTCCATGGCTGCCATATCAATTCATAAAACACTCTTTGACAGTTTCAATATAGAATCAATACAATATTAACTTAATATGTGCATTCGTTGTATTTCCTATCTTGCTATATAAAGATCCTGAATTACAGCCTGGAAGATGGTTTAGAAGTATGTTCATAAATTTGTAGTGTTCTCAGCTGGATATTTTAAAGACTCCAATACACATTCGAAAGCTGAGAAAAGAGAGAAGGATTACCTCAGCACTTGCATCCATTCCATAATTTGCACCATCTTGGGTATTTGGTGGACTGTTCTATATGCTGTTCTATATGTGTTGGTGGTTCAATAAATTATTGCCACACTGTTTTACCCTCACCCTGTGTTGTCTGAGTAGTGTTCTTCTCACGGGGAGAGAGAGAGCGGGCGTTCAGTGTTATGAGCCCTGGTCCATGCAGTCTTTCTAAAGACAGCCGGGCAAGCGGACGAAAGCACCCTCTAACCCTGTTACTCTACAGCAACCATGCGAATAGATTAGCCACTCATGGTTATAGTCATCCTAATGTCAAACAGGCTAACCAAAGTGTCACACTCACAGTATTCCAGGGTGTCCCTTCTATCCAAGAAGTCATGTACTGATTGTAGCCACCAATCCCAAATCACATTTTCTATAGCCTTCAGCCCTCAATTTAATGATATCAGGAGGATTGTACGCAAATATTTGCCCATTAAGAGCCAGGACACCACATTACATTCTATTCTAACTAATGGTTGCAGAGTTGTAGCCAAAAGAGGTCTTACCTTAGGTAACATGTTATCTCCTAACATGTGTAAATCATCTCCTTCTCCTCTAACCTGGTTAACTATCAAGGGCTTTTATAAATGTGCTGGGTCCAAGTGCAATGCATGTCGGTACCCTCTCGATAAAACACATACATTCACCATTCCTCCCAATATTCCATACACCATCGTTTCTTACATAAATTGTGACACTAAATACGTTGTGTGTTGTATTGATTGCTTGACATGTAAAGTTTATTATGTAGGACAAACCATCAGGAAACTGAAACAGAGAATTGCACATAGCTAACATTAACAACAAAAACAGTGCATATTTTGGGGCATACAAACATTTTTCCTCTGTTTCTTGTCCCATTTTGCATTTTCTGGGGTGGAAAGGGTGTCATGTACCAAACATGGTGGTAATTGGAAGAGAAAACTTGCTCTCAGAGAAGCATACTGGATCTTACGTCTGAATACTAAGTTTCCTAACAGAATGAACTACAGAAAGAACTTATATATATTAACCGAGTGTAACATTCTGCTGGTTGTCTGTCACAGCCGTCCATATGTTCCAGTCTCAGCTGTTTGCAATTGTAATTAAATACTGGGTTTCCAGGATTGGTCAATGATTTCTATATATGTCAATGTTTATTTTCTGTTCACTATCTTATGACTAAGGACACTTTTCTGTGCCAGAAACACGTTTATTATATGTTTTTTTATTTGAATTAATAAATGTTTATCAGAATGGTAAGTGCCAAAGTAATCCTTCCCTCTTTTTTCCACTTGGCTATATTCACCAGTTAGATTGGCACCCTCTGTGATTATCAAACCACCCTACTAATCTCCAGTCTACGTCTGCAGCTCCCAGTACGTCCCCTCCTTCTTCCTACATCAGAAAGCTGTCAGCCAAATGATCCCATGGATGACAGCTATTTTTCACAACTCCTATTTAAACAGGAGCGCTCCACCCTGATGAGAGCTACTATATTTTCTTAGAGAGAGCCGCAGTCAGATTCCTTTGACAGTAGTTTTTCTCTTCTCATAACAAACATTTGGATACTTCTCATCTCTGAAATCATCAGTCAGGGAAAGGTCGCGAGTAGAGTTGAGTGAAACGGGTTGGTCAAATTCAAAAATAGCCGACTTTAGCTAAAGTCGGGTTTTGCCGATCGAAACCCTACCATAGCATGAGGTCGGCCATGAGGTCGCCGATCAGAGCACCAAAGTCTTGTTTCAAATAATGCTTCCAGCGCCTTTTCTCAGCCAATGATGGAGGGCGCACACTGTGGGTAACGCGATGAACTGGGCAGTGGCCACCACCATCTTAGAGAAGGGCATTGAAGTGATTGGCTGGCTTTGTGTGGCATCACAGTGGGTATAAAAGGCCATGACCGCTGACCACAATCTTACTTCTGCCGATCTTAAAATAGGGAGAGGTGCTGCTGCTGATTCTGAATAGGGAGAGCGTTAGGCAGGGAAGAAGAAAAACAAAATTGCTTCTGCTGATAGTGCTTTTCACTGTACAGTTAGTGTGCAGTGAAAGGGGAGGATTTTTGTTGTGTGGAGCAGCGCTGGTGGTGATTAGGCTGCCTTTTAAGGCTAGCTGCATTGCTGTGTGCACACTGCTGTTGAAACTGCTTTTTTCAAAGCACTCCAACCTTTATTATTTTGTTCTGGTGAGTTACTGAGCGTTCATTTTTTCACACACCATATAGTGGTGTACACTCCTCACACACTACCATGTACCGGCTGGTATCACGGACAAATAGAAGCTATCTGGGTGTGACTCTGGAAAAACAAGCCGAGGAGATTCTCCATTTTTCCAGACCTACACCTTATAGAGCTGTCCGCTTTTCCAACACTTTCGTATATCTGCTGTTTGATCACGGTCAAAACTAGACAGAGACAGCGTGTGTCAGTCTGTATACAAATAGACGGAGATTGACAATTTTCCATACAGACACCGTATAGCGGTGTACGCTCCTCACACACTACCGTGCACCGGCTGGTATCACGGACAAATAGAAGCTATCTGGGTGTGACTCTGGAAAAACAAGCCGAGGAGATTTTACATTTTTCCAGACCTACACCTAAGAGAGCTGTCCTATTTTCAAACAGTTTTGTATATCTGCTGTTTGATTTCGGTCAAAACTAGACAGAGACAGCGTGTGTCAGTCTGTATAAAAATAGACGGAGATTGACAATTTTCCATACACACAAAGTATAGCGGTGTACACTCCTCACACACTACCGTGTTCCAGCTGGTATCACAGACAAATAGAAGCTATCTGGGTGTGACTCTGGAAAAACAAGCCGAGGAGATTTTCCATTTTTCCAGACCTACACCTTAGAGAGCTGTCCACTTTTCCAACAGTTTCGTATATCTGCTGTTTGATAACGGTCAAAACTAGACAGAGACAGCATGTGACAGTCCATATAAAAATAGACAGAGACTACAATTTTCCATACACACACCGTATAGAGCTGTCCAATTCTCAAGCAGTATTGTATATCTGCCGTTCGCATTACAGTCACATCTATACAGAGTCAGCGTATGTTTGTGTGACACTCTGTAAATACATACACGGATATTGTTAGTTACACAAAAAACGTATACAGCTGTACAATTCTGATACAGTTCCGTATATCTGCTTGTTGGATTACGGTCAAATACATACTGTGAGAGCGTCTGTGACTAACAAAATATATACGTAGATTTAAATTTTTAATACACCTTACACAGGTGGACGCTCCTCATACAGTACCATCTCTCTGCTTGTATTTTTGTTACATTTTCCCAAACATGAGGAAGTATGGTGGAAGAGGCCACGGACGTGGGCAGGGGGGCGCAGCTGGTACTGATGGTGGTGGTGCATCGGCTGGTTCTGGCAAAAGCACAATAGCAGCTAAGGCAGGAGGTGTTGAGCCTGCGTCATCGTCTGGCCCATGAAGGCCTGTAAGGTAACCTTTTCTTGGAGAAGGAAAACCACTTTTAAAGCCAGAGAATCAGGAACAGGTTTTGGAGTACATTGCCGAAACAGCCACCAGCTCTATTGCCTCCTCTTCTGAACGCTCGAAACCTGCAAGCACGGGTTGTCAGTGCAGGGTTCTGGTCAGGAAAAACACCTTTCCTTGTGTCCTTCACCCACACCAAAAGGTAAGGATGCGGCAGCCCACACTTCAGATTACTCTATGGAGCTCTTTTCACATAGCATGCCTGGGTTATCCAGTCAAATCCTGAATTCCCCAGTCCAAGATGAATCTGACATGGAGTGCACTGATGCACAGCCACTGCTAGATGATTCTGCTGGTACATTCACTCAGAGCGCTACATTGTCCTCGCAGTGTACTGAGCTAGAATCTGACCATGATGAAACTCAGGTGCCCCTTCCCGCATACTATACCACCTTACATGGTGACACAGAGGAAGGTAAAGAGGAAGGTGCAGATGACTTTGAAGAGGAGGAGATGGATAACCAAGTTCTTGACCCGGATTGGCATCCATTGGGCGAGGAGGGTGGCGCTGGCAATAGTTCAGATAAGGAGAAGGATCCGCAGCAGGCATTGACATCGCAGCAGTGGTTATCTGGAAGGCTCGTAGCTGTCTAAAAATGTGGACCAAAAACTAAAAGAGTTGCAGGACAGCTTGGCCAGACGGCCAGAAAATGTATACCATAGTAGGAAGAGTGCAGTGTGGCACTTCGTTGTCCAAAATCCTA
This sequence comes from Dendrobates tinctorius, assembly GCF_039654945.1. Classification (NCBI taxonomy): domain Eukaryota; kingdom Metazoa; phylum Chordata; class Amphibia; order Anura; family Dendrobatidae; genus Dendrobates; species Dendrobates tinctorius. Next base: position 13,142,691 of record NW_027361698.1, on the reverse strand, counting down.
CTGATGAGGCAAAGGTTACCTGTAAGAAGTGCAGAAAGACCTTTAGCCGAGGTAAACAACTCAGAAATTTGAATACCAGTTGCATGCTAGACATTTAATCAACATGCACTTGCAAGCATGGATGGACTACAAAATCTCAGGTAGCACATGTGCACCTGCTCCAACTGAAGGTAGCCAGCAACGCTCCATCGCTTCCCCCACTGTAAGACCATCAACACCGTTAAGCACACCACCAGCACTAAATGTGGAGGTGTTGTCGCAAGGCCAAAGCACTCAGGGAATCACAATGGTTTTGCAACACAACACTGAATCTAGGTCATCACCACCAATACCATCACCAACCCCCTCTCACTCCGTCCGGTCCACCGCTACTTCCCCCATATACAGCTCTCCAGTCCAGCTCACCCTACCAGACACCAGAAGTACTCATCCTCTCATCCATGTACACTTTGTTTGAATGCCTACATTGCCAAACTAATCTCATTAGAGATGATGCCCTACGGTTTGGTTGAAAGCGAAGCTTTCCACGAGCTCATGGATTATGCTGTCCCACGCTATGACCTACCCAGTCAGCACTTCTTTTCTCAAAAAGCCATCCCTGCCCTCCACCGGCATGTGAAAGACCATATTGTCCACGCACTAAAACAGTTAGTGAGTGGAAAGTTGCACCTCACAACAGATGCATGGAACAGTAGGCATGGCCAGGGCTGTTACGTGTCCATCACTGCGCACTGGGTTTATGTGGTGGATGCAGGCTCCACAGGGGACAGCGGTGGTGGAACAGTGCTGCCTAGCCCACGGTATAGGAAACAGTTGGCTGTAGGCTTTCGACCTTCCTCCTCCTCCATCAGCGAAAGCTTGTCCACAGAGCGCAGTCACACGAGAACTCCATCTGCAGCTGGCAGTGTTGCACACGAGGTTTCCCACTATCGAACAGCTAGTGGTAAGCGTCAGCAGGCTGTGTTAAAGATGATGTCTTTGGGCGACAACAAACATACCGCGGAGGTACTGGCCGACTACTTGCAGCGACAAACTGAGTCATGGCTGGGCAGTTTACATCTTTAGGCAGGCAAGGTAATCAGTGATAGCAGCCGTAATTTTGTGGCAGCCATAGCCCGTGCAAAACTCACACACATACCTTGCCTGGCTCACATTTTGAACTTGGTGGTGCAGTGCTTCCTTAATAATTATCCGGAGCTAACATCCCTGCTTCATAAGGTGTGAAGACTGTGCTCGCACATCCTTCGCTCAAACGTCCATTCCACTCGTATGCAGAAGCTGCAGTGATTGCGCCACCTCTCCAAGCACCACCTAATCATAGATGTTGCAACAAGGTGGAACTCCACCCTGCACATGGTTGAGAGGCTTTGCGAACAGAGGCAGGCTGTAATGCATTTGTGGGAGGATACATGGGCAGGCAGTTTGAGTGAAGACATGGAATTGTCGGGTGAGCAGTGGTCAAGGCTGAAAGACCTCTGTAAAGTCCTTCAGTGTTTTGAGGAATGCACACGGCTGTTAAGCGCAGATGACGCCATCATAGGCAAGAGCATCCCACTTATGCGTCTGCTCATGCAAAGTTTGAGGCACATTAAGGATCAGCTGTCTGCAGCGGATGAGGAGGAGGAGGGAAGCCTTGATGACAGTCAGCCATTGTCTGGTCAGGGAACTGTCCTGGACAAGGTGGAGGAAGAAGAGGAAGAGGAGGAGGATGAGGGGGATGATTATTTTGGGCAGGAGGATGCTTCTCAGGGGGCAAGAGAAAATGTTGGCGTTCCAAGGTCAGGTACAGTGTTTGTGCGTAACTGGAGGGATGTGGATTTGCCAGAGAATACTCCTCCACCCAGCAGTGGCAATGCAGCATTGACACCTGGAACATTGGCCCACATGTGCGATTATACCTTGCGGATCCTAAAAAGGGACCCCCGCATTGCCAAAATGATGAGGGATGATGACTACTGGCTGGCCAGAATCCTCTATCCACGCTACAAAGGCAAATTACACAACATCATGCCACAGGAGAACGTAGAGATAATATTGGCTAACAAACAAGCAACTCTGGTAAACCGTTTGTTTGAGGCTTTCCCAGCACACAGCAGTGGTGCTGTTTCTCCCATGAGCCGTAGTGGGCACAATGGAAGAGGTGTTCGTGGTGCACACAGCCGAAGTAGCGTTGGAGACAGGGGTATAATGACCATGTTGTGGAATGATTTTTCAAGTACCGCTCACACGGCTGCTAATAATGCATCAATTAAAAGTGACAGGAGACAGCAGTTGTCAACTATGGTTACAAACTACTTCTCCCATATCGATGTTCTCCCTCACAGGTTATTCCCCTTTGACTATTGGGCTTCTAAACGGGACACCTGGCCTGAATTGGCACAATATGCCTTACAGGAGCTTGCTTGCCCTGCTGCTAGCGTGTTATCTGAAAGAGTCTTCAGTGCTGCTGGATCAATCCTGACAGAAAAAAGGACCCGCCTGTCGACCCAAAATGTTGATGATCTAACCTTCATTAAAATGAACCATGCATGGGTTTCAAAGGATTTTGTCCCACCTTCCCCTGATGACACATAGGTTGCCAGAAAACTGCCTTGCTTTTGTCCTCCTCTTCCTCGGACTTGCCCAATTCAGCCCTTTGCAGCAGCTGAATGTCCAGCCAACAGATCAACATATGCCATTTTTTAAACCTCCCTAAGTGGGCTGCCCATCCACACCCCAATGGCCGGGATCAAGACCTGGCGCACGCTGGCAAGTGCCGTTGCTCTGAACAGATGGATGGGCCCACTGATGGCCGACGGCACTGGCACAGGGCTCCTAATAGTACAATACAGTGTCTCTGATGGTGGGGGGGCCCACTCGCTGTCAGACACACCAGCGTACTATGAGGGGCCCTGTGCCAGTACCGTCGACCATGAGTGTGTCCCCCCTGCTTGGTTATGGCCACAGCACTTGCAATTTGCAATACTTACCTCTCCCTGCTCCACTGCTGTGTAGTCTGGGCAGTTAAATCCTTCACAGGGACGGCCACTAGAAATTTGGTGTATTGATCGATGATGGTTAAGATGTAGCTATGGCCTGTCCTGCTGGCCTCTACCTTCAGATAATCAATGGCTACTATTTGTAATGGACGTCAAGTTACAAGCGGATGCAGTGGTGCTTTATGATCACCTTTCACAGTTGTGATAGTCACAGATGTGTGACATTCCTGCCACCATTTTTCAATGTCTCCTCTCATGCCAATCCAACAGAATCGCCTACGGCCTGTGGCTTCTGTGTTTTGCACTCCAAAATGACCATATACATCATGATAGGCAGTGAGGACCATGTCCACATCTCTCCCTGTGATCACAATTTGATGGACACGAGTAACGGTGATGTGATCCACGCTACTGCGATAAAGCAATCGTTTCTTCACAAAGAACCATTTTCGCTGTCTCCACAGACACAGTAATTGAGGGTCTGCATTGCCTCTGCAACTTCTACTGGGAGGTTTTCCCGCGATGAGTAATTCCCAAATTTCTGCTAACACTCGACTTTCCATCTGTACTTGTATCCATGTAGTTTCCAGTAGCGGAGAGTCTGGACTGCTTTACTGAGATTGAACTCTATACGAATATTTAAAAGTACCACAACACTGTATACTGTTGTACGCTTCCACAACCTTTCCCTTTTACAACTTTTTAAATTCTGGTGAAATACATAGTGAGCCTGCAAGTGTCTGTGTCTGACTCCGGAAGTATAGACGGAAATTTACAATTACCACTAGACTGGATATACCTGGTATGTGCTGATACAGTACCTTTGTTCAAAATTTTGTGTTATGGTATCATCCATAGTGAGTGAGTGTGTGTGGTTTTCGCCTTCTATATTTACGGTGAATCGGAGATACCAATTTTTACTCTATACTCGATACAGCTTGTATCTTGTTATAGAGTACCTTTGTTCGACATTTAGTATTACGGTCAAATCCATACTGAGTGAGCGTCTGAGAGTGACTACGGGACTATGTATATGGAGATTTCAATTGTACCCTATGATATATATACAGTACTTGCTATCTTGTTATCCAGTACCTTTTTTACAACATTTTTTATTATGGTCAAACCCAGACTGAGTGAACGTCTGAGGGTGAGTCTGGAAATATATACTGAGATTTCAAATTTGGCCAACACTGTATACAGCTGTAAGCTTCTGATACAGTAACCTTTTTAGCTATTTAGATTCTGGTGTAATCCATAATGAGCCTGTGAATGTCTGTCTGTTACTCCGGCAATATATTAGGAGCTTTAAGATTCTCCAACACTGTATACAGCTGTACGCTTGTGTTACATTATCCATTTACAGCTTTTCATATTCTTGTGTAATCCATACTGGGCCTGAGAGCTTAGTGTCTGCCTCCTGAAATGTATACGGAGATTCAGAATGTTTACATTCTACTATATATACCTTGTATCTGGTGACGCTGTAACCTTTTTCAACTTTTTATTTTATTGGGTAATCCATACTGAGCCTGTGAGCGTCTGTGCATGACTCATGAAATATATACGGAGATTTACTGTTATCCCTAGACTGTATAGAGCTCTACGCTTCTGATACAGTACCATATATCTGCTGGTATTTTGGGTCCATTTTCCAAAACATGAGGAAGTATGGTGGAAGAGGACGCGGACTTGGGCATGGGGGTCCACCTGGTACTGATGGTGGTGGTGGTTCATCTACTGGTAGTGCCAAAAACACAATAGCAGCTTGGGCAGGAGGTGTTGAGCCTGCGTCATGGTGTAGCTTTGGAAGGCCTGTAAGTTTCCGTTTTCTGGGAGTAGGTAGACTGCTTTTAAAGCCGGAGCATCAGGAACTGTTTTTGGCTTACATTGCTGAAACAGCCTCCTGCTCTATCACCTCCTCTTCTGAAGCTTAAAAAAATGCAAGCACTGAGTCGTAAGTGCAGGCTTCTGGTCAGAAGCAACCCCTTTCCTTGTGTCCTTCACCCACCCCAAAAGTGAAAGATGCGGCAGCACACACTTCAGATTACTCCATGGAGCTCTTTTCACATGCCATACCTGGGTTAATTAAAAATGGGGCTCATCATATACTGGAGCATTCCAAATGGGGGACATCAGACATTGGAGCAGCATTTATGGGGCCCATTATACACTGGAGCATTAGAAATGGGGCCCATTATATATGGAGCATTATTAGGGCCCATCATACTCTGGAGCATCATCCATGGGGCCCATCATATACTGGAGCATTCCAGATTGGGGACATCAGACACTGGAGCAGCATTTACGGGGCCCATTATACACTGGAGCATTAGAAATGGAGCCCAATATATATGGAGTATTATTTGGGCCCATAACACACTAGAGCATCATCCATGAGGCCCATCATATACTGGAGCATTATAAATGGGGCAGATCAGACACTGGAGCAGCATCTATGGGGCACATGATACACTGCAGCATTAGAAATGGGCCCCATTATATATGGAGCATTATTAATTATTAGGGCCCATCATACACTGGAGCATCATCCATGAGGCCCATCATATACTGGAGCATTCCAGATTGGGGACAGCAGACACTGGAGCAGCATTTACGGGACCCATTATACACTGGAGCATTAGAAACGGAGCCCATTATTTATGGAGCATTATTAGGGCCCATAATACACTGGAGCATCATCCATGAGGCAAATCATATACTGGAGCATTATGTGGAGCTAATCATATACTGTATGGAACATTATATGTGAGTGACCAATTATTCTGTATGGAGAAATATATGGGGCTCATTATTCTGTATGGCGCACCATGTGGTGGCCATAATACTGTATGGAGTAATATACTGTCCTTTCTTTGAGCTATTGTACAATTTAAAATAGATCAGTCATGTCATGTAAGCAGTGAAGTATTTGTCATTGTACTATACCTATATTTCTGTGCCGTATCGGAGCATCATGAGTTGTGGTATGTGTTAAAGGGGCGCACTGACACTCTTTGACCCAGAGCACACAAAAACCTGGAGCCAGCCGTACCCCCCCACAACTTTAGCCAAATAACCCCCAGTTTTCAATGCGTAACTATTATTATGAAGTAAATTAAGGTTGGCAAGCTTCAGTAATAAGAATTGATGTTTTTGGCATTGAAATGAGCACTGTAGGTGTGTTTACTATCCTCCACTCCCTGCCAACTTTGCTTCCCCATTGACTTGCAGTGGCCTCCGACTTTTCCCTATAGCCGGCCGAGTTCATGAAACCCGACTCGACCCTAAAAAAGGCCAAGTCACTCATCTCTAGTCACGAGTAGAGTTGAGCGATACCAGCCGATACTTGAAAATATCGGATTGGAATGGATCGGCTGATCTTAAAAAAAAGTATCGGTATCGCCGATTCCGATACCAGAAGTCCCATTCAAGTCTATGGGACTTCCGGTATCGGAATTAGAAATACCCTTTTTTCCCACGTACAGCCTTTCGAGGGTCTGTACGGGCCTTCCGGGGGTCGGTGCCGGCCTGCCGGGGGGCTGTGCCGGCCTGCCGGGTGTCTGTGCCGACTCCCCGGGGGTCTGTGCCGGCTCCGGGGGTCGGTGCCGGCCTGCCGGGGGGCTGTGCTGACTCCCCGGGGGTCTGTGCAGGCTCCGGGGGTCGGTGCCGGCCTGCCAGGGGGCTGTGCCGGCCTGCCGGGGGGCTGTGCAGGCTCCGGGGGTCTGTGCAGGCATCGTCCGATGGGACTACAAGTCCCATCGGGCGATGCCTGCTACCATGACGGTGATGGGAAATGATGATGAATGCTGCCGTTCTCTACGAGCGCCAGGAATCCACTGTAAAAAAAAGGCCCAAGTCTCACTATGGCAATGTGCCATAAAGTGAGACTAGGGACTTTTTTTTTACAGTGGCGGAGGAATACAGTGCGGAAGGATATCTACCTTCCGTCATTGGATTCCTGGCGCTCGTAGAGAACGGTAGCATCAGCTGATGCTGCTGTTCTCCACAATAAATCGTCGTGGGACATACGTGGAATTCTGCAGATCAAGGGTGAGTATATTTGTGGTTTGTTATTTTAATTTTTAATCCTCAGACGACAATGGCTTCGGGGAACAATGTGACAAGTGATGGTAAGTATGTACTCTATGTTATATGTACTGTATGTCTATATGTATGTATTGTATGAATGTATTGTATGTAGTATATATGTATGTTGCATGCATGTAGTATGTATGTAGCATGTATGTAGTATGTAGCATGTATGTAGTATGTAGCATGTATGTAGCATGTATGTAGCATGTAGCATGTATGTAGTATGTAGCATGTATGTAGTATGTATGTAGCATGTATGTAGTATGTATGTAGCATGTATGTAGCATGTAGTATGTATGTAGCATTTATGTAGCATGTATGTAGCATGTAGTATGTATGTAGTATGTATGTAGTATGTATGTAGCATGTATGTAGTATGCATGTACTATGTATGTAGCATGTATGTTGCATGCATGTAGTATGTATGTAGCATGTATGTAGTATGTAGCATGTATGTAGTATGTAGCATGTATGTAGCATATAGCATGTATGTAGTATGTAGCATGTATGTAGTATGTATGTAGCATGTATGTAGTATGTATGTAGCATGGATGTAGCATGTAGTATGTATGTAGCATGTATGTAGCATGTATGTAGCATGTAGTATGTATGTAGTATGTATGTAGTATGTATGTAGCATGTATGTAGTATGTATGTATTATGTATGTAGCATGTATGTAGTATGTATGTAGTATGTATGTAGCATGTATGTAGTATGTAGCATGTATGTAGTATGTATGTAGCATGTATGTAGCATGTAGCATGTATGTAGTATGTATGTAGCATGTATGTAGCATGTAGCATGTATGTAGTATGTATGTAGTATGTAGCATGTATGTAGCATGTATGTAGCATGTATGTAGCATGTAGCATGTATGTAGTATGTATGTAGCATGTATGTATGTAGTATGTATGTAATTTTTTTTTTTTTTTACATTCAACACATAGGCCGGATGATGGGACTACTACTTTTCCATCATTGGCAAATGTGTCCATCACCGTCATGGTAGCAGGCATCGCCCGATGGGACTTGTAGTCCCATCGGACGATGCCTGCACAGACCCCCGGAGCCTGCACAGCCCCACGGCAGGCCGGCACCGACCCCCGGAGCCTGCACAGCCCCCCGGCAGGCCGGCACCGACCCCCCGGAGCCTGCACAGCCCCCCGGCAGGCCGGTACAGACCACCCGGAAGGCCCAAAGTGACGGCGCATCATGATGCGCACAAACCGCGCATCATGATGACGTCATTTCGGCAGCCAATCAGAGCCACAAAAGTGGCTCTGTTCAATTTGGGACTTCCGATTCCGGTATCCGATATTAAAAAAAATATCGAAATCGGTATCGGATTTCCGATACGGCAAATATCGGCCGATACCCGATACTTGCGGTATCGGAAAGCTCAACACTAGTCACGAGTTCTTCATACATATTACATCATTGGCCTTTCTTGTCAACAAAATAGGTGGATTTGGTCAACTTTTATCTAATCTACATGGAGGTTCTTAGTTTTTGTCGATCTTGTTTTTTTTATAAATCATCTTTACAACTGTCACGGGTGATATAGGAAAAGCTAATTGTTCTACTGAAAAGGCAGATAGTAATCTAAACCATCAGCAGCAGATCTGTCAGCAAACCTGGAACTAATGAAAGCCTTATTTCATCCTATAAAAATCATACTCATGATAAAAAAATAAGACTAAAAAATAAAATCTTATTGATGGAAAAAAGTAGTTATGACTCTCAAAATATAGTGACAGAAAGGCAAATTATTTTTATTTCATTGTCATTACTAAAATACTAAAATGTACACATTAGAAATGCTGCAATTTTTTTTATTGTGCTTGTTGTTTTTTTGCTCTTTTTCAAAAAAGCCAGAACTTTCTTTTCTTCTGTTGACATAGCTATATGAGGCCTTGTTATAGTGAAAAGTTATAGTTTAGAATAATAAGATTCATTTTAACCTATAATGTACAGTACTTATTGATGGGAAAAAATTAGTCACTTTTAATCATGAGTTACAGTTGACTTAGCAGCATGTATGATTTTGGCATGACCAAACAAGCGTAGCTTTTCTACTTTAATGTCTTAAAAAATATACAATTACAGAAAAAAAATGGTTTATGTCAGCTTTTTTCTGAAACTAATAACTTTTTTTTTCTCAATCAGTTCAGTGGTATGAGAGCCTGTTTTTGTGTACTTGTGGCAGATTTCATTGGTACAATTTTAGTGTGCATACTATGTTTTGTATTGCATTTTTTATTGATGGCGCAGTGACCAAAAAAATGGCAGTTTTGGTGATACAATTTTCTCTTTCAGATATTTCCCTACATAATAAACAATTTTATATTTTGATAAATCTGAATTTTATGGATACAGTAGAACTAAATATGTTTTTTAATTTTTTTACAATTTTTTTATTTTTAACTTGGCAATTTTTTTTGTCTGTTATTAGTCCTTCTTGGGAACTTGAACCTATGAATGCTTGTACTATACACTGCAATATTTTAGTTTTCTTACACAGCTACCATGGCAACCAACACACATATACATATATATATTGTATAAGCCCTTAGCAAACTATTCTCTGTTAGGGATATCCAGCTTTCCTTGATTCCTTATATCTCACCTACCTGTTTTTAGATTGCATATATACTGTATACAGTGTGGAAATTAAGTATTTGATACACTTCTGATTTTGCAAGTTTTCCCATCAACGAAGAACGAAGGGATCTGTAATTTTTATAGTAGGTACACTACCGTTCAAAAGTTTGGGGTCACCCAGACAATTTTGTGTTTTCCATGAAATGAGTTGCCAAATGAATTTAAAATCTAGTCCAGACATTGACAAGGTTCAAAAAAAGATTTTGAATTGAAATAATAATTTTCTCCTTCAAACTTTGCTTTAGTCAAAGAATGCTCCCTTTGCAGCAATTACAGCATTGCAGACTTTTGGCATTCTAGCAATTAATTTGCTGAGGTAATCTGGAGAAATTTCACCCCATACTTCCAGAAGTCCCTCCCACAAGTTGGTTTTGACTTGATGGGCACTTTTTGTGTACCATACAGTCAAGCTGCTCCCACAACAGCTCAATGGGGTTGAGATCTGGTGACTGCGCTGGCCATTCCATTACAGATAGAATACCAGCTACCTGCTTCTTTCTTAAATAGTTCTTGTATAATTTGGAGGTGTGCTTTGGGTCGTTGTCCTGTTGTAGGATGAAATTGACTCCAATCAAGCTCTGTCCATATGGTATGGCACGGCATAATGGAATGATAGCCTTCCTTATTCAAAATCCCTTTTACCTTGTACAAATCTCTCACTTTACCAGCACCAAAGCAACCCCAGCTCATCTCATTACCTCCACCATGCTTGACAGATGGTGTCAGGCACTCTTCCAGCACCTTTTCAGTTGTTCTGCGTCTTACAAATATTCTTCTGTGTGATCCAAACACCTCAAACTTGGATTCGTCTGTTCATAACACTTTTTACCAATCTTTCTCTGTCCAATGTCTGTGTTCTTTTGCCCATATCAATCTTTTCCTTTTATTAGCCAGTCTCAGATATGGTTTTTTCTTTGCCACTCTGCCCTGAAGGCCAGCATCCCGGAGTCACCTCTTCACTGTAGACGTTGACACTGGCGCTTTGCATGTACTATTTAATGAAGCTGCCAGTTGAGGACCTGTGAGGTGTCGATTTCTCAAACTACAGACTAATGTACTTGTCCTGTTGCTCAGTTGTGCAGCAGGGCCTCCCACTTCTCTTTCTACTCTGGTTAGAGCCTATTTGTGCTCTCCTCTGAAGGGAGTAGTACACACCGTTGTAGGAAATCTTCAGTTTCTTGGCAATTTCTCATATGGAATAGCCTTCATTTCTGAGAACAACAATAGACTGTCGAGTTTCTCATGAAATTTCTTTTTTTCTGGCCATTTTGAGAGTTTAATGGAACCGACAAATGTAATGCTCCAGATTCTCAACTAGCTCAAAGGAAGGTCAGGTTTATAGGTTCTCTAATCAATCAAACTGTTTTCAGCTGTGCTAACATACACAAGGGTTTTCAAGGGTATTCTAACAATCCATTAGCTTTATTACACAATTAGCAAACACAAAGTACCATGAGAACACAGGAGTGATGGTTGTTGGAAATGGGCCTCTATACACTCCAGAAGATATTGCATTACAAACCAGATTTTTGCAGCTAGAATAGTCATTTACCACATTAACAATGCATAGAGTGTATTTCTGAATCATTTAATGTTAGCTTCATTGGAAAAAAACTGTGGTTTTCTTTTAAAAATAAGGACATTTCTAAGTGACCCTAAACTTTTGATCGGTAGTGTACACTTCACCTGTGAGAGACAGAATCTAAAAATAAAAAACAGAAAATAACATTGTATGTTTTTAAAATAATTAAATTCCATTTTAATGCTTGAAATAAGCATTTGTTCACCTATATCCCGGCTGCACTGTGTGCAGACTTGGTCAAGAACTACAGGAAGCGTCTGGCCTCTATAATTACATTCTATTGTAACAAATAGTTGTTTCATTCAATAATACGCAAATTAATTATGTAAAAATCATACATTGTAATTTTCTGTATTTCTTTTAAGATTCTGTCTCTGAAAGTGTACCTACAATAAAAACTACAGACCACTCCATTCTTTGTAGGTGGGAAAACTTGCAAAATCAGCACTGTATCAAATACTTATTTTCCCCACTGTATATGTGCATATACATACATACACACTGCTCAAAAAAATAAAGGGAACACTAAAATACCACATCTTAGATATCTCTGAATGAAACATTGCAGTTGCAAATTTTTATTCATTGCATAATAGAATGTGTTCAGAACAATAAAACATAACAATTATCAATGTAAATCAAAATGAATTTCCCATGGAGGTCTGGATTTGGAATGATACTCAAAATCAAAATGGAAAATCAAAGAGCGCAGGACGCCAGTGGCAAATTTGCCAGTCCTGATATTCTGGGGCAAATGCCAAGTGTCCTGCACGGTGTTGGGCTGTGAGCAAAACCCCCATCTGTGGATGTCGGGCCCTCAGACCATCCTCATGGAGTTGGTTTCCAACGATTTGTGCAGACACATGCACATTTGTGGCCTGCTGGATGTCATTTTGCAGGGCTCTGGCAGTTCTCCTCCTGTTCCTCCTTGCACAAAGGCGGAGGTAACGGTCCTGCTGCTGAGTTGTTGCCCTCCTATGGCCCTCTCCACGTCTCCTGGTGTACTGGCCTGTCTCCTGGTAGCGCCTCCAGCCTCTGGACACTACGCTGACACAGCAAACTTTCTTGTCACAGCTCGCATTGATGTTTCATCTTGGATCAGCTGCATTACCTGAGCCACTTGTGTGGGTGGTAGAGTCTGTCTCATGCTACCACGAGCGTGAAAGCACAACCAACATTCAAAAGTGACCAAAACATCAGCCAGGAAGCATTGGTACTGAGATGTGGTCTGTGGTCCCCACCTGCAGAACCACTCCTTTATTGAGGGTGTCTTGATAATTGCCAATAATTTCCATCTGTTGTTTATTCCATTTGCACAACAGCATGTGAAATTGATTGTCAATCAGTGTTGCTTCCTAAGTGGACAGTTTGATTTCACAGAAGTTTGATTTACTTGGAGTTATAGTCTGTTGTTTAAGTGTTCCCTTTATTTTTTTGAGCAGTGTATAAAGAGAGAGAGAGGTGAGAGAGCCACTTACTCCATAGTGGCAGGTTTTTCGTAAAGCACATGTTTCTATTTCACCTGGATACTCCTAACAGGCTACTTCAAGAGATAGCAATGGTGACATTATTGGAGACAAGACATTGTGGATGTTTATCAGCAACTGCTCTACCTGCACTTAAGTTTAATCTTTATGACAGGATATCTCTGGCCATCTGTAGCCCCTGCCCTTTCTTTTATGGACAAAAAGGGGTAACATGTATCCAATAACACCTCTCCAAAAAGCAATGATAAAATGAATAAATTTTTATTAAACAAAATGCACATTAAAAAAGAAAACATGAATCAGGAATACCCATGAAACATGTGTGAGGAATCAAAAGATAGAGGAAATAGTCATGTCCATATACAGTAAGTGGTGAAACGGACCAGTATCAGGTTGCAGATATTTACTCATAGCTATGCAAAAACTTCATATGGCCAGAAGTATATTATTAGTAAACAAGTGCATAAAGTAAAGGCAAAAAAAACCCAACCTAATGAAAGAAAATGTAAAATGTATCTTACCCATATTGCTGTGAGCCACCCGTCTGTGACACCACAAACGCCCCAACGCGCATTTCACGGATCTGTCCAATTAAGTGAATACAACTGTCCTCCAATTTCAGACACACCACTAGGACTAGTAACTGGTGTGTATCCCATCATATATGAGTTATGGCACATTATACCCTTGGCAAGAGGAAAAGTTATAGTACAATTAAAATAATAAAGAGAGAATTTTACAATTTAAAAAAATAATAATGATAATGAATTTATCATTATATAGTATATTAAATGCATACTTGAATGTTGCTTATACTTTATATATACTATATACCATATATATATTTTATTATTTATGTGTTAAGTAAAAAATATTTACGCCTGTGAAACGGTCCAATGCCAATATATTTATCTTGTAATCTGAACTGCACATGCAACAGGTTGTATCAATGAATAAATTTTCTATGGCAAATTTACATCATTCATTCTCATTTTAATTTTATCTAGCAAAGATTCATTAGCATTCAGTGGAATAAATTTATTATAATTTTAAGTCAAAAGGGGAAGTGCATCCTAGCAAAGATATAGATGTAAAGCTTAGAAACTCTTTCGGGCAAAAGGATTTTGAGATGGACTTAAGCACGGAAAGCTTGCTGAGTGAATATACAATGGGAATAAATTAATGAAACAGTTGCTGTGGAGGTGAAATGGTTTGTAAGGTTATGGTGGTAAAAAGTTCATTATTAGACTTGAAAAGTAGAGCATGGTTTGTGTAAAAGTTCCTTTTCCTTCTTTCCAAAGATTTTACTTTCATTGAAAATTCATATACAGTATTTGTACATTTTTACTCACCGGCCTGAACTTGGCTAAAGGCCTACCAGAAAAAAAAATGTAAGGTTGGTGATAATGTCATGGTCACATGTGACTGGATACACCGCCTCCAGCAGGGCGAATTTATTTGACACGCGTGACCCTGGATACACCGCCTCCAGCAGGGCGAATTTAAGTGATAGAACGTGCAGCCGGATACACCACCTCCAGCAGGCGAATTTCAGTAGTACACGTATGTCTGGATACACCACCTCCAGCAGGGCGAATTTCAGAATAAAGGGGAAAACCAGGAAAACAATTACAATGGTGGCCCTGCGATAGGGAACGGGGATGTGGAGACCTTCTGCACTCCCCTGAGTCAGTGTCTCTACACTCCTAACGATCCCTAGACCGGTTCCGCACCGGGCGCCGATCAGGATACCTGAAATCCCTAGCTCGCCCTGAACCAATCCCTTACTAGTGAAGTGGACGGTGCAGAAACTAATCCCACCACTGCACTAATACACACCAGGGAAAAATACAAACAGGGATAACACCACTTAGCTTAGCTCTGTTGCTATTGCTCCCAGCAACAGAGTCTACCACTAGAATGCAGCTTTCCTCCAGAATAGCTGCTACTTCTCCAAGCTTTGACAGAGCTGCAAGGAACACCTCTCTGTAATTCCTTCCTTCACCAGACTTTACACCAGAGCTCCCCTAAGCTGCTCTCTGTAGTTCCTTCCTTCACCATTCTTGGTTGGAAATGAGCAATATCACCAACAGTGATTGCAACACCTGACACTCTTTTATAGATCAGAGCCAGAGCAATCACACCTGCTTTATAATCACGTGCACTAAACTAAAGTAACAGAGTGCAATGACCCTAACGGCCATCGGGGCAAAACTAAAACTGAAACCACACAGTGCAATGACCCTAATGGCCACCGGGGGCAAAACACTAACTTTAAGCACACAGCTTAAGGAAAAAAAAAAAGGTTGCTAGTGCTTTTATCTGTCATGATCCAGCATGGATCATGACACATCATGACACAGACCAGTCCATTGCATCATTGCCTTCATCATGCAGGAAGTGCTAACACACTTCAACCCCATGAGACCTAGCATTATCATGCATCAGAAGGAACCCATTGCCTAGTGCACCTGCATATGGTCTCACAATGGATCTGAGGATCTCATCTCGGTACGTAATGGCAGTCAGAGTACCTTTGGCTATTTCATGGAAGGCTGTGTGGCCCTCCAAAGAAATGCTTCCCCACACCATTACTGAACCATTGCCAAACCAGTCATGCCAGAGGATATTGCAGCCAGCAGAACATTCTCCACGATGTCTCTAAACTCTGTAATGTGCTCAGTGGGAATATGCTCTCATCTGTGAAGAGCACTGGGCGCCAATGTTGAGTCTGCCAATCTTGGTGTTCTCTGGCAAATGCCAATCGCCCTGCACAGTGTTGAGCTGTAAGCACAATACCCACTTGTGGACGTCAGACCTTCATACCACCCTCATGGAGTCTGTTTCTGACAGTTTGAGCAGACACATGGATGTTAGTGGCCTGCTGGAGGATGCACAAAGGAGGAGGTAGAGGTCGTGCTGCTGGTTTGTTGCCCTCCTAAGGTCCCCTCCATGTCTTCTGGGGTACCCCTCTGTCTCCTGGTATCTGCTTTATTCTGTGGACACTGTGCAGACAGACACAGCTACCCTTCTTTCCACAGCTTGCATTGATGTGCCATCTTGGATGACCTGCACTACCAGAGCAACTTCTGTCAGTTGTAGACACCCCCTCATGATACAGTACAGTACCTCTAGGGGTGAGGGCAATGACAAACTGCAAAAGTGACCAAAACAGCAGCCAAAAAGGTTGAGAACAGAAGAATGGTGTGTGATAGCCCCCTGCAGAGCCACTCCTTTGTAGGGTTTGTCTTGCTAATTGCCTATAATTTACACCTGCTGTCTGTACTATTTGCACAATAGCAGGAGAAATTGATTTACAATCAGTGTTGCTTCATAACTGGACAGGTTGATTTCACAGAAGTGGGATTGACTTGGAGGTGCATTGTGTTGTTTAAGTGTTCCCTTTATTTTTTGAGCAGTGTACTTAACCCTAAAAATGAAATAAAAAAATGACAGTCCCACGATATATAAAAGACCAGTTTTAAATTCATCATAATAAAATAGACAGTCAAAACACAGGTTGATATAAATAGAAAGAACACTATGTCTTTAAAGGGCATCTGTCAGCAGGATCAACCCTCCCCTAAACCTTATAAATGGGCATGCAAATCATAGAAAGCTAAATGAAATGATACGTAGAAATCTGCAATATAATGTCTTATTCCTGAGAAATGCATGGCCAGAAGGAGATCTCTTTTAAAATCTGTCTCCTTAGCTTATTTTAAAGGAAAAGGGGAGTTATCATAGTGAGACTTGTAGATCAAGAGATTGAGAAGTAGGAGACAGATGTTCTGGATGCTGCGCTGCTTTGAAAAAAGAGTAGTTTATAATACTGGCAATACTTCAAGTAACTTTTATTAACATATTTCTGGTTTGTATCCAACTGTTTCTCAAAACTGAACTATATTTAAAGATCAATACAAAAAGAGGGGGTCAAAATATGCAAAAGGGGCATCAATAGTCAAAGAAATGCTCACCTGGGAGTGAGTAAGGTGTGGTTTGTAAAAAAGCCTCCTGAAAAAGAAAATTACAATGTGGACTTGAAAACATAAAGTTATTACTGGCGTGCTTATACCATCCTAGAAAACAAAATACCTTTAAAATAGATATAAAAAATGATAAAAACTATGTAGTAAATTACTGATTCCTAAATCCAGTCAGGAAGAAAATGAACTCTGTGGTTGATAGTATAAACTCTAAAGACTGGAGTAAACCACACATCTAATGGGAGGATTGTATTTAATAGTTGTCATCCTAATGCAGTCCAATGATTTCCACAGACTCACAGAATGGAAAAGATTGAGGAATTTTGCTTTCCATCTTCTCCTCACAGTTTACTCCGATTCTCTCGTGCAAGAGAATTGTATCACAATAAGCTGACGCTAGGATAAAATTATAATTTGATCAGAGTGTCATTAATCTGAATCCTCGGTCGTGTGAGCGAGCATTAAGATTGTTTCTGTCACTGTTTATTTTTTATATTAAAAAAACTTGGGGGCACATAATGAATTTGCCGGACTACTTCAATTTTAATAAATAACTAATGTGAACACTGTAGTTTTTATCAAACCATGCTTGTAAAAATGAAATGCCCATTGTGACAGCACAGTGTCAATCTGGCCACTGGGGTGGAGGTGAATTATTCTTAATTATGCCTTTGTTCAGTATTTTTCATATGAGTCTGTCTGTTGACCCTTGTTGTGTATTGTTCCTTTGTTCAGTAGGTCAAGGGATATGAGCCGTTGTTTCAAATGGGCCTGCATGTTAACTGTTGTATGCTAATATGTGGAATGCTTGCTGATTGTATCAGCCCCCTGTGGTTTACTACTCTACAGACCTTGTATTACAAATATGCAGGTTAATTGAAAAATCTAACAATGAGGGATTACCTCCCTCCACCTTCCACCAATCCTGTGGGAGAATGTTATGAATGAGAGCTGTGGGTGTAAAAGGGGCTTGTCTTTGTCTCCACTGAGATTCTACAGAACATCAGCCAAGGGAATATGTCTCCAGCTGGTAGAATACAGATCTGCTCAACTGTCCATCACTGAACTTACAAAGATGCTTGGAGAACCCAGCTGGGGGGAATCAGGTCACCTGGCCAGATACCTCACTGTACTCTGTCATCTTCTTAAGCTTGCAGCTACCTCTTCTCTGTAGGTGCTACTGTTTGGAGTAGTTTGTGCTGACTACACAGGTGTCTCAGAGGTTCTACTCCCTGGCCAGCCAGCGGAAGGGTGAGACTCTGTCATTTGCACCATTTTGTGTACTTATTGGGACTGTACTCTATGTTATTGATTGTTGCTGATTAGTGATGAATGAACATGCTCGGTTAAGGTCTTAGGTCTTACAAACAGGCAATCCCTGCATGTGTTGCGGCTGTCCAACAGCTGCGAGAATGCAGCCGTGGAGTCTTGAACATATTATTCAAGACACTCGGTTAGTACCCAAGCATGCTCGAGTTCACTTATCACCATTGGTAAACCAACAAAGTATTACCACAATATGTTACCCTTCCCTTGCGTTGAGTAGTCTGAGTAGTATTCTGCCCACTGGGAAAAAGTATAGGCATTCTGTGGGATGTGCCCTGCTCTGTGTGGTCTTTCTAAAGACAGTCAGGCCATCAGACGAGTGCACCCACTGGCCCTAGTGTTGTCAGACCCATGATTATACATGCCTTTATATCTTATTGTAATTTATTGTTCTATATTGCTAGCTTTTAGGTTCATTTGTATGGTGGAGCCAAAAGGTACATATCATATATATACTGTATATACATATATATATTGTGGTGTAGTGACCACTATATCCGCTAGGGGGTGCTGTGTGGATGTTCCAGGACAGGTGTATAAGCATTTCCAGTGTCCTGATAGGAGTAGGATGCTGAATGATTGTAATGTATCTCAAGGTGGGTAGCCTTGAGATGAAGGCTTGCTTTATGTGCTTATCAGCAGAGCTGATCTTTCGTGTCAATGTGTGAGGGAGAAGCCTTCAGGTGACTGGAGAGATGGGCGGGACCAGTTGCCTACAAAACCACCCAGGGGTGTGTCTAGAACGCCATACTAAAGAATATATGAATGCTTGTAGGACCTGTGATGAGGTCATAGCCATGTGACTCGGTGGGTGTGGCTACGGACCATATAAGGTGGCCAGGGTAGGTCACATGGGTGAATGCTGGGACCCGGTTGGTCCGTTGTGGAAGGTCCTGCTGGGAGATGTGTCTCCTTTCCTGACAGCACGTGAATGCTGTGTGTAATGGCAGCACGTGCCTGATGATTCCCTGGAGGGAACGGACGTCTGCAGCATGATGAGATGAAGCAGTCATGAGGAAACCCTGACGTGGGTGAGATAACTGAGGCTAAAGAGCCTGTGTATGCCTTACCTGTGTAACCACAGGGGTTACAGAGCTGAACTCTGTCATGGACGCTATGCTGATGTGATGAACTTTATGTTACTGCTGTGGGTTTATGATGCTGAATAAACCACATGGACTATAATTGTTTTATGGAAAACCCGTGCCGGATCTGATTTTGTGGTGGCTAAGTGAGTATCACCTACTTGAATAACAGCGCTGCCTCACAATTGGTGGAGAAGGCTATGGGCAGTGTTGTAGTCTTGTTGCTAGGAGCAATGGAAGAGGACTGCAAAATTTGTTGCTAAGGGCAATGGTTTCCAAAAAGCACATGATGCAGTGCTGGCATCGCTGAGCCAGGAGAGCTGGCCAGTGGAAAAGACTTATAGGATACCTCTGCGGTAGAGGGGTCCGATAACCTGTGTGGCCAGCAGGTGATGGTCGTGAAAGCCATGCTGTACTGACTGGGGTCAGTGAGAAAGAGACTGGTGATTGCTAGGGTGCCTCTGCGGATAAGAGGTACCCGAGGACCTGTGTGGCCGACACAGGTAACGGACAGGTGTTCGTGTTGTACTGACCTGGATCAGTGAGAAAGACTGTGTACCTGTAGGGTTCAGTGAGCAAGGTCCTGGAGGGTCAGTGTTGGGAGGTTCTGGGAGAAGAATCGGATCCCTGGTGCACGTGGTATGACCTTGGACCTGGTGAGGCGTGAGTGTTGGGCAGTCTCAGGTGGAGACGGATGTCCTGATGAGCACCCGCTGAGCCCCTGAACCTGGTGAGGCCGGTGTGTTAGGAAACCCTGATAGGAGGGTTGGCTCCATGAATAACACCCGGTGCGCCCTGTGTGTTGGATGGTCTCAGGCGGAGACAGAACAACCTGAATAGCACACAGACAGGACACGTGAGTTTTGTGTGGTGTGTTTTTTTGCTTTTTTCAACTCAGCCTGCGGTGGCTCAGTGGGAGTCAAGAAGGTGACAAGCGGCTTCCTGTAACTCGGTGGGGTTATGAAGGGAAAAGCAGCTTCCGGTAGCTCAGCAGGGTTATGAAGGTGACACCAGCAGCTGTGTGTGAACGGCAGCCGGTGGTGTCCAAGATTGGTGACAGCAGGCGCTGTGGTGGTGCCAACAAGGACTTGTGTGGTATCGTAAGAGACATAAACTGTGTTGTGTGAACTGTGGTCTGAGAAGACCAGTATAACAGACATGGGGAAATCCCGAAAGGGGGCGATGGCTGAAATAGGGGTGGTAGCCCAAAGGGGGGTGGGGTCCCAGAAGGGGGCAATGACCCAAATGGGGGTGGTGGTCCAAAAAGGGGCCGGTGTGGCAAAAGAGGAACCGCAGTGTTCGTGTATGTTGTTTCCAGAATGTGGGATATTCTTTCCGGATGATGACTTGCCGCAAGTGTGTATCGTGATGCTGCATCGGGAAGGAATCTTGGGACGGTTGGACTCAAAGAGTCAGGTGACTCTGACAGGAACTCCTCTCACTTTCTGTCTGACCGAGAAAATGATCCAGGTTCGCTGTAAACATGGGGTCACGGTGAACTATGTGGTAGACAGAGTAATGTTTGAGGAGTTCGGAGGCAGTGAGTGCCAAGGTGGCAGTATACCACCAGACATGGTGTATGCCTTGGAGTGGGGCCGGGACTTTGTCAGGTTTGATGACATTTGCCAGGAGGTTGGAGACTTTCCTACTGATGGGCTAACCGATATTAAGACGGTGACAGCTCCTGACATGGAGAGGTCAGAGGTAGAAGTGACCGGGAAAAGGGGTTCGTCTGCCCAACGGACAGACCTGACATCTCGTGACCGGACTGACGTTGACCTGGTTGATAAGACGGCTGGAGTATTAGCACGGTTAATGGGTAACTGGAAGGATTGCTCAGCAGGTTGGGGTGACCCAGGCGCTGGGGGTGACTGTGGTTCTGAGAGAGAAAGGGAGCACAGAATAGAAGGGCTAGAAAAGGAAGTCTCTGAGCTCAGAGGTCACCTGTCAACGTGGCAAAATGTGAACAAGACCCTTAGGGAAGAGATGGAAGAACATATGAAATGGGAAAGAGTCCAGAAACAAACGACCGAGCACAGGGTCGAGGAGCTCGAGAAAGAAGTCGTGTAGCTGAAAGAAACTGTAAGAGGTCTGCGGGAGAAGAGCTTGGACAAAGATGTACAGCGACCGGGCCCGAGTGACAACAAGACGGAACTGCCAGTACCAATCGTGGCAAAGGGTCATGAAGAGATAAAATCTGGTGAAGTTGGTGAGCAGCGAACTGAAGAAGACAGTCACCCAGTCGGGTCAATGGTAGTGAGGGAAGTGTCCATGGTAAAGGCAGAGTCTTCTGTCCAGGAAGAGAGAAAGACCACGACCTTCAAACCTGTAGTCGAGGTACCTGAAGACATGCAAGAAGCCTGTACTGAGGAAGGTATGCATGAGGCCTTCAAAGAGGCGGTCAAGGCGTGTAAGGTGCACTGGGCGCCTGAGACTCGGCAGTTGGTGATAATATCAGCCAGAGAAGATACATCAAACCGGGTAGCTGTCCTGAAAGAAATGCATCTGCAATGTCTTCACGCCAAACAGCTGGTTATTCGGAGTAATATCAAAGCTGCTCGACGCCTAGAGTTAGCAAGAGAGGCTATGGATCGGCTGGGTTTGTGGAAAGATGTGATTCCGGTACCCAAAGGTCCGATTGGGAGAATCATTGGGAGGTTCAGGAAGGTAATGCAACACCTTGTGAATATCTCCGGTGTGGTGAGGGTGAGGATCCCTCCTGATGATGAAGACCAGATATCCAGTGAAGAGGGTAGGATTCCCATTATGGTGTTTGGCTCCGTGGTAAGCCTGAGAAACTTTCGGATGCTATTGGAGTATCGATTGGGGTACCTGCAAGAGATTGAGCAGTTAAGGCTGGACCGTCGACGAATCAATAAAGTGGTACGGAACACCAAGTGGCAGCCGCCTTCAACCTAAGATGTAAGGACCTGAAGGGTTCCTCCAAGAAGTGACATGGCAGATGGCCGAAGAATGTCAGCAAGTGGTAGTTCGACTGGCAGGACGAAGTTGAAAGACCGTAGTTCTGTCACGTGGACCCATCCTGTGTGACGCGACCAGCAGGCCGGTAACTAGAGCAACAGAACGCGGCACGTGATACTGTCCTGTGTGACAAGGCTCGCAGGCCGTTAGCTAAAACAACAAGACAAGGGGTAGGGAAACAGTTTCAACGGTGGGCCCTGCGATAGGGAAAGGGGACGTGGAGACCTCCTGAACTCCACTGAGTCAGTGTCCCTAAGGCTCCTAACGTTCCCTATGCCGGTTCCGCACCAGGCGCCGATCACGAACCTGTCGCCCTAGCACACCCTACACCTATCCCTTGCTAGGAAGCTGGGTGGCGCAGGCACTGGCCCCACCGCTGTACTAATACACACTAAGGAAAAACACAAACAGGGAAACACCACTTAGCTTTACTCTGTTGCACTTGCTCCTGGCAAGAGAGTCCACCACCAGAATGCAGTTCTCCTCCTGAATCGCTGCCACCAAGCTTTGTCAGAGCTACATGGAAATCCCCTATGATTCCTTCCACACCAGGGCTAAGACAGTGCTGCAAGGAACACTCTCCAGCTCCTTTCTCCACTAAGGATGGTTGAAATGAACACTATCACCAACACTGATTGCAACACCTGTGACTCTTTTATAGCAGAGCCAGCAATCACACCTGCATTATAATCATGTGCACTTAACTTAAAGAAACTAGAGTGCAATGACGCTGACCACCACCGGGGCAAGCTTAGAACAAACGACACCACAGTGCAATAATCCTAATATATATACACATACATTATCTCTTATCATTGCACAACTGCTACTTTAAGTTCCAAACAGTGGTATAATTTTGTTTTTGTTAATCATAGAGGGATTTATAAACCTGACTACCATTGTAAGTTACAGTTTAATTTTCCAACAGTAGAGTATAACAGTCCTGTCATGACTCTGGACAGGATGATTCCGCCACCATCCTGGTCAGGTCAGGGTTAATTCTAGTTTGCCTCTCTTTGGTTCTGGGGCGGCTATTTAATGTTGGCAGTTCCTGGATTTGGTGTCGGTGATTCTTCCATATGCTCGGTTTGTGGTTGCTGACCCAGGTTACTCGTTCATAAACATTGTGCCTCTGTGCGTGTGTGCTTTGCTGTGTATGACCCGGTTTGTCCTCTGACTTTTGCCTCTGTATCCTGCTTTGTACTGCCCTGTCATTCCTGGTTATCTGACCCCTTGGCTTATCTCTGTTTACTTTCTGTCTTATCCCTAGGTACCAAGCTGCTGTCTGGCTTTTTACCCTTGGCTCTCCTTTGACTACGTTAACATTCTGTGCCCTGTACTCGGCATGCTCAGTTGCCTTCCTTGTCCTCATGCATGGTGACTAGAGATGAGCGACTTTGCCATTTTTAGGGTCGAGTCGGGTTTCATGAAACACGACTTTCTCAAAAGTCTAGTTGAAAAGAAATCGGCCGACTATCGTGAACAGTCGAAGGTTCAACTGACACACGAAACCCAATGCAAGTCAATGGGGAAGCAAAGTCGGCTGGGAGTGGAGGACAGTAAACACACCTACATGCCGGACCGCTTTTTTAAAGTGCGCGAAAACGCTCTCTCTCTCTCTCCCCGGACGCTGCACATGTCATCTCGTTGCCCACAGTGTACTTCCTTGCTCAGTGGCTGAAAAAAAAGTCACGTGCAAGCATTCTGGGAAATCCGACTTTGGCACTCGGGTCAGTGACCGCATGGCCGACCTCACGCTATGGTCAGGTTTAGCTCGGCGAAACCCGACTTTAGCGAAAGTGGGCGACTTTTGAATTTGACCGACCCATTTTGCTCAACTCTAGTGGTGACTCCACCCCCTGGTAACGTGACAGCTTAGTTCAAGGTCCTATGCTCACTGCTTAGCCTCAGGTCCTTGCACATTGCGTGCCTTGTTCCTCCACTCCCTGCGCTCATTTACATGGCCCCTGATAGCGCCCCTTAGGCTGCGCTAGTGACACCATCGATGTCATTACAACTCCCTTTTCTACAGTAGAAGCATGGCCCATATAATACATGATACAGTGCGCTCTCTATAAGGTGGATATTATAATACACCTTTGTTAATTTCAGCTATGTCATAGTGTGCTGACCCCAAGGACACGGATGAAAATATCTGTGGTCTCACAGCCAAAATCTTCAACACTGGCTTGATTGCAAAGTATTACTTATTTCTGAGTTCAGATCCAGAGTGGGTGGAAATTAGCTGTCTTCCATAAACAGCATACATAGAAAAGAAGAGATTAAGATCTCTATCTCTCTGTAACACGCCCAGAGTAGCAGCCACATGAAGGACACTAAACTGCAGTCTAAATTTCTACATTTCTGTTTTTCTCAGTCAAGATGGGGTGCAGAGTGTTCATTAATGAGAAAACACCGCTTCTGATCAGCCGTGATATCCTCCCTGCCAGACAGAAAGCCATGGTTCCCACTCTGTCAAAAGAATACTCCCATCACCCACTCCTGCTGTCACTCTTATTTGCGGCTGCAGGTGTCAAATGATGACAGCAGTAGTCCCATCAGCTGACACCAGTGAACGGAGGTAAACTTTATACATCCGATCACAGCAGAGCGCTCACGCTGTCTTTTCACAGCGTGGGAACTGTGGCTCTCTGACCAGCGGGATGATTTCACCGCTGATCAGAAGTTGTGCTTGCCATGCTGCCAAGTACATGAAAGCGCGATAAACACCCAGTCTTCAGGCAGCCGAACCGAACAGTAACACGGACTTCCTGGTGAAGTCAGTTTTCGGTGTCCTTGCCACCAGGTGTTCTGTACGGACGCTGAACTTTACTGTTCGGGTTCGCCCATCTCTATTGGTTAGTAATCGGATGTAGTTAACAGTAGATGTGCACATGTTCTGTATCAATGGGGTATGGACACTAAATCATTTCCATTAATGTGCCCAAATCCATCACTGAGCTGAATAATATTTTGTGTGTGCAGTTATTTCTTATGTTTTAAAACTTTTGCTCATGTGCATTACATTAATTTGTCAGAAAACAGGAAGATAATAGTCACTAGCTGTAAAAGAAAAGCATATGCAAGATCAATGTTTGACCTCTAATATTGAAAGCAGCACAGATCAGAAGAATAGGATTGGAATCATTATATTTTCTATCTGCAAGAATAAAAGTCATGAGCGGCAATTTTCTACTATTTCCTTCAAGCATTAAATAGATGAAGGTCAGAAATAATATTGTAGCTGAGTTAGTAAACTGCTGCACATATGTACGGATGTACAAGGTGCCGGGCACATTTCATTACAAGGGATAAAAAGTAATAATGTGGCAAATGAGAACATGAGGTCAATGACTGCGGTCCATAAACTATTTAAACATGACGGAAAGGATAAGAAAAGCAGTGACAAGGAATTGGCTGCGTGGACTGTTAGCCGTATTATTTACAGAAATTATACAGTAAATCTGAAACCGGAGTGAAAATAAAAGGATTATTGGTATTCATACTGTTCTGTAAAGGTCATTAATGTCTGATAGGTGGGGGTGTAACACCCGGGATCCCCATCGATCAGTTTTTCCTGATATATAATAGTCGCGGACGAGTACTACACATCTGCCCCCTATTCAAGTCAATAGGGGAAGGATGTGCAATACCACTCTGCAGCCACAATTCCATTGATGGAGCTGTGCTATGCAGTTCTGTAGCTGAGCCATTCAGCTGACCCCGGGAACAGCTGATTGGCAAGAGGTGCCAGGTGTGGAATCTCCACATATCAGACTTTGATAACCTATCCTAGCAATAGGCCATCAATGTTAAAGTCACAGACAATCCTTTTAAAAAGAAGCCATATTGATATGATCTATTGTAGCATACATCATAAATGTCTCAAGACCTTTTTTGTAAGCTAGAACATAGCGCTATTTTTTAAGAATGTCTCTCACAAGTCATTCATATATTAGATATCTATTCTTCTGAATGTCTGTCATGTCTGTTGTATGGGGGAAAAAAAAGTACGGATATTATATGGACGGCCAGTCATGCGAATGGTTAGCACATAGTACTGTTGCTAAATGGGAATTATCTGACCAGAAAAAGGTTTTCCCTCACATAATAATCATCTGTCTTCTAGAAACCAGTTAGCTTTGCATGAAAGGGGTTGTCTATAATAGAACAATCCTGTGTTAGGCGTCGGGATCCTGCCTCTGCACGGAAGGAAGCCCAAGCCTTGCCTTCTGCGGTCTCCCATTCTGTTCCGGCCACAGAGGAAGCTGCTCAGCAAAGGCATCCATCATGATGCATCCCTGATTTTCCCGCAAAAAGAGAAACTCCTTCTGGGTAGTAGCAGTAGTACCGGCGGAATCCATGGCCTGATCGCACTGTTACCATGGCTGGTCAGGAGACAAATTTCCAGGAGTGGACACTCTGGACCAGGGCACCGAGGGGCCCCGATAGCCGGTACCGAGAGGGGCGGCTCAGGATGGACTGGAGTAGGAGTGCGGGACTGAAGCATAGACAACAGAGCAGGATCACTGGAGACTAGACCGGAGTAGGACTGCAGGACTGGAGCATAGACAACAGGACGGAGCAGGAACACGGGAGGCAGGACTGGAGTAGGACTATAGGACTGGAGTGTGGATAACAGGATGGAGCAGGAACACTGGAGGCAGGACTGGAGTAGGACTGAAGGACTGAAGTGTGGATAGCAGGGTGGAGCAGGAACACCGGAGGCAGGACTGGAGTAGGACTGCTTCCAGGTCAGGGCATTGCCGGAGCACAAGTAACAGGAGGGAGGCGCGGCCGCGGCCTATGGCACATGCGCATTGCATGCAGAGACCCCGTCGGCCACGAGCCTGTCAGAAGGGACCGCCGTGGCTGTCGGGTGGCGGGGGGCTGCGGCGTGGGAGCGGAGGCCGGGTGAGTATGCGGAGGCGGCGTGACACAACACAACTGTTTGAAATAGATTTATGATGCTACTCAACATACAATTTTAATGTCACAGCACACTTACCTGATAGAAACATATTATGGAATTTTATCAGTATGGGAATTTTTTGCTTGAGGCTGCATTGATTTTATTTTTGCCTATTTTGTTCTATGTGTCGCATGATGTTTAATAAATTTGATGCATATTTAAAAATAACACCTATTTCTCATGTTGTTCCTTCAAAACTAAAGTCACATATCATAAATCTTTCTGAGAATTGATTCGCATGAGGATATAGACAATAATGCCTGAACTGACCATGGGTCCCCTGACCCTAATTTACAGTCTCATAGACACATATGATGCTGTAAGTTCTGGTTGGGAGACCCTCGATAAGTTCAGAGCATTATTCATTGCACGCTCAGCTGGCAAACCAGAAGTGATGGTGTTTATGTACCTACTAGATGGAAGCCTGATGCTACCGCATCGGGAGGGTGGTAATGTCACAATGGGGGCAGGCTTTGCGGCATTGAGAATCTCTCCCCCCCATGTGCTCACCCACCAACCCACTTTCTCTTTCCCAATGTGCTGACTTCTCCCGTCTGTGCTCTCTTCTTTGACCTGTCTACCCCATGTGCTATCCCCCTTATTTTCTGCGTCTCTCCTTCCTGTGTTCTCCCCTCATGTGCTGTCCCATTTGAGCTGTCTCTCTCACTCCTGTGTCTCACCGTGTACAGAACATACCACAGCTCCTGGGCAGGGGAGGAAGCAAAAGACAATACTGACATTGCAGCAGGAGATAGCAGAGGATACATTTTGTGAGGTAAAATAATGTTTTAAAACAGTCAGTGAAAAATTTTACCTCACAAAATTAATTCTCTGTCATTCATTCCCTGCTATAATGTCAGTATTGTCTTTTGCTTCCTCCCCTGCCCAGGAGATGTGGTATGCTCCGTACATGATCAGACTCAGACAATTTTTAAAATGAACTTTCGTTTGTGGGAAAACCCCTTTAATGTGACCGACTTCCATTGCCTGTAGACATATCGTGCATCTGCCGCCGGGATTTGCCGAATGATTCACTGTGCCTGCGTGGAATTCGCAAAGGCGCAGTGCGACGATGCTTTGCTGGTGGTACAGCGCAAGAGACTGCGTGAGTGTGAGTGTGAGAGTGTGTGTGTGGTGCGACGGTGTTCCGCTGGTAGTACCGCGCAATAGGTTGGTAACAGCAGCGGTTTTGTTATGAATGGGCACCGAGGAGGATACCAGGCCCAAGCTAAGCCACAGAAAAGCATAGAGGTTGGTAACTAAGCGAATTCAAACCCCTGATCCTGCGCACACAACTAGCAGTAGCCATGGAGCGTGCCTACGATGATCCTAGATGCCTCGGCACAGCTGGAGAGCTAACTAAGTCTAAAGCAAGAAAGGGGAAATCTAAACTGCCCCAGAGCAAACCTCAAAGGAATAGATAGCCCCCAAACATATATTGTCAGTGAGACAAGATGAAAACACAAAGGCAGGCAGAAAAATAGGCTGAGCAAACAGGACAGGAAAGGAAAGACACTGTCTGCAATCACGCAAAAAAGCCTGCAAAAAGTCCAACACGTCTGATGCACAAAAAACACTGAAGTCGCACGACTTCACCCACACTATATCAGCACTCTGGTATATTCTGAAAGCAAAGCAAAAAGAGACCAATATAACAGGGGACAAAACAAACTGGCACATGCAGTAACATATGGGGGGTGATTCAGCACAGCCTCAGCCGGAGCTGGCTGACCCGCACAAAGCAGAGTTAAACAAAACCAGATCAAATGCAAACAGAATAAAAAATGAACCACTTGGCTGAACATGCAGGGAAAAAGCAGGAGACATCAGACGTCAGAGGGCACAGGAAGAAAATCACCAGCAGGGATAGAGGGAGTCAGCTGTCTTAAATCCCAATCAGAAACCCCAGATCTCCAGTCGTCTTCCTCATTATCAGGTGGCAAGCCTCTGTCAGTCAGATCAGCTCCAGTAACTCCAGAGGGAGTCCAGAAAGAGAACTTGCAACCCCTCTGTCAATCTGACCAGCTCCACTATCTTCAGTAATCACCAGAGGGAAGCCAGAGAGAGAATTCTCAACACAGTTTCCATTTTGAGACACCCATCACAATTCTCTGCAGTATATGTTGGGATTCCATACCCATTTCACTAGCATCTCCAAGAAAACACATGTATGTACTACGAGTGTTCTCTGTTCTACTTTGGAAAGTTTAGGCCTTGCTGTCCACATGCGGACCTTAACCTATGTTTGTGTGAACCCAGCTTTAGACCTATTTGCAAACCACATCCACTTTCCCTTTACCATGCCAAAAAAGGCAAAAGTATTTAAAAATATGCAACAAAATTTGCAACATTTTGTAGATTCAAAATTGATGGAAAAGTCTTGATAAATTCTTTACATTGTGATTTCACAGCTGCTCAACGAACTGAAGGTAAACCACTTGTAATATCAAAATAGCTGACCCATGGTCAGTCATCAGCACCAGGGCAGCTAAGTGCAATCGCAGAATATATGATATTGGTATTATTTGATGACATTAGGGTGCGTGCCATAGACCACTTTATTCATTTGTCTATACAAAAACCCTTAATACTACCTTGCAGACAATATAGATGTAAAGGAGCCTAGCAATGGCACCTCTTATCTGCATAGCCCCCATGAAGGTGCACAGGTTGTACATATGATAGCTTCACCTCTGTCTAAGGTAAAGGATTTTAATGCTAGTTATTCATATACTGTATAGATGACCAGCGCTATACAAAGTGAGTGATTCCCTAATTTTTCCCCTATGCTTAGTTTAAAAATTTAACCATTACTGACTACCACATTTTTTGTTCTTGATTTCTTTCAGGCTGTGTGCCCACGTAGCGATTTTTAATTGTTGTTGCCGCGATTTTCGGCGTGAAAACGCAGCAAAAACGTTTAAAAGTCGTGCACAGAACGCCCCCCATGCATTCCTATGGCATTCCGCACATGCTGTGCTAATGCTGCGCTTTTTTCCGCGGCAGAATCGCATCGCGGAAAAAATCGCAGCATGCTCATTCTTTTGTGCGGAATCGCAAAGAATTGCCGCGATTCCGCACCCATAGGAATGCATGAGAATCGCTTACTTCCCGCATGTGGCTATGCCCACCATGCGGGAAGTTAAGTGTCTCATGTGCGGTTGGTACCCACGGTGTGGAGGAGAGGAGACTGTCCTCCAGGCCCTGGGTACCATACCCCTGTAAAAAAATGAATAAAAAATAAAAAATCGGGGTATATTTACCTTCCGGTGTCCCGCGCTGCATTCCCGGCCTAAGCGTTCCCAGTAATGCCTTGCGGCACGGTCCAGTGATGACGTGGTCTCGCGAGATCGCTATAGCAACGCGAGACTACGTCATCACAGGTCTCGCAAGGCATTACTGGGAACGCTGTGGCCCGGGAATGCAGCGTGGGCCGCCGGAAGGTAAATATACCCCGATTTTTTTATTTTTTTAAGCATTTTAACATTCTATCTTTTACTATTGAGGCCGCATAGGCGGCCTCAATAGTAAAAAGCTGGTCACACTTGTCAAACACTATGTTTGACGAGTGTGACCAACCTGTCAATCACTTTCCAAGCGATGCTTCAAATCGCTTGGAAAGTGCTTGAATATCGCACACGAAAATCGCGGCAAAATCGCGATCATAATCGCGGTGAAATCGCGGTGAAATCGCGCGGAAAAAAACGCACGATTTCTGGGAAGGAGTCCGGTTTTTGGTGAGCGTTTTAAAACGCACCGTGGGCACATAGCCTTAGTGTTTAGCTAGAAAGTTGTCATTTGAATTGACTTTAGTTTTGTGCCATATCTGTGATCTGCTTTTTTTCTACAAAATTAAACAACTGAATGAACATCCTCCAAGGCCGGTGATTCCATCATTTTTGCCAGGGGTTGTATATTCTATATATAAACATGCATTCAGTACTTAATCTTCCTATGGGTTATTGGTACAGTAACAGTTTTTATAAAGTTTCTCAGTACTAGGAAAAGAAACCCTTGAGGGCTTTATAAACAAGATGTTACTACATTTGTACATAAAGGAAAATTAATTGGAAAATTGCTGGCCAGGGTCTTTCGTTTACTCTAGTGACCTGTGAACGTTTGTGCAAGCTGCTGTAAAAGTCTGAAGCAACGAAAGGAGCCAGTCATATGTAATCGCTTTGAACTTCCAACAGGAGTTCCAGGATATCAGTGCTCATCAGTCATTCATTTGGAAGAAAATAATGGTAGATATAAACTATACACATATCGTACAGCTAGGAATCTTGAAAGAAAGACACACATTTAACTGCCTCGCAGCAAGGTCCTGCAACGCAAGAGGAGCCTATGGCAACCGAGACGTCAAAGCTCATAACGTTTGTGTTTTACTGGAGAAGGATGTGAACACTGGTTCTGTAATTTGTCTCATTCTGCAGATCTGATAGCTCAGCATAGCAATATTAAAATTAAGTGGCAGAATATATTTGCATCTTTTCAGATCTAATTTGGTTCCTGCTCCAAAATGTGAAGGGGCGATGAAATTTCCTGTTCATGACAGATGTGTCCTAGGAGGCTATTGAAATGTGTACAATACAGACAGATAGGGAAAGAGAAAAAAATGTACCCTTGGGCACATACCCTCATCATCAGCGCTCCAAAGACATTACATTAATCATCTCTATTCACTGGTTGGGTGACTGCGAGCAATATTCAGTTTTGTTAGTGGAAAAAGTTGTTTTTGTAAAAGAATGAATATTAACTATGATTTCTTATGGATTGTGAATGCTTCAGGAAATAAACCCATTTTTACTGTAGATATAATAAAACAAAACATGTTTTTTCATGTCCCGAGTTTTATTATAACAAGCTCAATTAATGTATGTGATGTTAAAATGCCATTAAAATTCATTCTCGCTCTTATGACAAATGAAAGAAGACGTGTTTTACAGATAATTGATCATATACATGGGTTATGATGCAGATGGTATAAAATGATATTGTGCAATTTTTAAAGGGTTTCTCGCTCCAGTTATAAAAATAGATAAAATATAACCAGAAAAATATATTATGCAGTAACTCAAGAAACTAGGCTGTTTAAAAGAAGCTGTTGTAAGAGGAAAATTAAGCAAAATTCCCCATTAAATATGTTCTCTGGGAAATGAAGAGAAAGCATGAAAAGGATGGAGAAGGAAGGATTATTATGAATAAGTTCTTAAATACCATTAATTAGTAAATTACTTTAGTTTTGTCTTAGAAGGTCGGCGACCAGAGCGCCAAAGTCGCGTGTCAAATGATGCTTCCAGCTCCCTTTTTCAGCCAATGATGGAGGACGCACACTGTGGACAACGCGATGACATGGGCATTGGTCACCACCATCTTTGAGAAGGGCATGCAAGTGATTGGCTTGGTTTGTGTGGCGTCACAGGGGCTATAAAAGGGCGTGCACGCCGACCGCCATCTTACTTCTGCCGATATAAGCATTAGGGAGAGGTTGCAGCTGCTGATTCTGAATAAGGGAGAGCGTTAGGCAAGGAAGAAGAACCAAAAAAACTGCTTCTGTTGTTAGCGATTTCCACTGTACAACACAACAGTTTGTGTGCAGTGACAGGGGAGGAAATATTTTTTGTGCATCAGCTCTGTTGGTTATTAGGCTGCCTTATAAGGCTCCCTGATAGCTGCATTGCGGTTTGCACACTGCTGTGCAAACTGCTTTTTTAAAAGCAAAAATGCACAATTACCAAACGTTCATTTTTCCACACTTTTCTGTGTGCACTGTGCAGCAGTCCTGCTTATTAGGCTGCCTGCATCCATACTTGGACTGAGAGCATCATTGTCAGCCTCCTAAAATCTCTAGGGAGCTTCCAATTCTCCCCAATACTATATACACACCTTGTACTTTGTCATACACCAGACAATTTCAGCCTGTTACATTGAGGTGTAATCTATAGTGGGCCTGAGATAATAGTTCAGCCTCCTAAAATCTCTAGGGAGATTCAAATTCTCCACAATACTATATACACCTTGTACTTTGTCATACACCAGCCAATTTCAGCCTGTTAAATTGAGGTGTAATCTATAGTGGGCCTGAGATAATAGTTCAGCATCCTAAAATCTCTAGGGAGCTTCCAATTCTCCCCAATACTATATACACACCTTGTACTTTGTCATACACCAGCCAATTTCAGCCTGTTAAATTGAGGTGTAATCTATAGTGGGCCTGAGATAATAGTTCAGCATCCTAAAATCTCTAGGGACATTCAAATTCTCCCCAATACTATATACACCTTTTACCTTGTTTTACAGTACCATATATTTGATGTTATTTTGGGTTCATTTACTCCAAAATTTGGAAGTATGGTGGAAGAGGCCGCGGACGTGGGGGGGCCAGCTGGTACTGATGGTGGTGGTGCATCTGCTGGTAGTGGTAAAAGCACAATAGCAGCTAAGGCAGGAGGTGTTGAGCCTGCGTCATGGTCTGGCTCCGGAACGCCAGGAAGGCTACCTTTTCTGGGAGTAGGCTACATTGCCAAAACAGACTCCAGCAAATATGCCCTCCTCTTCTGAAGTTTCAAAAAATGCAAGCACTGAGTCGTCAAGTGCTGGCTCCTGGTCAGGAAGAACCCCTTTCCTTGTGTTCTTCACCCCCACCAAAAGTGAATGATGCAGCAGGCCACACTTCACATTAGTCCATGTAGCTCTTTCCCACATACCATGCCTGGGTTATCAAGTCAAATCGTGAATTCGCCAGTCCAAGATGAATCTGACATCGAGTGTGGGTGGCCAGCCAGGGCAGTGGGGTTAATCTGTACCAGGCCGGTGTCTCAGAGGGATGTGTCATGGTGGTGGTGACCCGGTCCGTAGGCATGGGCGTCCATGCAAAGGGGTGAATAACATTTATAGGTGAATGATACGTGACGCCACCTGTGGTTTCTGATCAGATTGACCAGTGCTGCAGTGTCGCTTTTCTGGGACAGATGTTGTGGTGCAGCTAAGATGTAGAAGCCCTGCACAGGTAGGGCCGTAGTCGCAGGGCAGATGAAAGAGTTGGTAGATGGTGTGCAGTGCAAGATGTAGTAGAGCCATGCACCAGGCGCAGGAGAAAGATGACAGACACAGTCGTGCAGTTCCTTTACCTGTACTTGGTAAGTGCTGTACAGGACCCAGAGTACAGATGGAGAAGGAGTTGGTCAGCCTGGAAGCAAATTAGGAATTCTCTCTCTGCAGATAGGTAGTGTGGCCTACGTTCTAGTGCTTATCTGAGGTACTTGCAGTACTGAGTTCACTGAAGTTCCCCCTGTTGACTCTCTTAGCCTTTTCGTTCTGTTTCACACAAGTCACTGCTGGGGCCTCCAAGGCTTAGATGGGAACAGAGCATTTACAGCTGCTACTTCCTCTGGTTTCTGCTGCAGGACCGTCAGTGTCCCTACAAACTCGGAGACCGGAATCCGGACCATGCGCTCCAGCTAGGAGTGAGCCTTAACTCTGCTCATCCTCCAGCTCCCCTTCTCACATCCACACACTTCCCCTTCCCTTCACAGACTGCCCTAACTTCCCTCCTCCCGACCACTGAGAGCAGCTCCTCAGCAGTCTGGTTCAGAGGTCTCCCTGTTGGCCTGGAGTGGGAACTGTGTTGTGTGTTGGTTTAACTGCTAGAGATATCCTTTGCTGCTCCCAAGCATGACATCACACTCCCTAGGAGGAAGGTAATGCCACTGTGGCGACCGTACTCCTGGGGGCACCACAAGTGCACTGATGCCTAGCCACTGCTAGATGATTCTGCTGGTACATTGACCAAGACAACTAGATTCCCCTCGCACTCTACACAGCCAGAATCTGACCCTGATGAAACTCAGGTTCCCCTTCCCGTATACTATACCACCTTACATGGTGACAAAGAGGAAGATGCAGATGAAAGTGCAGGTTCCTTGAGCAGGTGGGGGGCATACTCATGGGCGACGGCACTGGCACAGGGCCCCTCATAGTACGCAAAAGTGTCTCTGCCGGTGGGAGGGCCACCCGCTGTCAGACACACCGCCGTACTATGAGGGGCCCTGTGCCAGTGCCTTTGCCAACTAGTGGGCCCCCCTGCTTGCTCAGGATCACAGCACTTGCAAAGTTGAAATACTTACCTCTCCCTGCTCCACCGCCGTGATGTCTTCCGCGTTTCCTGACAGTGTCATTCTGGTCAGAGAGAGCATCACGTATGTAAGCCTTCTGCCTAAACAATCCAAGTGCAGAGAGATGGAAGATGGGGACGACGAGGAGTCAAGACTAGTACAGGGATTCCCTAGCAAGGAGACTTATTAAATTGTTTTAAAGGTTGGGAGCAATTTTTGGGGAGCACTATACTCTGGAGAATGATATATGGGGCCCACCATACACTGGAGCATTCCAAAGGTGGACAACACACACTGGAGCAGCATTTACAGGGCCCATTATACACTGGAGCATTAGAAATGGGGCCCATTATATATGGAGCATTATTTGCGCCCATAAGACAGTGGAGCTTCATCCATGGGGACCAACATATACTGTAGCATTATGTGGAGCTCATCATATACTGTATGGAACATTATATGGGACCAATGATTCTGCATGGAGAAATATATGGGCCTCATTATTCTGTATAGCGCACTATGCGGTGGTCATAATACTGTATGGAGTAATATACTCTCCGTTTTTGGAGCTATTAGGGAATTTAAAATGGATATCAGTCATGTGATGTAAGAAGTGAAGTATTTTTCATTGTACTTTACCGCTATTTCTCTGCCATATCAAAGGATCATGAATTGTGGCATGTGTTAAAGGAGCCCATTGACACTCTTTGGCCCAGGGCCCACGAAAACCTGGAGCCAGCCCCACCCCCCCCACAACTTTAGCCAAATAACCCCCAGTTTTCAATGCCTAACTATTATTGTAAAGTAAATTAAGGTTGACAAGCTTAAGTAATAAGAATTGATGTTTTTGGCATTAAAATGGGCACTGTAGGTGTGTTTCCTGTCCTCCACTCACTGCCGACTTTTATTCCCCATTTACTTGCATTGGGTTTCGTGTTTCAGTCGGTCTTCGACTTTTCAGGATAATCGGCCAATTTCGTTCGATTTCAATTTCGTTTCATGAAACCCGACTCGACCCGGAAAAACGCAAAGTCGCTCATCTCTACTATCAACGAAACCTGAGTTACCCCAACAATGCAAGAAAGAAACATAGTTACATTTCACACACACCTAGACTAGGTCAGCTAGGACAACTGCTCTGCACAACCGATATTGCCAGGATGTTCTATTGGACTTGTGGTTCTGCCTAATGCAGTAGCCAAAAATGAACCAAGGGCAAAGGTGTAATTAGATGGGTGCAAGAGGCTGTCCCTGCAGTTGTGCAGCGCAGAGATTCACAAACTAAGGCTAAGTTCACATTTGCGTGTATGTATGCAGTGTATCATCCGCAACCACAAACCCATGCAAAAATGCATGCTAACACAGCATTTTTTAGCCGCTTCAGCTAACGCATGATGGCAAAAAATGCAGCGTTTGCATGCATTTTTGCATGTGTTTGCGCTTTTTATGCACATACGTTTGATAGGAAAATGTTTTTCCAGGAGAATTTCCTTGACACAAGTCATGCCCAATGGCATGTCTCATGGATATTCTGTATATAGACCCTTGTCCAGGTGAAACCCTAATCTTTTGCTGCTGTATCCAGTGTCAAGATGGATTTTCGCATGGAGAGTTTCTATCGGAATCTGGATTTGGATGTCAACTTGTTTCTTGCCTTTGTATTTGCTTGTGAACAAGAAAGGAAAAGAGAAAGACGGATAAGACGTCATCGGTGCTTTTGGCGACACCCCATTGTTGAACTCCGATAGAGCCATAGAGCCTACCACTCCTTATTCAGTGAGCTCCATTCAAACCCGGATAAATATTTTGAGTACATGAGGATGTCTCAAGAGAGCTTAAGGGATTTGCTGTTTCATGTACAAGGAGCAATCAGCAGACAGGACACACAGCTATGTAGAGCGATTCCTGCTGAGGAATGTCTGCTGTCAGACCACATTGCAATACTTACGAAAATCCTTTCAGAGTTGTGGCAAGGCATTGTCCCAGTCATCCATCAGTGACTGGGCCACTTCATTCCACAGCCACTGAATCACCACTGCGTCCAAGTGCTGCTGATCTCAGTTGTCCCACAACGGAAGTCTCTCTTCCACCAACATTATGATGAGGTCATTATCAATGAAATCTTCATCCCGTTGTGTAACCTAGAAATGAAATTAAAACATTAATGTTGTAAAGATAAAACACTTAAGACAAAAACAGTCAACAAGAAAAAAGAAGACAAGAGTTAAAACAGTCAAGAATGACTAAAAATAGTCAAGAATACTTACAC
Source organism: Dendrobates tinctorius (assembly GCF_039654945.1). Lineage (NCBI taxonomy): Eukaryota > Metazoa > Chordata > Amphibia > Anura > Dendrobatidae > Dendrobates > Dendrobates tinctorius. The sequence continues at coordinate 13,105,153 of NW_027361698.1, read as the reverse complement.
GCCATCTTGCCTCCGGAACTTGGGCCTGAGTCTGCTGCTCCTGCTCATCTGCGGTTGAAGTGTTCTGTAAGGAAAAAACATGATTTTGCCACATGTGTAAATAGTGACAGTGAAAACTTACCAATCAGTAGCAAATGTACTCACTTCAGTCTCCTGTCCACTGTGTGAGGTCTGCTCTGTACTGGAAGACATGGCTAGAGCTGCAAGAGAGACAGAAATTATTACAGACTGCAGGGAGAAAAACAGACAGGCAGACATATAGCTTGTATACTCACTTTTTGTAAATTTCTGAATCTTCACACAATCCGCTTGCTTGTAATCTCTTCCAGAGGCTTGAGAGTACTGGACTTTCAGTGCCCACACCCTCTTTTTATACATCTTTGTTTGAGTGGTGGCTTAAACCAGTTCCTGGACATGTTTACTCAGAAAAATGCATGCGCACGCAAATGCAAGCGTACGCAAGTCCTTGCGTCCCTATGTCCATACACCAGCGTCCACATATGTATGGGATGTGGAAATATGACGCCTCAAAAAATGCAACATGTTGCATTAGCCACGCCCCGCCACACACCGTGAAAAGAAGCATTCGTAAGCATCCGCAAGCGAATGCATGCAAACACATGTTCCTGCGTACCTCATGTTAAAGATATGAAAACTGAACGCTAGTGGATGTATGCGGATGAAACGCTGCATTCACAGGTGCTGATGTGAAAGCAGCCTTAATAATTCTCTAAGATCACAATTGTGTTAGTCTGTACGTGTACAGGTTCCCACTATTGAGGTGAGTAGCGTGCTCTGGTTATGCAGTTCTATTAGCAACCAATGTCTCTAACTGAGAACCCTGTGGTGGGGCCTGAGCTCAGGACTTACCATCGGTAATCAAATCACTGATGAGGATGGCTAATCGTCCATTCGACTGTTTAGCTGTGAGGCTGAGGAGTGGATCCTGGACTTGTCACCTGGAGCTTAGTTTAAGCCTGATTGGCTAGCAAGAAGTCCTCCACGTCACAGTAGATGCCTTGGGGGAATCCAATTCTATATTCAACCGTAGTCATCCCACCAAAGTAATTCTTTCTCTCTAACAGGAGTCACGGGAACAGGTACACGTTTCTTCAGAACTCTGGTCAGTTGTTGGAACATTTTGAACTTTGAGCTCCCAGGATGGCAGTGGATAATCCTACTCCAGTTAGCTCGAACTAAAAAACACCATGAGGTCTACAATAGATTCTTTTCAAGAGGAAACCATGACCTCTTGTGGCCGGAGACCAATACTGCAACAATTTCTATTAATTACCATCTCACATATAAGCAGTAGGAAGCTACACACCCTCCCTTTAAGAAACTTTGCTCCCAGTAGATATTTTGATCTAATACTGGATATACCTGGGTGCTGAAGTAAGAATATGCAGTTCACACTGCTATCCTTCATCTATTTGATCTAATATTGAATAGACCAGTAAGAAGAGGACACTCACACTGCTATCCACGCTGCCTATTTAATCTAACACTAGAGATGAGTAAAGATAAGAAATTAAACTCTAGTCAAATTTTCCAAAAATCTGCATTTGCCAAAATTTGACGTCATGATGACGATGGCTTCCCACCTTCCCGGGCAGAACCCTCCTAGGTGCTATGACACTTGTCAGTCAGAGGCAGAGGTTCCAGAGAGGAAAGTGGAGGGTGAGTGTAGCAATTTTTTACATTTTTTTCCATATTACCTTTATTGTGTTCTGGGTTATTGAGAGAACCCAGAGTATAATAAGTGACATTAGATTCGCAGAGTACTTTCTCCACAAATTGCATTTCCCAAGGAAAATCATGCGTACAGCTTCCCAAGCTGCTGTCCATCCTTTCCTTCTAATATAATACTTGAAGTACCAGGGGTACTGAGGTAAGAAGAGGCTCCTCACACTAATCTCCACCCGATTTTTCCTATCTAATACTGTAAATATCAAGTTCGGTCCTCACTAGAGTTGAGCGATACCGTCCGATACTTCAAAGTATCGGATCGGAATGGATCGGCCGATCTTAAAAAAAAGTATCGGTATCGCCGATTCCGATACCGGAAGTCCCATTCAAGTCTATGGGACTTCCGGTATCGGAATAAGAAAAATCCTGTTTTTCCCTTGTACAGCCTCTCTGGGGTCTGTACGGGCCTTTCGGGGGGCTGTGCCGGCCTGCCAGGGGGTCTGTGCAGGCTCCGGTGGGCTGTGCCGGCCTGCCGGGGGGCTGTGCCGGCCTGCCGGGGGACTGTGCAGGCTCCGGTGGTCTGTGCCGGCCTGCCGGGGGGCTGTGCAGGCTCCGGTGGGCTGTGCCGGCCTGCCGGGGGGCTGTGCCGGCCTGCCGGGGGTCTGTGCAGGCTTCGGGGGTCTGTGCAGGCATCGTCCGATGGGACTACAAGTCCCATCGGGCGATGCCTGCTACCATGACAGTGATTGACACATTAGCCAATGATGGGACAGTAGTAGTCCCATCATCCGGCTAATGTGTTGAATGTAAAAAAAAAAAAATTACATGCTACATACATACAACATGCATACTACATACATGCTACATTCATACTACATGCTACATTCATACTACATATATACTACATGCAACATACATACTACATATATACTACATGCAACATACATACTACATATATACTACATGCATGCAACATGCATACTACATATATACTACATGCTACATACATACTACATATATGCTACATACATACTACATATATACTACATGCATGCTACATACATACTACATATATACTACATGCATGCTACATACATACTGCATGCTACATACATACTACATGCTACATACATACCACATATATACAACATACATACTACATGCATGCTACATGCTACATACATACCACATACATACTACATACATACTACATACATACTACATGCTACATACATACTACATATATACTACATGCAACATACATACTACATATATACTACATGCATGCAACATGCATACTACATATATACTATATGCTACATATATACTACATATATACTACATGCATGCTACATACATACTGCATGCTACATACATACTACATACATACTACATATATGCTACATACATACTACATATATACTACATGCATGCAACATGCATACTACATATATACTATATGCTACATACATACTACATATATACTACATGCATGCTACATACATACTGCATGCTACATACATACTACATACATACTACATATATGCTACATACATACTACATATATACTACATGCAACATACATACTGCATGCTACATACATACTACATGCTACATACATACCACATATATACTACATACATACTACATGCATGCTACATACATACCACATACATACTACATACATACTACATACATACTACATGCTACATACATACTACATATATACTACATGCATGCTACATACATACTACATGCTACATACATACTACATATATACTACATGCATGCTACATACTACATGCATGCTACATACATACTACATGCTACATACATACCACATATATACTACATACATACTACATACAATACATTCATACAATACATACATAGACATACAGTACATATAACATAGAGTAACATACTTACCAATACTTGTCACATTGTTCCCCGAAGCCATTGTCTTTTACGGAATAAATATTAGCATAACAAACCACAAAAATACTCACCCACGATCCGAAGCAGTCCACGAGTGTGTCCCGCGACGATCTTGGGTAGAGAACTGCAGCATCAGTGGCGGAGGAATACAGTGCGGAAGGATACCTACCTTCCGTCATTGGATTCCTGCAGCCCGTAGAGAACGGCAGCAACAGCTGATGCTGCAGTTCTCTACCCAAGATCGTCGTGGGACACACTCATGGACTGCTTCGGATCGTGGGTGAGTATTTTTGTGGTTTGTTATGTTAATATTTATTCCGTAAAAGACAATGGCTTCGGGGAACAATGTGACAAGTATTGGTAAGTATGTCACTCTATGTTATATGTACTGTATGTCTATGTATGTATTGTATGAATGTATTGTATGTAGTATGTATGTAGTATATATGTGGTATGTATGTAGCATGTAGTATGTATGTAGTATGTATGTAGCATGCATGTAGCATGCAGTATGTATGTAGCATGCATGTAGTATATATGTAGTATGTATGTAGCATGTAGTATGTATGTAGTATGTATGTAGTATGTATGTAGCATGCATGTAGTATATATGTAGTATGTATGTAGCATGTAGTATGTATGTAGCATGCATGTAGTATGTATGTAGTATGTATGTGGTATGTATGTAGCATGTAGTATGTATGTAGCATGCATGTAGTATATATGTGTTATGTATGTAGCATGCATGTAGTATGTATGTAGTATGTATGTAGCATGCAGTATGTATGTAGCATGTATGTAGCATGTATGTAGTATGTATGTAGTATATATGTAGTATGTATGTAGCATGTATGTAGTATGTATGTAGTATGTATGTAGTATATATGTAGTATGTATGTAGCATGTAGTATGTATGTAGCATGCATGTAGTATATATGTAGTATGTATGTAGCATGTAGTATGTATGTAGTATATATGTGTTATGTATGTAGTATGTATGTAGTATGTATGTAGTATGTATGTGGTATGTATGTGGTATGTATGTAGTATGTATGTAGTATGTATGTAGCATGTAGTATGTATGTAGTATGCATGTAGTATGTATGTAGTATGTATGTAGTATTTTTTTTTTTTTTAACATTTAACACATTAGCCGGATGATGGGACTACTACTGTCCCATCATTGGCTAATGTGTCAATCACTGTCATGGTAGCAGGCATCGCCAGATGGGACTTGTAGTCCCATCGGACGATGCTTGCACAGACCCCCGGACATCAGCACAGCCCCCCGGCAGGCCGGCACAGCCCCCCGGCAGGCCGGCACAGACCCCCACAGGGTGCACAGACCACCGGCAGGCCGGCACAGCCCCCCGGCAGGCCGGTACAGACCCCCACAGGGTGCACAGACCACCGGCAGGCCGGCACAGCCCCCGGCAGGCCGGTACAGACCCCGGGCAGTCCACACAGCCCCCCGGCAGGCCGGCACAGCCCCCCGGCAGGCCGGCAGAGACCCCCGGAAGGCCCGAAATGGCGGCGCATCATGATACGCACTCACCCCGCGCATCATGATGACGTCAGGCTGTCAATCAACTTTGAACTTCCGATTCCGATGCCGACTTCCGATATTGAAAAAATATCGGAAGTCGGTATCGGAATTCCGATACAGCAAGTATCGGCCGATACCCGATACTTGCGGTATCGGAATGCTCAACACTAGTCCTCACTGCTTCTTCTGATTCCCTGCCTCTTGCTCTGGAATCCTCAAGTCTCTCACACTGAGCTGGGACTTCCAGGTTTCACGACGCTTGGGAGGGTTCTGCAAAAGTGTGCAGAATGTCATATCACCATGATTTTATTTCAGGATGAAAGGCAGGGAATCAGAAGATATAGACAGGATCTTTTGATATCCCTTTATAAGCAAATAACAAAACTCACATTTTTGGCAGATGTTTTGTAAAATTTAAGCAGAATTCAATTCCACTCAAATGTATTCATTCATCTTTAGCATTGAGGTAAGAAGAAGATGTTCATGCTGCAGTCTACTATCTCTTTCTGATCTATTGTTAAAGATATTAATATCAATGGAGCTGAGGTAAGAAGAGACTGCTTACACTGTTGTCCATCTTGTCTTTTCAGTCTGACATTGGAATTACTTAGAAAAGGGAATATAAAGCTGCTAAATATTGTGGACTGTGCCTCTCCAGCATGCTATTAGTGCATGTGTAGAGTGACTGCAATAGGACTCAGGACTAGAGTTGAGCGACTTTGGTCGGATCGAGTTTCATGAAACAAAATTTGTTTCAGATGAAACTGGCCCGACTAGGGAAAGAAAAGTCGGAGATTCATCCGAAACCCGACCCCAATGCAAGTCAATGGGAAATAAAAGTCGGCATTTAGCAGATGACATTCATCCACTCAATGCCGACTTTTATTCACCATCGACTTGCATTGGGGTCGGGTTTCAGACGAAACTCCGACTTTTTTTGCCCTAGTCGGGCCAGTTTCATCTGGAACAAATTTTGTTTCATGAAACCTAAAGACCAAAGTCGCTAAACTCTACTCAGGACCCTTTCTTTTAGATAAAATGAAGTATTTATTGTGGTGGATTTGCTTACTGTGGTGGACTCCGCTTTTATAAATTGAATCAGCTAGTAAATCATAAAAGGATATTATTCAAACACAGAATAGTGGAAAGTATAACTCCATACCATTGTAAATGTCTGCTTGTTTTTTGTAGAAAACCTTCACTTTTATGGATAGCATTAGATGTGAAACTTTACTGCTAAGATTTGACATTTTCACAAGAAAAAGACAGCGTGACCTATGAGGGTTGATTGATTAAATCTTTAGTTTGAAAATGCCTGAATTTCCTTGATTTTAACCTACAGTTTTCAAATGAACACTCTGCATGACCTTGTAGAATATATCATCATCCCAGATATTAATTATACACAGCCTGGAACAAGGTAATAGTGGCAGCTATAGTATATGGTGCAGTTCTCCTGATGCAGCTTTAAATTGCATTACTAATTATCCCATTAGAAATAACTGGAAGCTGGAAGTCATATCTTTCTAACAGAATCAGATATATTATTATTATTATTATTACTCTACAGTATTTTGTATATTTAAATTGCATCATTTTGGGGTTGATGTAAAGTAATACTTAACTTTTATGTTTGTGGGTGGTAGCAAGCAACATCAAATATGCCATTGATTTTGGGTTTTGTATTTATACCGTTCACTCTATAGTATAAACCGCTGATTGTTACAATTACATTGATGCACAATTTATTTAGCTTTTTGGTTTTCTACATTTGCACTGTGAAAGCTCTTATGGGCAGGGTCATCAATATCTTTGCATTATTTGTTGTATTATTGTTAACTTTGTTATGACTAGTGTATATGAATGGTTGAATTGAAAATGCTGTAGAATATGTTGGCGCTATATAAATAAAATGTATTATTATTATTATTAATAATAATAAAAACACTTTCTTTAGAAACAATTTATTTTTGGCAGCACTTGAAGGCTCATAAAATTGGTATTTTCCTGCCAAAGGGCATAGTGAGCGAGCTTGCTTTTTGTGAAAAAGCTTGTAGTTTTCATTGGGAAGATACAGTTTTTTGATCAATTTTGATGTTGTACATAATGCAGAATAAAAATGCTTTCATTTGAAATTTAAGTACTTGAAACAGCAAAAGTGCATATGTTTTTTTCTTTCCTTTTTTCTTGTTGTTTCACTGGTTTCTAAAGCAACCTGTCAAGTCAAATACATCACAATGGATGGTGTCGCAGGAGGTGACAGAGTCCCACTTTCTGTCTGATAACATAGTAGTAAATGTACTGTCTCATTTGCGATGCACCAGCGATCCCGACCAACGATATGACGCGGTCAGGATCGCTGGTGCATTGCTAAGTGGTCGCCAGTGAGCTGCCACACAGGCAGATCTCACCAGCGACATAGCGGGGGTCCGGGTTCGCTACTTACCTGTCAGACGCGGCGATCCTGACGTCCTCCCACCCGCGTCCACGCGTCGCTCGTCTCCACAGCAGGAAGCCCAGCAGGAAGCTGACGACGAGAAACGGTCCAGGACGTTCTCGCGCGATCAGCGATAACCAGCGGGGGAGCGGTCGGAGGTAAGTATCAGACATAGCGATATCGCTAGCAATATCGCTATAACGTCACAAAAACCAGTGACATTATAGCGATATTGCTAGCGATTATCCCTTAGTGTGACAGGCCCTTAAGTCCTGGCTATAGGATTAGTATGTCAGCTGCTTAAAGCATATAGTAGTGACAAATATTCCTTTACTTAACCAAAAGTTTCAATGGCCTGCCCTCATCCTATATCTAAATTCTTTGACCTAGTCAAAGTACAATTACAATGCAGGGTGGGTATGGGTTAAACTGGCCGTAAAGATAAGATAAAATGAGGGCAGAATTCACTAATGTCTGCAGGATTGGCTGAGACTCGTATGCATATAGTCACTCTTTACTGTCCCTTGATGGTAAATGTTAAGCATCAGCTTTTGTTCCAAAGGGAAAGAATCTTATTACTGTCTTCCCAACAAAATAAACATGGAGACTTGACTGAGAAGACAAGAAGACATGTTTATTTTGTAGTGGAAAGTGGCTTGACAAAAAAGCACTCATTCCACAAACTCATGAGTATGGTTGATTTAACCCCTTCACCACCCAAGCCTGTTTACTAGTAATGAGTATACTCATTGCTCGGGTTTTCCCGAGCATGCTCGGGTGGTCTCCCGAATATTTTGGCATGCTCAGAGATTTAGATTTTGTTGTCTCGGCTGCATGATTTGCGACTTGTAGACAGGCTGAATACATGTGGGAATTCCCTAACAAACAGGCTTTCCACACATGTATTCAAGCTGTCTAGCAGTCGCAAATCATGCAGCTGAGACGACGAAATCTAAATCTCCGAGCATGCCAGAATACTCAGAGACCACCCGAGCATGCTCGGGAAAACCCAAGCAATGGGTATACTCGCTCATCACTACTGTTTGCATCTTCATGATTAGGACACATTTTACAATTCTAAGAAGTGTTACTTTATGTGGTAATAATGCTTCAACGGGTCCCACTGATTCTGAGAATGTTTTTTCATGACATATTGTACTTCATGCTAGTGATAAAAGCTTTTGATATGACTGAAATTTGAAATTTGGTGAAAAGTTAGAAAATTTCCATAATTTTAATTTTTATTCCCTTAAAAAAGATAGTTATGTCACACAAAATAGTCTATAAATAACATTTCCCACATGTCTAATTTGCATCAGCACAGTTGTTTAACAATTTTTTTCATTAGGAAGCTAAAAGAGTTAGAAATGGGTCAGCGATTTCTCATTTTTCCTACAAAATTTCCAAAAACCAATTTTTAGGGACCACATCACATCTTAAGTGACTTTGAGGGGCAAATAAGTCAGAAAATGCCAAAAATTTACACCATTCTAAAAACTGCACCCCTCAACGTGCTCAAAACACATTCAATAAGTTTATTAACCCTTCAGATGCTTCACTGGAATTTTTGCAGTGTAGAAGTTAAACATGAACATTTAACTTTTTTCAAAAACTTTTATTTTAGACCCAAATTTATTTTTACAAGGGTAACAGGAAAAATGGACTCCAAAATTTGTTGAGAAATTTCTTCTGAGCATGCAGATACCCCCTGTATGGGATAAAATTACTATTTGGGCGGACGACAGGGCTCAGAAGGGAAGGAGCATCGTTTGACTTGTTGAATGCAAAATTGGCTAAAATTAAGAGCAGACACCAGGTCAAGTTTAAATTAATCCAATTTGTCCACAAAATTTGAAAATTATCAATGGTACTTCAAACAATTCATATATCACAAACCAGAGTAAATAAACTCCAGATAGAAGCGTTCCATTAAAATAAGATTTATTTCAATATATTTTTAAAAAAGACATGCACAATAAAATGAAACAAGATGTCTCCAAAAATGAGACGTCACCGCAAATCAGTTAACCATCATCCGTATAAATTTTTGGCAAACAAAAGTACATAAGAATTAAATTCACAGGAAAAAAAAAAAAATTTCTCTCCTTCTATATATATACATATACACTTGGCTATAGAGTCATATGCCTAAGTGTGCTTATTTACAACCATCAATTTCAAAGTATGCAATATATTGTTATGCCGAACAATTATGGTGGACTGATATAATTTGTATTTAAAAAAAAATATATATACCAGGAAATCAATCCTTATATAAAACGGAGCCCAGTTATATTAACCCCATAATCATATGCTTATTCTCAGTAAGATAAATTATACGTATCAAGTGATACAGAGTGCATATTATGCATTTCCAAAAATAACTAAATTTATACCTGGTATTAGGTAGTGGCAGCGTCTCACTACCCCGACGCGCGTTTCGCGGTTTGCTTCTTCTGGGGGCCTAAGCTAAGTAAAGAAGCACACTTAGGCATATGACTCTATAGTCAAGTGTATATGTATATATATATATATATATAAAGAAGGAGAGAAAACATTTTTTTTCCTGTGAATTTAATTCTTATGTACTTTTGTTTGCCAAAAATTTATACGGATTATGGATAACTGATTTGTGGTGACGTCTCATTTTTGGAGACATCTTGTTTCATTTTATTGTGTATGTCTTTTTTAAAAAATATATTGAAATAAATCTTATTTTAATGGAACGCTTCTATCTGGAGTTTATTTACTCTGGTTTGTGATATATACCAGGTCAAGCTTGTAGACCCCCTGATGTGCCTAAAGAATAAAAATGCCCTACAAGTGACCCCCATTTTGGAAACTAGACCCCTCAAGGAACTTATCTAGATCTGTGGTGAGGATCATGAACCCCCAGATGCTTTATAGAAATTTATAAAAAAAATTTTTAGCCCCAATTGTTTTACTTTCACAAGTGTAACAGGAAAAAATGAACCCCCAAAATTGTGCAATTTCTCCTGAGTAAACCAATACTTCATATGTGTGACAAAATTACTGTTTGGGCACACGGCAGGGCTCAGAAGGGAAGGGGCACTATTTGACTTTTGACCAAAGATGACTATATTTTGGAAACTAGACCCCCCAAGGAATGTAAAAGCTTATAACGTTGAGCTAGCAAAATAAATAATAAGATTTTGCCAACAAAAATGTAATTTTAGTCCCAATTTTTTTATTTTCAACAGGGTAACAGGAGAAATTGCACCATACAATTTGTTGTGCAATTTCTCCTGAATACGCCGATACCCTATATATATGGTAAAACTACTGTTTGTGAGCATGGCAGGGCTCGGAAGGAAAGGAGCACTATTTCAAATTTTTGAATGCAAAATTGGCTGGAATCATAAGCGGATGCCATGCTGCATTTGGAGAGCCCCTAATGTGCCTAAACAGTGAAACACCCCGCAAGTTACCCCTTTTTAGAAACTAGATCCTTCTAGGAATGCATCTAGATTTGTGATGATCACCTGTTACTTCACATAAGTTTATAATGTTGAGCTGTGAAAATAAAAAAAATCAAATCTTTCCCACAAAAATGTTATTTTAGCTCCAAATGTTTTACTTTCAAAAGGGTAACAGGAGAAAATTGAACCCAAATACCTCATAAATGAGGGAAAAGAAAAGAAAGAAGTGACGCTTTGTAATGCAGACTTTGATGGAATGGTCTGCAGGAGCCATGTCGCTTTTGGAGAGCATCTCATGTGTATAAACAGTAGAACCCCCTACAAGTGACCCCATTTTCTAAACTAGAGCCATCAAGTAATCTTGAACCCCCTTGAGCGCCCAGGTGCTTCACAGAATTTTACAACTTTGATCTGTGAAAATGAAAAAAAATGTGTCCCACAAAAATGTTTTTGCCCCAATTTTTTTCATTTTCATAAGGGTAGCAGGAGAAAATGTTCATCAAAATTGTTGTGCAGTTTCTCCTAAGTACATTGACAGTGCATATGTGGTCAAAAACTACTTTTACGGCACAGTGCAAAGCTGAGAAGGGAAGAAGTGCCATATTGGAGTTTGGATTTTGCTGTTATGCCATGTCACATTGACAGAGCCCCTGATGTGCAAGTACAGCAGAAACTCTCTATATGTACCTCATTTTACAAATTACACTCCCCCAATGAATTCATCTAGGGGCGCAGTGATCATATAGACACCACATATGCAACACAGAATTTTATACCATTGGGCACAGAAGAAAGAATAATTACATTTTTTACCTCAAAAATGTTGTTTGAGTCCCAAGTTTTTAATTTTTCTAAGGGCTTATAGGAAAAAATGGACCTCAGTTTGTTGTAAAATTTATCCTGAGTGCGCCAATACCCTACATGCAATCGGGAAAGACTTTTCAGGCACAGTGCAAAGCTGAAAAAACCATATTATAGTGGAGATTTTATTGTTATGGATTTTTAGTCACAACGCATTCAACGCCAAACTAGCGTCTTTTTCGACTTGAAAAACATGTTGGTATGGTGTTTAAACGCAATGTGAATAAATAGACTTTTCCTCATCATCATTTCTGAAGAATTGATTCTCTCCAGCAGCACAGCCCACCTACGTGTTCATCAAACTGGATCCAATATCTTCTGGAGGATTTATCCACCAGCCATGGGGCAACAGCAGCTATTTTTCTTCATGTCTACAAAGGAGTTGTGCCTGTCACAACTCCATCAGGTGCACGTAACCAGCACTCTCCTACTCTCCCTTTGTAGGGTATTATCATATTGTGCGCTCTGTTTCCCACTTCTAGATTTAGGCTGGGTTCACACGTAGCGGAAATTACCGCGAGAATTCCGTAATTCCATTCCGCGGGAAAATCGCATTTTAAATTCCCGCGATTTTCCCACGGAAAAACTAGCATTTTGCAAGCGTAATTAGCTTGCAGAACTGCTAGCGTTTTCCAAGCGTTTGACGAGTGTGACCAACTTTTTACTATTGAGGCCACCTATGCGGCATCAATAGTAAAAGATAGAATGTAAAAAATAATTTAAAAAAATATATATTGTTATTCTCACCTTCTGACGTCCTGCGCAGCCTTCCCGCCTCTCTCCACGCTCCCGGTCCCAGTAATCCTTAGCGACAATTACCACGATGACGTCTGTTCTCGCGGGATCGCGACGTCTCGCGATCATTCGCGATGACGTCGCGCGAATGACCGCAAGACTTCGCGATCCCACGAGAATGGACGTCATCGCTCGCAAAGGCTTACTGGGACCGGGAGCGTGGAGAGAGGCAGGAAGGCTGCGCGGGACGTCAGAATGTTAGAATAACAATATTTTTTATTTTAAATTCTATTTTTTACAGGGATATGGTACCCATAGCCCGGAGGACAGTCTCCTCTCCTCCGGACTGTGGGTACCATCCACAAATGTTCTGCTTACTTTTCGCATGGTATGCACAGCCACATGCGGAAAGTAAGCAGAGCAATGCATTCCTATGGGTGCGGGATCGCCGCGATTCCGCAAAATTAATGAGCCTGCTGCGTTTTTTACCGAGAAGCGATTCCGCAGCGGTAAAAACCGCAGCATTAGCACAGCATTGCGGAATCCCATAGGAATGCATGGGATGCTTATTTTTCACGTTTTTGTGGCAAAATCGCGCGGTTAAAACCGCCGCGGAAACGCGAAAAAAACACCACGTGTGAACTCAGCCTTACACCTACAGTCAATCTATGGTGGCTATGAATATTTCTTATACACAGTAGGAATTAGATAGAACTGGAATAATATTATGGGCAGAATTGATGTGCAACATTGAGACTTTTTATAGAGGATAAGCTTACTATTATATGGAATACTGAATTTATTCATTATTTTAAAGATCTGGCTTACAAAACACATCATATTAAAATCATTAAGCTGTAGAAAAGGGTTTATAACTAGTCACTACAGGATGACATTTTTTGCAGTGCTTTATGCCTAAGCATGAAAGTGAATTTGTCCATTTCTCCCTATGTTCGTTAGGTGCTGACTGGCTTTAATTGCACAACCTAGTTATCCAGCAATGAAACAGCAAGTACATATTTCTTGCCAGTCTCTCTATGGTTTGTAAACAATGACAGATCAATAATATCTGCTTCACAGGGTTACAGTTCAGGTGATAAAGATTTGCTTCTAAATCTTATTTTCTTCTCTGTAGGGAGCTCTTATAAGTCTATCAAGCTGAAAAAAGCCAGAATATTATTTCTTCTGTCCTATGCTTTTAAAGTACCGCACTGCTGACCTCTCCAAAGTTATAGAGTCTTGATAAGCACTGGCAGTCAAGATTCTGAAATATATGTGTCAGTTCAAAGCTTAAAATTAACTTCTCAAGTTTTTAAATTGCTTTAAATAGTTAAGGATTGCAATTGACTTGCTTTTACTATCTGCTTTCATAGAATCATAGAATCATAGAATCGTAGAGTTGGAAGGGACCTCCTGGGCCATCTGGTCCAACCCCCTGCTCAAAGCAGGATTCGCTAAATCATCCCAGTCAGATGTCTGTCCAGCCTCTGTTTGAAGACTTCCATTGAAGGAGAACTCACCACTTCTCGTGGCAGCTTGTTCCACTCATTGATCACTCTAACTGTCAAAAAGTTTTTTCTAATATCTAATCTGTGTCTCCTCCCATTCAGTTTCATCCCATTGCTTCTAGTCTTTCCTTGTGCAAATGAGAATAAAGTTGATCCTTCTACAATGTGACAGCCCTTTAGATATTTGTAGACAGCTATTAAGTCTCCTCTCAGTCTTCTCTTTTGCAAACTAAACATTCCCAAAACCTGCAATCTTTCCTCATAAGACAGGGTTTGCAGACCGGTCACCATTCTGGTCGCTCTTTTCTGAACTAGCTACAGTTTGTTGATGTCTTTTTTAAAATATGGTGCCCAAAACTGGACACAATATTCCAGATGAGGTCTGACCAAAGAGGAGTAGAGGGAAATAATGACTTCACGTGATCTAGACTGTATGCTTCTGTTAATACATCCTAGAATTGCATTTGCCTTTTTTTGCTGCTGCATCACACTGTTGACTCATATTCAGTCTGTGATCTATTAGTATACCCAAGTCTTTTTCACATGTGCTGTTGCTTAGCCCTATTCCTCCCATTCTGTATATGCTTTTTTCATTTTTATTGCCCAGATGTAGTACTTTGCATTTTTCCCTGTTAAAAACCATTCTGTTAGTTGCTGCCCACTGCTCTAGTTTATTTGTATCTTTTTGAATCCTCTCTCTCTCTTCTCTAGTATTAGTTATCCCTCCTAGCTTTGTGTCATCAGCAAATTTAATCAGTTTACCCTCAATTCCTTCATCTAAATCATTGATAAAGATGTTGAACAATACAGGGCCCAGGACAGAGCCCTGTGGTACCCCACTTGAGACATTCTTCCAACTGGATGTGCAGCCATTTACGACCACTCTTTGGGTCCGATCACTAAGCCAGTTATGAATCCACCTAAAAGTTGCCTTGTCCATTCCATACTTAGTCATTTTTTCAATAAGGATTGTATGAGATACTTTGTCAAATGCTTTGCTGAAGTCAAGATATACTATATCTACAGCATTTCCTTGATCCACCCAATCAGTGATTCCGTCATAGAAGGAAATTAAGTTAGTCTGACATGACTTATTAGTTACAAACCCATGCTGACTCAGTTTAATCACTTCATTCTTATCCGGGTACTTCCAATTAATGGCAGTTGAAGAATAGAAAAATAGGAATGACATTTTATAGTTTCACAATGTGAGTAGTCTTGTTTGAACTCCAAAAAAATAAATAATGAACAATATCCAATAGCACGAAGGAAAAAAATGCACATAGTCACTGTTTGCCAAAATCTGGCATTGGAGTCCTATAGACAGATTTAGTGTTTATGTCAGACACGGAAGCCCTCTCAGAGCACACTATAAAGAAGGGCGAAAATGTGATGTGAAGAAGTCTTTAATTATATATCTATGCCTCGAAGTTGAAGCTCTGCATCAGAATAACAGAGCTCTGACCTCTAGACAGGTATATTAAGAAACTAGAAAAAGATTTACCATTGTTCAACCCCTGCCAGACATGAGCCAATAAGATACTGCTCTGCAGGAGCTGCGTTCTTTGAAGCCAATGTCAGTAGTGTAATTAAAGTTAAATATTTAAAAAAAAGCGTTGTGGGGTTACCCCAATTTTTGACAACCAGCCTTGCTAAAGCAGACAGCAGGGGGCTGGTGTTCTCAGGCTGGTAAGGAAACATGAATATTGGCCACCCCAGACTAAAAATAGCAGCCCACAGCCCCTCAGAAAAGGTGCACCAATTCTGGTTCTTCTTGCGGTGGCAAGTGGGGTTCATATTAGTTGGGTTGATGTCACCTTTATATTGTCTGCTGACCTCATGCCCATGGGCAGCACGGTGTCTCAGTGGATAGCACTGCAGCCTTGCAGCGCTGGAGTCCTGGGTTTGAATCCCACCAAGGACAACATCTGTAAGGAGTTTGCATGTTTGCGTTGGTTTCCTCCGGGTACTCCAGTTTCCTCCCAGATTCCAAAGGCATACTGATAGGGAATTTAGATTGTGAACCCCATTGGGACAGTGATGATAATATGTGCAAACTGTAAAGCGTTGCAGAATATGCTAGCGCTATATAAAAATAAAATAAAGATTAATATTATTACTAATGGATAGGCATCTAAAAGATGCATTACTAATCCTTTTGTTATATGGTAAATAAAGACACAGCTAGAATAAAGTCTTTTATTTGAAATAAAACAAAACACAATTTTACATTTTTATTTAAAAATAACAAACGCAGTAAGGCTGCGTTCACACGTCGCGGTTTTTTCGCGTTTTCGCGGCAGTTTTAAACGCGCGATTTTGCCGCGAAAATGAGAAAAATAAGCATCCCATGCATTCCTATGGGATTCTGCAATGCTGTGCTAATGCTGGGTTTTTTTCCGCAGCGGAATCGTTTCACGGTAAAAAACACGGCATGCTCGTTATTTTAGCGGAATTTCTGTGATCACGCACCTGTAGGAATGCATTGTTCTGCTTACTTTCCGCATGTGGCTGTGCCCACCATGCGAAAAGTAAGCAGAACATTTGCAGATGGTACCCACGGTCCGGAGGAGAGGAGATTGTCCTGCGAGCTCTGGGTACCATATCCCTGTAAAAAATAGAATTAAAATAAAAAATATTGCTATTCTCACCTTCCAGTGTCCCGCGCAGCCTTCCTGCATCTCTCCATGCTCCCAGCATCTTCCGGTCCCAGTAATCCTTTGCGAGAATGACCACGATGACGTCTCGCGGTCATTCGCGATGACGTCGCGGGACCGCGACTTTTCGCGGTCATTCGCGTAAAGGATTACTGGGAACCGAAGATGCCGGGAGCGTGGAGAGAGGCGAGAAGGCTGCGCGGGACACTGGAAGGTGAGAATAATATAGGCAGCATCAGTAGTAAAAAGTTGGTCACACTTGTCAAACACTGTGTTTGACGAGTGTGACCAACCTGTCAATCAGTTCTCCAAGCGATGCTCCAGATCGCTTGGAAAACGCTAGCAGTTCTGCAACCTAATTACGCTTGCAAATCGCTATGGAATTCCGGAATTCTCGCGGTAACTTCCGCGAGAGTTCTGCTACGTGTGAACGTAGCCTTATACTCACCTATGCCTACTTCCACTGAATCCCTCATCTCCTGTAAGAAAGTATCAAGGTGCTAGCAGGGATCTCACCAAGGTCACCGCAGTTCAGCCCGGCTAGGAACATAGCCTTAGTGATCGGAGAAAACTTTGATGACATCACCGCTAGTCATTGATGCTGCGCTCGCAGCAGTTCAGTCACCAGCGGTTCTCAGCCTGGACGGTAGCACCTTGGCTTTTCCCAGGTTGAAAATTATTTATCCCCAGATGTAGATTACAACGTGGGACAGAACAACAGAGAGGTGAGGGATATTGTTGTTTTATCTTTTTTTTCTTACAGGAGAACGAGGGCTTCGGTGGAATTAGGTGTTAGGTGAGTGTAGCTGTATTTGTTATTTTTAAATAAAAAAGAAAAAGTGTGTTTTGTTTTACTTCAGATAAAAGACTGGTGGGAAGGGCAATATCCATGGCCCCTTAAAAGCCTGAGAATAATTGCCCCCTGCTCTCTGCTTTAGCAAGGTTGGTTGACAAAAATGGGGGAGACCTCACACCATTTTTTTAAATTATTTTAATAATTTAAAAATACGGCATGGGAACCCCTATATTCTTGACAACCAACTTTGCTGAAGCTAACAGCTGAGGGTTGCAGGCCCCAGCTGTGAGTTTTGCCTGGCTGGTTATCAAAAATACGGAGGAACTTATGAAATTTTTTTTAAATTAATTATTTACAGTGCAGGAGTTGGCTGATGAATGCTCCCATCAACCGCTCCTACTCTCACTGTTATTAACGGCAGCAGGCGTCGGCTGATTGGAGCGGTAGTCCCATCAGCTGACACTAATGACCGGAGGTGCACTGTATACTTCCGATCACAGCTGCGTGCTCACGCTGCCTTTTGACAACGTGGGGAACTGAGGCTATCTGATCGGCGGTGATAATTTCATCACCGTTTAGAAGCTGCTTTTGCCACGCTGTCAAGCACATGATAGTGCGACAAACACCCAGTGTTCAGGTAGCCGAACCCAAACAGTAACATGGATTTCCTGGTGAAGTCCATGTACAGTGTCCATGCCTGAACAGTAGAGTGTTAGGTACGGATGCTGAACTTTACTGTTCGGGTTCGTCCTTCTCTAGTAATAATCCTTTAAATAATAGATTTTAAATGCATGTAGTTTCACAAATTAACAGTCACTACGACTCATGAATATGGTTGCAGTACAGTTTCATTTTGTGAAAGGCTCTTACAAAGCAAATAACTGTGTGTCAGGGGTTCTTTTTTTTAAATCAGATACATTTTTATTAAACCAAATTCAGGTACAAACAATAGAACAAAAATCGCAATGAAAACATTAACAATGGTCATTAGTTTCAGAAATTCCCTCCCTTCCCCTCTCCCCATTACATACAAGAGCAGCAAATAATGCATGGTGTAACCTAAGTTCAGGGTCATCTTCTCTCCACCCAAGGTGTCCACAGTGTCTCAAATGTTCATATGCTTTTCTCTTAATGTAAATATCTTTTTCCATATTCACAATATAGTCAGACAGTCTGAAAAATTCCCTCAATGTCAGCGGATCTTCATTTATCCGGTATCTTGCGATCAGTTTTCGTGCAATATATAATAATCTAGCTACAGCCACCTTATATTTATTATGTAAATGGTCCTCCTCCACATATCCCTGTATATACACCACAGGATCCCTCTCAATCCTACAACCATACGCTCCTCCTATGGCATTAAGCACTGCCGTCCAATATAGGTTCAGGTTTGGACACTGCCATAACATATGGAGAATTCCAGCCCCCTCCATTCGGCAACGAGGACACTCAGAAGTCTGTCTCAGACCCGCTCTATACAGCCTTCAGGAGTCCTATATACTCTATGGAGTACATATATCTCTGCAAGAGTCTGCCCAGTTCACTCAGCAGTGTCAGGGGTTCTTGAAATTAGTTTTTATAGTCAAGCAGCAGCAGCAGCACACAAATGTAAACTCACACACCATTCACACAATGCCAAGCATTTGCTGGAGCAGTGGACATCATATTGCCATTATACTCTGGAGTAGAGGAAATGTTTTTTGAAGAGACATATCTGAATTTTCTGGATGCTCAATGAATGCTACCTATTGGATAATTTAGCAATCGCATTTGGTAGAGGAGTAGTCATTTAATTATTTTAGGGGAAAATTTTTTTGAATCCCTTCACCATCTGGTGTTTTTCAATTTTTTTTCATTTTTTTGTTTCTTCCTCTCACTCCTCCAAGAGCCATAACTATTTTACAATCCATCAATATGGCCTTATGAGGATTTGCTTTCTGCAGGACCAGTTGTACTTTTGATGACGCCATTGATTTTACCATAAAGCATACTGAAAAACGTGAAAAAAATTCCAAGTGAGGTGAATATGAAAAACAATGTAATTCGACAATTGTTTTCTGGGTTCTCTATTTACTATGTTCACTACATAGTAAAACTGACATTGCAATATGATTCCCCAGGTCAGTACACAGATACCAAACATGCACGTTTTTTTTTTTATTTAAGTAGTGAAAAAAAGGTTAGTTTTGTCACCAATTTCCATGACCCATAATGTTTCCATTGTTTATGGTATGGGGATGTGTGAGGGCTTATATTTTGCAGCCTGAACTGTCCTTTTTAATGATTCCATTTTAGGGTACATATGATGCTTTGATCACCTCTTATTGCAGTGTTACGGTGGCAAAAAAAACTGTCATTTTGGTGGTTTTAATTTTTTCATGCTACGCTATTTACCACTCAGATTAATTTATAGTTTGATAGATCGTACTTTTACAAAAGCAGCAGTACCAAATAGGTGTATTTTTAATTTTTTCATATTTAATGTGACAAAAAAGAAGGTAATTTGTGTTTTTTCATAGTTTTTGAAAATGTTTTTATTTTATTCAATAGTCCCCTTAGGAGACTTGAAGCTGTGATGATCCGATCGCTTCTGCTACATATAGCAGGGCTTCAGCACTGCTATCTATGCAGAAATCATGATCAATGAATACCAGCCATGAGTCAGCATTCACATAAGGTTTGGAAAGACAGAAACAGGGGTCATCAGAAGACCGGTCTGCATCCCACGATCAAGAGATAGGTGCGACAATGGTCGGGATGAAACCTGCTGTCAGTGATTGAAAACTGGCTTAGGCTAGTTTCACACTTGCTTTTTTTTGCAGCGCGTTTTTCCCGCAAAAAAACGCATTGAAAAAACGCATACAAAAGCATACAACTGCTGCGTTTTTTTCAAACATTTTTATGAGCATGCATGAAAAAAACGCAGCGTTTTTATGCGTTTGTATGCGTTTTTAGTGCGTTTTTACCGCGTTTGCGTTTTTTTCCAACATTAGGTGGCCCCTCACACTAACCCAAACCATGACTTTACTAACCCTAACCCTGACCCTAACCCTAACCCTAACCCTAACCCTGACCCTAACCCTAACCCTGACCCTAACCCTTAACCAAACCATACTTAACCCTAACCCAAACCCTAAACCCTAACTAACCCTAACCCTAACCCTAACCCTGACCCTAACCCTAACCCTAACCCTGACCCTAACCCTAACCCTAACCCTAACCCTGACCCTAACCCTTAACCAAACCATACTTAACCCTAACCCAAACCCTAACTAACCTTAACCCTAACCCTAACCCTGACCCTAACCCTTAACCAAACCATACTTAACCCTAACTAACCTTAACCCTAACCCTAACCCTGACCCTAACCCTTAACCAAACCATACTTAACCCTAACCCTGACCCTAACCCTAACCCTGACCCTAACCCTTAACCAAACCATACTTAACCCTAACCCTGACCCTAACCCCAACCCTAACCCTGACCCTGACCCTTAACCAAACCATACTTAACCCTAACCCTGACCCTAACCCCAACCCTAACCCTGACCCTGACCCTAACCCTAACCCTAAACCCCCTTAACTAACCCTAACTCTAACCCAAACCCCTAAATTCCATGGTTAACAAAAAAAAACGCATGTGCAAAAAAACGCATACATGAGCATGCCAGTGCGCATGTATGCGCATCCATAGGCTATAATGGCCATTTTTAGCGCAAAACGTGCGCATATGTGCGCATGCGCTTTTTTGCAGGGCCAAAAAATGCAACATGCTGCGTCTGGAAAATACAAACGCACACCCCAAAAAAATGCAGCGCATGAAAATCGCATACATGTGCTTACCAGCGCGCAGGTATGCGCACCCATGTTAAATATAGGGGAAAAAACGCATGCGCACATATGCGTTTTTTTCCAGCGCTAAAAAACGCAAATGTGAAACCAGCCTTAACTGGTTAAAAAAACTCAATTCAAAGTGTTACTGCATCTGTAATGACATCCAAGACTGATTGATGTTATTCTACCAACATGGTGACTTTGGATGCGATGTCTGTCATGTGACCAAAGTTCATTAGGTTTCTTTGCTTCATCGCAGCACAACACAACTGAATGGGGTCACATTCAAAGTTACCGAGTCAAGCAAGTCGCAAAAAGCCCAGTGACAGCGAATATTTTACAACTTGCTTGTCTCAATTCTATCCCATTCACTTGTATTGCACTGCAATGTAGCAGCGACACTTAGCAAACCTTGGTCGCACAACAATGACGCGGCCAAAGACCCTGTGTACCCCCAGCCTAAAGAGTTACTAATTCTCTTCAGAATGAGCTCTCTGCTAAAAATTTTTGTTGATCTCATTCTGCTGCCTGCAATGGACTGTCGAATACAAAGGCTATAAAAGACAAATGATGCAAATAATTTATATTTTAACCCCTTCATGACCAAGCCTATTTTGACCTTAATGACCAGGCCATTTTTTTGCAATTCTGACCAGTGTCCATTTATGAGGTAGTAACTCAAGAACGCTTCAACGGATCCTAGCGATTCTGAGATTGCTTTTTCGTGACATATTGGGCTTCATGTTAGTGGTAAATTTAGGCGATAATTTTTGTGTTTATTTGTGAAAAAATCAGAAATTTGGCAAAAATTTAGAAAATGTCACATTTTGAATTTTTATTCTGTTAAACCAGAGAGTTATGTTACACAAAATAGTTACTAAATAACATTTCCCACATGTCTACTTTACATCAGCACAATTTTGGAAACAATTTTTTTTTTGTTAGGAAGTTGTAAGGGTTAAAAGTTGACCAGTGATTTCTCATTTTTACAACAAAATTTACAAAACCATTTTATCTAGGGACCACCTCACATTTGAAGTCACTTTGAGGGGTTTATATGGCAGAAAATACCCAAAAGTGACTCCATTCTAAAAACTGCACCCATCAAGCAACTCAAAACTACATTCATGAAGATTATTAACCCTTCAGGTGTTTCAAAGGAACTAAAGCAATGTGGAAAGAAAAAATGGACATTTTAACTTTTCCAACAAAAATTTTCTTTTAGCATCAATTTTTTCCTTTTCACATGGGCAACAGGATAAAATGGATCTTAAAATTTGTTGGGCAATTTCTCCTGAGTACACCGATACCTCATATGTGGTCATAAACCACTGTTTGGGTGCATGGCAGGGCTCAGAAGGGAAGGAGCGCCATTTGACTTTTTGAATGGAAAACATGCTGGAATATTTAGCGGTTGCCATGTCGCGTTTGGAGAGCCCCTGTGAGCCTAAACATTGGAGCTCCCCCACAAGTAACCCCATTTTGGAAATAAGACCCCCAAAGGAACTTATCTACATGCATAGTGATCACTTTGAGCCTCCAGGTGCTTCAGAAATTGATCGGTAAAAAAAAAAGTACTTTTTTTTCACAAAAATTTTCTTTTAGCCTCAGTTTTTTCATTTTCACATGCGCAACAGGATAAAATGGATGACAAAATTTGTTGGGCAATTTCTCCTGGTACACCGATACCTCATATGTGGTCATAAACCACTGTTTGGGTGCACGGCAGGGTCCGGAAGGGAAGGAGCGCTATTTGACTTTTTGAATGGAAAATTAGCTCCAATCGTTATCGGACACCATGTCGCGTTTGGAGAGTCCCTGTGTACCTAAAGAGTGAAAAACCCCCACAAGTGACACCATTTTGGAAACTAGACACCTTATGGAACTTATCTAGATGTGTAGTGAGCACTTTGAACCCTCA
Source organism: Dendrobates tinctorius (assembly GCF_039654945.1). NCBI lineage: Eukaryota > Metazoa > Chordata > Amphibia > Anura > Dendrobatidae > Dendrobates > Dendrobates tinctorius. The sequence goes on along the minus strand of NW_027361698.1, from coordinate 13,081,789 downwards.
GGTGCTTCACAGAAGTTTATAATGCAGTTCAGTGAAAATAAAAAATCATTTTTTTTCCTCAAAAATGATTTTTTAGCACGCTATTTTTTATTTATTTCACAAGAGTAACAGGACAAATTGGACCACAAAAGTTGTTGTCCAGTTTGTACTGAGTACACCGATACCCCATATGTGGGGGGGACCACTGTTTGGGCGCACGGCAGGGCTCAGAAGGGAAGGAGAACCATTTGACTTTTTGAAATGAAAATTACCTCTAATCTTTAGCGGACACCATGTCGTGTTTGGAGAGCCCCTGTGTGCCTAAACATTGGAGCACCCCCACAAATGACCCCATTTTGGAAACTAGACCCCCTAAGGAACGTTTCTAGATGCATAGTGAGCACTTTGAACCCTCAAGTGCTTCACAAAAGTTTATAACGCAGTGCCGTGAAAATAAAAAAATATTTTTTTCCTCAAAAAATTATTTTTTAGTGCGCAATTTTTTATCTTCACAAGGGTACCAGGTGAAACTGGATGCCAAATGTTGGTGTCCAGTTTGTTCTGAGTGCGCTGGTACCCCATATGTGGGGGGACCACTGTTTGGGCACACGTCGGGGCTCGGAAGAGAAGTAGTGACATTTTGAAATGCTGACTTGTCTGCGGGCATCATGTTACATTTGCAGAGCCACTGATGTACCTAACTGTGGAAAACCCCACAAATGACCCCATTTTGGAAGCTAGACCCCAAGGAACTTATCTAGATGTGTGATGAGCACCTTGAACCCCCAAGTACTTCACAGAAGTTTATAACGCAGAGCCGTGAAAATAAAAAATCATTTTTTTTTTCTCAAAAAAAATTATTTTTAGCCAGCAATTTTTTTTCCACAAGGGTAACATGATAAATTAGACTCCAAAGTTGTTGTCCAGTTTGTCCTGAGTACGCTGGTACCCCATATGTGGGTGGGGACCACTGTTTGGGCACATGTCGGGGCTCGGAAGGGAAGTAGTGACATTATGAAATGCAGACTTTGATGGAATGGTCTGCGGGCGTCATGTTACATTTGCAGAGCCCCTGATGTACCTAAGCTGTGGAAACCCCCCACAAGTGACCCTATTTTGAAAACTAGACCCCCCAAGGAACTTATCTAGATGTATGGTGAGCACTTTGAACCCCCAAGTGCTTCACAGTAGTTTATAACACAAAGCTGTGAAAATAAAAAATCATTTTTTTCCTCAAAAAATGATTTTTTAGCTCGAAAATTTTTGTTCTCACAAGGGTAACAGGAGACATTGGACCCCAAAAGTTGTTGTCCAGTTTGTCCTGAGTACGCTGATACCCCATATGTGGGGAGAACCATTGTTTGGGCGCACGTAGGGGCTCAGAATGGAAGTAGTGACGTTTTGAAATGCAGACTTTGATGGAAAGGTCTGCAGTCATCATTACGTTTGCAGAGCCCCTGCTGTGCCTAAACAGTAGAAACCCCCACAAGTGACCCCATTTTGGAAACTAGACCTTCCAAGGAACTTATCTAGATATGTGGTGAGCACTTTGAACCCCCAAGTGCTTCACAGAAGTTTATAACGCAGAGATGTGAAAATTAAAAAATCATTTTTTTCCACAAAAATCATTTTTTAGCCCCCAATTTTTTATTTTCCCAAAGGTAACAGGAGAAATTAGACCACAAAAGTTGTTGAGCAATTTTTCCTGAGTATGCTGATACCCCATATGTTGGGGTAAACCACTGTTTGGACACACGTCGGGGCTTGGAAGGGAGGGAGCACCGTTTGACTTTTTGAACGCAAAATTGGCTGGAATCAATGGTTGCACGATGTTGCGTTTGGAGATACCCTGATGTGCCTAAACGGTGGAAACCCCTCAATTCTAACTCCAACCCTAACCCCAACATACCCCTAACCACAGCCCTAACCCCAACACATCCCTAACCCTAATCCCAACCCTAACCATAACCCTAACCCCAACACACCCCTAACCCTAATTCCAACCCTAACCCTAATTCCAACCCTAACCCAACCCTAAACCTAGTTCTAACCCTAACCCTAATTCCAACCCTAACCCTAATTCCACTCTAACCCTAATTCCACTCTAACCCTAATTCCACCCTAACCCTAATTCCAACCTTAACCCTAATTCCAACTCTAACCCTAATTCCAACCCTAACCCTATTTCGAACCCTAACCCTAATGGAAAAATAAACATAAAAATAATTTCTTTATTTTATTAGTTGTTCCTGCCTATGGGGGTGATAAACGGGGGTTTATTTACTTTTCATTCTATTTTGATCACTGTGAGAGTTTATCACAGTGATCAAAATGAATGAATGAATCTGCAGCCGGCAGGCGCACTGCGCATGTGCCCGCCATTTTCCAAGATGGCGGCACCCATGAAGCAGGACTGCGGGACACCGGGAGCCGGAGACGGACATTGGATGTACAGGAGGGGTGAGGGGGGGTTGGAAGGTGGGGGAGCCTAGAGAAGGGGGAGGGGAACAGATGATGACGGCGGTGGCACATCACTGCCGTCAGTCGGTATCGGGGGCCGATCGGCCCCGTGAGTCGGTGGGGGGTCGGGGGGTCGGATCACGGTCTCCAGCCATGTCCGATGCTACTGCAGCATCGGCCATGGCTGGATTGTAATATTTCATCAATTTTCATTGATGAAATATTACTATCGCTTTGATTGGCTGTTTTACTTTTAACAGCCAATTAGACCGATCGTAGCCACGTGGGGGCGAAGCCACACCCCCTGTGGTGAAGAACAAAGCCCTCTGTATCTGCGGGTTGGGTGACCTTTTAGTGACCCCAGTCACCCGACCCGCAGGGGTGCTTTAAAGTCATGATGCCACATAGGCGTCACTGGTCAGATTGGCACCAGTTTTCATGACGCCTATGTGGCGTCATTGGTTCGGAAGGGGTTAAAGAATAGACTAGGGAATTGAATAAATTACAATTTTTTAATATAAAGCTTTTATTGAATAAGTGCCTAGGGCGATTTCTATGATTTACTCACTTATATAGTGCCAGTAATTACATAGCCCTTTACAGACATCTTCACTGTCCTCAGTGGGGCTCACAATCTAGATTTTCTATTGGTATGTCTTATGAATATTGAAGGAAATTGGTGGAAACACAGGAGTACATAAAAACTCCTTACAGATGGTTGTCCTTGGTGGGATTTGAACCCAGGACTCCAGCGCTGCAGTGCTAACCACTGGGCCACAGCATATACATACACATACAGCATATAGTATACCCATTATTGTTGTGAGTTCATTTTCCCCTTCACCATTGAGGTCTGATGAACTCCCTCTTCTGGTGAAGGAAGGTAGTGAGGCTGATTACAAAGCACCTGAGCAGAATGATGATGACTGGGTGACTGGAATTGCTGACTGGATATAAGGCAGCCGACACCCTTCTGCCTTGCGGGTGATTTCTCTGAGGGATTCTTGGAGACCAGTCTGATTCCTGCTCCTCAAAAGCTAAGTTTTCTGCTCTTCTTTTTGCATTTGTGTTTTGGTTTTGTTTTGCCTTGTTTTTCTGGATTTCTGCCTTTCCCTGCTGGGTGAGCTGAATTCCTTTTTGCTCTGTCTTCAGAAAATACCTGAGTACTGATATAGTCTTTTTGAAGCCTAGCGCCTTCAGGGCCTTTTTCTCTATCAGTCTGTTGGCTCTTGTTTTGAGAGGGTTTTGCCGGATTGCAGACAGCAGCTTTCCTGTCCTGTCCTATTTAGTTAGCTTGGGCCCCATCATTTGCTCAGCCTATCTTTCTATCTGTGTGAGTGTTTTTTCATCTTGCTTCACCGTCATTATATGTTGGGCGCTGCCTATTGCTTTGGGGTCTGCTCTGGGGCAGTTTAGATTTTCCTTTCTGTCTTTAGGCTATGTAGTTCTCCGGCTGTGATCGAGGGGTCTAGGGCACCGTAGGAACCCCCCATGGCTACTGCTAGTTGTTGTTGTTAGGTTCAGGGGTTTGCAATCCAAAAGCTGCCAACTTCTCTGGTTTTCTGGACTTAGCTAGTATTTCTGTTTTTGCCTCCTACGGTGACTCATTCATAGCACATTATATTCAGCAAACGGGTTTTCAGCTTTATTAGGTACACACATCTTTGGATGGGGATGGATGAGGCGTGTTTCCCAAGTGCTGAGTTTGAAGGACTAAAAGATGAGGGGCAGCTGCTGCCTCCATAAGCTGCAGCTTCTGTTAATATTTGTCCTTTGTAAAATTACCGTATTTTCCGGCGTATAAGACGACCGGGCATATAAGACGACCCCCCCCAACTTTTCCAGTTAAAATAGAAAATCTTCTTAAAAGTCGGGGGGTGTTCTTATATGCCTTGTGTCATCTTATATGCCGGGTGCGGAGCAATCTGCATATGATAGGGGAGTGGTCCCGATGAAGAAGGGAGGGTGTAAGTGGAGTTATCATCCCCTTTTACCTCATTGGTGGCAGCGGTGCTATCTGCGGGTCTCTGTGCTGGGAATCAGCGGCTCCTCCATCTGCAGTGTGGCAGCTTAGTGCTGGGGGTCGGCGGCTGCGGCGGCTCTCTGTCCAGCATCGGGGCTCCTCCGGCATTTCTCCAAAGCCTGGAGGCCCAGGCAGCTCCATTGCTGCGATGCAGTGGCCTCCGGGAAAATGGTTGCTGGAGCCCACGCAAGCTCAGATTCAGATCTCGTCTCCCGAGATCTCGGGATGAGATCTGAATCTGAGCATGCGCGGGCTCCAACGGCCATTTTCCCAGAGGCCACCGCATCGCAGCAATGGAGCTGCCTGTGCCTCCGGGCTATGGGGAAATGCCAGAAGAGCCCCGATGCAGGACAGAGAGCCGCCGCAGCCACCCCCCAGCACAGTGCCCCCATGCTAGACAAAGAGGAGCCGCAGCCGACCCCTAGCACAGAGCCGCCACACTGCTGAAGGAGGAGCTGCCGCACCGCTGCCACCAATGAGGTAAAAGGGGTTGATAACACCACCTAACCCTCCCTTCTTCATCGGGACCACTCCCCCCATATGCACTTGGCGTATAAGACGCCACCCGGCGTATAGGGCAACCCCTGACTTTTAAGAAGATTTTCAGGGGTTAAAAAGTTGTCTTATATGCCAGAAAATACGGTATGCCTAATTTTACTTCTGGTTTTATGATTCATTATAGCTTTGTGTTAAGAGTCAACATTTCCCACATTCAAGCAAATAATTATAATAAATCTATGTTCACAAAAAGATAAAGAAATTGTTTCTTTTGTGCTATTCCATTATGCACATTGTAACTCAGTGTCACATTTGGAGTTTCATTTTAGCACAAAGATTTTTTTTCTTTTATATCAAGTGAAACACGGAAGTTTTATTTTAAATACTTTGAAGCTAATCATTAAAATAATACTTGGTTTCTTGACCTAAAAATATGCTATTCTAAGATGACATTTCTTAATTTGCCTTCATTCTTTTGGCATACAGTTTTCTTTCAGACAAGTGCAGTGCGTAAGCAAAAAAAGGTGTTCGTGCTACGCTTTACTTGTGGTGAAAAGATAAAAAGAGGATGTTAACTGGCACCGTAATAAACATTAAAATGGTTGTAATAGTCTAATATGTTTTACAGTCATTACACTTATAGGTAATTTAAGCTGTTCTGAAGATATGTAGCGCAATAAAAGATATGTAAAAACCGAATTGGATGGAGATTTGCAAAATGAAAAATGTACAGCATTACTGTCCCCTGGTGGCAGAACTGTTAACTGCAATATTTGGTCTTTCTAATTTTGTATTGCAGGTTAGCATCTTCATGACTCACTTGTCCAACTACGGCAATGACAGACTCGGTTTATATACTTTTGTTAATCTGGCCAAATTTGTGCAAACCTGGACTCATTTAAAGTTGCAAACTCTTCCTCCAGTTCAGCTGGCTCACAAATACTTCCAGCTCTTCCCCGAGCAGAGGGATCCTGTCTGGCAGGTGCGTGCCCACATTAAATCAAGTTTCTTGTGTACTGTTTGAATTGAAATACATATTTACAGAGATTTTCCTCCAATTATAGTCTGCTGTGTTTTTTCTACAAGCAGTAGTTTCTACAGATTGCATTCCAATATCTCTTAATGCAGCTCACAAAACAATAAGATGACGCCTCCATGGAATAGGTAGGGACGAATAAAATGCTTCAATGTGAATTCTATACAGGCTGCTACTGAAATAGTGGACTACAGCCAAAATCTCAGTACATGTAGTATCATAGCACTGCAAAGAAGTGTTAAAGAACTGCAATGCTAAATTATAAAATTACCATATAAATAAATGAGAAAAAAATTGAAAATAGAAAAATGCATGCACGCATAATATATATACAGTTGTGGCCAAAAGTATTGACACCCCTGCAATTCTGTCAGATAATACTCAGTTTCTTCCTGAAAATGATTCCGAACACAAATTCTTTGGTATTATTATCTTCATTTAATTTGTCTTAAATGAAAAAACACAAAAGAGAATGAAGCACAAAGCAAAACATTGATCATTTCACACAAAACTCCAAAAATGGGCCAGACAAAAGTATTGGCACCCTTAGCCTAATACTTGGTTGCACAAACTTTAGCCAAAATAACTGCGACCAACCGCTTCCGGTAACCATCAATGAGTTTCTTACAATGCTCTGCTGGAATTTTAGAACATTCTTCTTTGGCAAACTGCTCCAGGTCCCTGATGTTAGAAGGGTGCCTTCTCCAAACTGCCATTTTTAGATCTCTCCACAGGTGTTCTATGGGATTCAGGTCTGGACTCATTGCTGGCCACCTTAGAAGTCTCCAGTGCTTTCTCTCAAACCATTTTCTAGTGCTTTTTGAAGTGTGTTTTGGGTCATTGTCCTGCTGGGAGACCCATGACCAACTGTATATTGTGAGGTAGCGCTGTCATTCGGGTAGGGGATATTCGCTTAGCAGCCAATAAATCATGTCCGGCACAGGTTTTCCATAAAACCAAAACAGTCCATGCGTTTTTTTCAGCATCATAAACCCACAGCAGCAACATAAAGATCTTATAAACGGCATAGCATCCATGACAGAGCTTCACTCTGTTAGCAGTGTCCAAAACGCAGGCTTTTCAGCCTCACAGTTATATCTCACCCCGTCAGGGTTCTCTCATGGCTGCTTCTCCATACTGCAGACATTCATTCCCTCCAGGGAACTCTCAGGCACTTGCAGCCATTAAACACAGCATCCACAGAGTGCTGTCAGGAAGACAGACATCTCTTTGCACAAGACCTTCCATATGGGTCCCTGCATTCACCACATGTGACCTACCCTGGCCACATTATATGGTTCGTAGCCATGCCCACCAGGTCACATGACTCTGACCTCATCACAGGTCCTTCAACCACTCACACTCTTTACAACAGTGTTCTTTAAACACACCCCCTAGGTGGGTTTGTAGGTAACCAGGTCCGTCCACCTCTCTAGTTACCTGGAGGCTTCTCTCTGACACCTTGAAGCAACACCTCAGCAATGTCACTGCTGATCAACACATAAGTCTCCATCTCAAAGCCACCCAGTTTGAGATACATAACGGCCATTATTGGACTTATATTTTCTTTAGCAATGATCACTCAAGATGCAGCGATGATATTGGAATTCAATAGGAGAATAGCTATGGGCAAATCAATGAGGTCACTGGACAAGGTCTTCAAATTGAGGAACATTTCTCTGGCGAAAAAGATACTGCTCGTACAGAGCCTGGTCTTTTCTGTAGAAATACAGTGGGGAAAAAAGTATTTAGTCAGCCACCAATTGTGCAAGTTCTCCCACTTAAAAAGATGAGAGAGGCCTGTAATTGACATCATAGGCAGACCACAACTATGAGTCAAAATGAGAAAACAAATCCAGAAAATCACCTTGTCTGATTTGGCAACATTTATTTTGCAAATTATGGTGGAAAATAAGTATTTGTTCATTAGCAAAAGTTCATCTCAAAATTTTGTTTTATATCCTTTGTTGGCAATGACAGAGGTCAAAGGTTTTCTGTAAGTCTTCACAAGGTTGGCACACACTGTTGGTGGTATGTTGGCCCATTCCTCCATGCAGATCTCATCTAGAGCATTGATGTTTTGGACCTGTTGCCGGGCCTGTCACATGACCCTCTTCCCAGTGGAAAAAATAAAGTTGGATCCAAAATGGCCAACTTTAAAATGGCCACCATGGTCACCACCCATCTTGAAAAGTTTCCCCCCTCCCATATACTAATGTGCTACAAACAGGAAGTTGATATCACCAACCATTCCCATTTTATTTTGGTGTATCCATATAAATGGCCTGCCCTATATAGATCCTTCAACGCTATAGTATCACTTACCCTGCTGCCCGTGCTCTGCTTCCAGCAGAAATATACAGTCTGCTGAGTTCTGCCCACTTCCTATATGCACTTACTACATCTCCTTATTTTTTTTAACGACTGCGTCTCAACGGACAAAAAATCACAAAGACATCTTTGTTTTTGATCAAAATAACCAATACAAGGTCCATAAAATCATGGAGAGCACACAGTTGCCATCCATATGCAATCTGTTTCTAATACTGTAATGGGTATGAGAAGCTTAGATTTTTGGGGTACGTATGTGGTAATGGCCCGGATTGGGGGGTGGTCCACTGCTTACTGCACACAGATGACACAGAGATGGAGGCAGATTTTCGGTTGCAACAGATCCCAGATTATTGGCCGTCCTCCTGACGACCGTAGCCATACACCGCAGCATCTTTACAGCTCTCCGTATTCAGGCCCGGGTACCTTCACCTTCCTTCAGTCATAGTGACGTTCCTCACGGATCTTTTGCTGGGGCTGCCCTAGGCCTATCTACCGCCAGCGCTTCACCAGTCCGAGGTCGTCGTCCAATCGGTACCCCCGGGGCCTCGTCTGTCCTGCGGTTCTTTGTGTCAGGGCCACCCCCCTGACTGTCTCTTCCTATCAGTCCCCTGGTCGAGCTCTCCACTGTCGTCAGTCCTCCGTACTGAGTCTTCTTCTCCTGAGCTCCTCCCAGAACTAGCCTAGCCTAGAACCCAGTCCTGTCCTTTTTATCCCCTTCCTCAGGAATTTCCCTCCTGGGTTCCTATCTCCCCGCCCCAATGACTAAACAGTTTCATAGCCCTAAGCTGTTGAAAAGTCCTGTTCTCACTCTCCCCTCTGCCATCTTGTGGTCAAATCTAGGTACTGCACTCCTTTTCCATCTTCTCGCAGCTGTTTCCCTTCTGTCATTACCAATGTCTGTCTGCAGTGCACAAACCATCCCTTCTCCCTTCAGTCAAGTCCGTCCGTCAAGTCACCTTCCCCACATGTATATAAGAAAATCATTGATGCTAAAAGAACTGTTCAAACACTGATGACATTTGATCCAAGAATAAATTGGTCCATTTTTTTTCACGGACAAGAGTAAACAACCCTCTCAAAAAAGCCTTACGTCTACTCTTCAGGTAACTACAAAAATATTGTTTCCTTTTATATATATTAACTTTAGTGTTTGTTTGTTTTAAACAAGGCATTGTTTCTGTGATAGAATAACTTTATGCTAGATAATTTAGATAGATGAATAGTTAGATAAAAAGCAGCATCTAGAGGCAGCACACCTAGGAGATATGGCAAAAAACTGTGCTTTTTTAGCCCATAATGGCCTGCGTACCCAATGTTAAAGATAGGGTACGCAGGCCACATGCAGAAATAGGCGGAGCTAACCAGAGAAGGCGTGGGGGCGGGACTTCACAGAGGAAGTCCGCAGCCCTCCGTCCGCAAATGTGAAACTAGCCTTAGTCGGTCTGAGGCTCCAGTCTGTAATTAGCCCACTACTACATAGGAGGACCTTGTCAATGACCTGAGGACAGCTGGGGTCACAGTCTCAAACATTACCATTAGTAATACACTACTCCGTCATGGATTAAATTCTTGTAGGCCATGCAAGGTCCCTCTGCTCATGCCAGCACATGTCCAGGCCCATTTAAACTTCACCAATGACCATTGGGATAATCCAGACGAGGGATGAGAGACGGTCATGTGGTCAAACGAAACGAAAGTAGAACTTTTTGGTATCAACGCCACTGGCTGCAATTGGAGGAAGAAGTAGAAGGATGAATACATCAAAAACAATGTCCCAATAATGAAGCATGGTGTGGTTGCTTTTCTGCAATGTGGACAGGACAACTGCACCGTATTGAAAGGAGGATGGATGGGATCACATTTTGAGTGATTTTAGACAACAATCTCCTTCCCTCAGAAAGAGCATTAAAGATGGATCGCTGCCGGAGAAACTAATTAGTGGCTCCATAAGAAGCATTTCAAGGTCCTGGAGTGGCCTAGCCAGTCTCCAGACCTGAACCCAATAGAAAATCTTTGGAAGGAGCTGAAACGCAATGTTGCCCAGTGACAGCTACAAAGCCTGAAAGATTTGGAGAAATCCCTGCTGCAATGTGTGCAAATTTGGTTAAGAACTAGAGGAAATGTCTGATCTCTAATTGCAAACAAAGGTTTCTGTACCAAATGTTAAGTTCTGTTTTTAATAGTATCAAATACTTATTTCATGCAATAAAACGCTAATTAATTATGCAAAAATCATACAATGTGATTGTCTGGCTTTTTTTAAGTTTCTGTCTCTCAAATTTGATGTGTACCTATGATAAAAATACATACCTCTCCATTCTTTGACGGTAGGAAAACTTGCAAAATCGGCATTGTTACAAATACTTATTTTCCACATTGCACATAGATAGATAGATAGATAGATAGATAGATAGATAGATAGATAGATAGATAGATAGACACATTTTGGCAGCTCATTTTTTGCTCATACTAAAATTGAGTACAAAATGTTATTTTTTTTCATTATGCATTTTTTTACAGACTAGTTTGTTGAACCCTTTGTTGTCTTTGTTAACAAGATAAAATGCTGAAATTATGCTAATTTCTCCTTAAATGTATTGGAAATCTGCCAATGTTCACTACAGGGGTTTTCTTTTACCATTCAAATTATTGACAAAAAAGGATTGCTAACATACTAATATGTTTTGTTAAATTTTTTTGGCTGTTTTGATATCTCATGATTTATTGCAATTATATGCAGACAAGCTATTTTAATTCAATATACAAATAAATGATCAAGAATAAATTTCTCGTATAAATATCAACAGAATCCCTGTGACGACAGACGTCATCGAGACATTTGGTCAAAAGAAAAAACCTGTGATCGTCTGCCAAAATTTCTGATTGTGGGACCACAGAAAACCGGTGAGGATTTGTTTTTTATAAGTATATATTGATATTAAACACACATGTAATAAATTTCATCAAATTTTTGTTTACTCTGAAAGCATTATTGACAAAAGTGTATGTGTAGTTTCTCATGGTGTATAATATAGTAAACCAATGAGTACTAAATGGACAAATCTGTTGTACAGATTATATTTAAATGGGTTTTCCCTCCATACACATTAATGTTATATCCACATAGCTATCCTCTGGGATTTCCATTTATCAGGAGAACAGAGGTATAGCCACCACTAAACTTACCTTCTTAACCCCCTTCATGACATATAACATATATATATGTTGTATATCTTGTTTCTTAATTTGATGCTGGCTCCGATGCTCAACCCCGTTCTTTACCTCCACATTACAGCCGATTTACACTATCTGATAAAATCAATGGTGCCATTCGAAAGTACGTCTCATCCCACAAATAAAGAAGCCATCTTATGGCCATAATGACTAGAGTTGAGTGACTTTTGGTTTTTTAGGGTCGCGTTTCGTTTCGTGAAACCCGACTTTTCCAAAAGTCGGGTCGAGCAAGATCGTCCGATTATAGCGAAAAGTCGGGGTCATCCCGAAACACGAAACCCAATGTAAGTCAATGGGGAATAAAAGTCGGCAGTGAGAGGAGGACAGGAAACACACCTACAGTGCCCATTTGAATGCCAAAAGCATCAATTCTTCTTACTTAAGCTTGTCAACCTTAATTAACTTCATAATACAAGTTACGCACTGAAAAATGGGGGTTATTTGGCTAAAGTTGTGGGGGGGGGGAGGGCTGGCTGCAGGTTTTCATGTGCCCTGGGCGAAAGAGGGCCCCTTTAACACATACCACAACTCATCATGCTCCGATACGGCAGAGAAATAGCTGTATAGTACAATGAAAAATACCTCACTTTTTACATCTCATGACGAGGCCCATCTATTTCTCCATACAGAATCATTGGTCCCATATAACGTTTGAAACAGTATATGATGAGCTCCACATAATGCTACAGTATATGTTGGTCCCCATGGATGAAGCTCCACTGTCTTATGGGCCCAAATAATGCTCCAAACATAATGGGCCCCATTTCTAATGCTCTAGTGTATAATGGGCCCTGTAAATGCTGCTCCAGTGTCTGATGTCCACCTTTGGAATGTTCCAGTGTATGGTGGGCCCCATCTATCATTCTCCAGAGTATAGTGCTCCCCAAAAATTGCTGTCCCAACATTGAAAACAATCAAATAAGTCTCCTCGCTAGGGAATCCCTGTACTTGTCTGGACTCCTTGTCGTCCCCATCTTCCATCTCACTGCACAGTATTTCAACTTTGCAAGTGCTGTGATCCTGAGCAAGCAGGGGGGGCCCACTCATTGGCAATGGCACTGGCACAGGGCCCCTGATAGTACGGTGGTGTGTCTGATGGCGGGTGGGCCGAACCTGCACTTTCATCTGCAGCTTCCTCTTTGTCACGGTGTAAGATGGAACTGTATATCGGAAGGGTAACCTGAGTTTCATCAGGGTCAGATTCAGGTCGTGTAGCGTGCGAGGGGAATGTAGTGGTCTGGGTCAATGTACCAGCAGATTCATCGAGCAGTGGCTGGGCATCAGTGCACTTGTGTCGCCCCCAGGAGTACGGTCGCCACAGTGGCATTACCTTCTTCCTAGGGAGTGTGATGTCATGCTTGGGAGCAACGAAGGATCTCTCTAGCAGGTTAACTGATTGGGCGGCGTTATTCCCACGAGTGATGACCCTCCAAACAGCGTTCATGAAGGCAAAGTGTTTGTTTTACGTGGGCAGTATGGTTGCAAAGCTGAACCTTAAAGGAATGTCCAGAAGGGCACCACCAGGAGTGGAGCCTACGGTTAAATTCGACTCCACCTGGGAAACCTCAACCATGCCAGCTACAGAACAGATGCACACATTGCAAGCTTAATTCCGTTAACGAAAGAGACTCCGTCATGCCCCGCTGTCCGAGTCCGGCTTACTAGAGGGACACGTGAGGCTCTGGCACATGAGATTGGCCAATAACTGGTGTGTCATGCCCTTACATGTCCATGGCTGCATGTGCGCTACACTGAAAAGGCCAGCGTTTGTCGCTTACAGGTGCAGATAACCCGCTGAACAACGTTAGTGATGGGGATCACTGATTACAATTATTACCCGCGAACAATGATTTCCCAGTAAGTGCAGGTCAACCGCAGTTCCGGAATTAGGCCTAACCGTCATTCCTGAAAAAATGAAAAACTTACGTGTGCAAACCACAGGTGCTGTAGCTTGCTTAACAGCTCGCCAGCCGTTCTCACGCCCAGTATGGATTACACGTGATTGCACAAAGGTGAGAAAGGGTACCGTATCCCCAGATAACATGTATGGATAGCGTACACATTCAAAATATATGTCTATACATCAGGAGGCAGGCTCAGACGGTGTTAGGCTCAGTATGGATTGCACGTGATTGCACAAAGGTGAGAAAGGGTACCGTATCAACAGATAACATGTATGGATAGCGTACACATTCAAAATATATGTCTCAGGAGGCAGGCTCAGAAGGTGTTAGGCCCAGTATGGATTGCACGTGATTGCACAAAGGTTAGAAAGGGTACCGTTTCCCCGGATAACATGTATGGATAGCGTACACATTCAAAATATATGTCTCAGGAGGCAGGCTCAGAAGGTGTTAGGCCCAGTATGGATTGCACGTGATTGCACAAAGGTTAGAAAGGGTACCGTTTCCCCAGATAACATGTATGGATAGCGTACACATTCAAAATATATGTCTCAGGAGGCAGGCTCAGACGGTGTTAGGCCCAGTATGGATTGCACGTGATTGCACAAAGGTTAGAAAGGGTACCGTATCCCCAGATAACATGTATGGATAGCGTACACATTCAAAATATATGTCTCAGGAGGCAGGCTCAGACGGTGTTAGGCCCAGTATGGATTGCACGTGATTGCACAAAGGTTAGAAAGGGTACCGTTTCCCCAGATAACATGTATGGATAGCGTACACATTCAAAATATATGTCTCAGGAGGCAGGCTCAGACGGTGTTAGGCCCAGTATGGATTGCACGTGATTGCACAAAGGTTAGAAAGGGTACCGTATCCCCGGATAACATGTATGGATAGCGTACACATTCAAAATATATGTCTCAGGAGGCAGGCTCAGACGGTGTTAGGCCCAGTATGGATTGCACGTGATTGCACAAAGGTTAGAAAGGGTACCGTATCCCCGGATAACATGTATGGATAGCGTACACATTCAAAATATATGTCTCAGGAGGCAGGCTCAGACGGTGTTAGGCCCAGTATGGATTGCACGTGATTGCACAAAGGTTAGAAAGGGTACCGTATCCACAGATAACATGTATGGATAGCGTACACATTCAAAATATATGTCTCAGGAGGCAGGTTCAGACGGTGTTAGGCCCAGTATGGATTGCACGTGATTGCACAAAGGTTAGAAAGGGTACCGTTTTCCCGGATAACATGTATGGATAGCGTACACATTCAAAATATATGTCTCAGGAGGCAGGCTCAGAAGGTGTTAGGCCCAGTATGGATTGCACGTGATTGCACAAAGGTTAGAAAGGGTACCGTATCCCCAGATAACATGTATGGATAGCGTACACATTCAAAATATATGTCTCAGGAGGCAGGCTCAGAAGGTGTTAGGCCCAGTATGGATTGCACGTGATTGCACAAAGGTTAGAAAGGGTACCGTATCCCCAGATAACATGTATGGATAGCGTACACATTCAAAATATATGTCTCAGGAGGCAGGCTCAGATGGTGTTAGGCCCAGTATGAATTGCACGTGATTGCACAAAGGTTAGAAAGGGTACCGTTTCCCCAGATAACATGTATGGATAGCGTACACATTCAAAATATATGTCTCAGGAGGCAGGCTCAGACGGTATTAGGCCCAGTATGGATTGCACGTGATTGCACAAAGGTTAGAAAAGGTACCGTATCCCCGGATAACATGAATGGATAGCGTACACATTCAAAATATATGTCTCAGGAGGCAGGCTCAGAAGGTGTTAGGCCCAGTATGGATTGCACGTGATTGCACAAAGGTTAGAAAGGGTACCGTATCCCCAGATAACATGTATGGATAGCGTACACATTCAAAATATATGTCTCAGGAGGCAGGCTCAGACGGTGTTAGGCCCAGTATGGATTGCACGTGATTGCACAAAGGTTAGAAAGGGTACCGTATCCCCGGATAACATGTATGGATAGCGTACACATTCAAAATATATGTCTATACATCAGGAGGCAGGCTCAGACGGTGTCAGGCACAGTATGGATTTGACGGCCCAGATTACACAGCGGAGGAGCAGGGAGAGGTAAAGATTGCAAATGCTGGGGCCCTGCTCAAGCAAGGGGGGCCCACTCGTGGGCGTCGGTACTGGCACTGGGCCCCTCATAGTACAGCGGTGTGTCTGACGGCGGGTGTGCACCACCACCGTCAGAGACACTTGATTGCACTATGAGGGACCCTTTGCCAGTGCCCGCGCCCAAGAGTCGGCCTACCCACCTGTCCAGGGCAATGGCACTCGCACGGTGTCGTGTGCTAGGTGGTGACCCCGGCCATGGGGGGGAGGCAGCACAGTTAGGGAGTTTTAGAAAGTGCCATATGTTGATGTTGGACATTCAGCTGATGCAAAAGGCGAAATAGGTGAAGTCCCAGGAAGAGGTGGACCAAAGCAAGCCATTTTTCTGTCACCCTATGTGTCATCAGGGGAAGGTGGGACAAAATCCTTGGAAACCCATGCATGGTTCATTTTAATGAAGGTTAGATCATCCACATTTTGGGTTGACAGACGGGTCCTTTTTTCTGTCAGGATTGATCCAGCTGCACTGAAGACTCTTTCCGATAGCACACTTGCAGCTGGGCAAGCGTGCTCCTGTAAGGCATATTGGGCCAATTCAGGCCAGGTGTCCAGTTTAGCGGCCCAATAGTCAAAGGGGAATGACCTGTGTGGGAGAACATCGATATGGGAGGAAAAGTAGTTTGTAACCATAGTTGACAACTGCTGTCTCCTGTCACTTTCCATCGATGCAGTATTACCAGTTGTGTGAGCGGTATTTGAAAAATCAGTCCACAACATTGTCATGAAACCCCTGTCTCCAACGCCACTTCTGCTGTATGCACCACGAACACCTCTGCCAAGCTGCCCCCGGCCCGTACGGCTCGTGTGAGAACCATCACCGCTGCTGTGTGCTGGGAATGCCTCAAGCAACCGATTTACCAGAGTTGCTTGTTTATTAGCCAATATTAGGTCAAGGTTCTCCTGTGGCATGATGTTTTGCAATTTGCCTTTATAGCGTGGATCCAGGATGCTGGCCAACCAGTAGTCGTCATCGTTCATCATTTTGGCAATGCGGGGGTCCCTTTTTAGGATCCGCAAGGCATAATCTGACATGTGGGCCAATGTTCCCGGTGTCAATGATGCACTGCGAGTGCTGGGTGGAGGAGCACTTTCTGGCAAATCCACATCCCTCCAGTCACGCACAAACCCTGTACCAGACCTTGCCACGCCAACATTTTCACTTGCCCCACGAGATGCATCCTCCTCCCCTAAGTAATCATCCCCATCATCCTCCTCCTCCTCCTCTTCTTCCTCCACCTCGTCCAGGAGAGGTCCCTGAGCAGACAATGGCTGAATGTCATCAAGGATTCCCTCCTCCTCTTCCTCCTCATCAACATTGGCTGCAGACGCCTGCTCCTTAAGGTGCGTCAAAGTTTGCATGAGCAGACGCATAAGTGGGATGCTCATGCTTAGGATGGCGTCGTCTGCGCTTACCAGCCGTGTGCATTCCTCAAAACACTGCAGGACTTTACAGAGGTCTTTCAGCTTCGACCACTGCACACCTGTCAACTCCATGTCTGCTCTCAAAGTTCCTGGCCGTGTATCCTCCCAGAAATGCATTATGGCCTGCCTCTGCTCACACAGCCGCTCCACCATGTGCAGGGTGGAGTTCCACCTTGTTGCAATGTCGATAATGAGGCGGTGGTTGGGAAGGTGGAGCAATCGCTGCAGCTTCTGCATATGAACGGAGTGTACAGGCGACCGGCGGATGTGCGCGCACAGTCTTCACACCTTCTGGAGCAGGGCTGTTAATTCCGGATAATTTTTGAGGAAGCACTGCACCACCAGGTTCAAGGTGTGAGCCAAGCAATGTATGTGGCTGAGTTTTGAAAGGGCTATGGCTGCCACAAAATTACGGCCGTTATCACTAACTACCTTGCCTGCCTCAAGATGTACACTGCCCAGCCATGACTCAGTTTGTCGCTTCAAGTACTCGGCCAGCACCTCGGCGGTGTGTCTGTTGCCCAAACACATCATCTGCAACACAGCCTGCTGACGCTTTCCACTAGCTGCTCGATAGGGGGACACATCGTGTGCAACAGTGGCAGCTGCAGATGGAGTGCTCGTACGACTGCGCTCTGTGGACGAGCTTTCGCTTCTGGAGGAGGAGGAGGAGGAGGAGGGTCGAACGCCTACAGCCAACTGTTTCCTATACCATGGGCTAGGCAGCACTGTCCCACCACCGCTGTCCCCTGTGGACCCTGCATCCACCACATTAACCCAGTGCGCAGTGATGGACACGTAACGGCCCTGGCCATGCCGACTGGACCATGCATCAGTTGTGAGGTGCACCTTTCCGCTCACTGACTGCTTGAGTGCATGAACAATGCGGTCTTTCACATGATGGTGGAGGGCTGGGATGGCTTTGCGAGAGAAGAAGTGGCGACTGGGTAGGTCATAGCGTGGTACTGCATAGGCCATGAGTTCGCGGAAAGCTGTGCTTTCCACCAACCGAAAGGGCATCATCTCAAACGAGATTAGTTTGGCAATGTGGGCGTTCAAACCCAGTGTACGCGGATGAGAGACTGAGTACTTTCTTGACCTACTCATAGTGTCTGGGAGGGTGAGCTGGACTTAAGAGCTGCATATGGTGGAAGTAGCGGTGGACAGGATGGACTGAGAGAGGGTTGATGATGGTGATGGAGTTGGTGTTCTTTCTGATGGCCTAGAATCAGTCTTTCGTTGATATAACAGTGGGATTCCCTGACTGCTGTGGCCTTGCAACGACACCTCAACATTTGCTGCTGTGCTAACCGGTGGGCTTACAGTGGGGGAAACAATGTAGCGTTGCTGACTACCTTCGTTGTGATCAGTTGCACATGTGGCACTTGAGGTTTGGTGTTGTGTCCACGCTTGCAAGTGCATGCTGGTTAAATGTCTAAGCATGCAACTGGTATTCAAATTTTTCAGATTTTTCCCTCGGCTAAAGGTCTTTGCGCACTTCTTACAGATAACCTTGGCCTGATCATGAGGATTTTGTTCAAAAAAGTGCCACACTGCACTCTTCCTACTTTGGCAGACATTTTGCGGCCTAGCACGCTGTGATCTTTTGACACTCTGGACAAGCTGTCCAGCAACTCTTTTGATGTTTGGAACCTGTCTTTGGAGTGCTCCGGGCCTGCCAGATAACAGCTGTTGCGATGTCGATGTCTGCTGTGGATGCTCCTCATCTGAACTATTGGAAGCAGCACGCTCTTCCCCCAATGGATGCCAATCTGGGTCAACAACTGGGTCATCCATCGCCTCCTCTTCTATGTCATGTGCACCTTCCTCTGTGTCACCGTGTATGGTGGTATAGTGTGCGGGAAGGGGCACCTGAGTCTCATCAGGGTCAGAATCTGGCTCTGTACACTGCGAGGACAATGTAGTGCTCTGAGTGAATGTACCAGCAGAATCATCCATCAGCGGCTGTGCATCAGTGCACTCCATGTCAGATTCATCTTGGCCTGGGTAATTCACCATTTCACTTGATAATCCAGGCATGGTATGTGAAAACAGCTCCATGGAGTAATCAGTAGTATGGCCTGCATCATCCTTCAATCTTGGTTGGGGTGAAGGACACAAGGAAAGGTGTGGTTCATGAACATGAGCCTCCAATGACGACTCAGTGCTTTTACTTTTTACAACTGAAGAAGAGGAGGCGATAGAGCTGGAGGCTGAGTCAGCAATGTAAGACAAAACTTTTTCCTGATGCTCTGGCTTTAAAAGCGGTTTGCCAACTCCTAGAAAACTAAGCGTTCGAGGCCTTATGTAGCCAGACGATGACGCAGGGTCAGCACCTCCTGCATTCGGTCCTATTTTGCTCTTGCCACTACCATCAGATCCACCACCAACACCATCATTACCAGCTGCCAACCCCCGCCCAATTCCACGGCCTCTTCCACCAGCCTTCCTCATTTTTGGTAGAAATGTAGACAAAATCCAACAAACTATATAGTAATGTAAAACAAGGTACAAGGTGTCTATAGGACAGGGGAGATTTAGAATTTCTGCAGACACTTGTGGACACTGGACACTTTTGGATTGTGTGAGGCCCACTGATATCTGAGCGCTATGTGACACGCTCGATGGCACAGCTGTGACCAAAGTGACTAGAGGATAAGGGAGATTTTGAATCTCTGCACACACTTTTGGACACTGGACACTTTTGGATTGTGTGAGGCCCACTGATATCTGAGCGCTATGTCACAGGCTCGATGGCACAGCTGTGACAAAAGTGACTAGAGGATAAGGGAGATTTTGAATCTGTGCACACACTTTTGGACACTGGACACTTTTGGATTGTGTGAGGCCCACTGATATCTGAGCGCTATGTGACAGGCTCGATGGCACAGCTGTGACCAAAGTGACTAGAGGATAAGGGAGATTTTGAATCTCTGCACACACTTTTGGACACTGGACACTTTTGGATTGTGTGAGGCCCACTGATATCTGAGCGCTATGTGACAGGTTCCATGGCACAGCTGTGACCAAAGTGACTAGAGGATAAGGGAGATTTTGAATCTCTGCACACACTTTTGGACACTGGACACTTTTGGATTGTGTGAGGCCCACTGATATCTGAGCGCTATGTGACAGGCTCGATGGCACAGCTGTGACCAAAGTGACTAGAGGATAAGGGAGATTTTGAATCTCTGCACACACTTTTGGACACTGGACACTTTTGGATTGTGTGAGGCCCACTGATATCTGAGCGCTATGTGACAGGCTCGATGGCACAGCTGTGACCAAAGTGACTAGAGGATAAGGGAGATTTTGAATCTCTGCACACACTTTTGGACACTGGACACTTTTGGATTGTGTGAGGCCCACTGATATCTGAGCGCTATGTCACAGGCTCAATGGCACAGCTGTGACCAAAGTGACTAGAGGATAAGGGAGATTTTGAATCTCTGCACACACTTTTGGACACTGGACACTTTTGGATTGTGTGAGGCCCACTGATATCTGAGCGCTATGTGACAGGCTCCATGGCACAGCTGTGACCAAAGTGACTAGAGGATAAGGGAGATTTTGAATCTCTGCACACACTTTTGGACACTGGACACTTTTGGATTGTGTGAGGCCCACTGATATCTGAGCGCTATGTGACAGGCTCGATGGCACAGCTGTGACCAAAGTGACTAGAGGATAAGGGAGATTTTGAATCTCTGCACACACTTTTGGACACTGGACACTTTTGGATTGTGTGAGGCCCACTGATATCTGAGCGCTATGTGACAGGCTCGATGGCACAGCTGTGACCAAAGTGACAAGAGGATAAGGGAGATTTTGAATCTCTGCACACACTTTTGGACACTGGACACTTTTGGATTGTGTGAGGCCCACTGATATCTGAGTGCTATGTCACAGGCTCGATGGCACAGCTGTGACAAAAGTGACTAGAGGATAAGGGAGATTTTGAATCTCTGCACACACTTTTGGACACTGGACACTTTTGGATTGTGTGAGGCCCACTGATATCTGAGCGCTATGTGACAGGCTCCATGGCACAGCTGTGACCAAAGTGACTAGAGGATAAGGGAGATTTTGAATCTCTGCACACACTTTTGGACACTGGACACTTGTGGATTGTGTGAGGCCCACTGATATCTGAGCGCTATGTGACAGGCTCGATGGCACAGCTGTGACCAAAGTGACTAGAGGATAAGGGAGATTTTGAATCTCTGCACACACTTTTGGACACTGGACACTTTTGGATTGTGTGAGGCCCACTGATATCTGAGCGCTATGTCACAGGCTCGATGGCACAGCTGTGACAAAAGTGACTAGAGGATAAGGGAGATTGGATTGCTTTTAAAAAAGCAGTTTGCGGAGCAGTGGGTAAACAGCAATGCAGGAATGTCAGGAAGCCTTAGAAGGCAGCCCAACAACCAACACCACTGATACACCACTATATAGCCTCCCCTTGCACTGCACACACAGTGACTGGTGTGTTGTGCAGGCCAAATTGCTAGCAGCAGAAGCAGTTTTTTTTTCTTCTCAGCAGGACAAAAAAAAAAAATTGGGATTGCTTATTAAAAAAGCAGTTTGCGGAGCAGTGGGTAAACAGCAATGCAGGAATGTCAGGAAGCCTTAGAAGGCAGCCCAACAACCAACACCACTGATACACCACTATATAGCCTCCCCTTGCACTGCACACACAGTGACTGGTGTGTTGTGCAGGCCAAATCGCTAGCAGCAGAAGCAGTTTTTTGGTCTTCTTCCCTGCCTAACGCTCTCCCTACAGAATCAGCAGCAACCTCTCCCTATACTAAGATCGGCAGAAGTAAGATGGCTTTCGGCGTGCACGCCCTTTTATACCCCCTGTGACGCCCACCAAAGCAAGCCAATCACTTGCATGCCCTTCTGAAAGATGGTGGTGACCCGTGCCTATGTCATCACGTTGCCCACAGTGTCCGTGGATCCTGATTGGCTGAAAAAGAGCGCAAAACAAACTTTTGAAACGCGACTTTGGCGCGTAAGTCGCCGACCTCGTGGCCGACCTCATCCTAGGGTCGGGTTTCGTTTCATGAAACCCGACTTTGCCAAAAGTCGGCGACTTTTGAATTTTTTCGACCCGTTTCGCTCAACTCTAATAATGACGCAAAAATAAAAAAGTAGGATCGATCCAACTAAGCAGTCTACGTGGACATGAAGGGTCATAGAAAGTTGTATAAAATGGTACCTTGACAAGTCAGGAACACCCACTGAACTTGCTCTCTGAGCCAGTGCGCGTGTCCTGAGAAAAGCAAACTGTGCTCAAAGATCCCTGTGGAGCGGGCAGCAACCGAGTAGATGTGTACTTCAGAACCGCAGGACCTGAAGCACGTGACTGCTAGGGGCGTGGCCTAAATTCCAGAGAGCTAGGAGCTGCAAGAGAACTCCTAGCAGGGTAACTGCGAGACAAAGTTACCAAGGGGCATAGACAGGGAGGATAGTCAGGACGTAGCCAATGAGTCATACACAGAGATAGCTGCAAGGTACAAGAGGGGCGAGCAGAGAGTATTCGGATCACAGGCAATGAGTCATACACAGAGAGGATAGCGCAGTACAGAATCGACAGGCAAGCACACAACGGGGAACAGAACCGGGTCAGAACCATATAAACAAGCTATAACAACGAACAGGCACAGGCACACAGCGGTCAGCACACTCGGCCAAAGGCAAAAGTATAACTGGCAGGGATTGGAGCTTCCCAGGGGTTTAAGAAGCTCTCCGAGAACCAGAAAGAGGCCACAATCATTAACCCCAGGTGTGCAGGTCAAAACCTGCACTGAGCTCCAGACATTAACCCCTGACGTGCAGCTCAAAAACCTGCACTGGGATCATGACAGACATCTGTGATCGGATGTCGTATTCCAGAGAAATCTACGTTTTTCCTATATGTAAATAAGAAAGGAGACATTAGCAATGTGAGACATGCAATGACTGACACTTTACTCTCATAATAATTCCAAGCTCTGCAGTGAGAGCAGACCTAACACATTGCAGCAGAACTAACATACTACAGCAGACCTGAAGTTTGTCTCATTACTAACATTTCACAAAGCATTTGTTCTCTCATGGTGCTGGCAGCTCTGCTACAGATCTGTGCCTGATAATAACCAACACAGTACAGCAGAGTTGACCCTTGTCTCACTGTAAACACATCTGAATTAATGTCAGCTCTGCTGTACTACATTTCCCCCACACTGGCTGCCTGGGAGATGTAAACTGAGACACCTGCAATGGAAATCTGTTAGTACACAGAAGGAAACTGTCTCATTACAGTGTTAGCTCTGCTGTACTGTGTTACTTCTGATCTCACTGTTAGATGTTTGTCAGCATGAGGTCAAACAATGGGAGTAGGCTGTTGTTGCTAGTCATTACTTGGTTCACACTGGTAAACAGCCTTTCATTTAAAATAATCTCTGGAGGCAGATTCTCATACAGATCAGTGTCCGGCCCATAGATCTTGACAGCTAATTTGCTTATAGAAAAATGTGGATTCTCTGGAATAAAACATTGGATTGCAGATATCAAGGTATCATTTAATTTAACTTTTTATGATCAACATGCTCATTTAGACGGTTTAGGAAGGTTGATCCTACTGACAGTTTCCCTTTAAGTTTCCCTTTAATTTTTCAATGGCATGTCCCATCAGGCAATACTTATACAGTTTTGCAAAATGTTTAATTATGTATTTTGAATTAATGTGATCTTTACTATGCAGTGTTCTAGATGGAGAAGTTGTAGACATGCAGGAGTTATGTTTAAATCAATTTATCATAATATTATGCAAAAAAAGCTTTGAGTGGATTCATTTAAAGGGAAGCAGTTACCAGATATTTACTACCCCAATAAAGAGCAACTTGATGTAGGGGCAGAGACTCCAATTACAGTCATGAGTCACTTATTGGCTGCATGTTGCATTTTTTTTAAATAACTGTTTTATCTGCTGCAGTTCTTTGAATGCTGAGCTCTGTATAACCCCCACCTACACCAATGGTAGACAAAATTTGTGTGCTCGCTGTGCATTGGCAGAAAGCTGCCAATCCGTGATGTGGGCGTCGTTGAACTACATGGAAGTCTAACTAATTTTCTAGTGATAATCTTCTGCTCATAAACAATGATTTAATAAAAATTACATTAAGCAGACTTGTAATTGGTGCATTGTTGGATTCCAATTGTTATTGTATTATACATTTTTCATTTACCATTCCACTTTGACAACATGTCAACAGTTGTTTTTAAGGAAAAATTTGTTAAAACTATGTAATACACACCAGATGCAACTGAACCACTTTCAAATTAGGATGCTCAAAACTGTATTTTAACATCTAAGCTTGTGCTCCTTACAACATTGTCTGATCATTTTACTTCACCCATCCAACACTACCCAAGGCATTTTTATTTCATGAAGCAGAAAAATTAATGAAAATAATTTATAGGTTATATAAATAAACAACCTCACCATTTAAAGCTCCATTTCAGCGCTGGAGTAGCACTTTGAATGTAAGTCCCCTGCCCCTGGTCATTTAATCACCCTGCCGCTGACATGCTCCTGGACTTGATCCCTTGACTTTGTGTTCTGTGGTTGGCATTTCTCTCTGCCGAGCCACAAGATACACACCTTTTCTCTTGGTGTTTGGATTTTCTTTTCTGGCTGAAGTCTGCTTAGTTTGGCAAAGGCATTTTAATTTGTGTGCCTATCTCCTTTTTGGTGCAGCTTTAAATCCTGTCCCCCTGGTGGTGTTTCATGCTGCTGATAGATTCATTTGGATGTTCTGACATCCCACTGCTCTGGGGCAGTTTAGTTTTTCCCCTTTCTGTCTTTAGGCTATCTAGTTCTCTGGCTGTGATCGAGGGGTCTGGGGCACCGTAGAAACCCCCCACGGCTACTGCTAGTTGTTATGGATAGGTCCAGGGGTCTGCAATCCGATAGCTGCCAACCTCTCTGGTTTTTCTGGACTTAGCTGGTATTTTGTTTTTTCCTCCTTCGGTGACTCATCATAACACCCCAGAGTCCGGTTGTCACAGTGACATTACCTCCCTCTAATAGGTGAAGTCATGCTTGGAGGCAGAAAGGGACCCCCATGCAAGGCAGCATAGATTTAATCACAATTTCCTGCTGCAGATCAGAAAAGGGAGATGCCTTATAAATTCTTGCCAGCAGAGGGGGTTGGTGAGACAGCTAGGAATCAGCTGAGGGGGTTGTCATGGAAACGAAGCAGCTGTGAGCTGTGAGGAAAAATGATGACAGTTAAACGTGAGGACATGAGGTAAAGAGATCTTTGTGGAAGATCCTGTGAGATAAAGACAGGGAGCTGATCGGAGGGGAGCTCAATATAGGCAGAGCAGATCTGTAAAGAAGGAAAGGACACGAGCAGAGACTGAGAGACTCTAGGGAAGCTAAAATACTGCATATAGCAGACCCCTGAGTGAAGTGCTAATAAAGAGAAAAGGGACATCAGAGTCTTAGGCTGACAGGAGCTGTACGCCCTGATAGATGAATCTGAAGGTACAGGGGATTGTAAATTCCTGTGCACATTGAACACCTGAGGGCACGTCAGCGGATAAGGAGCCCGGGGCTGATGGTGAAAAGGACGGTACCCGTGGAATAGGCTCACGCTGATAGCTGTACAGGTTACTGAAACCATCACGAATAGAGGGTCACAGCATAGTTATATACAGTGGAGACCCACACACAAAGCACAGAAAGGAAGGTCCTAAATCCCCACCTGGCAAGGTGGATCCCCTGAATGCCTCCAGGCGAGCCGGACTCATTCCATCACCTGTATGTGGTACTCCGGACTGCAACCTATTACCAGTAAAAGGAAAAGAAACTGCACCTCTCTGTGTCTTTCTCTCATTTCTCTGCACCCCAACGTTCACAGCCATTTTTACTATTTATTTAACATCTTTGCCCTGGGACTACAGCCCTACCTGTGGAGGGCTACGACATCATAGATGCGCCCAACATCCATCCCAGAGAAGCAACACCGCAGCGCTGGTCACCTCTGACTAGAGTACCACAGGTGGAGTCACGTATTTCACCATCTAATAACTTTATTTTCATTTTTACCACATAAATACCACACAACTTTCCCCTATTTTATTACTGGACGCCTCTGGGCCACGGACCGGGTCGCCGCCGCCGAGACACCGTCCCCCATGGAAGTCGACGGGCCCAGTACGAGTACCCCCAGGCCCCGCGGGGCGCTCCAGAAACTATTAGTGTATGAATTACAAGCTGGATTGCTCTATGCATAAGAAGCACATAAATTTAATAGTGAATTGTGGAGGTTTTTATCTCATGAGTAAATATTAGTATGTCACCAGGCTTCCCTATTGAATCTTTTTTGCTTGTGTAGTCTCTCCTGTTTTTATCATTGGAATTGAATAAAGATCAATTTTTCATTGGATTTATACTCTGAGCTTTTTGAGTTAACAGGCATAGCTATATCAGGAGAATCCATGGTGAGCCGCCCTCGTGTGGGGGCGCCATTGAGTTAACTTAGGGTGCCAACCTTAGTGGTCAGGTAGGGGTAGACCAGGAAAAGAGTAGGAATTTTTCCAGTCTGAACAGGGATTTGTCAGGCTCTGATATTTGTCCCCATGGTTTGTACGCTACCCTTGTGCATGTGCTTGTGCAGTCATAATACCGACATCTTCACTGTTTTTGGCACCGCTTCAGCTCTGATCCCGCAATGCCATCTTGTGGGTGGAGCTTCTGACTGGCCGTAAGTCAGAAGCTACTTTACAAGCTCTCAATGCAAGTCTATGTGAGCCAGAATGAGGCTTTTATAGACTTGTATAGAAAAATGACCTCTGTGCAGCTGGAAACCGATGGGAGTGATGCTGGAAAGTTATGAAGGTAGGTGAGTATGAGAAAGGAGGCAGTAGACTAAAATTTAAAGCACCACTCCAGGAGTGCAAAAAAAAACCGCTGGAGTGGTGCTTTGACACATGGTATAAATCTCCAAATTATGATCCACTGCCATGATTCCACCATAATTGTGCAGTTACTCACAGATACAAGAACTGCTCAAACAATTCTTCAATGTGAGGACCCCACCAAACAACTCAATTCTCATGTTTTTGTTGTATTTATCGTTTGTTTCTACTTTAACATCCAAGTAGGTTTCGGTAGAGATACAGCATAGCTTAAAAATGTTTATAACCTTTAAATTTGGACATAGTACCAAAAATAATAAAGATAAGTGGAAAGGGTAAAAGAAAAATTATATGTATGTGCAAAACATACCCTCAATATTTCTTTTATAATTTCATTTGTAACATAGTAATTTATTAATAGTTCATCCTAAATAAAATCTTATTTCCACACCTAGATATCATTGCATTGCAAAATAAATAATTTGTCCTAATTAGAAGTGAATAAAAAAGTAGGGACTGTCCCACAAGGGTTGCCGTGACGTGGCGGGATGGCTTGTACATTATTTTGATCAAAATTATGTTTACTAAATACCCTTATTATTATTATTACCTTTATGCATTATTTGCAGTATATTTTTTACTTTTAGTTCAGGATATTTGTGTTTTTTGCTTTTTGTTTTCTCTAATTAGAAGTGACATACATATTACGTGTTGATTTTACACCAGATGCACCAGATTTAAAGGTTCACTACATTTCTAATTGAATTTAATGGAATATTAAGAGTTGTCGTATAAAAATTAGGGTAATGGGAATTTATTGCTGGTTAAACTTATCCACAAGACATTAATATCTATTAAAGCTTGAGCATTATTGATAAAGTAAAACACAATATTTAATATTAAGTCCTTGGCGTTCCTGTGTCACTAAGTTAATTTGTGGTGTAATTAATAATTTTTCTTCTTTGGAAAGATGACAAATATAACAGTGCAATGTAACTTTAGTGTATGTACGTTAGCTCTTCTCTAAAAGAAAGTAAATCATGTTATATCACCAACAGGAAGAGAGACCCATCTGTAGGTGGCTGTTTCAGGGTTCTACCCTTCATTTGCACAAAGCAAGGTTCTACGTGGCTGGATGAAATGTATTAAATGTAGCAAATAGAGGGGTATGCAGGTTCTCATTGAAGAGATCCAACTTGTGTATGGTGACTTAATTACTAGTAGTCGTTCTTTGAGCAAGAAAAGAAATAAGAAAAATGTTTCCTACTGAATGCGCTCTTACGTATAATTCTATATTCAATACAAAGGAGAATCGTGAATCAGTCATTTACTTGTTAACCAGAATATTTTATGTTTTCATGATGCCAATATGAATAAGTCCTAGTGGGAATAAAGCTAAACCATCATAAATCTCTACAAGACTGGTATAGTAAAGCGATCCTACCCATATTCCAACATTGTACAAGGTGTGTAGGAAGGATGGAGGCCCTAAGGCACTCTCTGGATTTATCTTCTCCTTTTATCCATCCAGAAAGATTCAGATACATGGTTTTTCCCATATAGGTTCCCCAACACTATATGGATGCAAGTAAAACAACATTAAAGGGAATCTGTCACCCCATTTTCCGCCTAAAAGCTGCCGCCACCGCCATCAGGGGCTTATCTGAAGCATTCTGTAATGCTGTAGATAAGCCCCCGATGTAACCTGAAAGATAAGAAAAATAAGTTAGATTATACGCACCCGGGCGTCCGGTCCGGTCCGATGGATGTCGCTGTCTATCCCAGCGCGTCCCAGCTTATAGAGATGCCGTCCTCCTTCTTACATCTGCCGCAGAACTCTCTGACCTTTCCCGATGCCTGTGCACTGCAGTGCTTTACTCTGCCCTCAACAGGGCAGATAAAGTGCACCTGCGCAGGAGCTGAGGCAGAGGTAAGGAAGAGGACGGCATCGCATGAAGATGGGAGGCGCCGAACCAGACCGCGACACCCACCGCTCCGGACCCCACCCCCCGGTGAGTATAATCTAATGTGTTTTTCTTATGTTTCAGGTTACATCGGGGGCTTATCTATAGCATTACAGAATGCTGTAGATAAGCCTCTGATGGCAGTGCCGGCAGCTGATAGGGCTAAAATGTGGTGACAGATTCCCTTTAAGAAAAAGTTGGAATGAGAATGTCAAATAGATTTAGATGCATAATAGGAAAAGATAAATTCCTCAACATTGAAATTGCAGCACCAAGAAGAAAAAGTTGTGGAATGAAGGAAATCACAGAATCGATAGACATGTTAATGATGTGCAAATTGTGGAAAAATGAAAACAACATTTTCAAAGCATCTTAATTTATTCAGTATCATATATGAGCACCATGTGCAGAAGTAAACACCATGGCATGCTATCAATGACATTACATAGTTACATAGTTAAATAGGCTGAAAAAAGACCTAGGTCCATCAAGTTCAACCTTTCTCCACCAATTGTACATTTGTCACTAATTTAACTATAACCCGCAGTATAATGTGTATCAAGGAAATCATCCAACCGTTTAACACTTTATGGAATACCATGATGTCATGAAGAATATTTTGGACTTTGGAGCAGACCCAGTAGGTAAGCCCACTCTGCACAGGGCAGACACTGTCTTTATTATATGCCTGGAAACTACCTCTAACAGCAGCAATTAACATGCCCATCAATCACTGCTGTTAATCTCTTAAAGAAGTATTCGCATGTCCAAGATCCTATCCCAATATGAAGTATGTGTAATTGTAATATTATTAGCAAATACCTCCAATTAGAAATGCAATATAGTTCTTCTGATTATTTATGCCGCTAACCCTATGTGCAAGGAATTTCAGTAGCTTTGGTATCCATGGTTACAACCACTAACAGCTAAATAGTTATCACTATATAGGTGCTCATAGCCATGGATACCCTGCGATACTCTACCTACTGTAATGCTGTGCACATGGGTAAGCGTCATAGCTTATTAGAAGAACTAATCTACATTTGTAATTGTTATTATTTGCTAACATTATTATTATTACACCTACTACATATAGATACATATACATATTGGCATAGGATCTTAGGGATGGGAAAACCCTTTAAATGCTGCTGTCAATCACTGACAGCAGCGATAAACACCACACTCTAGTCCACCTATCAGTTTGGGTGCCCATCAGGTCCTCAGAGGCATCATCACTGATAAGTTGCTATGACAGTCAGGGATCAGCTGTCCAGCCCATGCCTGTCATATGATCTCTGTTATGACGTACAGACTGGCTGGGCGTCAAAATGAATAACAGAAAAATTTGTTTTCAAAGTTCTAAAAAAAATTTAAGTAAAATACTTAAATACTTGAAGACAAGGGGATTATGGTTGTCAGAGGAATGTTCTAACATGCAGAATGAACGTGGGCATGCAAATAATCAAGAACCACTGGAGGCACTGCCCTTCACAATTGCTGGCTGTGAAGGCACAAATAGGCCACTCAGGCTGCTCACAGTAGCACGGGTGACATGCGGTGTTAGAATTGGCGGAACACACCAAATAAGAAATAATAATAACAAGGTGCGTTCACAACCTGGTGTTAGGTGTCAGGTTTCTGTGTCTGCTCTGCAGGAATCCAGAGCCTCACATTCTGCGGTCTCCTGCTGTCTATCTACTGCAGATAAGATTAATTTGCTGCAGTTCCTCTGTGCTCCTACTGGGCATGCTCACGAGACGATCTCCCATTGGAGATCGGGAGTCATGTGCCCAGGTCCTGCTCCAGATCTCATTGGTCCATCTCGGAGATCTGGAAGGTCCCGCACGGCTATAAAAAGCGTGCATGACCGTTCGGCCATGCGGTAGTATAGACTTTACTTGCTATGTGTGAATGGTGACGGATGTATGTTTCTGGTAACTGACTCATTATAAAACCCCTTCCCTCTGATATTACGCATGTGGATAGGGAATTAGTTTAGCAGTCAGCGCCAGTCAGTGGCAAGCCTTAAGCCACTGAGCACACCGCACCGCTATGCTAGCGTCCGACATTGCGCTTGCTTTCTGGCTTTGTCGTTGAGCGGCAGTGTCCTATGCCGCGCTGCAGTTGCAGCCCTTCTTGGCGCTCGCAGAAGTGACGCCGCACACACGGTAGGTCAAGAGGGATGCAGCTCCTCTGTCTTGGGTCCTGCTCCTGTGACCAGATACCATGTGTGCACTTACCTGAGGCCTGTGTCACTAACAGGTTCAGCATTTTGTATGTTGTTGCGGCACCTCTGTGTGTGAACAGAGCCTGCTCTACACACTCTGAGTGAAGTTGAACCTGTGCATATTATACCGCCATATCGGCACCTCTGTGTGTGAACAGAGCCCGCTCTGCGCACTCCGGGTGAAGTTGAACCCGTGCGCATCATACCGCAATATTGCTCCTCTGTCATTACCTAGCAGCGGTGTAACACCTACTGCACGGTGGACCCCGAGCAGCGAACGCACTTTATTATTTATTTTTATTTAGTGCGTTCCGCCATTCCTAACACCTGTGTTCCTCCGTGCAGTGATGGAGAAACCGCAGCTAGCACAATGGCGGAGCACGGCTGCGAGAAAACATTTAATTTAAAGCACACTGAGTTAAATGTCACTCAGTGTGCAGAGTACCAAGCTCTGTTACACCACAGAGCAGTACTAAAAAGCAACGCACAAAGGACTATACCCTATTAGACTGCACAGGTGAACAGAAAATAAAATACTCATTGAGGTCCCTATAACTTAACCCTCCAAGGAAGATTAAGCTGGTGGTTGAACCTGCTCTGACACATGGTGTGCTTTAGCATGCGCACCTGAGGACGCCCGTTGCGGATGCTAAGTTCAAGCGGAGAGTTCCCACCCTACACTGCTTGTCTAGAAAAACACTCACAGTGCTATTAGTGGCACACATGCACACAGGGTGGTGTAGTAGCCACCAACACACCAAACACACATGATACTAGTGCCCTGGCGTGCGCCATTGAGAGCATTTTATACCTTGCTCAAGTCCAGACAGACAGGACATTGCCTGACATCCGAGACCAATGGGAAGGCACCATATCATGGACATTCACAGTAGGGTGAAATCTGGACTTAGACTTAGGCTCTAGAGACAGCACTGCACGTGTAAACTAGTAGTCACCACAGGCTTAGCTGGAGGGCCAGCAGTAACTACACATGCAGCATGAGTTTGGGCAAGGTGCTGTGACTGAAGTCTGTGCTGAGCAGTCAACCCAGCGGCTGAGACTGAATGGGAGACCACAGCACCAGACAAAGCTTGAGATCCATCTCATTCAGCAGGAGAATCCCGGCGCCTAACATTGCCCCCTCTAACACGTTATCCCCGGCAATGTTTGCCATGCTCAGAAGCCACCATATGTTGGGAGGCATTGAAGTGTTTTTGCACATCGGCTGAAGTTCTAGATGGTATGAAGAACTTGACCGGGGGTACATGGGCTTTTAGACACAGGCTCTCACAGAAGCTACCCCATTTTTGTATGCTCCCCATTGCCCAATCAATCTGGGGGGAGTGAAGACCCAGCCAGGGTAACCCCAGAAGTACCTCATCCATACCCTCAGAGATAACTAGAAAGGAGTTTATCTCCTGATGCTTTGGAGACACAGTGAGTGTAAGGGGTACAGTCTGATGGAAAATTGGGGTTGGCTAAAACAGACCGGTTAGCTACCCGAAAAGGCATTGGCTTAGGTAGCATAACTAATGGGATAGCGTGCTTTTGGGCGAAGGTAGCAGACATGAAATTGCCCTCAGCCTCGGAGTCCATGCAAGCCTGCACTCTGAGAGTAGCCAACCGAAATGTCAGAGAAACCCCAAAAGATAACTTGGGTGACACTTCAACAGGAACTAGTGAACCTCTCCTCAAGGCCACTTGAAGCTGTGACTCTTTCTGTTGCTTGGTACATTTATTGGCAAAGTGACCGAATTGCCCGCAGGCAAAACAAGTCGGCTGTGGACATACAAAGTGGGAGATTGGCTCCACTCTAGAGACGTCCATGGGGTCTGCAGGGCCGCCAACCTGAGTTGGAAGACACATGGGATTGGTGAAATTAAAAACCAACTGAACCCAGGGTTTAGTATGGGCTTGCTCCAAGCCACGCTCAACATGCCGCAGATCTATGTGGGTGGCCACAGATATTAATTCCTCCAGGGTAGTTAGAATCTTCCTAGTATCCAAAGCATTGCTGACATAATCTGCTAATCCCTTCTAGAAGTCAGTATCAGGACCTTTTCAGGCCATTCCAACTCGGTAGCCAGGGTACGAAACTGAATGGCAAACTGGCTAACTAAGGACGATCCCTGAGCTAAAGCCAGGAGTTGGAGTGCGGTATCATGAGTTACTTGTGGCTCCAAAAAAACATCTTTCAGAGCACCCAGAAAGTGAGAGGTGCTAATGATCAGGTGATCATCTTGTTCTCAAATGGCATAGCCCACTCCAACACCCTGCCTGACAATAGGGAAATTATAAATACCACTTTGGTACGCTCTGTTGGGAATCGCAAAGCCAGTAACTCCAGGTGGCTTGAGAACTGATTCACAAACCCTCTACAAGCCTTGCTGTCCCCAGAAAATTTTTCGGGCAGCGAAAAACATGGCACAGAGGAAACAGAAACAGCAGCAGTAACCTTAGTAGCGGCTTCGGCGGCTGCTTGTGCTACCAATGCAGCAAGATCCACAGCTGTAGACGCCTGCTCGAGAGTGGTCAACCTGCTCTCAAGCTGCTGGATGAACCGCTGAAGACGCTGATCATCCGCCATTGCTAGCCAGACCCTGACGCTAGTATACTGTTACGACTGTCGGAATGCACAAAATAAGAAATAATAATAATAAGGTGCGTTCGCAATGTGGGGTCCTCCGTGCGATGATGGAGAAACCGCAGCTAGTACAATGGCGGAGCAAGGCTGTGAGAAAACACTTTAAAGCACACTGAGTTAATTGTCACTCAGTATGCACAGAGCGCAGCGTACCAAGCTCTGTTACAACACAGAGCAGTACTAAAAAGCAACACACAAAGGACTATACCCTGTTACACTGCACAGGCATATACAAAACAAAATACTAAATGGAGTCCCTATAACTTAACCCCCCAAGGAAGACTAAACTGGTGGATGAACCTGCTGACACACAGTGTGCTTTAGCACACGCGCCTGAGGACACCCAGTGCAGTTGCTAAGTTCAAGCAGGAGTTCCCACCCAACACTGCCTGTCGAGAAAAACATTCGCAGTGCTATTAGTGGCACACATGCACACAGGGTGGTATAGCAGTCACCAACACACCTAATACACATGATACTAGCACACAGGTGTGCACCATTGAGGCTATGTGCAAACGTGCGGAATTGCCGTGGAAATTTCCACGGCAATTCCGCAACTCCCTGCCACGTGAAGTACACTAGAATTCCGCATGGGTAATTCTTGAGCAATTCCCGCAAAAAAGTAGCGTTTTGCAAGCGTAATTAGCTTGCAGAATACTAGTGTTTTCCAAGCGATCTGTAGCATCGCTTGGAAAACTGATTGACACCCAAAACTGCCTGTCGAGAAAAACATTCGCAGTGCTATTAGTGGCACACATGCACACAGGGTGGTAAAGCAGCCACCAACACACCAAATACACATGATACTAGCACACAGGTGTGAACGATTGAGGCTATGTGCAAACGTGTGGAATTGTCGTGGAAATTTCCATGGCATTTCCGCAACTCCCTGCCTCGTGAAATATGCTAGAATTCCACATGTGTAATTCCCAAGTAATTCCGGCAAAAAACTAGCATTTTGCAAGTGTATATAGCTTGCAGAATACTAGTGTTTTCCAAGCGATCTGTAGCATCACTTGGAAAAGTGATTGACAGGTTGGTCACACTCATCAAACATAGTGTTTGAAAAGTGTGACCAACTTTTTACTATTGAGGCTGCCCATGAGGCATCAGTAGTAAAAAGATATAATGTTAAAACTAATAAAAAAAAATAAAAAATCGTGATATTCTCACCTTCCGGAGTCCCCCGCAGCGTCCCCAGGCCTCAGAGATGCTCCTGGCAAGTCCTGTTCCCAGCAATGCCTTTGCGACAATGACCTCTGATGACATGGCATCACGCGAGACCTCTCCATCATCACAGGTCATTGTCGCAAGGCATCGCTGGGAACGGGACTTGACGGGAGCATCACTGATGCCTGGGGACACTGCGTGGTACGCCAGAAGGTGAGAGTATCACGATTTTTTATTTCAATTCTATTTTTACAGGGATATGGTACCAAGGGCCTGGAGGACAGTCTCCTCTCCTCCAGATCGTGGGTACCGTCTGCACATTTTCTGCTTACTTTCCGCATGGTGGGCATAGCCACATGCGGAAAGTAAGCGGAACAATTCATTCCTATGTGTGTGGAATTCCTGTGATTCCACAAAAAGAATGAGCATGCTGCTTATTTTTCCGCGATGCGATTTTGCTGAGGAAAAATACGCAACATTAGCACAGCATGTGCGGAATGCCATTGGTTACAATGGGCTGCTTATTTTATGCATTTTTGTGAAAAAACGTGGCAAAAACGCATAAAATCCGTGGGAATTCCGCACGTGTGCACATAGCCTCAGAGTTTTTTATACTTTGCTCATTGACAGACAGACAGGACCTTGCCTGTAGATCAATCTGAAGCTGCCACATCACCGGAGCACCAGACGTCCAAGCACAAATGAGAAGGCACCACATCATGGACATGCTCAGTAGGGTGAAATCCAGACTTCAGTTCCAGAGCACAGCGCTGCACAAGTGAACTAGTAGTCACCATAGGCTTAGCTGGAGGGCCAGCAGTAACTACACATGCAGCACGAGCCTGGGCAGGGTGCTGGGACCGAAGTCTGTGCTGAGCAGTCATCCCAGCGACTGATTCTGAATGGGAGACTACAACACCAGATAAGGCTTGAAATCCATCCCATGTGGTGGGAGAATCCTAGTGCCTAACAGGAGCTACAGCTGTTAGCTTCAACAAGGCTGATTATCAAAAATAGATGGGTACACATGCTATGTATTTAAGTTTTTTAAATAAATAATTTAAAAAATCGGCATGGGGTCCGCCCCATTTTTGACAACCAACCTTGCTAAAGCAGACAGCTGGGCGCTGGTATTCTCGGGGATGTAAGGGGCCATGGATATTGGCCCCCAAGCCTAAACATAGCATCCCACATCTGCCCATAAAAGGCACATCTATTAGATGCACCAATTCTGGTGCTTTGCCTAGCTCCTCCCTCTAGCCTTGTTGCAGCAGCAAGTGGGGTTCATATTTTGGGGTTGATGTCACCTTTGCATTGTCAGGTGACATCAAGCCCGTGGATTAATAATGGTGAGATGTCTATGAGACACCTATTCATTACTAATCCTATAATTATATGGTAAATAAAGATACAGCAAGAATAAAGTCCTTTATTAGAAATAAAACAACAAACGCCTACTCCAACAAAGCCCTCGCTCTCCTGTAATAAAACAAAAATAAAAAAACAACAATAGCCCTCACCTCTCTGTCGTTCTGTCCCATGCCATAATCCATGTCTGGGGGAAAAACAGTTTTCAACCTGGATGTTGCCAAGATGTGACCGTCCAGGCTGAGAACCACTGATTTGAGCACAGCCTCAGTGACCGGCGGTGGCGTCATCGAGGTTACCTCCTGTCACTGAGCCTGCTTTCCCTGCCAGGCTGAACTGCTGTAACCTTGGTGAGATCCACGCTAGCACTGATCAGAAGAAGTGTTTGCCGTGTTGCCATGCATATGACAGTGCGACAAATACCCGGTGTTCAGGCAGCCGAACCTGAACAGCAACACGGATTTCCTGGTGAAGTCGTTGCTCGGTGTCCATGCTCGAACAGTTAGTTCAGTATGAACGCCGAACATTAGTCTTCGGGTTTGCCCATCTCTCTTATTGTTTAAACAAGAGAAAGCAGCATTGATTGTACCAAGATTTTGAATTACTCTTTAAAGATGTTTTTTGCCTGGAACAAAGTACATTTTAATTAATAGATCTTGGA
Organism: Dendrobates tinctorius; assembly: GCF_039654945.1. NCBI lineage: Eukaryota > Metazoa > Chordata > Amphibia > Anura > Dendrobatidae > Dendrobates > Dendrobates tinctorius. Next base: position 13,044,776 of record NW_027361698.1, on the reverse strand, counting down.
ATAATAATAATTTCCACAATTTGAATATGTTTAAAAAAAAATGTTCCTGTGCTGAGATAATCTTATAAATTGCCCCTGCTGTGTACTGTGTAATGGCTGTGTCTGACCATACAGAGACATGGTTGGCACATACCACATCTCTTGGGCAGGGGAGGAAGCAAAAAAGTATAATAATAATAATCTTTATTTATATAGCGCCAACATATTCCGCAGCGCTTTACAGTTTAACAGTTCCAAACATAAGTCATAAGTAGCAACATTAAGAATACAATAATTAAAGCAAAATAAGATGACCCTGCTCATGAGAGCTTACAATCTACAATGAGGTGGGGGAGATACAGACTACAGGTGTGTATTTACAATGGTGTATTTGCAATGATGGTCCAATTATGGCATCTTGAGGGAGTGAGGGATGGATGGATGGAGATAGTGAATGAGCTTCACATGCACACTTACACATAGAATGACTGTGATTTGTGAACGTGATAGGCCGCTCTGAACAAATGTGTTTTGAGGGAGTGCCTGAAACTATGCAAATTGTGGATAGTCCTAATTTCTTGGGGTAGAGCTTTCCAGAGGATTGGCGCAGCGTGGGAAAAAGTAAACAGAGAGGACAGCATGGGATCACAGCTGATTCTTTCTGTGAGGTAAAACATTTCACTGCCTGTCTTTAAGCAATGTTTTACATCAAAGAAAGAATCAGCTATTATCTCCCACTGTAATGTCTGTATACTCTACTTTGCTTCCCCCCGCCCAGGATCTGTGGTATGATTAGACCATGTTCCTGTATCATCAGATATGACCATTACACAGTACATAGTTATCAGCAGAGAAACATTTTTTATACACATTCAGTTGTGCAAATTATTATTATTCCATGATCTATAGACAAAAATTATCATTAAAATTAACTCTATTAGTGGGAAAACCCCTCTAACAAAAAGGTGCATGCACACCTCTACTTTATTCATTGTCTATGGAAGTGCTGGAAATAGCAGAGTACTGTACTTGGCTAATTACAACAATCTCATAGAGAATCAATGGAGCAGTAGCGTGCAGCCTTAGTCTTGGCAATATTCAGATGGGGTTTTTCAGAGCCTGTTTTACAGTTCAGTTGAGCTGGCAGAGGTCATACCACTCACAATTAATAACTATATGCTATTGATAGAGTGTTAGGTGCCAGGATTCTCCCTCTGCATAGGATGGATTCCAAGCCTTGTCTGCCAATGCAGTCTCCCATTCTGCTTCAGCCACAGTGGGAGCTGCTCAGCAAAGACATCGGTCTCAGCGTCTAACTCAGACGGTTACTGCTGGCTCTCCAGACAAAGCTATAGTAATTAGCAATAGGCAGCAGCGAACAGACATTCCAGAGGTTAAGTGCAGAAATCACTCTACTGAGCATGTTCATGAGGTGGCGACCTCTCATTGGTGGTCGGTCGTCAACTGCTCGGGTGTCGTGGCAGGTCCGGATTGGCCCACGAGCAAGGTCCTGTCTGTCTGGACTTGAACAGGAATGTATAAAAGGTTCCCTGGAGTGCGTGTCGGTGCACTAAGATCATATGTGTTGGTGGATACGCTACCACCCTGTGTGCACGTGCGATTGTGATTCTAGGCAGGTAGGCAGTGTAGGGTGGGAACTCCAGCTTGACTCATCATCTGGCGTCCTAAGTGTCAGAGTGAGTACAACCACCAACCTAGTCTGCCCTGGGGGGGGTAGCTATAGGGACCCCACCTAGCATCATGACCACTATACTCCTGTGACCTCTAACAGAGTATAGTCTCGAGTGCTTCCTCTTCTTATACCACTCTGTGAAGTAACAGAGTCAGGTGTTATGCTCTCTGTTCACACTGAGTGACATTTAACTCGGTGTGTTTATGGTGCTTGCTTGCAGTTTCGCTCTGCCATTGTTCAATAGCTGCGGTTTCCCACCACCGCACGGTGGACCCCGAGTTGCAATCGCACTTTACCATTTTTTATATTCATTGCAATCAGTTAACCCTAACATAGAGTATCTTATATATTTGGTAATAACCCTTTTATAAAATTATCATTGCTCATCTGTGACAGTTAGTATGCTATGTGTGATATTGGGCTAAATATTATTTACAATACCATTTCCCCCTATTACTTCAGGCTTTGTGTTATTTTTGAAAGCAAAACTATTAGTACAAAGTGCTATTTCCAGCATAAAAACACTATTAACCATTGTAAGCCATTAGGACATGTCAAGATTTTTGAGACTAATAGAAAAAAGCATATACCATACCTTCTAAGGCTGCATTAAGGGTTTATTCCCAAAATTAACATTTAGTCTCAGTTCTCTACATACAGAATTAATCATGCATGCCAATGCAATCTGCTTTTAAAATTTTCACTAATTTGCAACTCTCATCACCCTAATGATTCCCCCCACATATCTTTACACTCTGCTGCCATTGGATCCATATGCCAATAGTTGTGATACTGTCGGTCAAATATATAGACATGCACCTAATGACCCTATCTAATAGAGTCCCCTGACATTTTCTTGGCATCCTGATTGTTTTGACACTGGGATGTAGCACAGCTCTGCTATATTATGCTCAGCTCTACTATGCCAGTAGGAGGAGGCATGAACACACTCTGAAGATTCCACTCATACCAAATGCACCTAATGACACTATCTAATTCATGAAAGACAGATGGAACCTTATGATTCAGTCACCAGACACTCTCATGGCATCCTACTTGATATGATACCTGGCTGGTAGCACAGCTATGCTATGCTTGACTTTATGATGTCAGCAGCAGGGATACCTGAGGACTATACTGACACCAGCCGCAGAAGCATCTAAGATCCTATCTAATAAAACAGTGCCCAGACACTCTGAAGGCATCTTAATTGCTCTGATAGCCAAGCTGATGAAAAAGTCAGTTATGCTATGGTCTACTATGTATGCAGGATAATCCTTAGAAAATCCCCATGAACTACCAATAATGTATGAGGTCTCTAAATAGTAATCAATGTTGGTAAATTAATGGGTCATAATTGCTACATTCTAAATTATCAATGGTCACATCATCCATATACTGTATATAAAATTGATATACTGTATAATGCGGCAGGGTGCCGGTGGGCTGCCTGATTGGGCAGCGCACCATTGCCCCGCAACTTTATATATCACTTTTACCCACTGAGTCTCTGAACGGGCATTCACTTGGTGCCATCTCCCACTCCTTAGGTGAGTGTGGATAATCCCTACACCATCATTTACCAACCACTGTAGAGCCACCAAAACCTCTTCTGCTGTATATGTAAAAATGTCCCATGTGCTGACTTTATTTTCATGTTTGCTAGATGAACATCCAAGAGCACATTGTAAGTAAAAAATTATGTTTACACTTTATTTGTACACTAACCCATCAGTATAATCCATCACTTACTGGAAGGGAAAATAATGATAGAGTTTCTTTTGATTATCTAAAAATACTTATTTAAGCTATTTTTTTTCTGTTTTGTGATAGGTACTACAGCCTTGTACTTGTTTTTGGTTATGCATCCTGCGATAATCAGCAATTCACCAAACCCAAAAACATTTGAAGAGATGCAATTCTTTAATGGAAATAACTACCACAAAGGCTTGGATTGGTAAGTATCAAACTTTATATTTATGTCTAATTTTTACTTTTTTTGAATCCTCTCCTTGTTAACGGGGTCTTAGAAAAAAATAATCATAACATTGTTCTCATTAATGTGTCATTACTCAGTGTGTAATGCAAAAGGGTAATGCACCTCTTTGGATCCCCTTTTCGACTTTGACCACAAAATTAACATACTGCTCAAGTAACCACTCCTATATACTCAGAACTCCTTAATACATTGAAAATAGCTTTTTTTTTAAATGAGCAACTCCCTTGTAAAGTACTGATCTGTATTGAACACTATATACCAGAGTGGGAATACAGTAGCCTCAGTCCAGTGTTGATTTTGACTTAGAAGCAAACTACTCTTTTTACTTTTCCAAATAAAACACGTCATGATTCCATCAAAAAGAGCTTCATAATAACCAGTCCAGCTATTTCTCTGACACAGAAAAACCAGTATTGAGCAAGGGCAAAGTTCAGACTGTTTAATGACTGCAATCTGTCAGTGTTTTATTAAAAAAAAGTCTTATTGGCTTAGTAGCTATTAAAAAAATTGAAAGAACATCCCATCCAATTTAGGATAGGTTAAGGTCCATCAATCTTCCTGTCAAAGGCATAAGCACCACATGATCAAGCTTTGCCTTTCCCATAATAAAATGATACATACAGGTATATAAAAATTGTGTTCCATACATTTTTCAAAACTTTAAAACTTTTTGTCTTTTTTTTTTCAAATAAGTAACAGTGCAGAGAAACCTATGCATGGCATCCTCCAGCAGTATCGTCTAGTTCCCTGGTGCCATATTTTCAGTAATGCTATCTGATCTCCACAAGAATATGCTGCATATAGTAAAATAAAATACATCTCCTTCTCGGTAATCACATTTTTACATTCCAGTGAGATTAAAGGGACCACTTGCATGTGTTTTGGCAGTTCCGTTCCAGACACTGTGGCATCAGAGATATTATAACATTACTAGAATGTAGCAACAAAACTACATTACTGGTCAATGGAGGGGGTAAGATTCATATCACGTAGTGCTTTTGCCTTTAAATATTTAGCCTGTTAACACTTTGTTGTATTCAAAAGTGGACTCGCCATCTAAAAAAGTTATAATATATGCTGATTAAAGTAACCATCAATTTAATTTTTAGTTCATAAATAAATAATACGCATAAAAATAAAAAACTTTGTAATACAGTATACAGTATTTTATCAAATAAATCCTCTTCTTTCTCCATCTGATTATTCATTTGCAAAATGTAGATTTTACTGTTAAAATGTATCACTATATTACAGAATTGCTTATTTTCAGTACATTATTGATTTATAAAATATAGATTAAAACAACGGTTACACTTTGACCCCTTTCCGACATCAGGCATAATAATACGCTGATGTCGGCCACCCTCCTTTTGATGGGGGCTCCCGCAGTGAGCCCACATCTTTCCCGACACATGTCAGCTGTTTTGAACAGCTGACATATGCCCAGAACAGCGGCCGGTGGAATCGCAATCCACCTGCAGCTATTAACCCGTTAAATGCCACTGTCAAACTCTGATAGCAGCATTTAAATTTTATTGTTAAGATATTGTTAGGGTTTAACGCACCAAATAAAAATTATAAGAAGGTGCGATTGCAACCCGGAGTCCACCATGCGGTGATAGAAAAACCGCAGCTAGAGAACAATGGCGGAGCATAGCTGCAAGTAAGTACCATAAACACACCGAGTTAAACGTCACTCGGTAAGAACACAGTGCAAAGCGCCTGACTCTGTTACTCCACAGAGCAGTACAACAACTGAGCACTGCTCAGCTATACTCAGCTGAGATCAGCTAAGCTATACTCTGTTAGATATCACAGGAGCATAGGGGAAATGATGATAGTGGGGTCCCTACAACTCACCTCCCACTATGCTGGTGATTGAACCTGGTCTGACACACGGTGGCTTTTCAGCCCGAGCCTGAGGACGCCCGATGCAGGCGCTAAGTTCAAGCGGGAGTTCCCACCCTACACTACCTGTCTAGAAACACACTCGTAGTGCTATTACCGACACACGTGCATACAGGGTGGTAACTGACCCACCAACACACACAGCAAATATGAATGATCTTAACACACCGATGGGTGTGGCAAAGATCCTTCTATAGTGGAGAACTTGGCACTCAAAGTTAATAAAAAGAAAGGTTCCTTTTATTTCGCATCCAGTGATTATGTTGCTCAGTTAAACGTTTTTGGTCCACTTCACGACCTTCATCAGAACTTATAGTTGTTAACTGGTTCTGTAGGTAAGCCGCAGGGATATTATAGCCTGATAGGTCAATCCTGTCGTATTTCAGGATTGACGTATGATGAAATGCGCTCTCCCCAGGTGACGTTATTCGCAGTACCACGCGCTGAAGCATAGTGGCTCCTTCCAGCATCCAGATTCCACTGAGATTCATCCTGAAATACAACAGGATTGACCTATCAGGATGTAATATCCCTGCAGCTTACCTACAGAACCAGTTAACAACTTTAAGTTCTGATGAAAGTCCTGAAGTGGACCGAAAATTTTTAACTGAGCAACATAATCACTGGATGCGAAATAAAAGGAACCTTTCTTTTTATTAACTTTGAGTGCCAAGTTTATTTCTCCACTATTACTACGGGCTGGACACACTACATGAGTACCTTTACCTAAGTGCCTAAGTACCTATTTGAGTTCCGTGTTTACTCTTCTAAAGATCCTTTTATAGACAGTGCCAATCAGACAGGACCTTGCTAGCGGACCAATCCAGAAGCGGCCCAGGACCTGAGCAGCTGACGGCCGAACTCCAATGACTTAGCCTCAGGAATGACTGCTCGCCTCTGTCTGTTGCAAGTTACCATGGCTGGACCTGGAGAGGCAGCAGTAACAAAGTGCACAGCATGAGTCTGAGTAAGATGCTGAGACTGATGTCTCTGCCGAGCAGCATCCACTGCGGTTGAGACTGAATGGGAGACCACAGGAGAAGATAAAGCTTGGGATCTGTTCTGTGTAGAGGGAGAATTCTGGCGCCTAACAGATATATTACAAAATTGCTTATTTTCAGTGCATTATTGATTTATAAAATAAAGATTAAAGCAACGGTTACACATAAACCCCTTTCTGACATCGGGCATAATAGTACGCTGATGTCAGATACCATTCTTTTGATGTGGTCTCTGGCGGTAAGCCCGGATCAGCTGCTGGTGGAATCATGATCCAACCACAGCTATTAACCCGTTAAATGCCTATGTCAAACTCTGACACCAACATTTAACTTGCACTTCTGGCAAGCGTCTCGGAAATCTGCCCATCTGTGACCCCCATCACACGTGATCACGGGTCACTAATGTGTTGGCACAACAACCAGAGGTCTCCAGGAGACCACCAGGTGGTCGGCACTCATAGCAAGTCAGCAATTCTGCTACATACAGGCAATCTGATCATCACCGGTATGTAGCAGAGCCGATCAGATTGTGGAAGCTTCTAATCTCCCTTGGAGACTAATAAAACATGCCAAAAGTAGAAAAAAAAAAAGTTTTTAAAAATTAAAAAAAATAAATAAATAAAAGTTCAAATCACACCCCTTTCACACCATTCAAATTAAAACAATAAAAAAATCAAACCTACACATATTTGGTATCTTCGCATTCTGAATCACCTGTTCTGTCAATATAAAAAAAGAATTAACCTGATCGCTAAACTGAGAAAAAAGTCAAAACGCCAGAATTTGTTTTTTTGGCCACTGCACCGTTGCTTTAAAATGCAATAACGGGCGACCAAAAGATCATATCTGCACCAAAATAGTATCATTAAAAGCATCGTCTCGGCATGCAAAAAATAAGACTTTACCCAACCCGAGATCACGAAAAATGGAGATGCTACGGGTATCGGAAAATGGCTCAGTTTTTTAACAAACTTTGGAATTTTTTTAACCGCTTAAATAAAAAAGAACCTAGACATGTTTGGTGTGTATGAACTCATAATGACCGGCAGAATCATAATGGCAGGTTGGTTTTAGCGTTTAGTGAACATAGTAAAAAATAAAAAAAAGCTGTTGTGGAATTGCACTTTTTTTGCAATTTCACAGCACTTAGAATTTTTTTTACTATTTTCCAGTACACAATATGTTAAAACGAATGGTGTCTTTCAAAAGTACAATTTTTCCAGCAAAAAACAAGCCCCCACATGGTCATATTGACAGAAAAATATAAAAGTTATGGCTCTGGGAAGAAGGGGAGCAAAAAACGCAAAAGCAATAATACCTCCGGTCATGAAGGGGTTAAGGATGCCAAGATAAATATTTATGAGTACTCATTTTTAATAGGAAGCACCGATGAAACTCAGAAGCATCACAGGGCAAATTATATGACAAGAATAACTAAAGAATGGCTATTTCCTGTAGTTATTATTTTTATGAACATCACTTTCCGACGCAATAATTTGCCAATAATATAGATTTCAGCAGAAATATAGTTACCACTTATCTCTTCCTTAAGCCATCTGCAGCAGAGCTTTTAAAAAGGGAGAGACCTTTTTCATATTTTTAATTTAGCATTTTTACTTTGAACAGAAGAATAAATAAAATACATATAACAGATATTCAGTATTATTTTATTTTTACTTAATTATGCACCATCATCATATTCCACAGTGCGTTAAAGAAAAGAAAAATGTAGACCAGTAGCATAATATTGTACAAATACCTTGCAGTACTCAGATAGATACTTAGTTCTATCCAAGCATACACACCATTCATGCAAAATGCATTTTGAGTCCATGTGCTGTCCATGGAGAAAATGGACAGCACTCAGACCCAACGTTAGCCTATGCGCTAGTTCACATGGGCATGCTTTCACATTGACCACAGACAAAAAATTGCACAATGCCCTAGTCTGAATCAAATATTGGAAGCTCTTGCACTTGTCTGATGTGAGTGGCCCAAGTCTTAGGAAAAATCAGAGAAAACATATAAAATTAAAGAGCATCATTTCTGTATTTTTGACCCATTCCTGGTTTTGGGTTACAAATACTGATGTGACCTATTAACCAAAATAGTACTGTGTGAACGTAACCTTATAATGCACCATGTGGTAAGGTAGTGATAGCTGTAATAACTCAGTGTCAATGAGGAAAATATGGCCACTTGCGCAGGGGTGAACTATTCTTAATTAAAGGGGTTGTCCGGGCTTTTCACATAATCTCAGTGCATATCTGGGCTGTAGAATGCTGACAATAAGTAATTTACCTTCTGTGGCCAGTTTGCAGTGTTTGCTAGATATCATCTCTTGCTTGTAAGAAAAACGTCCAGGGGGGTGTGTTCTGGCATTGAAATGAGAACTGGTCATTTCCTCCTCACTAGTTTCACTTTCCATAGATCACTGTTCAGTGTGTGTCTGGGGGAGGAGCAGCTGGGTGGTTCGGCTCTCTGCACTGAGGCTGCTAGAGGGGGAGGATTTGTTACTGTGTGAGGAGGGATAAGCTTGTTCATGTGGTCGGGGAGGGCCTGTTGCTATGGAGGGTGGGGTTGTTGCTATAGAGGGCAGGTTTTTAGTAGAGTAGGAGAGAATGACCAGTTCTCATTTCAATGCCAGAACACACCCCCCCGGACGTTTTTCTTACAAGCAAGAGCTGATATCTAGAAAACCCTGCAAACTGGCCACAGAAGGTTAATTACTTATTGTCAGCATTCTGCAGCCCAGATATTCACTGAGATTATGTGAAAAGCCTGGACAAACCCTTTAAGGCTGGTTTCACACTTGCGTTTTTTTCGCGGTATTTTAGCGCTAAATAGCGCATGCGTTTTTTTTTCCTATACTTTGCATGGGATGCGCTTATGTGCGCATACACGTGCGTTTGTACGCGTTTTTCCACGCATGCGTTTTTTTGCGGTATGCGCTCGGGCGCACAAAATGCAACCTGTTGCATTTTTTGGGCGTCCGACTTGCCTCAAAAAAACGCATGCACGCGCAATGCGTTTTTTTTACAGCAAGACACCCATTATAAGTCTATGGTGAGCATATGTGCGCATTGGCATGCTTATGTATGCGTTTTTTTGCACATGCGTTTTTTTTTTACCATTAGTTTAGACAATGGAATTTAGGGGTTTGGGTTAGAGTTAGGGTTAGTTAAGGGGGTTTAGGGTTAGGGTTAGGGTTAGGGTTAGGGTCAGGGTCAGGGTTAGGGTTAGGATCAGGGTATGGTTTGGTTAAGGGTTAGGGTTAGGGTCAGGGTCAGGGTTAGGGTTAGGGTCAGGGTTAGGGTTAGGATCAGGGTATGGTTTGGTTAAGGGTTAGGGTTAGGGTCAGGGTCAGGGTTAGGGTTAGGGTTAGGGTCAGGGTTAGGGTTAGGGTAAGGGTTAAGGTCAGGGTTAGGGTTAGGGTTAGGGTTAGGGTCAGGGTCAGGGTTAGGGTTAGGATCAGGGTATGGTTTGGTTAAGGGTTAGGGTTAGGGTCAGGGTTAGGGTCAGGGTTAGGGTTAGGGTTAGGGTCAGGGTTAGGGTTAGGGTCAGGGTTAGGGTTAGGGTTAGGGTTAGGGTCAGGGTCAGGGTTAGGGTTAGGATCAGGGTATGGTTTGGTTAAGGGTTAGGGTTAGGGTCAGGGTTAGGGTTAGGGTTAGGGTCAGGGTTAGGGTTAGTAAAGTCATGGTTTGGGTTAGTGTGAGGGGCCACCTAATGTTGGAAAAAAACGCAAACGCGGTAAAAACGCACTAAAAACGCATAAAAACGCTGCGTTTTTTTCATGCATGCTCATAAAAATGCTTGAAAAAAACGCAGCATCTGTATGCGTTTGTATGCGTTTTTTCAATGCGTTTTTTTGCGGGAAAAACGCGCTGCAAAAAAAAGCAAGTGTGAAACTAGCCTAAGCTATTCTTTTTTTAAGTAAAGGGGGCTTTACACATAGCGATATCGCTAGCAATATCGCTAAAGCATCACCGATTTTGTGACGCAGCAGCGATATTGCTAGCGATATCGCTACATGTGATACTTACCTCCGACCGGCTCCCCAACTGGCTATCGCTGATCGCGCGAGAACGTCCTGGGCCGTTTCTCTTCGGCGCCAGCAGGAAGCCCGGCGACGAGTGGACGCGGGCGGAGGACGTCATCATCGCCACGTATGACAGGTAAGTAACGACCACTGCTGCGTCGCTGCATCGCTAGTGAGATCTACCTGTTTGGCAGCTCACTAGCGACCATTTAGCGATGCACCAGCGATTCTGACCGGGTCGTATCGTGGTCGGGATCGCTGGTGCATCGCTAAATGTAACGGAGCCCTAAGTCAAAGGGACATGAGCCATTGTTTCATGTGAGACTGTCTGGTGCTCCTTTTTGTATGTTATTTTGTGGAATGCCAGCTGATTACAGATTGCATCAGCTCCCTAAGGTGCATCAATTGGAGGACAAAACTGCGGAGACTCATGTATTTTAAACAGTGCCTTCCCCCTCCCACCAATCCCGTAATGAAACTTCGACAGGCCTAGATGGGTTGAAACAGGTCGGTCACAGTTTATTAATTACATACACAGAGAAAGGCAATTACATTTCGCAATGGGCTCATCACCGAAGGCCCTGCCTGCGAGCGACAAGCAAACTGGCCAATGGACAACACCTTCCAGGGGTCAGCCGGGGAGAAAGAGAAAGGCACTGACCCCTGACACCTGAATTTAACCCATGTAGGTGTGGCTTGATGCCCCTTTCTCTTTATCTCCATTGGTCAGTTGGGCGTCCCTATTAGTGCATCACCTGGGGAAGTAGTTGGGAGGGGGAATTGGGCACTGAACGGTATTCCTCTAGCTTTGTTCATAGGGGATCTGCAGTCAGAGGCACGTTCCTTAGTTAGTACCGTGCTTGCCAGACTGCAGAGACCCGTGTGTCTTAAACAGTGCCTTCCCTCCTCCCACCAATCCCATAAGGAAACTTCGACAGGCCTAAATGGGTTGAAACAGGTAGGTCACAGTTTATTGATTACATTTCGCAACGGGCTCATCGCCGAAGGCCCTGTCTGCTAGCAACAAGCAAGCCGGCCAATGAGTTGTTACGAACCTTTGCCCCTCTCTACACTTCCGCCATGGAGGATCATGTGCATGACCTAAACAGGACTCCGCCCCCCACCCATCAGCATAAGGGCCTGCTCCACTCCGTCTTGCAAGCCGGACAAAAATATGTTGAGGCCAATGTCATTGAGGTGAATTCCATCTGGTCTTAATAGTGCCGAGTTATCTCCTTCCAGTTGGTGGTGGCAAACCACGATGCCACATCTGCCTTTTACAAATGTTGCCATCTGTGCATTGATCTTCTTGATCTATCAATGGCTTTTGCATCCCTTGCTCTGTGCCAAATGACTCGTGGCACTATCTCCGACCAGACCAATATCATCTCCGAAAAATACATGTGAAACTCTCTGTCAGTTGACATAACTGTACAAAGCGCAGCACTTTTTTGTTTTCCCAAATCATTGCCACCAGCGTGTAACACTAATATCGTCGGCCCCTTGGCCCTCTTAGCGATGTTGACAATTTCCATAAAATCTGTTGCCACTGGAGCCTTCTGATACCTCTCCAGGTGACCTCCAGCCCCGGGAAATCAAGACTTTTTCCTCCCGGTCACAGCTCGGCCCTTTTAGCCACCCAATAGACATATGAATGTCCTAAAACATAGACTGTTGGGTTAGCCAGGGAGAAATAGAAAGGCACTGACCCCTGGCATCTGAATTTAACCTAAGTTGGTGTGGCTGGACGCCCTTTTTCTCTTTACCACCATTGGTCAGTTGGGCGTTCCTATTAGTGCATCACCAGGGGGAGTAGTTGGGAGGGAGGAATTGGGCACTGAATGGTATTCCTCTAGCTTTGTTTATAGGGGATCCGCTGTCAGAGGCACGTTACTTAGTTAGTACCGTGCCTGCTATTATGCTGTCTAATTGAACTAGCGAACAAAGAGGGAATAGCCATTATTATCTCCCTCCAATCCTGTGGGATACAATGCCCTGAATTGGGAGCTGAGGGATTTAAAAATGGGCCTGCTCCTGTTACCAGTGTGATTCTATAGGACTTCAGCCTAGGAACCATGGTACTATCTGGTGGATTACAAAACTTGTCCACTGCCCAATAGTGAGCCCACAAATTTGTTTGGATTACCAGGTTGGGACAATCCAGTCACTTGGCCACATACTTTGCTGTGCTCGGTTAGCTTCGTAAGATTTCCAATACCTCTTTTCTGTGAGTGTCTGTCAAAATCAGGGTGCTGCTTGTTGGGGTAGTTGCGCCTCGTTAACCCAAAGTTTTGGAGGTTCTAAGCCAGCAGAAGGGTGAGACTCTGTCACTTGCACTATCTTGTGTCCTTGCTGGGAATGTAATATATGATGTTAACTTTGGTGATCTACTAAAATCTTACTGTGGTATCCACATCCAATGTTGTCTGAGTAGCGTTCTGCCCAGAGGGAAAGAGTACATGCATTCAGTGGGATGAGCCCCGGCCCATGCGGTGTTTCCAAAGACAGCTAGGACAGCAGGTGAGAGCACCCACTGTCATCATGTCTCCACAATAGCACTATCAGCATTACCAGTATTAAATCACAAGTCCCAACTTGGAGGGATAATATCAGGATTTCCCTTACGAGAATGAGTAGAAAATGCATTTTTCATATAAATAAATTACCACTAAGCAAGAAATTACTTCCACTTATCAAATAGAGGTCCAGCAGCAGGTGAAATATCTATTATAATAAATATTACACTCTCCATTCTAAAAATTAAAATTTGTTGGCTTGTTTAAATGAGATGCTCATCATCCTACTGATATGCCATAAATTTGGGAGTAAACTAAATTAAATCCATATTAAATTAAACAATTAAATGAGAAAGTTATATGTACTTTGTATCCAATTTTGTCTTACATTTTCTATTTATGCATCAGGGCGCTTAAAAAAAAGAGTAGAATATCGTTAGGTTGCGACTGTCTGTGTGTTTAAGACCAATTGGAGATTAAGCACTAGAGAAGCCACAGTCTCGAACACAGCCGTTCTCCGGAGTGAGCCAATATGCTACATTATTATAAGAACAATAAAATGGAACAGCTTTTTCCTCTGTGGCGGAACAGCATTTTCTCTCTTTCCTCTCTTGTGACTGGAAGATCATAAACCAAACTAAATATAAGACCGTCTGCCTCTTTGTCCTGATGTGCTTCAACAAACTGTGAGATATTATTTAAAAAGTGTACAGCTCCCATATAGATTTCTTTACGCATCCATTATATTTATCATGGCCTTTTATAGGTCATTTTCAGCAACTTTCATAAGTCTGAACTTTATTCCATTAAGTCAATTTATTTTACTTCTCTTGACCATTGATTACTCTGCACCTCTATAAAACTTAACTTTCACAAAAACCATGGGAAGTTAAATAAGTGCAAGACTTTGCTACCTTGCGCTGAATTACAAGCAGGACTTTAATCATTACCTCAGCTATTCCTAGTTGACATCCAATAAATTGGGTCAGTTTTATGGATGGGCGGTTAAATCCAAAGAATATTTAGTGTTTTTTTTGGATGACATCAGAAATTAACAACTATTTATTGTAAGAAACCAACTATTTTTTTTTAATGTCCTGATATGTAAAACCTTAGAATTTATTGGCATGCACTTTCTCATTGCTGTGTGTACTATACAGCTCTGGCTAAAATTATGAGACCACTTTCAAATGTTCAGTTTGTCTGATTTTTTCTCTTTATAGGTACATTTTTGAGTAAAATGTAAATTGTTCCTTTAGTCTACAAACTTCTGACAACATGACTCCGAATTTCCAAGCAATAAATTTTGTATTTTTTTCTGACAAAGAAAAATGGTCAAAATTAACAAAAAACCCAATGATTTCAGACCTCAAAGAATGCAAAGAAACCAAGTTCATAATCAATAAGAAACAACAATACTAATTTAACTCAGGAAGAGTTCAGAAATCAATATTTTGTGGAATAACCATGATTTTTAGTAAAAATAAAAAAAAAAATGAAAAAACACCAGGCACACAGCAATCTAATATAACAAGGGGTGCAATAAGAGTAGTGAAACAATAAGTGACACTGGACAAAAAGGCACTACTGTAAGAAAATGCACACCACAAATGATTTGATTAAAGCAATATAATAATATAACCATGATTTTTAATCACAGCTTTCATGCGTCTTGGCATGCTTTCCAACAGTCTTTCACACTGCTTCTGGCGCAAAAATTTAAGCAGTTATTCTTTGTTTGATGGCTTGGGACTAATGACTATCTATGATCCTCTTGATTACATTCCAGAGGTTTTCAATGGGGTTCAGGTCTGGAGAATGGGCTGCCCATGACAGGGTTTTGATGTGGTGGTCTCTTAATTTTTTCCAGAACTGTATATTTAAATATGTATGTGTGTGTATTTATATGTATGTGAATACAGTGAAGGAAATTAGTATTTGATCCCTGAGAGATAGAATATCAAAAATAAAATCCAGAATATCACATTGTATAAATTATATACATTTATTTCTATTTTGTAGTGAGAAATAAGTATTTGATCCCTCTGGCAAATAAAACAATATTTGCTGACAAAACCCTTGTTGGCAAGCACAGCAGTCAGATGTTTTTTGTAGTTGATGATGAGGTTTGCTCAAATGTCAGGAGGGATTTTGGTCCACTTCTCTTTGCAGATCATATCAAAATCATTAAGATTTTGAGACTGTCGCTTGGCAACTCGGAGCTTCAAATCACTCCATAAGTTTTCTATGGGATTAAGGTCTGGAGACTGGCTAGGCCACTCCATGACCTTAATGTGCTTATTTTTGAGCCACTCCTTTATAGCCTTGGCTGTATGTTTTGGGTCCTTGTCTTGCTGGAAGACCCAGCCACAACCCATTTTTAATGTCCTGTCGAAGGGAAGGAGGTTGTTCTGGAGAAACGGGGTCAGTGGGTGCTCTCGTCCGCTGGCCCAGCTGCCTTTATCACGACTGCATGGAACAGGGCTCATACCTCTGAACACCCGCTCTATCTCCTGGTGGGCAGTACACTACACAGACAACACAGGGTTAGGGTAAAACAGTGTGGTAATACTTTATTGAATGACAACTACAAATAGCAAACAGAACAATCCCAGCAATTACCTCAAGATGGTGCACATTACAGGGTCTCACCCTTTCCTTCTGCTGACTTGCCAGGATAATGGTAGATGCTGTGTCTGAGCTCCCAGGGTCGCTACTCCACCTGTGATAAGCATGCAGAGAGGAGGTAACGACATGCATTGGGAGATAACCAAGAGCAGTCTTGTGTTCTTTCATCTGAGTCCGAAAGTACCCTGAGCTGAGATCCTGAAGAGTGACCCCAACCAGAAGAAAGGAAGTCTCTTTTGTACCCGAGGCAGGTGATCTATTTTTAGATTTACCCAGTGTACTTCAGTCCACCCTCACAACCTTTTCCTATCTACCTTTAGAGTCAACAACTGGTTATAGAATACAATACACAATTAGCATATCAGCACACAATAAACAAAGATAAACATACCCTATAAGTACAAGTCACTATTACAGACTTACACAGTTTGTTAAATGGTATGCAAGTCTGTCTTCTTGAACCACCAGACATAAACATTTAAATCCACAAGCCAATATACAGATAAAAAGTCAATTCTTCTTGGTTTGCAAAAACTGTGAAATTAAGATACAATCTGATTTCTTCACATTGCTCCCCCATCTTAATTAACCAGACGTGATAGGCTTCCGGTCATCCTTCTCTACTTTTTGGGACAGTCCATCTGCATTTCCATGATCTTTGCCCTTTTTTATGGGAGACAGAAAAATTATAGGACTGTAAGGCTAGACTCCATCTGAGTAAACGTCCATTGTCCCCAGCAGTCCTATTTAGTCAACTTTAAGGATTTTGATCAGTTATAACCGTGAATGCCTTTCCGTAGAGGTAGGGCTGCAATTTCTTTAAGGCCCAGATTAAGGCCAAGCATTCTCTTTCTATTGTGGCATATGCTTTCTCCCGGTCCAACAGTTTCAGGGAAATGTAAGCTATCGGGTGTTCCTGACATCGTCCCCCCCACTTGACTGAGTATGCTCTCAATCCGGTGTCCGATGCGTCTGTTTGGACAATGAACCAACAGCGGAAGTCAGGAGCAGTCAGGACTGGGCTTTGGGCTAGCTGGGTGTTCAACTGGAGGAATGCACACTCTAGGGTCCAGATGACATTGTGGGCATATCGTTTGGTGGTAAGGTCAGTGAGGGGCTTTCTACAGTATGGTAATTGGGGATAAACTTTTGATAATAGTTTGTGGTCCGTAGAAAGGTGCGTACCTGTTTTTGGTTTGGTGGGCGAGGACACTGGGTAATGGCTTCTACTTTTGCAGATTCGGGACGAATGCACCCACTTCCTACCCGATATCCAAGGTATAGTATCTTGGCCATCCCCATTTGGCACTTGTCTGGTCAGATGGTAAGCTTGGCTATTGCTACACTTTGCAGCACCTGTGATATATGTTGAAGATGCTCTTCCCAGGTATCGGTGAAGATTGCGATGTCATCCAGGTAGGCTTGGGAATACCCCTGACATCCCTCTAGTAACTGGTCCACCATCCTTTGGAAGGTAGCCAGGGCATTCTTCATCCCAAAGGGCATGCTGGTAAATTCATAAAGGCTAAAAGGGGTGATGAATGCAGACTTCTCTTGAGCCTCTTTTTTGAGTGGGATCTGCCAGTATCCCTTGCTCAAATCGATGGTAGATATGAACTGTGATCCGCCTAATCTGTCTAGTAGTTCATCCACCCGAGGCATGGATTATGCGTCAGTAATGGTGACCTCACTGAGTTGCCTATAGTCCACACAGAAGCGAGTACTCTTGTCTTTCTTGGGCACCAACACTACACTGGCGAGAACCTTCTGTCCATAGGTAAATTCTCTCACTCCGGCAGTAGGGTTGTAACACCATCGTTGCCTTTCCTGAGCTATTTCTACATTGCCATGGGCTAAGGCCATGAGGTACCTCATCTTCTCACTAAACTTTTGAACATACTCCAGAATGGGAACCTCTTCTGTGGGAAAAGTGCCCTCCCAACTCTCTCTTACTAGCTCTAACAGCACAAGCACTTTTCGGCCATTCATCAATTCAAAAGGAGAGAACCCGGTAGAATCCTGTGGCACCTCCTGGCAGGCAAACAGAAGTTGCTGCAGGTTTTTATCCCATTCCCCTCCCACGGACTCCACAAACCGGCTAATGAGCTGCTTGAGCGTTCCATTGTAACGCTCACACAGTCCATTAGTTTCGGGGTGGTAAGCATGGGGCAGATACCATGTTTCTCCCAGAGGGTCTGAATCAGCTTGCTTTGGAACTGAGTCCCCTGGTCGGTCAATACCTCCTGAGGAAACCCTACTCTACTAAAAATGTCCAGTACAACTTGAGCCACATCCTCTGCATCTATGGATGACAGGGCAATGGCCTCCGAATAGTGGGTGGCAAAGTCAGCCAGGGTGAGGATGAACTTCTTTCTGCTGCGGCCGGGGATAGCTAAAGGACCCACTAAGTTGATGGCAACCCTCTGGAAGGGTTCACCTATCAAGGGCATGGATTGGAGCAGTTCACGCCAGGGTGATCCCCACATCCATTGACAAACCAGACAAGAAGTTCAATATTTCCACACCTCTTGGGCAATCTTTGGCCAAGAGAAACTACGCAGTAATCGAGCCCGGGACTTTCTCACCCCCATGAGCCCAGCTGCAGGAATGTCATGTGCCAAGTGCAAGAGTTGGGGCAGATACTGCTGAGGCACCAAGAGCTGATGGACACTGGTCCAGGGTTTCTCTGGGCATGATGTGGGCTTTTCCCTATATAGCAGTCCATTCTCCCATCTATACACCTCCCCCTGATTTGTTTCCCCAGGTCGAGCAGCCGCACTGCTGGCAACTTCTTGGGTGAGGTCTGTGAGTAGGGTTTCCCTAAACTCCTTGCGATCTGTCTCCTCCCAGTCAATGGCAACAGTCTGGTCAAGTGTACTCACTGCCGTTGGCTCAGAGGCGGTTGATTGAGGCTTGGAGTGTTGGCTATCCTTTGTACGGGTGGCAGAAGGATCCACATCAGGGTGTTTCTTCGCTTGACTTCAGGTGATGACAGTAACAAATTGACTTGACAGTCCTTGTCCGAGGTCATTCCCCAAAATGAGGGGAGGCCGTCCATGAGTCCCACTTTGATCTTTCCCTGGTCAGTACCCCAGTCCAGCTGCACATGGGCTAGAGGAATGTCCAAACACTGATCTCCAGCCAGGGAGACGGTCACTTGGTGACCTGGTAAATAGTGTTCAGGTGGTACAATATCTGGGCTGACCAGTGTGATGGAGGGCCCAGTGTCCCGAAGTCCCTGGGCCTGGATATGACCGACCTTAACTGACTGGATGAGGGGTAGGAGGTTGGCTGGTGTAGGCTGGCCAACCCGCTGTGTAGTAAGGACTGGATATATCACTGTTTCTGGTGTATCCTGGGAATAGCATCCCTCTGATGCTGCTGGCTCGTGTTGGCAGATGTTGACTGGGTGAGCTGGCAGACGGGCTCCAGGCATGGGGCCCCCCGGCCCTGGGAACAATCTTTGGCAATGTATCCAAGGCGACCGCATGTATAACTGCGCCGTGGGTTGGGCATCTCACGGGTACTGTTGGTAACCCTTGGTCCTGGTGCTCAGTCAAATCTTTGGTTGAAGGGTCATCTTGGATCGGTGGGCATATCGGGTCTCCAGCAAGGTCGGTTGGCTGTAAATTTATCAGCCAATTGGGCTGCTTTCTCTGGAGTGTTAGGCATCCGGTCAGCTATCCACTCTTGAATTTCTGGGGCCATCTTCTCCATACGTTGCTCAAGCACAATCACGTCCTGAAGGGCAGCAACAGAGTGGGCAGCCCTACGGCCAAGCCAGCAGTTGCAGTGTCTCAGGAGTTGACTGCCAAATTCTACATAGGAGACCCCCTGGTGAGACAATGTCCAGAACTTGGTGCGTAACTCTCGGGGGTGATGGTAAAAAGGGCAAACAGGGTGTTCTTAATAGTTCCAAAACCCTGGCAGTGTTGAGGCCCACGTGACCGGGCAGCATCCCATGCCTCACCAGTCAAACTAGTCCACAGGTATTTAGCCCAATCAGCTATGGGCACCTGGTGTATCAGCATTAAAGTCTCAAAATCTTGCGGTTGTTCATTGACTTCGGTGTTGGAATCATTAAACACTGGCATGTCTCTGTAGCAAAGCTATGTTCCTTGTTGGGCGACTAATATGTGGTTATTGTCCGATAATGCCTGTAGGGGTACTGGAACTCCCAAAACTGATTCCATAACACAATCTCTTTTACCACTTGAGACTCCAGGTCCCAATGCAACCAACAACTCCTGGATTCAAGCTGCAGCTGACTGGGTAGATTCCAGACCGGCACAGGGTCCTGGCTCTGGCAGTTCCTTTGGGTCCATCTCAGCAGAATTTTTGTCATCCTCAACAATGTTCTGGGCATCCCAACGAACTAATTCTTTGATCAAATCTGACCGAGTGTCCGTGGTCCGGTGTTCAATCCATCGAAGCTGGCACAGCTCCTGTAGTTGTCGTTTCTTGTTACCGCTATACATCCACTCTGGTGCTCTTCCCATGGCCGAATTGGTTGGGTTGGACATGGTGGCATCCGAAACCTACTGTGCATGCCTCATCAATGGTCTTCTGGGTCTGTCTGCATGCCTCCCTGGTTGTGAAGCCCTGGACAGTGTTTACGAAAACCAGTCCCCTGCAGCTCCCCCGGTTCCTCTGGGCCCATGTTGTAGAGGTTAGAGTCTGACTGATTAATTGAGTCTGTGGTCAGGAGCCTTTTATAAAGGTGACTATATAAGATAGCTGTCTTTAATGCATGTAAAGAGTTGATTAGGAGTGTCTAACTGGTCTGTAGGATTCGGAACTCTTAATGATTGGTAGGGGGATCAAATACTTATTTCTCAATGTAAAATGCAAATAAATTTAAATAATTTATAAAATGTGATTTTCTGGATTTCATTTTTGATATTCTATCTCTCAATGTTAAAATTAACCTACACATAAATGTATACCCTTAATGTATAGAAAAAAACAAATCTTTATACTCCCCAGTGGCGAGCAGGGAAGTCATGGTTTGGCATAGCAGAATATAGCGCACTTCCCATAGCCCTCCAAATAGTATAATGCACAGCACATAGTCCTCCATATAGTATAATGCACTCGCATAGTCTCCAATATAGTATAATGATCCACTCCTAGTCCTCCATACAGTATAAAACGCCCCACATAGTCTTCTATATAGTATAATGCACAAGCCATAGCCATCCATGTGGTATGATGCACAGCCCATAGTCCTCCATACAGTATAATTCACAATCCATAGTCCCCATACAGTATAATACAGAGCCCATAGTCCTCCATACAGTATAATGCAGAGCCCATAGACCTCCATGTAGTATAATGCAAAGCCCAAAGTCATCATGCAGTATGCTGCAAAGCAAATAGTCATCCATGTAGTATAATGCACAGCTCATAGTCACACTTGTGATATAATACACAGCCCATAGTCATCCATGTAGTATAATGCACAGCCCATAGTCATCCATGTGGTATAATGCGCAGCCCAGAGTTATCGATACAGTATAATGCACATCTCATATTCACACATGTAATATAATGCACATCCCATATTCACACATGTAGTATAATGAACAGCACATAGTCACACCTGTAATGTAATGCACAGCAAATAGTCATCCATAAAGTATAATGCACAGCCCATAGTCCTTGTAGTATAATACACAGCCCATAGTCCTCTGTGGTGAGCTCATCTGTTCATTCATCTTTTGTGTCCGAGGATCTCCCTCTTCTGGTGAAGGAAGGTAGTGAGGCTGATTTAGATGAAAGAAACCAAACACCTGATCAGGTAGATAGTGACTGGGTAACGGGAACTTCAGACTGGATATAAGGCAGCCGATGCCCTTCTGAGTCGCTGGTGATTTCTCTGCTGGATTCTTGGAGACCAGTCTGATTCCTGCTTCCCAAAGATAAGTTTTTGCTCTGCTATTGAACTTATTAGTTTTGGTTTTGTTTACCTTGTTTTTTGAGTTCAGCCATCCCCGGCCGGGGGTGTGCTGGATTCTTTTTCCTTGATCAGTGTTCTCTTTTGCTCTGCTTCCAGAATATTCTGAGTGCTGATATAGGATTTGAAGTCTAGTGACTTCAGGGTCCTTTTTGCTTATCAGTTGTGTTGGTAGTATTTTTTGGCAGGGTTTTCTCGGATTGCAGACAGCAGCTTTTCTGTCCTGTCCTTTTTAGTTAGCTTGGGCCCCATCATTTGCTCAACCTATCTTTCTATCTGTGTTAGTGTTTTCATCTTGCTTCACCGTCATTATATGTTGGGGGCTGCCTATTGCTTTGGGGTCTGCTCTGGGGCAGTCAGTTTTTCTCTTTTCTCTCTTTAGGCTTGTGTATATCTCCGGCTGTGACGAGGTGTCTAGGATCACCGTAGGAACACTCCACGGCTACTGCTAGTTGTGTGATAGGATCAGGGGTCTGCAATCCGCTAGTTTCCAACCTCTCTGATTTTCTGGGCTGAGCTTGTGTATTGTTTTTTCCTCCTCGGTGACTCAATCATAACAGAATCACCAGCCATACCGCAGATTCTAGGGTAATCAAAAGCAGGAAGGAATTGTTTAAAAAAAAAAGGTGTCAGAATTTTTTTTTGTGTGTGTTTATTTTTTCCTCTTTTTCTCTGAGGCCGCAGGAGGAATATATATTTTTTTTTCTGATGGAGTTTAAGCAATTGTCTGATCGTGTGGAGCAGCTTGCTGCTGAAGTGCAAGGAATTTCCGCCTATCTTGCTCATTCACACGCTGCTGAACCAAAAATCCCCACTTCTGATATGTTTTTTGGGGATCGGTCTAAATTTTTGAATTTTAAGAATAATTGTAAATTATTTCTTGCCTTGAAGCCTAACTCATCGGGGAGCTCTGCGCAGCAGGTTAAAATAGTCATCTTGCTGCACGGCGATCCCCAGGATTGGGCGTTTTCTTTAGTACCAGATGATCCTATTCTAGCTGATGTGGATGCATTTTTTCAGGCCTGGGGGTTATTGTATAATGAACCTAATGCTATTGATCAAGCTGAAAAGACCCTGTTGGCATTGAGCCAGGGTCAAGATTCTGCAGAACTGTACTGTCAAAAATTCCAAAAGTGGGCGGTCCTCACCACTTGGAATGATGGTGCCTTGGCAGCTCTCTTTCAGAAGGGTTTGTCGGAAACTGTAAAAGATACTATGGTGGGATTTCCTGTTCCCTCTGGTCTTGACAATTCTATGTCATTAGCCATTCAGGTTGATCGGCGTTTACTTGAACGTAAAATTATACGGGAAACGCTGCCACCTGTTGAACAAAAGTCTGAACCTATGCAATGTGATAGAGTTTTGTCTAGGGCGCAACGTCAGGAGTTTAGAAGACGTAATAAGCTATGTTTTTTCTGTGGAGATGCCTCTCACATTATTTCTGTCTGCCCTAAACGAGAGAAACGTTTTGCACACACATTTGCTGTAGGTGGTGTACAACCTAAGTTTCTTCTGGCAATTACTCTGATCTGCTCCCTGTCCACATTTTCTGCTTAAGCCTTTGTGGATTCAGGAGCGGCCTTGAACCTAATGGATTTAGATTTTGCTAAACATTGTGGTTTCCCTATGACACCCCTGCGGACACCTATTCCTTTGAGGGGTATTGATGCTACTCCTTTGGCAAAGAATAAACCTCAGTTTTGGACCCAGGTGGTAATGCGGGTTGCCCCAGACCATCAAGAAAATTGCAGATTTTTGGTGTTGCATAATTTGCATGATACCATCGTGCTGGGGTTCCCCTGGTTGCAAATCCATAACCCAGTTTTGGATTGGAATTCTGTGTCTGTGGTGAGTTGGGATTGTCGGTGTGCTCTTAGTGACACTCCTGTCTTCTCCACCTCTCCCCAGTCGCATGAGGTTCCTGACTATTTGGCTGATTTTTATGATGTGTTTAGTGAGAGTAAGTCTGTGTCTTTGCCTCCTCATAGGAGTTATGACTGTGCAATTGAGCAGAGTCCGGGGTGTAAATTTCCCAAGGGTCGACTTTTTAATTTACCTGTACCCGAACATGAGGCTATGTGTTCTTATATTAAGGAGTCGTTGGAGAAGGGTCATATTAGACCATCCTCTTCACCCTTGGGTGCTGGGGGGTTTTTTGTGGCCAAGAAGGATGGTTCATTAAGGTCGTGTATTGACTATCGTTCCCTTAACAAAATTACTGTTAAATATCAGTATCCGTTACCCCTGATTTCTGACTTATTTTCTAGAGTTGAAGGTGCTTGCTGGTTTACCAAGCTTGACCTCAGGGGGGCGTATAATCTTATTCGCATTAAGCATGGGGATGAATGGAAGACAGCGTTTAATACTCCGGAGGGACATTTTGAGTACCTGGTGATGCCTTTTGGGCTCACTAATGCCCCCTTCTGTCTTCCAGGGCTTCATGAATGATATTTTCCGGGACTTTGTGGATAAGTTTCTGATCATCTATTTGGATGATATTTTGATCTTTTCCAGGGATTGGGACTCTTATGTGGAACATGTTCGGACTGTGTTCCGGACTTTGAGGGAAAACTCCCTGTATGTTAAGGGATCGAAATGTCTTTTTGGTGTACAGAGGATTTCATTTTTGTGATTTATTTTGTCTCCGTCAACTATTGAAATGGACCCGACCAAGGTACAGGCCATTTATGATTGGGTGCAGCCGACTTCTTTGAAGACTCTCCAGAAGTTTTTGGGTTTTGCTAATTTTTATTGTAAGTTTATAGCCAATTTTTCTGTTATTGCCAAACCATTGACTGATTTCATAGAATCGTAGAGTTGGAAGGGACCTCCTGGGCCATCTGGTCCAATCCCCTGCTCAAAGCAGGATTCGCTAAATCATCCCAGTTAGATGTCTGTCCAGCCTCTGTTTGAAGACTTCCATTGAAGGAGAACTCACCACTTCTCGTGGCAGCCTGTTCCACTCATTGATCACTCTAACTGTCAAAAAGTTTTTTCTAATATCTAATCTGTGTCTCCTCCCATTCAGCTTCATCCCATTGCTTCTAGTCTTTCCTTGTGCAAATGAGAATAAAGTTGATCCTTCTACAATGTGACAGCCCTTTAGATATTTGTAGACAGCTATTAAGTCTCCTCTCAGTCTTCTCTTTTGCAAACTAAACATTCCCAAATCCTGCAACCTTTCCTCATAAGACAGGGTTTGCAGACCGGTCACCATTCTGGTCGCTCTTTTATGCACTTGCTCCAGTTTGTCAATGTCTTTTTTAAAATGTGGTGCCCAAAATTGGACACAATATTCCAGATGAGGTCTGACCAAAGAGGAGTAGAGGGAAATAATTACTTCACGTGATCTAGACTGTATGCTTCTGTTAATACATCCTAGAATTGCATTTGCCTTTTTTGCTGCTGCATCACACTGTTGACTGATATTCAGTCTGTGATCTATTAGTATACCCAAGTCTTTTTCACATGTGCTGTCACTTAGCCCTATTCCTCCCATTCTATATATGCTTTTTTCATTTTTATTGCCCAGATGTAGTACTTTGCATTTCTCCCTGTTAAAAACCATTCTGTTAGTTGCTGCCCACTTCTCCAGTTTATTTAAATCTTTTTGAATCCTCTCTCTCTCTTCTCTAGTATTAGCTATCCCTCCTAGCTTTGTGTCATCAGCAAATTTAATCAGTTTACCCTCAATTCCTTCATCTAAATCGTTGATAAAGATGTTGAACAATACAGGGCCCAGGACAGAGCCCTGTGGTATCCCACTTGAGACATTCTTCCAACTGGATGTGCAGCCATTTACGACCACTCTTTGGGTCCGATCACTAAGCCAGTTATGAATCCACCTAACAGTTGCCTTGTCCATTCCATACTTAGTCATTTTTTCAATAAGGATTGTATGAGAGACTTTGTCAAATGCTTTGCTGAAGTCAAGATATACTATATCTACAGCATTTCCTTGATCCACCCAATCAGTAATACCATCATAGAAGGAAATTAAATTAGTCTGACATGACTTATTAGTTACAAACCCATGCTGACTCTGTTTAATCACTTCATTCTTATCCAGGTATTGACATACATGTTGTTTAATAATTTGTTCAAAGATCTTTCCTGGTATAGAAGTCAGACTCACCGGCCTATAGTTGCCTGGGTCCACCTTCTTCCCCTTTTTGAAGATAGGAACAACATTTGCTCTTCTCCAGTCTTCTGGCACTTCTCCTGTTCTCCAAGAATTTTCAAAGATTATGGAGAGGGGTTCAAAAATTTCTTCTGCTATCTCCTTCAGTACTCTGGGGTGTAATTCATCTGGACCTGGAGACTTGAATACATTAAGGTTAGCTAAGTGTTTCCTCACTATCTTTCTGTTTATAGATATCCTGGATTCTTCTATTCCCTTAATAGGACAGTGAATAACAGTTGATGTTACATTTCCTTTCTGAGAGAAAACAGATGCAAAATAGGAATTTAAAAGTTCAGCCTTCTCAACATCCTGTCTTACCATTTCATCATTTTCATCCTGTAAAAATCCTATAGCATCTTTGACTTTTCTTTTACTTTTGACATATCCCCAAAATCCTTTATTATTGCTTTTGACATCTCTTGCAAGCCTCAATTCATTTTCAGCTTTAGCTAATCTGATTTGTGCCTTGCAGGTTCTGCAGACAGCATTATATTCTTCTTTAGATATGCCTCCTTCTTTCCATTTTATAAACATTTTTTGCTTCCTTTTTAGCATGTGCTTAAGTTCTGTGTTCATCCATCCTGGTTTCCTTAAATGCTTCCTATTCTTCCCTCTTTTCGGAATTGTTAACAACTGTGCTTTGAGAATTTCATTTTTCAAGATTTCCCATCCTTCCTGGACATTTTTGTCTTTAAGGATATCCAGCCATTGGATCCCTCCAATTCTCTTTCTGAATCCCTTAAAATCTGCCTTTCTGAAATCTAACCTTGACGTCTGAGTCTTCACAGGTCTTCCGCCTCTAGTTATCCAAAATTCTAAAATAGCATGGTCGCTACCTCCTAGGGTCCCAGCCACTTTTACCTCCTCAACCATTTCCTCCCTGTTTATAAGGATTAGATCCAAGGTAGCAGTTCCCCTTGTTTTCTCCTTTACCTTTTGGAAGATAAAGTTGTCAGCAAGAGAGGATAAGAATTTCCTTGACCTGTTAATTTTGCCTGAGAGAGATTCCCAACAAATGTCTGGATAGTTGAAATCTCCCATGACAACTATGTCATATTTTTTGGAGAACTTGGCCATTTGATGCATAAAGAGTTCATCCATATCTTCAGCTTGCACAGGCGGCCTGTAGTAAATGCCTACAATGGTGTCCTTTCCATTGTTCTGTCCTTGTATTCTTACCCAAACAGTTTCCACAGAACTCCCAGTCTCTGAAGCTTCAATCTCTGTGCAGATATACGCATTTCTAACATACAATGCGACACCCCCTCCTCGTTTATCAAGTCTGTTTCTTGCAAATAAGTTGTATCCTTCTAGTCTTGTATTCCAATCATGTGTATTGTCCCACCAAGTTTCAGTGATTCCAATGACATCATATTTCTTTTCCTGTGTTAGTAGTTCCAATTCTCCTTGTTTGTTGCCCATGCTTTGTGCATTAGTATAGAAACATTTTAGTTTGTGATTGGTTTCTCTTTCTCCAATATTTTTTTTAATTAGATTCTTTCGTCTTTGTTCTTCCTTTCCACTTCTAATAGCAGAGTTCTCAGTAGCATTTGTCAGGTGTATGGCTTTTTCTGGTCTTTTGCTTCCCTTCCCATGTTGTTCTAGTTTAAAGCTCTCCTTACAAGTGTAGCAAGGCGACTTCCATATACCTGCTTTCCAGTCTTCGTAAGGTGCACCCCATCTCTAGCAAGTAGTCCATCGTATAAGTAGTTTACTCCGTGATCCAGAAATCCAAATCGTTGCTGACGGCACCATCGACGTAGCCAGTTGTTCACCTGCAGAATCTTATTCCACCTCCTTGTTCCATGGCCATCCACTGGGAGGATGGAAGAGAAGACCACCTGCGCTCCCAGTTCTTTCACTTTCTTGCCTAAGTCTTCAAAGTCTCTGCAGATGGTTTCCAGGTCGTTTCTTGCGGTGTCATTTGTCCCCACATGTAGTAGCAGGAATGGGTAGTCATCTGTAGGTCTGAAGAGTCCTGATATCCTGTCAGACACATCTTTAATTTTTGCACCTGGAAGACAGCACATTTCTCTTGAAGTTATATCCGGTCTGCAGATAGCGGCCTCTGTTCCTCTCAACAGGGAATCCCCCATGACCACCACTCTCCGTTTCTTCTTCACAACATTTTTCTTTCTCCATCCAGGAGGACTCTGAAGGCGTACAAGGTTGCTGTTTGTTGGCAAAGTCTTATCCTGATGTATTTCTTCATCGTTTTCCTGCGTGAGAGCCTGGTACTGGTTTCTGAGCAGTATGGGTGCTGACTGCCTCCTGATCCTCCTGCTTCTCTGGGTCACATGTCTCCATTCCTCTGTTTCTTCAGGTGCACTTCGAATTTCTTCTCTTTCTGTAACATGAAGAGATAATTCTGCTCTGTCCAAGAACTCTTCACCTTCCTTAATGATCTTCAACGTAGCTAACCTCTCTTCGAGATTTTGCAACTTTTCCTCCAACAGGGTCACAAGCTTGCATTTGTGGCATGTGAAGTTTGGCTTTTCCACTGGTAAATCTGTGAACATGTAGCAAGAAATGCAGCTCACCAAATGGCTCCTGGCCTCTTCCATCTTGAGATTTCTTAAAAAGATGAAAGAAGAGCCAAAATTCACACGCCGACAGGCGCGCGGTTTCTCCGATTTCCTCTTTTCAGCTGCAACGGCCAAAACCCAGTGATCGTTGAGCTCGCGGAGACTCTTCACTTATCCCAGAAGGCACTGGGAATATGCAAATGATCTCCTCAAGACTCTTCCCCTGGTTTCTCCGATTTCCTCTTTTCAGCTGCAACGGCCAAAACCCAGTGATCGTTGAGCTCGCGGAGACTCTTCACTTATCCCAGAAGGCACTGGGAATATGCAAATGATCTCCTCAAGACTCTTCCCCTGATTTGACTAAGAAGGGCGCTGATTTGCTGAATTGGTCTCCAGAGGCTGTTTCTTCTTTTCAGGAGCTGAAGCGAAGGTTCACTTCATCTCCGGTTTTGCGACAACCCAATGTCTCACTTCCATTTCAGGTGGAGGTGGATGCTTCAGAGACTGGTGCAGGAGCTGTTTTGTCCCAAAAAGATCCTGTAACATCTAAAATGAACCCATGTGCCTTCTTTTCCCAAAAGTTCTCTCCTTCGGAACGCAACTATGATGTGGGGAATCAAGAACTGTTGGCCATGAAGTGGGCATTTGAGGAGTGGAGACATTGGTTGGAGGGAGCTAGACATCAAGTTGTGGTCCTCACTGACCACAAGAAATTGATCTACCTTGAGTCGGCTAAACGCTTGAATCCGAGACAGGCCAGGTGGGCCTTGTTTTTCACACATTTTGATTTTGTGGTCTCCTGTCTTCCGGGCATTAAGAACGTTAAGGCTGATGCCATCTCTAGGAGTATTTTGGCCGATTCTCCTATTGTGACCAAGCCTGCTACTATCTTAGGTGAGGGGGTGGTTCTTTCTGCCATCTCGAATGATTTGAGACGTGCTCTGGAGAAGTTTCAGGAGGATAAGCCTGAGCGTCGTACCAGTGGTAGGTTATATGTTCCTGACCAGTGGAGGAGGAAAGTGATGTCTGAGGTTCATTGCTCCGTGTTGGCTGGTCATCCAGGTATTTTTGGTACTAGAGATTTGGTGAGTCGGTCTTTTTGGTGGCCTGCCTTGTCTCGTGATGTCAGAAATTTTGTGCAGTCCTGTGGGAATTGCTCCCGATCTAAGCCTTGTTCTCGTTCTAGTGGGTTGTTAATGTCTTTGCCGGTGCCCAGGAGGCCATGGACCCATATTTCAATGAATTTTATTTCTGATCTGCCTGTCTCTCAGAGGATGACTGTTATCTGGGTGATTTGTGATAGATTCTGTAGGTTGGTCCATCTTGTACCACTCCCTAAGTTGCCATCTTCCTCAGAGTTGGTGCCCTTGTTTTTGCAACAGGTGGTTCGCTTGCACGGGATTCCTGAGAACATTGTATCGGACAGAGGAGTTCAGTTTGTCTCTAGATTCTGGAGGACCTTTTGTTCCAAGTTGGGAATTCAGTTGTCCTTCTCCTCTGCATTTCACCCTCAGACCAATGGGCAGATGGAGAGAACAAACCAGACTTTGGAGGCTTATTTGAGATGTTTTATATCTGCTGATCAGGATGATTGGGTCTCATTTCTACCCTTGGCTGAATTTGCTTTAAATAATAGAGCTAGTTCTGCCACTTTGATGTCACCCTTTTTCTGTAACTTTGGGTTTCATCCTCGATTTTCTTCAGGGCAGCTGGAGTCTTCTGCCTGTCCAGGGGTTGACACTGTGGTGGAAAGAATACAGCAGATTTGGGACCAAGTGGTGGATAAGTTGTCTCTTTCCCAGGAAAAGGCCCAGCGGTTTTCTAACTTGCATAGGACGATTGGTCCCCGGTTTAAGGTGGGTGATATGGTCTGGTTGTCATCAAAGAATATCTCTATGAAAGTGGCTTCTCCAAAGTTTAAACCTAGATTTATTGGACCTTACAAGATTTTGGAGATTACTAATCCGGTCTCTTTTCGGTTGGCTCTTCCTGTCACATTTAAGATTCATAATGTGTTTCATAAGTCCTTGTTGAAGAGGTTTTTTGAACTAGTGGTTCCTGTGGTGGCACCTCCTGACCCTGTGTTGGTTGAAGGTAACATGGAATATGAGGTAGAGAGGATACTGGATTCCCGTCTGGCTAGACGGAGACTCCAGTATTTGGTTAAGTGGAAGGGTTATGGTCAGGAGGATAATTCCTGGGTCTCTGCCTCTGATATTCATGCCGAAAGATTGGTGCGTGCTTTTCATCGAGCTCATCCTGATCGGCCTGGTGGCTTAGATGAGGGTTCTGTGACCCCTCCTCAAGGGGGAGGTACTGTTGTGAGCTCATCTGTTCATTCATCTTTTGTGTCTGAGGATCTCCCTCTTCTGGTGAAGGAAGGTAGTGAGGCTGATTTAGATGAAAGAAACCAAACACCTGATCAGGTAGATGGTGACTGGGTAACAGGAACTTCAGACTGGATATAAGGCAGCCGATGCCCTTCTGAGTCGCTGGTGATTTCTCTGCTGGATTCTTGGAGACCCGTCTGATTCCTGCTTCCCAAAGATAAGTTTTTGCTCTGCTATTGAACTTATTAGTTTTGGTTTTGTTTACCTTGTTTTTTGAGTTCAGCCATCCCCGGCCGGGGGTTTGCTGGATTCTTTTTCCTTGATCAGTGTTCTCTTTTGCTCTGCTTCCAGAATATTCTGAGTGCTGATATAGGGTTTGAAGTCTAGTGACTTCAGGGTCCTTTTTGCTTATCAGTTGTGTTGGTAGTATTTTTTGGCAGGGTTTTCTCGGATTGCAGACAGCAGCTTTTCTGTCCTGTCCTTCTTAGTTAGCTTGGGCCCCATCATTTGCTAAACCTATCTTTCTATCTGTGTTAGTGTTTTCATCTTGCTTTACCGTCATTATATGTTGGGGGCTGCCTATTGCTTTGGGGTCTGCTCTGGGGCAGTGTAAATCTCCGGCTGTGACGAGGTGTCTAGGATCACCGTAGGAACACTCCACGGCTACTGCTAGTTGTGTGATAGGATCAGGGGTCTGCAATCCGCTAGTTTCCAACCTCTCTGATTTTCTGGGCTGAGCTTGTGTTTTGTTTGTTCCTCCTCTGTGACTCAATCATAACAGTCCTCCTTGTAGTATAATGCACAGCCCATAGTCTTCCATACAGTATAATGCACAGCCTATAGTCCTCCATGTAGTAAAATGCACAGCCCATAGTCATCCATGTGGTATAATGCACAGTCTATAGTTCTCTATGTAGTTTAATGCACAGACTATAGTCATCCATGTAGTATAATTCACAACCCATAGTCATCCATGTAATGTAATGCACAGCCCATAGTCACCCATAAAGTATAATGCACAACCCATAGTTCTCCTTGTAGTATAATGCACAGCCCATAATCTTCCAAACAGTATAATGCACAGCTCATAATCTTCCATACAGTATAATGCACAGCCGATAGTCCTCCATGTAGTATAATGCACAGCCCATAGTACTCGATACAGTATAATGCACATCCCATACTCACACTTGTAATATAATGCACATCCTATAGTCACACATGTAGTATAATGCACATCACATAGTCATACATGTAATGTAATGCACAATCCATAGTCACTCATAAAGTATATTACACAGCCCATAGTGTTTCTTGTAGTATAATGTACAGCCCATAGCCTTCCATAAAGTATAATGCACATCTCCTAGTCCTCCATGCAGTATAATGCACAGCCCATAGTCTTCCATGTAGCATAATGCACAGCACATAGTCATCCATGTAGTATATTGTACAGCCCAAAGTCATCCATGCAGTATACTGCACAGCACATAGTCATCCATGTAGTATAATGTACGGTGCATAGTCATCCATGTAGTTTAATGCACAGCCCAAAGTCATTCATGAAGTATACTGCACACCCCTTAGTCATCTTTGTAGTATAATGCATATACCATAGTCACACATGTAATGGATGCTTTGGCCTGCATTGGCTTCTGGAATGTCCGGAAATGACTCGGCGGGAACTCCGTGCCCACTGCGCATGCGCCGGCTAAAATCGCCACGTGCATTCAGCGTTCTTTCAATCATGACTCCTGTATAAATAGTTTTTTGGCCATAGCATGAGTCGCACGGCCCCCCGAGGAAGCCCTTAGAGCGAAACGCATCGGGACACTGGCAGGAATACTCGACCCCCTACATGGGTAAGGAACTTCTCTATATATTTGCCAGTGGTGTTATATTTTTTAATATTAGATAAAATTGGCTGGGATTTGCGGGTGGTTACTTGGCAAAAAGGATGGACATATTTCTAGGATACCTTTCCTGATCTTTTGGTTAAAGGCATTTGGCTCTTTCTAATTAATGTATGCAATTTGATTGGGTACTTTACCCATGCCGTGTCTGACCTTGATCTGGGGGGTAACCTTTGAACCCTAATTCTCATACCAATGTCTATTTGACTATTTTTGTCTACCATCTGGTATTAATTGCTACTTATTGCATGTTGGGTATTCCTGCTGTTGAGTCTACCACCATATATTTACTTATTTTTTGTATTTGTCTATTTTATCTCATATGGAATTTGTTTACCAATAAAATATTTATCTTTTCTGCACAATTTTGTGTGATTAATGTTAGAGTAAATCCAACACTTTTTTGGGCATTTTGAACTCATTGTTCATTATAGGTTATAGTATTTAGAGTTGCCTGGTTACCTACGTTTGTTGTAATGTGGTGATCGATCACAGGTATGATATTTCTTGTTAACAAGGTAGAAAAAACGCCTTTCATCAGTGAGAAGCAAAGGAGAGCCAGGCTGAAGTTTGCCAAAGACCATAAGGATTTGACCATAGAGGACTGGAGTAAGGTAATTTTCTCTGATGAGTCTAATTTTCAGCTTTGCCCAACACCTGGTCGTCTAATGGTTAGACAGAGACCTGGAGAGGTGTACAAGTCACAGTATCTTGCACCCACTGTGAATTTGGTGGAGGATCAGTGATGATCTGGGGATGCTTCAGCAAGGTTGGAATTGGGCAGGTTAATCTTTGCAAAGGACATATGAATCAAGCCACATGCAAGATTATCCTGGAAAAACAGTTGATTCTTTCTGCTCTGGCAATGTTCCCCAACTTTGAGGACTGTTTTTTCCAGCAGGATAATGCACCATGCCACACAGCTAGGTCAATCAATGTGTGGATGAAGGAACACCACATCAAATCCCTGTCATGGCCAGCCCAATCTCCAGACCTGAACCCCATTAAAAACCTCCGGAATATAATAAGAGGATGATAGATAGTCATTAGTCACAAGCCATTAAACAAAGAATAACTGCTTACATTTTTGCGCCAGAAGCAGTGTGAAAGACTGGTGGAAAGCATGCCAAGACGCATGAAAGCTGTGATTAAAAATCATGGTTACACTGGACAAAAAGGCACTACTGTAAGAAAATGCACACCACAAATGATTTGATTAAAGCAATATAATAGTACAAGCTTTACATTTTTGTACCAGGAGTGGCATAAGGTCACCCAAAAGCAGTGTGAAAGACTGGTGGAAAGCATGCCAAGACGCATGAAAGCTGTGATTAAAAATCATGGTTAATCCACAAAATATTAATTTCTGAACTCTTCCTGAGTTAAAACATTAGTATTGTAGCTTCTAAATGATTATGAGCTTGTTTTCTTAGCATTATTTGAGGTCTCCAAGCACTGCATTTTTATGTTATTTTGACCATTTCTCATTTTCTGAAAATAAATACAAAATTTTGTGCTTGGAAATTTGAAGACATGTTGTCCGTAGTTTATAGAATAAAAGAGCAACTTCAATTTTACTCAAAAATATACATATAAGAGAAAAATTTTGCAGAGATCTCTTAATTTTTTCTTTTTTTTTCCTCATAGATTGTAAGCTTGCGAGCAGGGCCCTCATTCCTCTTGGTATTTGTTATAATCTATGTGATTATTGTTATGATGTAATGTCTATTGTCTGTACAAATCCCCTCCGAAATGTAAAGTGCTGCGGAATATGTCGGTGCTATAGAAATAAAATTTATTATTATTATTAATTTTTGCCTGAGCTGCATATGAGGGAGCCACAATCAGCAGCAGCACAACTGGCAACAGCAATCCAGCGAGTAGCTCAACCAAACACAGGTCACAATTAGCTCATCACTTGTCTCAAACACAGTAGGATGAATTTATCTTTTCACTTATATCATTAGTTTGAGACAATGTTTTACACAGTCTTTCCACTCAGCCATTGCAATAGCAAATCTTTTACATAGTAGACTTTCAGTTCCATCACTGAAATCTCTATCTTTTTTTTCACTTATTTCCCTAAGCCACAGCACTCTTTGGGCTAAGGAAGATATTTCACAACAACAACTTCTTCCACTTGACTTATTGGATGAGATGAATGACCAGTTTTGTACTTGGAGGAGATGGAGGACAAGATTTAGGGTATCCTTACATCTGCATAAAGTAGCTGAGATTCTAAGCTAGAAAATTTGGAGTGTCAGGCGAGTGTCATGCATTTTTTCTCACCTATTATCCGTATGCCATGCGAGTGCTATGCGAGTGTGCATTTTTTCTCTCCCCTAGCATCCATATGGAATGTGTATGCAATCTGTATGCAATGCGTTTTTAGCAGCTTTTACATACAGTAATTCTCTGTTATTTCAATCTAGTTTTCGAACTAATAAACCAATCTTATATACAAATATAGATAGATAGATAGATAGATAATACCATGAAATATGTCAGTGAGATACATAATTAGTGCAGGGCATGTGCAGTTAACTGTATATTTATTTAGATAATAAATTAATAAAAGAAAAAAATGGCTTGGGGTCCTCCTTATTTTTAATACGCAGCTGAGGGAAAGCAGAGAACTGGGTGCAGATATTATTATG
Source organism: Dendrobates tinctorius (assembly GCF_039654945.1). Taxonomy (NCBI): domain Eukaryota; kingdom Metazoa; phylum Chordata; class Amphibia; order Anura; family Dendrobatidae; genus Dendrobates; species Dendrobates tinctorius. The sequence goes on along the minus strand of NW_027361698.1, from coordinate 13,009,449 downwards.
GGAAAAGGACAATATTCATGAAGCTTCCCAGCCTACTAAACTCAGCTCATAGCTGTCTGTATAGCCTTTACTGGTTATTAAAAAGGGGGACACAAAAAATAATGTGGAATCCCTATATTTTAACAACCAGCAAAGGCTATGTAGACAGCTGTGGACTGATATTAATGGGCTGGGAAGGGGCCATGGATATTGGCCCCCTCACAGTCTAATAACTCCAGCAGCCAACGTCAGAAATGGCACTTGCATTAGATGCGCCAATTCTAGCACTTAGCCTTGGCTTTTCCCGCTTGACCTGGTGTTTTGGCAATCGGGGTAATGGCTTTGGGGTTGGTTTCAGCTGTATAATGTCCGCTGACATCAAGTCCAGGGGTTAGTAATGGAAAGTCCTCTATAAGGCTCTCCCATTAGTAACCTCTTATTCTATAGCAATAAAAACACACAGAGGAAAGTCCTTAATTGTAAAAAAGCACTCCCAACACGCTTTTTCCCATTTATTACCTTTAAAAATAAGAAAAATCCAAAGGTATCTGCCGTAAATCCATACCATATCCCACGACCATTCCCGACTCTGCTACATCTGAATGCAGTGCTGAGTGGTGACATCAGTAATGTGACAGCTCAGCCTGCTGCCAGAGGACAATGACAATAGTGTTTGACGAGCGCTGACATCAGTAAGGTTACTGTAGTTCACAGCCGATGAACTGTGGTAACTTTACTGACATCACCGCTCGCAGCATGAGAAATTTATTTTTTTATTGCACCCATTGACTTGCATTGGCGAGTCTCGGCCATTTTACGTAGCCATATGAAGCATGCTGTGATTTTTTTCCTCACCTCAGTTCTAGGTGAGGTAAAACTTGCAAGTGAACTCTGCCTAATTTAATAACATTGTTGCAAGTACAGTGTGATTTTTTTTCTCACATTGCACTTGCTGATTTTATACACATATGTGAGCGTACCCTTAAATACATAGTTTTATTGGTGACAAGGTGGTGGACAACGAGCTAAAGATATTTCCCATGTTGAGACAACTATCAGTTAACCCCTTGACGACCAGGGGTATTTTCATTTTTGCATTTCCATTTTTTGCTCCCCTTCCTCCCAGAGCCTTAACTTTTTTATTTTTCCATCAATATGGCCATGTGAGGGATTGTTTTCTTACAGGACAAGTTTTATTTTGAACGACTGCACCGCTTTTACCATATCGTGTGCTGGAAAATGGGAAAGGAATTCTAAGTGCGGTGAAATTGCAAAAAAAGTGCAATTCCACGGTTTTGTTTTTTTTTACTATGTTCTCTAAATGCTAAAACTGACCTATCATTATGATTCCCTACGAGCTCATAGATAACATGTGTAGGCTTTTTTTTGTTTAAGTGGTGAAAACAAAATCCAAAGTTTGTAAAAAAAATTGCGCTATTTTCAAAGACCCGTAGAGTTTCCTGTTTTCAGGATCATGACACAGGGGGTGGCGATGGGTGGAGCAAAGATGCGTATCCAGTTTGCACAAGTTAAAAAGATATTTAGCTATTTAACAGCAGCAGGTGGATCAAGATTCTACCCGCGCCTGTTAGGGGCACATGACAGCTGATCAGGTGTCTGAAAAGGTGCTGGCTCAGTGCCGGAGCCCGAACCAAAAAGGGGGAGACAATCTATGATGGATATACATGTCATAGGTCACTAAGGGGTTAAGTCAGGGATAGTAATCATGAACCATTGTGTGATGGATAGGATTTGTAAACCAAATTATGTGGCAAGGAGGTGGTGGTACTAGTGCTACAAAATGGAGCAAACTTCCAGCAAAAAAAGATCTTCTGAGGGCAGATTTGCTGCTTTAATGATCAGCTCGGTGACAGGTGATACCACTACTGCTGTTGGCGGTAGAGGCTTATGAGCATCTGCAATCTCTGGCCTTGGTGATGGTGAGTCCAATATGTGGGCACCTTTGGTGTGGGAATTCTTTTGAATGTTGCAAGCTAACTAATCTTTTACAGTGTGCAGGCTGTGCAGGAGGAAATTTAGTCACAGATGTCTCAGCTGAAAAAGACTAGAAGCTTCAGCTCTCCATCACTACATGAAGCAGTATAAGATGACCAAGTGAGGTAGTCGTCGGCGTTTTTCAGTCCCCAATCACTTTGCAAACCTACAGACAACTTGTGTCCCAATCCTGGTGTGCTGTTGTGTGTGAGATGCATCTCACTTACTTCCGGGCCACAGGCCTCTTCTGACTCCAGCAATCCTTCTTCTGGAGCCAGGGCAGCAATCAATCCAGGAGACACGAGGTTCCTAAAAGCATCCAAACTTTTACTTGGTGAATGGCAGTTGTTACAGTATTTACAGGCTGGTATCAAGGATAAGGCCCAATGGGTTGTCATCTTTCCCACAGGTCTGGACACAACTTCATTGTGGAAAGGTGCTCTGGCAATCCAGTGCCCAGAGGTTGCGGGCTCATGCTGTCCCTAGCAGCCCCATCCTCACCTGTACCTGTCACTGCTCAGCACTCACTGACACTGTTATTTCCTGTCCTTGACACTAACTCTCAGTTCCCCTTCCAAACTGGGCAGGTCATTACAGTTAACACTGTCTAAGCTAACTGCAGCCCCAGTGAGTGTTATCCTTTTATAATATAAATATATCTAAAATATATTTAACCCTTTAGAGTGTCAGTGAGCAAATCATCAGCCTCACCACTCCTACAGCAGCATCACTTCATCAGTTGGTGGGGAAAGTAAACTTTCCAACAATATAAGCAAGGCTCAGACTGTCCTCCTACCCCTTCCCATCACACTCCTATTTCTGGCAGCCAGTCCACATGTTTAAGTAGTGACTCCGTGTTGTCATAATTACTATTATAATCATTATCTACTGTTATCTTTACTCTTCCTCCTCTAGCTCAATTACATCATCAGTTAGCTATATGAGTGGTAAGATATCCGTTTGTGTGGAACCAACTCATGCGTGTCCAAGTTTACTGCAATTGTTGCTGTACCATGTGGATTGTACTGCCTTTTGCTAAATTATGGTCTGTGGTCTGCTTCAGTGCAAAATGCATAGCCACAATTATTTTTCTTAAGAACGACACCCTGCTTTGTACTATTATAGCAAAAACTTGGCACTCAAAAGGAAAAATAGATTTGACAGTTCCTTTATTGTACAAAGCATCCAGTTCAACACACTTGAACATTTTTGGTCATGCAATAGACCTTCATCAGAAAAGGAATTTCACAGTTGGTTTAATGTAATAGTGAATCCTGAGATGAGGTTTCAAGTGAGCTCAGTGAAGATCCACAGAGTCCGTGGGTGGTGATAAAGAGTCCGTGTGAGAGTTTTGTGGTCTGCTTGATTAAATGGTGCTTGGGTACCATAAATAGTGGGTGATAGCTGGATGAAGTACGTGCCCAGATAAATACCTGAAAGGAACTGAGTGTATTGGTATACAAAAGTGGGTAAAAGGCGTCTGGTGAGCAGCAGATAAAGGGGATGAGGACTTTATGGAGCGGAGAAACACTGGATTGTGGAAATAGGACCACAAGGTATCCTGGTAAATTAGTATATATGTCCACAAATGGAGCTGATATTTATTTAGGAGATATGCCACGAGTTGTGCATAGCAAGCCTGAGTCCCCAATGAGGAAATGGTACTTCTATGCTGAAGGGTTAAGTCCTGTCCAGGTATGTATGCCCCAAGAGGAGAGGATGCGCTGGTAAGAAAGGCACAATAAGTGCAAGGGAATAGCGCTGCTCCTGTGTCCGGGCGTGTGTCCAGCTGCTGAGAGAGACGCTTTGTACTGTTAAATGACAGAAACAATGGGCAATTGCATGGAATTGATGTTACGTTGCAAGGTGCATTCTTCCATCAATGGCAGCATGGGATTTTCAATTTTTCGAAGACCCTTTGGGCCCCTACGCAGGAGTAAACAAAAGGCGAGTACTTTGTTTAGTCAAAAATTTGTGAGCTTCCATGACAGTAACATTTTTACCAAAGGATTTTTTGTGTTTTCACTACTGTAATTTTTCCCAGTAGAACCCTGCGCAGAACTCGACCTCTGCACAGAGCTGGGCACAGAAGGTGAAACATTTTTTCCAACAAAAATTCAGGACTCCCGTGATTGCCATCACCATATTTTTTTGCTAAAATTAGTACTTTTATTGTCTTGACTGATGTGAATTCTGGTAGGTCCCTGCACAGGATTAAGGCCTGCCCAGGATTGGTAACATAAAAGACTCTTTTAGTGTTATTCGAAGTCACAAACTCACATAATTGGAGACCGTAATAAAATTGTGGGTTTATGTTCCAACTTCCTAGTTGTCTGGACACCACAGAAGACACCGAAACAAACAAAATTGATAGGAATAGGACAGTTAGTGACATACAAATGTAAGGTTGTCATCAAGTCCAGGCCCTTGCATGCATCATTTATAAAATGCATTGTAAAACCAGGTTTAGCATAGACTACAGGCCTAGACAGGTGCAATTTCAGTAGGCCCATGCTCAAGAAATTTCAGTCATTATCCTGGACTTCTATGCAGCGACAGATTGGTCTAACTGGTCACAATATACTACAAAACATTTTTCTTGGACATTTTATACATTTTAAAAAGCATCAAAGTCTGTCAGTCACTAAATGGACTGTTAGCTCCTACCAGCTATTATCTCCTTATAAGGCAAGATCGCTTTGAAGCAAGGCTGGGTTTGCATTAAAGAGCTAGAAAATTGCAATTTGAGACTTTCCAATATTTATGATTCAAATTTTTGGAAAAATATTTGGAAAAACTAATGAACTTTCATTTTAAAAGATTTGCTCATCTCTAAAAATATGCTATTTATATAACAAGTTTTCTGTAGAAACCTTTACAGTGCTGTATCATTGCTGATCAAATAATGAAATGCTAGCCTTTGTAATCTATGTTGACAGAGTCTGTAGGTCAGCAGCATAGGGGAAAAAGGGCAGTCTACTTAGTATCAATAAGATGTCAGTTGCGGGAGTTTAAAAATTACATCAGGGAATGTAGCGAGCTACAACTGTTTTTCTTTTTTATGGCAGGATATTAGATTTTTAAAATAAATGTCACATAAAATATATCAAAAGTTGGTTGATCTGACAATGTTAGGGATACAGCTTTTTGCTTTCTCTTCTCAGGTACATGGATTTCTTCCCGGTGCCATCAAATGTAACCACTGATTTCCTTTTTGAGAAAAGTGCCAACTATTTTCATTCTGAAGAAGCTCCAAAACGAGCTGCTGCTTTAATCCCCAAGTCAAAAATTATCACAATTCTCATTGACCCCTCAGATCGAGCATATTCATGGTACCAGGTGAGAATTTTTCTTATGCACAAAAAAAGATAACATTTTAGTTCTTATGATCTAATGATCTATCAGTAATTTCTTCTATTCCAACTGTACTCTCACACATACATACATTCAACTCAAATGGATTTTATGTTTTGATGTCTTTCTTTAATCATTATTCACTAGCATCTGTTCTTTTTGTACATTCTTAACTTACATAGACGGAACCATACTGAATTTTACAAATTCCAAAAAGAAAACAAGAATTAAATGATTTGGAAATCTCTAATTGACATTTTATTCACAACAGAACATACAATACAGATCAGATGATGAAAGTAAGGCATTTTTCCATTTTATCTGAAAACGTAAATCATTTAGAAATTGATGGCAGCAACACATCTCAAAGAACTTTGGACCATGCCATGTCTACAATTGTGTAGCATTCCCTCTACCTTTTATAGCAGCCTGTAATTGACTGAGAAATGAGGAGACAAGTTTCTAGAATTCTGGAAGAGGAATGTTATCCTATTCTTTTCTGATGCAGGATTTTAGCTTTTCCTGGGGCTTCTTTGCTTTATTTTTAATTTCAAAATGTGACAAGTATATTCTATTGATGAAAGGTCTGGACTTCAGGCAGGACAGTTCATTACCCAAACACATCTTGTACGAAGCCATGATGATGCGATGGATACAGTATATGGTTTAGCAGTGCCTTACTGAAATATGCAATGTCTTCCTTTGTCTGAATGGGAGAATATGTTGCATATATGCTCAAAATTGATAGTGTCTATCAAAATGTGTAAGCTGCTCATGCGATAGGCAATAATTCAACCCCAAACCATTAGAGATGTACACTTTTGAACTGTGTGTTGATAATAAGTTGGATGGTCCCTTTGCTATTGAGTCTGAAGGACATGGAGTCAATGGTTTCCATAGAGAATCTCACACATTGATTCATCTGACCACAGAACAGTTTTACATTTAGCCTCATTTCATTTTAAATGAGGACTGTGCTGATATATGAATCTTTTCATAATATTATATGTACTGCAGATGGGGAGATATATTTCTACAGTTGTTCCATAATTTTTTCATGCAGTTGTTCCCAACTTGGTGAATCTCTGACCATCCTTATTTCTGAGAGGCTCTGCCTTTCTAAAATGCTCTTTTAATACACATTAATGTGACTCAGTTGAAAAATTATCCTTAAACTGTTTTGCGTTAAAATCACTTGCTATTACAGCATTTTGTTAACTCTGTCCCAATTTTTTTGACATGTGTTGCTCCCATCAATTTAAAAATGTGTTAATTTTGTAAACTGAAATGGAAAAGTGACAATCTTTTACTTTCTGTGTTCTATGTTTGTTGTGAATAAATAAAATATGGCTGTAAGAGAATTCTATATCATTGCATTCTTGTTTTTTTATATGTTACACAGCATTCCAGTGTTTTGTGAATCTGGGTTGTATTTTGCCGTATATAAACTTCTAGCCTTATACTGTAATCAAGCATTGATTCTCACACAAAGTTATCTAATGGATACCTTTTTATTGTATACCACGGTTACCTTGACTGAAACTGTAGATTAATCAATGTGGCTGAAATTTTTCCTGTTCCCTATGTTGGTTCCAAAATATACCAGACTAGGATAATACTAATGTTTTCAACTGAGAGACCTATGTTGATAATGTGCCTTACTCCAAAACATTGGTATTATTATTTTTAGGCTTATTATTATTAGTTTTTTAAGCACTGTTAATTGCATGATGTTGCAAATATGAAAAAGTGTAATAAGAATTTTAATATATAAACATAATACACAACTTACAAGTATGGAAGAAAAGATAAAAAATAGATACAATCCACAAGCTGATGAGACAGTAGAAGCTGCTCATGTGATAGTGTAGTGGGAGCAAGGCTAATTTAGGTTGTTGGCTTTTACAGAGAAGTGCATTTTGAAGGTTTCAGTACTGTTGGAGAACTTAGTTGCTTGAGGTAGAGAGCTCTAGAGTATTGGGAATGCATGAGAGAAATATTGGAGGTTATGTGAGAAGCAAAAAAACAAACATTGTGTGGACTGTAGAGTAGGTACAGATGTACGGATGGGACATGTTATAGACAGCTTTCTAATTGATTCCTGCATTTTTTATCTGCTTTTTAGGAGTAACAGGTAGCCAATGAAGAAAATAAAAGAGAGGCGATGCATAGGAATAATGAAGGTAAAAATAGGTTCAGAAAAATTGAGGCTGGATTGGAGGAGCCCAATTGTCATGATGTTACCATGACAGAGAAGAGCCAGGGACCGCAGAATCTAATTGCTCCTAATCCTGCACTGAATAGAAGTACTTCACCTTCTTATTAAACTATGTAAATTTCTTTTGGCAGTGCAGGAGTGAATTTGCTCTACTGGGAGCTCTGGGAGCTAGGCTCTCAGCTGAGCACTGTTAGACACTCCCATCTATTATATAATCTGGGTCCTGACTGACACACATCATCAGAGATAGCTTTTGCTGCATGGCTAAGGGGATAGTAGTTGGCAAATATTGGAGGAGACGTTTGGTGGATTTATCTGTGACTTTTGCCTGGTTTTGTGTGTGATAATCCCCTATCTTCTCCTATTTTGATTTTACCCCATCTTCCACTCCCCAATGCATACTTCTGATACATGTGAGTGTATATTTGTATTCCTGGTATTTTCTGTTTTCCCTGTTTGTGTTACCTTGGTCGTCTGTTCGGTGTACTACAGTGCACTGCTATTCTCCTCTTCCCTGAATGGGGAAGGGTACAGCTGTAGGGCAGATTCAGGTGATAAGGCACGGTACGTGGCCCCGGCATCTTCACCTTCAGAAGTAACCTTGAGAACAGGGCGCCCCCTAGCATTAGGGACAGAGAAGAAGCCAGGGTCACCCAACAACAGAGTTGTGACACCAATATTGTTAGATGGGAGGCAACAGAAGAGGATGTTGCAAGAGTCTAGGTTGGAGATAGAGAAGGCATTTTTGCTCAAAGTTAGGTGTTAACAGCCCCACTTCCCTGAGGAAGCTACATCGAAAAGCATGTTGGGGAATGTGACCGCAGTTCAGGCAGGACCGACATATATAATGGGTAAATACTCCTTTTTCTTGTTATGCTTGTAAAATGTATTGTGTACAACACAATTTTTCTGTCACTTTTTCACAGATACGGGACTACTGCTCCCTCTTTTGAACTGTTGTCCCACTATTACGTAGTATATAGTACCAACTCACTTTAGGGGCACCAGTTTATTTACATGTCGCTCATGAATTTTCAACATTTGAAAAAAAGCTCTTAGCTGTTCGCATTCAGTTACCATATCCTGACTTGTTCTCAGGTCTCTTTTTCACCTGAGGATCAAATCATATCTGTACTCATAATGATATATTAATTATATATTTTTATTGCAATTTTGTGTAAAAATAAAAACTTAGATATGTTTAGCATATTTTACTCTTGTTCTCCTTGTTAAGCATCTCATACAGCTGTCTGACCAGCCTCTGAAGACTTCCATTGAACAAGAAGTCACCACCTCTCACCGCCTGCTCCATTCATTAATCACCCTCACTGTCAAAAAGTTTTTCCTGGTATCTAAACTGTATCTTCTCCCTTTCAGTTTCATTCTATTGGTTCTCATGTTTCCATGTGCATCTCCTCTTAGCCTTCTTTTTTGCAAGCTAACATTCCCATATACTTTAACCATTCTATCATAACATATGGAATTAAAATTCTTGATTTTGGATGTTATTTTTAGATGTCTGCAAGTGATGTCATAGTTCTGCCATTTATTAGCCAATTTACTTTAGATTTACATGGCTTTTACAATTTACGGTTAGAGACTGGAAGCTAAGAACAGGGAAAAACAGATTGGAAAAAACAGGAAGGAAAGAAAAATAACTTCTTGCACCACATATAACTATTCATTCTATACACAAAAGTCATTACTGTTTGGGAGGTAGGAACAAATTTGCTACCTGAATAATTCAAGTTTAAGTGTGTTGTCTTGTGATATCATTTCATGAAGTGCCTAGCATATCTGGGATGCAGAACTAGTCCAGAACAGTGGGGAAATATCTAATCATCTCAAGTGCTACAGGCAGCAAAGAAAGGAAATTTCTGATTGCGAAAGTAATTTCTAGGAAAAGTACAAGATGTAGCAATGTGGATAAGCACTGGAACACAGATCATAACTGTGTTATACATTGTACAAACAACCAAAACTAAGAATAAATTATTAGTATGGTATCTACTTTAGTGTCTTACTTTTCCTATGTTTAGCCTTACACAATCATAGAATTCAGGAGAAAAAATCTTCAATAAATGTTTAGTATGTTAATGCACTTATAGTTTAATTCAGATATATTTTTGGTCAACACTTTTGCTTATGTTGTTAAAATGCAATTGGTAAAACAATATGGCTCTCATTCATACATTACGGTCTTTTAACCAATGAAATTAGGAAACTTAGTTGACAAGAATCACACCAAATGAAAGATTCATGCCTCTGAACAAATCTGGTATATTTGGAACTATCTGACTGTTTAAAATATCTTCACCTTTTCTGTGAGCAGCCGTTATTTTGTGTCTTTGATAAATTAGTCTGCAAGAACATTTGCAACTTGCCCATACCTATTTTTCTTGACACTAGACAATTTTTTTTGTTTAGAATGTCCACTCACATTAGGAAGTTTCTGAATAATCTTGATTTAAATTTACATATAAAATTTAACTACGTATTTTCATTATACTAAAGAAGCCATTTTTTTGCATGTGACAGGTCAAGCTTCTGAAACACCTGTCAGACAGTTGTTATTGCAACTCTTTTTAACTGGTCTTTACATTGGACCAAACATTAGACTACCTCTATGATTGCATCAAGATGCTACTCTTGCAAACATTTATGTCATTTTCTAGATAACCATTCACTTTTGTCACAAAGTATAATACTAATCTAATAAGGAGTGACTGGTAGAACCTGGAAAGTACCTGCTAGTTTAGTTTGGGGCATGCTAAAGATAAGGAGTAGCTTTGCCATGTACTCACTGCAGCACTGTTGAAGGGGTATTCCTATACCTTCTCTAGGTGCAAACCATCTAATGGCAGACCATGAGGGTATTGTACAGTCCCTTGATCCATGAAGGAACCAATCAAAATTACATGCTTCAATTTTGTACTATCCAAGTGCTATGTAATTACCAATCTTCTGTCATATTATTACAAATCTTAAAAAACTGACCATCACTTCCAAACAGAAATCAGGTGTGTATAAGTGCTTACTAAGAGTAGACATCTCCATATATAAGTAATAAAATAAAGTTGCACTCTGTAATTCACTCATATTATGCCATTCTGTCACATTAAAGAAAGGTAAGCTTCTGCCGAACCTTATGTAAAAATACAGACTACTACCATACAGTGGGTAAAATAAGTATTAAACACATCACCAATTTTCTAAGTAAATATATTCTACAGGTGCCATTGGCATGAAATTCTTCCCAGATGTCAGTAACAACTCGTCCAATCCACACAGGCAAAGAAATTAAACCATAGCTGTCCATAAATTAAGTTATGTGCAAGAATGAAAATTGACACAGGGAAAAAGAATTGAATACATGAAGAAAGATTGGTGCAAAAAGCCATAGAAAGTCATGACTTCAACTAAAATCTGTCTGGTTTTTAGCAAACTGCTTTGTAGCAAACAAGTCATGCCAGACTAATCTAGTTTCCTTGTGTGATGGAATCACCAATTCAGTGGATCAGGGAAATGCGGTAGATATAGTAGACTTCACAGAAGCATTTGATAAAGTGTCTCAAACTATCCTTATTGAAAAAAATGACCAAGTAGGGGATTGACAAGGCAAAGGTTACGTGGATTCATAACTGGCTCAGTGGTCGCATTCAAAGAGTGGGAATAAATATTTGCCCATACAATTGGAAGAGTGTTTCAAGTGGGGTACCACAAGGCTCTGTCCTGGCCCCAGTGTTGAACAATATTTTTTTATAAATGATCTACATAGGGGAACTGAAGGAAAACTGATCAAACTTGCATTTGATGCAAACTTATGAAGGATATCTAACACTAGAAAAGACAGCGAAAGGATTCAGAAGGATCTAGTTAAGCTTAAACAATGGGCAGCGACTAATAGAATGGTATTTAATGGAAAAATTCAAGATTCCACATCTGGGCAAGAAAAATGAAAATTGCATCTACAGAATGGGTGAAAAAGTGTTGAGTATACTAATAGATCACAGACTGCACATGAGTCAACAGTGTGCTGCAGCAAAAAAGTCAAACACAGTTCTAGGATGTATTAAGAGAAGCATAGAATCTAGATCACATGAAGTAATTATCCCCCTCTACTCCTCCTTGGTCAGGCCACATCTGGAATACTGTGATCAGTTCTGGGCACCACATTTTAAAAAACACATTGAAAAATAGTTCAAAGAAAAGCTACCAGGATGGTAAGTGGACTACAAAGTATTCATCCTACAATGAATGGTTAAAGGATCTGGGAATGTTTAGCTTGCAATAAAGAAGGCTAAGAATAGACTTAATAGCTGTCTACAAATATGTGAAGGGATTTCACAGTGTAGAAGGATCATCTTTATTCTCATTTGCACATGGAAACATGAGAAACAATGGACTGAAACTGAAAGGGAGAAGATACAGATTAGATATTAAAAACTAACTTTTTGACAGTGAGGGTGATCAATGAGTTGAACAGGCTGCTACCAGAGGTGGTGACGTCTCCTTCAATGGAAGTCTTCAAACAGAGGCTGGAAAGACACCGGTCTGAGAGAGTTTAGTGAATCCTGCATTGAGCAGAGTGTTGGACACAATGACCTTTGAGGTCGCATCTAACGCCAGCAGTTTTGGATTCTATGATTCTATAAGTAATTATAAAGCAAACCTGCCACTTAGTAAAAATAATATCAGTTGGTTCATTTGGAGGCCTATAAAAGGTGATCAAAGTGAAGTTTTTTTGAAAGGAAACACATTGGAATCAAGGATATAAGTTCACACGTGGATTTTTCCTACCCTTAAAAGTTCACACATGGATTTTTCCTATCCATAAAATGTAGAAAAATAGAAAAAAGGAACTCCAAAAGCAGTAATATGCTATAAAAAAACTTTGTACTGTATGCAATTTCTTTTAGTTACAATTTCAATAGCAATTTTTTTGTATTTCGTATATTGCCATATACATGTTTGCTACATGTCTTAAGGGCCCATCACACTAAGCGATATCGCTAGCAATATCGCTATAACGTCACTGGTTTTGTGACGCAGCAGCGATATTGCTAGCGATATCGATATGTGTGATACTTACCTCCGACCGGCTCCCTCGCTGGTTATCACTGATCGCGCGAGAAAGGCCTGGGCCGTTTCTCGTCGTCAGCTTCCTGCTGGGCTTCCTGCTGTGGCGACGAGCGACGCGTGGACGCGGGCGGGAGGACGTCTTCATCGCCTTGTCTGACAGTTAAGTAGTGACCGTCGACCACTGCTATGTCGCTGGTGAGATCTGCCTGTTTGGCAGCTCACTAGCGACCACTTAGCGATGCACCAGCGATCCTGACCGGGTCATATCGTTGTTGGGATCGCTGGTGCATCGTTAAGTGTGACAGTACCTTTAGAGTCTGGATCTTATATTGGAGGCATATGTGCCAGAAGAAAATGTTTATAATAGTCAAACAAGGATTAAGAACATTTCATGTGTATATTTTAATTTACGAAATATTAAATTGCTATTGAAATTGTAACTAAAAGAAATTCCATACATTAATATCGCATCGGGAGGGCGCTAATCTCACGATGGGGGCAGGCTTTGCAGCGCTGAGAATCTCTCCCCCATGTGCTAACTCACCTATCCACTCTCTATTTCCCCATGTGCTGACTTCTCTCATCTGTGCTTTCTTCTTTGACCTGTCTACCCCATGTGCTATCCCCCTTGTCTGCTGTCTCTCTCCTTCCTGTGCTGTGTTCTTCCCTCATGTGCTGTCCCATTTGAGCTGTCTATCCCCTGTGCAGGAGATCAAAGAGGATACATTTTGTGAGGTAAAATATTGTTTAAAAACAGTCAGTGAAATATTTTACCTCACAAAATGAATCCTCTGTGATCCCCTGCCGTAATGTCAGTAATGTCTTTTGCTTCCTCCCCTGCCCAGGAGATGTGGTATGCTCCGTACACGGTCCGACACAGACAATTTTTAAAATGAATTTTGTTCATGGGAAACCCCCTTTAATGTGACCGGCATCCTCTGCCTGTAGACACGGCATGTATCTGCCGCTGGGATCAGCCGAATGATTCACTGCGCCTGCGCGGAATTCACGCAGGCACAGTGTGACGGTGTTCCACTGGTGGTACCATGCAAGAGGCTGCGTGAGTGTGTGAGAGTGTGAGTGTGTGATTGTGTGAGTGTGTGTGTGGTGCATATGGCGTACAGAGTGTGTGTGTGTGTGGTGCAATGGTGTTCCGCTGGTGGTAGGTACCAGCAGCAGTTTCCATATTGAGACACCCATCACTTGGGTGTCCCAATATGGCGGTCAGTAAACTTCCTCCGCTTGGAATACTGGAATACAGTGACATCTGAACAGAACAGGAAATGAAAACATTACAAGGCAATTATATAAATAGATAATTTAATTTATGGACATCTATGATTTGATTTATTTGCTTGTGTGGATTGGATGGGGTGTTATCGACATCTTATTAGAATAATACCTTTAGTAATATATTTACTTAGAAAATTGGTGACTTGTTTAATACTGTATATTGCACAATGACAAGAGAACAAGGAATCACTGAGCTTTTTAAAAGTTATGTTTTATTCACACATTATTAAAAGTATGTGAGAAGAAAAGCTAATGTTGAAATCATGAAAACTGGATAAACTATGGTACAGGAGGTTGGGCAAAAATTCAATTAATAGAGCCTATTCCAAAAATGGTATATACAGTATAATAAAGTCCAAAGAAGTCAATAGAATACAATGTAAACATCAATGTCATAGCTAATTTAGCATAACATTTTGAATATTGTTACTCATTTCAAACTCTCACCTGCCACTGACCCCAATAAGTGTTTTTGCAAATTTAAGCTTTTTCAGGGGGTACATAGAAATAACTCAGTGGATTTGTATAGAGTGGTGGTATAATCACAGGGTCTAAACTCAGAAAATATGGCCTTGTTAGCCTTACTTTGATCAGTCATGCCATCCTGCTCATGCCCTGGACAGTAACAAGTCACAGGAGCCAAAGGAGTCTTGAAAAGTACTTGAGGAGCAAAGAGCCCATGTAAACTGGACAGCTTAACCCTCTCCATAATCTGTCAGCCCTGTATTACAATGATGGTGAATGTGTGGGTATGATGATGTTGTGCAGAACTTGTGAAACAAATGATAGATTTCATGAAATATGATATATAAAATACTCTAATAATTGAATAAAACTACAATGATACACCAACATATCAATAAATAAATATGATTAATAAGTTTAAAAAGTAAATATTACAATGTAACTAAATAAAATATAAACATAAATAATGTATGCAGTTTACAGATTGATTAATCTCATGAATACAAAACAATGTACGGTAATTAAAAAGTGTAGTACATAATAATTTATGCATAAAATGATAGCGTACAATAGTAAAGAAAGAAGGGAGAAGGGGAGGAAGAAGATGGAGGGGTGGATTTTTTTTAATAAACGTATCAATTGTTTTGCTTTTTGATGCAAATAAATACTATTGGAGTTATTTTAGTATTATATTTACTGCAGCCTGCAACCATTCTTGAAGAGAGACTGATTGACAATCTCTTACAAGTAATGTTCGCATATTTAGCTGTCTATGCTCTTTAAAAGGAGCTTTTTCATTGTAGGAGTTTTTGGACTGAATTAGAATTTAGCAGATAAAAAAAGCAGATACTCATTACGCATGCAATGAAAGATTAAATCCTGGCACCAGTGCCAGCGTCAGGATGTACTTTGTGGGCAGAGTTAGTGTTAAGGGTTGATGGATTGCACTGAATAAATTAAATGATAGAGTGCAATTGCAACCCGGGGTCCATCGTGCAGAGATGAAAAACTTCAGCCAGTGAGAACAATGGCCGTGCACACAGCGAGCTTATGCTCGTACTCACTGAGTTCAAGTCACTCAGAGAAGCAGAGTTCCTAGCCCTGTTACTCCACAGGGAGGAACGGAACAAATGGGTACAAAGTACTAAGTTCTGCTAACAGTCACCGGACAAAGCACGTGGACTGAACCTGCTGTGCAACAGAACCGCGTGAACACACAGTAATGCAACAGGCGTAGACTATAAAGCCCTGACTATGGGATGGACATGCTCCGTGAAGTCCGGATGCTACAACAAACTCCTAATTGCCCCAACTGATGCTAGCTGCCTGCCTATCAGTTCAGTCCCCAACAACATGGAGGAGTAGCACCTACAGGAAGAGTGGTAGTGACTTCACACACACAACCACACATTAAAGATACTAGCGCACCAGCAAGCGCCTCAGAGAACCTTTTATACTTGCGGTTCATGTCCAGTCGGACAGGACCTGGCTCATGGGCCAATCCAGCACTGCCACATCACCAGAGCAGATAATGTTCGACCACCAATGAGAAGATGCCAGATCACGAACATGCTCAGTACAGTGATTTCTGCAGTCTCCAGAGCATCAGTACACAGCTGCCCATCGCTGGTTACTATAGACTTGGCTGAAGAGCCAGCAGTAACCTAACGAATACCTCAAGCCTGATCAAGACCCTGGGACTGATGTCTCTGCCGAGCAGTTCCCGCAGCGGCTGAGGCTGAATGGGAGACCACCGAGGCAGACAAGGCTTGGGATCTACCCTGTGCAGTGGGAGAATCCCGGCGCCTAACAGGTAGCACATACTTTGTATGGCCCCCAATTCATGGTATAAATATTCAAATGGCCCATAAACATAAAAAAGATTCCTCACCCCTCATCTAACTGATCAATGACTGTAATAGACACAAGTCACATATACTGACCTGACAGCCATGACTAATGATTGAATTCAACAGTCATCTGCAGAGGACACAGACAGAAGTGGGCCCCTGTGCAAAGACAGAATATTGGCCATTTGAAGTCCAATAATGTGACTGTGGCAGAAGCTGCTTTTTATGTGGAAGTGGCCCCTTACATCATGGGCCCCTATGCGGTCATGGTCATCTGCCTATATTTGTACATCATTGCTTCTCCAAAGTAGTCAGAGACCACTGGTGAACCAGTAGGGTAGCAGCATCGGAGCAGTGTGAGATTTGAAAGTTAAGTGTTCTATTTTGCGTTTTATTATTTGAGCATTATTGAGCTCTATTTTTCATGTGATCACATTTTGAGCTGATAGATTTTTGTATTAAGAAGTCCTTCATAAGGATTTTAAAAGTGGCAGTCTGAGATCTCTAGAAAGAACTCTTTTCCAACATCCCTTTTTCTATCATTTGATTTCTGCTCATTCTGTAGAAAACAGTAAGATCTCTCTGAATTAAATTACTGTTATCGTGGTATAACATGGTATAAATGAATACAAATTTTGTGTGACAGGCTCGGTAGAAATTGATTACAATGTACAGCAAAATATATGTTTAAGTATATATTTTCCCTGACATCAATGTCAATGAAGTAGGACTCTAATGAGAAGCCTATTTTTCTACTTATTATTGACTAAAGCTAGACTGATTAAATTTAAGACACAACAAGGATATTTCTTGCATATATTTCCAAATTATGGACTCTTTTGCACAGTAACTCATGGAGGAAAAACGACACTCAGCGTTGAAACCACAAGAGGTATCTGAATAAAACAATTGGGCCGTTTTCTGAAGAAGACCTTTTAATGTGCAATTTTCAAGAATGAATTGCTTAAGATTGCTTAGCAAGTGGATCTAAATCACTGCGCAGTCTTACAATGCTTGGCTTAGCACAAAATTGAAAATGTATATTACTTTTTCACAACACAGTACATAATGAGGTTTTATATATCTCTAGCATTCCAGAGACAGATTTACACCTTCTCATTAAGCTCAACTTGAGAGCTTGACCTGCATTTCTGACATTAATGTTCATAAATCTTGCAATGTAATGCAAAGCATTCTTCCTGGTAAACAAGACATTGGGATTCAGGGCAGGAGCATCATATTAAATCTAAAGGCGCTTGTATTCTGGTGTTATTATAATAGCAACAAGCACCTTGGATATTGCCCAGCTTTCAATGTTTACCTGTCACATTTTTAATGACCCATATCAATAGCTCTTAGTGATAGAGAGCTGCAGGGTCATCTTTTATATAATGATTATTCCGATATAATTATTATTATACTGAAAACACCAAATGGGTAAATACCAAGTGTTCGAGGTTGAATGTAGTGGCATGGTCACAAATGGCTAAATGGACACTTAATGGAGTGGCAGCAAGCAAGTACATTGTTAAAGCCACAGTGCTCAAGCACAACCATGTAGGTGTATTCAATCCCAACTCCAGTGATGAGGAAAGGGGATCTAGACATTCTTGTATTGTGGAAAACTATCAGGGCAGAAGAAAGATTCATGCCACCAGTGTATTTTATAGACAAATATCTAGATTCATGCCTCTAGTATATTTTATAGACAAATATCTAGATTCATGCCACCGGTGTATCTTAAAGACAAATATTTAGATTCATGCCACTGGTGTATCTTATAGGGAAATATCTAGATTCATGCCTCCGGTGTTTCTTATACACAAATATCTAGATTCATGCCTCTGTTGTATCTTATAGACAAATAGCCAGGTACATGCCTCCGGTGTTTCTTATACACAAATATCTAGATTCATGCCTCTGGTGTATCTTATAGATAAATATCTAGATCTGGAGGTCTTATTCATCTTATTTTGGATGAACGGTCATGTCGTCAAATTGTAGGCTTAATAAAATGTGAAATAGCTTTTATTTGAGAATTTCATTGCATAGATTTTTTCCTATTTTTAGAAATGTATTTTGCTTGGACATCTTGCATGATGTTACATGCTAAGCACACATTGAAATAACATGTGACTACTTATGTCTTCAGCACCAGCGTGCTCACCAGGATCCTGTAGCTCTAAAATTCAGCTTTTATGAGGTGATCGCAGCCGACAGCCAGGCTTCTTCTAATCTACTATCACTCCAAAAGAGGTGCCTGATGCCTGGGTGGTATTCTACACACATAGAGCGATGGCTGCAACACTTCCCTACTGCCCAGGTAATACTGTCATATTCATTTTTTTTATCAGGATTATCTGTTTTTCTTTTCAATGACTTTTTTGGTTTCCTCAAATTAATAATTTGTAACTTTTTATAACAAAGTCCTATAAATAAACGATATAAAAATGGGTGTTGAGTGAACAAATGGCCACAGCTTTATTGATTGTACAAAATAATCAACTCATAAAACCTTTATTTAATTTTTGGTCCCTGTATAGCACAAAATAATAAATCTACCCCATGCCAAATCACCACAGAGGCAGTGAGCATGTGCAAACATCAGAGCCAAAACTGCCAGCTGTGACAAAAAACATTCATCTACAACAAAACAGAGGGGAGTGAGGATGGGTGATGATCCATACAATGAGGTGACATAAGTGGGTACCTTTTCTTATTGCTTACAAACCCCTTTGCCCCTCCCTCAAAAGACTCTTCCACAAATTCAGCATCCTGCACGTCCACAACACGCAAGTAACAGCTTTGCTTTAACACTTTATTTTGTTAACTCCTCACAGTCCTAGGCACCTTCACTATTTGCTATGCTGCCCATAAGACTGTTTAGTAACAAGTTAGACACAGCAGAGAGGAAATGAAGTAAATAATAAATAGAAACCATGCACCAATATTCATATAATCAAATAATTATGTTCGGATCAAATAGTGCATACATTTAATTTTTACTAATTTTTACAAAAAACCAATCCTCCTGATGTGTCACAGAATTTGAATGGAACCCATTTGAGTCATTAGTATAAACAAACCAATATGTATGGGCAATTATTATAAAAACGGGAAGACAAAATAATATAAAAACAGTCTTTAATAAATCGAATTTGGCAATCGTAAACGATGTGCAAGAAAAAAGTAGAAAATAGAGGGGGAAGCCAGCACTGCTTAAGGTTAGAACGCATAAATTGGAGTGCATATGCACATAATGTCTAGCTGTATTCAAAAATGAGATATTTAGCAAAAAAATTGATCAATTCAATTGATCCACCCCGCCGCGCCAAGGCAATCTCATATGGGGGGTCCTACTACTAAAAAAAAAAAAAATATATAGAGTAGGACCCCCCATATGAGATTGCCTTGGCACGGCAGGGTGGCTCAATTGAATTGATCAATTTTTTTGCTAAATATCTCATTTTTTAATACAGCTAGACATTATGTGCATATGCACTCCAATTTATGCGTTCTAACCTTAAGCAGTGCTGGCTTCCCCCTCTATTTTCTTGTTGTTGGTTTGTGGCTCACCACCACTGTTGCCGTGCACGCTTGGTTATGTCCTCCATAATTTTTCTGTGTTCATTGTGATGGATTAGGCTGCTGTGCACACACACGGCAGCCCCACCCTGCCCCAAGCTTTATTTAATTGTGCACCTGTGTCTGGACCAACATCGCCCTTCATCTATGTTTGCTGGTCAGGCAATGTGTGGAGGCCATTCCTGATATGTCTGTGTTCAGACCTGGTTGGCCTTCATCTGCACTTGCTTCATCTGGCTTCATGGGAGCGATCCAGCAATGTTCAGGTACAGATTGCACTTGATGTGGTCATGCTCTAAATGTATTTAGGAGGCCGTAATGGCACAGCATTTATTAAAAATATATAGAGTAGGACCCCCCATATGAGATTGCCTTGGCGCGGCGGGGTGGCTCAATTGAATTGATCAATTTTTTTGCTAAATATCTCATTTTTGAATACAGCTAGACATTATGTGCATATGCACTCCAATTTATGCGTTCTAACCTTAAGCAGTGCTGGCTTCCCCCTCTATTTTCTTGTTGTTGGTTTGTGGCTCACCACCACTGTTGCCGTGCACGCTTGGTTATGTCCGCCATAATTTTTCTGTGTTCATTGTGATGGATTAGGCTGCTGTGCACACACACGGCAGCCCCACCCTGCCCCAAGCTTTATTTAATTGTGCACCTGTGTCTGGACCAACATCGCCCTTCATCTATGTTTGCTGGTCAGGCAATGTGTGGAGGCTAGAGTTGAGCGATACCGTCGGATACTTCAAAGTATCGGATCGGAATGGATCGGCCGATCTTAAAAAAAAGTATCGGTATCGCCGATTCCGATACCGGAAGTCCCATTCAAGTCTATGGGACTTCCGGTATCGGAATAAGAAAAATCCTGTTTTTCCCTTGTACAGCCTCTCTGGGGTCTGTACGGGCCTTTCAGGGGGCTGTGCCGGCCTGCCAGGGGGTCTGTGCAGGCTCCGGTGGGCTGTGCCGGCCTGCCGGGGGGCTGTGCAGGCTCCGGTGGTCTGTGCCGGCCTGCCGGGGGGCTGTGCAGGCTCCGGTGGGCTGTGCCGGCCTGCCGGGGGGCTGTGCAGGCTTCGGGGGTCTGTGCAGGCATCGTCCGATGGGACTACAAGTCCCATCGGGCGATGCCTGCTACCATGACAGTGATTGACACATTAGCCAATGATGGGACAGTAGTAGTCCCATCATCCGGCTAATGTGTTGAATGTAAAAAAAAAAATAAAAATTACATGCTACATACATACAACATGCATACTACATACATGCTACATTCATACTACATACTACATATATACTACATGCAACATACATACTACATATATACTACATGCAACATACATACTACATATATACTAAATGCAACATGCATACTACATATATACTACATGCTACATACATACTACATATATGCTACATACATACTACATATATACTACATGCATGCTACATACATACTACATACATACTACATATATGCTACATACATACTACATATATACTACATACATACTACATATATACTACATGCAACATACATACTACATATATACTACATGCATGCAACATGCATACTACATATATACTATATGCTACATACATACTACATATATGCTACATACATGCTACATATATACAGTGGGGAAAAAAAGTATTTAGTCAGTCAGCAATAGTGCAAGTTCCACCACTTAAAAAGATGAGAGGCGTCTGTAATTTACATCATAGGTAGACCTCAACTATGGGAGACAAACTGAGAAAAAAAAATCCAGAAAATCACATTGTCTGTTTTTTTTTCATTTTATTTGCATATTATGGTGGAAAATAAGTATTTGGTCAGAAACAAGCAATCAAGATTTCTGGCTCTCACAGACCTGTAACTTCTTCTTTAAGAGTCTCCTCTTTCCTCCACTCATTACCTGTAGTAATGGCACCTGTTTAAACTTGTTATCAGTATAAAAAGACACCTGTGCACACCCTCAAACAGTCTGACTCCAAACTCCACTATGGTGAAGACCAAAGAGCTGTCAAAGGACACCAGAAACAAAATTGTAGCCCTGCACCAGGCTGGGAAGACTGAATCTGCAATAGCCAACCAGCTTGGAGTGAAGAAATCAACTGTGGGAGCAATAATTAGAAAATGGAAGACATACAAGACCACTGATAATCTCCCTCGATCTGGTGCTCCACGCAAAATCCCACCCCGTGGGGTCAGAATGATCACAAGAACGGTGAGCAAAAATCCCAGAACCACGCGGGGGGACCTAGTGAATGAACTGCAGAGAGCTGGGACCAATGTAACAAGGCCTACCATAAGTAACACACTATGCCACCATGGACTCAGATCCTGCAGTGCCAGACGTGTCCCACTGCTTAAGCCTGTACAGGTCCGGGCCCGTCTGAAGTTTGCTAGAGAGCATTTGGATGATCCAGAGGAGTTTTGGGAGAATGTCCTATGGTCTGATGAAACCAAACTGGAACTGTTTGGTAGAAACACAACTTGTCGTGTTTGGAGGAAAAAGAATACTGAGTTGCATCCATCAAACACCATACCTACTGTAAAGCATGGTGGTGGAAACATCATGCTTTGGGGCTGTTTCTCTGCAAAGGGGCCAGGACGACTGATCCGGGTACATGAAAGAATGAATGGGGCCATGTATCGTGAGATTTTGAGTGCAAACCTCCTTCTATCAGCAAGGGCATTGAAGATGAAACGTGGCTGGGTCTTTCAACATGACAATGATCCAAAGCACACCGCCAGGGCAACGAAGGAGTTACTTCGTAAGAAGCATTTCAAGGTCCTGGAGTGGCCTAGCCAGTCTCCAGATCTCAACCCTATAGAAAACCTTTGGAGGGAGTTGAAAGTCCGTGTTGCCAAGCGAAAAGCCAAAAACATCACTGCTCTAGAGGAGATCTGCATGGAGGAATGGGCCAACATACCAACAACAGTGTGTGGCAACCTTGTGAAGACTTACAGAAAACGTTTGACCTCTGTCATTGCCAACAAAGGATATATCACAAAGTATTGAGATGAAATTTTGTTTCTGATCAAATACTTATTTTCCACCATAATATGCAAATAAAATGAAAAAAAAACAGACAATGTGATTTTCTGGATTTTTTTTTCTCAGTTTGTCTCCCATAGTTGAGATCTACCTATGATGTAAATTACAGATGCCTCTCATCTTTTTAAGTGGTGGAACTTGCACTATTGCTGACTGACTAAATACTTTTTTTCCCCACTGTACTACATGCATGCTACATACATACTACATACATACTACATATATGCTACATACATACTACATATATACTACATACATACTACATATATACTACATGCAACATACATACTACATATATACTACATGCATGCAACATGCATACTACATATATACTATATGCTACATACATACTACATATATGCTACATACATACTACATATATACTACATGCATGCTACATACATACTGCATGCTACATACATACTACATACATACTACATATATGCTACATACATACTACATATATACTACATGCAACATACATACTGCATGCTACATACATACTACATGCTACATACATACCACATATATACTACATACATACTACATGCATGCTACAAGCTACATACATACCACATACATACTACATACATACTACATACATACTACATGCTACATACATACTACATATATACTACATGCATGCTACATACATACTACATGCTACATACATACTACATATATACTACATGCATGCTACATACATACTACATGCTACATACATACCACATATATACTACATACATACTACATGCTACATACATACTACATATATACTACATGCATGCTACATACATACTGCATGCTACATGCATGCTACATACATACTACATACATACTACATGCTACATACATACCACATATATACTACATACATACTACATACAATACATTCATACAATACATACATAGACATACAGTACATATAACATAGAGTAACATACTTACCAATACTTGTCACATTGTTCCCCGAAGCCATTGTCTTTTACGGAATAAATATTAACATAACAAACCACAAAAATACTCACCCACGATCCGAAGCAGTCCACGAGTGTGTCCCACGACGATCTTGGGTAGAGAACTGCAGCATCAGCTGTTGCTGCCGTTCTCTACGGGCTGCAGGAATCCAATGACGGAAGGTAGGTATCCTTCCGCACTGTATTCCTCCGCCACTTAAAAAAAAAAAAGTCCCTAGTCTCACTTTATGCCATTGCTGTGTGGGAAATTCCCACGCAGCAATGGCATAAAGTGAGACTAGGGACTTTTTTTTTTTAGGTGGCGGAGGAATACAGTGCGGAAGGATACCTACCTTCCGTCATTGGATTCCTGCAGCCCGTAGAGAACGGCAGCAACAGCTGATGCTGCAGTTCTCTACCCAAGATCGTCGTGGGACACACTCGTGGACTGCTTCGGATCGTGGGTGAGTATTTTTGTGGTTTGTTATGTTAATATTTATTCCGTAAAAGACAATGGCTTCGGGGAACAATGTGACAAGTATTGGTAAGTATGTTACTCTATGTTATATGTACTGTATGTCTATGTATGTATTGTATGAATGTATTGTATGTAGTATGTATGTAGTATATATGTGGTATGTATGTAGTATGTATGTAGCATGCATGTAGTATGTATATA
Source organism: Dendrobates tinctorius (assembly GCF_039654945.1). Classification (NCBI taxonomy): domain Eukaryota; kingdom Metazoa; phylum Chordata; class Amphibia; order Anura; family Dendrobatidae; genus Dendrobates; species Dendrobates tinctorius. Next base: position 12,984,931 of record NW_027361698.1, on the reverse strand, counting down.
GTATGTATGTAGCATGTAGTATGTATGTAGCATGCATGTAGTATGTATGTAGTATGTATGTAGTATGTATGTGGTATGTATGTAGCATGTAGTATGTATGTAGCATGCATGTAGTATATATGTGTTATGTATGTAGCATGCATGTAGTATGTATGTAGTATGTATGTGGTATGTATGTAGCATGCATGTAGTATGTATGTAGTATGTATGTAGTATATATGTAGTATGTATGTAGCATGTAGTATGTATGTAGCATGCATGTAGTATGTATGTAGTATGTATGTAGTATATATGTAGTATGTATGTAGCATGTAGTATGTATGTAGCATGCATGTAGTATATATGTAGTATGTATGTAGCATGTAGTATGTATGTAGCATGCATGTAGTATGTATGTAGTATGTATGTAGTATATATGTAGTATGTATGTAGCATGTAGTATGTATGTAGCATGCATGTAGTATATATGTAGTATATATGTAGTATGTATGTAGCATGTAGTATGTATGTAGTATGTATGTAGTATGTATGTAGCATGTAGTATGTATGTAGTATATATGTGTTATGTATGTAGTATGTATGTAGTATGTATGTAGTATGTATGTGGTATGTATGTGGTATGTATGTAGTATGTATGTAGTATGTATGTAGCATGTAGTATGTATGTAGCATGCATGTAGTATGTATGTAGTATGTATGTAGTATTTTTTTTATTTTTTATTTTTTTTAACATTTAACACATTAGCCAGATGATGGGACTACTACTGTCCCATCATTGGCTAATGTGTCAATCACTGTCATGGTAGCAGGCATCGCCAGATGGGACTTGTAGTCCCATCGGACGATGCTTGCACAGCCCCCCGGACATCAGCACAGCCCCCCGGCAGGCCGGCACAGACCCCCACAGGGTGCACAGACCACCGGCAGGCCGGCACAGCCTCCCGGCAGGCCGGTACAGACCCCCACAGGGTGCACAGACCACCGGCAGGCCGGCACAGCCCCCCGGCAGGCCGGTACAGACCCCGGGCAGTCCACACAGCCCCCCGGCAGGCCGGCACAGCCCCCCGGCAGGCCGGCAGAGACCCCCGGAAGGCCCGAAATGACGGCGCATCATGATGCGCACACACCGCGCATCATGATGACGTCAGGCTGTCAATCAACTTTGAACTTCCGATTCCGATGCCGACTTCCGATATTGAAAAAATATCGGAAGTCGGTATCGGAATTCTGATACAGCAAGTATCGGCCGATACCCGATACTTGCGGTATTGGAATGCTCAACACTAGTGGAGGCCATTCCTGATATGTCTGTGTTCAGACCTGGTTGGCCTTCATCTGCACTTGCTTCATCTGGCTTCATGGGAGCGATCCAGCAATGTTCAGGTACAGATTGCACTTGATGTGGTCATGCTCTAAATGTATTTAGGAGGCCGTAATGGCACAGCATTTATTAAAAATATATAGAGTAGGACCCCCCATATGAGATTGCCTTGGCGCGGCGGGGTGGCTCAATTGAATTGATCAATTTTTTTGCTAAATATCTCATTTTTGAATACAGCTAGACATTATGTGCATATGCACTCCAATTTATGCGTTCTAACCTTAAGCAGTGCTGGCTTCCCCCTCTATTTTCTTGTTGTTGGTTTGTGGCTCACCACCACTGTTGCCGTGCACGCTTGGTTATGTCCTCCATAATTTTTCTGTGTTCATTGTGATGGATTAGGCTGCTGTGCACACACACGGCAGCCCCACCCTGCCCCAAGCTTTATTTAATTGTGCACCTGTGTCTGGACCAACATCGCCTTTCATCTATGTTTGCTGGTCAGGCAATGTGTGGAGGCCATTCCTGATATGTCTGTGTTCAGACCTGGTTGGCCTTCATCTGCACTTGCTTCATCTGGCTTCATGGGAGCGATCCAGCAATGTTCAGGTACAGATTGCACTTGATGTGGTCATGCTCTAAATGTATTTAGGAGGCCGTAATGGCACAGCATTTATTAAAAATATATAGAGTAGGACCCCCCATATGAGATTGCCTTGGCGCGGCGGGGTGGCTCAATTGAATTGATCAATTTTTTTGCTAAATATCTCATTTTTGAATACAGCTAGACATTATGTGCATATGCACTCCAATTTATGCGTTCTAACCTTAAGCAGTGCTGGCTTCCCCCTCTATTTTCTTGTTGTTGGTTTGTGGCTCACCACCACTGTTGCCGTGCATGCTTGGTTATGTCCGCCATAATTTTTCTGTGTTCATTGTGGTGGATTAGGCTGCTGTGCACACACATATCATTCAGTGATATGTGAGCAGGCACAACCAGTGTTACATACCAGCGTTATAATGACCACCCTGACGAAGGACGCTGGTTCCGAAACGCGCGTCGGGGAGTGCCTGGCATTACCGCAATGAGGCTGTCATTATACCGCTGGTATGTAACACTGGTTGTACCTGCTCACATATCACTGAATGATCACACATTGACTTCTGTAGCTATATGGTTTTATGTGATAGGATAATTACGGCACATTATTGATATAGATTTATACATATGCATTATTCAATGGTGGTTGGAATCACTTTCCGTGATATATTTGAGTAGTATATCTAAAAATATTTACAAAATTACTTTTATTATCTATGTATACCTATGTGTATTTATATTTTGTGCGGTTTCGATATGACTTATATACATGCACGATACTGTTGCACAATGTTTAATATTTTCTTGACAGATCTCAGGAATTATTTGTACATTTGTATGTTGTGATTTTTCATTAACTATTGGTATGCCTTAGGCACTTTTTTCTTGCACATTGTTTACGATTGCCAAATTCGATTTATTAAAGACTGTTTTTATATTATTTTGTCTTCCCGTTTTTATAATAATTGCCCATACATAGTGGTTTGTTTATGCCCATAAGACTGTTTGTCTTATCCCTTTGTCCTTGACATGCCCTCCTGGCTTTTGACCTTGGACTTCTTGACTTTCCCGCCTCACTGCTTGCCCATGTGAAGTGACTCAGCATCACACAAGAACTTTATAAGGATCACAGAAAATGTAAAAGAATTGGAAAAAATATGCCAGCAATTATTCCCTTAATCTCCTACTTTACCTAGATTTTTTTTGTCTCATATGACAAATTGATACTGAGAAATATACTATATAAAGAAATCATCTTAGCGTCTCAGGAGCTCAGCCATGTCCTCCTTCTTCACATTACTGTCTTATGTCTGCCTGTAAGACAATTGGTTGCAGCAGACAATTCCCTGTTTCACCAAGTCTGCAGTAGCGCTTAAGATTGCTAAGCCTAATACTGTTTGCAAAAGGGGTAAACTTCACCAATCAAATATGGAAATGAATGGTGGAACATTAGCCACTTGATTCTCTGCAGGATTTCTGCAAATTGGCAGTTTCAGGGTGAAAATTCTGATAAAATAGATAGAATAATAGAACATGTCACTCCTGGTAGTTGGTATACAAGTAGGATCCTATCCTACAAAACATTACAAAGAGAACATGGCACTCAATATAGCTAAAGTAACCTTATTGGTGCAAGAAATCCAAAATATAAACATTTTGGTCTAATTACCAGGCCTTCTTCAGTAATATGGATTGCGCAAGTATGCAATGAAGACAAGGAAGACAGCACAGGAAGTAGCAGCAGGTTCTGCAATAGAGGTTTGCTCACACCTTTTTTAGGCATACATAATGAAGAATACTAGGGCTTTCTGGTTATGTTCAGTCCTAAAAAATGTCCTTAAATGTTCCAATTGGACACATCGAAACACACATTCTAATGAAGGTATGACACATTCAAAAATATTTTTAAGAAATCAAAGCTTTACTATAATGCGATACTCATGTGTGCAAAACAGTAACTGTTCATTTTAAAAGGAACCTGTCATATCCCCAAATATTATTATATATAGAGCTATATAGCACTCGATCTGCAGGTTAATAGTGTTACAATGCTGTAAGGCCGACTTGCTGAAAATGTAGCTATGAAGTGAAAATTAACTGTATTCCTCCCAGGAGCTGCAGTCATTGAGATGTCCCTGGATTAATCTCAGTTAACACTTAATACTCACTGAGCAGCTGCTGTAACCACACCCCAACACTTTAATTGACAGCTCACTCTACGCAGATGCGCTATTCAGCCAGTTGTCAATCAAAGTGCGATGGTGTACCTACAGCCGCCACTCACTGTCACTAAGTGGTGACTGAAGACTCTCTGTCACGCCTCTATGAATTAAAGCCAGTGGCTCCCGGGAGGAATAAAATGTATTTCCACCTGGTAAACTTGCTCAGTTAAATGCCCAGACAGCATTTCAACACTATTAACCCCATAGCAACAACTAAATGGCATTTGGGGATATGACAGGTTCCCTTAAGGATAAGTAAGCATTTGCTACAAACTTACAGAAAGAAATGTGTACATGCACTAAGGTAGAATATTAATCAATATGCAAGATGTAAATCAAATTAAACAAAATGCTAATTCCCTCCATAGGCAAATAATTAGATATCAAGTGCAAGAGAATGTAGAAATCAATAACCAAGAAATTTTGAACTTTCCCACATTATTTGCTAGTTAAGACTAATATATTTATAAGACAATCAAATGCTCATACAAAAAGTATATGAAGAATGAAAGCTCAGGGCTGGTAGCCTTATAAAGCTCAGATGGATTGTCACCGACTTGATAACTTAAATTATTGGATTAAGGCTGGTTTAAAAAAAATACAATTCTATACTAACCTCTGGGATTGATGTACGGTAATTACTCAGCACTCACAACGTCATACACTGGGAAAAAGATGTCATCGTGAAGTTCAAGCCCATGTTACATTGCAACCACCAGATGAAGCAGTTACAAGAAAACAAAGCAAGACTTCACCTACCCAAACGGGATTGGAGAAAGGCATAAAAGTCTTTGCATCCTCAAGGCCAAAATGGCTTTGCACATTCCCTATGTCTATCTTACTTTAGACCTACCAATAGAAGATTGTTGCATAATTTTGCCAAAGTCTGGTTGAATTATTTGCTTGCAAGGGAGTATGCAATTTCTTTGCAAACTTTAAGGTTGCATTTTTAGCTTTCTATAACTTGTATGCAAAAACACGGAGCCCTGGATTACGCATTTAAATGTAAAACCAAAAATTTTTAAATAAATGTGCTACATGTTGTACGATTTCTACCTACACCTTTCATTATTTCTGACAATGTCAAATATAGGAAAGTGAACAGTTAATTATTGGTATCATTTTATATGGCACATTTCTTGTGATTCTGTCATTTTACAGAAATATAGTGATTTTTTTTAGAATATTCTATTTTTATGGTGTGATTATTAGTGTATATTTGCATTGGGTCAAAAAATATGCCATGTGTTATCTTAATTAATGAGAAGACAAAGAATGAGTTATTGCAGAGAATGCTATAGTTTCTCAAGAAATTATCATTCCAACCTATAACAATATATGTTCTTGCTCTGAAAATCTGTAAATATGAAATGCTCAAATTAGACATGATGTTTTCCATTGCTGGGAAATTTATAGATATTTCACCATAATAAGGCGAAAAAAGCATAAAAATATCTAGTACTTGTCAGATAAATGTCAGAAACAACCATGGGAGGCAATACATCATCTTCATTGTTAGACACTTCTGGGGACAGATGGTGAAGTCAACAAGACAGTTCTATCCGGTGCTGGCATATCTGTTTAATCACTTAGGTGATACTTTCATGTGAGTCACACCACGCTGCTGTCACCTACAAAAATGGAAAGAATACTAGAAAAAAATAGCTAAACATTGTTTGTTTATAGCTATAAACCGCAGGCTGTTTGGTATGCACCTAACCTAGTTTTGTTTGCTCTGTTCATATTTACCGGCTCGCTCCACACATTTCATAATTTAGAGAGAATTGAAAATGTTCAGTTGACAGATATATTGCACTTCTCTGTCATACCTTTCTACATTCAGAGATGACTATTTTATAAGAACAAGAGACTCTTCAGTGTCTAGCCACCCATGTAAAGCAAATAACATGATTGCCTGAGCTATCAGTGACTGATCGGAAAAAATATTGTATGATTATTTGAAGACTCTTACTATTAGGGATAAAATCGGTTATTATTAAAATCAGTTGTTAACCTGGTTAAGATAAATGTAAGGCAGCAATGATTTAGAAGCCCAGGGCCCCAATGACATTTTTTTGACGGGGCCCCTGCTTTTTAATACTGGTATTTTCTTAAATTTTGCCACTTTCAAATTTTTCATTTTCATGCCCTAAAACCAGGGAGTTATAACCTGCAAAATAGTTTAAAAAAATCACACATGTCTACTTTACGTCATCATAATTTTTGAAACATAATGTTTTTGTTAGGAAGTTAGAAAGGTTAAAAATTTACCAGCAATTTCTAATTTTTCAAACAAAATTTACAAAACCATTTTTTTAATGATCCTATTCTGTTTAAAATGACTTTGAGAGGCCTCTGCGTGACTGTAGACTTATGAATTCTCCCAGCACATGCGCTGCAAAAATTCACCGATGTCTGCGCGGTCAACGGCAGTCAAATATACAAAACGCATACTCCCAGACAGAAATGGCCTCTCTCAATACAAAATGGGTTCTAGTCAGGAGTATGCATATCGCATAACTGACCGCCATTCCCAGCACAGATTCTGGCCAATCCTTGGAGGATTCACAAGTCTGCAGTCACACAGAGTGACTGCGGACTTGTCATTCTAGAATGAATAACCCTTTTTAGTGGCTGAGTGGTTCTTATGGCACTAGGGTGCAGGGGAGACAACTGTACCTGCTACCTACGAATCTCATAAATAGGTGTCTTTCAATCCCCTGTTGCTAAAGACTATAATCTCCCCATTTCTTCTTGGGCAGCATGAACTTACGCAAGTCTCCCTCTTTATCAAGACACTATTATAATGGAATCACTCTATTCTACAAAGGTTTGGATTACAATGTCAATGAGTTCTTCATTTTATGATAGCATGAAATACTTATATAACTCAATTAGAATCTGGATAAAGACCCTAATTTCATCTCTCCTCGAGTGTCTCATTGATGTTCTTTTTAATTGGTTAGTTTTGTTTTTTTTCTGTTAAAATCATTTTGGCATCTTCATCAAACAGCAAAATACTTATAAATGCAGGTGTGGGTACAGAAATGAGAAGTTCTGAGAAACTGTGAAGATTTGCCATAGCCAAGAGGACTTACAGTTATATCTGTACATCAGACACACACATATTTTTTATAGCTGACATAATGATACTTTGTACCTAACCTAGAGCATGGGAGTAATCCTACAAAAACATGAAACCAGTGCTCTAGTGCTAAAAGTTCCAATCATTTAGTTAACCATCCATGAAATGCCAATTACTGTTTTCCAGTAAGAACAGAACTCATTATTAACCTGGACAGTTGCTATAATCTAAGGCGGATGGATATACGTTAATATTTACTGTGTACTGCAAACTAGGAAATGATAAACTGTTTCTCTTAGCCATCAGCTCTTTGACATTAAAGTGTTGTATGGTTTACTATAGAGTATATGGAGTAAGTACAACTTGCTACTAAGAGTTATTTTTCTTTACTTCGAAGCTGCATATTGTTGATGGACAACAGTTGAGAACAGACCCAGCTAATGTGATGGATGAAGTACAGAAGTTTCTGGGGGTTTCTCCACATTACAATTACTCAGAAGCACTTACGTAAGTTTAAAGACTGAAGGGTACTGTGATGTCAAATGTAGAATGTCAAACTGTCTAATTCATATACACGATCGTCATTAGTGCTTGTCATTTCAAACCATTGTTTTTAGTATGGAGAGCATGAGATCACAAATTATTCTTTCTTTGTGGTAAAATATTGTTTAAAAACAGGCACAGAAATGTTTTGCCTCACAAAAAGAATCATTTGTGAGCTCATGAGGTACTGTCGGTATATTCTTTTTTGTGCACTCCCTGTCCAAGAGCTGTGGTATGATAAGAATATGTTCCTGCACGATCAGACACAACTAGAGATGAGCGACTTTGCCTTTTTTAGGGTCGAGTCGGGTTTCATGAAACCCAACTTTCTCAAAAGTCGAGTCGAACGAAATCGGCCGACTATAGGGAAAAGTTGTGAAACACGAAACCCAATGCAAGTCAATGGGGAGAAAAGTCAGCAGTGAGTGGAGGACTGTAAACACACCTGTCATGAATTTTAACCCCAGAGGCGGCAAAATCTCTCTCTCTTCTCTCTCTCCCTCTCCCTCTCTCTCTCTCTCCCACTCACACTCCCACTCCCACTCCAGCTACACTCCCGCTATGCTACGCTACGCTTCTCTCATTGGCTGAAAAAAGTCACGTGCAAGCATTCGGCGAAACCCGACTTTGACGCTTTGGTCGCCGACCGCATGGCAAGCTTCACACTGTGGTCGGGTTTCATTTCATGAAACCCGACTTTGGGGAAAGTTGGAGACTTTTGAATCTGAACGACCTGTTTCGCTCAACTCTAGGCACAACCATTACACAGTACACAGCAGAGGCACATTTATAAGGTTATATCTGATCTTCCTTCTTCCACGTATGACGCTGTGTGGATTCCAACATACGGCTTAACCTCTCATTCACTCCCAGAAACAAGACTGTATGGGTGCTTAAATCTATAATTTATTGGGATGATATGGACAACAATGGGAGATAACAGTTGGTATAGTAGAACACAGTAGTAGATGAGATCAGGGGTTGTTGTACGAAGTTGAAGATGATTCAGTAGATTGTTGTACAAAATGTGGATGATTCAGGTAAAAACGACAAAAGACAGATAATACAGCATGTCAGTACTAGTAGACAGTATACAATACACAAATACTGGCAGGTAATAGCAATGCAGGGTATTATCACAACAGTAGGAATGATACAGGATGCTGTAATCATGCATTGTATAAGAGCTGAGCGATATAACATTCGCAACAGCAAAGGAGAAAGATGTCTAAAACACCTAATGGTTGCAAGCTTGCACTGACTGAACAGAGGATGCTTTACTAGAGGATGCTTATAACAAACATGTAGTGAAATAATATCACAGGAGCTGAGCATGCATTGCAAACATCATGGGGGGCTGCATTATGGCTGCTAACACAGAGGCATAACTAATAATTGCATTATCCTTACTGGAATCCACTTGTTATATATAGCAATGGTTTTGTAAAGAGCTGAGCAGGTGTGAGCTACTCAGGAGACGGCTGGAGAATGGTTACATGTTGTTGACCAGGGCAGAAAGAAGGGGCGGTTCTGAAGAATTAACCATTTGGGAACAGAAAATGCCAAACACATGAATAAAAAGAGAAGGGCAACTTATGACACCTAATGGCCATAGCTGTAACAGCACTTAAAAATATCTAGCTGCACAGAAAGGGCAGAACAATATCAGTAAAGAAAAAAAATGTAAACACATCCAATTGTGGAACTTATTATTATTCCAAGATCTATTGATTAAAATGAACTTTGCCTGTGGGAAAGCCCCTTTAACCTTTTCATCGAAGCCTGTTTTCCCCTTCCTGACATGGTCAATTTTCCAATTCTGGCCAGTGTCACTTAATGTGATAACAATTCTGCAATTCTTCAACATATCCTAGTGATTACGAAATTGCTTTTTCATGACACACTGTACCTTATAGTAAGGGTCAATTTAGGTCAATATTTTTTGCATCTTTTTGTGAAAATATCAAAAATTTGGTGAAAATGTAGAAAATTGGGCAATTTTCCAACTTTTAATTTTTATTCTCTTAAACCAGAGAGTTATATCACACAAAATAGTTAAAAAAAACCATTTGCCACATGGATCCTTTATGTCACCATAATTTTTGAAACATAATTTTTTTTTGTTAGGAAGTTAAACAGGTTAAAAATTTACTAGCAATTTCTAATTTTTCCAACAAAATTTACAAAACCATTATTTTTAAGGACCACATCCTATTTGAAATGACTTTGAGAGGCCTATGTGACAGAAAATACCCAAAATTGACACCATTTTAAAAACTGCACCCTTCAAAGTGCTCAAAACCACATTCAAGAAGTTTATTAACCCTTCAGGCGCTTCACAAGAACTAAAACAATGTGGAAGGAAAAAATGAAAATATTAAATTTTCCCATAAAAATGTTGCTTTAGCCTAGCATTTTTCATTTTCACAAGGGTAACAGGAGAAAATAGATTTTTTTTATATTTCTCTTGAGTATGTTCATATTCGATATGTGGTGGAAAACTACTGTTTGGGCAGACGGCAGGGCTCAGGTGGGAGGGAGCGCCATTTGACTTTTGAAGCGCAAAATTGGCTGGAACAGACAGCGGATGCTATGACACGTTTGCAGAACCCATGATGTCCTTATACAGTGGAAACCCCGCACAAACAAGTAACCCCATTTTGGAAACTGCACCCCTCAAGGAATTTATCTAGAGCTGTGGTGAGCACTTTAAATTCAATGGTGATTAGCAGAATGTGATAATGCTGAGCTGTGAAAATAAAAAAACATTTTTCTCACATAAATGTTTTTTTTTTCCCACAAATTTTCAGTTTCACTAGAGTCACAGGAGAAAATTTACCATAGTTTGTATACACAACGATAACCCATATATGGTGAAAAACTACTGTTTGTGTGCACGGCAGGGCTTGGCAGGGAAGTAGCACCATTTGACTTTTGAAGAGCAACATTTGCTGGAAAAGATAGCGGACACCATGTTGCGTTTTGCAGAGTGCCAAATGTGCCTAAACATTTGAAACCCCCAACAGGTGATCCATTTCGGAAAATACACTCCTCATGGAATTTATCTAGAGGTGTGGTGAGCATCTTGAATCAACAGGTGCTTCACAGAATTTGATAACATTGAGTTGTGAACATAAACAAATTATATTTTTCTCACAAAAATGTTGCATTAGCCCCCAATTTTTTTTTTCAAAAGGGAAAAACAGAAGAAAATGAATGGTAAAATGTATTGTGCAATTTCTTTTGTGTACACCAATATCACATATGTGGTGTAAAACTACTTTTGAGGCACAGTACAAAGCTCAGGAGAGAAAGACTGCCATATTATAGTGCAAATGTTGCTTTTATGGTTTGCGGGTGCCATGTCACATTGGCAGAGCCCCTGAGGTGCCAGAACAGCAGAACCCCCTATAAGTGACCCCATTTTGCAAACTACACTCCTAAATGAATTCATCTAATAATGCAGTGATTCCATTGACTTGACAGGTGTATTACAGAACCTTATACTATTGGCCGGTGAAAAAAAAGTAATTACATTATCACAAAAAGTTTGTTTTAACCACACTTTTTACATTTTTTACACAGAAAAATTGGTAATACTGGCACCAAACTTTGTTTCACAATTTCTGATGAACGTGTATGTATTATATTATACTTTATTCTTTAATTTTCCATTTTATCTCCTACAGGAGCTCCACTGAATAGCACCATAGAGATCTTAAAAAATACAAGTTTAAACAAAAAATGACATTTTTTAATAGAGTTAGCCCAGGACAGTGACATGTTTGCATTAATACATTCTTCTACTTCATATTACAATTTCCTTTCCATCAAATAAATCTTTTCTATGCATAAAAATCATGTCATATTTAAAGCTGGAGATTATAGTTCTGAAAATAGAAAAAAAATTTTGCAATGAACTCAGCTCAGCTCACAAGGGAATACTGTGGGTGATTTTTAGATTCCTTAAAATATGAGGCTATGAGTCAAAAACTTTGGAGGTCCATCACAAAACAACATTTTTTAAGGGAAGGTATAGGTAGAAAATAACCTATTGTTTAAAACAGGTTTTTGTTACGTGTATTTTAAAAAATTGTTGACCTATTTTGTTTTTTCATATTATTATCTTTATTTTAAAAAATTAGTAATTTTGAAATTTTCAGATTGGTCAACAGTTTCATTATCAACTGATTGGCAGAATTACACTGACTGATAACACTTCTAAAAATTGCTGATATTGCATGATCTACCAGTCACAACTGGTGATATCACAGCTGACCCTACTCCTTCACAATGACCTTTTCACATGCCTATAAAATTCTACAATTAGGGATGAGTTAACGTGCTCAGTGGAACTCAATTATCACTTGAGTATCACAATGCTCAGATGTGCTCGTTACTCTGGGAGTAATGGGTCATGCTCGATGTAAAACTTGAAACTTTAGAATGCAGGGATTGCCTGTGAGTCACTGTCATGCCGTAGCCATCTTGGGCATTTCTGTGATTGGATGGCCGTGTGACAAGCCTTATGGGCTTTGAGGTCCTTTTTTGCGTTATATAACACACCCAAAAATCATTGAAATATTTCCCTGGGCTACATGTCTCAGCCATACACTATTACATAGTGTAAGTAAATTTCTCTGATCTCTCTGATCTGAACAAAGGTTATTAAACATTTTTTATAGACCTCCATTTCTCAGACATACAGTGTTATTTCTATAATCTCAGTTAACAAAAGCTTTTAAAAATTTTGTAGGCCTCTATTTCTCAGACATACAGTCTTGTGGATTGTGAACATTTTTGTGATCTATAAAACTGCAAAAAAGCTTTCAAAAGTTTTGTAGGCCTTCATTTCTCAAACATAATTTCTCAAACATACAGTCTTACTTTGTCTATGACTATTTCTGTGATCTCTAAAATTGAACAAAAGCTTTTAAAAATTTTGTAGACCTCCATTTCACAGACATACAGTATTATGCGGTATGTGAACATTTATGTCATCTCAAAAAGTAAACAAAAGCTTTTAAAAATGTTATAGACTGCCATTTCTCAAGCATAAAGTGTTATGTGGTCTGTGAACATTTCTGTGATGTCTAAAACTGAGGAAAAGCATTGAAATATTTTTCTGGATTTAACTTGATCGTCATCCATATGCTTTTGCATTCTTTCTGTTAAATTATGGTGGAGTAAAGTCACAAAAACTGCTTTGATTGTGGAGGCTGGGGCCGAGTCACACCCTGGCACGGCGCATGTGCTCCCAACACAGAGGATTGCTGGCCATACTCCTATCAGGGTTTCCTCCACCTTCTACAGCATTTCCTGCACCCCCTCCTGCTCTTCCTTATCCTCCATCTCTGATGTGGTATCTCAGAGCACGTAGTCCACATCAGTCAGAAGCTGGAAGCTCTGCAACACCGCCTCAGCGAAGCAGCATCAGTGGTAAAAAGGCAGCATCATTAGTAAAAAGTTGGTCACACTTGTCAAACACTATGCTTGACGAGTGTGACCAACCTGTCAATCAGTTCGCCAAGCGATGCTCCAGATCGCTTGGAAAACGCTAGCTTTCTGCAAGCAAATTACGCTTCCAAATCGCTAGTTTTTCCCCGGGTAAAATCGCGGGAATTCAAAATGCGATTTTCCCGTGGAATGGAATTCCGGAATTCTCACGGTAATTTCCGCGAGAGTTCCGCTACATGTGAACTCAGCCTTAAAATGGAGAAAACGTGTGTTCTTAGCAGCAATCTGAGAGTCAGAGATTCTTTCAAGGATCTTCCCCATGCTGTTTGCCTTCCATTCAGCACTTTTCCTATTGATTTCAACACTTTCACTACCCCCAGATTTCTTTAAATAAAAATAAAAATACCTTTGACAAGTGTCTGCATTTTAAATATCAAGAAAACAGCATCATAATTCAATAGCAGACAGAAATAGATGGACAATATGGACAATCGCAATCTACCTAGAGAGAAAACTGAGCAAAGCTCCAAAAAAAGGGACTATAAGTCCAGAGTAAAGTCAAAAAGGTTTTTATTTTAATTGTGACACATCCAGATACAAATGGGGGGAGTGGGCAATAAAGTGCGAAACCGCACACCGCATGGATAAAAAAAGGATTGTTGTACAACCAGAACCTATGCAGTTACAAGACATACATAAAGTTACTAAATTGTCACAAAGTGCATATGGTGCATGGCAATGTATGGCAATTAAGAATGCACCGCCAAACAGTATATATGTATATATATATATCTCTTTATACCAGCTCCATCCATCAAGTAAACAGCTAAATACACAGATCATTATCAGATAGCAGGTGACCATTCACCATGGTTAGACAGATATATGACGCCTAAGAAGCATAGTAATAAGAGAGGAAGCATAAATTACCTAATGAAATGGCGGGCAGAGGTTCCAGCAGTCAGCAATCCACCCCAACGATCGTTTCGGAGGGTTACTCCTTCATCAGGGAGCGGTTTCGCACTTTATTGCCCACTCCCCCCATTTGTATCTGGATGTGTCTTAATTAAAATAAAAAACTTTTTGACTTTACTCTGGACTTATAGTCGCTGTTTTGGAGCTTTGCTCAGTTTTCTCCCCAGATTTCTTTGTAGGTTCTGCTGGAAAAAAGTTTTGCTTTCCCATTGACTCTCATTATACTTGAAACGAGCATGTGAGTATTAGAAATTGCTTGGTTCGAGCAACGAGCACCCGAGCATTTTAGTGCTCACTCATCCCCATCTACAATACAAAAGATCAAGTATTAATGCTAATATACAGGTGAATTTACAGAAACATCAGGAAATTACAGCCCTAAGGGCACATGCAAACAATCAAGACAGCGTCAAACCTGCAGTGGCCAGCCGTGACAGAATACTTGATGGGGTTTCTAGAAATCCCATGTCCACTATGCATGCATAGTCGCCTGTGGATCAACCACTGACAATGTCATGTTGTACGTCTCTCCAGACCACAGCATGTCAGATGTGTATCTCCACAAGAGAAATTACACCAATAGAAATGTATTGAATGCGACGAATCCGCACGGTTCAGTGAACACATGCAGATTTACCTGCATTCAGTAGACGGCAGCACTTTGGACACAGCAAACATACTCTGTGTCCAAAATTGTTGCTACTTCCATATCAAGGGCACCCAAGCCCCAGTGGTCAATGTGAAAATTGCAAGATTTGTCCTTTTTATATTTAATAAAGATTAGGACATAAAAAAATTGCAAAAAGAAAAAGAAAAAAAAAATAGTTTAGAAAACCTGATATAAGCAATAAACCATTTTCGGTCGACACAGTCCCTTTAATTTCCTTAATAATTTCAGTCTTGGATAGCTATATGTATCAGCATTAACCTAAATGAAAACGACTATGTATTTGCCTATTCCTTCAGTGCATTATGCGACTCTCAAGTATTCAATTAGTAATTTATTTCAATTATTTAAATTAAATCAGCTAATTGTGACCACAAAATGACTTTCCCTTATGTTTTAATGTATGGTGCAATTTGGTTCTTGACTGTGATGAGCGAACATGCTTGGATAATATCTTACCTGAGCACACCAAGGTGTTATCCGAGCATCTGGGAATGTTCATATATTTTGTTCGAGTCTCTGCGTCTGCATGATTTGCGACTGTTTTACAAAAACAACATATGAGGGGATTACCTGTTTGTTATGGAATCCCCAAATATGTTGAGGCTGTCCAACAGCCGCAAATCATGCATCCAGAGGGACTCGAACAAAATATATGAACACTCCCAGATACTGGAATAGCACCCGAGTGTGCTCAGATAAGATATTATCAGTAGTGATGAGTGAGTATACTCATTGCTCGGGTGTCCTCCGAGTATTTTAGCGTGTCGGGAGATTTAGTTTTTGTCGACTCAGCTGCATGATTTGCAGCTGCTAGACAGCCTGAATACATGTGGGGATTTCCTAACAAACAGGCAATCCCCACATGTATTCAGGCTGTCTAGCAGCCATAAATCATGCAGCTGCGTTGACAAAAATTAAATCTCTGAGCATGCCAAAATGCTCGGAGGACACCCAAGCATTTTCGGGAAAACTCGAGCAACGACTATACTCGCTCATCACTAGTTATCAGAGCATGTTCGCTCATTACTATTCCTGAACTCTGATTTTTGAATGGCCATAGCGTTTGCTGGGTTAATCTTTGGATTCATGAACAAGCAGTGCATACATGCAAATCCTGATTTCATCATGAACTGCATGCAATAGTATCTGGGATTCATCACTTGAAACCTGGAAATTTGTAAAACCAAACTTCTATATTTTATACCTTATCTAATAAACATCTTCAAAAGTTTGGGCACTCCTGGTCAAAATTACTGATATTGTGAACTTTTAAGCAAGTTGAATATGAAATGTTCTCTAATATGCCTAAAGTTAAAGATGACACATTTCCAATGAATTTTAGGAAAACAAATATATATTGTCATTTTTTGAATTTTGCTAATTACAAAAAAGAAAATGGGCCAATTAAAGTTTGGGCATCCTTGGAGATTTGTTTATATAACTTTGACTATGGTTTCAGACCTAAACTAGCTTTTTAGGGTTTTGACTTGCTCACTATCATAGATAGGAAAGGCCAGGTGATGCAAATTTCACAGCTTTATAAAAACCCAGCCTCCTCTATCCTTGTGCCAAAAAACAGCAGCCATGAATTCTTTTAAGCAAATGCCTAGCACTGCAAAAATGAAAATAGTAGGGTTTCTAAAGGGGCAAATCAGAACCCTGCTTGACTGCAAAATATACCTTCAGAAAGATTTAGCAGACTCTGGAGTTGTATTACATTGTTCTACTGGTCAGAGACACCTGTACATATGGCCTTCATGGAAGAGTCATCAGTAGAGATGAGCGACTTTGCCTTTTTTGCAGGTCGATTCGGGTTTCATGAAACCCGACTTTCGCAAAAGTCGGGTCGAACGAAATCGGCCGATTATCGTGAAAAGTCGAAGGCCGACTGAAACATGAAACCCAATGCAAGTCAATGGGGAAGAAAAGTCGGCAGTGAGTGGAGGACTGGAAACACACCAACAGTGCCCATTTTAATGCCAAAAACATCAATTCTTATTACTTAAGCTTGTCAACCTTAATTTACTTTATAATAATAGTTAGGCATTGAAAACTGGGGGTTATTTGGCTAAAGTTGTTGGGGGGAGGTAGGGCTGGCTCCAGATTTTTGTGGGCCCAGGGCCAAAGAGTGTCAATGGGCTTCTTTAACACATGCCACAATTCATGATCCTCTGAGATGGCAGAGAAATAGCGGTATAGTACAATGAAAAATACTTCACTTCTTACATCACATGACTGATATCCATTTTAAATTCTCCAATAGCTCCAAAAACGGACAGTATATTACTCCATACAGTATTATGGCCACCGCATAGTTCGCTATATAGAGTAATGAGGCCCATATATTTCTCCATACAGAATCATTGGTCCCATATAATGTTCGATACAGTATATGATGAGCTCCACATAATGCTACAGTATATGTTGGTCCCCATGGATGAAGCTCCACTGTCTTATGGGCCCAAATAATGCTCCATATATAATGGGCCCCATTTCTAATGCTCCAGTGTATAATGGGCCCTGTAAATGCTGCTCCAGTGTCTGATATCCACCTTTGGAATGCTCCAGTGTATGGTGGGCCCCATATATCTTTCTCCAGAGTATAGTGCTCTACAAAAATTGCTCCCAACCTTTAAAACAATTAAATAAGTCTCCTCGCTAGGGAATCCCTGTACTAGTCTGGACTCCTCGTCGTCCGCATCTTCTATCTCTCTGCACTTGGACTGTTTAGGCAGAGGGCGTACAGATGTGATGTCATCGCGCTCTCTGACCAGAATGTCACTGTCAGGAAACGCGGAAGACATCACAGCGGTGGAGCAGGGAGAGGTATTTCAACTTTGCAAGTGCTGTGATCCTGAGAAAGCAGGGGGGGCCCACTCGCTGGCGACGGCACTGGCACAGGGCCCCTCATAGTACGGCGCACCGGCAGAGACACTTTTGCGTACTATGAGGGGCCCTGTGCCAGTGCCGTTGCCCATGAGTATGCCCCCCACCTGCTCAAGGAACCTGCACTTTCATATGCACCTTTCTCTTTCTCACAGTGTAAGGTGGTATAGTATGCGGGAAGGGGAACCTGAGTTTCATCAGGGTCAGATTCTGACTGTGTAGAGTGCTGAGTAAAAAATTATTAGAAACACACACGGTGTAGCTCCTTGACAGGTGCACTACACCGCTGGCTACAAGACACCGCTACTATGCCATGAAACTGTCTATTAACATTGAAAACCATTATTAATGTGAAAATAAAGTTATACTTTTGGTGAACAAACCGTTCTCGAACGGAACCTCGAACAGCCGAATTTTAAACAAAGTATTCGACGAACGGCTCGAACACCGCCCAAAACAGCTCGAATTTGAACTTACCAAACAGGTAGACTCGAACAACACTCATCTCTAATCAGGAGGCAGACTCAGACGGTCTCAGGCCCAGTATGGATTCGACAAGATTGTGGAAAGTTGAGAAAGGGTACAGTATCACCGGATAACAGGTATATATGTAGCATAGTTTACACTTTAAAAATATATGTCTATATATCAGGAGGCAGACTCAGACCGTCTCAGGCCCAGTATGGATTCGACAAGATTGTAGAAAGTTGAGAAAGGGTACAGTATCACCGGATAACAGGTATATATGTAGCATAGTTTACACTTTAAAAATATATGTCTATATATCAGGAGGCAGACTCAGACCGTCTCAGGCCCAGTATGGATTCGACAAGATTGTAGAAAGTTGAGAAAGGGTACAGTATCACCGGATAACAGGTATATATGTAGCATAGTTTACACTTTAAAAATATATGTCTATATATCAGGAGGCAGACTCAGACCGTCTCAGGCCCAGTATGGATTCGACAAGATTGTAGAAAGTTGAGAAAGGGTACAGTATCACCGGATAACAGGTATTTATGTAGCATAGTTTACACATTAAAAATCTATGTCTATATATCAGGAGGCAGACTCAGACGGTCTCAGGCCCAGTATGGATTCGACAAGATTGGAGAAAGTTGAGAATGGGTACAGTATCACCGGATAACAGGTATATACAGTATGTAGCATAGTTTACACATTAAAAATCTATGTCTATATATCAGGATGCAGACTCAGATGGTCTCAGGCCCAGTATGGATTCGACAAGATTGTAGAAAGTTGAGAAAGGGTACAGTATCACCGGATAACAGGTATATATAGCATAGTTTAAACATTAAAAATCTCTGTGTATATTTCCGGAGTCCGACAAAGACACTCACAGTCTCAGTATGGGTTAGACAAGAATCTAAAAAGTAGAAAAAGGGTAATGTATTCGAAGCGTACACCAGTATACGCTGTTGGGGTATTTTTCAATCTTCATAAATATTTCAGTCTCAGTAAGACAGTCCAGACTCTCCGCAAGAGGAAACGAGATGGATACAAGTACAGATGGAAAGTCGAGTGATTGCAGAAATTTTGAAATTACTAATCACGGGAAAAATTCCCGGGAGAATTCTCAGAGGCGATGCTGACCCTCAATTACTTTGTCTGTGAAGACAGCGAAAACAGTTCTTGTGAAGAAAGGTTTGCTGTATCGCAGTACCGTGGATCCCATCACCGTTGCTCATCTCCATCAAATTGTGATCACAGGGAGAGATGTAGACATTGTCCTCACTGCCTATCATGATCTGTCAGGTAACTTTGGAGTGCAAAAGACAGAAGCCACAGGCCGTAGGCGATTCTATTGGATTGGCATGAGAGGACACATTTAAAAATGTGGGCAGGAATGTCACATGTCTGTAAGTCGGAAAACCGTGAAAGCTGATGATAAACCACCACTGCATCTCATTGTGAGTCGACGTCCATAACAAATGGAAGCCATTGATCATCTGAAGATAGAGCCCAGCAGGACAGGGCATAGCTACGTCTTAACCATCATCTATCAGTTCACCAAATTTGTATTGGCAGTCAAGGTGAAGGATTTAACAGCCCAGACTACACAGCGGTGGAGCAGGGAGAGGTAAGCATTGCAAGTGCTGGGGCCCTGAGCAAGCAGGGGGGGCCCACTCGTGGGCGTCGGTACTGGCACAGGGCCCCTCATCGTATGCCGGTGTGTCTGACGGCGGTTATGCACCCCCACCGTCAGAGACACTTGATTGTACTATGAGGGACCCTGTGCCAATGCCGTCGCCCAAGAGTGGGCCCACCCACCTGTCCAGGGCAACGGCACTCGCACGGGTGCATGCGCCAGGTGGTGACCCCGGCCCTGGGGGGAGGCAGCCCAGTTAGGGAGGTTGAAAAAATGGCATATGTTGATGTTGGACATTCAGCAGCTGAAAATGGAGGAAATGGAAAAGTCCGAGGAAGAGGAGGACAAAAGCGAGCCATTTTTCTGGCAACCTACGTGTCAGCAGAGGAAGGTGGGACAAAATCCTTTGAAACCCATGCATGGTTCATTTTAATGAAGGTTAGATCATCAACATTTTGGGTTGACAGACGGGTCCTTTTTTCTGTAAGGATTGACCCAGCAGCACTGAAGACTCTTTCGGATAGCACACTAGCAGCAGGGCAAGCGAGCTCCTGTAAGGCCCAATAGTCAAAAGGGAATGACCTGTGAGGGAGAACATCGATATGGGAGGAGAAGTAGTTTGTAACCATAGTTGACAACTGCTGTCTCCTGTCACTTTCAATCGATGCAGTATTACCAGTCGTGTGAGCGGTACTTGAAAAATCAGTCCACAACATGGTCATGAAACCACTGTGTCCAATGCCACTTCGGATGAGAGGATGAGTACTTTCTTGTCCTACTGAGAGTCTCTGGTAGGGTGAGCTGGACTTGAGAGCTGCATATGGTGGAACTAGCGCTTGACATGGCGGACTGAGAGAGGGTTGGTGATGGTGATGGTGGTCTTGCTGATGGCCTAGATTCAGTCTTTCGTAGAAATAACATTGTGATTCCCTGACTGCTTTGGCCTTGTGACGACACCTCAACATTCGCTGCTGGTGGTGTGCTAACCGGTGGGCTTACAGTGGGGGAAGCGATGTAACATTGCTGACTACCTTCATTCGGAGCAGGTGCACATGTGCTACGTGAGGTTTGGTAGTCCGTCCACACTTGCAAGTGCATGGTGGCTAGATGTCTAAGTATGCAACTGGTATTCAAATTTCTCAGATTTTTTCATCGGCTAAAGGTCTTTGCGCACTTCTTACAGATAACCTTTGCCTGATCATTAGGATTTTGTTCAAAGAAGTGCAACACTGCACTCTTCCAACTATGGAAGACATTTTGAGGCCTTGCACTCTGTGCTAATTTGACCATCTGGCCAAGCTGTCCTGCATCTCTTTGGGTTTTTGTAAACCGTTTTTGGACTGCTACGGGCCTGCCAGATAACAGCTGTTGCGATGTCGATGCCTGCTGCGGATCCTCCTCCTCCTCTTCTGAGCTATTGTCAGCGGCACCCTCTTCCCCCAATGGATGCCAATCTGGGTCAACAACTGGGTCATCCATCACCTCCTCTTCAATGTCATGTGCACCTTCCTCTGTGTCACCATGTAAGGTGGTATAGTATGCGGGAAGGGGCACCTGAGTTTCATCAGGGTCAGATTCTAGCTCAGTACACTGCGAGGACAATGTAGTGCTCTGATTGAATGTACCAGCAGAAAAATCTAGCAGTGGCTGTGCATCAGTGCACTCCATGTCCGATTCATCTTGGACTCGGGAGGTCACGATTTGACTTAATAACCCAGGCATGGTATGTGAAAAGAGCTCCATGGAGTAATCTGTAGTGTGGCCTGCCACATCCTTCACTTTTGGTTGGGGTGAAGGACACAAGGAAAGGTGTTGTTCCTGACCAGGAGCCTCCACTGATGACTCAGTGCTTTTATTTTTTGAAACTTCAGAAGAGGAGGTGATAGAGCTGGAGGCTGTGTCAGCAATGTAAGCCAAAACTTGTTCCTGAAGCTCTGGCTTTAAAAGCGGTTTACCTACTCCCAGAAAAGGGAGCCTTTGAGGCATTGTGGAGCCAGACGATGACGCAGGCTCAAGACCTCCTGCCTTAGGTTCTATTGTGCTTTTGCCACTAACAGCAGATGCACCACCAGCCCCACCACCATCAGTACCAGCTGGCAACCCCCGCCCACTTCCACGGTCTCTTCCACCATACTTCCTCATTTTTGGAAAAATGTACCCAAAATACCACCAGCTATATGGTACTGTAAAACAAGGTACAAGGTGTATATAGTATTGGGAGGAATTGGAAGCTCCCTAGAGATTTTAGGAGGTTGAACTATTATCTCAGGCCCACTATAGATTACACCTCAATTTAACAGGCTGAAATAGGCAGGTGTATGACCAGGCACAAGGTGTGTATATAGTATTAGGGAGAATTGGAAGCTCCCTAGAGATTTTAGGAGGCTGAACTATTATCTCAGGCCCACTATAGATTACACCTCAATTTAACAGGCTGAAATTGGCTGGTGTATGACAAAGTGCAAGGTGTATATAGTATTGTGGAGAATTTGAATCTCCCTAGAGATTTTAGGAGGCTGAACTATTATCTCAGGCCCACTATAGATTACACCTCAATTTAACAGGCTGAAATAGGCTGGTGTATGACAATGTACAAGGTGTATATAGTATTAGGGAGAATTTGAATCTCCCTAGAGATTTTAGGAGGCTGAACAATTATCTCAGGCCCACTATAGATTACACCTCAATTTAACAGGCTGAAATTGGCTGGTGTATGACAAAGTACAAGGTTTATATAGTATTGTGGAGAATTTGAATCTCCCTAGAGATTTTAGGAGGCTGAACTATTATCTCAGGCCCACTATAGATTACACCTCAATTTAACAGGCTGAAATTGGCTGGTGTATCACAAAGTACAAGGTGTATATAGTATTGTGGAGAATTTGAATCTCCCTAGAGATTTTAGGAAGCTGAACTATTATTTCTGGCCCACTATAGATTACACCTCAATTTAACAGGCTGAAATTGGCTGGTGTATGACAAAGTACATGGTGTATATAGTATAGGGGAGAATTTGAATCTCCATAGAGATTTTAGGAGGCTGACAATGATGCTCTCAGTCCCAAGTATGGCATCAGACAGCCTAATAAGCAGGACTGCTGCACACAAAAGTGTGGAAAAATGAACGCTTGGTAACTGTGCAGAAAAGAGGAAGAAAAGTATTTTTGCTTTTAAAAAAGCAGTTTGCACAGCAGTGTGCAAACAGCAATGCATCTATCAGGGAGCCTTATAAGGCAGCCTAATAACCAACAGAGCTGATGCACAAAAAATATAGCCTCCCCTGTCACTGCATGCAAACTGTTGTGTAGTACAGTGGAAATCGCTACCAGCAGAAGCAGTTTTTTTGTTCTTCCCTGCCTAACGCTCTCCCTTACTCAGAATCAGCAGCTGCAACCTCTCCCTAATGCTAATATCAGCAGAAGTAAGATGGCGGTAGGTGTGCATGCCCTTTTATAGCCCCTGTGACGCCACACAAAGCAAGCCAATCACTTGCATGCCCTTCTCAAAGTTGGTGGTGACCGATGCAAATGTCATCGCGTTGCCGCAGTGTGCGTCCTCCATCATTGGCTGAAAAAGGGCACTGGAAGCATCATTTGAAATGCGACTTTGGCGCTCAGGTCGCCGACCTCGTGGCTGACCTCACGCTGTGGTCGGGTTTCGTTTCATGAAGCCCAACTTCAGTGAAAGTCGGCTACTTATGAATTTGACTGACCCGTTTCGCTCAACTCTAGACATCAGCAAAAAATCTCTCCTGCAGCTTCACCATAAAATTCAGCATCAGAAGTATGCAAAAGAACATCCAAACAAGAATTATGCATTTTGGAAACAACTCCTATACACCGATAAGGTTGAAACAGAACTCTTTGGCCACAATGACCAAAGGTAATGTATGGTGTTTAATGACACTGAATTTCAGTAAAAGAACATCTCGCCAACCATTATGCATGAAGGTGGATCAATCATGCTTTAGGGTTGCGTTGCAGCCAATGGCACAGGGAACATTTCATGGGTAGCGGGATAAATAGATTTAATGAAATTTCAACAAATTCTTGATGGAACCATAACACCATCTTTAAAAAAGCTGAAGTTGAAAAGAGGATGGCTTCTATAACTGGATAATGGTCCTAAACACATGTCAAAATCCACAACAGACTACCTCAAAAGGCGCAGGCTGAAGGTTTTACAATGACCCTCACAATCCCCTGATCTGAACGTCATTGAAAATCTGTGGTTAGATCTCAAAATAGCAGTGAATGCAAGATGACCCAGGAATCTCACAGAACTGGAAGAATTTTCTAAGCAAGAATGGATGAAAATCCTTCAAACAAGGATTGAAAGACTTTTGGCTGGCTACAAAAATCATTTACAAACTGTGATACTTGCAAAATGGGGTGCTATTAGGTACTCATCATGCAGGGTGCCCAAACTTTTGCATCAGCCCATTTTCCTTTTTGTAATTATTAAAATGTAAAAAACTGCAATTTGGTAATTATTAAAATGTAAAAAACTGCAATTTGCCTAAAATACAAATTAAATGTGTCATCTTTAACTTTAGGCCTTTTAGAGATCATTTCATCTTCAACTTCTTTAACTGTTCACAATAACAGTATTTTTGACCAGTGGTGTCCAAACTTTTACATGCCACTGCAATACTCAGCTTAGATGGTTACTGGGATCAATGCATTTGTAACAGTCTACTATTTTATTTATAGGTTTGACTCACATAAAGGATTTTGGTGCCAACTCTTAGAAGAGGGGAAAACTAAATGTCTGGGCAAAAGCAAAGGAAGAAAATACCCCCCGATGGATACAGAGGTGAATCTTTCTTTTGTTTTAATGCAAAAAAAAAGTTATCAAAAATCTATAAAATCTATAAAATTATTCTTAAAAAGTTATTTACTTAGCACACAAAGAAATATCTAAGAAATGCAGACAATATGTTAATATCAGATATATTCAGTATATTCAAATCTTAAAAATTCATTATGGGATTCTAATGTGTCTGTCATAAAACTTGGCTGCCGATAATTTTTTGAGATGCTAGCCATGTGTACAGTTTATACATGGTTATGGAAGATATGAAAATTTCAGACATGGAAAAATTTACATTGCTTCCTTGAAATTGTCAGCACGATTGTGCACACTAAACCTACAGACATTGTCAGGTCGGCGCCTTTATACTGATTAAAATGATACCTGGGTGATGAAATCGATCTTGTGGTTGCTGTTTTTATTTTCAGTTTTGAGTTAATGATATGCTTGTGCTTTGGGGCGGGCCGGTATGGGGTGTCTTTATGTGGAGCTCTGCTTATGTATTCATGTGTATGGCTTCTGACAGGTCATCCTCAGTGACTTACCACCTAGTTTACATAATGAATATTATATATATACCTTGGAATAAAATAATCCCCTTCTGGTCTGACCAGGTCTGGCGAATAAATTAATATGTCATTCAGATAGACTATGACAAATCTACCTGGCAGATGACAAAAAATGTCATTTACAAATTGCTGAAAGACCGTGGGAGCATTAGTCATCCCAAATGACATAATGAGTTATTCGTAGTGTCCCTCTGGTGTATTAAAAGCAGTCTTCCACTTATCTCCCTTCCTTACACGAGTGAGATTAATTGCCCCCCTGAGGTCCAGTTTAGAAACCCATGTTCCCCTGACGATCCGATTAAAGAGGTCTGGAATGAGAGAGAGAGAGGCTATGGATCCCAAGCTGACACTTGGGAAACCTTTGACAAAGAACGGTTGTTGGCGTAGCTTTCTGCAATTCTGCTTTGTATCAGAATGATACTTTTTAATGTATGATGGAAATATCTTTTTTCTATTTTTTCTCAATGATATATGGTACATGAAGCTACTCTATTTGATTTAAGTTATTTATTAAGGTAACTGTATTGCAAGGAGTCACCCTATAATTTTTGTCAGGTACTTAAAAAACTAGTGTGAGCCCCATATCTTAGATGGTATAATGATATATTGCATATATCTGCATTCAAATAGCAGCACTTAAATGGAATCTGTGATCCCCTGGGACATTTTTAAGCTATTACTGTGGGCATACAGTTAAATAGTCTACTTGTTTGCCTCATAGCTGCTGTCTTGTTGCTGAGAAAAAGAATTTTAATCTTTTATGTTAATTAGTTCTTCCAGACTCTGGGACATGTGTTCCCTGGAAGAAACCTCTGCCTCCTGTGTTAATTTGCGTACCACCCCCCTCCCATATAAATAACAGCGCCAAGTGACGTGCAGTTGTGACTTGACGGCGTCTGCACAGAAGATCAACGAAGCCAATGCCCATAGCAGGGCAAAAAAGGTATACATAATCGCATGATTGCAGGCCGCAAGCGTGGGATTCCAGCGCCACAACTGCATGACAGATGACACTGTGACATGCATGGGAGTGGGGTGGTATACAAATTAACACCGGAGACAGAGTTTTTTCCAAGCACCGCACGCCCTGGAACCAAGAAGAACTAATTAACATAAAATATTAAAATTCTGCTTCTCAGCAACAAGACAGCAGCTATGAGGCATACAGGTAGGACTTTATAAACAATTCTATCACCTGTATGCCCATTGTAATAGCTTAGAAGCGTCCAAGAGAGTGACAGATTCAGGTTAATTTTAAAGGTGTTAATGTTATTTATCTAAATTATAAAGATTATTTTTGCTGAAGATTCTCTTGCTGTTTTGGGGTTCTTGTTATGTCCACAAAAATGTGTTCATGGTAACAGTAACTTAAGACCTTGCTACATATTGTTTCCATATAGGATTTTCTAATGTCTAATAATCCTGAAACTTAAACACAAGTGTTCCCCCACTAAAGTGTGTGTTGCTTGAGAATAATCTGTTGTGCCGTCTTTACTGCTCCAATTATTCTACTATTAGATGCATACTGTATACATACCACCTGAGTACAGGAGCCAGTTGCATGTGTTTTCTTGTGGCAATTCATTCTACCTCCATTTTCTGGTCCCTTCTGATTATTTAAAGGCATGTGGCGTTTTTTAATACAACTTGAACATAAAAGGTCTCTTTAGTTTTGGGATACTTGTTTTAATTGCCAACCCTACATGCCGTACAGCACACGACCAAACGGTCATTGTTGCTACATACTAGTTACCACTTGTGAACCTACGTGCAGCAACTTTGCAAACTATAATTTTAGTTTTTTTAAATTAATTTTTGTTTTATTTGAACATCATTTTTTAAAGAACAAAAAACAAGGTTAAGGTTTTGCAACTGTTTGACTATTCGTTTCTGAGAATCGTTGGCATGTCAACAATGCTACTGGCTATTGACGCAAATTACTTTCTGTGCATTATAAGGAGGCTAAGGCCGTATAATCGATGGGAGGTATGTAACGCAGAGATGGCTGCTCCCTGCGATGTAACCTGGAGTATTTTGCTTTAGTGCACGTGAGCACTAAGATGTCATTTAGTGCACCTGGGTCCGGGTTGCGGGTAGCTATGAGAGATGGGTGGGTGTGGCTACCCATATACCTCCCATATGGGTGTGGTTACAGTCCACATAAAGGAGGCTGTTTCGCACAAGCTCTGTGTCTTTGGAGGTAGAATGCCTCCTGTGTGTGTTTCCAGACCGAGCCTGTGTGCTGGACAATGTCTAGCCTGTGTGCCCACAGACCTGAGGGAGCAGAGAGCCCAGCTAAAGATAGTTTTGTGTTGTTTTGCCTGCTTTGAAAGGCAGTTACTGTTTGTTGTTACTGCTGGGTTTATGGGAGTAAATAAACCCGCACAGACTTTTTTTTTTAACCCCTTCACCCCCAAGGGTGGTTTGCACGTTCATGACCGGGCCAATTTTTACAATTCTGACCACTGTCCCTTTATGAGGTTATAACTCTGGAACGCTTCAACGGATCTAGGTGATTCTGAGATTGTTTTCTCGTGACATATTGTACTTCACTTTAGTGGTAAAAAATTTTCGCTATAACTTGCATTTATTTATGAAAAAAACAGAAATCTGGCAAAAATTTTGAAAATTTTGCAATTTTCAAACTTTGAATTTGTATGCCCTTAAAACAGAGAAATATGTGACACAAAATAGTTACTAAATAACATTTCCCACATGTCTACTTTACATCAGCACAATTTGGGAAACAACATTTTTTTTTGTTAGGAAGTTATAAGGGTTAAAATTTGACAAGCGATTTCTAATTTTTACAACAAAACTTACAAAACCATTTTTTTTAGGGACCACCTCACATTTGAAGTCACTTTGAGGGGTCTATATGGCAGAAAATACCCAAAAGTGACACCATTCTAAAAACTGCACCCCTGAAGCTACTCAAAACTACATTCAAGAAGATTATTAACCCTTCAGGTGCTTCACAGGAGCAGAAGCAACGTGGAAGGAAAAAATGAACATTTAACTTTTTAGTCACAAAAATAAGATTTTAGCAACAATTTTTTTATTTTCCCAAGGGTAACAGGAGAAATTGGACCCCAAAAGTTGTTGTCAAATTTGTCCTGAGTATGCTGATACCCAATATATGGGGGGGAACCACTGTTTGGGCACAAGGCAGGGCTCAGAAGGGAAGGAGCCCCGTTTGACTTTTTCAACCTAAAATTGGCTGGAATTGAGATCGGACGCCATGTCGCGTTTGACGAGTGTCTGATGTGCCTAAACAGTGGAAACCCCCCACAAGTGACCCCATTTTGGAAACTAGACCCCCTAAGGAACTTATCTAGATGTGTGGTGACCACTTTGAACCCCCAAGGGCTTCACAGAAGTTTATAACACCCAGGCGTGAAAATAAAAAATCATATTTTTTCCACAAACATGATCATTTAGTCCCCAATATTTTGTTTTCCCAAGGGTAACAGGAGAAATTGGACCCCAAAGGTTGTTGTCAAATTTGTCCTGAGTACGCTGATACCCAATATGTGGGGGGGAACCACTGTTTAGGCACATGGCAGGGCTCAGAAGGGAAGGAGCCCCGTTTGACTTTTTCAACCTAAAATTGGCTGGAATTGAGATCGGACGCCATGTCACGTTTGACGAGCGTCTGATGTGCCTAAACAGTGGAAACCCCCCACAAGTGACCCCATTTTGGAAACTAGACCCCCTAAGGAACTTATCTAGATGTGTGGTGACCACTTTGAACCCCCAAGGGCTTCACAGAAGTTTATAACACCCGGGCGTGAAAATAAAAAATCATATTTTTTCCACAAACATGATCATTTAGTCCCCAATATTTTGTTTTCCCAAGGGTAACAGGAGAAATTGGACCCCAAAGGTTGTTGTCAAATTTATCCTGAGTACGCTGATACCCAATATGTGGGGGGGAACCACTGTTTAGGCACATGGCAGGGCTCAGAAGGGAAGGAGCCCCGTTTGACTTTTTCAACCTAAAATTGGCTGGAATTGAGATCGGACGCCATGTCACGTTTGACGAGCGTCTGATGTGCCTAAACAGTGGAAACCCCCCACAAGTGACCCCATTTTGGAAACTAGACCCCCTAAGGAACTTATCTAGATGTGTGGTGACCACTTTGAACCCCCAAGGGCTTCACAGAAGTTTATAACACCCGGGCGTGAAAATAAAAAATCATATTTTTTCCACAAACATGATCATTTAGTCCCCAATATTTTGTTTTCCCAAGGGTAACAGGAGAAATTGGACCCCAAAGGTTGTTGTCAAATTTGTCCTGAGTATGCTGATACCCAATATGTGGGGGGGAACCACTGTTTAGGCACATGGCAGGGCTCACAAGGGAAGGAGCCCCGTTTGACTTTTTCAACCTAAAATTGGCTGGAATTGAGATCGGACGCCATGTCACGTTTGACGAGCGTCTGATGTGCCTAAACAGTGGAAACCCCCCACAAGTGACCCCATTTTGGAAACTAGACCACCTAAGGAACTTATCTAGATGTGTGGTGAGCACTTTGAACCCCCAAGGGCTTCACAGAAGTTTATAACACCCGGGCGTGAAAATAAAAAATCATATTTTTTCCACAAACATGATAATTTAGTCCCCAATATTTTGTTTTCCCAAGGGTAACAGGAGAAATTGGACCCCAAAGGTTGTTGTCAAATTTGTCCTGAGTACGCTGATACCCAATATGTGGGGGGGAACCACTGTTTAGGCACATGGCAGGGCTCAGAAGGGAAGGAGCCCCGTTTGACTTTTTCAACCTAAAATTGGCTGGAATTGAGATTGGACGCCATGTCACGTTTGACGAGCGTCTGATGTGCCTAAACAGTGGAAACCCCCCACAAGTGACCCCATTTTGGAAACTAGACCCCCTAAGGAACTTATCTAGATGTGTGGTGACCACTTTGAACCCCCAAGGGCTTCACAGAAGTTTATAACACCCGGGCGTGAAAATAAAAAATCATATTTTTTCCACAAACATGATCATTTAGTCCCCAATATTTTGTTTTCCCAAGGGTAACAGGAGAAATTGGACCCCAAAGGTTGTTGTCAAATTTGTCCTGAGTACGCTGATACCCAATATGTGGGGGGGAACCACTGTTTAGGCACATGGCAGGGCTCAGAAGGGAAGGAGCCCCGTTTGACTTTTTCAACCTAAAATTGGCTGGAATTGAGATCGGACGCCATGTCACGTTTGACGAGCGTCTGATGTGCCTAAACAGTGGAAACCCCCCACAAGTGACCCCATTTTGGAAACTAGACCCCCTAAGGAACTTATCTAGATGTGTGGTGAGCACTTTGAACCCCCAAGGGCTTCACAGAAGTTTATAACACCCGGGCGTGAAAATATAAAATCCTGTTTTGTTCCCACATAAATGATCATTTAGTCCCCAATTTTTAATTTTCCCAAGAGTAACAGGAGAAATTGGACCCCAAAAGTTGTTGTTCAATTTGTCCTGAGTACCCTGATACCCCACATGTGGGAGAAAACTACTGTTTGGGCACACGTCAGGGCTCGAAAGGGAAGTAATGACGTTTTGGAAAGCAGACTTTGATGGAATGGTCTGCGGGCGTCATGTTCCATTTGCAGAGCCCTTGATGTTCCTAAACAGTAGAAACCCCCAATAAGTGACCCCATTTTGGAAACTAGACCCCCTAAGGAACTTATCTAGATGTGTGGTGAGCACTTTGAACCCCCAAGTGTTTCACTAAAGATTATAATGCCCAGGCGTGAAAATATAAAATCCTGTTTTGTTCCCACATAAATGATCATTTAGTCCCCAATTTTTAATTTTCCCAAGAGTAACAGGAGAAATTGGACCCCAAAAGTTGTTGTCCAATTTGTCCTGAGTACCCTGATACCCCACATGTGGGAGAAAACTACTGTTTGGGCACACGTCAGGGCTCGAAAGGGAAGTAATGACGTTTTGGAAAGCAGACTTTGATGGAATGATCTGCGGGCGTCATGTTCCATTTGCAGAGCCCTTGATGTTCCTAAACAGTAGAAACCCCCAATAAGTGACCCCATTTTGGAAACTAGACCCCCTAAGGAACTTATCTAGATGTGTGGTGAGCACTTTGAACCCCCAAGTGTTTCACTAAAGATTATAATGCCCAGGCGTGAAAATATAAAATCCTGTTTTGTTCCCACATAAATGATCATTTAGTCCCCAATTTTTAATTTTCCCAAGAGTAACAGGAGAAATTGGACCCCAAAAGTTGTTGTCCAATTTGTCCTGAGTACCCTGATACCCCACATGTGGGAGAAAACTACTGTTTGGGCACACGTCAGGGCTCGAAAGGGAAGTAATGACGTTTTGGAAAGCAGACTTTGATGGAATGATCTGCGGGCGTCATGTTCCATTTGCAGAGCCCTTGATGTTCCTAAACAGTAGAAACCCCCAATAAGTGACCCCATTTTGGAAACTAGACCCCCTAAGGAACTTATCTAGATGTGTGGTGATCACTTTGAACCCCCAAGTGTTTCACTAAAGATTATAATGCCCAGGCGTGAAAATATAAAATCCTGTTTTGTTCCCACATAAATGATCATTTAGTCCCCAATTTTTAATTTTCCCAAGAGTAACAGGAGAAATTGGACCCCAAAAGTTGTTGTCCAATTTGTCCTGAGTACCCTGATACCCCACATGTGGGAGAAAACTACTGTTTGGGCACACGTCAGGGCTCGAAAGGGAAGTAATGACGTTTTGGAAAGCAGACTTTGATGGAATGGTCTGCGGGCGTCATGTTCCATTTGCAGAGCCCTTGATGTTCCTAAACAGTAGAAACCCCCCATAAGTGACCCCATTTTGGAAACTAGACCCCCTAAGGAACTTATCTAGATGTGTGGTGAGCACTTTGAACCCCCAAGTGTTTCACTAAAGATTATAATGCCCAGGCGTGAAAATATAAAATCCTGTTTTGTTCCCACATAAATGATCATTTAGTCCCCAATTTTTAATTTTCCCAAGAGTAACAGGAGAAATTGGACCCCAAAAGTCGTTGTCCAATTTGTCCTGGGTACTCTGGTACCCCACATGTTGGAAAAAACTGTTTAGGCACACGTTGGGGCTCGAAAGGGAAGTAGTGTTGTTTTGGAATGCAGACTTTGATGGTCTGCTGGCGTCATGTTCCATTTGCAGAGTCCCTGATGTGCCTAAACAGGAAAAAAAACCACATATGACATCATTTTGGATACTAGACCCCCAATGAACAAATCTAGATGTGCCCCCAACTAATCTAATGTAAATTAGTAGTGCATGGAGGTGTGGTACAATTTGAAGCAATCCTTCATGCACAGGCCAGGTTTTTCGGGGCAGGTGTCGCACTGGTAAGTGGTGTCCCTGCGTATTCCTTTTTTGTAACACACTCGACACCTTTTTTGCGGCTTACCTTTTCTTGGGGTTGGCGGGACCACCCCCGGAAAATGCTGACCTGGGACAATACGAGCACCTTCAGTTCCTGAAGTACTGGGGCCCGCTCCTTCCTGAGCGCCAAACATCATGGCCTTAACCACTACCTCCTGGAAATGAAGGTACGCCGTATCGCTGGGGCATGCACATTGTGACAGCAGGAATGCGTTGAGCATTGCCATTTGGACGATGTGCACGGCCAGCTTTTTGTACCACACCTTGGCCTTCCTCAATGCATTGTACGGTTGGAGGAGTTGATCGGAGAGATCAACTCCCCCCATTTTTTTGTTGTACCCCACTACACATGTCGGTTTGAGGACCTGTGTAGAGGTACCCCGTACAGTGCAGAGGGTACTGCCATCACCGTGTATGGTGGTCAAGAGATGGACATCTCTCTTGTCCTTGTACTTGACCACCAGCAGGTGGTCGCTACATTGGGCTCTGCTCTCACCTTTTCGGAGCATCTGCCCAAGTAGCGTCTTCGGGAGGCCTCTCTGATTTTTGCGGACAGTACCGCAGGCTGCGGTACGTCGCTCAGAGAGGGATTTGTAGAGTGGGATGCTGGTATAAAAGTTATCAGTGTAGAGGTGATAACCTTTATCCAGCAGTGGGTGCACCAAATCCCACACAATTTTCCCACTCACTCCCAGGAAAGGAGGACACTCAGGGGGTTCAATCCGGGTGTCCTTCCCTTCGTAAACTCTAAACTTGTGGGTGTACCCTGAGGTACTCTCACACAACTTATAGAGTTTGATTCCGTACCTGGCCCTCTTACTGGGCAGGTATTGACGGAATCGCAGCCTTCCCTTGAAGTGAACCAAGGACTCATCCACGCAGATGTCCCTTTGGGGCACGTACACTTCAGCAAACTTTTTGTTGAAGTGTTCGATGACCGGCCGAACTTTGAACAGACGGTCAAAGTTGGGGTCATCTTGTGCGGGACACGCTGCATTATCAGTATAATGCAGAAACTTGTGGATGGCCTCAAAACGCGTCCGGGCCATGACCATTCGGAACACTGGAGTGTTGTATAAAATATCAACACTCCAATATTGCCGAATTTCCGGCTTCTTCAGTATCCCCATATGGAGGACCAGGCCCCAAAACTGCGTCATTTCAACTGCGTCTACAGGAGACCAGTTTGAAAATGTTGAACGCGGGTTTTGCTCCAAAAATTGACGAGCGTACAAATTAGTTTGCTCCACCATGAGGTTAACAAAATCCTCAGAGAAAAAGACTTTGAAAAAGTCAATTTCTGTGAGGCCGGTGGTGTCAAACTTGATTCCTGATTCTGCCACAAAATCAGGAATCAGTGGCTCGTAATTTTCGGGGGGCGAGGTCCATACGGGGAGCACTGGGTCAGCTGTGGGCATGGTGGGCGCTGCCTCATCTTCTGTCCTGGAGCGTCTGCGTGGCGGTTCCGCAGGACCCGAGGAGGAAGATGAGGAGGGAGAAGAGGAAGAAGAAGAGGATGAAGAATCCGAAAAATAAAGAAAAGTCGGATCGTCATCCAAATCGCTATCAGTTTCGGAGGCAAGTAAAGCATATGCCTCCTCCACTGAATAGCGCTGTTGGGATGAATTTGATGACATTTTTGTGTAAATATGGTGCTTGGGTGTACACTTTATTGAAAACTGTATGTGTACGTGAGGGGGGGGAGTGATTGGTGTAAACTTTCTGTAAAGAAAAAGCTGTGGAAAAAAGTATAAAACAGCAGGCCCTAGCTGATAAGTGTCACTTATCAAAACTAGGCTGCTTGATGTGCGCACGGGGTGGCGCAAGGGGGGGGTGGAAAAAAAAAAAAAAGGAAAACGGCAAACTCTGATAAGTGAACTGTGTCACTTATCCAAGTTTCGCAGCTGCGGGATGTGTGTACGGAGGGGCTAAGGAAAAAAAAGCGAGCTCAAGTGTTGATCGGTGAACTGCGTCACCAATCAACGCTCGGCGGCTGCGCACGGAGGTGGCGCAAAAGTGGGATGGAGGGGGGTAAAAATAGGGGGAAGGGGGATGGGGGGATTGGGGTGGATGAAGAGAGATTGGGCAGGGATCAACAGTTAGGGTTGTAGTTAGGTGGCACAAAGAGGGGTGAAAAAAATGAAAAGCGGCAGGCACAAGCTTGGATAAGTGACGTGTGTCACTTATCCAACTTTTGCGGCTGCGGGATGTGTGTACGGAAGTGGCGCAAAGGGGGCTAAGGAAAAAAAAACGAGCTCAAGTGTTGATCGGTGAACCTCGTCACCAATCAACGCTCGGCAGCTGCGCACGGAGGTGGCGCAAAAGTGGGGTGGAGGGGGGTAAAAATAGGGGGAAGGGGGATGGGGGGATTGGGGTGGATGAAGATAGATTGGGCAGGGATCAACAGTTAGGGTTGTAGTTAGGTGGCACAAAGGGGGGTGAAAAAAATGAAAAACGGCAGGCACAAGCTTGGATAAGTGACGTGTGTCACTTATCCAACTTTTGCGGCTGCGGAATGGGTGAACGGAAGTGGCGCAAAGGGGGCTAAGGAAAAAAAAGTGAGCGCGAGTGTTGATCGGTGAACTGCGTCACCGATCAACGCTCGCCGGCTGCGCACGGAGGTGACGCAAAAGTGGGGTGGAGGGGGGTAAAAGGGGGGTAAGAGGGGGGGTGGAGGGGGGATGGGGGGATGAAGATAGATTGGGGGGGTGAAGATAGATTGGGCAGGGGATCAGGGATCAATTAACACTTACA
The DNA here is from genome assembly GCF_039654945.1 of Dendrobates tinctorius. Lineage (NCBI taxonomy): Eukaryota > Metazoa > Chordata > Amphibia > Anura > Dendrobatidae > Dendrobates > Dendrobates tinctorius. The sequence goes on along the minus strand of NW_027361698.1, from coordinate 12,949,533 downwards.
ATTGTAGTTTTCTTTCTTCTTCTTCTTTCTTCTGCAGGGATTGTGATGCTACAAGCTGTGGCACCACAATACCCAGCACAGGAGCTCTTGCTGCGTCCGACCTCTCTGCAGGAATCCTCAGCTAGAGTGAGGACCCCTGCAGACAGGTCAGACAGGTCAGAGGCAGGTCAGGGGGCAGGTCACAGAGCGGTCACATCGCTGCTGTGACCTGTCATTGGTGGGATCGAATGATTACATCGATCCCACCAATCCCTGATCTGCCTGGTGACCATGGCAACTGCCTAGAATCGGAGCTCACAGCTCCGATTACTAGGCAGGTCATGCCCAGGTCACCAGCAGGGCACAGAGCGGTCACATGGTGACCGCAGCTGTGCCCTGTGGTTGGCGCGATCGCCGATCTAATCGATCGCGCCAGCCAACTCCTGCAGGCCCTACTGGGCCTGCATCAGGCTCCAGCACGATCGGTGCTAATATAGCACCGATCCTGGCCGGTACTGGCAGGGCACAGCGGCGATAAAGCGCCGCTGTGCACTGCGATTGGCGCGATCGATCAGATCGGCGATCGCGCCAATCCGGGTGCTTTTTGCCGGTGCCTGGCATTGCCAGGCACCGGCTCTAGGATCGAGTACATCGGTACTCGATCCCCGCCTAGGACATCATTGTTTCAGCCAAGCTGATTGGCTGAAACAATGAGAAACGCTGCGATTGGCTGTTCAGAATTGAACAGTCAATCACAGCGCTCTGGATGCCGGGGGGCGGGATCGCAGCCCGGGATGCCGACGCCATCTTTCCTAAGGTGAGATGGCGTCGGAATTTTAATGTGATCACCGCGACTTTAGTCGCGGTATCGCATTAAAGGGCCCGACGTACTATCCCGTCCCCGGTCATACGGGCCCGGGTACCGTGGACGGGATAGTACGTCGGATGGCAGGAAGGGGTTAAAGAAGCATGCCTCCTGTTTTCCTTTAGCGCACCTGAGGGAGTACAAATCCCTACAGCATATACTTGCATAGCGACCTCTTTATTTAGGGTTAAGCTTTTTTCTCAAGGGTGGAAAAATTTAAAACTAAAAACTGGTTGTGCTTGCTTACAAAGTTTGGGAACAAATTAAATGCTGTACTTTTGTCCAAAATGCATGCTCAACCCAAACATGGCACTTTTGTGATAGGGTGATAGAAAATATATATCACGTATAAGAATGTGGTTCCCACTAGCAGCAGCTTTAACACCTCTGGTAGAGCTGGCAACACCAGATTCAGTAGTAATCATGCAAAACATCCTGTTCTGCTTCAGAGTCCCCTAACCCACAGCACCATGGGAGCTAGGGAGTATACTGCACCAGAAAAACTTCTTCCAATTGTTGTATTTTGGAAGACATTAACAGTCAGCCTTGATTTTTGGAAGACCTGACGCCAGAGGAGATGAGAAACACAATTTTAATGATAATCTGTGTTGCATGCTCTACAATCTGAGTTTGTAGCTACACTGATCATGGTAGAACCACTCTGACCCACATCAAACCTCGGGATGGAAATCTGGCGGGAGTCAAGGAATGCTGTCCATTTCACACACAGATGCGCCTGTCAGTCAAATTATGGATGTAGATGAAGATAATGATGATGTTTCTGTGTTGGACAAAACATGGGAACCAAACACGAGTGACAAGGTGTTAAGGTCATCAGAAGAGGTTGCTGGCTTTGGCGATACATGGCGCAGGTGCTGTGTCTTAAAAACATCGTCTGGGAAAAAATCTTTCCCTCGTTCAGCTCTGGGCACATAATACCGCATGTGCTGTTGAGAAAATAAGCTATTTATCTTCTAAAAGGTCTTCATGGTGGTGATTAGTTGCACTTGCAGGCTTCTTGTCAATGGAAGTTCTTTTGCACACCAGTGCCAGACTTTTCTGGATCTTTTCAGGCTCTGCAAGGGGAAACTAAGCAGTGGATTGTCCTGGATATTGTAGACTAGGAACTATGGCTTTCTAACATCACATGAAGTGACATCTCCTGCCCAAATGACAAAGTCAAGCTGGTCAGCAAGCAATGCAACCTCAAGTGGCCCACCTCCCCCTTCTCGACAAGCTCGTCTTTCTGTCAGCCAAACCACACTCTTAGGTAGCACCAGGGCCAGACTGGCCATCTTGCAATTCTGGAAAATGCCAGAAGGGCCTCTCTGGTCATGGGCCGCCTTGTCTGCTACATTGTTAACAGAATCAGTGTTCTCAAGACACCCTTTCTGTTAAGAGTTGTGATGGAGCACAAAGTTAATGGCTCCGTCACCTACCCCAGAAAGCCACGGGTATCATTGGAAATATTGGTTTTGTAGTAAATCTTGCTTTCTTCCATCCAGGGTAATATTAGTAATATATTCCCATCTGGTGCTTGGGGACAGGGACAACATGGGCCTGTGTGATTTCAAATGCCAAGGCTGAATTTCAGTCCCAGTCTGTACCTGGGTAGCACCTGTTCAGTGTAATCCACATCATTATCATCATCATTGTCTTCTTCTTCTGTTGCATGTGGTACTCCAAGTACATCTCCTCCTTCATCAAAATGGCAAATATCAATCACCAATTATGTGGTGATTAAACAACTACATGCTTCCAGTCATCCACTGGTTTGCTAACTAAACTCACATCTTGTCAAGTTGCTGCTGTTGCCTTCCCAGCTTGTGGGTTCTACTGCATTTAGAGAAATAATGTCAGGCACTCAGCATTGCTCAAAGATGCCAAGTCATCATTATTTCTCCAAGATAGGGGTGCCTGCTCTCTGTGTTTTCAGCAAGGAGACTGTAGGCCACTCTCTATGAGCTCCAAAGTGCAGTGCACTCTAGATAGCAGTAATTAGAGCAGAAACTATGGCCAAGGACAATACATGAGTTTCACAGCTCAGTGGGTGAATCTTTTCAGAGGTAGCGAAACGATGCACCACTGCATCTGGGAGAGTCTGTGAAGTGTCTGTGACAGGAGCTATGTCTGTTTCCAAGAATATGCAGCTATTTATTGGCTCTTCCTACACCTCTTCTGGGTCCTGATCAACTTACATGACCTAATTTCTTACAAGCACAGGACATCATTGATTCCATACAGCCACACCGCATTGATGCAGTAATTGATGCAAAAGGAGCCCCGACCAATTTGTGAGTGCATTTACTGAACATACATTTCAGTAGGCCATTTCTGATTTTAAAATCATTTTTCAAGCTGGTGTTATAAAGTATTCTAATTTACTGAGATAATGACTTTGGGGTTTTCATTTGATGTAAGCCATAATCATCAACATTATCAGATATAAATACTTGAAATAGATCTCTCCGTAATGACTATATATAATATATGAGGTTCACTTTTTATATTGAAGAACTGAAATAAGTTAACTTTTTGATGATATTCTAATTTTGTGAGACGCTCATATATATATATATATACACGGTGGGTACAAAAGTATTCAGTACTTTTTAAATTTTTCACTCTTTGTTTCATTGCCGCCATTTGGTAAATTCAAAAAAGTTCATTTTCTTTTCTCATTAATGTACACTCTGCACCCCATCTTGACTGAACAAAACAGAAATTTAATAAAAAAGAAAGACTGAAAGATCACATGGTCATAAGTATTCAGACCCTTTGCTCAGTATTGAGTAGAAGAACCCTTTTGAGCTAGTACTGCCATGAGTCTTCTTGGGAATGATGCAACAAGTTTTTTGCACCTGGATTTGGGGATCCTTTGCCATTTTTCCTTGCAGATCCTCTCCAGTTCCATCAGGGTTAGATGGTGAATGTTGGTAGGCAGTCATTTTCAGGTGTCTTCAGAGATGCTCAAATGGGTTTAGGTCAGGGCTCTAGCTGGGCCAGTCAAGAATGGTCACAAAGTTGTTCTGAAGCCACTCCTTTGTTATTTTAGCTTTGTGCTAAGGCTCATTGTCTTGTTGGAAGGTAAACCTTTGGCCAAGTCTGAGGTCTAGAGCACTCTGGAAGAGGTTTTCATCCAGGATATCTCTGTACTCGGCCGCATTCATGTTTCCTTCAATTGCAACCAGTCGTCCTGTACCTGCAGCTGAAAAACACCCCCATAGCATGATGTTGCCACCACCATGTTTCACTGTTGGGATTGTATTGGGCAGGTGATGAGCAGTGCCTGGTTTTCTCCACACATACCACTTATAATTATCACCAAAAAGTTCTATCTTCATCTCATCAGACCAGAGAATCTTATTTCTCATAGTCTGGGAATCCTTTCTGTATTTTTTTTAGCAAACTTTACGCGGGCTTTCACGTGTCTGACACTGAGGAGAGGCTTCCGTTGGGCCACTTTGCCAGAAAAAGGCCTGACTGGTGGAGGGCTGCAGTGATAGTTGACTTTGTGGAACTTTGTCCCATCTCTCCACTGCATCTGTGGAGCTCAACCACAGTGATCTTGGGGTTCTTCTTTACCTCTCTCACCAAGGCTCTTCTCTCACTATTGCTCAGTTTGGCTGGACGGCCAGGTCGAGGAAGACTTCTGGTGGTCCCAAACTTCTTCCATTTATGGATTATGGAGGCCACTGAGCTTTTAGGAACCTTGAGTACTGCAGAAATTCTTTTATAACCTTGGCCAGATCTGTGCCTTGCCCCAATTCTGTCTCTGAGCTCCTTGGCCAGTTCCTTTGACCTCATAATTATCATTTGGTCTCACATACACTGTGAGCTGTGAAGTCTTATATAGAAAGGTGTGTGCCTTTACAAATCAAGTCCTATCAGTTTAATTAAACACAGCTGTATTCCAATGAAGGGGTAGAACCATCTCAAGGAGTATCACAAAAAGAAATGGACAGCATGAGACTTAAATATGTGTGTCTGAGCAAAGTGTCTGAATACTTATGAACATGTTATATTTCAGTTTTTCTTTTTTAATAAATTTGCAAAAATTTCTACATTTCTTGTTTTTTTTTCTATCAAGATGGGGTACAGAGTGTACATTAATGAGAAAAAAATGAACTTTTTTGAATTTACCAAATGGCTGCAATGAAACAAAGAGTGAAAAATTGAAAGGGGCCTGAATACGTTCCGCACCCAGTGTGTGTGTGTACACACTGGGTGCGGAACGTATTCAGGCCCCTTTCAATTTTTCACTCTTTGTTTCATTGCAGCCATTTGGTAAATTCAAAAAAATTCATTTTTTTCTCATTAATGTACACTCTGTACCCCATCTTGATAGAAAAAAAAACAAGAAATGTAGAAATTTATATATATATATGTCATTTTTTACATTTTTAAAAATTCAAAAAGGAAAATGGATTGATGCAAAGGTTAGGGAACCCTGGGAGACTTGCATTCTGAAATAACTTTGACCAAGGTTTTTAGCCTATTAGGGTTATGGCTTGTTCGCTATCATTGTTTGAAAAGGCCATGGATTTTCTAAGCAGCTGCCTAGCACTCTGAAAAGGAAAATGGTGGAGGTGGAGGCCCACAAAGCAGCAGAAGGCTATAAGAAGATAGCAAAGCATTTTCAGGTTGTCCTTTCCTCATTTTGAAATGTAATTAAGAAATAGCAGTTAACAGGAACAGTGGAGGTAAAGATAAGGTCTGGAAGGCCAAGTAAAATCTCAGTGAGAGCTGAGAGCTGCTCGTAGGATTTCTAGAAAGGCAAATCAGAACCCCTTGTTTGACTGCAAAAGATGTTCATAAATGTTTACAGATTCTGGAGTTGCGGTACATCGTTGTACTTTTCAGGGACACCTGCACAAATATTGCCTTCATGTAAGAGTCATCAGAAAAACTTTTTCTGCGTTCTCACCATAAAATTCAGTTTCAGAAGTATGCAAAAGAAAATCTAAACAAGCCTGATGCATTTTGGAAATAAGTAATGTGGACTGATGAGGATAAAATAGAACTCATTGGCCACAATGATCAAAGGTATGTGGGGAGAAAAAAATGGCGCAGAATTTCAGGAAAAGAACATCTCCCCAACCATTAAACATGGACCAGTCATGCTTTGAGGTTGTGTTGCTGCCAATGGCACAGGGAACATTTCACTGGTAGAGGGAAAAATGGATTCAATGAAATTTCAACAAAAGTTGAAAATAGGATGGTTTCTACAAATGGATAATGAACCGTTTGTACCAAGGACTGTGACAAGAACAAGGGGGCATTCTCTTCGTTTGGAGGAAAGACAATGTCTGCACCAGCATGGAAGAGGGTTCTTCACGGTAAGAGCAGTGAGGCTCTGGAAATCTCTTCCTGAGGAAGTGGTGATGGCCAACTCACTGAATGAATTTAAGAAAGGAATGGATGCTTTTCTTGTGAGTAACAGTATAGAAGGTTACGAATAACAGAATATTATAGGTAGATGGTTGACCCAGCTTAGGGGAAGGAATTTTTTTCCCTATGGAGAAAATTGGCTTCTACTCTGTGGTTTTTTTGCCTTCCCCAGGATCAACAATGCAGAACAGCTGCACTAAAAATAGGCTGAACTAGATGGACATAAGGTATTCCTTCAGCCTTCAAAACTATGTTACTATGCTACTATGATCCTAAACATATGTCAAAATTCACAATAAACAACCTCAAAAGGCGCAAGATGAAGGTTTTACAATGGCCCTCACAGTCCCCTGATCTGAACATCAATGAAAATATATGGCTACACCTCAAAATAGCAGTGCATTGAAGATGACCCAGGAATCTGACAGAACTGGAGTAATTTCACAAGGAGGAAGAATGAATGAAAATCCCTCAAACAAGAAGTGAACGACACTTGGCTGGCTAGCATTTGTAAACTGTGATACTTACAAAAAGGGATTCTAGTAGGTGCTAACTATGCAGGGTGCCTAAACTTTTGCATCAGCCCATTTTACTTTTTGTAATTTTTAAAATATTAAAGATGAAAGAAATATATATATATACACTAAAATTCTAACAGTGTCATCTTTAACTTTAGACCTTTTAGAGATCAATTAATCTTCAACTTGCTTAACTGTTCACAATAACAGACAAGAGGCACCCACACTTACCACTTACATGCCACTGCACTGTATGTATGGATTTCTGCAATTTAGAAGCAGTGATTAGAAAGCTAAATGTGCAATCTTTATTGAGGCTACATCCTTTACAAGGCTATCTGCATAGTCCATAATGTCAGCATGGATGACGAGACTCCCTTTAAAGCTACAGTATATTCTGAAGGAATCCTGATTGTCTATTTTTGCTGACATTAGATACATTTATTCTATCCTATTATGACAACTCCTAACCTATAATGTTATATGAACTTCATAGAAGGTGTCCTCTATTACTCAGATATAGAAAAAACAGAAAAGTGAAAATTTTGCCTTGTACTTTTAGACATGGTCATATAATACATTCTGCCATTTTTTGCACGAGTGTTGTGTAGCAGCCCATATAAATGAAAATAGTTAAGGTATGGCAGATAGTTATGGTATTCACCTGTAAAATTAATGACTGCACATTTTCCACAATCATTCTTAATCCCTCATCACCCTTTAAGGGATGAGACTGGCCGATGGTTATTAACCTGGAATGTTCCAACTACCAAAGAGCCGTAAAGGGCCATCAAAATGAGAAAAAAAATACTTTGACTCATCTTACTGTAAACATCTCAAGTCCCTCCACTCCCCACTGTCACCTGTGCGGTCCTCGTCCAATCTTGTTATCCCCACCACCGAGTACTAAATCCCCAGGTCTCTTCATGCTAAGCCATGACTTACAGCACTGATGAGGGCTGGGATATTTTTGCGCATGCGCTCGCAAGGTCACAGCACATGTTGTGGTGTCTTGACATTGTGTCCTTTCACGTGCTTGCACAGAACCGTTGCAACGTGAGTGGCAATGATAAAGAAGATGTACAAGAACCAGGTTAATGACGGTGAGGTGTGGAGGGGTCAGAAAGGTGAGTGGTGAGGTTTTTTTTTATTTTTTAATATTTTATGTTTATTATGCTTTGGAACCTGGAGAGACATCAGACCATAATAAGGGACACTCAATTTGTGGAAAATAACTGCTGTGCAAATCAATTTTCCCTGGAAAATTGGTGAAAACAGACAAATTTACTGCTAGTTGCCGTTAGTTTTTGACTGTGATAACTGCTGGTTTCGGGGTTTTTTGGTTGCTCATAAATTCAAGGTGGATGTATTTTCTTAAGGTGGTCGAATGAGGAAATCCCTTTTATAATTTCATTAAAAATAAAAAAATACTTTAAAAGTCAAGTTTTTGTACAAAAGAAAATATGTATATTCCCTGTATCTATTACTGATTGGGGATATATGTCACCAAAGACAGATGTTTGAAAGTGTTTGCCTTAAATATTACGCTGAAAGGTGCATATTGTATGTTTCTTCATAAGAACCAGTAGCTGTATACTTAACACTAGGAATGAAAACTTTCTGTTGCATTTTCACCTTATATATCTTTTTTTAAAGTGATGGTCGCAGCCATTAACACCCAGAAATCACTAAGGATTGCTTACACGAATACACTCTAGAAGCACATAAGTTAGACATAGAAGCAGGCCACCCTGTCCCAGATATTATGAGTCAGCTTGGAAGGTAAAGTCTTATAGGTGTTAATTTAAAAAGCTACAGATTGAGCAATACTTGAAATGTTCAGAGACACAAAGTGGATGTGAAGATTTCAAAACCTATATTTTTAGTCGTACAACATGTTTTTGATTCTACTCTTATAATTTGCAATTCTTTGCAATTCTGATTTGTGTCTTGCATACAAAATAGGAAGAAATAAGCTGTAAAGTTAGAAATATACTGTACATATAATAAATACAATTATTGCTAAGTTTTGCCTTAAATTGATTGTCCAGACTTTAAAAACTTTAATTATCATTTAAAGTTAAATGTTGCAGGCTCGCTGTGTATATATTGTAAAAGGAACTTGTCTTCAAATTTATGCTGCATTACCTGAGAGCATTAAAAACTCTTTCCAGAGAGTGCTATGTTTTAGCCTGAAACACTGCAAAGTTTTAATGAAAACACTTTTATCTTTTATAAAGATAGATAGACATGGTGAGAAGTGTCATTCGGGTGGCTTCCATTCTTGCTCAGCTTGATATTCAGGTCTCAGCTAATTTATAAATTACAAAACAAGAACATAATGCTTCAACATTGGGCAGAAATAGGAGTGCTCACTAAGGCGGTTTGATGCGCATGGCCGACCGTGAAGCTCCGCCCCCTGCCGCGCCTCCTCCAGTCAGCTCCGGCTATGGGCGCATGATGCTGCATGCAACCTGTGTACCCTATCTTTATCATTGGGTACTCAGCCCGTGCACAGGTATACGTTTGCTGGCGCATGCATCCTTTTGACAGTGCACTGTGCACACCAAAATGCAACAATGTTAAAGATAGGGTACGCAGGTTGCATGCAGCATCATGCGCCCATAGGCGGAGCTGACCGGAGGAGGTGCAGCAGTGGGCGGAGCTTCACGGTGGTCGTGCGCATCCCTCCGCAGCTCCAGGACACGCTAGTGTGAAAGTAGCCTAATACAGATAAAGGATAATGTGAATAGAGTCCTTGGTTTCCAAAGTAATCTGTCCAGTGTAAAATCCATAGTAAAACAGCAGGTAAACATCACAATTCCGTGCATAAATCCACGAGACTAGGCAACTAAACCTATAAAATAGAGTTTAATGTATATCCACAAGACTGGATAAGCAGTGAAAAGGGATTCATTATACTCACAAAGGTAGGTAAAACAGTGCTTAAAAACAAATGCATGGAGCAGTCCACCTTGCGGCAGACAATAAATACTGTATGTAGCCCGACTGTGGGTTTTGGTATGCAAATTAAAGCTTCTTCCAGGTTTTGTTGAGATTAATGTGATAACAGAATTTCTTGTTTTTTTTCTCTCTTAATTTATGTATAGGAAGAATGAGTCTGTGTACAAGTTTCCATTAAAAAGGACCTTCAACCAGTTTCAGTATGTTAAGATGGGCACATCATGAAGTATCTACAGAGCTACAGTTGTGCTCAAAAGTTTACATACCCTGGCAGAATTTTTGCTTTCTTGGCCTTTTTTCAGAGAATATGAATGATAACATCAAAACTTTTTCTCCACTCATGGTTATTGGTTGGGTGAAGTCATTTATTATCAAACTACTGTGTTCTATCTTTTTAAATCATAATGACAACCCAAAACATCCAAATGACTCTGATCAAAAGTTCAAATAACCCATATCTTAATAATGTGTATTGCCCCCTATAGCATCAATAACAGCTTTAAGTGTTTTGTAGTATTTGTGGATGAGGTTCTTTATTTTCTCAGATGGTAAAGCTGCCCACTCTTCTTGGCAAAAAGCCTATAGCTCCTGTAAGTTCCTGGGCTGTCTAGCATGACCTGCGTGCTTGAGATCATCCCAGAGTGGCTCAATGATATTGAGGTCAGGAGACTGAGATGGCCACTCCAGAACCTTCACTTTGTTCTGCTGTAGCCAATGACAGGTCGACTTGGCCTTGTGTTTTGGATCGTTGTCATGTTGGAACATCCAAGTAGGTCCCATGCGCAGCTTCCGGGCTGATAATTGCAAATTTGCCTCCAGTATTTGCTGATAACGTGCTGCCTTCATCTTTTCTTCAACTTTGACCAAGCTTCCTGTGCCTTTTGTAGCTCACACATCTCCAAAACATTAGTGATCTACCTCCGTGCTTTACAGTAAGAATGGTGCTCCTTTCATCATAGGCCTTGTTGACGTCTCTCCAAATTTAATGTTTATGGTTGTGGCCAAAAAGTTCAATTTTGGTCTCATCACTCCAAATAACCTTGTTCCAGAAGTTTTGAGGCTTGTCTCTTTGTTGTTTTGCATATTGCATGTGAGATACTTTGTGGCATTAGTGCATTATGGCTTTCTTTTGGTGACTCGACCGTGTAGCCCATTTTTCTTCAAGTGCCTCCTTATTGTGCATCTTGTAACAGCCACACCGCTAATTTTCAGAGAGTCCAGTATTTCAGTTGATGTTATTTGTGGGTTTTTCTTTGCATCCCAAACAATTTTCCTGGCAGTTGTGGATGAAATTTTTGTTGGTCTACCTGACTGTGGATTTGTTTTTACAGAGCCCCTGATTTTCCATTTGTTAATTGCAGTTTGAATGCGACTGGCATTATCAGTTGCTTGGATATCTTTTTAAATCCCTTTCCTGTTTTATACAGTTCAACTACCTTTTCCCGTAGATCCATCAACAATTCTTTTGCTTTCCCCATGACTCACATTCCAGAAACATCAGTGGCTGGATGAAAGAAGTAAGAGTTTGTATGGATCCCAGAAACTCTCTCAGCTTTTATGCACACACACTGATTACAAGCAAACAGGTCACAGGTGAGGATGTCACCTTTAGCAGCCATTCAAACCCATTTGTGTCAACTTCAGTGCATGTTATCAGGCCAAAATCACCACGGTCAGGGTCATTTGAATGTTTTGGGTTGTCATTATGATTTGAAAAGTGAAAACACAGTAGTTTCACAATAAATGGCTTCAACCAACCACTAACCATGAGTGGAATAAAAGTTTTGGTGTTATCATTCATATTCTCTGCAAAAAGGCCAAGAAAGCAAAAATTCTGCTGGGGTATATAAACTTTTGAGCACAGCTGTAAATAAAATTTACTTTTTATGTTATAATTTCTCATTTCTGTTGCATATATACTAGCTTGTAAAAGTTTTTTTCTAATTTCTCCTTCAACTGTTAGCAGAGATTCATCTTTAGGGGCGTGTACTTTTCCCTCTGCATTACATTGACCAATCATAAACATGAGGCTTCATGCAGGGAAAAAAATATCGCGCCACAGAGATGGTCAGACTCGGCTTTCTTTGTTTGAGACTTGAACTAACACAAAGCCCTGCTCTCCTCACTGCTCTCACTGCCAGCACCTACTGTAAATACAAGTAGAGCACTGTATCATTACAAACATCTCTTCATTTGCAGCTCTCAACCCACAGCATTGTCAGTGTGGGAGAAGGGACAGTAGAGAAGGGCTGACAGTGCCATGAGAGGCGAGCTGAATGTTTTTCTGTAATGATAGACAGCTCTGGACTACTCCCCTCCCCCGTTTATAATCAGAGCAGATGCCAGCAGTGAGAACAGTCAGGATATCAGGGCTGTGTGTAATTTCATTTCTAACATAGAGAAAGCTGGTTCTGACCATAGCTAGGGCCATGTTCTTTTTTTTTTCTCCTCATGGAAAAAAGTACATGCCCTCAGAGACAAATCTTGGCTGAAATTAAGAATTATTGATGGATGATCGTGCTAGCCACTGCTCGATACTCATTTGAGCATTTGGGTGTTCGATTGAGTACCGAGCAGTACCGAGGATCACACGGTGCTCAGGTCTCTCAATCACTCTTTTTCTACGTCCCCCACCTTGGCTGTCAAATAAATGTCTGACCCAAAAATGCTTGTATGCTTCATTGGAATGCATTGTTCTTGGCATTCGAAATAAGCACCCGAGCAGTCCAAATCTCTCGATTTGAGTACCGAGCATCCGAACAATTTACTTATCACTAATAAGAGATGATATTTTACAAGCTAATATCTCTTCAATTAAGATGATAAATAAAAAGATAGAAAATACACTTGATTCAGCTCTGCAGCCACTATCACATGATCTGTCTGATTTAACATGCTAAAACCGGTGAAAAGTCCTATTTAAATTTAATGATAAAAATTACTAGAAAATATTTTAGTAGTAATATGCCAAACAATCAAACATTCGTAAATTTTCCAAACCCAACATGTAAATGCAGCTTTGGTTATAAGGAATGCAGAGGTAACAATTTAGTCAAACCTACATGCTGTTGGGCTTTTTAGAGAATAAGAATGACACTGTAGACTACAGTATTTTTTGTCATCAAAGGTACTTTAAAGCTTTAAATAAATCATAATCGAGCCCTAAATTGCAAGTGTGAACATAATCTGTCACTTTCTGAATAACTAGAAAAATGAAGTCTCCCAAAATTTCTTTACCCATTTGTTGCTCCTGTCTGCCAAAGAAAGTATGACAAGGCCAAACAAAAGACTTTGAGTAAATATTCGTTTTTTTAATTGGTCAATTATTGTACATTTAATGTATATTGTGAGAATCAATCATAAGTGTCATAAGGCTGTTCTAATTGATAGTCATAAAAAGTGACAGCGCTCCCTGCACAACTCTTAAAATGACTATTCTAAAAAAATCCTAGCAATAATTGTTAATTTTATGACCAAGACACTGCTGATAATACAATTTACCATAGAAATAATAAAGAGGCTTTAAAATTTGAAAGATCTTGCTTTTTCACAGAAAGAGTAGTAAAAGTGTGCCAGGGTTGTGTCCTCCTCAACTTCATTCAGGTAAATGGTATAGGAAATCTTTTTTTCAGTCCTGTAAAATTATTCAACCTCAGTTCTTTTACTTTTCACAGGAGATCCTCTGATAAAATGTTCAAAATCATTTCATTTTTTTCTGCTGGCTGGTAAAGCTATATGTAAATTCACATTTTTTTCAATAGCTGTAACATGGGACTTTTTGCTGCAGTATCCATATCTATTTTATAATTGTCTATGAAGAATGCTGGAGAACTGCTAACTTGCAGAAACACTGGCCAAAAGTTGGTCAGATAGTTCATAATGTGGCCCTATGCAAAAAAAAAGTTTTCAAGCTGTGTGTAAATTATCTATGATTAGGGATGAGCGGACCGTGTATATTTGAATTCGTCTGTTTCGACCAAACTTTAGTCCAGCTTTTGGCTCAGTTACCAAAACTGTACTCGAACTCGAAGCTGAACCTGAATCCCAAAGAAGTCATAAGGGACCCAAGTTTTGATGCTGTAAAATGGTCACAGTAAGGGCTAGGGGGCTTCCAAATTGTGTCTCTCTCTCACTGGGTGTCCAGTACTAACCCCAACCTTTGAAATTTGGGTTCGCTTATTTCTATCTGTGAAATCATATAGGTAAACCTCTATAGAAGCACAAAAAGTCAGCAGTTTACATTCTAAAGTAAAGGCCCTCATTTGCTTTAGATTAAAGTTGTCCTCACCCATCGATATCGGAAGGATCGTCAGACAGTCTAATGTATCTACGTATAATGTCAGGGGAGGGAAACTGCCTGTTTGAATTTCAATAGCTGATCCTTTTGCTTTTGCAAAATAAGACACCAACAGAGAAGTGGGGCAGCAGCTATTTCATTGGCAACACAGGAACGTTCAGCTGAGCCAAGAATTCCTGTGTATTGGGAAGTCAGAGGAGATAGCTGTTGGATAGATGATCACTTAGCCCCAACTACCCAATGTGCATGAGGATTGAGAAAATAAACATGTCCAATCTATGCTGTCACAGTGTTGATCCAGAGGAGGCCAGAACCCCTAAAAAAGTGGATGCCAATTGCTTTATAAAAATTACTTTACAACTTCAATGAATGAATCTTTCTATTGATGTCCCATGTTCAGAAATCTAATTTATGTAATATGTGCCATTGCATCTTTCCATAAGGACTGTAAGGCTGTTGGAAATATGGACCATGGGAAGTCTAGTATGCTGACCAGTGTGATGTCACATGAAAAATAAATTAATAAATGTCTACAACATTTTAATGACATATATAGTTCAGTGCCATCAATGGTCAGGATAAATGTATTAATAATGTAGCGACATCTTATCCTGTAATTGACAAGGACTCAGTGGTCCCTTCAGTCTCAGTGAGTGAGAGCCTGTCAGTTGTTACAGAAGTGTAGATGCCTGTTGCTTTTGTTTCACTGAGCACACCACAACTTTTTCAATCTATCATAACACCGCCGCCTGCACCTCACTCACAGTAGAATAGTTTGTTCTGTTCTCCGTACTTTACCCTCTCAGCACAGCAGCCAGCCCTCGGTACCTTAGTTGTGGTCACATAAAAGAATGTTTCCTCCTGCACATGACAAAGCTAAGAGCTTGAACTCCACTATCTCTAATCTGTTGGCCACGGAAATGTTGCCTTTCCGCCTTGTGGATGCAGACAGTTTGCAAAAGCTGATGGCCATTGCAGGCCCCCAGTACCAGTTGCCCAATCACCATTACTTGTCTAAGAAAGTTGTGCCTGCACTACAACAGCATGTTGCAGACAACATTAGCTGTTCCTTAAAAAAATCTGTCTGCCGGGTTTCTTTTCACCACTGACACCTGGACGAGTAAACATTGCCAGGGCTGTAACATCTTGCTGACTGGGCACTGGGTGACTTTGCTGGCTGTTGGGGGCTGGCAGGAAAGTGGCTGCTCCTGGAATTCCCAAGGCTTCTGGAACAAACCTCTGTATCTAACACTTCTTCCACTGCTTCAGCCTCCTCCACCTCCTCTAGGGCATCCACCTTAATGAGACACATGTCTCAACAGTGCAGAGAGAATCCCTTCCACGTCCGTGCTGCACAGTGATGGCTCACTGCAATCAGGCAGTTTTTACGTTAATATGCCATGTTGATTGCAGTCACACAGCTTAAGAGTTGAGGACACCTATCCAGGCTGAGTTTGAGCAATTGCTGTATCCAAGGAAGACTGTGTATGATAACTGTGTGAAACTGGTGGCAGCCCTATGCTGGGCAATCTAACACACGTGCCTTACATGGATCACATTCATAATCTGGTGGTACAGCAATTTTTCCACCACTATCCTGGTCTGGATTTGCTGCTTAAGATAGCATGGACGCTGGGTACTCACTTCCACCTTTTGCACCCCGCAGGTCATCGTCTTGCATTTCTACAGAGGTCTTTCGGCCTACCGCTTAACTGTTTGATATGTGATGTGCCGGCACTGTGGAATTTCAATCTACACATGCGAGAGCGACTGTGGCACCAATGACTGTGGCAGCAGCTACGGGATCTAGTGCAGAATGTCCTTTTGCATAGCCTGGGCCAATGCAGTACAGACGTGGTGCAAGCCACGCTTGCAAAATGGGTACAGATGAAGGATTGTGAGAGGAGGTGGTGGTCCCAGAACTAGAGTTGGAAGCAGTAGAACATGCGGAAGGGCTAACAATATCTCAAATTTCTGGACTGTCATCACATAGGCGGGTACCATGTGTGGTTGGCTTACAGCGAATAAGGGGGCTCATAGTACCAGACAAACTGTTAGTGAAGATGCAGGAGCTTAGGATCAAATTGAGGAGTCTGAGGTGATGGATGCACAACATGCCATCATCAGCATTGCTATTCCAGTCATCTACATGCTGGAGCACACTTTGTATAGTCTGCGGGAGAAGGTGGAAGGTGGTGGTCCTAGAGGAAGAGATGGAAGCAGAGGAGCATGCTGAAGGGACAGAAATATCTCTAAGTTCCAGACTGTCAAAGCACAGGCAGGTGCCATGTAAGGGTGGATTGCAGCGATCGAGGGGGCTCATGGTTCCAGACAAACTGCTAATGAAGGTGCAGGAGTCAAGGAACAAATGGAGAAGGATGAGGAGGAAGAGGTGATGGGGCGAGATGAAGAGGATAATGATCCCCTCTTAATTGTCTGTTGTTGGTGGGAGGGGACATAGGAAGCAAGCTTGAGTGTTACTCAGCCACCAACACACTATGGACTTGAACCTCGTGGAAATGCTGACACATGAGCAACTTCTTGCTGCACTATCTGCCACATAATGCCCGTATTCTTAGGATTAGAAATAGTCCTGATTACTGGGTTGCTACTCTGTTAGATCCATGGTACAAGAGTAAGTTTTGCTAGGAGCTTTTTCCCCTGCAAAGGGATGTGCTCGCGCTTTAGTATCAAAACACTCTTGTATACAATCTTAAGGCTGGTTTCACACTTGCGTTTTTTTGCGCTGCTTTTTAGCGCAAAAACGCATGCGTTTTTTCCACTATACTTTAACATGGGTGTGCATATGTGCGCATACATATGCGCACGTACGCGTTTGTATGCGCATGCGTTTTTTTGCAGTGTGTGCTCGGGCGCACAAAATGCATCCTGTTGCATTTTTTGTGCGTCCGCCTTGCCCCCAAAAAACGCATGCACACGCAATGCGCTTTTTTTACAGCAAAACACCCATTAAAGTCTATGGGTGCGCATACGTGCGCATTGTAATGCGCAAAAAAAGCATGCTTTTTAAAAAAATGCACCAAAACCCACAAAACAACGCCCACAAACGCATGATGCATTTTTTTCATGTGTTTGTGTGCGCAAAAAACGCGCAGCAAAAAAAACGCAAGTGTGAAAGTAGCCTAAGAGTGGCTTTCCCCAAGACATCAGTGAGACACATCGTGTGCATCGCAGTTATAGACTTCCAACCCCGGGAATGTCAAGCCATCATCGCAAAAGCATTAGCAGCAACAGAAGCATTGTAAGTGGCAGAAGCAATTTCTGTGAGTCATTTCACACATTTTTAAGATCAGCCTGAGCACCAGCAGAACAAATACAAGTCTGATACGTTGTGAACTACTGGAGAGGATAGTGCAGGAGCATCTTGAGCTCAATATCAATGCCATCATGTTTAGTTTGGACCCTTTTGCATCTTTGTCTTCAAAAATGGAAGAGTGGCCTGACCTCACCTGTCACACCTTGGAGGTTTTGTCATGCCCGGTAGCCAGCATACTCTTAGAAGGTGTCTTCAGCACTGCTGGTGGTGTCCTGATGGATAAGCGCATCCGGCTGTTCCCTGAAAGTGTAGACTGCATAACTTTCATCAAGATGAACAAGTTATGGATTTTCCAATGACTTTTATCTCAGATTGGAAGACTAGACGATGGTGTAGTTTTTAGTGTGCTACATTGATCTCACGTTATTGCAGCCTGTGACACTTTTGTCATGGCTTCTGTGCCGGCTGTTGCTACTGCTGCTGATGTTACAAACAATTTTTTTTAAATGCAGAGACTCATCTGTCGGGTTTCCTGTAGTAGAAGGAGTGTCAGAGCCCCAATATACTATTTCTACTCCGGGGAAATTGATACCATTTTATTGATGTATGGCAATAATTTTTGGAAATGTGGAGACACCAAGTTGGATCTCCATCTTTTCGGTTGCCTTTTGTGGAAGGAGTGTCAGAGTCCCATTATACTATTTCTTCTTTGGCAAAATTGATGCCACATTAGTGGTGTGTGGCAATAATTTTTTAAGTGTTTGGACTCCAAAGTTGAGTCTCCTTCATGTGTGTTGCCTATAGCAGTAGGTCTCCCAGACTGGCAGGCTTGCACTTACTTTCAGTCAACTACCTGTGTTGCTATCCTTAAATGTTTCTAACAGTAGTAGCTACAAAGCTGAAAATTGTGTCACCTGATTATGCTTGAGCAGTTTGAGCTGTTGCATATGATACAAGGGCTCCCAGCACAGCAGGCTTACACCGGTCCCTCACTCAACTCCTCTTAATGTAAACTTAAATTCAAAGCGCTAAATGCTGGTCCAGACTCTGCTACCTTGTTCATGGGCCATGGCTGACTGCTTCTGTCATTATAAAAAGTTCTACTGTGGGACAATTGATCAGTCAACTACCCATGTTGCTTTTCTTACATTTTTCTACATATAGTACTCAAACTGAAGTTTGTGCCATCTGAGTGTGGCTGAAAAAAAAATAAAAAGTGTGGAGGTGTTGCATGAGGTATCAGGGCTCCCGGCTAAAAAGGTGTACACTGCTTCCCTTAGCCACCAGACCCTCATTGAAACTTCAATTCAAATCTGTAAATGCTGACCTAGATCCTGATATCTTATGCGTGGCCCATGGCTGACTGCTGACTGCTTATCAAATTTCTACTCTGGGTCAATTGATGCCACTTTTCATTGGTGTCTGCCCCTAATTTTTGGAAATGTTTGGACTCCAAGATGGGTCTCCTTTATTTGTTTTGCCTGAATTTGCCAGACTTATCAGAACATCAGGCCTACACTAGCCACTTTTTAAGCTAGTAATGCTGGTTCAAGCCTTGTCCCATGCATCCATGCTGCACAATCATACTAGTTGTACTCTGGGTCAATTCATGCCACTTTTCCTGATGCCTGTCCCTAATTTGAGCTGCTTTGGTAGCATTTTGGCTCCCCTGACGACAAGTCTGTGAGTTTGGTTTTGCCTCCCATTGAATTCAAAGGGGTTCTGATATGTTTGGTGAACATCAGGACATTCACCAAACCAAACCTTGAAACTCTTAACATATACAGTAGTTAACCATCAAAGAAGTACTATGATAGTACAACTATTAAAAGCAGCACAATTTATTTCCGAGTGGGCCAATATTTCAGTAGGTGAAATTTCATCATGATTTACATAATTAGCAAGAAACAGAACAACTTTCTTAGCAGCGTGGTGTTACAATAATGGTCTTGTTTCATGTTACTTTCTCCATGGGTGTTGAAAATCTAGACATTTCTATAATTATATCCGTGTGTTATGTATAATGCTGTCATGACAATTACCTGCCTTACACAAGCCTTTAGGTAATTTGAGTCGACTACATTTTTAATGAAGTGTTCTGCAATAAAAAAAAAAAGTGTTCTCCCTGCACGCTACTAACATTACTGCCTGGTAGTTTCCATTTTATTAAATGAAACGTTGATCTTTAGCATGAAATGATTGAGCTTTTGGTTTATGATTCTGATTTCTAAAGTTAATCATCTGCTTAATTTACACATTATAATAATTAGAGCTGCTCCAAATACTCATTATAAGTGGATGCAATCTCTACACTAGAAAAGTAGATAAAACGTCTGAAATCTCCCAGCTAACAATCATTGGCTGCAATCCAAAGTGATGTGCTCTTTACAAGGTACTGTAATTTGCAGGACCAATGTGAATTTCTGAAGAGAGGGGGCTGGGATTAAAACGCAAAGAATTATCCTTATTAGCAAATTCTGCATCTTTTGCATATATTACACTTTCAGGTTTACAGCAGATCTTGCCATACTAGTAAATAAATATATTTTTTTGTGCTAAAGGGAACCTTTTACCAGGCTTTTGGCAAGTAATCTGAGAGCAGCGTGATATAGGGGCAGATACCCTGATTCCACTGATATGTCACTTAGTCAACTGCTTTTTGTAGATTTGATATAATCACTGTTTTATCTGCAGGAGATTATTACTAGAAAACTAGTAAATCTACTGTCATGATGTCTTCCATACTCAAGAGACCTATGTAATCCTAGCCCCACCACTGAATGGCAGTTTTCTGCCTATTCACAGTGTACACGATAAGCCAATCAGTGGTGGGGGCCGGGTTATACAAAGTAAAGCATTTAGAAAACTGGTAGGTCTGTAGCAGTTAAAACAGTGATTATATTAAAATCTAGTATAAACTGTAGGTGGCGCTAGTAGCTGTAGAAAAAGAGAGGAACACTTGCTGCAATTTAGGAACACACACCACCAATGTGATCAATAAAATATAAATAAATAAATAATTAAAATTTGCACTGAATAATGAACCCCTTTAGCTTGTAGTGAACTATAAAATACACACAAATAAATAGAATTGCTCCTGATTAGGAAGCTATTACCTTAAGGTGTAATCTGAGCAGATGTCTGGACTCCAGAGGACCAATAAAGTAGTGAGCACTGTATATCTTGATGTGAAGTCAGATAAATTGAAATTTGCCAGATAAACGTGGGTTAATACCACGGCTCTTCAGGAGTGCTGTCCCGGCCGGTGACAGACACTCCACGCTCCCCTCTTTCAGCGGCGTGCCGGTGTGCAGTGTGCACGATGTGAAGCTGTGGCGTGAGATGAGCCAACAGGACCTTTGTAATGTCACCGGTCACGTGATAGATTACAGGAAGCACAGTGGACCAATTCCTTTCTGACTAGTTTCGGAAAAAACACGGTTTCCTTCATCAGGGATCATATTAAACCTACACGAAACAACATAGTAATTAATACATTACTGTAACCAGGGTCTCTGCCTCCACATTATGCTGCTCTCAGATGTGATAGCAAAAATCTAACAACAGATTCCTTTTAAGGAGAATCTGTCACTTGTTTTTCTTGTGCAGGTTCACATAGTTTTTGATGAGTACTGCGTATTAATGCTGCTGAAAGCTATTTTGTGTGATAAATATTTGGTTTCTCTGTGGACTGAGGTTATGCTGCCATATATCATTGAAAAGTCCCCAGATCCATTCAGTAAAGGAGAAATTAGCTGGGAAATTCTTGTATGTGGAGGACTTCAAAGTAAGTCAGATATTGGGGCAAAGACGTGTCTGGCAGCAGTTTATTTCCCTCTCTTGAAGCAAACATGCATGCTCGGCCATGACGATCATGCATGTTTATGGTAGAACCAGTAGAAACAGCAGGTGGCCAAATGGACATTCAGGTAACAGCTATCTTGTATATATGATGAAGAATCTAATATTAACATATGATATGTATCATTTAACTGAGAAAAATCACTCCATACTCCTAAATTCACAGTATTTTTGGAGTTAAGGGGTCACAGAAATTATGTATATGTAGTCTTGTCACTATGTAGACACAGGAGTACATATAACCCACATACCCAAAATATTAGGGTATTTTTCATTCAGTCTATTTCCAGGGTTGCACTGAAGCACAGTCTTAAAGGGGTTGTCTAGTACAAATAATCCAAGGAGTTGGTGATAACTTATTGATATTGATTGGTGGAATCCAACCACCAGGACCTGCACTGATCGACAACACAGGGAATTTCTATCCCCTATGGAACATTTTAACCCCATTAGAAAGGAGAGGCCGTGTGCATGGCCAGTCTCTACTCCATTCATTCTTGATGGAGATACTGGAAAAAGCCAAGTGTAGCACTCAGCAACCCCATAGGGCATGAGTGAAGCAGTGGTTGAGCATGCAGGGAGAAAAGTGCCCTATTCTGCCGATCGGCGTGATCCACCATCAATACGTCATCACCTATGCTTGTTCTCACCGAATAACCCCTTTAGTGTATATTTGGTGATAACTAATACGCATATATTATTTCATTTCAGTGCAGAGCCTTCTTGTCAAGTTATTACCAAGATCACAACGTGGAATTATCAAAACTTTTACACAGACTTGGTCAACCTCTTCCTTCATGGCTGAGACAAGAACTGCAGAAAATCAGATAGCAGAGAGACCGGCGGACCTTTCATTGTTCAGCATCTCTTCACTTATGCAGTGGTCAATGTAATAAATACAGGCTGGGAGGAATACCAGACATTCCCTGCTCTCCATATGCCGGCATGTGGATTCCATCACACGCTTTGTGGAGGACAATGGCAGGTGATAGTCGTCATCCTCGCCCAGCGTGAGGTCTATCATGGATTATGACTGGTTGATGCAATGTTAGTGGTATTATCGAATCATTTAAAAAGTAAATAAGACATTTGATCATCTAATTTTACAAGAACTATTTTTTTATGTTAATGAAAACTTATGTCACATATTGATGATTAACATGTTTTTTCTATATGATACATGCTGATACTATGGGTACATTAATCGAGCATGTTGAATGCTGCTACTTCATTTGTTATACCAAACTGGATATTTCATTCAAGGGACTGTCCACTTCTGTGGAGCATTTAATTGGGTTACTTAGGCTGGTTTCACATTTGCGTTTTTTTGCGCTGGAAAAAAACGCATACATGCGCATGCGTTTTTTCCCCTATATTTAACATGGGTGCGCATACCTGCGCGCTGGTAAGCGCACGTATGCGATTTTCATGCGCTGCGTTTTTTTGGGGTGTGCGTTTGTATTTTCCAGACGCAGCATGTTGCATTTTTTGGCCCTGCAAAAAAGCGCATGCGCACGTATGCGCACGTTTTGCGCTAAAATTGGCCATTATAGCCTATGGATGCGCATATGTGCGCACTGGCATGCTCATGTATGCGTTTTTTTGCACATGCGTTTTTTTTTTTACCATTAGTTTAGACAATGGAATTTAGGGGTTTGGGTAAAGTTAGGGTTAGTTAAGGGGGTTTAGGGCTAGGGTTAGGGTCAGGGTTAGGGTTAGGGTTAGGGTTAGGGTCAGGGTTAGGGTTAAGTATGGTTTGGTTAAGGGTTAGGGTCAGGGTTAGGGTTAGGGTTAGGGTTAGGGTCAGGGTTAGGGTTAAGTATGGTTTGGTTAAGGGTTAGGGTCAGGGTTAGGGTTAGGGTTAGGGTTAGGGTTAGGGTCAGGGTTAGGGTCAGGGTTAGGGTTAAGTATGGTTTGGTTAAGGGTTAGGGTCAGGGTTAGGGTTAAGTATGGTTTGGTTTAGGGTCAGGGTTAGGGTTAGGGTCAGGGTTAGGGTTAGGGTTAGGGTTAGGGTCAGGGTTAGGGTCAGGGTTAGGGTTAAGTATGGTTTGGTTAAGGGTTAGGGTCAGGGTTAGGGTCAGGGTTAGGGTTAAGTATGGTTTGGTTAAGGGTTAGGGTTAGGGTCAGGGTCAGGGTTAGGGTTAGGGTTAGGGTTAGGGTCAGGGTTAGGGTTAGGGTTAGGGTTAGGGTCAGGGTTAGGGTTAAGTATGGTTTGGTTAAGGGTTAGGGTCAGGGTTAGGGTTAGGGTTAGGGTTAGGGTCAGGGTTAGGGTTAAGTATGGTTTGGTTAAGGGTTAGGGTCAGGGTTAGGGTCAGGGTTAAGGTCAGGGTTAGGGTTAGTTAGGGTTTAGGGTTTGGGTTAGGGTTAAGTATGGTTTGGTTAAGGGTTAGGGTCAGGGTTAGGGTTAGGGTTAGGGTCAGGGTTAGGGTTAAGGGTTAGGGTCAGGGTTAGGGTTAGTAAAGTCATGGTTTGGGTTAGTGTGAGGGGCCACCTAATGTTGGAAAAAAACGCAAACGCGGTAAAAACGCACTAAAAACGCATACAAACGCATAAAAACGCTGCGTTTTTTTCATGCATGCTCATAAAAATGCTTGAAAAAAACGCAGCAGTTGTATGCTTTTGTATGCGTTTTTTCAATGCGTTTTTTTGCGGGAAAAACGCGCTGCAAAAAAAAGCAAGTGTGAAACTAGCCTTATAGAGTAAAAGTCATTTTAATTTTTATTTCTTAAATCAATAGTACACATGGAAATAATCAACTTTGTAATATATCTTATCAGAGAAATCTGCTTCTTTCTCCACCTGGGCTGATCTTTCACTCTCAAATCATGGGTAAAAGTTGTATTCATTGAAGACACATTTTTTCTACTATGGAGATAGGAGATGGCAGTTGGTGCTTTTAAAATTCTATGGAGAGGGATTGGGGAAGAAGGGAAGAGCTAGTGGTAGACAGTCATTTTTCTGCATGTTCTCCTGAAACAATACTTTCAGTCCTTCCTAAAACTTTGTGAGCATTAACTGTCATCTCTGATCTCAGTCATGGGAAAATATGTATTCACTGAAGACAGATGTTACCTGTGAATTGAGAAATCTGAGAATGAAATAGTAGGATATATTATAAAAGTTTTTTTTTTTACTTTTAAATATGCTATTGATTTATGAAAAAAAAAAAAATTAATTAAACAACTGTTACTCTTTAATTGCATGTACTTTGGGCTAAAAATTGTGTTTTCAATTCGATGTCCTTAAAACTTTTGAGCTGTTTTAGGCCTGTTTCACATGTCAGTGTCTCTGGTACATGTGGTGACAGTTTTCTTACGTACCGGAGACACTGACACATGTAGACACATTCGAATGAATGTGTCTATGCAGATGTCAGCGTGTTTTCACGGACCGTGTGTCCGTGTGCAAAACACGCTGA
Organism: Dendrobates tinctorius; assembly: GCF_039654945.1. NCBI lineage: Eukaryota > Metazoa > Chordata > Amphibia > Anura > Dendrobatidae > Dendrobates > Dendrobates tinctorius. Next base: position 12,924,963 of record NW_027361698.1, on the reverse strand, counting down.
CATGTCTGTTGTTGAGTGACAGCATGGATGACATGGACCCATACAAGTCAATGGGTCCATGTAAACACGTACCGCACACGGATGGCATCCGTGTGCCGTTCGTGTGCCATCCGTGTGCGTTTTAAAAGTCATGGGGTAAGCATTAAAACATATTGTTTCAATACGTGGACATGGACACACAGACAACATACGGACAGCACATGAATCACACACGGATGGTACACATGGACACAGGGATGCCACATGAATGTGACAAATTGACACATGGACACGGATATCTCCGGTACCGTTTTTTCCGGTACCGGAAATATCAGGATGTGTGAAACTAGCCTTAATTGTACTGCATCTTTGTTTCCCTGCACATAAAACTTTTATGTGGTCTGTGGTCATAAGGTGGCTGAGAATTAATAAATAAACAGATCGGAGTTCCTGTCAGGATATGCTCACTGACAGACTCTCAGTTAGTTTATTCCGCAGCCTGCAATAGACAGTATAACACAAAAAACTCTAGACACATTTATAATGAAAACAACTGACAAAAATGTTTGTTTTTTAGCCAAAAATGTATGCATTTAATTAAAGGAAAAAATAGTCCCCAAACGTGGACAACCCCTTGAAGTGTTTCTACTGCCAGTATTATGCAAGACAATACACTTTTTATAAACAATTTAACAGGGTTGTACGGTTAAGTAAAACAAATGTGAACATCTTAAAATGATAAAATATGATAAAAAAATCATACTTACCTGACCATTTGCTTGCACAGAAAAGTGACCACTGCAACTAATCACTGGCCATAGTGGTTACTCGCTCCAACCAGTAATTGCTTACAGTCTGATCACATGTCTGTGCAGGGACATCACTGATGGAGAAGAAAATAGAGACTGGGGTAGGAATGGCAGGTGTTTGTGACTTTTTACTATTTTATGCCATTTTAAGCCTTTTAAAGAAAATTCTTAGCAGGACGACCCAAGAAAGTGACCGTTCTTATGTATCATTAAAATGTACAAGTTGTTTTCTGACAAGTGATTTCTATCCATTATTATGCAGTCATAGAAATTGTTTTGTATCATATTTGCACACTAGATACTCTTGAAATTAAATCTATCTTCCTTAACTCCCTGAGAATTGGCTCAGCATTCTTTATTTGCATTTAATTACAAAAAAGTTGTTCAATGGGAACCTGTCAGCAGGATTGTGGACGGTAACCTACAGACACTGTCAGGTAGGCACCGTTATACTGATTACAATGATACCTTGGTTGATGAAATCCGTCTTGTCGTTGTTTAATCTTTATTTTCAGTTAAGAGTTAATAATATACCCGTGCTGTGTGGCGGCCTGTGGGGGGTCTTCTTGTGGTGCTCTGATTATATATTCATAATGCAGACTGCTGACAGGCCACTGATCCCTCAATAACCAATGGATATCTGTACATGTTGAAGAAAAAAAAACCCTCCTGCAGGCAGGCGCCAGCCGTAGCTCCTGCACTGCAGTATAAACGCATGTTTACTGTATAGTTACTACATGTGGTTGAGCTTTTCCTGAGGTGTATAACAAAAAAATTTAAAATGTCCCCCTCCATTCCTGCACAGTAGCAGCTATCACCAAGTGCTGCTACTGTACAGGCGCTGACAGCACCATCTTGGAGGAGGAATTTTTTTTTTCTTGTCTAGCAAGATGGTGCCGCCGACGCCTGCGCAATAGCAGCTATTGGATCACAGCTATGTACACCGATAGATGCTACTGCGCAGGCACCGCGAACGGGTGACCTGTCAGCTGGCTGCATTATGAATACCTAATCAGAGTACCACATGAAGACTCTCCACAGGCCACCCGGAGCAACAGCTCCACAAGATGGATTTCATCACCAAGTATCATTGTAATCAGTATAACGGCGCCGAACTGACACTGTCTGTAGGTTACTGTGCACAATCCTGCTGACAGGTTCCCTTTAATCATGATACTGATAAGAATTTAAAAAAAAATATATTATTAGAGTTGAGCGACTTTTGGTTTTTTAGGGTCGCGTTTCGTTTCGTGAAACCCGAATTTTCCAAAAGTCGGGTCGAGAAAGATCGTCCGATAATAGGGAAAAGTCGGGGTCGTCCCGAAACACGAAACCCAATGTAAGTCAATGGGGAATAAAAGTCGGCAGTGAGAGGAGGACAGGAAACACACCAACAGTGCCCATTTGAATGCCAAAAGCATTAAATTCTTCTTACTTAAGCTTGTCAACCTTAATTAACTTCATAATACAAGTTACGCACTGAAAAATGGGGGTTATTTGGCTACAGACTGTGGGGGGGAGGGCTGGCTCCAGGTTTTCATGTGCCCTGGGCGAAAGAGCGCCCCTTTAACACATACCACAACTCATCATGCTCCGATACGGCAGAGAAATAGCGGTATAGTACAATGAAAAATACCTCACTTTTTACATCTCATGACGAGGCCCATCTATTTCTCCATACAGAATCATTGGTCCCATATAATGTTTGAAACAGTATATGATGAGCTCCACATAATGCTACAGTATATGTTGGTCCCCATGGATGAAGCTCTACTGTCTTATGGGCCCAAATAATGCTCCAAACATAATGGGCCCCATTTCTAATGCTCTAGTGTATAATGGGCCCTGTAAATGCTGCTCCAGTGTCTGATGTCCACCTTTGGAATGTTCCAGTGTATGGTGGGCCCCATCTATCATTCTCAGACGGTGTTAGGCCCAGTATGGATTGCACGTGATTGCACAAAGGTTAGAAAGGGTACCGTATCCCCAGATAACATGTATGGATAGCGTACACATTCAAAATATATGTCTCAGGAGGCAGGCTCAGACGGTGTTAGGCCCAGTATGGATTGCACGTGATTGCACAAAGGTTAGAAAGGGTACCGTATCCCCGGATAACATGTATGGATAGCGTACACATTCAAAATATATGTCTCAGGAGGCAGGCTCAGACGGTGTTAGGCCCAGTATGGATTGCACGTGATTGCACAAAGGTTAGAAAGGGTACCGTATCCCCGGATAACATGTATGGATAGCGTACACATTCAAAATATATGTCTCAGGAGGCAGACTCAGACGGTGTTAGGCCCAGTATGGATTGCACGTGATTGCACAAAGGTTAGAAAGGGTACCGTATCCCAGGATAACATGTATGGATAGCGTACACATTCAAAATATATGTCTCAGGAGGCAGGCTCAGACGGTGTTAGGCCCAGTATGGATTGCACGTGATTGCACAAAGGTTAGAAAGGGTACCGTATCCCCGGATAACATGTATGGATAGCGTACACATTCAAAATATATGTCTATACATCAGGAGGCAGGCTCAGACGGTGTTAGGCCCAGTATGGATTGCACATGATTGCACAAAGGTTAGAAAGGGTACCGTATCCCCGGATAACATGTATGGATAGCGTACACATTCAAAATATATGTCTCAGGAGGCAGGCTCAGACGGTGTTAGGCCCAGTATGGATTGCACGTGATTGCACAAAGGTTAGAAAGGGTACCGTATCCCCAGATAACATGTATGGATAGCGTACACATTCAAAATATATGTCTATACATCAGGAGGCAGGCTCAGATGGTGTTAGGCCCAGTATGGATTGCACGTGATTGCACAAAGGTTAGAAAGGGTACCGTATCCCCGGATAACATGTATGGATAGCGTACACATTCAAAATATATGTCTCAGGAGGCAGGCTCAGACGGTGTTAGGCCCAGTATGGATTGCACGTGATTGCACAAAGGTTAGAAAGGGTACTGTATCCCCGGATAACATGTATGGATAGCGTACACATTCAAAATATATGTCTCAGGAGGCAGGCTCAGACGGTGTTAGGCCCAGTATGGATTGCATGTGATTGCACAAAGGTTAGAAAGGGTACCGTATCCCCGGATAACATGTATGGATAGCGTACACATTCAAAATATATGTCTCAGGAGGCAGGCTCAGACGGTGTTAGGCCCAGTATGGATTGCACGTGATTGCACAAAGGTTAGAAAGGGTACCGTATCCCCGGATAACATGTATGGATAGCGTACACATTCAAAATATATGTCTCAGGAGGCAGGCTCAGACGGTGTTATTCCCAGCATGGATTGCACGTGATTGCACAAAGGTTAGAAAGGGTACCGTATCCCCGGATAACATGAATGGATAGCGTACACATTCAAAATATATGTCTCAGGAGGCAGGCTCAGACGGTGTTAGGCCCAGTATGGATTGCACGTGATTGCACAAAGGTTAGAAAGGGTACCGTATCCCCGGATAACATGTATGGATAGCGTACACATTCAAAATATATGTCTCAGGAGGCAGGCTCAGACGGTGTTAGGCCCAGTATGGATTGCATGTGATTGCACAAAGGATAGAAAGGGTACCGTATCCCCGGATAACATGTATGGATAGCGTACACATTCAAAATATATGTCTCAGGAGGCAGGCTCAGACGGTGTTAGGCCCAGTATGGATTGCACGTGATTGCACAAAGGTTAGAAAGGGTACCGTATCCCCGGATAACATGTATGGATAGCGTACACATTCAAAATATATGTCCCAGGAGGCAGGCTCAGACGGTGTTAGGCCCAGTATGGATTGCACGTGATTGCACAAAGGTTAGAAAAGGTACCGTATCCCCAGATAACATGTATGGATAGCGTACACATTCAAAATATATGTCTATACATCAGGAGGCAGGCTCAGACGGTGTTAGGCCCAGTATGGATTGCACGTGATTGCACAAAGGTTAGAAAGGGTACCGTATCCCCAGATAACATGTATGGATAGCGTACACATTCAAAATATATGTCTCAGGAGGCAGGCTCAGACGGTGTTAGGCCCAGTATGGATTGCACGTGATTGCACAAAGGTTAGAAAGGGTACCGTATCCCCAGATAACATGTATGGATAGCGTACACATTCAAAATATATGTCTATACATCAGGAGGAAGGCTCAGAGGGTGTTAGGCCCAGTATGGATTGCACGTGATTGCATAAAGGTTAGAAAGGGTACCGTATCCCCGGAAAACATGTATGGATAGCATACACATTCAAAATATATGTCTCAGGAGGCAGGCTCAGACGGTGTTAGGCCCAGTATGGATTGCACGTGATTGCACAAAGGTTAGAAAGGGTACCGTATCCCCGGATAACATGTATGGATAGCATACACATTCAAAATATATGTCTCAGGAAGCAGGCTCATACGGTGTTAGGCCCAGTATGGATTGCACGTGATTGCACAAAGGTTAGAAAGGGTACCGTATCCCCGGATAACATGTATGGATAGCGTACATATTCAAAATATATGTCTCAGGAGGCAGGCTCAGACGGTGTTAGGCCCAGTATGGATTGCACGTGATTGCACAAAGGTTAGAAAGGGTACCGTATCCCCGGATAACATGTATGGATAGCATACACATTCAAAATATATGTCTCAGGAGGCAGGCTCAGACGGTGTTAGGCCCAGTATGGATTGCACGTGATTGCACAAAGGTTAGAAAGGGTACCGTATCCCCGGATAACATGTATGGATAGCGTACACATTCAAAATATATGTCTATACATCAGGAGGCAGGCTCAGACGGTGTTAGGCCCAGTATGGATTGCACGTGATTGCACAAAGGTTAGAAAGGGTACCGTATCCCCAGATAACATGTATGGATAGCGTACACATTCAAAATATATGTCTATACATCAGGAGGAAGGCTCAGAGGGTGTTAGGCCCAGTATGGATTGCACGTGATTGCATAAAGGTTAGAAAGGGTACCGTATCCCCTCAAAACATGTATGGATAGCATACACATTCAAAATATATGTCTCAGGAGGCAGGCTCAGACGGTGTTAGGCCCAGTATGGATTGCACGTGATTGCACAAAGGTTAGAAAGGGTACCGTATCCCCGGATAACATGTATGGATAGCGTACACATTCAAAATATATGTCTCAGGAAGCAGGCTCATACGGTGTTAGGCCCAGTATGGATTGCACGTGATTGCACAAAGGTTAGAAAGGGTACCGTATCCCCGGATAACATGTATGGATAGCGTACATATTCAAAATATATGTCTCAGGAGGCAGGCTCAGACGGTGTTAGGCCCAGTATGGATTGCACGTGATTGCACAAAGGTTAGAAAGGGTACAGTATCCCCGGATAACATGTATGGATAGCATACACATTCAAAATATATGTCTCAGGAGGCAGGCTCAGACGGTGTTAGGCCCAGTATGGATTGCACGTGATTGCACAAAGGTTAGAAAGGGTACCGTATCCCCGGATAACATGTATGGATAGCATACACATTCAAAATATATGTCTCAGGAGGCAGGCTCAGACGGTGTTAGGCCCAGTATGGATTGCACGTGATTGCACAAAGGTTAGAAAGGGTACCGTATCCCCGGATAACATGTATGGATAGCATACACATTCAAAATATATGTCTCAGGAGGCAGGCTCAGACGGTGTTAGGCCCAGTATGGATTGCACGTGATTGCACAAAGGTTAGAAAGGGTACCGTATCCCCGGATAACATGTATGGATAGCGTACACATTCAAAATATATGTCTATACATCAGGAGGCAGGCTCAGACGGTGTCAGGCACAGTATGGATTTGACGGCCCAGATTACACAGCGGAGGAGCAGGGAGAGGTAAAGATTGCAAATGCTGGGGCCCTGCCCAAGCAAGGGGGGCCCACTCGTGGGCGTCGGTACTGGCACTGGGCCCCTCATAGTACAGTGGTGTGTCTGACGGCGGGTGTGCACCACCACCGTCAGAGACACTTGATTGCACTATGAGGGACCCTGTGCCAGTGCCCGCGCCCAAGAGTCGGCCTACCCACCTGTCCAGGGCAACGGCACTCGCACGGTGTCGTGCGCTAGGTGGTGACCCCGGCCATGGGGGGGGAGGCAGCACAGTTAGGGAGTTTTAGAAAGTGGCATATGTTGATGTTGGACATTCAGCTGATGCAAAAGGCGAAATAGGTGAAGTACCAGGAAGAGGTGGACCAAAGCAAGCCATTTTTCTGTCACCCTATGTGTCATCAGGGGAAGGTTGGACAAAATCCTTGGAAACCCATGCGTGGTTCATTTTAATGAAGGTTAGATCATCCACATTTTGGGTTGACAGACGGGTCCTTTTTTCTGTCAGGATTGATCCAGCTGCACTGAAGACTCTTTCCGATAGCACACTTGCAGCTGGGCAAGCGAGCTCCTGTAAGGCATATTGGGCCAATTCAGGCCAGGTGTCCAGTTTAGCGGCCCAATAGTCAAAGGGGAATGACCTGTGTGGGAGAACATCGATATGGGAGGAAAAGTAGTTTGTAACCATGGTTGACAACTGCTGTCTCCTGTCACTTTCCATCGATGCAGTATTACCAGTTGTGTGAGCGGTATTTGAAAAATCAGTCCACAACATTGTCATGAAACCCCTGTCTCCAACACCACTTCTGCTGTGTGCACCACGAACACCTCTGCCAAGCTGCCCCCGGCCCGCACGGCTCGTGTGAGAACCATCACCGCTGCTGTGTGCTGGGAATGCCTCAAGCAACCGATTTACCAGAGTTGCTTGTTTATTAGCCAATATTAGGTCAAGGTTCTCCTGTGGCATGTTGTTTTGCAATTTGCCTTTATAGCGTGGATCCAGGATGCTGGCCAACCAGTAGTCGTCATCGTTCATCATTTTGGCAATGCGGGGGTCCCTTTTTAGGATCCGCAAGGCATAATCTGACATGTGGGCCAATGTTCCCGGTGTCAATGATGCACTGCGAGTGCTGGGTGGAGGAGCACTTTCTGGCAAATCCACATCCCTCCAGTCACGCACAAACCCTGTACCAGACCTTGCCACGCCAACATTTTCACTTGCCCCACGAGATGCATCCTCCTCCCCTAAATAATCATCCCCATCATCATCCTCCTCCTCCTCTTCTTCCTCCACCTCGTCCAGGAGAGGTCCCTGAGCAGACAATGGCTGAATGTCATCAAGGATTCCCTCCTCCTCTTCCTCCTCATCAACATTGGCTGCAGACGCCTGCTCCTTAAGGTGCGTCAAAGTTTGCATGAGCAGACGGATAAGTGGGATGCTCATGCTTAGGATGGCGTCGTCTGCTCTTACCAGCCGTGTGCATTCCTCAAAACACTGAAGGACTTTACAAAGGTCTTTCAGCTTCGACCACTGCACACCTGTCAACTCCATGTCTGCTCTCAAAGTGCCTGGCCGTGTATCCTCCCACAAATGCATTATGGCCTGCCTCTGCTCGCACAGCCGCTCCACCATGTGCAGGGTGGAGTTCCACCTTGTTGCAATGTCGATAATGAGGCGGTGGTTGGGAAGGTGGAGCAATCGCTGCAGCTTCTGCATACGAACGGATTTTACAGGCGACCGGCGAATGTGCGCGCACAGTCTTCGCACCTTCTGGAGCAGGGCTGTTAACTCCGGATAATTTTTGAGGAAGCACTGCACCACCAGGTTCAAGGTATGAGCCAAGCAAGGTATGTGGCTGAGTTTTGAAAGGGCTATGGCTGCCACAAAATTACGGCCGTTATCACTAACTACCTTGCCTGCCTCAAGATGTACACTGCCCAGCCATGACTCAGTTTGTCGCTTCAAGTACTCGGCCAGCACCTCGGCGGTGTGTCTGTCACCCAAACACATCATCTGCAACACAGCCTGCTGACGCTTTCCACTAGCTGCTCGATACGGGGACACATCGTGTGCAACAGTGGCAGCTGCAGATGGAGTGCTCGTACGACTGCGCTCTGTGGACGAGCTTTCGCTTCTGGAGGAGGAGGAGGGTCGAACGCCTACAGCCAACTGTTTCCTATACCGTGGACTAGGCAGCACTGTCCCACCACCGCTGTCCCCTGTGGGCCCTGCATCCACCACATTAACCCTGTGCGCAGTGATGGACACGTAACGGCCCTGGCCATGCCGACTGGACCATGCATCAGTTGTGAGGTGCGCCTTTCCGCTCACTGACTGCTTGAGTGCATGGACAATGCGGTCTTTCACATGATGGTGGAGGGCTGGGATGGCTTTGCGAGAGAAGAAGTGGCGACTGGGTAGGTCATAGCGTGGTACTGCATAGGCCATGAGTTCGCGGAAAGCTGTGCTTTCCACCAACCGAAAGGGCATCATCTCAAACGAGATTAGTTTGGCAATGTGGGCGTTCAAACCCAGTGTACGCGGATGAGAGACTGAGTACTTTCTTGACCTACTCATAGTGTCTGGGAGGGTGAGCTGGACTTGAGAGCTGCATATGGTGGAAGTAGCGGTGGACAGGGCGGACTGAGAGAGGGTTGATGATGGTGATGGAGTTGGTGTTCTTTCTGATGGCCTAGAATCAGTCTTTTGTTGATATAACAGTGGGATTCCCTGACTGCTGTGGCCTTGCAACGACTCCTCAACATTTGCTGCTGTGCTAACCGGTGGGCTTACAGTGGGGGAAACAATGTAGCATTGCTGACTACCTTCGTTGTGATCAGTTGCACATGTGGCACTTGAGGTTTGGTGTTGTGTCCACGCTTGCAAGTGCATGCTGGTTAAATGTCTAAGCATGCAACTGGTATTCAAATTTTTCAGATTTTTCCCTCGGCTAAAGGTCTTTGCGCACTTCTTACAGATAACCTTGGCCTGATCATGAGGATTTTGTTCAAAAAAGTGCCACACTGCACTCTTCCTACTTTGGCAGACATTTTGCGGCCTAGCACGCTGTGATCTTTTGACCCTCTGGACAAGCTGTCCAGCAACTCTTTTGATGTTTGGAACCTGTCTTTGGAGTGCTCCGGGCCTGCCAGATAACAGCTGTTGCGATGTCGATGTCTGCTGTGGATGCTCCTCATCTGAGCTATTGGAAGCAGCACCCTCTTCCCCCAATGGATGCCAATCTGGGTCAACAACTGGGTCATCCATCACCTCCTCTTCTATGTCATGTGCACCTTCCTCTGTGTCACCGTGTATGGTGGTATAGTGTGCAGGAATGGGCACCTGAGTCTCATCAGGGTCAGAATCTGGCTCTGTACACTGCGAGGACAATGTAGTGCTCTGAGTGAATGTACCAGCAGAATCATCCATCAGCGGCTGTGCATCAGTGCACTCCATGTCAGATTCATCTTGGCCTGGGTAATTCACCATTTCACTTGATAATCCAGGCATGGTATGTGAAAACAGCTCCATGGAGTAATCAGTAGTATGGCCTGCATCATCCTTCAATCTTGGTTGGGGTAAAGGACACAAGGAAAGGTGTGGTTCATGAACATGAGCCTCCAATGACGACTCAGTGCTTTTACTTTTTACAACTGAAGAAGAGGAGGCGATAGAGCTGGAGGCTGAGTCAGCAATGTAAGACAAAACTTTTTCCTGATGCTCTGGCTTTAAAAGCGGTTTGCCAACTCCTAGAAAACTAAGCGTTCGAGGCCTTATGTAGCCAGACGATGACGCAGGGTCAGCACCTCCTGCATTCAGTCCTATTTTGCTCTTGCCACTACCATCAGATCCACCACCAACACCATCATTACCAGCTGCCAACCCCCGCCCAATTCCACGTCCTCTTCCACCAGCCTTCCTCATTTTTGGTAGAAATGTAGACAAAATCCAACAAACTATATAGTAATGTAAAACAAGGTACAAGGTGTCTATAGGACAGGGGAGATTTTGAATTTCTGCAGACACTTGTGGACACTGGACACTTTTGGATTGTGTGAGGCCCACTAATATCTGAGCGCTATGTGACAGGCTCGATGGCACAGCTGTGGCCAAAGTGACTAGAGGATAAGGGAGATTTTGAATCTCTGCACACACTTTTGGACACTGGATGGACACTTTTGGATTGTGTGAGGCCCACTGATATCTGAGCGCTATGTGACAGGCTCGATGGCACGGCTGTGACCAAAGTGACTAGAGGATAAGGGAGATTTTGAATCTCTGCACACACTTTTGGACACTGGACACTTTTGGATTGTGTGAGGCCCACTGATATCTGAGCGCTATGTGACAGGCTCGATGGCACAGCTGGGACCAAAGTGACTAGAGGATAAGGGAGATTTTGAATCTCTGCACACACTTTTGGACACTGGACACTTTTGGATTGTGTGAGGCCCAATGAATATCTGAGCGCTATGTGACAGGCTCGATGGCACAGCTGTGACAAAAGTGACTAGAGGATAAGGGAGATTTTGAATCTGTGCACACACTTTTGGACACTGGATGGACACTTTTGGATTGTGTGAGGCCCACCGATATCTGAGCGCTATGTGACAGGCTCGATGGCACAGCTGTGACCAAAGTGACTAGAGGATAAGGAAGATTTTGAATCTCTGCACACACTTTTGGACACTGGACACTTTTGGATTGTGTGAGGCCCACTGATATCTGAGCGCTATGTGACAGGCTCGATGGCACAGCTGTGACCAAAGTGACTAGAGGATAAGGGAGATTTTGAATCTCTGCACACACTTTTGGACACTGGATGGACACTTTTGGATTGTGTGAGGCCCACTGATATCTGAGCGCTATGTGACAGGCTCGATGGCACAGCTGTGACCAAAGTGACTAGAGGATAAGGGAGATTTTGAATCTCTGCACACACTTTTGGACACTGGACACTTTTGGATTGTGTGAGGCCCAATGAATATCTGAGCGCTATGTGACAGGCTCGATGGCACAGCTGTGACAAAAGTGACTAGAGGATAAGGGAGATTTTGAATCTCTGCACACACTTTTGGACACTGGATCGACACTTTTGGATTGTGTGAGGCCCACTGATATCTGAGCGCTATGTGACAGGCTCGATGGCACAGCTGTGACCAAAGTGACTAGAGGATAAGGGAGATTTTGAATCTCTGCACACACTTTTGGACACTGGACACTTTTGGATTGTGTGAGGCCCACTGATATCTGAGCGCTATGTGACAGGCTCGATGGCACAGCTGTGACCAAAGTGACTAGAGGATAAGGGAGATTTTGAATCTCTGCACACACTTTTGGACACTGGATGGACACTTTTGGATTGTGTGAGGCCCACTGATATCTGAGCGCTATGTGACAGGCTCGATGGCACAGCTGTGACCAAAGTGACTAGAGGATAAGGGAGATTTTGAATCTCTGCACACACTTTTGGACACTGGATGGACACTTTTGGATTGTGTGAGGCCCACTGATATCTGAGCGCTATGTGACAGGCTCGATGGCACAGCTGTGACCAAAGTGACTAGAGGATAAGGGAGATTTTGAATCTCTGCACACACTTTTGGACACTGGATGGACACTTTTTGATTGTGTGAGGCCCACTGATATCTGAGCGCTATGTGACAGGCTCGATGGCACAGCTGTGACCAAAGTGACTAGAGGATAAGGGAGATTTTGAATCTCTGCACACACTTTTGGACACTGGATGGACACTTTTGGATTGTGTGAGGCCCACTGATATCTGAGCGCTATGTGACAGGCTCGATGGCACAGCTGTGACCAAAGTGACTAGAGGATAAGGGAGATTTTGAATCTCTGCACACACTTTTGGACACTGGACACTTTTGGATTGTGTGAGGCCCAATGAATATCTGAGCGCTATGTGACAGGCTCGATGGCACAGCTGCGACAAAAGTGACTAGAGGATAAGGGAGATTGGATTGCTTTTAAAAAAGCAGTTTGCAGAGCAGTGGGTAAACAGCAATGCAGGAATGTCACGAAGCCTTAGAAGGCAGCCCAACAACCAACACCACTGATACACCACTTTATAGCCTCCCCTTGCACTGCACACACAATGACTGGTGTGTTGTGCAAGCCAAATTGCTAGCAGCAGAAGCAGTTTTTTTGTCTTCTCAGCAGGACAAAAAAAAAAAATTGGGATTGCTTTTAAAAAAGCAGTTTGCAGAGCAGTGGGTAAACAGCAATGCAGGAATGTCAGGAAGCCTTAGAAGGCAGCCCAATAACCAACACCACTGATACACCACTATATAGCCTCCCCTTGCACTGCACACACAGTGACTGGTGTGTTGTGCAGGCCAAATCGCTAGCAGCAGAAGCAGTTTTTTTGTCTTCTTCCCTGCCTAACGCTCTCCCTACAGAATCAGCAGCAACCTCTCCCTATACTAAGATCGGCAGAAGTAAGATGGCGGTCGGCTGCATGCCCTTTTATACCCCCTGTGACGCCCACCAAAGCAAGCCAATCACTTGCATGCCCTTCTGAAAGATGGTGGTGACCCGTGCCTATGTCATCACGTTGCCCACAGTGTCCGTGGATCCTGATTGGATGAAAAAGAGCGCAAAACAAACTTTTGAAAAGCGACTTTGGCGCGTAAGTCGCCGACCTCGTGGCCGACCTCATCCTAGGGTCGGGTTTCGTTTCATGAAACCCGACTTTGCCAAAAGTCGGCGACTTTTGAATTTTTTCGACTCGTTTCGCTCAACTCTATATATTATCATTCTATCTCTTCTATGTTTCTATGGTGCGCAGCTAATTTATTAAACAGGGTTGTCTGCTTAAAAATATTTTTGTAGGGTCACCTGACTAAAGGTTTATCACCCCAACTGACTGTAGAGAATGTGGATGGGAGGAGGTGGGGGATTGTGTTCAGTTCCCCCGATGCACAGGAATGAAACTGTTCTCCTTTAAATAACTTGAATTGTCAAGCCACCATACATAAAATGATGAACACCACATATGATCCCCACAGATCCCCATAATGATGGCCCACATACTTCCCCTACAAGTGAATGACAAAAAATATATGCTTATCACCTTGACCCTTCTCCCTGGCATGCTGTTACGGTCTTTGCTTTGCACTCAAAGGCACCATGGAAGGCATGAAATGATGAAGTATTCGCACCCGCTATGTGGAGACGCTCAAGTCATACAGGCTGAATTTTTGAAAATTGAGTCGTTGGCTCTCCTCCACTTGTCCACTGATATCTGCATCTTGAGGATCCCAAGTATTCAGACACTGGTGATATTTAGATGGAGGTGGGAGGATAGTCCACAGGCCATGGCTTCCAGTCCTAATGCTGTCCTGGCCTGTCGATAGTAACAGTCAGAGCGCCATATGTGGCCGGTGGGCTGCAGTTTGCCGTGGTCCAATCTAGCAGATCAGAGTGTTTGCAGCATGAAATATGCTTTCTATTCGCCTTTAACTGCTGAATTATGCATTACTACTAAATAAGACAGTAATGGTAGGTAATGGGCAACTGTAAAGAAAAAAATATTTGTTCTGTAACGCAGCTTATTTTCATACTTAGGGCTCAAATTGTTTTATTTATTTTGCAGAACCATAAATGTAACATTTTCCTTCTTCTGTAAAAAAGTTATGCTTCAATGGTACTTTTTAGGTACACATAATTAGTGATGAAAAATGGGTATAAAACAGCAATTTGGCCATTGATTGGGATCCTTTCCACACTGTAATACATGCAGTATAAATAACACTGTCTTATATGAGTTGTTACACATTCTGTTATACTAAATATGTATTTTTTAAGGGAATTTTTTTCTTTAACCTTTTAGATTATTTGGCAACAAAGATTTTTTTTACTGACTCACAAACTATTAATAGGCAAATACGTGTCAGATGTGGGGGCCTTTGTAAGGCTAACTGCTGCCATGACAACTGATCACGTCTTCTATCTTGTGCCAGCACCGACACCATTAAGTAACTGCAGGTTAGACTTGCTTACCATGACAAATGGGTTCAAAGGAATTTACAAGCACTGAAAAAAGGGTCTGATTTTTTTCTTTGAATTATCATAGTCCCACAGTATAGTAAATCCAACAAAGAACAATACAAATGTCTCTGTTTCTACTGTTCTCTATCTTAATAAAAATTTTATTAAAATAACTATCTTTATATCTCTCTCTCAGACAATGACCATTAATTAACTCCCTCTTAGTTTTATCTATATATATAAAGCTGCGTGTATGTGTGTATAAGTGTGTGTGTATCAAGCCCCGCCCCACATTATGGTGTCATAATGGTTGCCATGACGATGCTGATGTCATAATGGGTTCCAATGGTGACGGTTATGTCATAACAGTTGCCATGGTGATGATGATGTCTTAATAGGTTGCCATGGCGAAGATGATATCTTGTTGGGTACATGGGCATGGAACTATGGGATGGGATGGAGGATGTGTGATGGGTATATGGGCACCATGGGACTATGGGATGAAGGATATGTATGATGGGTATATGGGCACAGGACTATGGGATGGAGGATGTGTGATGGGTATATGGGCACTGGACTATTGGATGGCAGATATGTATGATAGATATACAGGCATGGGACTATGGGATGGCGGATATGTATAATGGGTACATGAGCACTCGACTGTGGGATGGAGGATATGTATGATGGGTATATGGGCACTGGACTATGGGATGCAGGATATGTATGATGAGAATATGGGCACAGGACTATGGGATAGCGGATATGTATGATGGTTATATGGGCAGTGGACTATGGGATGGAGGAAAATCATTATAATTTGTTATAACCAACCACAGTTAGTTACTATGCCCGGGCAACGCCAGGCTCTTCAGCTAGTATATAATATATATTATAACATATACAGTACTATGGAAATATTTTAAGCACCTGTGGAACAAATGCTGCTAAGTAAGAATGCTTTAAAAAATAGGCGTGTTAATAGATTATTTATATCAGTTAATCAAATGCAAAGTAAATGAACAAGAGAAATCTAATTCAAATCAATATTTTATGTAACCACTTTTTACTTACAAAACAGCATTTAACCCCTTTACCTCTAAGGGTGGTTAGCATGTTAATGACCAGGCCAATTTTTACAATTGACCACTGTCCTTTTATGAGGTAATAACTCTGGAACGCTTCCATGGATCCCGGTGATTCTGACATTGTTTTCTCGTGACATATTGTACTTCATGATAGTGTTAAAATTTCTTTGATATGAAGTGTTTATTTGTGAAAAAAAATGGAAATTTGGCAAAAAATTTTGAAAATTCTGCAATTTTCCAAATTTGAAATTTCATGCCCTTAAAACAGAGAAATATATCACAGAAAATAGTTAATAAATAACATTTCCCACATGTCTACTTTACATCAGCACAATTCTGGAACCAAATTTTTTTTTTGTTAGGAAGTTATAAGGGTTAAAATTTGATCAGCGATTTCTCATTTTTACAAGACCATTCTTTTTTAGGGCCCACATCACATTTGAAGTTACTTTGAGGGGTCTATATGATAAAAAAAATACCCAAACATGACACCATTCTAAAAACTGCACCCCTGAAGGTGCTCAAAATCACATTCAAGAAGTTTATTAAAACTTCAGGTGCATCACAGGAATTTTTGGAATGATTAAAAAAAAGAATATTAAACTTTTTTCTCAAAAAATGTATTTCAGATTCAATTTGTTTTATTTTACAAAGGGTAAAAGGAGAAGTTGGACCCCAAAAGTTGTTGTACAATTTGTCCTGAGTACACTGATACCCCACATATGCAGGTAGACCACTGTTTGGGTGCATCGGAGAGATTGGAAGGGAAGGAGTGCCGGTTGACTTTTCAATGCACAATTGGCTGGAATTGAGATCGGACGCCATGTCGCATTTTGAGAGCCCCTGATGTGCTTAAACAATGGAAACCCCTCACAAGTGACACCATTTTGGAAAGTAGACCCCTTTGGAACTTGTCGACATGTGTAGTGAGCACTTTGAACCCCCAAGTGCTTCACAGAAGTTTATAATGTAGAGCCGTAAAAATAAAAAATCTAATTTTTTTCACAAAATGATATTTTGCCCTCATTTTTTTATTTTTCCAAGTGTAACAGAAGAAATTGGACCCCAAAAGTTGTTGTGCAATTTGTCCTGAGTATGATGATACTCCATATGTGGGGGTAAACCACTGTTTGGGCGCATGGCAGAGCTTGGAAGGGAAGGAGCACCATTTGACTTTTTCAACGCAGAATTGGCTGGAATTGTGATCAGATGCATGTCGCGTTTGGAGAGCCCCTGATGTGCCTAAACAGTGGAAACCCCCCAATTCTAACTCCAACCCTAACCCTAATCCCAACCCTAACCCTAATCCCAACCCTAACGTTTAGCCCCAAACCAAACCCTAACTTTAGCCCCAACCCTAACCTTAACTTTAGCCCCAACCCTAACCCTAACTTTAGCCCCAACCCTAACCCTAACTTTTGCCATAACCCTAAACCTAACTTTAGACCCAACCCTAACCTTAATGGGAAAATGGAAATAAATACACTTTTTTTATTTTATTATTTTACCCTAACTGAGCTGGTGATAAATAGGGGTTTGATTTACTTTTTATAGCTGGTTTTTATAGCCGGTTTTTATGTTTGGAAGCTGTCACACACTAAAAGACACTTTTTATTGCAAAAAATAGTTTTTGCATCAACACATTTTGAGAGCTCTAATTTCTCCATATTTTGGCCCACAGAGTCATGTGAGGTCTTGTTTTTTGTGGGACAAGTTGACATTTTTATTGGTATCATTTTTTGGCACATAAGATTTTTTGTGATCGTTTTTTATTCCGATTTTTGGGAGGCAGAATTAACAAAAACCAGCAATTCATGAATTTCATTTGAGGGGGACATTTATACCATTCTGCGTGTGGAAAAATTGATAAACCAGTTTTATTCTTCTGGTCAGTATGATGACAGCGATATCTCATTTACATCTTTTGATATGTTTTGACGCTTTTATACAATAAAAACTATTTTATAGAAAAAATAATTACTTTTGCATCGCTTTATTCTGAGAGCTACAACTTTTTTATTTTTCCAGAGATGGAGCTATATTGTGGCTTGCTTTTTGCGGGACAAGATGACGTTTTCAGCGGTACCATGTTTATTTATATCCATCTTTTTGATCGTGTGTTATTCCACTTTTTGTTCGGCAGTATGATGATAATGCATTTTTTTTTGCCTTTTTTTTAATGGTGTTCACTAAAGGTGTTAACTAGTTGGACAGTTTTATAGATTAGGTCATTACGGACACGGCGATACTAAATATGTGTACTTTTATTGTTTAGATTAATTTTTTATTCAAATATTGGTTTAATGATGGAATAAATATAGTTTTTTTAATTATTATTTTTTAAATATTTTTACAATTATTTAATTTTTTTTTTATTTCATTCTAACTTTTACACCTTGTCCCACTATGCGACACTCATTTTGTGCAGGCTGATCGCTCATATGACATGCAGATCTGCATGCCATATAAGCTGTCAGCGCTGCAGTTTCTGTGCACTAACCTCTGAGACTTCCTGACATGCACTGCTAATGAGAAGAAGTCTCTGAGATCTGGTAACCCAGATGTCGTCATGGCGACATCGGTTACCATGGAAGCGATCGGGACCCAGCGTCATGCCGCAGGGTCTCCGATCCAAAGGCAGAGGGGCTGTCACAGCTGACAGCCCCTCTGCCTGCTCCCAGAATGCTGTGATCATGTTTGATCACTGAGTTCCGGGGGTTAAAGTGCCGGGAGCGGTCCGGGTTGGGTCACCTGGACAGGATAGTACGTCATATATCAGAAAGGGGTTAAAGAATCAGTTCTTCTAGGTATACTTGCAAACAGCTTTTAAAGAAACTCAACAGGGAGGTTCTTCCAAACATTGTGGAAAGCTAACCACAGATCTTCTGTGTATGTAGGATTGTGCAGATACCTGTCCTTTTAAATAACTAACACACAGACACGATGATGTTAAAATTTGGCTTTTGTGGGGGCCATCTTGTTCTTCTTTTCATTGAAGATAGTTCTTAATGTCGTTGGTTTTATATGTGAGGTCATTGTCAGGTTTCAGAATACATTTGAAACAAATCAAATGCCTTCCTGATGGTATTACATGATTGTCGTGGACAGTATCTACTTGCTTTTCTCAGTATTGAGGACATCATTAATCTTAACTAAATCTCAACTCCATTTGCAAACCCTGCATGAAACCTCCACCATTCTTCCCTGCTGCCCATAGACACACATTATTATACCACTCTCCAGCCCTTCTGGCTAACAAACTGCCTTTGGTATAGCCAAATAATTCAGATGTTGACTGATCAGTCCAGAGCACCAGTTGACATTTTTCTGTACCCTAGTTTCTATGTTTTGTCAATGGTTGAGTCACTTGACTGTGTTTCTATCGCAAAACTATGATTTTTGATCGTACTTTATTCAAGAATACCACTTCTGGCCAACTTCTCAAAACAATATATAGGTGTCACTGGATCAGCTCTCAGTTATAAGCTAATATCACTGCTGCAGTCTTTCAAGTTCAAAGAGAAGAAAGTATGAAGTACAAATGCATCACACAAAATTAGAATATCATCAAACAGTTAATTTATTACTGTTTTTCAATACAAAAATGAATCTCATATTAGATAGAGTCACTGCAGTGTGATCTATTTCAAGTGTTTATTTCTGTTAATGTTGATGATTATGGCTTACAACCAATGAAAACCCAAACGTCATTATCTCAGTATATTAGAATACTTTATAGCACCAGCTTGAAAAAATGATTTTAAAATCCGAAATGCTTGCTAACTGAAATGTATGTTCAGTAAATGCACTCAATACTTGGCCGGGGCTTCTTTGTCATTAATTACTGCATCAATGCGGCGTGACATGGAAGTGATCAGCCTGTGGCACTCCTGAGGTGTTATGGAAGCCCAGGTTGCTTTGATAGCAGTATTCAGCTTGTCTGCATTGTTCAGTCATTTTTTCAAGCTGGTGTTATAAAGTATTCTAATATACTGAGATAATGACTTTTGGGTTTTCATTGGCTGTAAGCCATAATCATCAACTTTAACAGAAATAAATACTTAAAATTGATCACTCTGTTAGTAAAAACTTTATATAATGTTTGAGTTTCACTTTTTGTATTGAAATGAAAAAAATGAACTTTTTGATGGTATTCTAATTTTGTGAGATGCCCCTGTATCTTTCATCTAAGTTTCCTTGATCAACCACTGCATCTATAGATCTATAGCCTTTAACATTGCCCATTTTGTGGTGTGCTCAATGCTTAGAAATACAGGCAGATATTGATCCATCAGGTAAATCCATTAGAGAGGCATGTGATTGAGTCCATATTTATGTTGTAGCAGGACAATGACTGCAAATATACTGTCAATGTCATTAACTCCTTCCCAACATTTGCAGTACACATAACTCATGTCAATCATGTGACCACCAAAACTAATTGAGCTGTGATCTGACAATTGTCACTGCTGTTTCTCTCAGCAGGGAACATGACAACTGTGCAACGCGGAGTGTTGGTGTGTCCCAGTAACTACAATCACTGTAATTGACAGTTCAATCCTGAACAGCCAGTCACAGTGTTTCTAAGTAGAGATGAGTGACTTTGCCTTTTTTCAGGTCGAGTTGGGTTTCACGAAACCCGACTTTCGCAAAAGTTGGGTCGAACGAAATCGGCCGATTATTGTGAAAAGTCGAAGTCCGACTGAAGCACGAAACCCAATGTAAGTCAATGGGGAAGAAAAGTCGGCAGTGAGTGGAGGACAGGAAACACACCTAGAGCGCCCATTTTAATGCCAAAAACATCAATTCTTATTCCTTAAGCTTGTCAACCTTAATTTACTTTATAATAATAGGCATTGAAAACTGGGGGTTATTTGGCTAAAGTTGTGGGGGGGTAGTGCTGGCTCCAGATTTTCGTGGTTCCAGGGCCAAAGAGTGTCACTGGGCTCCTTTAACACATGACACAATTCATGATCCTTTGATACGGCAGAGAAATAGCGGTACAGTACAATGAAAAATACTTCAATTCTTACATCACATGACTGATATCCATTTTAAATTCTCCAACAGCTCCAAAAACAGACAGTAGATTTCTCCATACCGTATTATGGCCACTGCATAGTGCGCCATACAGAGTAATGAGGCCCATATATTTCTCCATACAGAATCATTGGTCCCATATAATGTTCGATACAGTATATGATGAGCTCCACATAATGCTACAGTATATGTTGTTCACCATGGATGAAGCTCCAGTGTCTTATGGGCCCAAATAATGCTCCATATATAATGGACCCCATTTCTAATGCTCCAGTGTATAATGGGCCCTGTAAATGCTACTCCAGTGACTGATGTCCACCTTTGGAATGCTCCAGTGTGTGGTGGGCCCCAGATATCATTCTCCAAAGTATCATGCTCCCCAAAAATTGCTCCCAACCTTTAAAACAATTAAATAAGTCTCCTCGCTAAGGAATCCCTGTACTCTGGATTCCTCGTCGTCCCCATCTTCCATCTCTCTGCACTTGAACTGTTTAGGCAGAGGGCGTACAGACTGTGATGTCATCGCGCTCTTTGACCAGAATATCACTGTCAGGAAAAGTGTTTGGTTTCCGGGGGCAGTATGGTTGCAAAGCTGAACCTTAAAGGAATGTCCAGAAGGGCACCACCAGGAGTGGAGCCTGCGGCTTAATTGGACTCAACACGGGCAACCTCAACCATGCCATCCACAAAAAAGCTGCACAGATTGCAAGCTTAATTCCGTTAACGAACGAGGCTCAGGCATGCCCCCGTGGTCCGCGTCCAGCTTACTAGAGGGACACGCGAGGCTCTGGCACGCGAGATCAGCCAATAACAGGTCTGTCATTCCCTTACATGTCCAGGGCTGCACGCGTGCTACAATGAAAGGACCAGCGTGTATCGCTTACAGGTGCGGATAACATGCTAAACCCCATTAGTGATGGGGATCTGGGATTACAATTTTTCCCCGTGAGCAAGCATTTCCCAGTAAGTGCAGTTCAACTGTAATTCCGGAATTAGGCCTAAACGGCATTCCAGAAAGAATGTAAAAAAATTAAGTGTCCAAACCACAGTTGCTGTAGATTGCTTAACAGCTGGGCTCCTCTGATGAGTAGCACACAGTTCTTACATAAACAGGCGGCATAGCTTGGTTCACGGGTGGACAACTCTGCTGAGTAGCATACACAGTTACTAGGCCCAAAGTATTAAGTGGTGTAAATGCAGTCAAAAACTGGTTCTTTCATAAACAGGCGGCATAGCTCGGTTCATGGGTGGGCTCCTCTTCTGAGTAGCAGACACAGTTACTAGGCCCAAAAGGATTTTCAGGACAATATGCAGTAAAATATTATTAGAAACAAACACGATGTAGCTCCTTCTCAGGTGTACTACACCGCTGGCTACCAGACACCGCTGCTATGCCCTAGAACTGTCTATTATCATTGAAAACCATTATTAATGTGAATAAAAAGATACACTTTTGTTTATCAAGATGTTCTCGAACGGAAACTCGAACAGCCGAATTTTAATCAAAGTGTTGCAGTTCGACGAACGGATCTAACACCGCCCAAAACAGCTAGAATTTGAACTTGGCCAACAGTTCCACTCAAACACCACTCATCTGTAATCAGGAGGCAGACTCAGACTGTCTCAGGCACAGTATGGATTCGACAAGATTGCAGAAAGTTGAGAAAGGGTACAGTATCACCGCATAACAGGTATATATAGCATAGTTTAAACATTTAAAATCTCCATGTTTATTTCTGGAGTCTGACAAAGACACTCACTGCCTCAGTATGGATTAGACAACAATCTAAAAAGTATAAAAAAGGAAATGTTTTTGAAGCGTACACCAGTATACACTGTCGGTGTATTTTTAAATCTTCATATATATTTCTGTCTCAGTAAGACAGTCCAGATTCTCCGCAAGAGGAAACGAGATGGATAAAAGTACAGACATAAAGTCTAGTGATTGCTGAAATTTAGGAATTACTAATCACGGGAAAAACTCCCCGGAGAATTCTCAGAGGCGATGCTGACCCTCAATTACTTTGTGTGTGGAGACAGCGAAAACAGTTTTTTGTGAAGAAAGGGTTGCTGTATCACAGTACCATTGATCCCATCACCGTTACTCATCTCCATCAAATTTTGATCACAGGGAGAGATGTAGACATGGTCCTCACTGCCTATCATCATCTGTCAGGTAACTTTGGAGTGCAAAAGACAGAAGCCACAGGCTGTAGGCGATTCTATTGGATTGGCATAAGAGGGCACATTTAAAAATGTGGGCAGGAATGTCACACGTCTGTGAGTAGGAAAACTGTGAAAGCTGATGATAAACCACCACTGCATCTCATTGTGAGTCGACGTCCATAAGAAATGGAAGCCATTGATCATCTTAAGCTAGAGCCCGGCCTGCAGGACAGGGCATAGCTACGTCTTAACCATCATCTATCAGTTCACCAAATTTGTAGTGGCAGTCCCAGGGAAGGATTTGACAGCCCAGACTACACAGCGGAGGAGCAGGGAGAGGTAAATACTGCAAATGCTAGGGCCCTGCCCAAGCAAGGGGGGCCCACTCGTGGGCGTCGGTACTGGCACTAGGCCCCTCATAGTACGCCTGTGTGTCTGACAGCGGGTGTGCACCCCCACCGTCAGAGGCACTTGATTGCACTATGAGGGACCCTGTGCCAGTGCCGCGGCGCCCAAGAGTCGGCCCACCCACCTGTCCAGGGCAATGGAACTCGCACGGTTGCGTGCGCTAGGTGGTGACCCCGGCCATGGGGGGGAGGAAGCCCAGGTAGGGAGGTTTAAAAAATGGCATATGTTGATGTTGGACATTCAGCAGCTGCAAATGGAGGAATTGGAGAAGTCCGAGGAAGAGGAGGACAAAAGCGAGCCATTTTTCTGGCAACCTATGTGTCATCAGGGGAAGGTGGGAAAAATCCTTTGAAACCCATGCATGGTTCATTTTAATGAAGGATAGATCATCAACATTTTGGGTCGACAGACGGGTCATTTTTTCTGTCAGGACTGAGCCAGCAGCACTGAAGACTCTTTCCGACAGCACACTAGCAGCAGGGCAAGCGAGCTCCTGTAAGGCATATTGTGCCAATTCAGGCCAGTCATCCAGTTTAGAGGCCCAATTGTCAAAGGGGAATGACCTGTGAGGCAGAACATCCATATGGGATGAGAAGTAGTTTGTAGCCATAGTTGACAACTGCTGTCTCCTGTCACTTTCAATCGATGCAGTATTATCAGTCGTGTGAGCGGGACTTGAAAAATCAGTCCACAACATGGTCATGAAACCCCTGTCTCCAATGCCACTTCTGATGTGTGCAGCACCAACACCTGTTCCAAGTTGCCCCCGGCCCCTACGGCTCGTGTGACAACCATCATCGCTGCTGTGTGCTGGGAATGCCGCAACCAACCGGTTTACCAGAGTTGCTTGTTTGTTAGCCAATATTAGGTCAAGGTTCTTCTGTGGCATGATGTTTTGGAATTTGCCTTTATAGTGTGGATCCAGGATGCTGGCCAACCAGTAGTCATCATTGTTCATCATTTTGGCAATGCGGGGAACCCTTTTTAGGATCTGCAAGGCATAATCAGACATGTGGGCCAATGTTCCCGGTGTCAATGATGCACTGCGATTGCTGGGTGGAGGAGCACGTTCAGGCAAATCCACATCCCTCCAGTCACGCACAAACCCAGTACCAGACCTTGCCACGCCAACATTTTCTCTTTCCCCACGAGAAGCATCCTCCTCCCCTAAATAATCAACCCCATCATCATCCTCCTCCTCCTCTTCTTCCTCCACCTCGTAACACGACAGTTCCCTGAACAGACAATGGCTGACTGTCATCAAGGCTTCCCTTCTCCTCTTCCTCATCATCCTCGGCTGCAGACGCCTGCTCCTTGATGTGCGTCAAAGTTTGCATGAGCAGACGCGTAAGTGGGATGCTCATGCTTATGATGGCGTCGTCTGCGCTTACCAGCCGTGTGCATTCCTCAAAACATTGAAGGACTTTACAGAGGTCTTTCAGCTTCGACCACTGCACACTTGTCAACTCCATGTCTGCCCTCAAAGTTCCTGCCCTTGTATCCTCCCACAAATGCATTACAGCCTGCCTCTGTTCGCACAGCCGCTCAACCATGTGCAGGGTGGAGTTCCACCTTGTTGCAACGTCGATAATTAGTCGGTGCTTGGGAAGGTGGAACAATCGCTGCAGCTTCTGCATACGACTGGAGTGTACAGGCGACCGGCGGATGTGCAAGCACAGTCTTCGAACCTTATGGAGCAGACCTGTTAACTCCGGATAATTAGTGAGGAAGCACTGCACCACCAGGTTCAAGGTATGAGCCAACCAAGGTATGTGTCTGAGTTTTGAAAGGGCTATGGCTGCCACAAAATTACGGCCGTTATCACTAACTACCTTGCCTGCCTCAAGATGTAGACTGCCCAGCCATGACTCAGTTTGTCGCTGAAAGTAGTCGGCCAGTACCTCCGCCGTGTGTCTGTCGCCCAAACACATCATCTGCAACACAGTCTGCTGACGCTTTCCACTAGCTGATCGATAGTGGGACACATCGTGTGCGCCACTGTCAGCTGTGGATGCAGTGCTCGTGCGACTGTGGACGAGCTTCTGCTTCTGGAGGAGGTGGAGGGTCGAACGCCTACAGCCAACTGTTTCCTATACTGTGGGCTAGGCAGCACTGTGCCATTACAGCTGTCTCCTGTGGACCCTACATCCACCACATTAACCCAGTGCACAGTGATGGACACGTAACGGCCCTGGCCATGCATACTGGACCATGCATCAGTTGTGAGGTGCACCTTTCCACTCACTGATTGCTTGAGTGCATGGACAATGCGGTCTTTCACATGAAGGTGGAGGGCTGGGATGGCTTTGTGAGAAAAGAAGTGGCGACTGGGTAGGTCATAGCATGGTACTGCGTAGGCAATGAGTTCGCGGAAAGCTGCGCTTTCAAACAACCGATAGGGCATCATCTCTAACGAGATTAGTTTGGCAATGTGGGCGTTCAAACCCAGTGTATGCGGATGAGAGGATGAGTACTTTCTTATCCTACTCATAGTCTCTGGTAGGGTGAGCTGGACTTGAGCGATACATATGGTGGCACTAGCGGTGGACATGGCGGCCTGAGAAAGGGTTGATGATGGTGATGGAGTTGGTGTTCTTTCTGATGGCCTAGATTCAGTCTTTCATTGCAATAACAGTGTGATTCCCTGACTGATTTGCCCTTGCGACGACAACTCAACATTTGCTGCTGGTGGTGTGCTAACCGGTGGACTTACAGTGGTGGAAACAATGTAGCCTTGCTGACTACCTTCTTTGGGAGCAGTAGCACATGTGGTACGTGAGTTTTGGTAGTCCATCCACGCTTGCAAGAGCATGGTGGTTAAATGTCTTAGCATGCAACTGGTACTCAAATTTCTCAGATTTTTCCCTCGGCTAAAGGTCTTTGCGCACTTCTTACAGAAAACCTTTGCCTGATCATTAGGATTTTGTTCAAAAAAGTGCCACACTGCACTCTTCCTACTATGGAAGACATTTTGAGGCCTTGCACGCTGTGCTATTTTGACCGTCTGGCCAAGCTGTCCAGCAACTCTTTTGGTTTTTGTAACCCATTTTTGGACTGCTCCGGGCCTGCCAGATAACAGCTGTTGCGATGTCGATACCCTCTACCACCAATGGATGCCAATCTGGGTCAACAACTGGGTCATCCATCACCTCCTCTTCAATGTCATGGGCACCTTCCTCTGTGTCACCGTGTATGGTGGTATAGTATGCGGGAAGGGGCACCTGAGTTTCATCTGGTTCAGATTCTGGCTCAGTACACTGTGAGGACAATGTAGTGCTCTGAGTGAATGTACGAGCAGAATCATCTATCAGTGGCTGTGCATCAGTACACTCCATGTCAGATTCATCTTTGCCTGGGTAATTCACGATTTGACTTGATAACCCAGGCATGGTATGTGAATACAGCTCCATGGAGTAATCTGTAGTGTGGCCTGCCGCATCCTTCAATTTTGTTTGGGGTGAAGGACACAAGGAAAGGTATAGTTCATGAACATGAGCCTCCAATGATGACTCAGTGCTTTTATTTTTTAAAACTTCAGAAGAGGAGGCGATAGAGCTGGAGGCTGTCAGCAATGTATGCCAAAACTTGTTCTTGAAGCTCTGGCTTTAAAAGCGGTTTACCTACTCCCAGAAAAGGGAGCCTTCGAGGCCTTGTGGAGCCAGACAATGATGCAAGCTCAACACCTCCTGCATTAGGTGCTATTTTGCTTTTGCCACTATCAGCAGATCCACCACCAACACCAACACCATCATTATCAGCTGCCAAACCCCGCCCACTTCCACGGACTCTTTCACAACACTTCCTCATTTTTGGGGAAAATGTACCCAAAAAACCACCAACTATATGGTATTGTTAAACAAGGTACTAGGTGTATATAGTAGTGGGGAGAATTGGAATCTCTGTAGACTTCAGGACACATTTGGATTCTGTCAGGCCCTGTTTATTTTACACTGCAATGTGACAGGCAAATTCTGGATGGTGTAATAAAGGTGGATAGAGGACTGTGGAGAATTGGAATCTCTGTAGACTTCAGGACACAGTTGGATTCTGTCAGGCCCTGTTTCTATAACACCGCAATGTGACCATCAGAAATTGCCTAGTGTAAGACAAACAACAAGGTGTATATAGAATTGGGCAGAATTGGAATCTCCCTAGAGTGTAGGTCTGTTAGAACGGACAAACTCCTCGGCTTTTCCTTACAGAGTCACACACTTAGATAGCTTCAATTTGGCCGTGATAACAGCCGTTACATGGTACTGAGAGAGAAGCGTGCACGTACACCGCTGTACAGTGTATGTAAAATTGTCAAGCTCCATGTTTTTGTATACGGACTGACACACGCTGTCTCTCTCTAGTTTTGAATGTAATCAAACAGCAAATATACTAAACTATTTGAAAACGGACAAAACTGTAAGGTGTAGGTCTGTAAGAACGGACAAACTCCTCGACTCTTCCTCATAGAGTCACACACGTAGATAGCTTCAATTTGGCCGTGATAACAGCCGTTACATGGTACTGAGAAAGGAGCGTGCATGTACACCGCTGTACGGTGTATGTAAAATTGTCAAGCTCCGTGTTTTTGTATACGGACTGACACAGGCTGTCTCTCTCTAGTTTTGAATGTAATCAAACAGCAAATATACTAAACTGTTTGAAAAACGGACAAAACTATAAGGTGTAGGTCTGTAAGAACGGACAAACTCCTCGACTTTTCCTTATAGAGTCACACACGTAGATAGCTTCAATTTGTCCATGATAACAGCCGTTACAAGGTACTGAGAGAGGAGCGTGCACGTACACCGCTGTACGGTGTATGTAAAATTGTCAAGCTCCGTGTTTTTGTATACGGACTGACACACGCTGTCTCTCTCTAGTTTTGAATGTAATCAAACAGCAAATATACTAAACTGTTTGAAAAATGGACAAAACTATAAGGTGTAAGTCTGTAAATATGGACAAACTCCTCGACTTTTCATTAGAGTCACACATGTAGATAGCTTCAATTTGGCCGTGATAACAGCCATTACACGGTACTGAGAGAGGAGCGTGCACGTACACCGCTGTACGGTGTATGTAAAATTGTCAAGCTCCGTGTTTTTGTATACGGACTGACACACGCTGTCTCTCTCTAGTTTTGAATGTAATCAAACAGCAAATATACTAAACTGTTTGAAAAATGGACAAAACTATAAGGTGTAGGTCTGTAAGAACGGACAAACTCTTCGACTTTCCTTACAGAGTCACACACGTAGATAGCTTCAATTTGGCCATGATAACAGCCGTTACACGGTACTGAGAGAGGAGCGTGCACGTACACCGCTGTACGGTGTATGTAAAATTGTCAAGCTCCGTGTTTTTGTATACGGACTGACACACGCTGTCTCTCTCTAGTTTTGAATGTAATCAAACAGCAAATATACTAAACTATTTGAAAACGGACAAAACTATAAGGTGTAGGTCTGTAAGAACGGACAAACTCCTCGACTTTTCCTTATAGAGTCACACACGTAGATAGCTTCAGTTTGGCCGTGATAACTATACGGTGTGTGAAAAAATGAACGCTCACTACCTCACCAGGACAAAACAATACAATTTGGATTGCTCTTTAAAAAGCAGTTTGAACACCAGTGTGCACACAGCAATGCAGCTAGCCTTTAAAGGCTGGCTAATCACCACCAGTGCTGCTGCACAAGAGCAAAAATCTTCATGTTTCACTGCACAGTAACTACAGTGAAAAGCGCTAGCAGCAGAAGAAGTTTTTTTTTTTCTTTTTGCCTTCCTAACACTCTCCCTACAGAATCAGCAGCTGCAGCAGCTCTCCCTATTCTGAGATCAGCATGAGTAACATCGCGGTCGGCGTCCCCGTCCTTTTATACCCCCTGGGACGCCACACAAAGCAAGCCAATCACTTGCATGCCCTTCTCCAAGATGGTGGTGAACGCTGCCTATGTCATCACGTTGCCCACAGTGTCAGTTCTTCCTGATTGGCTGAAAAGGGCACTAAAGCATCTTTTGAAACGCGACTTTGGCGCTAAAGTCGCCGATCTCGTGGCCGACCTCATGCTGCGGTCGGGTTTCGTTTCATGAAACCCGACTTTGGTGAAAGTCGGCGACTTTTTAATTTTTTCGACCCGCTTCGCTCAACTCTAATCGACAGACAAGATGGAGGACCTGCTGAAACATCTGGTTCAGTCACAGCAGCAACAGCAAGAAAACAATAGGCTATTATTACTGCAGATCCAGCAGAGCCAGCAGGAACAGTGGCAGCAGATGCAGCTTCTAGCGACCGCCATCCAGGGCAGGACGAGCACCCCAATCCCAAGTCTGGCTGATGACGTCCACGGCCAGAAGGTGGTAAGACATACATTGCAGAAAATGACCCCCAAGGATGACGTTGAGGCCTTCCTGATGGTGTTTGAAAGGGTCGCCGAGAGGGAAAACTTCTGCCAGAGCAGTGGGCAGAGGTACTGGTGATATACTTGACAGGGAAATCCCAGAAGGAGTAGTATGACTTAACTTTGCAGGACTCCAAAGAGTATCACAAGATAAAAACTAAGATTCTTGCATGCTTGGGGGTGACACTGACTGGCAAGGCACAGCGGATTCACCACTGGGCTTATAATGAGGACAAACCGCCTCGCTCCCAAATGTTCGACCTGTTGCATCTGGTCCAGAAGTGGCTGCAACCAGAGTCCTCCTACACCTGTGCAGATGGTAGAACGGGTGGTGATGGACCGGTTTGTGCACTCCCTGCTGAGTCCTATACAGACTTCGGTTGCCCAGGGTGATCCACAAAATGCCAATGAACTGGTCGGACTGGTCAAGACATACCAGGGGATTGAAGGTTCCTTGGGAAGGCAGCCCACTCCATATTGGGGAGTCCCAACAGGGGGCAGAGTCCCAAAAGTGGGTGAGGTGTCCAAGGTCAAAAAAGGCGGGGGAGGTGGTTCCCAAGATCCCTACAGGTGATGTTATTGGCTGGAGGTGCCACAGGCCAGGACATATAGCCCCCGTTATCCCATGACCACTGAGCCTGGCCAATGGACTGCAGCACAGGATGGCGCTGCTCTTATTTTGCCTATCTGGCCAGCAGTGCTGTTCCCCAAATGGGAGAGGGGCAGCAGGCTTGCCCCGTGACAGTAAACAGGGTACAAGTGACTGGTTTGCTGGACTCGGGAAGTTTGGTAACCCTAGTGAGGTCCACAATTCCACATCAGTTGATTTCTGGAAAGAGGTGATGCGAAGGACTACACTGTGGCCCACGTGGTCATAAACACAACCTGTGGCACCGAGGCCCATGAAGTCGGCGTGGCCAAGAACCTATTATTATAGGGCGGGACTTTGTGTTCTTTTGGGACTTTGTGAGGAAAAGGGTGGATGTCTGGTTGCCTGAACAACAGCCAGATCGCTTCAAAAGAAATCTCGTTGCAGACGGCAGACGACAGGTTTCTGTTGTGTGTGCTTATTGGCGTTGAGGATGAGCCAGCATCCACTGAGGCCAATGTCCCTGAGCTGGAGATGTCCGAGGGAAACTTTGGGGCTGCCCAACTCAGGGACTTAACTCTAAAAGGTCCCTTTGAAAATGTAACAACACTTAATGGTGTTGCTCAAGAGCTGGGGGTTGACACTCGATACCCACATTTTGCCATGAATTGGAAGATGATATCTCACGTCACCAAGCTGAGAGGGGAGATAATTGAGTAATTATTGGTGCCAAGGCCATACAGACAGAGTGTTAGACATGGCCCATACAAATGTGTTGGGTGGTCACCTGGGCATAGAGAAAACCCAGGAACGGACCCTCCAGAGGTTCTACTGGCCTGGTTGTCACCATGATATTGTAAATTTCTTGCCAGCTGACATCCCCAGTGGCCCATTTTCGTAGCCCCTTGGTGCCATTGCACTTTATTGAGGTACTGTTTGATCGCATAGCCATGGATCTAGTAGGACCCCTGATTAGATCCACCAGAGGGCATCAGTATATCCTGGTGACACTGAACTATGCTACACGGTACCCAGAGGCCATTCCACTACGTAACTCCTCCGCCAAGTGTATCGCCCGAGAGATGGTCCATGTCTTCTCTAGAACGGGGTTGCCTAAAGAGATCCTGACTGACCAAGGGACCCCTTTTATATCAAAGGTGATGAAAGAGTCGTGCAAAACCCTGCAAATCACACAACTCCTGACTTCAGTCTACTATGCACAGATGGATGGCTTGGTAGAAAGATTCAATAAAACCTTGAGGGCCGTAGAGAAAGACAGGAGGGACTGGGACTGTCTACTACCGTACCTCCTATTCTCCATCCGAGAAGTACTGCAGGCCTCTACTGGGTTCTCTCCTTTTGAACTGTTGTATGGCCGACACCCTCGTGGTCTCCTCGATGTAGCAAAAGAGACATTGGAGGCGAAGTCTACACCTTACCTAGTGTAATCGAGCATGTGGCTCAAATGCAAAAGAGGATTGCCAAGGTGATGCCACTCGTGCGAGAACACCTCCTCAAAACACAGGAGGTGGAGTCGAGGGACTACAATAGGTCGTCACGGGTAAGACACTTCAACCCTGGCGATTGAGTACCGGTGCTGGTACCTACGGTAGAGACCAAATTCCTGGCCAAGTGGCAAGGTCCTTGTGAGGTAGTGAAGAAAGTTGGGGAGGTCAACTACAAAATCCACCAACCAGGGAGGCAGAAGCCCTACCAGGTGTACCACGTGAACCTATTCAAACCATGCAGGACAGAGTACCTGAGGAAGCCACTTGCTTGCTGGCCAAGTCCAATGTCAGTGCAGAGGATGTCAAGGTGGCAGACACCTTATCCCCATTGCAGAAGCAGCAGTGCCGGGAGTTGCTGCAAAGGATCAAAGACCTGTTCTCAGAACATCCATGGTGTATGAAGGTTATAAAACATGAGGTCTTGATGGAGCCTCAGGTCTGGGTCAACATGAAGCCATATCGGATTCCGGAACCTCGTCGGGAGGTAATCTCGAAGGAAGTAAAGAAGATGCTGAGCCTTGGAGTTATCGAGGAATCCAAGAGTAGCTGTCCAGTCCAATAGTCTTGGTGCCGAAGCCCAATGGGGAATGGAGCAATGACTATAGGATGCTGAATGAAGTCTCCAAGTGCGATGCTTACCCAATGCCCCGGAAATTCATCCAAAATTATTCTGTAGTTGTGAAACCCCTTACTGACATGATAAGCAAGAGGTCCTGCAGTCTTTTTCCTCCGTAAAGAGCTGTTTTGCCACAACCCCTTTACTCAGTCAACCTGATGTTTCCCAACCCTTTGTCATGGAGGTTGATGCGTCGGAGGTGGGGGTGGGGCTGTGTTGTCTAGGGTTTGTCCATGGGTAAATGGCATCCATGAGCTTTCTTTTCTAAGAATTTATCTTCAGCTGACAGAAATTATGGCATGGGCAATAGGGAACCTTTTGCTATTATATTGACATTTCAAGAATGGCGACATTTGTTGGAGGGGGCAGTGCATCCCATTACTGTTATTATTGACCATAAGAACCTCTCATATCTTCAGTCTGCTAAACGTATCAACCCTAGGCAAGCTACATGGTCCCTGTTTTTTACTAGGTTCAAATTTGTTGTCACTTTCAATTCAGGGGTCAAAAATGTCAAGCCTGATGCTTTGTCCCAGAGTTTCCTTGGTGGTGGTAACCATGAGAACCCTGCACCGATTTTGCAAAGGGGGTAGTAATTTCGGCATTGCTCCCTGAGCTGGAGGGTGAGATGTTGGAGGCCAATCTAATCTGCACCACAAAGTAATTAAGAAACATAACTCTGTGCTTGATGTTCATCCAGGTGGTAAGGCAATGGCGGACTTAATTTCTCATCGTTTTTGGTGGCCGGGATTAAATCGGGATGTGGTTGAACACGTAACTGATGTAGTATCTGCGTGCGTTCTAACATATAGCATATCCGTCCATGTGGTACTCTTCTTCCACTACCTATTCCTAGCAGGCCATGGACACACTTGTTCATGGATTTTTTTTACTGACCTGCCAGTATCTGCAGGCAAGACTGTGGTTTTGGTGGTTGTAAATAGGTTCAGAAAGATGGTTCATTTTGTCACATTACCAGCACTTCCGAATGCCAAGATTATTGCTCAGATGTTTATAAATGAGATTGTGAAGCTTCACAGGGTTCCTTCCAATGTGGTGTCAGATGGGGGGAGCCAATTTGTTTCTAAGTTCTGGAGGGCATTCTGTTCTCGGCTGGGGGTGCAGCTGTCCTTTTCCTCTGCCTTTCATCCCCAGTCGAATGGACAGAAACAGTGCATTAATCAGAATTTGGAGACTTACCTTAGCCGTTTTGTCTCCAAGAATCAGGAGGATTGGGCATCCTACTGACCACTGGCAGAATTTGCTATTAATAATCATCAGGAGTCTACCGATAAGACACTGTTCTTTGGTGCATACGGATACCATCTACAGTTTGGTACTTTAACAGGGGGGCTTCAGAAGTTCCTGAGGAGGAATGTTTTGCTTTGTCACTTTTAGGTTCTGAGCAATTTGAAGATCATGGGAGACAGGTACAAATGTATGACTGACAGAAAATGCTTGCCAGGTCTGGACCTGAATGTCAATGACTTTGTGTGGTTGTCTACTTGGAATATCAAGTTGATTGTTTCTTCCTGGAAGTTGGGTCCTAGATTTATTGGCCTAGATTTTAACTGCCATCTTTAATCCAGTAGCGTTTCGTCTTGAGCTAATCTAGGCCCTTAAGATCCACGTCTTTCACAGTTCTCTGCTCAAGAAATATGTGGAACATCTTGAGTACTCACCCCTACCAATACCCCCAATAATAGTTGATGGTAATCTAGAGTTTCAGATTTTGAGGATTGTAGATTCTCACATCCAACATCATTCCCTAGAATACTTGGGTCATTGCAAGAGTTGTGGCCCAGAGGAAAGAATATGGGTTTCAGCATCAAAGGTAAATGCCCCCAGGCTGGTTCGTTCATTCCACACCTCTTATCCTGAAAAACCTGGTCCTAAGTGTCCAGGGGCCACTCGTAGAAGGTGACCGCTGTCACAGGTGTGTCAGATGCTAAAGACAGTTGCTTTGCGTCTGGCCGCAGAAGGTCTCTACGTTTGGCATTGCAGACAAATGTTTAATCCGTCTGACTTTAGGACCCAAAGGCAACCTCCCTCTGGCTCTAATTGACACACCTGGACCTGGGTTTTTATAGACTCTCAGTCTGCTTCAGGGAGTCGCTGGTGATATTCACATTTTACCTTTGTGAAGGCTTGGAGCTATAGCAGCCAGCATACGTCATCTCTGGTGCTGTTGAAAGACATTTAGTGTTATCTCTCTGGAGTCTACTCAAGCTAAGTTGCTTCCCCCTTGTCTCCATACTTGTCTTTAGTGTAAAGTGGGCACTGACCAGTGCTCATCCCCCTTCAGGGCCTAGCTCTAGGGATATACAGGGCTTAGGTTCCTGCTCAGCGATTGATGTGAAACCAATATAGGGATGGTAACCCTAACCCTATGGCCTCCTTTCACCTTTCCCTAGCATTTGTGCTTCCTTCCCCTCTTTCCCTCGTGGTGCACTTAGTCTTCCCACACTGTATGACACATGGAGGGAGTTGATCTCTCTGATCAAGTCCTCCAGCCATACAGTGCCATGAGAAATGCCAAGGTGTGGTACAAGAAGATGGCTGTGTACATTTTACAGATGGCAATGTACAACACTTTCGTGCTATCATGATGTGCAGGCCAGACCAGTACTTTCCTTCAGTTCCAGGAAGTAGTGATCAAAGTCCTAATATTTGGCAATCAGGAAAGAGCAGGTCCTAGTACTTCTGGAACTGAAACTGCCAATGTAGTACTGGGCCAACATTTTCCAGATACGGTCCCTCAAACTGCAAAGAGAAGGATGCAAAAAAGGTGCAAAATGTATTACAGAAGGGGTATATGAAAGGACACCATTTATCAGTGTGCCACCTGCCCAGCCATCCATTGCCCAGTGGGCCAGAAGTACAGCCATATCAGTATGGATAAGCAGATGGCTCTATAATGTTGCTGCTTACTGCATGGGCAGATGCCCTCGGGTCTAGGGCGAAACGGATGAGGGAACTCCTAAGCGTAGTAAGTCTGAACAGGGTGGATGATGCGTTACCGCAAGAGATGGTACAACCCGGGCACATACTGAAAGCTGCAGGAAAAAGTGCTGGGAAAGTGGAGAATGTGGACTGTATAGCACCCTAAGCTGATGTTGTATCTAATAATGATGTGCTGCAAAGAGGAAAAAGTAAAGTTCTACATTTTAAGTTATAACTGGACTGTCTCTTTTTGTGCGCAATTGTATGGAGAGGGCCTTCAGCAACCCAGAGAAGACCCTGAAGGTGCAGAGAGTAGAGAGGTAAGTACACTGACATTGTGACGTTCTTTGTATGTGATGGGAGACTAGGGCACGCAAAAGCCAATAGGCTCAGCCACGAATACGGCCCTGGCGCTTCTTCACACTGGTCTGTGTATGAAAACTTTTTCAGAACCTACCACTCATCGATGGACTAATACATTTATTTCTGACTTACACAACTGACATATGCCAACCTGACGTGCACCATACAACTCATATGCCATCCTGATGCACTCTACACTACTCGCGTATGTACACCTGACGTACACTACATAACTCACATATGCTATCACAAAATTCACATACCAGGAAAACATTACATCAATTCCAATATAGGGTCACTAGTGGGGGTTTCTGCTGTTTAGGCACATCAGCAGTTCTCCAAACGCGACATGGCACCCACAGACAATTCCATCAAAGTCTGCATTTTAAAGCATCACTCCTTTCCTTCCAAGCCCTGTTGTGCACCTAAACAGTGGTTTTCCTCCACATATTGGCTATCAGCATACTCATAGGAAATTGCAGATTTGGGGGTCCATATTTTTCTGTTACCCTAGTGAAAATAAAAAAAATTGGGGCTAAAAGATCATTTTTAAAGAAAGAATATAATTTTTTTATCTCCACAACTCCAAGTTAAAATTTTCTGTGAAGTATCTGTGCTCACCACACATCCAGATAAATTCATTGAGGCGGTCTAATTTCCAAAATGGGGTAACTTGTGAGGGATTTTCACCTTTTAGATACATCAGGAGCTCTCCAAATGTGACATGGCGTCCGCTCTCAATTCTAGCCTATTTTGTGTTGAAAAAGTCAAATGGTGCTCCTTCCCAAAGAATGGTTTTCCCATACATTTGGGATACTCAGGAGAAATTGCACAATAAGTGATGGATCCTGATACCTTTATGAAAATAAAAAATTTGGGGCTAAAAGATCATTTTTGTTGAAAATATGTGATTATTTATTTTCACAGCATTAATTTATAAAGCACCTCAACAAACCTCTATATAAGTTCCTTGGGAAGTCTTTTTTCCAAAATGGGGTCAGTTGTGGGGGGTTTACTACTTATTGCACATCAGAGGCTCTCCGAACACAACATGTGTCCGCTAATCCAGCAAATTTTGCATTCAAAAAGTCAAATGGCGCTATTTCTCTTCCGACCCCTGCTGTGTGCCCAAACAGTGGTTTTTGGCATGCTCAGGAGAAATTTCACAACAACTTTTAAATGCCATTTTTTTTCCTGTTACCCTTGTGAAAATTGGGTCTAAGGTTAAATTTTTGTGAAAAAAGTTAAAAGTTTATTTTTTCCTTCTACATTACATTTGTCTGCCCACTTTGTCTAAAACCGGCCCTGGCACCAAGCGATGTGCACTTTATTCTATAGCTGGCACTGGCGCACAGGCTACACAGAACAAATGATGTGAATAGCAGCTGCGCAGCAGCGCATTCACATCACTGGCTGCCGCTGCCCACTTCTATTGATGTGCTAAGAGCAGTGCGCAGTGTGTGTGTGTGTGTGTGCTGACATCACTTCAGCCAGCACAGTCAGAGGCATAGCTGACTGTGTGGGGCTGAGTCAAAGCGACACACGCAACAGCCGACCCTCAGTCACCTGTTTGCTGCGTCTCCGGTTCTTAATCTTCAAAACTGCCAATCAGCATTAGTTTTCTATGTGTGACCTCACAGCACATCTCAGGCAATGAGCAGTGCTGTGATTGGTCTGCTGTCCTGCCCAACCAGCACAGCAGTATCACATAGAGGAGCTGAGGGGCATTTATGACTGCAGCCAAAGTGTGAATGTGAGTAAAATTTTTGATGCCTGCAGGCAGCCTGCAGCATTACTAGTTTACCAACCACTGAGGCAGTAAAGGGAGCGGCCACCATTCAATCTAAAGGTGACATGGGGTGGGGGTCCCCCACAGAAAATTTCTACTTTTCTGTGGACCATTTGCCCCACGGTCTCCTAATGTCCTGTGGGCCCCCTCCCCCACTGGTTAACCTAATTTCCTGTTGGCCCCCTCCCCTCTTATGCCACCTAATTTCCTGTGGGCCCACTCCCCCCACTGTGTTTCATAATTTCCTGTGGACCCCACTGTTTCAATTTTAATTTCCTGTGGGCCCCCTCTCCCACCGTTTCACCTCTGGGGAAGGTGGCCCTCAGGAAATTAGGTGACACAGTGGGAAAGGAGGCCCTCAGGAAATTTGGTGAAAGTAAATTAGGTGACACCATTGGGAAAGGGGCCCTCAGGAAATTAGGTGACACGGTGGGGAAGGGGGCCCTCAGGTATTTGACCCCTTCATGACATCTGCCTTACATGTATGGTGCATGATAAATGCCACTGTCAATCTCTGACAGCGGCATTTAACATGCGGCGCCAACATGCATGCACATCATTCTTTTGCTAATCGTCACACCTGTTACGTGATCGTGGGCTGCCGATGGGTTGCCATGTCAGCAAGGGGTCAGCTGATGACCCCTGTGCCTGTGCCTGGCATCACTGTACATAGCACAGGCATCAAACAATCACATTTTTATGTCTGCTAAGGACAATAACAATAATAGTGAAAAGTAAAAAAAAAGTTTTAAAAAATATATTAAAGTTCAAATCATCCCCCTTGTATCCCATTGAAAATAAAGATACTAAAAAACTCAGCTCTATCAAAATATAAAAACAATTAGCTTAATGAGTAAACATCGTAAGGCTATGTTCACACATTGTGTTTTTACTGTGTTTTTGCAGCGTTTTTGTTTGCACTACATACTGCTCTCAATAGGTGAAAAATGCTGCTAAAATGTTGAAAAATGCTGCAAGAAGTGACATGCTGCATTTTGCAAAACCAAAGGTTTTATACAAAATACTAAGGACAAAAAAACAAGCTGTATGCATGAGATTTCCGAAATCTCATAGACTTTGCTTTGCTTCTACTGTAAAACGCAGCTGAAAATTGGCATAATAAAGCATTAAAAATCAAAGCAAAAACGCAAATTTTCCTTTTTTCTGGTTGCCACAATTCCACAAAAAAGGCTGTAACTGTAAGTGATCAAAATGTCACACCTATACTAAAATTATACTAATAAAAACTTCACCTCGCCCAGCAAAAAACACAGCTCCATCGGCGGAAAAATAAAACCGTTACTGGTCTCATAAGATGGTGACACAACCTCAAAAATATTTTTTCCCAAATTTCTATTTTTTTCTCACTACTAAAATAATTAAAAAATGGACATTTTTGGTATCGCCGTAATTGTACTGATAAGCAGAATGATATTGCAATGTCATTTTTATCATAAAATGCTCACCGTAAAAACAATTCCAAAAAACAATACCAGAATTTAGTTTTTTTTCACAATTTCACTGAACTTGTAATTTGTTTCCCTTTTTCAAGCACACTGTTTTAAAATCAATGGTGTCATTCAAAAGTACAACACGTCCTGCAAAAATCAAGCCCTCATATATCTATATGGACATAAAAATAAAAAATGATGGCTTTTGGAAAAAAAGGAAGTACAAAATGAGAGCTCAAAACTGGAAAATGTCCCCATCATGGAAGTGTTAACTCACATTAATGAACTATTTCCTATTATTAATGTACCATACACAGACATATTGTGAGATCCGTCAGTACAGTAAATTTATAGGAAGCCTAATGTCATTATGTCAGGACCTTGACCTGTATTTTGTTTTCTGCTCACTTCTATCTTTTACTTGCCATAGTGAGCCGACAACAGCCAATCTAACGGGTTAGATCAAGTTTGAGATCTCAACCTTAGAAATGTGAGTAGTGCCCCTGTTTCCATTATTAATAATGATCATTCAGGTTTTTATAGATGGGATGTCATTGTTTTCTTGATGTCCACATTTAGGAACAGGTTTTTCTACATCTTCAATCATGTGAGGTTTAGGGTTCGCTCACACGGCAATCGATTCTCTCATGCAAAAAAATTGGTCCGATTATGGTAATGTCACTCGGCTCAAACTCTTCCCGCTCTGTCACAGTGTTTAACTGTATTGGTTCACTGTGCACACTGATACAGTTAAATGTTGGGTAGCTCCATGTGAGCTCCTCAGAGCGCGGGGCCCGGTGCGACAGCACTCTCTTCCCCCACCGGTAGCTATGCTACTGCACGCATCCATAGACTTGTATGGGTACGTGTCATCCGAATATCGGATACACTTGCATCATGCCGCCATTGTTTTAATAATTGCACATCTGCAGTGCCCCATAGTATAACACTGGGCCGAGTGCCATCCGATACAACATAACATAGCTCTCAACCATATTATATGCTCTTGTGAGTGAGCCCATGAAATAATATATGATTCCTGGCCTGTGCAGTGAGCTGCTTATTAGGCCTCAACTGCACTGCCATATTTTCATCAGTATTTTGAAGAATTAATGTGAATCTATTATATTCTGTGTGGCTTTAGCTCTGGGTTGTGTCCCATGTGGTGCAGTACATAGAGGTTGTGTCCCGTGTGGTGTAGTATATAGAGGATGTGTCCTGTGTGGTGTAGTATATATAGGATGTGTCCTTTGTGGTGTAGTATATAGATGTTGTGTCCCTTTTGGTGTAGTATATAGA
Organism: Dendrobates tinctorius; assembly: GCF_039654945.1. Taxonomy (NCBI): domain Eukaryota; kingdom Metazoa; phylum Chordata; class Amphibia; order Anura; family Dendrobatidae; genus Dendrobates; species Dendrobates tinctorius. Next base: position 12,884,648 of record NW_027361698.1, on the reverse strand, counting down.
GGATGTGTCCTGTGTGGTGTAGTATATATAGGATGTGTCCTTTGTGGTGTAGTATATAGATGTTGTGTCCCTTTTGGTGTAGTATATAGAGGATGTGTCCTGTGTGGTGTAGTATATAGAGGATATGTCCTGTGTAGTGTATTATTTAGCGGATATATCCCATGTGATGTAATATATATTGCACCATTTCTATATAGCTGCATGGTGGACCCCAATAATGATTTTTCTCTTGGGCCCAAGGTACTCCAGTCCGACGCTGGTAGTGGTGTGAATTAGGGGATAGATAAAGTAGACAGAGATAGTTAGACAGTAGAGGGTTAATGAGGATTTAGGAGGCTGGGATATGCAAGGAAAATAGGGATTTGGGAAGTAATAAATGTGCTATAGTTTTAAATGTCTGCTGGAAAATGCAATAAATCTTGCAAGCAAATTGAATGAATTGGAGACTATTATATCAGCCACAGAATATGATGTGGTGGGCATTAGGGAAACCTGGCTTGATAAAAGCCATGACTAGGTGACAAACATATAGGGTTACACTACATTCAGGAAGGACAGGAAAGACAAACAAGTGGAGGGGTGTGTATTTTCATTAAATCCAATGTCAGACCTGTGCTCTTGGGGAGAGCTGTGATAATGTAGAGTCAGTATGGGCAAATGTATATGGGGATGTCAATAATGGAATGCTGTTGATGTTGTTGTAGTTTGCGATAAGCCTCCTAATATAGCTGAACAGGTAAAGGATGAAATGCTGCAACAAAATAAAAGAGCAGCAAATAATAATAGGGTCTTTATTATGGGGGATATTAACTATCCAGAAATTCAATGGAACATAAAATCTTTTGGTTTTGCTAAAAGCTGCAAGTTTTTTTCTGCAATTTAACCAACTAGGTGAGATAATCTGCTGGATCTGGTCCTGTCAAATAGACCAGATACAATTTTAGATCTACAGGTCAGAGAGCATTTGGTGTACAGTGACCATATTATGGTACAGTAAGTTTCAATATAATATACAATAAAACATTTCAAAGGGGAAATGCAAAAACCTGGAACTTTAGGAAAGCTGATTTCAGCAAATTAAGAGGAAAAGCTTAAACAAGTAGACTGGGACCATCATGTCATGGTAACTGGGGATACCGAACATAAATGGGGCATGTTTAAGGATATACTATTAGAATCCTGTAGAAAATGTATAACCTCTGGTAATAAAATGTCTGGGAATAAAAAGAAACCATTATGGTAAATAGTACAGTTTAATAAGTCAAAAACAAATTGCACTCAAAATCTTGAAAGCCAAAAATACAGAAATAGCATTTCAGTCGTGTAAAGATCTCAATAAGAAATGTAAAAAAAAATCAAGCTAGCAAAGTTAGCTACTGAAACACAAATTACCAGTGACATTAAAATAACTCCCAAAAGATTTTACAAATACATCTACACTATAAAGAAAAAAAGGATGGTATTGGCAAGGGATCAGCGAACACAGACAGAAAAGTTTAGGGTCTGTACTGGACACCTTGTGTCCAGTACCGAACACAGACTTTTTACTGTACATACGGGTTCCTGTTCGGGCTCAAGTCTAATAAAGCTGGCTGAAAGGCTGCAGTTCAGCCAATCATCTTGCTTTTAGACTGTGGGCACTTCCCGAGCCATTACAGCCATGCCAAGTATAGTGTGATTGGCAGATGCAACACTTTTTTAGATTGCAAGTGAAGAAAAAAACAAGTGTCATGATCTCAGTGCGGGTTTGACTCGCACACGTGGGGTTAATGTTTGGAACCAGTGCTGATGACTGGCATTTCTGGGGTTAAAGGTTGTGATCCCGATGCAGGCTTACCTGCACACCTGGGGCTATGATTGTGGCCTCTCCCTGGTTCTGGGGGAGGCTTCTTATAGCCTCAGGACGCTCCCATCCCTGTCAGTTATACTCTTGCCCTTGGCATTTGTGTGGTGACCCCTGAGTGTGTTTGTGCTGTGTTCTGGTTACTTGATTCTCTGTGTATGACTCGGTCTGTTCTCTGGATATCGCTTTGGATTCTGCCTGGTACCTCCTATGTCTGTTTGGTTTTGATCTCTGCTTGGCCCTGATTATCCGCTCTGTCTCATCCCTGGTACTGTACTGTGATCCTGTGTATGACCTTTGGCTTTGTCTGACCTCCCATCTGTTTATTCCTCCTGTACCTCGTTTAGCACTGCTTCTGTACTCAGGACACGCGCACTGGCTCTATGAGCAAGTGTAGTGCGGTGTCTGATATTTACTGTCATGATCTCAGTGCGGGTTTGACTCGCACACGTGGGGTTAATGTTTGGAACCAGTGCTGATGACTGGCATTTCTGGGGTTAAAGGTTGTGATCCCGATGCAGGCTTACCTGCACACCTGGGGCTATGATTGTGGCCTCTCCCTGGTTCTGGGGGAGGCTTCTTATAGCCTCAGGACGCTCCCATCCCTGGTCAGTTATAAAGATCACAATCTTTAACCCCAGAAATGCCAGTCATCAGCACTGGTTCCAAACATTAACCCCATGTGTGCGAGTCAAACCCGCACTGAGATCATGACAACAAGGTTACCTGGTTATCACTGGAATAAGATCCACAGCGCCACCTGCCTCTCCCCAAAGAGAGGATGTGACAGCAACACCACCACCAACAGAGTCACTGAGCATCTCCACACCATCCCATTTAAGCTCTCAGCTTGCCATCCCCCAAATTCTCAAGCGAAAATAGAGTAGCCACCCACGAGCCATGGTCCTGAATGACAGCTTTTCCAATTACTTGATTTTGAAATGCTGCCATTCAGACTGGTGGGGACGGACAGTTTTAAAAAACTGATGACGTAGATTGTCTCGCAGTACGCTGTTCACAGCCACCACTTACTTTTCGAGGCAGGCCATCCCTGACTCTTGTTTGTCACTTCTGCATTCCCGCTCAAAAAATGATATGCGTCATACCAACAAGGTGGAACTTCACCTTGTTTATGGTGGAGAGACTGTGAAAAAGCAACAGGCAATAGTGGAGTTTCAGCTGCAGCACACGACTCATTGCAGAGCAACACCACTTCTCCAATGAATAGGTCTCCATGAGAGACATGCGGCACGTGTTGCCATTGTTACTAGTGCAGATTACTGGGTGACAACACTGCTAGATCCCCACTACATGGACAACGTACCACTTCCATCACTGGAAAGGGATTGCAAAATGTGTTAATACACCATCTAGTAGAAAAACTACTAATGGCTTTCCCAACGGACAACGGGGCCTCAGTGGAACAACAAGGAAGAGGCGGTGGAGGAAGTTGCCAATGAAGCTGTGGCACTGGGAGGATGAGACGAATGGCCTCAACAGAATTCTATGGCCATCCTGCCTTACCTACCGCACACAAGGTGACGCACAGATTCTCTCGGGAGAGGGGCAAGGGTGTGGGGGCATATGCGGCGCCTCTGTCAGTTTTAGACCTGGATCCACTGCAGAGGTGCTTTTTTGGGGGATTCTATGTTATTTTAAGTCCTTTCCCTATCCACATTTGTTTGCAGGGGACATGTCCTGTTCTTACCCCCTTTTTCCTTACTTTTGAAGCCCGGTAGCCCTATCCATGACCATTTTACTGACATTTTAAAGCACCGAAGTTTGGGGTGCCATTGACTTTAGATGGGTTCGGGTAAGGGGTCAAGTTTGGAGTCAAGTATGGATACAGAACCGAGCTTTAAACTACAGTTCGGCCAAAAGCGACGAACCCGAATGTCCACGGGTTTGCTCATCCTTACTTATAACTATTTTAAATAGACATCTCCATGCAAAAATACACTTATTTTGCTCTCCACCTTATGTATATTGCTCCCTTTTAATCTCTGTGCAGTCTTCTTCATAGTGTAGAATGGGCGGTAATGCTTCTTATGCCTTGTGACCACTGGGAAACTGCAGTGCCAATGGGCTCCTTGTAACTCTCCTCTCCTATGTCATTGCTCTGAAAGTTTTGTATGTGTGACAACAGAAAGAGTGTACAAGAGACAGCAGATTGAATCTATACGTTCTCTGTGCACATTTTCCACTGTTTGTGAAATGTATTTTACATGCAAAACTATTGTTTAATGCAATATTAATCTGATGGGGGACACCTAGAACTGAAAGGACACTTAGGTGGGGAAATTTGCTTCTCAGGCATAAGCTTCCTTTGATAAAAGCCAGGATCACAGATTTTTTGGTGCCAGTAGTAAGTGATGAATATTGGGGTTTTGAAGATCTCATAAAATTCTCAAAGACAATCTCCCACAATCAACCTTCACATGGTCTCATCAAAGAGGGGTATGTGGGAGTAACCTTAGTCTAATAAAAAACAGTATTTGGGTTTGGGTCATCTCTCAATTCTGTAATGTACAGATTGCTGTGGATTCTGTCTGTTTTCCTAAGAAATACTTCCCTCTGCTAAACACTGAGCCATTTACGTGACATCAGGTGAAGTAATTTTCTTTCGTTATTCCTTTTTGTTTCATGTAATTGTACATACCATATTGTTTTGTTCCCATTTTGTAACATCTTTTTATATTTTTTAGAAACACTGCCTGCTTTTCTGGATTAAATATTTAAAATGTAATAGCTCGATTCTGCACCGCTGAAGCCATAAACTACCTGTAACGGGAGTCCAATCAGCCTGTATAAATGGTGGTATTAGCTAGTAAGGGTTCCTTTTTTGTGTTACTGTGGAGTCAGATGACCGACTGGGTGATCAACTAGCTTCTGGTGTTATCCACCCTTAGTCATGATCATGAATAAGGGTGGATAACACTAGAAACTTGTTGATCACCCAGTCAGTCATCTGACCATCGAACTATGGACTTTGCCATATATTTACCCTCACTGTTGTATTTATATTTTTTCACTAAATAAAGAAAATGTGTCATTTCGTGGATCTGGATCTTCTGCCTCTGCTGTTTTCATTGCGTCCAACAAAGCGATGAGCTGGTCCTTTTCTTCTTTGATTATATTGGTAATCTGCAGGTAAACAGAATTTAAATTATGTCTGGTAGTCTAACTTAATGAGCAACTAAAGGGAGAAAATGATGTTTTATTCTCCCTGCAGACACTTGCTTACAGTCATTGGGGAAGTGCAGGGAGTTGTAGCGGTCACTGGTTACTACACAGTGAATTTGCTGTAATCACTCCTCCTGTACATTAATTGATAACATACTCTGCACACACATGCTGCAATGCAAGCTGTCAATCAAAGTGCTAGGGAGTGATTACAGTGCACTCAGTCTACATTCAGTGGTGGCTGTTACAGCTCCCTGCACTGCCCCAATGACTGTGTCATGATCCAGTCCAGAGTTTGTTTTCAGTTGTCTTTTCTCTGGACTGGTCATGCAGGGGTTAATCCCCTCTGCCTCTGACCCGTATACCCTAGTGTTCCTTCTGCCTCTGACTTCCTGTACTTGTGTATGACTCGGCTTGATCTCTGGTCTCCTCTCTGTTTTCCATATCTGATACCACACTCCCCGACTGACTTTGACTCTGGCTTATACCCCAACTACATCTTACGTCTCATGTTTTGGATACCACATTTCCGGTAGGCACTGACTTCTGGCTTCTCTCTGACTACGTGCATTGCTGTGACTTTTGGTACTTCTGCTACTGACAGTTTCTGATTCAGCTTGTCTGACCACACTTTTGTTACCTGTGACACCTGTGCTGCTGCTCTGTGTTACTACACTGTGTGGGTGCAACCTCACTTCCCTCACCAGCACCCCCTGGTGGAGGTTGCCCTTAACTGCACTGCAGCAGCACATTACAGACTGTAAGTAAGCGGCTGCAGGGTGAGAATAACTTCAACTTCCTGTATTAGCTCTTCCAGTTTACCAGCCTAATATGATATGGATGCGATTTGCCACCAAAGTGCCACTAAATATGCAGCTGCTGTATATTTAGTGGGGAAAAAAGTATTTAGTCAGCCACCAATTGTGCAATTTCTTCCACTTAAAAACATGAGAGAAGCCTGTAATTGACATCATAGGTAGACCACAACAATGAGAGTCAAAATGAGAAAACAAATTCAGAAAATCACTTTGTCTGATTTGGCAAGATTTATTTTTCAAATTATGGTGTAAAATAAGTATTTGGTCATTAACAAAAGTTAATCTCAATATTTTGTTATATATCCTTTGTTGGCAATGACAGGGGTCAAACGTTTTCTGTAAGTCTTCACAAGGGTGGCACTCACTGTATGGTGGCATATTGGCCCAATCTTCCATGCAGATCTCCTCTAGAGCAGTAATGTTTTGGGCCTGTCGCTGAGTAACACAGACTTTCAAATCCCTCTAAAGGTTTTCTATGGGGTTGAGATCTGAAGACTGGCTAGGCCACGCCAGGACCTTCATATACTTCTTACAAAGCAACTCCTTCATTGCCTTGGTGGTGTGCTTGGGATCATTATCATGCTGAAAGACCCATCCATGTTTCATCTTCAATGCCCTAGCTGATGGAAGGAGGTTTGCACTCAAAATCTCCCGATACATGACCCCATTCATTCTTTCATGTACACGGATCAGTAGTCCTGGTCCCTTTTGCAGAGAAACAGCCCCAAAGCATAATGTTGCCTCCCCCATGCTTCACAGTAGGTATGGTGTTCTTTGGATGCAACTCAGCATTCTGTCTCCTCCAAACACGACTAGTTTTGTTTCAACCAAATAGTTCTACTTTGGTTTCATCAGACCATATTGACAATCTCCCAATACTTTTCTGGATAATCCAAATGATCTTAAGCAGTGGGCTATGTCATTCACTAGGTCCCCCAGTGTGGTTCTGGGATTTTTGTGATCATTTTGGCCCCACAGGGTGAGCTCTTGCATGGAGCCCCAGATAGAGGGAGATTATCAGTGGTCTTGTGTGTCTTCGATTTTCTTATTATTGCTCCCACAGTTGATTTCATCATACCAAGCTGCTTGCCTATTGCAGATTCAGTCTTCCCAGCCTGGTGCAGGGGTACAATGTTGTTTCTTGTATCCTTCAACATCTCTTTGGTATTCACCATAGTGGAGATTGGAGTGTGACTGTTTGAGGTTGTGGACAGGTGTCTTTTATACTGATAACAAGTTCAAACAGGTGCCATTACTACTAGAGGTAATGAGTGGAGCACAGAGGAGCCTCTTAAAGCAGACGTTAAAGGTCTGTGAGAGCCAGAAATCTTGCATGCTTTTAGGTGACCAAATACTTATTTTCCACCATAATGTGCAAAATAAATCTTGCCAAATCAGACAAGGTGACTTTCTGGATTTGTTTTCTCATTTTATATATACACACACACATATATACTAGTTGAAGAGCCCAGCGCTGCCCGGGCATAGTAACTAACTGTGGTTAGTTATAGCAAATTATAATTATCCTCCATCCCATAGTCCCGTGCCTATATACCCATCATACATATCCACGATCCCATAGGCCCATGCCCATATACCCATCATACATATCCTCCATCCCATAGTCGAGTGCCCATATACCCATCACACATCCTCCATCCCATAGTCCCATGCCCATATACCCACCATACATATCCTCCATCCCATAGTCCCGTGCCCATATACCCGTCATACATATCCTCCATCCCATAGTCCCGTGCCCATATACCCATCACACATTCTCCATCCCATAGTCCCGTGCCCATATACCCATTATACATGTCCTCCATCCCATAGTCCAGTGCCCATATACCCATCACACATCCTCCATCTCATAGTCAACCATTATGACATCATAATGAGCGGCGGGGCTTGCAACCTATGATGACATCACCGTCGCCATGGCAACCATTGTGACATCATAATGAGGGGCGGGGCTTGATACGCACACAGTTTCCCCATTATGTAGATAGGGGCATTATGATATCATAATGAGGGGCGGGGCTTGACGCGCACACACTTTTTTCCCAGTATGTAGATAGGGGCAAAATTGTTTGGTGAATTGGATCACGCAGGGTTAAAATTTCACCTCACAGCATAGCTTAGGACGCTCTCGGGGTCCAGACGTGTGACTGTGCCAAATTTTGTAGCTGTAGCTGCGACGGTGCGGATGCCTATCCCGGACATGCACACACACACATACACACATACATACATGCATACACACTTTGAGCTTTATATATTAGATACATATAGTATATATATATAAAAGCTTATAACCTGACGTTAAATTCATCCATTGGTGGTATAAATTATTCTTTTGAAAACTGAAACCCTCTGAAATGTGGTTTAGATTAAGAAAATAAATTGCTATCAATGCAGAAATATTGATCATTTAATGGACACAGAATGGTCAGATTTTGACAAGACAAAAGTTTTGTCGCCTGTTTATATAAAGCACCCAATCCTAGTTTACATCCTCAGCTGTGCTCAATAAATGATCGGTTAATTAGTGGATGTGTATAAAAAGAAACCCAGCACCCCAGACCTTCACTTGAGCTGCAGCTTGAGCTCTGACAACATGCCAAAAATCCACCCTACGACCAAAGTCTGGATTATCAAGAGGCTGAAGACCAGATCCACTGCAGAGGTGGCTGGCACCTTTAATGTGTCTCAGCGTCAAGTACAAAGAATTAAAAAAGGATTCGAAGAGACTGGAGATGTGTTTGACAAGCCCAGGTTCTGCAGACTCCGCAAGACAACTGCTCAGTAGGAACGCATGTTGGTTAGAAAATCCAAAGCAAGCCCCTCTTCCACTACAGCAGAGCTCCAACAGGCCTGGTCACCTCAAGTCCTTGTGTCAACTAGAACAGTTTGTAGGATTCTGTCTTGAAATGGCCTCCATGGTGGAATCAGTGCCCAGAAGACAGCACTAAACAAAGGCAAATAAAAAACCGTGTGGCATTTGCAAAATCCCACAGCCTGCTAAACAGATGGATGCTGGAAAAGTGGCAGAAGGTCGATTTCTCTGATGAATCTTCAGTAGAATTACACCACAGCCGCTGCAAATATTGCAGGAAACCTACTGGGGCCCTTATGGATCCAAAATACACCCAGAAAACAGTTACATTTGGTGGTGGAAAGATCATGGTCTGGGGTTACATTCAGTATGGGGGTGTGCAAAATATTTGCAAGGTGGAAGGCAATATCAATAGCCTAAAATGTCAAGAAGTATTAGCTACCTCTTATATTCCAAATCATAAAAGGCGTCAAATTCTGCAGCGGGATGGTGCTCCATCTCATACATCCATCTCTACAACAAAGTTCCTCCAGGTAAAAAAGATCAAGGTGCTCAATGACTGGCCAGCCCAGTCACCAGACATGAACATCATTGAGCATGATTGGGGTAGGATGAAAGAGGAAGCTTGGAAGACAAAACCAAAGAATCTAGATGAACTCTGGGAGGCATGTAAGACTGCATTCTTTGCTATTTCTGATGACTTCATTAATAAATTTTATGAATCATTGTTGAACTGCATTGATGCAGTCCTTCAAGCTCATGGAAGTCACACAAAATACTAAATATGACAGCACCACAACTTCATTCACCAATGTTATGCAACATATAATTGTATTTTAAGTTCATTATTTCTTTGAATATCATATTACTTTCTGTGGCCGACAAAACTTTTGTCTTGCCAGAATATATATATATTCTGTATATGCTGTATATAGTAATATTAAAATAAAATAAATAGACAAATAAACCACCAGTAAAAGAACCAGTTGACTGCATGCATTTACTGATGGAAATAAAGCTTACTTATTCTGGAGAATGACTTTAAATGAGTCTAGAAAAGCTGTGAGTCTAAAAGCATAGCTTCATCAATTCCTTCCCTAATATAATATCCATGTATATTTAAGATATATATAAAAAAGGATGTACCGCTAATTTTCTCATTAAACTAAAAATAAAGTGACAACGAGTCCACTGAGAATACAAAGCTCTCCCGATTGCTACTGTGAAGGCACGCTCGTTAAAAAATGTGGCAATTCATGTAAAGAGTTGTAAGGAAAATAGATACGTGAGATAACGCTACATAAAGAGATCACATTTGCAGTTGTAATCTCGGTGTCAGGCAAACACCTCTTCATTGCTAGCCGCTAATTATGACATTCTGCATAATAACTTGACTGAAAACGTGACAATCTGAAGTTTTTTAATCTAGCTCACTTCAGTGTTGTTTGTGAATAATATACGCACCCCATATATAAGGAGGTGCTGGACATGATTGCAAATTATTATGCATACTGTATTTGGTTCATTTTACTAGTAATACTTTTGAACTTTTGGAGGTCTTCAGGACAAGTGTCCTTACCTAATAAATATGTGATGACCTTAGACTGCTGAGATTGTAATTCAATAAGATGGAAAGTACCCAAAGTTTACACAAACATGTCGAGAATGGAGAAAAAAATAAATATAAGTTAACAATATATTATATAGTATATAACACAAAGAGACAATGTTTGGTGACAGGCTGCACCTCATGTAAAAGGACTATGTATGAAACCAATCAAAGTTTCACTTACAGTACACAGCAAGACCTTTCCCCAGTGTTCCATAATAAATAATAATAATCTTTATTTATATAGTGCCAACATATTCCACAGCGCTTTACAGTTTAACAGTTTCAAAACACAAGTCATAAGTAACAACGTTAACAATACAATAATTAAAGCAAAATATTCTATCTAACGAGACATGACACATTTTTTTTCTGTTGGATTCATATGACACTTAATGGGAGACTGTCATCTGATTCATGCTGTTTGAGCCATGTAAAACTATGTAAGGTAGTTAACACAAAGGAGGACAGTTTGCAACTACAGACAGATTTGAGTAAATTGGAGAATTGGGCTGAAAAATGGCAAATGAGGTTTAGCACAGATAAGTGTAAGGTTATGCACATGGGAAGGAGAAACAGATGCTACAATTACTTACTAAATGGGAAACTGCTGGGGAAATCAGACATGGAAAAAGACTTAGGCATCTTAGTCAATAAGAAGCTAAATTGGAGTGCCCAGTGTCAGGCAGCTGCCACCAAAGCAAATAGGGTCATGGGATGCATTAGACGAGGTCTGGGGACACGAGATGAAAACATAATTCTCCCTCTGTACAAATCACTCGTCAGACCACACTTGGGGTATTGTGTGCAATTTTGGACGCCGGTGCTCAAGAAAGACATTACTGAACTTGAAAGGGTTCAAAGGCGGGCTACTAAAATGATAAATGGAGTTGGCTCACTACAATACCCAGAAAGGTTATCAAATTTTGGTCTATTTACTCTAGAAAAGAGAAGACTTAGGGAAGACCTAATATATATGTACAAGTATATCAGACGGCAATACAGAGATCTCTCCAATGAACTGTTTGTACCAAGGACTGTGACAAGAACAAGGGGGCATTCTCTTCGTTTGGAGGAAAGACAATTTCTGCACCAGCATAGAAGAGGGTTCTTCACGGTAAGAGCAGTGAGGCTCTGGAATTCTCTTCCTGAGGAAGTGGTGTTGGCCAACTCACTGAATGAATTTAAGAAAGGAATGGATGCTTTTCTTGTGAGTAACAGTATAGAAGGTTACGAATAACATAATATTATAGGTAGATGGTTGACCCAGCTTAGGGGAAGGAATTTTTTTCCCTATGGAGAAAATTGGCTTCTACTCTGTGGGTTTTTTGCCTTCCCCAGGATCAACAGTGCAGAACAACTGCACTAAAAATAGGCTGAACTAGATGGACATAAGATCTTCCTTCAGCCTTCAAAACTATGTTACTATGTTATGAGTAGCATGGATCAAAGTTTGGCTATGCAATTGTATTACTTGTTTGTATTGAATGCTGTGGTATGTCCGAGATACAGTACTTTGAAATACCAGCTGGGGAAAATGTCTGTCAGTTGAATATTCCAAAGCGGTTCCCCAGTGCTTTCTCCCTGCCTTACTCCTCTAAATTGACAGGTCTCTCACAATGTATGTGATGAAGGTGGGGAGAAGCCACCAGGGACCTGCTATGGACAAATCATTCGAAACACACAGTATAGTCCCTGGCCAGCTATTCAAAGTAAAACACATATGGCTGCTAAAGCGCAGAAAGACTTTTTCTGTGGTTTCACCAGAATGAATATGATGAGGGGTTCCCTTTCAGAGAATATTGTAGGGTTCAATAGGGTTTCATCACCAACTTATTACAAATCCTTATAATTCAGGAGCTGAAGACAATCATGAAGTCCATGTGTAAAAGTTCTTTGGAAATACAAAAAAATTGCCCAAACCTTTGCAAAAATGTCAAATACAGCCTTAAAGGGTTATTCTCATTTTTATCTATCATTCGGATAGTTGATAGCTAGCATTTTGGTGGGAATCCGACGGCTGGAACCTCCATTGATCTTGAGATTTGAGCTCTGAAATACTCTGAATGGAGAGATGGACAGACATGCACACTACTGGTCTATTCATCCTCTGTATGTAGGGAAACAAAAGTTTTAAAGAAGATGCCTACTGCGTTCTAGTATGGTATATCGCTATAGACCACCAACGCATATTACAAAGATGAAAAAGAGGAATAACAACATTTTCATCTGTTCTTTAATTTCTGTTTCTTTATATAGCAATCAAGTAAGAAGCACATATTATAATTATACTCAACATGTGGTAAAGACTGCTGCATTTCTGTTGTATACATCCCCCTTAGACATAGTTATAACATTTACATTGGGAGACAAGCATCTATACAGCCTGGGGCTAGCCGGAAAATTTAAACTGGCAATGAAAAAGTACTAGCCCATGTGATGCAGTGGCCTATCTTAATCGGACTTACCTCTGACAGCTGTAACACAGCAGAGGTAACAGGGCATTAAAAAATAGCAGTAACTGGTTATGTTTTTGTTTTGGGATCTAACACATCTGCAGTCTTATATACTATTGTTGTGCTGTTAGTAACAGTATGATCATTTAGAACAGGGTTGCATTATACCTCACACAGCAGTAGCCCAGAAAAGACTACTCCTGAGTGAGCCATATAATGACACCCTGCTCCACTCTCACTGTAGAGTGACTATAAGTTGCTTGAGCACAACACGCATAAGTGTGGTTATAGAGCCACCATCCATACACGCTGCCTCTCTCCCCCGGCAGGGATGCCGACTCACTGCCGCAGCTCCAGTCCCGCACTTCTTCCTTCTTTCTTATTGACTGCTGCCCGGGATGCGTGCACAGCACATAGATTTTTGGGCACTATGCTTGGGGCGTGTGCACTCCCTCTTTCTTAAAGGAGTCATGAGCACCATCCTAAAGTGTCCCCAGACCATTGCTGTGATACATTTCCTCCTGCATGCAAGTACCTGTGCAACGTTGTTTGTCTGTTCCTAAAAACGCTTGCTATTTCTCAGGTCACTGTCCGATAGTAGAGATGAGTGAACATGTTCAAAAAACGTTCACCAATCCCAAATTCGGCACAAACGTTGAACATTTGGATTCATGTTCAGATTCCCAAACATTTTTCCTAAATAACGATAAAAGTCGGCCAAAGTTCACTAAGGGCTTTTTCAGACGTCACTGTTTCTGGTAGCAGCACGGGCCACAAAACATCCCAAACACGTGCACAGTGATGACGCACCGATTACATCCCTGTTCCATCAGTGTAACACGTACCAGCACTTGGGAATCAGTAGCAGTAGTAGCACATGCTGCTCAGTGTCTCTGCTTGGTGGAAGGATGTATAATCGCATCATGCAACAATGTAGCCTGCCATCTAGATGTAGCAGAGCTAGATCCAAACGGGACAAATGGAATATTATTTTCTCTGCAGACAGGTGAAGAATATTGTAGTCTATTATTTTAATTCTGTTACACGGGACTCTAAAGAAAATGATTCCCCCTATAATTAATAAACAGCAAAGGCTACAGTGAGTAAGGAAAGTATTCAGACCCCTTTAAATTTTTCACTCTTTGTTTCATTGCAGCCATTTGGTAAATTAAAAAAAAAAAATTCTCATTAATGTACACTCTGTACCTCATCTTGACTGAAGAAAACAGAAATGTAGAAATTTTTGCAAATTTATTAAAGAAAAACTGAAACATCACATGGTCATAAATATTCAGATCCTTTGCTCAGTATTGAGTAGAAGCACCCTTTTAGTAACATAGTAATATAGTTTTGAAGGCTGAAGGAAGACCTTATGTCCATCTAGTTCAGCCTATTTTTAGTGCAGCTGTTCTGCATTGTTGATCCTGGGGAAGGCAAAAAACCCACAGAGTAGAAGCCAATTTTCTCCATAGGGAAAAAAATTCCTTCTCAATTGCGTTTAGGTCAGGGCACTGGCTACCCTGGTTACCGATGCCTCTACCTTGTGCAAGTCATTACACTGGCTACCCATCCACTCCAGAATCAACTACAAACTTATTACCCTCACCCACAAAGCTCTCCATTGCTCAGCACCACCCTACATAGAATCATAGAATCATAGAATCGTAGAGTTGGAAGGGACCTCCTGGGCCATCTGGTCCAACCCCCTGCTCAAAGCATCTCCTCCCTTGTTTCAGTATACCACCCTACCCACGCCCTCCGTTCTGCTGATGACCTGAGGTTAGCATCCTCAATAATCAGAACCTCCCACTCCCATCTCCAAGACTATACACGTGCTGCGCCAATTCTTTGGAATGCACTTCCCAGGTCAATACGATTAGTCCCCAATCCCCACAATTTTAAGCGTGCCCTGAAAATGCATTTATTCAGACTGGCCTACAGCCTCAACACATTAACCTAATCTATCCCTGTGTGGCACAGCCAAAAGTTTTGCCATAACCAGGTTCCCTGCATCATGTTCCCACATGCTTTATGCATCCAATAGCCCTCTGTGTCTGTACTGTTACACACTTAACATTATGGCTGGTCCATACTATCAGGGCAATTGGTACCACCCTCCTTTCGTGTCTACTTTTTTCCTCATAGAATGTAAGCTTGCGAGCAGGGCCCTCCTTCCTCTTGGTATCTGTTATGATCTATGTGATTATTGTTATGCTGTAATGTCTATCGTCTGTACATGTCCCCTATGAAATGTAAAGTGCTGCGGAATATGTCGGCACTATAGAAATAAAATGTATTATTATTTTTATTATTACTGGCTGGGCCAGTCTAGAATGGTCGCAGAGTTGTTCTGAAGCCACTCCTTTGTTATTTTAGCTGTGTGCTCAGGGTCATTGTCTTGACAAAACTGCAAGTGGTGGTGAAACGCGTGTTGAGGTACGTCACAGCAGTCTCCAGATCCCATTTAAAACGACAGCAGGTAATTTCATATAACTACAATTATGTGGCTCCATTCATTTGATATTTATTTGAGGCCTTTCAATACATTAAACCTATTGGTTGTTACCAGGGGAATTAATGAGCAATTGTCTTTTGCCTGTTTTCTTTAGTCTTTGTGATAAAATGGGGACCAATTTAGTTTAGCTGGTCTTATCCTTTTCTTAGTTCAGGTTCCTATTTTAGGAACTTCATGGATTACTATGATGATCTATTGTTATAAATTGAGGCGCAATCATTGACTGGCAGTTGGCCGGTGACATGATGAGTATCCACTTTATTTCTATCTGACCATATTTGTGATACATGCATTGTATGAGTTAACCCTGAATGTATCGCTATGTTGAGACTGATCCTGATATCGGTCTAAGGGCATCATGTTTGAGATTGATCCAATAGTAATTCCCTGTTTTATTGATGTTGGATGGGAATTATGAGGAGTCAGCCTATGAATCTTTGAATATTATTGGATGGTCAGAAATAACTCTTTCCTAATAGACTGCTGATCTGTATGGTGTACAACCAGTAATGTATATAGTCAGTCTGAAAAAGGATTTTATTTATCATCACAATTTACGCCATTATTCTGCCTTTGTGTTCCTATTCATGTTTTTATGTGTGTGGGGTATAGGGTCTTCCTTATCATAAGATTGCCTATGTATAGTGTTAGGGGTCCCTTTAGTCATCGGGTAGAGGGCTCCCTAGTGGCTGCAGGGTATATCAGGTTGCCCAGGGAGAGCCATCGTTGAGCGGGGGCGCCACAAAGTTCCCCCCTAGGGTGCCAACTTCCGCTGCCAGGAAGGTACGAGCGATAGTATTCATCAGGGACTCGTAGTGATACCCCCTTACTTTTAACTGGTTTTTGGACACTTATTTTTTGTTTTTGGTTTGTTCACTTTGTGGTGTGAACCAATTTTGGGTTCTTTTATTAATAAAGTATTTTGTCTGTAGGGTTTTTTCATGATAATACTTTTGAGACCCTATATCTATATCTTTTCTAAGTAATTGTTGCTATGGCCTTTATCTGATGAGTTGAGATGGGCATTTTAAAGTTTATAGGATAATGTATTTTACGCAACCACAGTATAGGATTGTATGATTCTTTGCTATGCCATTTGTCTTTATTTCACCGAAATAAAACTGTTTATCAGTACTTAACCTGGGTTATTTATTATGCCAGTACACTTTAATTGTTTTTGGGTGTCTGCTCCTGGACATATCCTTCAATTTTGTACAGCCATGATTTTCGTTATTTCTTGTGTATGGTTTGTGTACTAAAAATTGTATTTTATCTAATTCTTGATTTACTTTATCATGGGGGACCTGCTACATCTTGTTGTGCCTTTGTGTCTTGACATGGTCTTGCAAGTATAGCTGCTATTTTTTCTGTTTCAGTGATGTCTTTCATTTAATCTCTCACAGAAGTAGCCCAGAAAAGACTACTCCTGTGTGAAACATAAAATGACACCCTGCTCCTTTCTCATTGTAGAGTGACTACAAAAGTTGCTTGAATACAACATGCATAAGTGTGATTACATCTCACATGCTGAGAAATCTCTTTTAACCCCTTTACTGGTTTGCATGTTAATGCCTGGGCCAATTTTTACAATTCTGACCACTGTCACTTTATGAGGTCATAACTCTGGAACGCTTCCATGGAACCCGGTGATTCTGACATTGTTTTCTCGTGACATATTGTACTTCATGTTAGTGGTAAAATTTCATTCATATAACTTGCGTTTATTTGTGAAAAAAATGGAAATTTGGCAAAAATGTTGCAATTTTCCAACTTTGAATTTTTATGCCCTTAAATCACAGAGATATGGCACACAATAAACTTAATAAATAACATTTCACACATGTTTACTTTACATCAGCACAATTTGGAAACCAAAATTTTTTTTTGTTAGGAAGTTATAAGGGTTAAAAGTTGACCAGCGATTTCTCATTTTTACAACACCATTTTATTTTTAGGGACCACATCACATTTTAAGTCACTTTGAGGGGTCTAAATGACAGAAAATACCCAAAAGTAACACCATTCTAAAAACTGCACCCATCATGATGCTCAAAACCACATTCAAAAAGTTTATTAACCTTTCAGGTGCTTCACAGGAATTTTTTGAATGTTTAAAAAAATGAACATTTAACTTTTTTTCACAAAAAAAATTACTTCAGGTCCAATTTTTATTATTTTACCAAGGGAAATTTGGTAAATTTTTGGGGCGCAAAATGAACAAAAACCACCATTTCATGAATTTCTTTTTTGGGGGGCATTTACACCATTCCGCGTGTGGTAAAATTGATAAAGTGGTTTTATTCTTCGGGTCAGTATGATTACAGCGATACCTCATTTATGTCTTTTTTTATGTTTTAGCGCTTTTATACAATAAAAACAATTTTATATAAAAAATAATTATTTTTGCATCGCTTTATTCTGAAAGCTATAACTTTTTTATTTTTTCACTGATGATGCTATGTGGTAGCTTGTTTTTTGCAAGACAAGATGACGTTTTCAGCGGTACCATGGTTATTTATATCCATCTTTTTGATCGCGCGTTATTGCACTTTTTGTTCGGCGGTATGATGATAGAGCATTGTTTTTTGCTTTGTTTTTTTTTTAAGGGGTTCACTAAAGGGGTTAACTAGTGGGACAGTTTTATAGGGTGGGTCGCTACGGATGCGGCAATACTAAATATGTGTACTTTTATAGTGTTTTTTTATTTAGAAAAAAAAGAATTTATTAGGGAATATATTTTTTTTTATTTATTTTGGGGTTTTCTTAAAATTATTTTTACAAGTGTTTTTTTTTTTAACTTTATTATATTGTCCCGGGGGGGGATATCCCTGTCTTGTGTCAGATCGCCGATCTGACACTTAGGCCGGGGTCACACTGGCGATTAAATCGGACGAATGCAATGCGATAAAAAACCGCATTGCATTCGTCCCAATGTTATTCTATGGGGCAGCTCCCATCATGCGATTTTTGATCGGATCCGATCCTCGGACCGAGACAATCGCAGCATGCTGCGATTGTCACTGATTTTCGGATCGGATTCGACAATACAAGTCTATGGAGGCGAGAAAAAATGGGAGTATAAAGCAATTGGTGAAAATATAAAAAATAACTTTTAATCAATCATTTAAAAGTACCAATTAGTGTGTCACCCTGTGAAAATAAAAAAGCAGCATACAACTGCTTATCAGGTATATAGGTCTATACTTAAAAAAGAAAAATTGGCCTAGCCTGAATAAGGGATATAGATAATCACCCAAAGAATTCTCTATATGGGTGTACACAAAACATCTATGGGTTTAGAACAATTGAGAACACTTTCCCATGAATGCCATGACCCTTTTGCATATATATAAAGAGAAGAAATGCAGATTATCGGCCAAAAGTTCACATCGGACCAAATATTGACAGTCAGGTGAGAATAATAAAAAAGGAACAATCTCACCCCGTGGATAGATGGGTCAGGAGTCCAGGAGAATCCTCTATTCAGTCCAACTGGAGGATGCAGTAAGGGAAGACAATACCCTGTCACATCCCTAACACCTAAATTAGACTCAAACCCAAACTCCTGCCCTAACAAGGGCAGTCCACAGCTGACCCTAACAACACATGCCCTGCACTTTCCCTAAGGCGATGTCCCGATGCGTTTCATCCAAGTACAATCATCTGGGGACTAAACTTGTAAAGTGCCATAGTGCTGGTAATAGGAGAAAAACTTCCACTCCCTATACTGTCCAAGGGAAGTGGAGGAATGAGGGTATATTTATGAGCAACTTCAAATGCAATCACATCTTAATTGCTGGCATCTGTCAAATAGTTACCTCATACATCACGTCCATGAGTCCCTTGCGGGCGCCATTTCGCATGCCGTTTCCGTTTGTGGAACGCACGCCGAGGGAGGAACTACATTGCTCCGCCACTTCCGGCGCTGGACGCGATCCACTCCTCACCACGGCGCATGTGCGCCCAAGAAAAATGACACACTTCCGGTGCGGCTTATACAGGAGCCGCCAACTTCCGGTATCGCGGGTCATATGCGCTTCTTCATCGGCGCATGTGCGCCCGAAAATAACAGACGGCCCCCAGTACAGAGGATCACACAGCGCATATGCGCCAAAAGTGACTATAAACAAGTCCACAGTAGCGGCACAGAGTGTTAAATAGATATAAACATAGATGATCATGTATCCGGAACCAAAATCCCCATAAACAAGCGGCCGATTCTCGATTGATCCTAATACCGTAGGTTTGGGTCCTTTTACAAATCTTAAATGCAAAAGCACCAAGATGCCTCCACCAACGGGCGACCTATCAGCAATTGATGTTTTTTGTAATCTAGTGACCCAGGACTTAATTGAACTCTCTCAAACTCGACTCCATTGTAAATATAATTGTTCTAGGGATGAAATTGAGGCTATCAAGCGGTTGGAACGGGACGACAGCATTGTAATTAAGCCCTCGGACAAGGGAGGCAACGTTGTCATCCTGGGTAGAGTTGAGCGACTTTTGGTTTTTTAGGGTCGCGTTTCGTTTCGTGAAACCCGACTTTTCCAAAAGTCGGGTCGAGCAAGATCGTCCGACTATAGGGAAAAGTCGGGGTCGTCCCGAAACACGAAACCCAATGTAAGTCAATGGGGAATAAAAGTCGGCAGTGAGAGGAGGACAGGAAACACACCTACAGTGCCCATTTGAATGCCAAAAGCATCAATTCTTCTTACTTAAGCTTGTCAACCTTAATTAACTTCATAATACAAGTTACGCACTGAAAAATGGGGGTTATTTGGCTAAAGTTGTGGGAGGGGGGCTGGCTCCAGGTTTTCATGTGCCCTGGGCGAAAGAGCACCCCTTTAACACATACCAAAACTCATCATGCTCCGATACGGCAGAGAAATAGCGGTATAGTACAATGAAAAATACTTCACTTTTTACATCTCATGACGAGGCCCATCTATTTCTCCATACAGAATCATTGGTCCCATATAATGTTTGAAACAGTATATGATGAGCTCCACATAATGCTACAGTATATGTTGGTCCCCATGGATGAAGCTCCACTGTCTTATGGGCCCAAATAATGCTCCAAACATAATGGGCCCCATTTCTAATGCTCTAGTGTATAATGGGCCCTGTAAATGCTGCTCCAGTGTCTGATGTCCACCTTTGGAATGTTCCAGTGTATGGTGGGCCCCATCTATCATTCTCCAGAGTATCGTGCTCCCCAAAAATTGCTGTCCCAACATTGAAAACAATCAAATAAGTCTCCTCGCTAGGGAATCCCTGTACTAGTCTGGACACCTCGTCGTCCCCATCTTCCATCTCACTGCACAGTATTTCAACCTTGCAAGTGCTGTGATCCTGAGCAAGCAGGGGGGGCCCACTCGTTGGCGATGGCACTGGCACAGGGCCCCTGATAGTACGGTGGTGTGTCTGATGGCGGGTGGGCCGAACCTGCACTTTCATCTGCAGCTTCCTCTTTGTCACCGTGTAAGATGGAACTGTATATGGGAAGGGTAACCTGAGTTTCATCAGGGTCAGATTCAGGCCGTGTAGCGTGCGAGGGGAATGTAGTGGTCTGGGTCAATGTACCAGCAGATTCATCGAGCAGTGGCTGGGCATCAGTGCACTTGTGTCGCCCCCAGGAGTACGGTCGCCACAGTGGCATTACCTTCCTCCTAGGGAGTGTGATGTCATGCTTGGGAGCAACGAAGGATCTCTCTAGCAGGTTAACTGATTGGGCGGCGTTATTCCCACGAGTCATGACCCTCCAAACAGCGTTCATGAAGGCAAATTGTTTGTTTTACGTGGGCAGTATGGTTGCAAAGCTGAACCTTAAAGGAATGTCCAGAAGGGCACCACCAGGAGTGGAGCCACGGTTAAATTCGACTCCACCTGGGAAAACTCAACCATGCCAGCTACAGAACAGATGCACACATTGCAAGCTTAATTCCGTTAACGAACGAGACTCCGTCATGCCCCGCGGTCCGAGTCCGGCTTACTAGAGGGACACGTGAGGCTCTGAAACATGAGATTGGCCAATAACTGGTGTGTCATGCCCTTACATGTCCGTGGCTGCATGTGCGCTACACTGAAAAGGCCAGCGTTTGTCGCTTACAGGTGCAGATAACCCGCTGAACAACGTTAGTGATGGGGATCACTGATTACAATTATTACCCGCGAACAATGATTTCCCAGTAAGTGCAGGTCAACTGCAGTTCCGGAATTAGGCCTAACCGTCATTCCTGAAAAAATGAAAAACTTACGTGTGCAAACCACAGGTGCTGTAGCTTGCTTAACAGCTCGCCAGCCGTTCTCACGCCCAGTATGGATTACACGTGATTGCACAAAGGTTAGAAAGGGTATCGTATCCCCAGATAACATGTATGGATAGCGTACACATTCAAAATATATGTCTCAGGAGGCAGGCTCAGACGGTGTTAGGCCCAGTATGGATTGCACGTGATTGCACAAAGGTTAGAAAGGGTACCGTATCCCCGGATAACATGTATGGATAGCGTACACATTCAAAATATATGTCTCAGGAGGCAGGCTCAGACGGTGTTAGGCCCAGTATGGATTGCACGTGATTGCACAAAGGTTAGAAAGGGTACCGTATCCCCGGATAACATGTATGGATAGCGTACACATTCAAAATATATGTCTCAGGAGGCAGGCTCAGACGGTGTTAGGCCCAGTATGGATTGCACGTGATTGCACAAAGGTTAGAAAGGGTACCGTATCCCCGGATAACATGTATGGATAGCGTACACATTCAAAATATATGTCTCAGGAGGCAGGCTTAGACGGTGTTAGGCCCAGTATGGATTGCACGTGATTGCACAAAGGTTAGAAAGGGTACCGTATCCCCGGATAACATGTATGGATAGCGTACACATTCAAAATATATGTCTCAGGAGGCAGGCTCAGACGGTGTTAGGCCCAGTATGGATTGCACGTGATTGCACAAAGGTTAGAAAGGGTACCATATCCCCGGATAACATGTATGGATAGCGTACACATTCAAAATATATGTCTCAGGAGGCAGGCTCAGACGGTGTTAGGCCCAGTATGGATTGCACGTGATTGCACAAAGGTTAGAAAGGGTACCGTATCCCCGGATAACATGTATGGATAGCGTACACATTCAAAATATATGTCTCAGGAGGCAGGCTCAGACGGTGTCAGGCACAGTATGGATTTGACGGCCCAGATTACACAGCGGAGGAGCAGGGAGAGGTAAAGATTGCAAATGCTGGGGCCCTGCCCAAGCAAGGGGGGCCCACTCGTGGGCGTCGGTACTGGCACTGGGCCCCTCATAGTACAGCGGTGTGTCTGACGGCGGGTGTGCACCACCACCGTCAGAGACACTTGATTGCACTATGAGGGACCCTGTGCCAGTGCCTGCGCCCAAGAGTCGGCCTACCCACCTGTCCAGGGCAACGGCACTCGCACGGTGTCGTGCGCTAGGTGGTGACCCCGGCCATGGGGGGGGAGGCAGCACAGTTAGGGAGTTTTAGAAAGTGGCATATGTTGATGTTGGACATTCAGCTGATGCAAAAGGCGAAATAGGTCAAGTCCCAGGAAGAGGTGGACCAAAGCAAGCCATTTTTCTGTCACCCTATGTGTCATCAGGGGAAGGTGGGACAAAATCCTTGGAAACCCATGCATGGTTCATTTTAATGAAGGTTAGATCATCCACATTTTGGGTTGACAGACGGGTCCTTTTTTCTGTCAGGATTGATCCAGCTGCACTGAAGACTCTTTCCGATAGCACACTTGCAGCTGGGCAAGCGAGCTCCTGTAAGGCATATTGGGCAAATTCAGGCCAGGTGTCCAGTTTAGCGGCCCAATAGTCAAAGGGGAATGACCTGTGTGGGAGAACATCGATATGGGAGGAAAAGTAGTTTGTAACCATGGTTGACTACTGCTGTCTCCTGTCACTTTCCATCGATGCAGTATTACCAGTTGTGTGAGCGGTATTTGAAAAATCAGTCCACAACATTGTCATGAAACCCCTGTCTCACTTCTGCTGTGTGCACCACGAACACCTCTGCCAAGCTGCCCCCAGCCCGTACGGCTCGTGTGAGAACCATCACCGCTGCTGTGTGCTAGGAATGCCTCAAGCAACCGATTTACCAGAGTTGCTTGTTTATTAGCCAATATTAGGTCAAGGTTCTCCTGTGGCATGATGTTTTGTAATTTGCCTTTATAGCGTGGATCCAGGATGCTGGCCAACCAGTAGTCGTCATCGTTCATCATTTTGGCAATGCGGGGGTCCCTTTTTAGGATCCGCAAGGCATAATCTGACATGTGGGCCAATGTTCCCGGTGTCAATGATGCACTGCGAGAGCTGGTTGGAGGAGCACTTTCTGGCAAATCCACATCCCTCCAGTCACGTACAAACCCTGTACCAGACCTTGCCACGCCAACATTTTCACTTGCCCCACGAGATGCATCCTCCTCCCCTAAGTAATCATCCCCATCATCATCCTCCTCCTCCTCTTCTTCCTCCACCTCGTCCAGGAGAGGTCCCTGAGCAGACAATGGCTGAATGTCATCAAGGATTCCCTCCTCCTCTTCCTCCTCATTAACATTGGCTGCAGACGCCTGCTCCTTAAGGTGCGTCAAAGTTTGCATGAGCAGACGCATAAGTGGGATGCTCATGCTTAGGATGGCGTCGTCTGCGCTTACCAGCCGTGTGCATTCCTCAAAACACTGAAGGACTTTACAGAGGTCTTTCAGCTTCGACCACTGCACACCTGTCAACTCCATGTCTGCTCTCAAAGTGCCTGGCCGTGTATCCTCCCACAAATGCATTATGGCCTGCCTCTGCTCGCACAGCCGCTCCACCATGTGCAGGGTGGAGTTCCATCTTGTTGCAATGTCGATAATGAGGCGGTGGTTGGGAAGGTGGAGCAATCGCTGCAGCTTCTGCATACGAACGGAGTGTACAGGCGACCGGCGGATGTGCGCGCACAGTCTTCACACGTTCTGGAGCAGGGCTGTTAACTCCGGATAATTTTTGAGGAAGCACTGCACCACCAGGTTCAAGGTGTGAGCCAAGCAAGGTATGTGGCTGAGTTTTAAAAGGGCTATGGCTGCCACAAAATTACGGCCGTTATAACTAACCTTGCCTGCCTCAAGATGTACACTGCCCAGCCATGACTCAGTTTGTCGCTTCAAGTACTCGGCCAGCACCTCGGCGGTATGTCTGTCGCCCAAACACATCATCTGCAACACAGCCTGCTGACGCTTTCCACTAGCTGCTCGATAGGGGGACACATCGTGTGCAACAGTGGCAGCTGCAGATGGAGTGCTCGTACGACTGCGCTCTGTGGACGAGCTTTCGCTTCTGGAGGAGGAGGAGGAGGAGGAGGGTGGAACGCCTACAGCCAACTGTTTCCTATACCGTGGGCTAGGCAGCACTGTCCCACCACCGCTGTCCCCTGTGGACCCTGCATCCACCACATTAACCCAGTGCGCAGTGATGGACACGTAACGGCCCTGGCCATGCCGACTGGACCATGCATCAGTAGTGAGGTGCACCTTTCCGCTCACTGACTGCTTGAGTGCATGGACAATGCGGTCTTTCACATGATGGTGGAGGGCTGGGATGGCTTTGCGAGAGAAGAAGTGACGACTGGGTAGGTCATAGCGTGGTACTACATAGGCCATGAGTTCGCGGAAAGCTGTGCTTTCCACCAACCGAAAGGGCATCATCTCAAATGAGATTAGTTTGGCAATGTGGGCGTTCAAACCCAGTGTACGCGGATGAGAGACTGAGTACTTTCTTGACCTACTCATAGTGTCTGGGAGGGTGAGCTGGACCTGAGAGCTGCATATGGTGGAAGTAACGGTGGACAGGGCGGACTGAGAGAGGGTTGATGATGGTGATGGAGTTGGTGTTCTTTCTGATGGCCTAGAATCAGTCTTTCGTTGATATAACAGTGGGATTCCCTGACTGCTGTGGTCTTGAAACGACACCTCAACATTTGCTGCTGTGCTAAACGGTGGGCTTACAGTGGGGGAAACAATGTAGCGTTGCTGACTACCTTCGTTGTGATCAGTTGCACATGTGGCACTTGAGGTTTGGTGTTGTGTCCACGCTTGCAAGTGCATGCTGGTTAAATGTCTAAGCATGCAACTGGTATTCAAATTTTTCAGATTTTTCCCCCGGCTAAAGGTCTTTGCGCACTTCTTACAGATAACCTTGGCCTGATCATGAGGATTTTGTTCAAAAAAGTGCCACACTGCACTCTTCCTACTTTGGCAGACATTTTGCGGCCTAGCACGCTGTGATCTTTTGACCCTCTGGACAAGCTGTCCAGCAACTCTTTTGATGTTTGGAACCTGTCTTTGGAGTGCTCCGGGCCTGCCAGATAACAGCTGTTGCGATGTCGATGTCTGCTGTGGATGCTCCTCATCTGAGCTATTGGAAGCAGCACCCTCTTCCTCCAATGGATGCCAATCTGGGTCAACAACTGGGTCATCCATCACCTCCTCTTCTATGTCATGTGCACCTTCCTCTGTGTCACCGTGTATGGTGGTATAGTGTGCGGGAAGGGGCACCTGAGTCTCATCAGGGTCAGAATCTGGCTCTGTACACTGCGAGGACAATGTAGTGCTCTGAGTGAATGTACCAGCAGAATCATCCATCAGCGGCTGTGCATCAGTGCACTCCATGTCAGATTCATCTTGGCCTGGGTAATTCACCATTTCACTTGATAATCCAGGCATGGTATGTGAAAACAGCTCCATGGAGTAATCAGTAGTATGGCCTGCGTCATCCTTCAATCTTGGTTGGGGTGAAGGACACAAGGAAAGGTGTGGTTCATGAACATGAGCCTCCAATGACGACTCAGTGCTTTTACTTTTTACAACTGAAGAAGAGGAGGCGATAGAGCTGGAGGCTGAGTCAGCAATGTAAGACAAAACTTTTTCCTGATGCTCTGGCTTTAAAAGCGGTTTGCCAACTCCTAGAAAACTAAGCGTTCGAGGCCTTATGTAGCCAGACGATGACGCAGGCTCAACACCTCCTGCATTCGGTCCTATTTTGCTCTTGCCACTACCATCAGATCCACCACCAACACCATCATTACCAGCTGCCAACCCCCGCCCAATTCCACGGCCTCTTACACCAGCCTTCCTCATTTTTGGTAGAAATGTAGACAAAATCCAACAAACTATATAGTATGTAAAACAAGGTACAAGGTGTCTATAGGACAGGGGAGATTTTGAATTTCTGCACACACTTTTGGACACTGGACACTTTTGGATTGTGTGAGGCCCACTGATATCTGAGCGCTATGTGACAGGCTCGATGGCACAGCTGTGACCTAAGTGACTAGAGGATAAGTGAGATTTTGAATCTCTGCACACACTTTTGGACACTGGACACTTTTGGATTGTGTGAGGCCCACTGATATCTGAGCGCTATGTGACAGGCTCGATGGCACAGCTGTGACCTAAGTGACTAGAGGATAAGTGAGATTTTGAATCTCTGCACACACTTTTGGACACTGGACACTTTTGGATTGTGTGAGGCCCACTGATATCTGAGCGCTATGTGACAGGCTCGATGGCACAGCTGTGACCTAATTGACTAGAGGATAAGTGAGATTTTGAATCTCTGCACACACTTTTGGACACTGGACACTTTTGGATTGTGTGAGGCCCACTGATATCTGAGCGCTATGTGACAGGCTCGATGGCACAGCTGTGACCTAAGTGACTAGAGGATAAGTGAGATTTAGAATCTCTGCACACACTTTTGGACACTGGAAACTTTTGGATTGTGTGAGGCCCAATGAATATCTGAGCGCTATGTGACAGGCTCGATGGCACAGCTGTGACCTAAGTGACTAGAGGATAAGGGAGATTTTGAATCTCTGCACACACTTTTGGACACTGGACACTTTTGGATTGTGTGAGGCCCACTGATATCTGAGCGCTATGTGACAGGCTCGATGGCACAGCTGTGACCTAAGCGACTAGAGGATAAGTGAGATTTTGAATCTCTGCACACACTTTTGGACACTGGACACTTTTGGATTGTGTGAGGCCCAATGAATATCTGAGCGCTATGTGACAGGCTCGATGGCACAGCTGTGACCTAAGTGACTAGAGGATAAGGGAGATTTTGAATCTCTGCACACACTTTTGGACACTGGACACTTTTGGATTGTGTGAGGCCCAATGAATATCTGAGCACTATGAGACAGGCTCGATGGCACAGCTGTGACCTAAGTGACTAGAGGATAAGTGAGATTTTGAATCTCTGCACACACTTTTGGACACTGGACACTTTTGGATTGTGTGAGGCCCAATGAATATCTGAGCGCTATGTGACAGGCTCGATGGCACAGCTGTGACCTAAGTGACTAGAGGATAAGGGAGATTTTGAATCTCTGCACACACTTTTGGACACTGGACACTTTTGGATTGTGTGAGGCCCAATGAATATCTGAGCACTATGAGACAGGCTCGATGGCACAGCTGTGACCTAAGTGACTAGAGGATAAGTGAGATTTTGAATCTCTGCACACACTTTTGGACACTGGACACTTTTGGATTGTGTGAGGCCCAATGAATATCTGAGCTCTATGTGACAGGCTCAATGGCACAGCTGTGACCTAAGTGACTAGAGGATAAGGGAGATTTTGAATCTCTGCACACACTTTTGGACACTGGACACTTTTGGATTGTGTGAGGCCCACTGATATCTGAGCGCTATGTGACAGGCTCGATGGCACAGCTGTGACCTAAGTGACTAGAGGATAAGTGAGATTTTGAATCTCTGCACACACTTTTGGACACTGGACACTTTTGGATTGTGTGAGGCCCAATGAATATCTGAGCGCTATGTGACAGGCTCGATGGCACAGCTGTGACCTAAGTGACTAGAGGATAAGGGAGATTTTGAATCTCTGCACACACTTTTGGACACTGGACACTTTTGGATTGTGTGAGGCCCAATGAATATCTGAGCACTATGAGACAGGCTCGATGGCACAGCTGTGACCTAAGTGACTAGAGGATAAGGGAGATTTTGAATCTCTGCACACACTTTTGGACACTGGACACTTTTGGATTGTGTGAGGCCCAATGAATATCTGAGCGCTATGTGACAGGCTCGATGGCACAGCTGTGACCAAAGTGACTAGA
Source organism: Dendrobates tinctorius (assembly GCF_039654945.1). Lineage (NCBI taxonomy): Eukaryota > Metazoa > Chordata > Amphibia > Anura > Dendrobatidae > Dendrobates > Dendrobates tinctorius. The sequence continues at coordinate 12,856,227 of NW_027361698.1, read as the reverse complement.
GGATAAGGGAGATTGGATTGCTTTTAAAAAAGCAGTTTGCGGAGCAGTGGGTAAACAGCAATGCCAGCCTGTCAGGAAGCCTTAAAAGGCAGCCCAACAACCAACACTACTGATACACCACAATATAGCCTCCCCTTGCACTGCACACACAGTGACTGGTGTGTTGTGCAGGCCAAATTGCTATCAGCAGCAGAAGCAGTTTTTTTTTCTTCTCAGCAGGCCAAAAAAAAAATTTGGGATTGCTTTTAAAAAAGCAGTTTGAGGCCCAATGAATATCTGAGCTCTATGTGACAGGCTCGATGGCGCAGCTGTGACCAAAGTGACTAGAGGATAAGGGAGATTGGATTGCTTTTAAAAAAGCAGTTTGCGGAGCAGTGGGTAAACAGCAATGCTAGCCTGTCAGGAAGCCTTAGAAGGCAGCCCAACAACCAACACCACTGATACACCACTATATAGCCTCCCCTTGCACTGCACACACAGTGACTTGTGTGTTGTGCAGGCCAAATCGCTAGCAGCAGAAGCAGTTTTTTTGTCTTCTTCCCTGCCTAACGCTCTCCCTACAGAATCAGCAGCAACCTCTCCCTATGCTAAGATCGGCAGAAGTAAGATGGCGGTCGGCGTGCACGCCCTTTTATACCCCCTGTGACGCCCACCAAAGCAAGCCAATCACTTGCATGCCCTTCTGAAAGATGGTGGTGACCCGTGCCTATGTCATCACGTTGCCCACAGTGTCCGTGGATCCTGATTGGCTGAAAAAGAGTGCAAAACAAACTTTTGAAACGCGACTTTGGCGCCTAAGTCGCCGACCTCGTGGCCGACCTCATCCTAGGGTCGGGTTTCGTTTCATGAAACCCGACTTTGCCAAAAGTCGGCGACTTTTGAATTTTTTCCACCCGTTTCGCTCAACTCTAGTCCTGGGGGTTGATCATTACCAACGCTTATGTGAGTCAATCTTGGCTGATGGAGACACTAATGAGATTTTACCATCTAATCCCATGAATATGTACCGTGAGGAATTACGAGTAATATTATCAGAAGCATTATCAGACAAAATCATCAGCAAAACTGAGTTTGACTTTTTGCTTCCGAGTCATCCAGTTATTTATACGCTTTATTGTTTACCAAAGGTGCACAAAGGTCTCACCCCCCTTAAAGGCAGACCAATTGTCTCAGGGAAAGGCAGTCTGTGTCAGAATGCCGGTATTTACTTGGATCGGATATTGTCTCCCTTTGTTTCCTCACTTCAATCCTTTGTTAAAGACACTCCTGACCTCCTTCGTCGGCTGGAAGGATTAACTATTGATCCTCAATCATACTTGGCTAGTATAGACATGGAGGCTTTGTATATATCCATACCTCACATACACGGTCTAGAAGCGGTTAAATATTTTCTCAATATGAGAGGTTGCCAGTATCGTGAACATAATCATTTTGTGTTGAAGCTCCTCCGATTCTGTTTGACACACAATTTCTTTATGTTCAACGGGAAATTTTACCACCAACTGAGGGGGACCGCTATGGGGAGCCCCTGTGCGCCGGCTTATGCGAATCTCCTCCTCGGTTGGTGGGAGGAGACAATGGTCTTTGGGGCCGAACAATTGGAAGGTGCGTCTATGTGCCGTGTCCCCGAGATATGGACACGGTACATAGACGACATATTCATTGTTTGGAAAGACTCAGCAAAGGAATTTGGTGCTTTTGTGAACAACCTTAACTGTAACGACATAGGTCTCTTTTTTACATCTGTGATTGAGACCTCGAGACTGCCCTTTCTCTATATTGTAATTGAAAAAAATAAAAAAGGTGATTTGGTTACCTCCACATATAGGAAACCAACAGCAACCAATTCCCTATTACATTGGGGTAGCCATCACCCTCAACATTTAAAAAGAGCTATCCCCAAGGGGCAGTATCTCAGAATTCGAAGAAATTGTTCCGACACTGTGACCTTTGAAAATCAAGCCTTGAGAGACTTGAGAGATAAATTCATAAGCAGAGGCTATCCCCAAAATATACTAAAAGAGGCATATGAAAAAGCTAAAGGATGTGAGCGAGCAGAGCTGTTGAACCCCACTAACAATAAAAAAGGTGTGGAACATGAGTTTCTGAGGTTCATTACAACTTTTGACAATGGGGCGGTTCCAGTGAGGAACATCATTCAAAAACATTGGGCCATCCTACAGATGGACAGTGATGTGTCCCCTTTCTTAACTGACCACCCACAAATCACCTATAGAAAGGCGAGATCTCTTAATAATAGACTTGTTCATAGCCACTTTGCCACTCCAACTAGAAAAACGTGGTTGGATAATGATATTGTCGGTTGTCACAAATGTGGTCATTGTGTGGCTTGTCAACACATCTCAGTGGGAAAGAGTTTTGTTAGTAATGTTACCGGGAAAAATTACCATATTAAACAATTCATGAATTGTGGTACTAAGGGTGTCGTCTACAAGGTTACTCGTGTTTGCGGATTGGAATACGTGGGTAAGACTATTCGCGAATTCAGGAGGAGAATCGGCGAACATGTTGGGGATGTGTTACACAAGAGGGACACTCCGATATCGAGACACATCCATAGTATACACAAGGGACAAATTGGACTTTTGAAATTCATGGCCATTGACAAGGTTTTTAAACCTAAGAGGGGGGGGGAACTGGGATCAGTTACTTCTCCAACGAGAGGCAAAATGGATTTTTTATTTGGACACGGTTGCGCCTAAAGGCCTGAATGATCAAATTAGCTTTGGGTGTTTCATCTAAATTCTTCCTTGGTCTCCTTACCTACAGTATTTTTTAACCAGGATGTCATAACCTCTACCCCCTAAGTCATCCCATTTTGGGATTTTTGAATATATATGTATTTAACTATATTTCATATGTTACATCTTACTGTCTATAAATATAGCCCTCTCGTTGTTATATAGGTTCCATATCCATTTGATATATGACGGTTATGGTTTAACATACATGAGTTTTTTGAGAGTCCGGTGGGTGGAGTTATTTTTTCCATCTGAACCTCTTTTCCCCTTCTTCTCCCCTCTCTCCTCCCTCCCCTTCTGAGTGAAGGTGCTTTTGTGATGGTTATAACCTGTGCATACAATTAATGGATGCGGTAGTTATGCCCACTCAGATGGTACACATTAGTCAGTTTTGGAGTCCGGTGGGCGGAGTTTTATCCGCCCTACATTGGAGGTAGCGGATCGAGAATCGGCCGCTTGTTTATGGGGATTTTGGTTACGGATACATGATCATCTATGTTTATATCTATTTAACACTCTGTGCTGCTACTGTGGACTTGTTTATAGTCGCTTTTGGCGCACATGCGCTGTGTGATCCTCTGTACTGGGGACCGTCTGTTATTTTCGGGCGCGCATGCGCCGATGAAGAAGCGCATATGACCCGCGATACCAGAAGTTGGCGGCTCCTGTATAAGCCACACCGGAAGTGTGTCATTTTTCTTGGGCGCACATGCGCCGTGGTGAGGCGTGGATCGCGTCCAGCGCCGGAAGTGGCGGAGCAATGTAGTTCCTCCCTCGGCGTGCGTTCCACAAACGGAAACGGCATGCGAAATGGCGCCCGCAAGGGACTCATGGACGTGATGTAAGAGGTAACTATTTGACAGAAGCCAGGAATTAAGATGTGATTGCATTTGAAGTTGCTCAGAAATATGCACTCATTCCTCTACTTCCCTTGGACAGTATAGGGAGTGGAAGTTTTTCTCCTATTACCAGCACTATGGCACTTTACAAGTTTAGTCCCCAGATGATTGTACTTGGATGAAACACGTCGGGACATCGCCTTAGGGAAAGTGCAGGGCATGTGTTGTTAGGGTTAGCTGTGGACTGCCCTTGTTAGGGCAGGAGTTTGGGTTTGAGCCTAATTTAGGTGTTAGGGATGTCACAGGGTATTGTCTTCCCTTACTGCATCCTCCAGTTGGACTGAATAGAGGATTCTCCTGGACTCCTGACCCATCTATCCACGGGGTGAGATTGTTCCTTTTTTATTATTCTCACCTGACTGTCAATATTTGGTCCGATGTGAACTTTTGGCCGATAATCTGCATTTCTTCTCTATATATACAGTATATGCAAAAGGGTCATGGCATTCATGGGAAAGTGTTCTCAATTGTTCTAAACCCATAGATGTTTTGTGTACACCCATATAGAGAATTCTTTGGGTGATTATCTATATCCCTTATTCAGGCTAGGCCAATTTTTCTTTTTTAAGTATAGACCTATATACCTGATAAGCAGTTGTATGCTGCTTTTTTATTTTCACAGGGTGACACACTAATTGGTACTTTTAAATGATTGATTAAAAGTTATTTTTTATATTTTCACCAATTGCTTTATACTCCATAATTTTTTGGTGAGACTTAAGTCAGTTTGTTCTTGAAACTGTCTAGTGCTTTATCTACTATTTCTGAGAAAAAATGGGACTAAAAACGGACTAGATGTGTGACTTGCGATAAAATCGCATCCGGTGTCCTTTAGCAAAAGCCGGCAATTCTTCCAATACAGTAAAATCACAGAGACCGGTTAAATAAAGAATGAATAGATCTGGACACACACATATATATATATATATATATACCGTATATACTCGAGTATAAGTCGGTCCGAGTATAAGTCGACCCCCCTAATTTTGCCACAAAAAACTGGGAGAACTTATTGACTCGAGTATAAGTCTAGGGTGGGAAATGCTCCATAGATTATTCCCCCATATGGTGTCCTCAGAAGAAGCTCCATAGATTGTTCCCTCATATACTGCCCCCATAGGAAGCTCCATAGATTGTTCCCCCATATGCTGCCCCCATAAATAGCTCCATAGGTTGTTCCCCCATATGCTGCCCCCATAAATAGCTCCATAGGTTGTTCCCCCATATGCTGCCCCCATGCTGCTGCTGCATGTAAAAATAAAAAAATGACATACTCACCTCTCCGTCGCTGGGTGTCAGATTCTCACCTGTCCTGCGTCCATGGCTGCTCACCGCTATGTGCACGTCATCAGTCAGTGACGTTCAGACTGCAGGGGGCGCGGCGCGCACTAACCACGTCACCGCGCCCTCTGCTGTCTGAAGTCACTGACCGATGACAGACAGCAGCAAGCAGCCATGGACGCAGGACAGGTGAGTATCGCTATACTTACCCATCCTGACGCTGTCGCTTGAGTCCCCAGCTTCTCCGCGCTCTCTCTTCCTGCATTCAGCGGTCTTGTGATACCGCTCATTAATATGCCCATATTCATGAGTTTTAATGAGCGGCACCACGTGACCGCTGAAGGCAGGAAGAGAGAGCACGGGGAGAAGCTGGGGGCTCAAGACACAGCGTCAGGGCGGGTAAGTATGACCTGACACCCCGCCCCCCCTCCCCCTCTGACCCCCTTTGTATATGACTTGAATATAAGACGAGAGGGGGACTTTCAGCCCAATTTTTTGGGCTGAAAATCTCGACTTATATTCGAGTATATACGGTATATATATATTTTAAGCATGTTATAGAGACACATTAATATATATATTACAAATTCATACAGTTCATCATAGCTGAATAGCCGCAGAAACATTTGCCGGCTTTTGTATAATTATTCTCCTGCCCGACATGAAATGACACATGGTTTACATATAGTTAACCATTTCATTTCATGTTTTTTTTGTTATGTCTATCACAATTAATTAGATGAGGGTTTGTTGGTAAAATTTTGGACTTGTAGGGGTTAATTTAAGGGGTCAATTCGTTGTATGAAATTACGGGGACTCCCTGCAGCCTCAGTGACGTCAGCAGGAGTCCCTGCAATTTAATACAACGAATTAACCCCTTAAATTAACCCCTACAACTCCATAATTTTACGCACAAACACTCATCTAATTAATTGTGATAGACATAACAAAAAAAACATGAAATGAAATGGTTAACTATATGTAAACCATGTGTCATTTCATGTCGGGCAGGAGAATAATTATACAAAAGCCGGCAAATGTGTCTGCGGCTATTCTGCTATAATGAACTGTATGAATTTGTAATATATATATTAATGTGTCTCTATGACATGTATAAACTATATATATATATATATATATATATATGTGTCTAGATCTATTCATTCTTTGTGTGCGGAAACCTGTCATTGGGCTCCATTATATGTCCATTTAGCTACCCTGCGAGAAAATCTCGCCAGACGGATGTCAAACGGATCCTTACACGCGATTAAAATCGCATCAATTAAGAAAAATCGCATCAAAAACGGATCAATGGTTAAGATACCTTTGTGCGATTTCGGACCGTTAAAATGGGACCCTTTTTTTAAAGGTTGTGTGTGACTCCAGCCTTAGAACAGCGCTGTGTCAGATCTGACAGGCGCTGCTGCAGGCTTCCTCATGCCTGCTTTCAGCAGGCAGTGAGGAAGTTGCCTCCCTGCAGGATCCTGAAGGCAGGGAGGAGGACTCTCGGAGCGACACAGCACATCGCGTCGCTCCGGGGGTCGCAGGGAAGCACGGAGTGACCCCCTCCCTGCGTGCTTCTCTCCTATGCTCCTGGTAGACTGCGATCATGTTTGATCGCAGTGTGCCAAGGGTTAATGTGCCGGGGCGGTCCGTGACCACCCCTGACACATAGTGCCGGGTGTCAGCTCTGATAATCAGCTGGCACCCGGCCGTGATTAGCGGCGCTCCCTCCGGGGGGCGCCGCTGATCGCTATGACGTAATATTCCATCCTTGGGGCTTAAGTCCCAGGTCACATGGATGGAATATTACGTCCAATGTAGGAAAGGGGTTAAGGGCTCTTTCACATTTCCATGTTGTTAGGGCTGGCAGAATGCCTCAATTAATATAAAGATGGTAATAAGGTGCATTCGCAGCCCAGGGTCCACTGTGCAGAGATGTTAACTGCTGCTCGGTAATGGTGGACACTAAATTGCAGTATCGCACTGGACACACGTGGCTTAAACGCTACCCAGTAAGAAGTAGCGACGGGCTCTGTTGCTTCACAGAGCCATGGTACTGCATAACACAGATGCCGTACCCTGTTAACTGTCACAGGGCACAGCTGAGTCAGTGCTAGTGTACAGTCACAAGACTCTGCCCCAAGGATGCGGGGTAAGAGCTTCTCTAAACCCACTAAGCGCACGGCGTTGCACCTGCGAACACCTCTAATAGACGCTGGCTCCTGTGAAGTGCAGAGTGCACATTGGCGTACAGGCAAGCCATTACTAAACACTGAAGCTAGGCCCTGATTCTGCCTCCTACCTGCACTATCAGCCTAGGCACTAACTGGCAAGGCTGATCAACACATGCGTACCAAGGGTAGGAGTTTCATAATGAGTCATTCACCAGAGACATTCATACGTGCATACAACACTCACTCCACAAGGTCTATACTAGCACACGGCCGTGCGATCCTTTTATAACCTATAACCGCAGCCTTCCAGGACCTTGCTGATGGCCCAATCCGAGCTGCTTGAGGACCTGAGAATGTGACCTCCAATCACCAATGAGCGGTCGTCTCATGGCATGCTCAGATGGAGAAAAGCAGGACTTAGTCCCAGGAGCGTCTGCTCGCCGCTGACTAATGCTGGATGCTATAGATGAACATGGGGCAGCAGCAGCAACCAGACGCATAGCATTAGGCTGAGCAAGATGCTGGGACCGACGTCTCTGCTGAGCAGGAACCTCTGCAGCTACAGAAGAATGGGAGACCTCAGAGGACATGGCTTGAGATTCCCCCTGTGCAGTGGTGGGAACTCGACCCCTAATACATGCCTCTAGGACATGTGGTGACAGTTTTCACACGTACCGGAGATACTGACATGGGTAGACCCATTCAAGCCTTTCTGAAGCTTGTAGCTGAGGGTTGCAGCTTCCAGCTATCAGTTTTGCCTGGCTGGTTATAGAAAATAGAGAGAAACACACACCAGGTTTTATCATTTATTTATTTACAGTGCAGGCGATGGGTGAGGAATACTCTCATCAGTGGCTCCTGCTTCACTGTTATTAGTGGCAGCAGGTGTATGCTGATGGGAGTAATTGTCCCATCAGCCACCACCTGCTGTCATTGATATCACTTGAATACAACTCTGATCATTCTCCCCTGCTTGCTCTGATTACCGTCAGAGCGGGGAGAATGATGAGAGTGTCTTCAGCACCCAGCACAGCGCTTACAATAGTGCTTCTTCCCTGGCGCCTGTCCTTGTGGTACTGATTCAGCACACGGGGGTGGCACACGGCTGCCACATGTGTGCCACAAATATTACACACACGGACACACAGACACATGGACACTGTTATCTCCGGTACTGGTTTTTTTCCTTCATTTGTTAACGGAAAAATAGGGGGCTTCCAAGTTATTGATAGTAAAAAGACTCTGGAAAAGCTAAATGGCTCCTCACACTCCAAAAATAAATTCAGCAAATTATACAATAACAAATCCAAATGCCCCCCTCCCTTCTGAACCCCTCAGTGTATCTAAACCACATATAGTGTCGGCATATTTGGCATTTCTGAAATGGTAAGAGCCCGCCTAACTGCATGTCTCCAAAAGCACGGGCCGGTCATAACGTACTAGTGACTGCAACATACTGGTGACTGCAATGTACTGGTCACTACAACGTACTGGTCACTACAGCTTACTGGCCACTACAACAGCAGTTTGCAATTTTCACTCGGCCACATTCATTGCTGCTTGTTTCTGGAAAATACTAATGGAGTCAAAATTGTCACAACACCTGTACATAAATTCCCAAAGGGGTATAATTTCCAAAATGGGCAACTTGGGGGAAATTCTGCTCTTCCAGCAATTAAGGGCTCTGTATTTGGAGTCTGCAAACTGTTCTAGGAAAATCTGCACACCAGGAGGCAAATAGCGCTCAGTTTCCTCCAAGTCTCTCCATATGACTAATTAGCACTGTACAGCCGCATATGGGGTATTGCCACGTTCAGTAGAAATTATGAGACCAATTATGGTGCCATTTTAACCCACTTCTTGTGTGAAAATGTAAAATCTGGTGCTAAAATGAAATTTTGGTGGTAAAAATGTAGTTATTTTTTTCTTTACTGCCCAATAGTATAAAATTCTGTGACACATCTGTGGTGTCAATATGATCACAGCAACCCTAGATGAATTAATTGAGAAGTGTAGTTTGTAAAATGGGATCATTTATGGGGGTTCTGCTGCTCTGGCACCTCATGGGCTCTGCCAGTGGGTCACGGCACCCGCAAGCCATAACAGTAAAATTTGCACTATAGAATGGCACTCCATGCCTTCTGAGATTTACAGTGTGCCTGAAAAATATTTCCAGATTACATCTAGGGTATTGGCGCACTCAGGAAAAAATGAACCTCAGTTTGTTTGCACTTAGAAAAATTACAAATGTGGGGCTAAAACAACATTTTAGTGGTAAAAATGTAATTTATTCTTTCTTCACCGATCAATGGTATAAAATTCTGTGAGGCACATGTGGTGTCAATATGATCACTGCACCCCTGGATGAATTCATTGTGGAGTGTAATTTGTAAAATGAGTTCACATTTTGGAGGGTTTATATTGTTCTGGCGCCTCAAGGGCTCTGCCAAAGTGACATGGCACCCTCAAACCAGTCCAGCAAAATCTGAACACCAATATGGTGACTCTTTCTTTCTTTCTGAGCTTTGCACTGTGCCTCAAATGTAGTATTCCCCCACATATGGGGTATAGCCGTACTCAGGAGAAATTGCACAACAAATAGTATGGTGCAATGTCTCCTGTTATCCTTATGAAAATGCAAAATTTTGGACCAAAATAACATTTTTGTGGGGAAAATATGATTATTTTCACCGCTCAACGTTATAAACTTCTGTGAAACACCAAAGGGTCCAACGTGCTCACCACACATTTTAATACATTTCTTGAGGGGTCTAGTTTCCAAAATAGGGTAATTTGTTGGGGGTTTCCACTGTTTAGGTATATCAAGGGCTTTCCAAATGGGACGTGTCGTCCATTAATGATTCCAAGAAATTTTACATTCCAAGTCCTGCTGTGCGCCCAATCAGTAGTTTTCTCCCTCATATGGGGTATCAGCATACTCAAGAGAAATTGCACAAAAAATTGTATGGTGCAGTTTCTCCTGTTACCCTTATGAAAATGCAAAATTTGAGGGTAAAATAACATTTTTGTGGGGGAAATGTGATTTCATTTATTTTCACAGCTCAACGTTATAAACTTTTGTGAAGCACCTGAGTGTTCAATGTGCTCACTACACATCTAGATCAGTTCTCTGTGGGGTCTAATTTCCAAAATGGTGTCACTTGTTGGGGATTTTAACTGTTTATGCACATCGATGGCTCTCCAAACGCGACATGGCGTCTGCAAATTGTTCCAGCAAATTTTTCATTCAAAAAGTCAAATGGCGCTCCTTCCATTCTGAGCTTTGCCGTGCACTCAAACAGTGAATTTCTCCCACATATGGGTTATCAGCATGCTCAGTAGAAATTGTACAACAAATTTTAGGGTCCATTTTTTCCTGTAACCTTTGTCAAAATAAAAAAAATTTGGTCTGAAATAAATTTTTTGTTAAAAATCATTTAAATGTTGGCTGGTCAACTTTAATCCTGGTTAACTTTTAATACTTATAACTTCCTAACAAAGAAACATTTTGATTCAAAAGTTGTGCTAATGTAAAGCAGATATGTGGGAAATGTTATTTATTAACTATTTTGTATGACATACATCTCTGATTTAAGGGCAAAAGAATTCAAAGTTTGAAAATTGAAAAATTTTGCAAATTTTTGCCAAATTTCACAAATAAATGCAAGTTATATCAAGCAAATTGTACCACTCTCATGAAGTACAATATGTCATGAAAAGAACAATCTCATAATCAGTGGGATCTGTTGAAGAGTTCCAGAGTTATTACCTCACAAAGAGACACTGGTCAGAATTGTAAAAATTGGCCCACTCATTAATATGCAAACCACCTTGGGTAGTAAAGGGGTTAAGAACTTTTTCAATTGTTTTTACACAATAATGAAATGACAAACAATTTTCTAACTTTTATTACTTTATATCAGCTATTTTTTCCCTCCATTTTTTGGGGTTGTTGATCTTCCCATTATTTTTCTATTTCTCTATATCTTTAGCAGTTTAGGTACTGTATGTTTTGCCACACCTGTTTAAATTGACAAATTGGTGACACATATATGTCACACTGATCACAGGGGCAGGTTATTGTTGAGTTACATACCATAGAAGAAAAGCAGGACAAAGGCACAGCTGTATGACCTTGGGTTAATGAAGCTGCACTCACATCAGGGAATATGGGTGCCACTTTCAAGGAAAAAAACTGTGTATCCATAGAGAAGAAAGCGGATAGGCACAATCCATCCCGTGCAAAAAAAATCCTTTATTGTGACATCATGTTACCAACAGCAGGCAGATAAAACGATGGAGTAAATACAGATGACGATCGTTTCGCACTTACATTGAACTTCAACAGGTCATCCTACTGATATTTACAGTGTACTGGAAAAACACTCATCAGCATGAAAGAGAGGATAGTGGAAGATAGATTTACAGTTTACTTGCCCGCCTGATTTTATTACTATCTTTTGTAACTTATGCTTGTACTTACATGTATTTGCCCTGGTTTTTTGAATTATTAATAAAGATTTTTTGCAATTTCAAAACTTAAACTTGGGACTTAATTATTATATGATCAAGAATTACAGTATTGCAAATTTGAGATTTAATGTCCCATTTTTTTCTCTCATGTTATTTAAGTCTTATGGAGAGTGGCTCTCAGCCAAAATGTGATTGTTCCTTGTATCCATGTTTCTGGCCATGTATGCACAGCTGATGGATGTGTCTAATCAAAGTGTGTAAAGCCTAAAATTTGTCAAAATTTATCAAAAATGGACTAATTAAGGCTTTCATGCACAGACAGCTGATGCAAATAATTAAATCAGTTATATAATCTGTCTTCTTGCCTGGACTAACTATTAACTGCTTTCTACACTGTTCTACTGCCACCAGTGCTAATAGACCACACTCAGCAAGGCATCTGCTCCCCATCCATGTAGTTTTGCTGCTGCTAGGATTGCCACTACTTGCCCTAAAATGATTCACATCTCCTTTTATGGCTCGTCCTAACTCTCTACCACATGCTGCACATGCCACAGCCAATGGACAGCAATGCAGCAACATACCAGGGTGCCAGATGAGTTTTATAGTGTAGCCTGCCAAGGCTTCCATCGCCGGTTCCAAACTGCCACATATCTGCTTGCCTGCTACATCCTAATTTATTTACCATGCTGCTCCTGCTGCAGGCACTGCACAGCCGAACCACCCACAAACCTTTTGTCTGCTCACTGTGTTTCATAGCACTAGACTATACTACTGATGCTGGGTAATATACTCTCTTGAGTGTACACAGACATGAAAAAGCTTCCAAAATAGAGCTAATTTTTTTTAAAAGGCTTGGAGACATCCAGCCATAGCTTCTTCAGTCTGAAAATTTTGTTTTGTCTCCCTAAGAAAACGGATTATTTTTGAAGGACTTGATAAACAGGCTTGGTAATTGATCATGTTGTGTTTAGAAAAACTGTTGCGGACTTCAAACAAGTGATCATTCTCAGTTGAGAAGCTATAAACTCTTCACGCTCAAGACATTACACCAGGTTTGTCTCTAGAAAAAGGTGGATCATGTTTAGATGGCTAGGCAAAATGCCTTTGTAGTCATCTAATCATTTTGGTAGAAAAGTGGTAAGATTTCAATCATAGTAGAGAAACAGCAATTATTCTCTTTCAAACCAGTGCACCCGTTTTGTCTCCTTATTTAAAGAAGAAGCACAGCAAAAGAACATAATAAATTAAAAAAAAATAGAAAAAAGGCAGCCAAATTTACCAATACAGGTCGAAAAAACTAATGCACATTTAGGATGCAGTAGCCCACCCTTGTTAAATGCAGAAGCAACACAGTTGCAAAGTGCAGATGAAACAACCACTCACACACCTACCCACTCATGGGTCTTCTGGTATCAGAATTACACTCTGATAACATAATAACATAGTAACATAGTTATTAAAGTTGAAGGGAGACTTTAAGTCCATCTAGTTCAACCCATAGCCTAACCTGTAGATCCAGAGGAAGGCAAAAAAAAACATGCGGCAAACACTGGGGAAAAAAATTCCTCCCCGACTCCACATACGGCAATCAGACTAGTTACCTGGATCAACGCCCTATCAATGAATCTAGAATATATAACCTGTAATATTATACTTTTCAAGAAAGGCATCCTGTCCCTTCTTAAATTTTAGCAGTGAATCAATCATTACAACATAATACGGCAGAGAGTTCCATAGTCTCACTGCTCTTACGGTAAAGAATCCGCGTCTGTGAGGTCTTTCATTCCTCCAGACGTAGAGGGATACGCACTCCAGATAGCAAGGCCAACTTTGATGGGTTTTGCTCCATCCTGCATAAAAGTGAATAATGTTCAGTAAAATATAAATAATATGTCTGAGGTATTGGTCAATACTTTGGCTAAAACAAGCAAGCTTGCAACCCACATCAAGGGTTCCCATTGTCTTTCAAGTCCCTAAACTAAAATCAAAAGCAAAAACTTTGCAAAAAGGACATGATAAATTTAAAAAAAACATAGAAAAGTGAAATCCGCATTTACCAACACATGTCAAAAAATTAATGCATATACAGGATGTACAAACAAAAAGCACAGAATGACAAATGTGCAAAAATACCTTGCAATAAGACATATAACAGTAATCAGCAAGTGATGATAAAAGGTAATAACAAAAACAGGGTATTTAGTTGATACTTTTTTTGCAAAAAAATGTATGCCAAGCTGCTTCACCAACGTCAAGGGAACCCGTATTGAAGCAGTCCCTATCTAATATATTTAAAACCTGAACATATGAACAGTGTCTAAATGAGCAGGATTAAGACAGGCGCTTTCAAGTATGGGCACGTGGTGCAAGACAGCTCCTTATGTGCATGTCACACAAGAGACAAATGTGCAAAAATACCTTGCTTCAATACGGGTTACCTTGACGTTGGTGAAGCAGCTTCGCATACATTTTTTTGCAAAAAAGCGTATCGACTAAATACCCTGTGTTTGTTATTACCTTTTACCAGCACTTGCTGATTACTGTTATATGTCTTATTGCAAGATATTTTTGCACATTTGTCATTCTGTGCTTTTTGTTTGTGTTTCAGTCAGGGTGGTGTGAACATGGTCCAACAGACTTGTTCACATTGTGCATGTCACATGTGTGTTTTTAATCCAGTTTTTTTCGTGCTTATGCATGATTTGAGAGACTCCACCCCTCTCTTGTGTGACATGCACATAAGGAGCTGTCTTGCACCACGTGCCCATACTAGAAAGCGCCTGTCTTAATCCTGCTCATTTAGACACTGTTCATATGTTCAGGTTTTAAATACATTAGATAGGGACTGCTTCAATACAGGTTACCTTGACGTTGGTGAGGCAGCTTGGCATACATTTTTTGCAAAAAAGCGTATCGACTAAATACCCTGTGTTTGTTATTACCTTTTATCAGCACTTGCTGATTACTGTTATATGTCTTATTGCAAGGTATTTTTGCACTTTTGTCATTCTGTGCTTTTTGCTTGTGTTTCAGTCAGGGTGGTGTGAACATGGTCCAACAGACTTGTTCACATTGTGCATGTCACATGTGTGTTTTTATGTGCAGGATGTAGCAGCCCTGTTGACAAAGATGGAAACAGTACAGGTGCATCACTAATAGGCTACAAACCCGCAACATGTGCTACATCCATGTGACTGGCACCCTATACAATCCTTGTCCATGTGCAACTTTAATACTAAGCAACAAACCCTAGATGAATTGGTAGGTTGTGAGTGGTTGTCTTATCAGTATTTTAGACCTGTGTTGCCTCTGCCTTCTTCAAGGTGGGCCTGCTTTATCCTTCCCTGGAAGGATAAGATTGCCTCTGGGTAGCCTCTGTGTACATTATGATGAATTTAGATGAGCGAACTACCTTATTAAAGAAATTTCTAATAAAGTGAATGAATGCGTCTAGAATATGAGTCCATCATTTAAGCCACTAAATTTTCAAAGTACATCACACTAAAGTATGAAATGAAAGAACATCAGTAAAACAATATTCATTATGAAAGAACATTAATTATAAACAAGATTTTGTCATTTAATTCCTTCTCTCTCCAAATGTAATAACTAAAAGAAACATAAAAAGCATTGTAAATATTATATTCTTCATCATAAGTTAATTGCTGAGTCAAATATTTTCTTTAGAAATTAAATAAATGGTTTACTTACTGCAGTGCTTACATTTTTGCCATATTCCAAATAAGGATCATTTTTTGTTCAGGCAAATTAGACTACATAAAAAAATAACTTTGTGTACTTTGAAGAATTTTCTTTGTACGAGTATAGTAAATGAAATTCAATAGAATGTTTTCTTGCTTAATTATAACTTAATTACATCTTCTAGGAAACAACAAATGTGCTTCGTGGGCAGAAAAGCGCCAACAATATGGCCTGAAACACCTTAGTTCAGCATAAATGTAACAAACAAGCATATAATTCACCATGGCTCTTAAGCTATTACAATGAACCATTGGCAATTTGGAAGTATACAGTAAAAGCTATTGGAATTTTAGTGATTGCAATATCAATATCAAACTTAATGGGTTAATCTGCTGGAACCTTGCATCATTGCGCACTGTCCAGTTAATGATTGTAATATTCAACCCAGTACATTGATCTTATTTGTTATCCTGCTTCATTATAAACTGATACCATATTAGATGCTAGAGATTAGTAGAATCGTCACTGTCGTCATCGTCATCATCTCATTCTGTCTTCTTAGTGGATGTCAGTGTTTATGGGATGATGACTGGTGGATATATGTTAGTGAAAATATAATGGGCACATTTCTGAATAAACATTTTGATTTGTATATAGTATGTAGCGGTAGCATAGCTAACGGCAGTGTCGGACAGGGGTGCCAAGAGCCCACCAGTAGCATTGACTTTGGGGGCCCACTTTTCACCTGCATACAAATATTACACAACTCTGGTGCACAAATTTACCTATATCTCTATATAACCTGGGTAGTTTGGATAATGAATGATGAGATGCTGATTTTTTCTGCACACCGTGAATCAAGTGAATTATGACAAGTGCTAGCCACACAGTGGGGTTGAGGGCCCAGATCTGCACAGGGGCCCACCGAGGGATTCCCCTGTTACCCTATGGGCCAGTTCGAGCCTGGCTACCGGGGGAGGGAGGGGGCAGAGGGTGCAGTTACCCCAGGCCTCAGCCTCTGAAGGTCCCATTCGGAGCTACGCTACTGTTAAATATTAAACTCTGCAGGCAGAGAAAGAAGAAACAATCACCCTACACTGCCACGCGGCTGCTAAGGGGCCTGTGAGCCGAGCCCCTTATGCAGACACTGACAGTGGGCGCCATCACGTCACCACCTGGTGCCCGCTGTGCTGATGTGTAGGCGCTTACTGCAGAGACCGGAGGAGCAGGGTAACAAGGAGGAGAGGTGAATATTTATTGGGGGAATGCATTATTCTATATAAAGGCCTGTATTATACTATGTGAAGGAAATGGCAAAGAATTCGGCACCAAAAATCAAACTCCACCAGGATTTCATTATCGTGTTATTTATGGACATGTTTTCCAGCAGACCAAAGGGATGTTAGGTGCAGCGCCAAAATACAGGCAATCCAAGTGTAATGACACAGCATTTTATCTTAATCAACCAGATGTCTATTTTCAGTAAGCCAGGAGTCATTGACTGTTATCTATTTGTTGCCTTTTCAATTTATGTGTTTCTTTCTAGTTGATCAAGAGTCTAAAATGTTGACTCTTCTTGAAGGTTAAATTGATATTTCTAAATGGATGAATGCCTAATGTTTTGCATCTTATATCAGCTCCTACAACTTATTGTCTGCTATCTTTGTAAAAAAGTCATGCAGGGTCATTGAACAATGATGTTTGCTGACATGTTGAATACACATTGTCCAGGCCAGCTAGTTTGTTGACATGCAAAATAGAGGAGGAAAAACTTTGCAAATTAATTTCATAATCAAACAATGCGAGTTGGTCTAATCACCATTCTTCCCTTTTACCTCTGAATGCAGGCTTGAAAGACATTTGTTAACTATAAAATGAATAGATACCTCCATATACCTCCAGATACAGAGATACCACAAGACAACCAGATATCCAAGAAATCAAGAAATCCAAAGACCCAGAGACTCTTTACAGGACAGCAGCCAAGACATCATGGCTCTATCATGAGTGACACAGATTTGTCATTCTACAGGATGCCAGCTTAGTGGACCACAGCCTAGGCTGGAAGAATACAGATCTGCTCCATTGATACATTTGGGGTAGTCAGGATTTGGACTCACCAGTCACATGAGCCCCATGAATACATTTGTGAAAGCCAGGGATGGGACGCACTGATCACCTGGCTCCATAGAGATGTTCAGAGAAGCCAGGTTGTGACCCTCCTGTCAACTGGCCTTGTACATCAATGGACTGTCATCTTCCTAAGCTTGTCGTTACCTCCTCTCTGTGCAGGCCACAGGTGGGGTTGGTTGGCACTGGAAGCTCTGAAGTAACAGCTGCTCTTATCCCGGTGAGTCAGCAGAAGGGTGAGAATCTGTAATGTGCATCATCTTGGGTATTTTTCATTTGCTGTTCTATGTGTTATTTGCCTGTTTTTTTGGTTCAATAAAGCATTGCCACACTGTTTTACCCTCACCCTGTGTTGTCTGAGTAGTATTATGCCCATGGGGAAAAGAGAGCGAGAGTTTGGTGGAATAAGCCCTGGTACATGTGGTTTTGACTAGCGGACCAGGGAATCCGCTGACCCCCCTCATCTCCACACAAAGGTCGGACAACAAGAAAAAGAGAATTTTTTGTGTCATGATGGGCGATGGCCTTTTCACACCTTCCTGCGCTTCAACGGGTCCTGGAATAGGGAGGGAAGTCATGAAGATCCAGCTAGCTCCTCCCTAACAGTTAAATCAATATATTGAATTAATTGCCCTCTTATGTCAGAAATCCATGAAAAAGATTAAAACAACCAAATCCCTCTGTGCTGTGCAGCTAATTTTCTACAAAAGCTTTCAGCCATTACAGGGACATTTGCCTAATGTTATATGTCTTATTTAAATATTTTATTATATATAGATTATGGTACAGTGTTTGTTGTCTTTTGCTGCCATCTACTGGCCATGGTTATTATATGCTATCATGTTCTGAAGCTGTAATTCCCCACAATGCCTCTCCCTCCTATCTTGTTTTCTTCACATGCTTTCTTGTGGTCATTGCCATTTTGGCAGCACGTGCAACAGGACTGAAGAGAAGATTCTCCTGTTACCTCTTTTCTCTATCCTCCACCCTCCATATTGTAACTCATCTTCATCCCTTCACCTTCCCTAATGCTTTTAAATTCCTAGACAGATAGTACTTTCTGTGTACCAATACAGCAATGGGGACCCCTGGAGCATGTGCCTTTGCAAATTTGTTTCGTAGCCACATCTAGTATATAATCATCTAATTCTGTCTGTCTGTCTGTAACGGAAATCCCGCATCGCTGATTGGTCATGCTCGGCCGGCCGCGACAAATCAGCGACAGGTGCAGTCCAGCCGCAAATTGGCATGGCATTCGAATGACGTACGCCACCGCTAGTGTCTCAGATCTCCCGACGGTTGCTGCTGGTCATCTCCTGCCGCACGGAGGTCAGCAGAGATGCAGCTGGAAGATGACCAGCGCAGCGCTAAATGTGTGGATGGCACTCAGTGTCCGATGGAGAGGAGACTCTCCTCCAGGCCCTGGGTACCATAAACCTGTAAAAAATAGAATTAAAATAAAAAATAGTGATATACTTCCCTTCTGACGGCCCCGGGACTTTTTCCCTCCTCTCACCACGTGCCCGGCATCTTCCGTTCCCAGTAGTGCTTTGCGCGAAAGACTGCTAATGACGTCGCGCTCTCGCGAGAATGATGTCATCTCCGGCACTTCGTGCTAAGCATTACTGGGACCGGAAGATGCCGGGAGCGTGGAGAGGAGATCGGGGGCTGTCAGAAGGTGAGAATAACCTTTTTTTTAATTTTTTTTATTATTTTTTACATTTTATCTTTTACTATTGATGCTGCATAGGAAGCATCAATAGTAAAGAGTTGATCACAATTCTCAAACACTATGCTTGACAATTGTGACCAAACTGTCAATCACATTCCAAGCGATGTTTCAAATCGCTTGGAATGCGATTGAATTCCTCACGTGAAAATCACGTGAAAAACGCATGTTTTCCATGGGAAAATGCATGCGAATTCGCATGAGTTTTTCCCATGGCGAGAGTTGCGGAAATGCTGGGTAAATTTCCGCAGCATTTCTGCAACGTAGGTACTTAGGCTCAGTGTGACACGCAGCAGCGACCAGGCCCCCGCTGTGAGATCGCCGATCGTGGAGGATCGTCCAGGACCATCTTTTGAATTTCAGTCTCCCGCTGGCCATATTCTAGAATACCCTATGCATTAGAATCGGGCCACCATCTAGTTTGAGGATAAATATGAGTACTCTTCAAAAAATCTATTCATTTAACATATCAGACTTTTTCTCAGATATGTTGGACCAGTTTGACAACTTTGTGATATATTTATATCAAGTAAACACAATGAATGTGAAGTTCACATCTTATTTTGATGGGCCAGTTCTAGAATTTTTTGGATGTGAACATCCAAGTCTGTGAAAGTTTGTTAATAACGGAGACCTACAGAAAACCTTTTTCCAATAATTCTCTTTTACTCGATGACAGTGCCCACCCTGCACACACAAAAGATCGCTCCCATATAGCAAATTCCGGAGGCTTAGGAAAATTAATAATAATAAAAAGCAGTGGACCTCAAAGATAAGTTTCTTCAAAGCGGTTATCCAGAATCACGTTTAAACACAGCTCTAGATAGAGCTAATTTCTTCGCCTAAAATTACCTAATAAAAGGTAATCAATGAGCAAAAAGAGAGGGATTAAAAAGATTATTATTCAGCTTCAAATATGGTCCAATGGACAGACATATCTTTGCAGTCATAAATAAAAATTGATGCATCCTGGAAAAAGATATTGACATAGCTGAAGTGGTAGTACGTAAACCTTCAGTTTCATAAAGGAGAAGCACCAACCTTAAGGATATGTTCATCCATAATCGATTAAAAATGCAATCCAAAAATTGTTTGAACAGTTTTAAGCCAATTGGCAATTCATAAATGTGGTAATTGTTATTTTTGCTGTTTTCATCTTACCTCTAATTCCTTGCAGATAGGAAAAAGTCATCGTTTCTAGTGTATGGCTGGCTTCACATTTGCGTCTGTTTGCTCAGCATTTCATTCACAGCAATCCGAATGGGTCATGTTTACCTATCTTTAACATGGTGTACACAGTTGTATGTGTTGTTTTTCAATATGCGGTGGGGTCCAGCAAACGCAACATGTTGGATTTTTGGAAGCGGCAAAAATCTGTCAAATATACGCAGTAATTCGTATGTGGATGAGTGCGTCAAAAAAAGCATTACTGTCTATGGGAACGCATGCGTATGCAAGGACATGCGTACGCACATGCGTTCAATACGCATGCATAATTTTAATGAGTTGGTCCAGAAAGTGATTCAACCAACTGCTAATTGATAGCTCTATAAAAGGAAGTGTGGTCACTCCAAGGCCATAACTCTCTGGACTCTGGACGATAGCACAAGACTGGCTATGTAAGTATAGAAACCTTAGAAAATGTCTGTTTCTCTCACTTCTGTGAGGGCAACAACCCAGCAGCAGGACAGCTACCTCCGCATTTGTGAGCACAACCCCATATGTGAATATCGGGCACTCAGACCATCCTCATGGAGTCAGTTTCTAACCGTTTGTGCAGATACATGCACATTTGTGGCTTGCTGGAGTTAATTTTGCAGGTCTCTGGCAGTGCTCCTCCTGTTCCTCCTTGCACAAAGGCTGAGGTAGCGGTCCTGCTGCTGGGTTGTTGCCCTCCTACGTCCCCTCCACATCTCCTGGGGTACTGGCCTGTCTCCTGGTAGCACCTCCAGCCTCTGGACACTACGCTGACAGACACAGCAAACCTTCTTGCCACAGCTCACATTGATGTGCCATCCTGGATGAGCTGCACTACCTGAGCCACTTGTGTGGATTGTAGAGAAAGTTTCATGCTACCACAAGTGTGAAAGCACAACCAACATTCAAAAGTGACCAAAACATCAGCCAGAAAGCATTGGTGCTGAGATGTGGTCTGTAGTCCCTACCTGCAGAACCACTCCTTTATTGAGGGTGTCTTGATAATTGCCAATAATTTCCATCTGTTCTCTATTCCATTTGCACAACAGCATGTGAAATTGATTGTCAGTCAGTGTTGCTTCCTAAGTGGACAGTTTGATTTCACAGAAGTTTGATTTACATGGAGTTACATAGATTCTGTTGTCTAAGTGTTCGCTTTATTTTTTTGAGCAGTGTATTTACTATCCATATATATGTCAGTGGATGTATAGTAGATGTATGTGTCTTTACTAGTGATAGTGCAATTCCTGTGTTATATCATATCAGTGCTACTTAACTGAGCATGGATGCTCCAATGGGAGTCAGCATATTTCACAGTTTATCGGAGAGCATTGGAAAAGTAATAGAAGCAGCTCAATGTTTTTAATGTGTATGTCATATAGATATTGCTCTTCTGTACTTGGTTTATGACTCATTTTTATGCTAATGTGTATTTTTTTCTCTGGAGCATAAAGCATTTATTTATATGATGCAATTACTGCGTGAGACTGTTTTATCAATACTTCATTAAAATTTCTGCAAACATTCATACAGAATGGATCAAATTGACTACTTAATTTCTATGAGATAGCACATTTACAAGCACTTTTAAAACTGGTATTCTCTTAAAGAGCTGTAAGTATAATTACACCATTTTTCTATGTAAGGTATATTGCTACATGGAGATTTTGCATCGTAAAATTGCTGGAGCGTTTATTTCTCTGAATGGAGCAATTTATAAAGATTATGGTTTACTAAACTAAAAGAGAATGTTTAATCTTAGCCAATTATTTATTTTTACCTCCTATTATTAGTTACTTCAGTTGTTTTGATATTGTTTTTTTGTTTTATTTTAGCTATTGGAAGATGGCTTGTAAGTATAATATACCTCAGTCCAAGCATTATTTAACATATACTCTTCTATGGTGCTTTTATCCCAGGCTATCACAAATCCAGAATTTATAGATGAGCAAATTTGTTCTATAGGAATTGAGTTTGTATCATGTTTTATGAAATTTGAAAGGACTGTTAATTTGCCTTTCAATTTATGCAAATCACCAATAAATGCTTGCCACAATTTTCCACATTGCAGAAGATTGCATAAGCCAGAGAAAACTCACATGACTTCAGCCGCACCTCATAATTCTTTGCAGCAATAACATCACACGGTTTAGTGCCGCCAATGAAGAGTAACTACAAGAGCCAAAATAAAAGACAAGTCAGGGAATGCAACAGCCATTTTAGGGTAATTTAGTAAAGAGTGCAGAGCTCTCCTGCTCCACAGGGTAGATCCTAAGCCTTGTCTACCTCTGTTGTCTCCCATTCTGCTCCAGCGACAGTGGCAGCTGCTCAGCAAAGACATTGGTCCCAGCGTCTTGTTCAGACTTGTGCTATGCGCTTGGTTACTGCTGGCTCTCCAGCCAAAGCTATAGTAACTCGCAATAGATGCTTCAGAGGCTAAGTCCGGAAATCTCCCTACTGAGCATGCACGTGAGGTTGCAACCTCTCATTGGTGGTCGGTCGTCAGCTGCTCGAGTGATGTGGCAGTTCCGGATTGGTACACGAGCAAGGTCCTGTCTGACTGGACTTGAACAGGAATGTATAAAAGGTTCCCTGGAGCGCGCAACGGTGCGCTAAGAACATTTGTGTGGTTTGTTGGTGGATATACTACCACCCTGTCTGCACATGTGCCGCTACTTGCACTGAGAGTGTGTGCTTAGGCAGGCAGTGTACGGTGGGAACTCCAGCTTGGCTTAGCATCTGATTCCGGGCGTCCTAAATCACATATGCGGATCACACACTGAGTGTCAAAGCACAACCACCAGCTTACTTTTTCCTGGGGTGTAGCTATAGGGACCCCAATTAGAGTCATTATCACTATACTCCTGTGAAGCCTAACAGGGTATAGGCTTGAGTGTTCTTTCTTGTTGTACCGCTCTGTGGAGCAACCGAGCAGGTACTTTGCACTCTTTCCACACGGAGTGATATTTAACTCCGTGTGTTTACCGTGATTGCACGCAGTATTGCTCCGCCATTGGTTATTAGCTGTGGTTCCTCCATCACCGCACGGTGGACTCTGGGTTGCGATCGCACCTTCTCCTAATTTATATTTGGTGTGATCCGCAGACCCTAACAAGAACAGATAACAGTCCTGGTTTCACAGGTGCTGAAGTGGTCTGAGTTTTGATAATGGACCCAGTGGAATAGAGAGTAGTCATCAAGTTCCTTTACTTGAAAGGCCGCATACCAATGGAGACGTTCGAAGAGATAAAAGAGGATTATGGTGATGATTACCCATCATATGATGTAGTCAAGAACTGGCATCGTCAATTCAAATATGATCGGACTTCGGTGCAAACATCTCTAATTCCAGGGTGACCCCACTCTGCTATTGATGAATAGGAGGTCGCCATTTTGGAAAATCGACACATAGCCATTCACCACCTAGCCCAAAATGTCATGATTAGTGTGGGGTCCATGGAAAAAATCATCCAAGACCATCTTCACATACATAAGATATCCGCTTTCTAGGTTCCCTGACTGCTCACACCTTTCCAGAAGCAGGAACGAATCGAATGCTCTCATTCTCTATTGACAATATGTCATGGAAACCAGGAGGACTTTTTCAACAGACTGATCACACACGATGAAAGCTGGGTCCATCACTATGATTCTGAGACTAAAATTCAGTCAATGCAATGGATACATCATGACTCACCGCCTCCAAAGAAGGCACTTGCCCAGCCCTCAGCGGGCAAGGTCATGCTCACAGTATTTTGGGACCAGCACGGACTAGCATTGATGGATTTCCTAGCAAAGGGTACCATGATTTCTGGGGGATACTATGCTTCACTGCTGCAGAAATTGTGGAAGGCCATCAAAACCAAGAGACGTGGCATGCTCACCAAAGGTGTCCGCCTTCTGCAAAACAATGCACCAGTTCACAACTCACATGTTGCATAAATGGAAGCATGCTTCTGTGGCTTTGAAATTCTCCGCATGCCCCTTATTCACCCAACCTCGCACCATCGGACTACCTCCTCTTTCCAACAATGAAGTTATTTTTGAAGGGCAAGAATTTTCCAGATTAAGAAACTGTGATTTCCGAAGTCACAACGTGGCTTTTGGAGCAGCCTGTTGACTTCTACAAGTGAGGTGTTTACAGTTTTTTAAAGAGATGTGAGAAGTGTGTGTGTCCCTAGGTGGCACCTATGTAGAGAAGGAATAATAACTGTGCTCTCAGTTGTTCTATTCCATAGGAAGTGGATCAGGGGAAATTTTAATGAACTCCCCTTGTATCAAGTAGCTGGCATTTGTGCTGCTGAATTTGGACTAAACATTTTTTTCTTCATTTTTAATGCAGCACAATATTTTTCTGGAAAAAAACTTGTTTTTATTTAGAGTTTGCTTTAGTTGATGTAGAGAACATGTTTACATCTGTGACATTTGGTTCTATTTTTATTGTGAAGTGTCCCATGGCGATCTCACGTGTAGAACAGTCACATTGGGAGATGTGACCACTCTACCCGCCCTCCAGCGATACACTGACAGGAGGTAATTTCTCCCGCAGTGTATCACTGCACTGCTGTGAGAGTTCACCAGAGTTCATCAGCTCCGCTGCTCTCACTTCTACCGCTGTGTGAGAACTTTCCCAAGCAGCAGCGTTATAAGTGAGAGCACCGGAGCTGATCAGCCGATAAACTCCGATGAACTCTTGCAGCGGCTCAGTGATACACTGCGGGAGCAGTCACCTCCTGTCAGTGTATCGCCAGCGGCAAGGTGAGATCGCTGTGGGACACTCAGTATTAAATGGACTATGGTGGAAAGGTAAGTA
The DNA here is from genome assembly GCF_039654945.1 of Dendrobates tinctorius. Taxonomy (NCBI): domain Eukaryota; kingdom Metazoa; phylum Chordata; class Amphibia; order Anura; family Dendrobatidae; genus Dendrobates; species Dendrobates tinctorius. The sequence continues at coordinate 12,831,061 of NW_027361698.1, read as the reverse complement.
TATGTTGGTTTATTATTTTTGACTGTTTGCAGGAGACATAGGCATCAGGGATTAGGCATTCGGTGAGTAAGTATTTTGTATGTGAATATGTATATAATTATGTGTTTTGCTTTTTTTTACACTTGAACACAGGCTCTGGATGATGACACTATTCTCCCATCACCGCCTCATGCTGTCTCTGTAATATGTGACAAAAGATGTAGCCGGATGGGAGTAGTAATACCATCAGATGACGCCTGGGTACACACACACAGACAGAAACACACAGACACACACAGACAGACACACGAACATATTGTCTGCCAACACACAGAAACACACACACATGTTCTCCACCCACACACAGAGACACATGCACATATTCTGCACCCACCCACCCACACACACAGACACACACATATTCTCTGCCCACTCACAGAGACACACACATATTCTCCGACCACACAGAGACACGCGCACATATTCTCCATCCTCACACAGAGATACACGCACATATTCTCTACCCACACACAGAGACAAACACACATATTCTCTGCCCACTCACAGAGACACACACATATTCTCCGACCACACAGAGACACGCGCACATATTCTCCATCCTCACACAGAGATACACGCACATATTCTCTACCCACACACAGAGACAAACACACATATTCTCTGCCCACTCACAGAGACACACACATATTCTCCGCCCAAACACAGAGACACACACACACATACTCTCCGCTCTCACACAGAGATACACGCACATATTCTCTGCCCACACACAGAGACACATATATTCTCCGACCACACACAGAGACACACGCACATATTCTCTACCCACACACAGAGACACACACATATTCTCGGTCTACACAATCTTCCTCCTTCTGATATAATTTCATTTGACAAATCACAGCATTTTTGGCAGCAAATCTGCAGCAAATACACAAACCTTTTTACACCTGCATTTTTGCTGCAGATTTGACTGACTCAATTGAAGTCAATGAGTCAAAAAACGCTGCAGAAACCGAAAAAGGAATTGACATGCTGCAGAAAATAAAAGGCTGCAAATATGGATGGAAATTTACTGATCATGTGCACAACACTTCAGGATTGTCAGTGTATTACCTTGCATAAGTATTCCATTGCGTTTTTGGACCATTTACATGCGTAAAAATACGCATCAAAAACGCATCATGTGCACATAGAGAATCAAAAAAGGAAAAAGCACAGCTCATGCAAAATTACAAAATTTATTACAGATCAACATAACATACAAAGACATGTGGTAAAATCAAGGATGACAGTGCTACAGACAACCTAAGAAGAACCACAGTTGAAAGAAATAGGAAAACCAGTCAGGACAAATCTATAATTTGTAAATAAAGTCTGCTATGAAAGGTGCAAGTGCAAGATCCTATGTAGAAGGTAAGGCTATAGTGCGATGTGATGACATAAGGATCCTATGTAAAAAGTAAGGATCCTATGTAAAAAGTATCCATATGAGCCAACGCTGAAATTGTTATAAGGGACCCGAAAGGGTAAAACACCACAAGAGTAGATAAGCAGAGCAATTGTGCAAAGTAAAATATAAGTGCCCAAAGTGTTTACCTAGAGAGACCGTGGCTCCTCCAACCCAAATGTGCGTTTCGGCGCAGTGCCTTCTTTGTACAATTGCTTTGCTTAACTTCTCTTGTAGAAGCACACTTTTGGCTGTACTAGCCCAAAAGGGTGCTTCTACTCAAAACTGAGCAAAGGGCCTGAATATTTATGACCATGTGATATTTCAGTTTCTTTTTTTAAAAAAATTTGCTAAAATTTCTAAATTTCTGTTTTTTTAGTCAAGATGGGGTGCAGAGTGTACATTAATGAGGAAAAAATGAACTCTCTTGAATTTACCAAATGGCTGCAATGAAACAAAGAGTGAAATATTTAAAGGGATCTGAATACTTTCTGTACCCACTGTACATATGTTGGACAGTGTGGTCATCATACTAAATATATATGGGGCAGTGCATGCCATCATACTATATATGTGTGGCTGTAGGGCGATCAAACTATATATACAGGTATGAGGTAGAGGGCGCATCATACTACAGCTCTGGCAAAAATTAAGAGACCACTGCAAAATTTTCAGTATGTCTGATTTTTCTCTTTGTAGGTATATTTTTGAGTAAAATGTAAATTGATTGTCATGGTCTGTATGTGAATTCTGGTTTAGTGGTGAATGGATTAATGCTTTTAGCCTATCTCTGGTTCTGGGAGGGCTTTAACTAGCCTCATTTGGGCGCTGTCCATTGTCAATGATACTTTTGACCTCGGCTTAGTTCCTGACTCCTGTGTATCTGTGGATAATGTCTGCCTGTGTATGTTTGCTTGTTTCTGTTTCTGATATTGCTGCCTGACTCTGTACTTGTTTTGCCTCTCTGTTATGACCTTTGCCTGTCCCTGACCTTCCATTCCATTGCTCCTGCCTGTACTACGCTGCTATGTCAGGTTTCCAGACTCTGCTTTGTGACTGACCACGTCCCTGTCTTGCCCCTCCTGTACTGTGCCATCTCCTGGCTTAGACCCGCACCTGCCCGACTACTCTCTGGGCATCTCTAGCCCAAGGGCGGGTCTCTGGAGTGCCGGGGCTTGTCTCCGCCCCCAGTCACTCCCCCAGCAGTAATGTGCTTTATGTCCTGTTTACCTGGAGCACGAATCTCCACCGCTACCGCCCGTTCAACAGGTATCTTTGAGCATAGTTTGTTCAACTCAGGACACGCGCACTGGCTCAGTGAGCAAGTGCAGTGCGATGTTCCTGCCATTGCTCTTTTATTCTATAAACTAGAATGCAGAATGTACAGGTTCCTCTCCCCTCTGTACCAGTCTGTCATTGTAAACTTGTTTACTGTTAATGATATCTATAACTTTGTATGTAACCCCCCTTCTCATGTACAGCACCATGGAATTAATGGTGCTATCTAAATAAATAATAATAATAATACTAATAATAAACTACTGACATGTCTTCGAATTTCCAAGCACTAAATTTTGTATTTATTTTCAGAAAATGAGAAATGTTCAAAACAACAAAAAAATGCAGTGCTTGCAGACCTTAAATAATGCTAAGAAAAGAAGTTCATGATCATTTAGAAACAAGAATAACAATGTTTTAACTCAGGAAGAGTTCAGAAATCAATATTTTGTGGAATAATCATGATTTTTTTTAATTCATTTTTATTGAAAATATTATAATACAACATTAGCACAAATGTGCAACACAGGTCAATGTAACATAAATACGCAACTATACAACCATTGCAGTGTAAACAAAGAGCTCCAGTCTCAACCCTCTCCTCCCCAGGGACTCACTCCTGACCTTTATTTGACTGATTTAACTATGACTCACTGACTGTGTGGCTGCCCAAGCCAGCCAATCCCTGGTGAACTTCTGTAAGGCGTTGTTTTTATGGGCTAGCATTTTTTTAAAAATAAACGTATTATGAACCGCTTGAGCTATGGCCTCTTTCTTAGGAATAACATCTTTTTTCCAGTGTTTAGCTAATAGGAGTCTTGTCGCTAATACAATATAAGCCGTTACCACTCTAGAGCATGGGGGCATGCATATAGGTTTAAGAGGAGGAGCGCCACCTCGGGAGTCGGCTGAATGATCTGTCCCACCACAAGTGAAATAAGTCTAAAAGCGTGGTCCCACAAAGAAGTTATACGTGGACAATCCCAAAATATATGATATAAGGACCCCAGCTGATTACGGTTTCGCAAATATACGTGTGAGGTGTTGGGAAACATGGAATGGAGCTTCATGGGAGTAAAATACCAGTGGAGTATCAGCTTCAAGTGTGATTCAAAGTGGGCCATACAACCAAAGGTCCCTCCTGCCAATTTAATTCCTTTTATCCAGTCCTGGTCAGGTATGGCTTTACCGAGGTCTTTTTCCCAAGATATGTAGGGCATAGATATTACGAATCTGCTCTTGTGTCCCAAGGAATCATAAACGGGTCTCAAACCCATATCCAGGGATGAGGAAGATGAGTGGGTCCTAATAATATCACTATTGACCTTATATGGGAAATTTAGATATTTCTTTAAAATGTGTTGTACCCGAAGATATGAGAAATGATCTTTAAAAGTCAAGCTAAACCTATTTTGTAATTGGGCAAAGGGTAAAAGAGTGCGATCTTCAATTATATCGCTTAATATAGTGATCCCCCTATCTTCCACTGGTACAGGTCAAGGTCCTCTGATAATACCTCTAGAAGTTCTAAAGGTGCCTCCAGAGGCAACGCAGGGATGTGTGTCTGGGTGGAGGAGTGAACCTGAAGCCAATTTGACAGGGAATGCTTAGGCAGTGGGAGGAGGGTCCCCACGTTCCATGGGTTTGTGGGAGGAAGGGCCCCCGCCGAGTGTCCAGTCCGGAACCAAGGGGACCATCATCTGGGTTCCGGGGAAAACTGTTTCCAGGGGACAGAGTTCAGGGACGGACTGTGGAGACTGACAGGTGGGCTGGGGGAGGAGCTGATATAAAAGGGGAGGAGAACGCTAGTCACAGTGAGTCAGCAGAACGGGACAGAAGGAGCAGGAGACCGTGGGAGCGACTGAGAGCCAGAGCAACTTACCGGGGCCAGGAAGGAGGACAGAGGCAGGAGGGACACTCACCCTGGACATCAGTGGGACTGTCTACCGCCGCCCGCAGCCGCCCCGCTTCCACCTGTGGCCGCAGCTAGTTCAGTGCCGTCGGCAGCCACCACTGTCCCACTTCAGTCCCCGGCAAGGGCTGGGCAGTTGCTCGCCGCAGATCCCCCGTTGCAGTCGCTGGCTTCGCAGGTGGCCTGCCAGCCACCACCCCACATCGCTGCTGCTTGCCCCTATCCGGGGGCTGCAACCCATCTGTCCAAGGACTCCTCCAGGGCCTGTTGTGCCCCTGCTTCACCGGAGCGTCGGAACGCTCCAAGACTACGACATATCCTCAGCGGCTGGGCCCAGCGGCTGCTACGCCAAGGAGCAATCGTCTAGGATGCCGAGGGACGTCGGGACGGTTAAGTGACACTATATAGCTAAGGACCCGTAGTCGGCCAAACCGCGGCCCTATGGTGACCGGCTTTTGCCAGACGTAGTCATGTTCTTATATTTTCGTGTTTGCTTATATTGAGTCCCTGCGAGGACAATTCCTGTTACTTGTTTGGTTGCTTAGACTACCCCTGCGGATAGTTACCTATAAACCTATAAAACTCATTATCAAAAACACAAAACCGTCTCGCGACTCGTCACTGCATCCCGCGTACCTGCTAGTACCACAGGTTAACCAGAGCTGCCCATAGCACCGCCTTGAGATCATGTGAGGGTGCAAAATGTGCCTCTATTTGGAACCACCTACTTGTGGGATCGTAATCCCACCAGTTCTTCAACTGGCTGAGATGAGTTGATATATAGTAATTGTTCACATTAGGGAGTCTCACCCCCCTACTGGCTTTGCGTGTTGTAACAAATGTTTCGACAACCGAGGCCATTTTCCTCCCAAGATGAAGGCATTCAAGAGCTTGTGAGAGCGTTGAAAAAACACCTTCGGAGATGATATCGGCACAGTTCAGAATAAATACAACATTTTGGGCTGAAATAACATCTTAAACAGTGAAATACGACCCACCCAAGAAACTTCAAATTTCCGGAGTCTGCTCATCTCATTCTCAATATCTGCTAATAGGGGGAGGTAATTGGCTTTGTACAAATTAGTGGAGGATGATGTTACTAACGTTCGCAGGTATGAAATTTGCTCTATCTGTCAGTCCATCCTCATAGTGGCCTTACGGCGCTTCAACTGTGGTAATGGTATGTTAAGGCGTAGAATTTGAGATTTATTCTCATTAATTTTGTAGTAAGATAGGATGCCAAACTTTTCAATAATCTCTAGAGCTGCCGGCAAAGACTCCAGGGGGTGTGCTAATTTCAATATCACATCATCAGCATACGTGATGCAATGAGATTGTTTCCCCACCTCTATGCCCCAGATATCTGGGCTTTGTCTAATTGCTTGGGCAAGTGGTTCTAAAGCTAAAATGAACACTAGGGGGGAAAGAGGACACCCCTGCCTAGTGCCATTTGTAATGGGAATGCCTCTGACATGGTATCATTCACAAAAACCCTGGCCGACGGAGCAGAATACAGAGCTTTAATAGCAGTCAGCACCCGAGCCCCGACCCCCATACGCTCCAAAACCGAGAAGACAAAACTGAGTACTGAATGTCAGGGGCTACCCTGAATGTAAGAAGTCAGAGTAAAAATGTGAAACAAATGTTTAAAGTTTACTTGGTTAGAACTGTGTTATAGTTCATTAAAGAAATAATGTGTTTACCTGGTTAGGTCTGTTTTATAGTTTTTAAAAAAGACTGTGAGGTTATGAACGGTGAATAATCCACAACTTTTAATTGTACATAGTTAGCACTTCTTAACATGCTCTATCTTGGTTTTACGTCAAACCCTAGGAAAGTGTTTTTAAACGACCACAGAACAAAAACCCGTTTGGCGTGGCCGAAAAATGTGGTACAATGTACAGATCAACTATGCCTTGTAGCCCGCCCAAGGCCTATGTTGGGGGTTTACAGACGGGTCCCCCGCATCGCACCAAAGGAAAATACCACAGGGATGGACTGAACTTTGAAAGAAAAATGTTTTATTCGAATGAATTACATAAATGTTTGTATTTTAATGTTGAACCTCTGACATTTAATACAAGTATTTATATTGCAAAGATGGTATTTTATCAATTCAAGTCTATAAGGTATATATTTAAGAAAGAATAGTTATTTGCAGCATTTAAGAAAAAGCACCTCCCATAAAAGGAAGAAAGTTACTTGCTGACTGTTATACCTGTTGTGATGCATCACTGAAAATTTTGTATGTTTCTCATAATATCTGTTTCTACTCTGTTCCAGCCCGCGGACTTGCTGTGTTTAATGAGGGGGGTTTGTGGCGTCCCTGAGGGTTCGGTCGCCAAAGAGGTACTGCACCTCATCCAGAGGTGTGGTATCCCACCCTCAGATAAGGAGGGATCACCACCTAGGACTCCTAACACTCACACCCAACACACACTAGTTTAGTCAGGGCATCTGGGTGTACCCTTCGGGAGGATGGCCTCATCCCAGTCTGGCTAGGAAAGGCTGTTAGGGAGTTAGTGTGGAAGTTAGGTAGAGTGGGAGGAGCTTAGGTAGTGGAGTGATTGTAGGCATCCAATCAGAGAGAGAAAGGTGACAGTTGGTGGGAGGAGCTAGTTCTGAGGTAAAGAGATCCTTCTAGAAACTAGTCAGTCAGTGACAGGACAGCATAAGAACAGGATTGCCGTGAGAGGACTGAGGGTCAGAGAAGAGAGAAACATCTTGACCAAGCTCCTAGTAGAAGGAAGGGGTCCTAGGGGCACGGATAGTGCGAAAGCCAACTGTGGGGCCCGTATCCTGGAAAGGAAGGACCAGGCCAGAGTGAGGGAGCTGGCCCCTGAAGCTAGTGGAGAACTGCAAGGCTCAGCTAGAAAGCTGAGGTAACTTTAAGTGCCTCAGCCACAGCCACAAACATTCCGCAAAAAGGCAGCAGTAGGGATAAAGGACCCCGGGGCCTGACCCACGTCGCCCGGTGTGATCCGTGGCTGCTGGCTTGGGACACTGCTTGTGAAGGCGCAGGGCAGAAAGGAAGGGAGAGAACAGCGCAGAGACATGGCCTAGAGAGGAGAACACAAAGAGGAGTCTTGAACAGGTGTTCCTGATCTACCTGGGAGTTTGCTGGACCCCTCCCTTGGAGGACACAGTATGGAGGTCATCTTGTGCACAAGACTTGTGAGTAAAAACCCAGAAACTGCACTTAACTGTGTCTTTGGAGTCATTTACAACTCGCCTGCCATACACTGCATACACCACCACCGTCACTGGCTCAACTGCCCTGGGACACAGCTCTGCCTGTTGACAGCTTCACCATCTTGGCCGCTTTAACACCGTCCCAGTGGATCTGCATCGCAGTGTCGGCTACCCTAGCCGAGTACCACGGGTGGCGTCACGATTCTCCTTTTCCCAATTAATTATCCCTCCATCTTTCCCCTCATTGAACTTCCATCTTCTTTATTGGACACCCAGGGCCATGGACTGGGTCACTATCACCACCGTGATATACTTCCCCTTTAAAAGAGCCAGACCGGCCCGTTACCAAGTACCCCCGGCCCTGGGGGGCACTCCAGTTCCCCATAGGAAAACTACCCTTATAACTGTTCAATACTGTTCATGCCTTTTGTAAGCTTGCTTAGCTCGTTTTCATTATGTTCATATTTACACTGTTAATTTTGTCAGTGTTATCCCCTGTAAATAAACCTCCCTTTAACTGTTGGTCTGTCTGTTCCGTGGTGACATACTCATCTCCTGCACTCTATTACATTTGGCATAGTCGGCAGGATGTCACACAAAGGCGTGGAAGGGGCGGACCAAGCAGTCATGGAAGGAAGACCCCTGGACTAGCATTTCCCTGGGAACCATGTTGAATAATCTGCTGAGGTTTATGGGGAACAATGTGCTGTTGTGGAACTGGACGGAGAGGAATAAGGGGCTGTTGCGGATGCACCCCCTGGCACCAGCATTAGAAGCAGAGATAGCATTGATGGCCTTAGAGGGGGAGGCACAGGACTCTGCCCTGCATAGGCCCCCCCAGGAAAGAAACACTCTGGACAAGGTACTGTGTATACTGGAGGAGACACATGGGGACCCTACTGACGTAGGGGAACTCCGTATGTGACTGTTCCACCGGGTACAAAGAGAGGGGGATACCGTGACCTACAAGAGCTCCATACTGTTATTAAACGGAAGGATGGGGTAGGCATAGCGTCAGTAGACGTGGTGCTCAGGGATCAGATGGTGACTGGGCTGCGTGACGGAATGATGAAGCAGGCTATGCGAGAGCGCCTCCGGGTAAAGCCAGACATGACCATCTCTGAAGTTCATAGTGAGGCACGCACGCACAAGCAGGAACAGGACGTGACAGAGCCAGTGGGAGAGGTGCGGAGAGGGGAGGCAACCACCACCGCAGACAAAGTCCCTCGATGGGTAGAAGATATGAGAATGGAGATCAGCCAGTTCCATGAAGAAATGGCGGCTTCAAGGAGGACCCAGGCAGAGAGGCCCGTTCCACCGGTGCGAGATAGAGGAGCTGTTCCCCGAAGAGAAGTTGCAGCTACCCAGAGGAAACATCCCCTCACATGCTACACTTGTGGAGAGCCCGGTCATATTGCCCGGTGGTGTCTCCAGTGGAGCCGACCATCCAAACGGCCTCCGTTAAACTAGGTGGCTCCAAGCATGAGGGACACCGCCCGGAGCATGAAGAGCAGAGGAGGAGTGATAAGAGTTCCACCAGCCTTGTTTCCACGTGCCCTCTGTGCTGGGCTGAAATCAATGGAAGAGCTGTGCGGTGCCTGATAGTAGACACCCGTTCACAAGAGACCACATGCCCAAAAAAATTTTTCGCAGACACTTCACTGAGGTGCTGCGACCGGAATGGGGCCCAGTCATCAAGCTTACGGCAGCCAACCATTTACCAATCCCGGTCGCAGGGGTGGTATGGTTGAACATAGAAGTCTGTGGAAAAGATGTGGGGAGAAAATGAGTGGTGCTGGTAAATGGAGAAGCCGCTAGGGATCATACCGTAACCCTGGGCATGAACGTGCTTAAAGACCTCTGAAGTATTCTTCTCATTGAGTCTCCAGACCAATGCCTGCGACAATGGAGTGGCCAGACCCCACAGAAGAGGTCTTTCAGCAGCTGATATGGACAGCCCCAGGTCCGAGAAATAAGCAGCAGTGGAAAAGAACTATGCAAGATCATCACCCCCGCTTCTTTGAATCGAGTGTTGCCCCCTGGACAGACCGTGCTCCCTCTGCGTGTCCGAGCGGGTATTCCCCTAGATGGAGTGGAGGTACGAGGGGCGCCTGAAAACTTCGAGGCCCACCCATGAAATCTTTTTTGCATGGTCTTGTTTTGCAATGTAATATGTTATTTAGTTAGTTGAATGGTCTCATGAGCAATCTGGATTTATTTTGATTTTTTTTGTTTCCGTTACAGCATTTTAAAGTTGGGTCGCAAGGCTGAAATATGGAAATGGAGAAGTTGGCAAAGTTCACACATCGGCTGCTGCAATTCACTCCTGTGGTTTCCAGCTGCTTCAGCACCCACCCTATTCCCCTGATTTGGCTCCTTTGGACTATCACCTATTCCCACAGATGAAAAAGCACCTTGGTGGAAGGTGTAATTGCAGCCATTGCAACAGCCGATGTGTGAACTTTGCCAACTTCTCCATTTCTACATTTCAGCCTTGCGACCCAACTTTAAAATGCTGTAAGGCTGGTTTCACATTTGCGTTTTTTTGCGCTGGAAAAAAACGCATACGCGCGCATGCGCTTTTTTCCCCTATATTTAACATGGGTGCGCATACTTGCGCATTGGCATGCGCACGTATGCGTTTTTCGTGCTCTGCGTTTTTTTGTGGTGTGCGATTTTATTTTACAGACGCTACACGTTGCATTTTTTGGTCCGCCCAACCACTTAAAAAAAACGCATGCGCACGTATGCACACGTTTTGCGCTAAAAAGACCATTATGGCCTATGGAGGCGCATACGTGCGCACTGGCATGCGCATGTATGCGTTTTTTTAGCTCTGCATTTTTTTTTTTGGTGTCCACTATTTAGACAAGTTATAAAATTCCAAAGTCCAAAAAAAAAAGTCTATATAAAGGAGGTGTCTGCCAACACTGTACCACAACTACAGTGACAGATTGGAGAGCAGACATTCAGCAACGAACCCATCTTCTATCAGCGTCAAGAATGTGAGTATTATTACATCGTATGCCTGTCCTTTTAAATTGTGCATGTACTAATGCTTTTTATTATTTTTACATGCAGTATGTCTTCGGAATCAGAATATTCCCCATCCTGGCAGGAATTGGCGCAAGCAGACCGTGAGGTGATTATTTTCGTGCATCTGGTAAGTATATCTGCTGCTACGCCAAATCTCTTACGTTTTTTTTTTTTAAGACATCGTCATCTTCTGCGGACGTGACTACTGAGGGCGAACTGCAGGAGCAGCGAAGCCAAGTCCCGGTGGTGATACGGAATGTATGTATCAAATGATTTGTAATGTTCTTTATTTTTTATCTTCTATATTTCATCTTTTCTGTCTTTTTTTTTGTAACTTTTTATTCAATATAAATTTGATTATTCTAATGAATGTGTTTTGTCTAGGTTCCACAACGGGATGAAGACGTCTACCTGGATAATGAGCAGCTCATCAGCCTGGTCCACGAGCGTGCCCCGTTGTGGGACAGCCGTGACCGGCTGTACAAGGACAATGTGGTGACCCGGCGGCTATGGAATGAGGTGGCTGCAGCGTTGATAGATGGCTGGGACAGTGCCACTGCATCCTCCAAAAAGGCGTTTAGTAAGTATTTCCCTGCTCTGTTATGCCGCAGTGACTATTGTCCTTGATGTCACTGTTGGGTTTCGTGCTAGATATATTCTAGCTGGAAACCCAACAGTGTCATTGGGCTCTACAGTGACTGCTTTGAGTATTGTATTGCTGTATTGTGCTGCTGTGACTATTGTCCTTGATGTCACTGTTGGGTTTCGTGCTAGATATATTCTAGCAGGAAACCCAACAGTGTCATCGGGCTCTACAGTGACTGCTTTGAGTATTGTATTGCTGTATTGTGCCGCAGTGACTATTGTCCTTGATGTCACTGTTGGGTTTCGTGCTAGATATATTCTAGCAGGAAACCGAACAGTGTCATCGGGCTCTACAGTGACTGCTTTGAGTATTGTATTGCTGTATTGTGCCGCAGTGACTATTGTCCTTGATGTCACTGTTGGGTTTCGTGCTAGATATATTCTAACAGGAAACCCAACAGTGTCATCGGGCACTACAGTGACTGCTTTGAGTATTGTATTGCTGTATTGTGCCGCAGTGACTATTGTCCTTGATGTCACTGTTGGGTTTCGTGCTAGATATATTCTAGCAGGAAACCCAACAGTGTCATCGGGCTCTACAGTGACTGCTTTGAGTATTGTATTGCTGTATTGTGCTGCAGTGAGTATTGTCCTTGATGGCACTGTTGGGTTTAGTGATAGCATATGTCGTGCATCAAAAACACAAGTGACATGTTGTTGTTTTTTTTTTCCAACAGTGGACAAAGTCCGAACACGTTGACGCTCGATCAAGGACCGCTTCAACAGTGATGTTCGTGCTGAGGGCCAGGTTCGCAGTGGATCTGCGTCAAGGACAAGAACCCGATACCGTTACTATCACGCGTTGCAGTTCCTAAGACCTGTCCTTGCCACCAGAGCGTAAGTATTATAATTATTATTTTATTTTTAATCTGTGATTTTCTAATCCACAGCTAATGCTTCTTGTAAAGGCATGATAGTAATGATTTTCCTTTCTTCAACAGCACCTGGAGCAGCACCCTGCAACCTTGCCCTGGAGCGGTCCTTCATCGGACGTCCTCTGACCCGTCTCAGCCATCCGACAGCCAGGAAGCACCTTGCAGGTCAGCCACACAGACAGCTGGTGACCAGGAAGCTGGGCCATCAGGTGTTCCCCTGTCCCAGGTCTCTGCCACTGGTTATGCAGGCACTACCCGGCAGCGGCAGAGGGCCTTGGACAGGAATGTCTTGCCCGAGTTTATGCACTTGAGCGAGGCCTTTAATGCCAGCCTCAAATCGCTGTCCGACAGAGTTGAAAGCGGTTTTGCACTCATGGAACGTGGTTTTAACCACTTTGAACACTGCTTCAATTCTGTCGAACAGCGCCTTGACCGTCTGGTGGCCGACCTCAACAGACCAGCGCACCATTTTTTTAGTAAGATTGAAAAGGGCATGGCAGAACACCTTAGTCCTGAGCAACAGCTGAATGTGCTGCAGGCCTGCAACCATGCTTTCTTGCAGACTATGCAGCATAATCGGTACGGGCAGCAGTCAGTAGTGGCATTTCCACCTGTGCCGACTTGTGCTGCATACCACTGCACGGACACCTCTATTCAAAGCCAGGACACCCACCGTTACACCACCACAAGTCTGAGTACAGCTGGTCAGTTCACCAACACCACAATGGCAAGCGCTGCTCCTGTCTGGAGCACCACCGCCACCCCCATGCATGCTTGGAGCACAGCCACCACTCTGCAAATGTGGAACAGCCCTGCCGCTACAACAACATGTAGTAGCCCTGCCACCACCACTCCGCAAACTTGGACCATCACTGCCGCCACCAGTCCTCATGCAAGGATGAGCACTGCCACCACCACCACAGAGCATCAGCAGCAGCCACAGCAGCAACAGCCACAACAGCAGCAGCAGCCACCACAGCAGCAGCAGCCACAGCAGCAGCCACAGCAGCCACAGCTGCAGACGGGGGACCTACATTGTATATTTGCCCCAAGTACAAGGCGACATCAAGCAAGGCGGGCATTGGGCTCAAGTAGGTCCAGGCAGTCAAGTTTGCGGAGACAAGCACTTCGTACCAATGTCCCTGAACCTCTTTCATCTCCTCAAACTGTTTCTACTGCAAGTCCCATAACTGGACTCCCTTCCCCCACAAGTTTTTTGGCCCCTTCCCCTAGAACACCTTCTTCAACAGTTAGTTCTGCATCTTCCCTGCACACCCCCAACTTGCAACCATCTGCCCCCAAACGCAGAAAAAAATAAAAAAAATTTAAATATTTCTGTTTCAAAATAAATTTACAATTTCTCTGGTTCACCATTACAAAGTTTGATTAATGTTTTTGGCGCCGCTCACACACACTGCGCCGTACACACAATGCGACACAAGTCATATGTCAATATGTTACATACCAAGGCCTAGTATAAGTGTAAAATAAATGTAATCTGTTAAAAATATGTTACATACCAAGGCCTAGTATAATAACTAGCGTTTTACCAACTAGGATCTGGTTTCCAGAAACACAAACTGGTGAAACTCGGTCAAAAAAAAAAGGCAAGCTTCTTTCATTCAAAATGAATGAATCTCCAGCTTCTTTTCCACTGGTTGGACAAGTTTTATTTGAAACTAATTTGGTTTCATGAAACCCGATCCAAACAAAGTCGCTCATTGTCATAATCAGAACTATTTATCAATCATATGCCCAGGTTAATACCCATATCATATTTAACCTGCAGCTTTGCTTACCATATTTAACCTGCAGCTTTGCATACCAATATATTTAACGCAGACTAGCGATGCTGCATTTTAAATTGTGTATTTACCTGCGCAGGTGTGAGAACATCATGAATTCACAGGTATACATGGGAAGTTTTTTATTTTATTGGAGTAAACATAGTGCACTCGGTACTGGTATCAAATAAGTTTTTTTATTAACAAACACAAACGAACATTATTACACCATTTCATCTTGCCAGTGTACCCGTCCTACATCAGAAAAAAAGTAGGCCGCAAATTGGTCCCTCATTTGGCCAACTTCAATGGATGACCTGAGAGGGTGCTGAGTGAATTCAGGCAATGGGTTAGGAGCATCATCGTCCAGTTCAAAGGTCGGGTGCTCTTTAGCCATCACAAAATTATGTAGAACCAAACATGCCTTCACCACCTCATCGACCGTTTGAAGTTTAAGATTTATGGCTGTGCCGAGAATTCGCCATCTTGAGACAAGAATCCCAAAAGCACACTCGACAGTTCTTCTGGCCCTGGTCAGCCTGTAATTAAATATTTTTTTGGTGTGGTCCAAGTCCCGGCTGGAGTAGGGTTTCAGTAAGTTTGCACACATTTGAAAAGCCTCATCCCCAACCATTACAAAGGGCAGTGGCGGAGCTTCGGTGTGAGGAAGAGGCCGTGGCATAGAGAAATTAAATTGGTTGCCATACAACCTCCGGCCCATGTCTGAGTTTTTAAAAGCCTGTGAGTCATTACCACGGCCAAATGCTCCAATGTCCACTGCTACAAACATACATCCGGCATCTGCAATGGCCATGAGTACTATTGAAAAGTATTTTTTGTAATTATAGTACTCAGATCCTGTTCTTTTGGGTTTGATGATCCGTATGTGTTTACCATCCACAGCTCCCAAACAGTTGGGGAAATTGCATACTGTCCAGAATTTGTCAGCAATTTCAATCCACTTTTCAGCGGTGGGCAGGGGCATAAAATCTGGACAAAGAACATTCCAGAGAGCTCAGCAGGTGTCCGCAACAATTCCAGAGAAGGTAGAGATTCCAATACGGTACTGGAAGTGTAGTGAACATAGGGTTTCTCCAGTCTCCGGGAATCTGCGAAACAGAGCAAGAAGTAAAATTAATATTTCTGTATATGGTTTTGTAAAACTATAAAATAAAATATTAGTACATTCACGAAAAATAATTAGCCAAGGCTTTGAATAGTACATGTAAAAAAAAAAAACATCTGACCCCACTCCTTGGTTTTTAAATATTACGTACCGTAATGTCACCAGTAGCCGTTCCTCAGGAGGAATCGCACGACGGAGCTGTGTGTCCTGTCTCTGGATGGATTCTTGGACATGAGCAAGCAAATCCCTGAAGCTTTCTTGGGACATCCGGATATAATCTGTAAATTTCTCCGGGTTTGCCTGTAGCTCACTGTAGAGGGTGTGGTATGCCCCACGGCTCTCCCGGAGTTCAACAATCGGATGTATCCACATACGCCGCCGCTGCCCTCTTCGCTGCCTCTCTCTCTTCCTTTGTTCATGGCAAGCAACTGCATACGCCTGAGCCATCGCGATGTCCAAATCCAAGTTGAAGTGAAAACTCTTCCAACGCAGATCCATGTTGACACAAGATCAAGCAAATCTGAAGAATACTGTAGACAGGGTCTATATATTAACATACCACACTGACATTGACGTCCCATTGGTCATGTGTGTTGCCAGATGGTTTTTTGTTTCTTTTTTGGGTGTGGACAAAAAATGTGTAAAAAAACGCAAACGCACTAAAAACGCATACAAACGCATTAAAACGCTGCGTTTTTTTCCTGCATGCGCATAAAAATGCTTGAAAAAAATGCAGCGTTTGTATGCATTTGTATGCTTTTTTTCTATGCGTTTTTTGCGCAAAAAAACGCGCTGCAAAAAAAAGCAAGTGTGAAATTAGCCTAACGGAAACAAAAAAAATCAAAATAAATCCAGATTGCTCATGAGACCATTCAACTAACTAAATAACATATTGCATTGCAAAACAAGACCATGCAAAAAAGATTTCATGGGTGGGCCTTGAAGTTTTCAGGCGCCCATCGTACAAGTGGAACCCAGCAAAGCTGATCAATTACCAACAGGGATATTGGTCGCACGGACCTTGGCCACTGTGCAGGATGGCACCGTTCTCATGCGTTGTGTGAATTTGGGAGAGACTGACATGACCCTGCCCCCCCCAGAGGTGAAGTGGCCCACATTCTGGGGGTGCCGGACGAGCTGGTACTATCTGAAATAGTACAGCTGACTGCAAAGCCAGAAGACCTGTGGCTGGTGTCTGTAAAGGCAGATTCCACCTCAGATCCCAGGTTGCTGCAAAAAAGCCGACGGATATTAGAGCACATGCAGGCGGAACTCTCAGAACTGCCCTCTCAACAAGTTCCTCGGGTGGAAGCATTGTTAGGAAAATACCAGGCGGTGTTCACAAAAGATGAAGATGATTTTGGACGCACGACGGCTATCACCCACGAGATACCCACTGGGGATGCGGCACCAATATGGTAACGGTATCGCCAGATACCCTCACAAATGTATCAGGAGGTAAAAGGAATGCTGTCACAGATGTTGAAGAAGGGAGTGATCCATGAGAGCCAAAGCCCGTGGGCTGCCCCCATCGTCTTGGTGCGAAATAAGGATGGAACCTTATGCTTCTGTGTGGATTACCGCTGGCTTAACGCCTGCACGGTGTGAAACTCGTATCCACTGCAAGGATAGAGGACTCCCTGTTGGTGCTGGGAAATATCCAGTACTTTTCCATGCTAGACCAGGCCAGCGGATACTGGCAAGTACCAATGTCTGAACAAGATCGGGCCAAGACAGCTTTCATTCTTCTGATAGGATTATATGAGTTCAACTGCATGCCCTTTGGGCTAGCCAACGCCCCGGGGAGGTTTCAGTGCCTCATGGAGAACTTTGAAGCCACTCTAATATATCTAGACGATATCATCATCTTTGCTCCCACCATTGATGAACATCTACAAAGACTGGAGCAAGTTCTGAGTCAGCTACAAAAGTACGGGCTGAAGGTGAATCCCCAGAAGTGCCACCTCTTCTGGACTCAGATTGACTATCTGGGGAATGTTGTCCCTGCTGAAGGAGTAAGGCCCTCTCAAGAGAAAATTGCTGCGGTGCAGGAGTGGCCGACCCCAGAACAGGAACATAGACTGGGGGAGCACCAGGAGAAAGCATTTCAAGCCTTGAAGAAAGCCCTGACAGAGGCCCCTGTGTTGGCCTATGCTGACTTCACACAGCCGTTTATCTTACATACCGATCGAAGCCTACAGGGACTCGGGGCAGTGCTTTCACAGATGAAGGATGGGAAGGAGCGTGTCATAGCATACGCCAGCCCCTCCTTACATGACTCGGAAAGAAATCCAGATAATCACAGCTCATTCAAGCTGGAGTTGTTGGCACTGGTGTGGGCAATGACTGAGAAGTTAGCAGAGTATCTGGCCGGCTCGGAAGTCCACGTGCGTACGGATAGCAATCCGTTGGCTCACCTCGAAACAGCAAAGATAGGGGCCCTAGAGCAATGGTGGGTAGCACGAATAGCAAAATTTCAGTACAAGATCTCCTACAGGAGGGGAGTGGAGAATACTCAAGCTGATGTCCTTTCTCGAGTGAACTATCGGAAACCAGCGCCCAGTCGGGAGGAAAAGTTGGAGGCTGTAGAGGTCCCAGAGTTTGGAGGGACTGCCAGGACGATGGCAGCGACGCGGGAAACAGTTCAAGAAAGGACACAGGAGAGTTTGTTGGAGCAACCCCGTGATGAGTGGGTCCGAATGCAGCAGGAAGACCAGGAAATAGCTCAGCTGAAGCGGTGGCTCGTATCTGGACAAGTGCCTAGTCAGAGTGAGAGGATATCTATGTCCCCTGAGATGTTACGGATGCTGCGTCAGTGGGATCGGCTAGAGTTGCAGGATGGTATCCTGTAAAGGAAGGTGTACCTACAATCTGAACTTAATCTTGTTTGGCAGACGATCATCCCCTTGTCCTTGGTAGAACAGGTAGCTAAGGAGGCGCATGAGAAAGGAGCATACTTCGGGCCAGAAAAAACATTCCAGTGGCTGCAACATTTATTCTACCACCCCCACTTGAGGAACATTGTGGAGAGAGTATGCCAGCAGTGTCGGAATTGTGAACTAGTCAAGCTGCTGGAGCAGCGAGCTTCCACAGAGACGGTGAGATCCTCTGGCCCCATGGAACTACTGGCAATAGACTACTTGACGATTGGACCAGTGCATCAGGGCTATGAGCATTGCCTAGTGATGATCGACCACTTTTCCAAATTTGCCAATGTAATGCCCACTCAGGACCAGACTGCCGAGTCTGTGGCTTATGCCATCTGCAAACACTTCATCCAGGTGTACGGGTGTCCCAAGCGTATCCATTCTGAACATGGAGCCTGCTTCCTGGGGAATATGATGGAAGAGTTGCATCAGCTGTACAAAATCGATAAGTCCCAGACCACCCCTTACCATCCACAGGGGAACGGGGCTTGTGAAAGATTTAACTGCACCCTGATTCAGATGCTGAGGACCAGATAGCGCGCTGGACTGAGTCTGTCCCCAAATTGGTGTGGGCGTACAACAACTGTAAACACAGTACCACAAGATTCACGCCCTATTTACTGTTCTTCAGCCGGCCCAAGAAGGGACTGACAGAATTGGCGCTGGTGCCTGAGGAGGACTACCCACAGACGGGGGTGTACTCCTGGGTTCGAGAACATCGTCGTCGGCAGCGGACCATTCAACGGCTAATGCAAAACCGACTTCGTGAATTGGAACTCCCTCAGGTCACTCACCAAGAAGGGACAGCCCTACGACCTGGGGATCGACTCTTGGTAAGGGAGAAGCGCCCCAGCAACAAGTTGGAGTACCGATGGAAGAAGAGGCCATATAGGGTGAAGCAACAGCTCGGTGGAAGGGGTCCCGTCTATGAGATTCAACCAGAAACAGGTGAAGAGCTTCCCACCCATACACTGCATCGGAATATGCTGCGTCACTGCTTGTCTCGGGACCCTCGAGTGGTACCATCTGCCCGGGTGCCCCAGGCAGTTGAACCAGTGTCCACTGCCGACGACGAAGATGAGGGAGACTCGCAACCCCTCCTGGGGAACCTGGAAGCAAGGCTTGAGCCTGAAACTACAGAAGCAACAGAGGAGGCCTCGACTTCCACTCCTCCAGTGACTGATTCCACAACCTCTACTGAATTAAGATGCTCTGAACGATCAATGGCGGGTGTACCCCCCATACGCTACAGCCAGGATCAATTCATCTGGCAGCAAATTGTACAAGGGCTGGAAGATTGTCAACACGAGCTCCAGAAACCCTCACCCATGGAATGGCGAGCTCACAGAGAGGGGGAATGTAAGGGGGTGAAGTACAGGAAGAGCCGAGAGAAAGTTGCCTCCCCTGCTCCGTGCCCGGAACCATTAAGCAGGGCAGCAGGTTCCCCGGGGGACAAAAAAGCAGCCTGTTCAGCAGCCAGGAACAGGAAGGGAGGAGAGCTGAGAGTGGGAAAAGTGCACGGGTTTTCCTCAGAGCAGCGCAGACAACAGACAGGGGAGGACGCAGGCACAGACCGGGAGAGAGATCTCCGGTACAACTGCCAGAGTCAGAGAGACCGTGTACAAAGACTGCAGACCATAAGTACGTGAAGCCGGTTACTGCAGTGTCAGGAAGGTTGTGCACTCACCCCTGTGATAAGACATTTCCCTGAAAAGAGACTGTATTCTGTGATAAGACGTTTCCCTGCAAAGAGACTGCGCTCTGTACTAAGACATTTTCCTGCAAAGAGACTGCGTTCTGTGCTGAGACTTTTCCCCGCAAAGAGACTGCCCCGAGTGACAGGGCTGTGACCCGTTTAGAGAGACTGTACCACGTACGAAGTTCCGGTGACCCTTGTGTTAATGCAGAACCCCTGATTCCGGTGGTAAAGCTCCGCTGCGGAGTTGGAAGGAAGGACCTGGAGCATAGGGGATATCGTTTGTCTCATGCCCCTCTGGCTCCTGCAGTAACCCCGCAAATCTCGGCTGGACACTGATAAAGGCACAGGATACAGAGTACTTTGGACTACAAGCGCTCCTGGTGATTCGGCGCCAACGTTGGAGAAGAGTGACCCTTCAATCAATACCCCTTCAGACTGATAAGTTCCCCATAGGAAAACTACCCTTATTGCAGTTCAATACTGTTCATGCCTTTTGTATGCTTGCTTAACTCATTTTCATTATATTCATATTTACACTGTTAATTTTGTCAGTGTTATCCCATGTAAATAAACCTCCCTTTAACTGTTGGTCAGTCTGTTCCGTGGTGACATACTCATCTCTTGCACCCTATTACACAATTGCAATCGAAGATCACGTTTGGGCAGAGGATTTGGCACTTTTATTTATGTATTCCAGTGAACTGATCGACGTTGTAAGTCTGATAAGCATTTTTCTTTTTGCTTTTTTGCTTTTTAAGGATATGGCCTATTTTATTAAAGTGGCCCCTGATTAACACTTTATGGGCATTCCAAACGTGGAAGTAGCTAGTGACCGAGTCCACATTGAGCTCAAAGTATTCTTTAAGATCTAATTGTGTTTGTGCCACTAAATGAGGGGTTTTTAGAATAAAGGGGTTCATCTTCCATGGGGAGTAAAGGGGGCACTCAGTTTCTTCCCGAATAGACATCTTTATGGGGGCATGGTCTGACCATGTTATTATACCTATTTCTGATGAGTTGATGATATTAAGGAGAGACCTGCTAACCAAGAATAGGTCTATCTGAGAGTAGGAGTTTATGTATCTGTGAAAAGTAGGTATAGTCCTTCTCACATGCATGAAGAACCCTCCATATGTCATATAGGTGCTACCGAAAGGCTAAGGGGGGAGAACAGGCTGGAGGTTGGGGCAGGAGAGTCCAGAGAATTATCAAAAACACAATTAAAATCCCCAAATAGGAATACGCGTCCCTGTTTAACCTTATTGATTCTAGTTAGTAATTTTTTTATAAATCTAGTCTGCGCTTGGTTTGGAGCATAAATGTCGGCTATAGTATATAAAACATTATTTATGGTGCCCACTTGTATGAGGTAACAACCTGCAGGGTCATGTTCTAGTTAAGTCGAGGAGAAAGCGACAGACCCCTTGATGGCTAACATCACCCCTCTCTTTTTTTTCGAAAAATTAGATTGTACCACATAGGGGAAGAACCAATGAGATAGTCTGTGGGAGTCTCTCTCCAATAAGTGCATCTCCTGGGCACAAAACACCTCACATTTAGCTGCAACCACCTCTTTCCACATATAAGATCTTTTTTGAGGGCTGTTTAGGCCTCCGACATTCAGTGAGCATATCATAATAACCATATTGTAAACATACGGATACTAGTGTGACTGATGGGTTGCACATTACACCTGTGAGGGTTCCCTGCAAAGCGGGAAAATGCCAGACCCGAGTAAACCACAGGTATGCAAAAAGGTAGAAAAAAAACAAAAAAACAAAAACAATGCAAACTGATGAAATCAGAACTAAAGTCATGAAACAAACTGAGAACTGCACCTCAGTCCGCAAAACGTGGGAATAGAAAATCCGCGAGGGGTATATCACAGTCCGTACCGGACAGTCAGGATTTCACCCTTGTGTAAAAGATAGTAAAAAATAGAAAGTAAATATATCTTCAGCGCCTGTTTCTTTTTGGGAGGGTTTTCTGCCATGTATCCTTACAGGTGGCTCACTTTGTTTCTGAGGATGTTCCTGCCCTTGCATATTCCAGGTATGAAGCAAATCTCTTCCCTTTTCATATTAAGAGACAATATGCAATAATCCTTTGTTGTTAATGAGCAATTTCTTGGGGAACCCCCACCTGTACACCACCTGAGATTCTCTGAGGGCCACAGTGATGGGATTCATTAGTCTGCGGAAGCGCAGTGTCTCTGCGGAGAGATCTGCATAAATTTTGATTTGGTGGAAAGGTGAAGGTAGAGATCCTTTCTTTCTGGAATAAGACAGAAGTTCCACTTTGCTATGATAGCAATTAGAGTTGAGCGAAACGGGTCGAAAAAATTCAAAAGTCGCCGACTTTTGGCAATGTCGGGTTTCATGAAACGAAACCCGACCCTAGGATGAGGTCGGCCACGAGGTCGGCGACTTACGCGCCAAAGTCGCGTTTCAAAAGTTTGTTTTGAGCTCTTTTTCAGCCAATCAGGATTCACGGACACTGTGGGCAACGTGATGACCTAGGCACGGGTCACCACCATCTTTCAGAAGGGCATGCAAGTGATTGGCTTGCTTTGGTGGGCGTCACAGGGGGTATAAAAGGGCGTGCACGCCGACCGCCATCTTACTTCTGCCGATCTTAGTATAGGGAGAGGTTGCTGCTGATTCTGTAGGGAGAGCGTTAGGCAGGGAAGAAGACAAAAAAACTGCTTCTGCTGCTAGCGATTTGGCCTGCACAACACACAAGTCACTGTGTGTGCAGTGCAAGGGGAGGCTATATTGTGGTGTATCAGTGGTGTTGGTTGTTGGGCTGCCTTTTAAGGCTTCCTGACACGCTGGCATTGCTGTTTACCCACTGCTCCGCAAACTGCTTTTTTAAAAGCAATCCAATCTCCCTTATCCTCTAGTCACTTTTGTCACAGCTGTGCCATCGAGCGTGTCACATAGCGCACAGATATCAGTGGGCCTCACACAATCCACAAGTGTCCAGTGTCCAAAAGTGTACGCAGAGATTCAAAATCTCCATTATCCTCTCGTCACTTTGGTCACAGGCAGCAGTGCCATCGAGCGTGTCACATAGCGCTCAGATATCAGTGGGCCTCACACAATCCACAAGTGTCCAGTGTCCAAAAGTGTACGCAGAGATTCAAAATCTCCATTATCCTCTCGTCACTTTGGTCACAGGCAGCTGTGCCATCGAGCGTGTCACATAGCGCTCAGATATCAGTGGGCCTCACACAATCCACAAGTGTCCAGTGTCCAAAAGTGTACGCAGAGATTCAAAATCTCCATTATCCTCTCGTCACTTTGGTCACAGGCAGCTGTGCCATCGAGCGTGTCACATAGCGCTCAGATATCAGTGGGCCTCACACAATCCACAAGTGTCCAGTGTCGAAAAGTGTACGCAGAGATTCAAAATCTCCATTATCCTCTCGTCACTTTGGTCACAGGCAGCTGTGCCATCGAGCGTGTCACATAGCGCTCAGATATCAGTGGGCCTCACACAATCCACACGTGTCCAGTGTCCAAAAGTGTACGCAGAGATTCAAAATCTCCATTATCCTCTCGTCACTTTGGTCACAGGCAGCTGTGCCATCGAGCGTGTCACATAGCGCTCAGATATCAGTGGGCCTCACACAATCCACAAGTGTCCAGTGTCCAAAAGTGTACGCAGAGATTCAAAATCTCCATTATCCTCTCGTCACTTTGGTCACAGGCAGCTGTGCCATCGAGCGTGTCACATAGCGCTCAGATATCGGTGGGCCTCACACAATCCACAAGTGTCCAGTGTCCAAAAGTGTACGCAGAGATTCAAAATCTCCATTATCCTCTCGTCACTTTGGTCACAGGCAGCTGTGCCATCGAGCGTGTCACATAGCGCTCAGATATCAGTGGGCCTCACACAATCCACACGTGTCCAGTGTCCAAAAGTGTACGCAGAGATTCAAAATCTCCATTATCCTCTCGTCACTTTGGTCACAGGCAGCTGTGCCATCGAGCGTGTCACATAGCGCTCAGATATCAGTGGGCCTCACACAATCCACAAGTGTCCAGTGTCCAAAAGTGTACGCAGAGATTCAAAATCTCCATTATCCTCTCGTCACTTTGGTCACAGGCAGCTGTGCCATCGAGCGTGTCACATAGCGCTCAGATATCAGTGGGCCTCACACAATCTACAAGTGTCCAGTCTCCAAAAGTGAACGCAGAGATTCAAAATCTCCATTATCCTCTCGTCACTTTGGTCACAGGCAGCTGTGCCATCGAGCGTGTCACATAGCGCTCAGATATCAGTGGGCCTCACACAATCCACAAGTGTCCAGTGTCCAAAAGTGTACGCAGAGATTCAAAATCTCCATTATCCTCTCGTCACTTTGGTCACAGGCAGCTGTGCCATCGAGCGTGTCACATAGCGCTCAGATATCAGTGGGCCTCACACAATCTACAAGTGTCCAGTCTCCAAAAGTGAACGCAGAGATTCAAAATCTCCATTATCCTCTCGTCACTTTGGTCACAGGCAGCTGTGCCATCGAGCGTGTCACATAGCGCTCAGATATCAGTGGGCCTCACACAATCCACAAGTGTCCAGTGTCCAAAAGTGTACGCAGAGATTCAAAATCTCCATTATCCTCTCGTCACTTTGGTCACAGGCAGCTGTGCCATCGAGCGTGTCACATAGCGCTCAGATATCAGTGGGCCTCACACAATCTACAAGTGTCCAGTGTCCAAAAGTGTACGCAGAGATTCAAAATCTCCATTATCCTCTCGTCACTTTGGTCACAGGCAGCTGTGCCATCGAGCGTGTCACATAGCGCTCAGATATCAGTGGGCCTCACACAATCCACAAGTGTCCAGTGTCCAAAAGTGTACGCAGAGATTCAAAATCTCCATTATCCTCTCGTCACTTTGGTCACAGGCAGCTGTGCCATCGAGCGTGTCACATAGCGCTCAGATATCAGTGGGCCTCACACAATCCACAAGTGTCCAGTGTCCAAAAGTGTACGCAGAGATTCAAAATCTCCATTATCCTCTCGTCACTTTGGTCACAGGCAGCTGTGCCATCGAGCGTGTCACATAGCGCTCAGATATCAGTGGGCCTCACACAATCTACAAGTGTCCAGTGTTCAAAAGTGTACGCAGAGATTCAAAATCTCCATTATCCTCTCGTCACTTTGGTCACAGGCAGCTGTGCCATCGAGCGTGTCACATAGCGCTCAGATATCAGTGGGCCTCACACAATCCAAAAGTGTCCACTGTCCACAAGTGTGTGCAGAAATTCTAAATCTCCCCTGTCCTATAGACACCTTGTACCTTGTTTTACATTACTATATAGTTTGTTGGATTTTGTCTACATTTCTACCAAAAATGAGGAAGGCTGGTGGAAGAGGCCGTGGAATTGGGCAGGGGTTGGCAGCTGGTAATGATGGTGTTGGTGGTGGATCTGATGGTAGTGGCAAGAGCAAAATAGGACCGAATGCAGGAGGTGCTGACCCTGCGTCATCGTCTGGCTACATAAGGCCTCGAACGCTTAGTTTTCTAGGAGTTGGCAAACCGCTTTTAAAGGCAGAGCATCAGGAAAAAGTTTTGTCTTACATTGCTGACTCAGCCTCCAGCTCTATCGCCTCCTCTTCTTCAGTTGTAAAAAGTAAAAGCACTGAGTCGTCATTGGAGGCTCATGTTCATGAACCACACCTTTCCTTGTGTCCTTCACCCCAACCAAGATTGAAGGATGACGCAGGCCATACTACTGATTACTCCATGGAGCTGTTTTCACATACCATGCCTGGATTATCAAGTCAAATGGTGAATTACCCAGGCCAAGATGAATCTGACATGGAGTGCACTGATGCACAGCCGCTGATGGATGATTCTGCTGGTACATTCACTCAGAGCACTACATTGTCCTCGCAGTGTACAGAGCCAGATTTTGACCCTGATGAGACTCAGGTGCCCCTTCCCGCACACTATACCACCATACACGGTGACACAGAGAAAGGTGCACATGACATAGAAGAGGAGGTGATGGATGACCCAGTTGTTGACCCAGATTGGCATCCATTGGGGGAAGAGGGTGCTGCTTCCAATAGCTCAGATGAAGAGCATCCACAGCAGACATCGACATCGCAACAGCTGTTATCTGGCAGGCCCGGAGCAC
Source organism: Dendrobates tinctorius (assembly GCF_039654945.1). Lineage (NCBI taxonomy): Eukaryota > Metazoa > Chordata > Amphibia > Anura > Dendrobatidae > Dendrobates > Dendrobates tinctorius. The sequence continues at coordinate 12,804,990 of NW_027361698.1, read as the reverse complement.
TCCAAAGACAGGTTCCAAACATCAAAAGAGTTGCTGGACAGCTTGTCCAGAGGGTCAAAAGATCACAGCGTGCTAGGCCGCAAAATGTCTGCCAAAGTAGGAAGAGTGCAGTGTGGCACTTTTTTGAACAAAATCCTCATGATCAGGCCAAGGTTATCTGTAAGAAGTGCGCAAAGACCTTTAGCCGAGGGAAAAATCTGAAAAATTTGAATACCAGTTGCATGCTTAGACATTTAACCAGCATGCACTTGCAAGCGTGGACACAACACCAAACCTCAAGTGCCACATGTGCAACTGATCACAACGAAGGTAGTCAGCAACGCTACATTGTTTCCCCCACTGTAAGCCCACTGGTTAGCACAGCAGCAAATGTTGAGGTGTCGTTGCAAGGCCACAGCAGTCAGGGAATCCCACTGTTATATCAACGAAAGACTGATTCTAGGCCATCAGAAAGAACACCAACTCCATCACCATCATCAACCCTCTCTCAGTCCGCCCTGTCCACCGCTACTTCCACCATATGCAGCTCTCAAGTCCAGCTCACCCTCCCAGACACTATGAGTAGGTCAAGAAAGTACTCAGTCTCTCATCCGCATACACTGGGTTTGAACGCCCACATTGCCAAACTAATCTCGTTTGAGATGATGCCCTTTCGGTTGGTGGAAAGCACAGCTTTCCGCGAACTCATGGCCTATGCAGTACCACGCTATGACCTACCCAGTCGCCACTTCTTCTCTCGCAAAGCCATCCCAGCCCTCCACCATCATGTGAAAGACCGCATTGTCCATGCACTCAAGCAGTCAGTGAGCGGAAAGGTGCACCTCACAACTGATGCATGGTCCAGTCGGCATGGCCAGGGCCGTTACGTGTCCATCACTGCGCACTGGGTTAATGTGGTGGATGCAGGGTCCACAGGGGACAGCGGTGGTGGGACTATACTGCCTAGCCCACGGTATAGGAAACAGTTGGCTGTAGGCGTTCGACCCTCCTCCTCCTCCTCCTCCAGAAGCGAAAGCTCGTCCACAGAGCGCAGTCGTACGAGCACTCCATCTGCAGCTGCCACTGTTGCACACGATGTGTCCCCCTATCGAGCAGCTAGTGGAAAGCGTCAGCAGGCTGTGTTGCAGATGATGTGTTTGGGCAACAGACACACCGCCGAGGTGCTGGCCGAGTACTTGAAGCGACAAACTGAGTCATGGCTGGGCAGTGTACATCTTGAGGCAGGCAAGGTAGTTAGTGATAACGGGCGTAATTTTGTGGCAGCCATAGCCCTTTCAAAACTCAGCCACATACCTTGCTTGGCTCACACCTTGAACCTGGTGGTGCAGTGCTTCCTCAAAAATTATCCGGAGTTAACAGCCCTGCTCCAGAAGGTGCGAAGACTGTGCGCGCACATCCGCTGGTCGCCTGTACACTCCGTTCGTATGCAGAAGCTGCAGCGATTGCTCCACCTTCCCAACCACCGCCTCATTATCGACATTGCAACAAGGTGGAACTCCACCCTGCACATGGTGGAGCGGCTGTGCGAGCAGAGGCAGGCCATAATGCGTTTGTGGGAGGATACACGGCCAGGCACTTTGAGAGCAGACATGGAGTTGACAGGCGTGCAGTGGTCGAAGCTGAAAGACCTTTATAAAGTCCTTCAGTGTTTTGAGGAATGCACACGGCTGGTAAGCGCAGACGACGCCATCCTAAGCATGAGCATCCCACTTATGCGTCTGCTCATGCAAACTTTGACGCACCTTAAAGAGCAGGCGTCTGCAGCCAATGTTGATGAGGAGGAAGAGGAGGAGGGAATCCTTGATGACATTCAGCCATTGTCTGCTCAGGGACCTCTCCTGGATGAGGTGGAGGAAGAAGAGGAGGAGGAGGAGGAGGTTGATGGGGATGATTACTTAGGGGAGGAGGATGCATCTCGTGGGGCAAGTGAAAATGTTGGCGTGGCAAGGTCTGGTACAGGGTTTGTGCGTGACTGGAGGGATGTGGATTTGCCAGAAAGTGCTCCTCCACCCAGCACTCGCAGTGCATCATTGACACCGGGAACATTGGCCCACATGTCAGATTATGCCTTGCGGATCCTAAAAAGGGACCCCCGCATTGCCAAAATGATGAACGATGACGACTACTGGTTGGCCAGCATCCTGGATCCACGCTATAAAGGCAAATTACAAAACATCATGCCACAGGAGAACCTTGACCTAATATTGGCTAATAAACAAGCAACTCTGGTAAATCGGTTGCTTGAGGCATTCCAAGCACACAGCAGCGGTGATGGTTCTCACACGAGCCGTACGGGCCGGGGGCAGCTTGGCAGAGGTGTTCGTGGTGCACACAGCAGAAGTGGCGTTGGAGACAGGGGTTTCATGACAATGTTGTGGACTGATTTTTCAAATACCGTTCACACAACTGGTAATACTGCATCGATGGAAAGTGACAGGAGACAGCAGTTGTCAACTATGGTTACTAACTACTTTTCCTCCCATATCGATGTTCTCCCACACAGGTCATTCCCCTTTGACTATTGGGCCGCTAAACTGGACACCTGGCCTGAATTGGCCCAATATGCCTTACAAGAGCTCGCTTGCCCAGCTGCAAGTGTGCTATCGGAAAGAGTCTTCAGTGCAGCTGGATCAATCCTGACAGAAAAAAGGACCCATCTGTCAACCCAAAATGTGGATGATCTAACCTTCATTAAAATGAACCACGCATGGGTTTCCAAGGATTTTGTCCCACCTTCCCCTGATGACACATAGGGTGACAGAAAAATGGCTTGCTTTGGTCCACCTCTTCCTGGTACTTCACCTATTTCGCCTTTTGCATCAGCTGAATGTCCAACATCAACATATGCCACTTTCTAAAACTCCCTAACTGTGCTGCCTCCCCCCCATGGCCGGGGTAACCACCTAGCGCACGACACCGTGCGAGTGCCGTTGCCCTGGACAGGTGGGTAGGCCGAATCTTGGGCGCGGGCACTGGCACAGGGTCCCTCATAGTGCAATCAAGTGTCTCTGACGGTGGTGGTGCACACCCGCCGTCAGACACACCGCTGTACTATGAGGGGCCCAGTGCCAGTACCGACGCCCAAGAGTGGGCCCCCCTTGCTTGGGCAGGGCCCCAGCATTTGCAATCTTTACCTCTCCCTGCTCCTCCGCTGTGTAATCTGGGCCGTCAAATCCATACTGTGCCTGACACCGTCTGAGCCTGCCTCCTGAGACATATATTTTGAATGTGTACGCTATCCATACATGTTATCCAGGGATACGGTACCCTTTCTAACCTTTGTGCAAGGACGTGCAATCCATACTGGGCCTAACACCGTCTGAGCCTGCCTCATGCTGTATAGACATATATTTTGAATGTGTACGCTATCCATACATGTTATCCAGGGATACGGTACCCTTTCTAACCTTTGTGCAATGACGTGCAATTCATACTGGGCCTAACACCGTCTGAGCCTGCCTCATGCTATATAGACATATATTTTGAATGTGTACGCTATCCATACATGTTATCCGGGGATACGGTACCCTTTCTAACCTTTGTGCAATGACGTGCAATCCATACTGGGCCTAACACCGTCTGAGCCTGCCTCATGCTGTATAGACATATATTTTGAATGTGTACGCTATCCATACATGTTATCCGGGGATACGGTACCCTTTCTAACCTTTGTGCAATGACGTGCAATCCATACTGGGCCTAACACCGTCTGAGCCTGCCTCATGCTGTATAGACATATATTTTGAATGTGTACGCTATCCATACATGTTATCCGGGGATACGGTACCCTTTCTAACCTTTGTGCAATGACGTGCAATCCATACTGGGCCTAACACCGTCTGAGCCTGCCTCATGCTGTATAGACATATATTTTGAATGTGTACGCTATCCATACATGTTATCCAGGGATACGGTACCCTTTCTAACCTTTGTGCAATGACGTGCAATCCATACTGGGCCTAACACCATCTGAGCCTGCCTCATGCTGTATAGACATATATTTTGAATGTGTACGCTATCCATACATGTTATCCAGGGATATGGTACCCTTTCTAACCTTTGTGCAATCACGTGCAATCCATACTGGGCGTGAGAACGGCTGGCGAGCTGTTAAGCAAGCTACAGCACCTGTCCAGACAAGTAAAGGGATTCACTAGCGAGGAGACTTATTTGATTGTTTTCAATGTTGGGACAGCAATTTTTGGGGAGCACTATACTCTGGAGAATGATAGATGGGGCCCACCATACACTGGAACATTCCAAAGGTGGACATCAGACACTGGAGCAGCATTTACAGGGCCCATTATACACTAGAGCATTAGAAATGGGGCCCATTATGTTTGGAGCATTATTTGGGCCCATAAGACAGTGGAGCTTCATCCATGGGGACCAACATATACTGTAGCATTATGTGGAGCTCATCATATACTGTTTCAAACATTATATGGGACCAATGATTCTGTATGGAGAAATAGATGGGCCTCGTCATGAGATGTAAAAAGTGAGGTATTTTTCATTGTACTATACCGCTATTTATCTGCCGTATCGGAGCATGATGAGTTGTGGTATGTGTTAAAGGGGCGCTCTTTCGCCCAGGGCACATAAAAACCTGCAGCCAGCCCTCCCCCCCCCACAACTTTAGCCAAATAACACCCATTTTTCAGTGTGTAACTTATATTATGAAGTTAATTAAGGTTGACAAGCTTAAGTAAGAAGAATTGATGCTTTTGGCATTCAAATGGGCACTGTTGGTGTGTTTCCTGTCCTCCTCTCACTGCCGACTTTTATTCCCCATTGACTTACATTGGGTTTCGTGTTTCGGGACGACCCCGACTTTTCCCTATAATCGGACGATCTTGCTCGACCCGACTTTTGGAAAAGTCGGGTTTCACGATACGAAACGCGACCCTAAAAAAACAAAAGTCGCTCAACTCTAATAGCAATTAATGCGTGCAACAATATTCCTTGAAACAGTGTCTGGCAATTGGCTTGCTCGAGGTATTCTGTGCGCTCAATCAATAATTAGCTCATTTGGTGAGCAGGAGGGGACCACCACTTGAATTAGATCTTGCACATACAGTTGTGGCCAAAAGTATTGACACCCCTGCAATTCTGTCAGATAATACTCAGTTTCTTCCTGAAAATGATTGCAAACACAAATTCTTTGGTATTATTATCTTCATTTAATTTGTCTTAAATGAAAAAACACAAAAAGAATTGTCCTAAAGCCTAATTGGATATAATTCCACACCAAACATAAAAAAGAGGGTGGACAAAAGTATTGGCACTGTTCGAAAAATCATGTGATGCTTCTCTAATTTGTGTAATTAACAGCACCTGTAACTTACCTGTGGCACTTAACAGGTATTGGCAATAACTAAATCACACTTGCAGCCAGTTGACATGGATTAAAGTTGACTCAACCTCTGTCCTGTGTCCTTGAGTGTACCACATTGAGCATGGGGAAAAGAAAGAAGACCAAAGAACTGTCTGAGGACTTGAGAAACCAAATTGTCAGGAAGCATGAGCAATCTCAAGGCTACAAGTCCATCTCCAAAGACCTGAATGTTCCTGTGTCTACCGTGCGCAGTGTCATCAAGAAGTTTAAAGCCCATGGCACTGTGGCTAACCTCCCTAGATGTGGACGGAAAGGAAAAATTGGCAAGAGATTTCAACGCAAGATTGTGTGGATGTTGGATAAAGAACCTCGACTAACATCCAAACAAGTTCAAGCTGCCCTGCAGTCCGAGGGTACAACAGTGTCAACCCATACTATCCATCGGCGTCTGAATGAAAAGGGACTGTATGGTAGGAGACCCAGGAAGACTCCACTTCTTACCCCGAGACATAAAAAAGCCATGCTGGAGTTTGCCAAAACTTACCTGAAAAAGCCTAAAACGTTTTGGAAGAATGTTCTCTGGTCAGATGAGACAAAAGTAGAGCTTTTTGGGCAAAGGCATCAACATAGAGTTTACAGGAGGAAAAAAAGAGGCATTCAAAGAAAAGAACACGGTCCCTACAGTCAAACATGGCGGAGGTTCCCTGATGTTTTGGGGTTGCTTTGCTGCCTCTGGCGCTGGACTGCTTGACCGTGTGCATGGCATTATGAAGTCTGAAGACTGCCAACAAATTTTGCAGCATAATGTAGGGCCCAGTATGAGAAAGCTGGGTCTCCCTCAGAGGTCATGGGTCTTCCAGCAGGACAATGACCCAAAACACACTTCAAAAAGCACTAGAAAATGGTTTGAGAGAAAGCACTGGAGACTTCTAAGGTGGCCAGCAATGAGTCCAGACCTAAATCCCATAGAACACCTGTGGAAAGATCTAAAAATGGCAGTTTGGATAAGGCACCCTTCAAATATCAGGGACCTGGAGCAGTTTGCCAAAGAAGAATGGTCTAAAATTCCAGCAGAGCATTGGCTAAAGGTTGTGCAACCAAGTATTAAGCTGAAGGTGCCAATACTTTTGTCTGGCCCATTTTTGGAGTTTTGTGTGAAATGATCAATGTTTTGCTTTTTGCTTCATTCTCTTTTGTGTTTTTTCATTTAAGACAAATTAAATGAAGATAATAATACCAAAGAAATTGTGTTTGCAATCATTTTCAGGAAGAAACTGAGTATTATCTGACAGAATTGCAGGGGTGTCAATACTTTTGGCCACAACTGTAAGCCCTCATCTCAGAGGATGAGAAGGTTTCTGGTACCCCTTTATTTTCAGGTTGTTATTGCAGTTACGATCCTCCAAGTCCACAAGTTTATTATATATGGCTTCTATGTCTTCTGCCATGTCATTGCAGAAGTCAATAAGGTTGTTATGGGAAGATGCAAATTCTCCCATTTTGTCCTCCACATGGGACACCCTTTCCTCTACTTCCCGAATGTGAGATGTAACAGGTTTTAACATTAAAGAAAAGTCATTCAGCATTGGGTTGCTAAAGGCCATCAGCATATCTTTAATTAGAGTTCCTGAAGCAGGGAGATCTGTTGTAGGAAGTTGCTGTAATACTGCAAGTGCACTAGAAGACGCAAGAATGGAGAATGGGCTGCCCATGACAGGGATATGATGTGTTGGTCCTTCATCCACACGTTGATTGACCTAGCTGTGTGGAATGGTGCATTGTCTTGCTGGAAAAACTAGTCCTCAAAGTTGGGGAGCATTGCCTGAGCAGAAGGAATCAACTGTTTTTCCAGGATAACCTTGTATGCGGCTTGATTCATATGTCCTTTGCAAAGATTAATCTGCCCAATTCCAGCCTTGCTGAAGCATCCCCAGATCATCACCGATCCTCCACCAAATTTCACAGTGGGTGCATGACACTGTAGCTTGTGCGCCTCTTCAGGTCTCCGTCTATCCATTAGACAACTAGGTGTTGCGTAAAGCTGAAAATTAGACTCATCATAGAAGATTACTTTACTCCAGTCCTCTATGGTCCAGTCCTTATGGTCTTTGGCAAACTTCAACCTGGCTCTCCTTTGCTTCTCATTGATGAAAGGCTTTTCTCTAGCTTTACATGACCTGAGCCCTGCATCTAGGAGCCTGTTGCAAACTGTTCTTGCCATGCACTTCACCCCAGCTGCCATTTGCCATTTCTTTTGTAGGCCACTTGATGTCATTCTGCGGTTGCTGAGTGACATTCGAATAAGATGATAATCATTCCGGTCAGTGGAGAGTCGTTTTCTCCCTCTGCCAGTCTGTAGCTTTGCTGTCCCCAATGTCTGCTGTTAGGCCTTGTTGTAATGGAGTGTCAGCTTAGAAATTTTAAGAATGGAGGCAACATGACGCTCACTGTATCCATCTGCTAGTAAAGCCAGAATTGAGCCCTTCTTTTCCTCACTCAAGACTTTAATTGTTAACTCCTTTGGCATGGTTAAAAGTTATTTTTTCATTCCTATTACTTTGGGGATATTACTAGCACTTGTTTTGCCATCCAGCTTGTCCTATTTCAAGAGGATTGTGAAAACCACAGCAGGGTTTTTTTTATACTTTGCTTCATTAAATAAGATTTGATTCAGGTGATCACCTAATCATAAACACATTAAATAGAATGAGGTATACTCTGGTTGGAATTCAACTGACACTAGAATGGAATGGCTGGGAGACATGTAGAGAAGCTGATTTTTATAAAACTGTGCAGTGGTCACTTAATTTTTGCCAAAGCTGCATATATAAGGGACAGTGTGGCTATCATACTCTAAGTATAAGGAACAGTGAGGCCATCATACTATATATGGGGCTGTGAAGCCATCATACTAGACATAAGAGGCCATCATATTATATATAAAGGGAAGTCAGTGCCATAATATAGTGTATACGGGGTTGTGGGGGCCATCATTCACTATATAGGGAGCTGTGGGGGCAATAAAATAGTGTTTAGGGTGGGGTGGGGGCCATCAAACAGTATATATTGGGCTGTGGGGGCCATGATACAGTATGGGGGTGCGGGGTTCATGATACAGTAGTTCCCTTCCTTGCTGAAGAGATAGTCTGCATATTTCCCAGAAAAGCATTGCAAGGCTTAAAGTCTCCTTGGCTTGGTATGTCTGGCTTAACATGACACTCTCTCTAAAGAGAAACATTATCTCTTGGATCCCGGTCACACACCTCTCACCCAGCCAAGCCAGGTCTCACACTCTGCCATGATAAGAGGCAGTACTCTGAAACACAGTGTCTGCAAACTGAGATTTTGGTTTTGGCTTTTATCCTAAGTCACTTGGTAAAGCACCTTAGAGGGTCAATATAGACTTTTACAATTGTTACTTCCAATAGATGGCACTAGAGTTCTAGTCCTCTTCCTCGCTAAAGAGACAATTTGCAGTACTGAACATGCATAAATGTACATTAATCATGTATGTATAGTATACATATGCACATTCAGTATACACTCACTGGCCACTTTATTAGGTACACCATGCTAGTAACGGGTTGGACCCCCTTTTGCCTTCAGAACTGCCTCAATTCTTCGTGGCAGAGATTCAACAAGGTGCTGGAAGCATTCCTCAGAGATTTTGGACCATATTGACATGATGGCATCACACAGTTGGCGCAGATTTGTCGGCTGCACATCCCTGATGCGAATCTCCCGTTCCACCACATCCCAAAGATGCTCTATTGGATTGAGATCTGGTGACTGAGGAGGCCATTTGAGTACAGTGAACTCATTGTTATGTTCAAGAAACCAATCTGAGATGAATCGAGCTTTATGACATGGCGCATTATCCTGCTGAAAGTAGCCATCAGATGCCTGTTCTTAGCTGAGAGGAGTGGTACCCAGTGTGGTCTTCTGCTGCTGTAGCCCATCTGCCTCAAAGTTCGACGCACTGTGCGTTCAGAGATGCTCTTCTGCCTACCTTGGTTGTAACGGGTGGCAATTTGAGTCACTGTTGCCTTTCTATCAGCTCGAACCAGTATGCCCATTCTCCTCTGACCTCTGGCATCAACAAGGCATTTCCGGCCACAGAACTGCCGCTCACTGGATTTTTTTTCTTTTTCGGACCATTCTCTGTAAACCCTAGAGATGGTTGTGCGTGAAAATCCCAGTAGATCAGCAGTTTCTGAAATACTCAGACCAGCCCTTCTGGCACCAACAATCATGCCACGTTCAAAGGCACTCAAATCACCTTTCTTCCCCATACTGATGCTCGGTTTGAACTGCAGGAGATTGTCTTGACCATATCTACATGCCTAAATGCACTGAGTTGCCGCCATGTGATTGGCTGATTAGAAATTAAGTCTTAACACACAGTTGGACAGGTGTACCTAATAAAGTGGCCAGTGAGTGTATATTGTGCATATAGCCATGCACAATCCTGTATTTGTACATGCAGCAATGACAATCTATAATGTTTTTGAATATTATGAATATTATGCAGTCCAAAGTAAGGTTTAGTAAATAAAAGAAGGTTTAAGAAACATAAAAAAATCATTTTTGTTCATAGAAATATTTTCTATTTTTATTTACATTTATGTTATTTTTATTCTACCATAAAAAATTAATACAGTATTCGAACACAATTGCAATGCCCCATACAATAGAGATAACATGTTGTTTAGAATCCACAGGAAACAGCAAAAAAATACATATAAATTGAGTTGTGGGCATACATCTCCGAGAAAAGTTCATCAGTTCTTTTTACATCGCTTCAAAATGGTGCCAATTAAAACTACTATCCATTCTGCAAAAACTAAACAATCCATCAGATGCATTAATGAAAACGCTAGTACATGCCCATTCAAGAAATCGAGAACAACCCTTTAAGCCCAGCTTCATAACCACTGCACCCACTTCCACTTCCCATGATGTTCACCTTCCTTTGCCGGAATCATCAATAGGGAGCATGAGCCCTTAATACCGCCACTGCAGACTTTGTTGACATAGTTGTAGCAATGACATCACATATTATTTATTATTATTGTGCCATTTATTCATAAATAACATATGACTGCTGCAACCAATCACAGGGCTCGGAGGTCTTGTGTCGCCTAACACAGCACTACAACTGAGCCCTGTGATTGGCGTCAGCAGTCATGTGTAAGTCACTGTTGCAACCATATCAAAAGTGACTTCTTGGGCAGCAGTGGAAAGGCTTGGGCTGATATCAGGGGGTAAGTAGGCCTAATTTTCTTACTTTTAAACAGTACAAGCCTGTGGATGAATTACATTTTAAAGGGGGCAACCTTTTTAAAATATACTTAACCCCTTTAGCCCTGTATTCATTTAATAAATTCTTATAAATACGTTACCTGCCTGTCTGTCATACTTAGCAGTGCTTATGTCACTCCCTTTTTCATTTTAATTTTTACTCTATTTATCTATTACATGGTGGTTCCTGCAGCGGACCATCACCTTGGACAAGCTGCAGCTAATTCATTCCCTTTTTGCCCTTGATTTAGGGCTGTTCTTGGTATGTGCACATCTCCCCATGATGAGCATACTGCTGTATGTCCTTTCTGTCAGCCTTCACCAATTTCACTAAAAAATGTTTGTACTATGCTGTTCTCTTTTCTTTTCTTTATAGTTTATTATTATTATTATTAATAATAATAATAATTATAGCGCCATTTATTCCATGACGCTTTACATGTGAGGAGGGGTATACATAATAAGGACAAGTACAGTAACAATGCAAGTCATAGTTTACTTTACTCCTAAAGGACCAGCCTATCTTGTGGGTCTTCTTGACAAATCCATTTTTTATTTAATTTTTAATTCAAAATTATTATTTTTTTCTGTCATTGTAGATCTTTAAGGGTTTGATTTTTGAAGAATTAGTCTAATTTTTAAATTTTGCAATACATATGACTTTAGTATTTTTTATTGGTGGGTGAGTGAGCGACCCAGCAATTTCGTCGTTTATGTTGTTTGCATTTTTTCCAGAGTACAGTAAGAACTTGGAGATATCAAATGTGTATTTTGCACAATAAAAATTATTTTATGAGAAAGTCATTTTTATGGCATATCAAAAGAGTTGTCATTTTTTTTTTACTTTTCCCACAACATAGCAGTATAAGGTTTTGTTTTTTTCTAGAAAGTCTTCTTTTTTATTAGAATAATTTTAGTTACTTAGAATTTATTAAATATAATATTTATTTTAATAGAATTTAGCAAATCTGACATTTTTTAACACTTTGTACCACGTGGTATAAACAATTTCTTAGCGCCTATAGAACAGGTACGTTAGATTTCAACTACAAGCGGTGCTGGAGTGTCAGGGTCTTTAGAAAGTGACAACATCTCTTTATTTTAAAGTGTAAACTGCCTTGGATCAATTTTTTTATAAAAATTGGACAACTCATTTAAGATAACATTAAGTTTTAATTATGTTTAAAACATGCTATTACCATGTGACTAAATGGCTATAGCTTCTTTATCGGAATTCATTAAGATGCAACAATTAATTTGCTACTTATAGGGATCAGCCATCCACCATATTGAATAGGCTCTTAGTTTTTGACACAGAGATAAAATAGATAAAATAATATTGATCAAGCATCATATGTCCCTGAATGAATAAATGAGATAGAAGCAGAATAGTTTAAATCAATACAATTTTATCTCATTTAATCAGGGAAATATTTCATCAGGATGAGTCTAGTTAGTATGGTAATAGTTAGGTCTTTAGGAAAGAAAATCCTATGAAATTATATTGTAAGTAATGTGTACACTGGCATGCCCAGAGGTTCATGCACTAAAATTTAGCACCTTCTGCAAAAAAAGGTTATAGCATGAGTACTAATCCAATAAATCCTGAATATCAACATAATGAATGTACCCAGAGATCGGAGCATACTGACAAAGGAATGATTGCAGTAGTAGTAGTACTAATAAAATTAGAACAGAGATAATGCTATGTAAGGAGCCAACAAGAGCAACAGAGAGGCAGGAGGTGCATTTTTTTGTTTTTTTTTCTTGTTAAAACTGTTGGTTCAAGTATTACAAAGAAAACTAAATTGCTGATAATCTTGTAAATGCTGGGGTGCAATGAGCAATTTCATTTAATATGTCAAGGTCAGCAGTTATGCTAAAGACACTGATCAAGGAATACAGTAAAGGTACTGTCACACTTAGCGATGTACCAGCGATATGACGCGGTCAGGATCGCTGGTACATCGCTAAGTGGTCGCTAGTGAGCTGCCACACAGGCAGATCTCACCAGCGACATAGCAGGGGTCGGGGGTCGCTACTTACCTGTCACACTAGGCGATCCTGCGTCCTCCCGCCCGGCTCCACGTGTCGCTCGTCGTCACAGCAGGAAGCGCCGCAGGAAGCTGATGACGAGAAACAGTCCAGGACGTTCTCGCGCGATCAGCGATAACCAGCGGGGGAGCCGGTCATAGGTAAGTATCAGACACAGCGATATCGCTAGCAATATCACTATAACGTCACTAGTTATAGAGATATTGCTAGCGATATCTCTTAGTGTGACAGGTCCTTAAGGCACAGTCGTAAAATGCTGCCTTGGCCATCGAGAGAGCTTGTCGTGCCCTTGAATATTAAAAATAAAATAAACAAAATAGTTGACATAGATATCTTGTATTAATAGAGTGGCTCAAAAAGAATGTGATATTGAAAATGCTGCAAAAATATCAAAAACTATGCAAATCTGAAGTATGGAACAAAATGAAAAAACAAGATGAGAGAAGGCTCTCAAATCTAAAAGTCATTCAAGCAGAATTGTTACCCAATCCACGCTGAGCAGATGAGATGAGGCTGGGCTGGGTAATATCTCCCTGTCTCATTTCTTCCTCCATCTCTACCTAATCCGCATGCATAGCTTCATGTTTAATTGTGAACAGCAACTGTTTAATTAAACACAGAAGCAGGAACCTGACACGTGTCAGACATCCATGCCACTCTTCAGTTGCTATGTGCAAAGGCTGACCAGAATACCAACAGGTGTTTTGGAGCTGGTACTCAACAACTGCCCTCTGCTGCTCACAAAGCCTTGCCAGCATGTGTGGTGTGGAGTTCCGGCATGTGGAAATGTTGCACACCAGTCAGTAAGCTTACACTTGTATGCCAACATGCAGAAATGGGCTCTTACACAGTGTACTTTGTCTAGAAGCTCTTTGAGAAAGAGCTAAACTACAAAATTCAGCATATGTGCCAAGCATGGTACTTGTGTGAGCTTGCAAAGCATCACAAATGCCACCAGGTTGTGCCCATTATTCTCAAACAAGGCCATGCCTGATTGGAGGTTCAGTAGCAAAAGCCACAGTTCGGTCTGGCATGTTATTCCTCTCAGTGTTATATACTGACATGGGTTGGAGGAGTGGTATTGCAACTACTAGGGGCAGCAGTGGCAGGTAGCATTGTCAGGAACAGCCATGGGTTGGTACTCCAGAGGAGCAGTATAATTAAAGGATTAGCAGGTTGCATAGTGAGGAATATCAAGGGGTCGTTACACGGTAGCAGCAGTATAATCTTGGATGAATACAAAATTGTTAAAAAAAAATCTATATTAATCTATTAGTTTCTTGCTGCTGCAAGTTTTGGGAGATCCCCGCCCCTCTCTTGTCAGCCATGCACATAAAAAGCCATCTCTCACAGTATATCCACATCAAGCATTGCCTTTCTGAATCCTGCTAATGTAGGTACTATTCACATGATCAGGTTTTAAATACATCAGTTAGGGACTGCTCTAAGATGGGTATACCTTGATGTTGGTAGAGTGGCTTAATATACATTTTTTTGCAAAAACCGTATTAACTAAATACCCTGTGTTTGTTATTCATTTTTTTACTGGCACTTGCTATTTACTGTTACATATTTTTTACAACAGAGTATTTTTACACGTTTGTTATACTGCATTTTTTCTGTGTTTCAAACTCATAATAGATGTAGATTGGGGATAGATAGTGTATAATCCCCCCTAAATTAAAAAACAAAATAAATAGTGGCATGCTCCCATAACATGTGAACCAGAAGAGCAAAAAACAATTGGAGTAAGCAAATACCACCATGAAAAGGATTAAATAAAATAACCTTTTTATTATTCAGATAATTAAAATTTCATCACCCAATATACATTTTGGAAAGGTCATCCAAGGAGAAAAAAAACGTATGTACTCGAATATATGCTGACCCGAATATAAGCCGAGGCCCCTAATTTTGCCACAAAAAAAGGGAAAACTTATTGACTCGAGTATAAGCCTAGGGTTTGAAATGCAGCAGCTACTGGTAAATTTCAAAAATAAAAATAGATACCAATAAAACTAAAATTAATTGCTACATCAGTAGGGTAAATGTTTTTGAATATCCATATTGAATCAGGAGCCCCAGATAATGCTCCATACAGTTCATGATGGGCCCCATAAGATTCTCTATACAACAAATATGCCCCATATAATGCTGCACAAAGGTTGATGGCCCCATAAGATGCCCCATAAAATGCTGCAAAAAGGTTGATGGCACCCTAAAGATGCTCCATAGATATACAGTGCCTTGTAATAATAATAATAATAATAAATTTTATTTCTATAGAGCCGACATATTCCGCAGCACTTTACATTTCGGAGGGGGATTTGTACTGACAATAGACATTACAGCATAACAATAATCACATAGATTATAACAAATACCAAGAGGAATGAGGGCCCTACTCACAAGCTTACAGTCTATGAGGAAAGAGGTAGACACGAAAGGTGGGTGGTAACAGTTGCCATGATTGTATGGACCAGCCATAATGTTAAGTGTGTAACAGTACAGACACAGAGGGCTAATGGATGCATAAAGCATGTGGGAACATGATGCGGGGAACCTGGTTATGGTAAAACTTTTGGCTGTGCCACACAGGGATAGATTAGATTAATGTGTTGAGGCAATAGGCCAGTCTGAATAAATGCGTTTTCAGGGCACGCTTAAAATTGTAGGGATTGGGGACTAATCGTATTGACCTGGAAAGTGCATTCCAAAGAATTGGCGCAGCACGTGTAAAGTCTTGGAAATGGGAGTGGGAGGTTCTGATTACTGAGGATGCTAACCTCAGGTCATGAGCAGAACGGAGGGCGCGGGTAGGGTGGTATACTGAAACAAGGGAGGAGATGTAGGGTGGTGCTGAGCCATGGAGGGCTTTGTGGGTGAGGGTAATAAGTTTATACTGAATTCTGGAGTGGATGGGTAGCCAGTGTAATGACTGGCACAAGGTAGAGGCATCGGTGTAACGATTGGTGAGGAATATGATCCTGGCTACAGCATTCAAGACAGATTGGAGAGGGGAGAGTTTGGTAAGAGGGAGACCGATTAGAAGAGAGTTACAATAGTCGAGACGAGAATGAATAAGAGAAACAGTTAGAGTTTTTGCAGAGTCAAAAGTAAGAAAAGGTCGAATTCTAGAAGTGTTTTTGATGTGCAAATGACAAGAGCGAGCCAGTGATCGAATGTGGGGGCAAAGGAAAGCTCGGAATCAAGTATGACCCCAAGACAGCGGGCATGTTGCTGGGGAGTAATAGTGGAGCCACACACAGAAATGGCAATATCGGGTATAGGTACATTAGTAGAGGGAGGAAATACAAGGAGTTCAGTCTTTGACAGGTCAGATATAGTGAGGACATGATGCTAGACACAGCGTTTAGACAATCGCCGGTGTTTTCTAGAAAGGCTGGCATGATGTCAGGAGAAGAAGCATATAATTGGGTGTCATCAGCATAGAGATGGTACTGGAAACCAAATCTACTGATTGTTTGACCAATAGGGGCAGTGTACAAGGAGAAGATGAGGGGGCCTAGAACTGATCCTTGAGGAACCCCAACAGTAAGGGGAAGGTGAGAGGAGGAGGAACCGGCAAAAGATACAGTAAAGGAGCGGTCAGAGAGATAGGAGGAGAACCAGGAGAGAACGGTGTCCTTGAGGCCAATGGAATGGAGCATAGTGAGGAGGAGCTGATGATCCACGGTGTCGAATGCTTCAGAGAGATCCAAGAGACTTAGCATGGAGTAATGACCATTTGATTTAGCTGTTAGTAGATCATTAAAGACTTTAGTGAGGGTAGTTCCAGTATAGTGTAAGGAGCGGAAACCGAAATGGAGAGGGTCAAGAAGAGAGTTTTCAGAGATATAGCGGATAAGACGGGAGTGGACCAGGCGTTCCAGGAGTTTAGAGATGAAGGGAAGTTTAGAGACAGGTCTATAGTTAGCGGCACAGTTTTGGTCGAGGGATGGTTTTTTAAGTAGTGGATGTATGAAGGCATGCTTAAATGAGGAGGGAAAGATACGAGAAGAGAGAGAGGTTAAATATTTTAGTTAGGTGAGGGGTGACAGCAGGGGAAAGGGACTGGAAGAGATGTGACGGAAATGGGTCACTGATGCAAGTGGTTGGGCGAGAAGATGCAAGGACCCTGCTTACTTCTTCTTCTGTGACTGGTTCAAAATCAGAGTGTGAGCTAGATGCAGTAGGGGAGGGAGGACAGTGCATGGTATAAGGTGATTGGGAGATAATTTCCTTTCGAATCTGGTCAATTTTTTCTTTGAAGTAATTGGCCAGATCGTCAGCTCGGAGCTCCGTGTTTGGGGCCTGTACTCTTGGGTTGAGTAGAGAATGAAAAGTGTCAAAGAGACGTTTCGGGTTATTGGACAGTGAGGTGATGAGGATGTTGAAATAGGTTTGTTTGGAGAGGTGAAGGGCAGTGTTGTATGTTCTAAGCATAAACTTATAATGGATGAAATCTTTGTGTAGATTGGATTTTCTCCACAGACGTTCGGCGCACCTGGAGCACCGCTGTAGGAAACGTGTTTGCAGGGTGTGCCAGGCTTGTCGCCATCTGTGTTGTGGTGTTCTATTTATAGGGGGTGCAAATTCATCCAGGGCACTTTGAAGTGTTTCATTGTAATGCTTCAGTGCAGAATCAGGACATGAGAGGGAGGAGATAGGGGCCAATGAAGACTGCAAGTTCTTCATAAGTTTCTGGGTGTTAATGGCCTGTATGTTTCTATAAGTATGGACAGTGGGGGTGACCTGAGCAGCCTGGCAGTTCTTGATAGAGAATGAAAGAAGATTGTGGTCAGAGAGCGGGAGAGGGGAGTTTGCAAAGTCATCCACTGCACAAAGCCGAGAGAAGACCAAGTTGAGGGAGTTTCCGTCTTCATGCATTGGAGAATTAGTAAGCTGCTAAAGGCTAAACGAGGAGGTTAGAGATAAAAGGTGAGTAGCAGATGGGGAGAGGGGAAGAGCAATGGGGATGTTGAAATCTCCCATGATGAGGGTAGGGATGTCACAGGAGAGAAAATGTGGAAGCCAAGTGGCAAAATGATCCAGGAACTGATGGGAGGGGCCGGGAGGACGATACACCACCGCCACTCGCATGGAGAAGGGGGTGTAGAGTCTGACGGCATGGACCTCAAAAGAAGGGAAGACTAGTGAGGGTAGTTGAGGGATAACCTGAAAGGTACATTTTGGTGATAGGAGCAGACCAATGCCTCCACCTGCTCTATTGTCTGATTTTGGGGTATGAGAGAAGTGTAGTCTCCCGTATGAAAGAGCACCAGCAGCGGTAGTGTCTGACTGCTGGATCCAGGTTTCAGTAAGAGCCAGGAGGTTAAGAGAATTAGAAAGTATTTGGCTCCCTGGAACTTTTCAACCTTTTCCCACATATCATGCTTCAAACATAAAGATACCAAATGTACATTTTGGTGAAGAATCAACAAGTGGGACACAATTGTGAAGTTGAACAAAATTTATTGGTTATGTAAAATTTTTGTGGAAATTCAAAAACTGAAAAGTGGGGCGTGCAATATTATTCGGCCCCTTTACTTTCCGTGCAGCAAACTCACTCCAAAAGATCATTGTGGATCTCTGAATGATCCAATGTTGTCCTAAATTATTAATGATGATAAATATAAACCACCTGGGTGAAATCAAGTTTGAAGCTCAGAGAGCATCATGAAGACCAAGGAACACAACAGGCAGGTCCGTGTATACTTGGATACAAAATGATTTCCAAAACTTTAAACATCCCAAGGAGCACTCTGCAAGTGATCCTATTGAAATGGAAGGAGTATCATACCACTGCAAATCTACCAAGACCCGGCCGTCCCTCTAAACTTTCATCTCAAACAAGAAGAAGACTGATCAGAGATGCAGCCAAGAGACCCATTATCACTCTGGATGAACTGCAGAGATCTACAGCTGAGGTGGGACAGTCTTTCCATAGGATAACAGTCAGTCGTACACTGCACAAATCTGGCCTTTATGGAAGACTGGCAAGAAGAAAGCCATTTTTCAAAGATATCCATAAAAAGTGTTTAAAGTTTGCAACAAACCACCTGGGAGACACACCAAACATGTGAAAGAAGGTGCTCTGGTCAGATTAAACCAAAATCAAACTTTTTGGCAACAATGCCAAATGATATGTTTGACGTAAAGGCAACACAGCTCATCACCCTGAACACACCATCCCCACTGTCAAACATGGTGGTGGCAGCATCATAGTTTGGGCCTGCTTTTCTTCATCAGGGACAGTGAAGATGATTAAAATTGATGGGAAGATGCATGGAGCCAAATACAGGACCATTCTTGAAGAAAACCTGTTGGAGTCTGCAAAAGACCTGAGACTGGGATGGAGATTTGTCGTCCAACAAGACAATGATCCCAAACATAAAGCAAAATCTACAATGGAATGGTTCACAAATAAATGTATCCAGGTGTTAGAATGGCCAAGTCAAAGTCCAGACCTGAATCCAATCGAGAATCTGTGGAAAGAGCTGAAAACTGCTGTTCACAAACGATCTCCATCAAACCTTACTGAGCTCGAGCTGTTTGCCAAGGAATAATGGGCAAGAATTTCAGTCTCTCGATGTAAAAAACTGATAGAGACATATTCCAAGCGAATTGCAGCTATAATCTCAGCAAAAGGTGGCGCAACAAAGTATTAAGTTAAAGGGGCCGGATATTATTGCACGCCCCACTTTTCAGTTTTTGAATTTCCTCAAAAATTTAAAATAACCAATAAATTTTGTTCAACTTCACTATTTTGTCCCACTTGTTGTTGATTCTTCACTAGTGTTGAGCATTCCGATACCGCAAGTATCGGGTATCGGCCGATATCAGCGGTATCGGAATTCCGATACTTAATTCCGATACTTTTTTCATATCGGATTCCGGGATCGGAATCGGAATAGGAAGTTCCCATCATGCTATGAGCCTGCTTGCTTTGATTAAGCCAATGGGAATCCTCCGAAGTGTGGGCACATCCTGTTAGGCATGTAGGCATGTTAACTATTGGCATGGCTGTGATTGGCTGCCGAAATGATGTCATGATGCACTATAAAAGCCACCGCAGCCGCCATTTCTGGTCACTCTGCTGTGAATTCAGTTAGGGACAGGCTGCTGTAGAAGACTGTGAGGGACAGTTAGAAATAGCGATTCTAAAAACAATATTGTGCTTTATCCAGGCTACATAAACCACCACTGTAGCTTGCTTTTCCCTAGCAGCGCTGTTTTCACAGCTGTCTGCAAGGGCTGTGTGAGTGCAGCTCACGCTGTGGAGTGGGTCCTGCAGCCACGTCAGGCTGTAGGCCACCCAGTGTGATCACTGCTGCCTCATACATCTTTTATTTTTTGAGCTGCATTTTTTAAATAATTTCAATCTAGTGTGCTTCCATCCGTATCCATATACGTTGGTTGCAAACACTAGTAGTAGACAGCGGAGCCTTTCTGCAGCCTTTCAGTGCTAGTGTCCACTTTGCTGCACTGTTCACGGCTGTCTGAGAGGTCTCTGACTGTGTGTGAGTGCAGCTCACGCTGAGTAGTGTGTCCTGCAGCTACGTCTGGCTGTAGGACGCTCAGCGTGCGTCACTGCCTCACACATATTTTTATTTGAGTGCAGCTCATTTTTTCTTCTATTAGTGTGCATCCATCCGTCTCCATCTACGGTGGTTGCAAACACTATATAGGAGTACACAGCGGAGCCTTTCTGCAGCCTGTCAGTGCCAGTGCCCACTTAGCTGCACTGTTGACGGCTGTCTGAGAGGTCTCTGACTGTGTGTGAGTGCAGCTCACGCTGAGTAGAGTGTCCTGCAGCTACGTCTGGTTGTAGGACGCTCAACGTGCGTCACTGCCTCACACATATTTGTCTCTGAGTGCAGCTCATTTTTTCTTCTCCTATTAGTGTGCATCCATCCGTATCCATCAACATTGGTTGGTTGCAAACACTATATAGGAGTAGATAGAGGAGCCTTTTTTTCTGGCTTGTGCCCTGCCGGCACAGCCAGATTAGTATTACCCAATTTTTTTGGAGCCTCATCTTTTGCATTGTAGGTTACCTGCCTGCATTGTAATAGCTCCAAAAAGTTGGTGATACTATCAGTTTCAATTCTTTGTTCTCATACTTTGAGTTTGTTTCAAACAAAGAAACCACATAAAAAGTTCACCAAACACTACATTTTGAACTTGTGTAGGCCACATCAGCTCCTATTAAAGTCTAGTCCACACACACACACTTCATAAAATTAGTGTTTCTTGTACCTGTAACCAGCTGTTCAGGAATAAGCACACTAAGGCCCCCCTTTGTCCTTTTTTGCCTATCTTAAGCAGTCTTGCAAGATGAAGAAGGCAGGGAGTAAGGCGCGGGGGCGTGGGCGTGGGCGTGGAGTTTCAGCAGGGAGAGGACGTGGGGATTCTGCAGGGAGAGGACGTGGGGATTCTACAGGTAGAGGACGTGGGGATTCTGGGCCTGCTGCGGGCACCAGTGGATCAGCATCCCCCAGTTTTAGCAGGCAACAGTCCTTTATGCGCAGCTTTGTAGGACCTCAACGTACCCCACTGCTGCGGGAGGAACAAATTGAAGCCGTTGTCGGATGGATGGCAGCTAACGCATCGACTTCAATTACTTCCGCATCCTCTCAGGGTCAGAGCACCGAAGAGCAACCATCTGTCTCTTCACCACCTGCCAAAGTGCCCAGGCAGTCAGAGAGACATGGACAGGAGCCATCACAATCTCTACTTCTGTTCTCGGAATCTGTTGGCTTGGAAAGAGGGGGCCAGCCAAGCAGCATTCCTGAATGTGAAGAAGAGGGAGTATGCAGTGATGCGCAACTTCTTTGTCCCTCTGAATCTGAAGAGGCGAGTGGGCCAGTGCCTATGGTCAGCACACCTCAGTACGCATCAGATGATGACGAGACTCAGTTGCCACTTTCTGGTGCGTACGGTGCTGGCGAGACAACCCCGGAGAAGCAGCTGTTTGAAGAGGGGAGGGAAGATGATGAGGTCCTTGACCCATCATGGCGTGAGCAACAGGAAGGTGGTGGGAGCAGCTCGGAGGAAGAGATTCCCCTACCGGCCAAAACAGGAGGCAGAGGGAGGGGGAAGACTTGGTTGCCTGTACCCTCCACTTCGGCACCCGTTAGGAGCATTCCTCCTTCCAAAGGCAAACCGGGCGCTCACAAGAGTTGCAGTGCGTGGTCCTTTTTTGACACAGTTGCAGATGACATTTGCTTTGTCAAATGCAAGCTGTGTCATCAGAGAGTCAAAAGAGGGAGAAATGTCAGCAACCTCAATACCACAAATATGTGGAAACATGTGCGCACCAAGCACGAGTTGGAGTTGCATAGACACCCTCAAGACGTAGGCCAACGTACAGCACCACCTACCACCTCTTCAGTTCGTGTTGGGCCCTCTTCCTCCAGCTCACACACTGCTGGTTCGGCTTCCTCACAGGATCGCCAAGGAAGAACCTCTGCCACTGTTGTCCGGAGACCCTGTCAGATTCCACCCATAACAGCACGTTCCCATCCATCACAGCCATCGGTAGCACAGGCATGGGATAAAAGGCGCCCTTACTCGGCAAACCATCCCCGAGCACAGTCTCTGAATGCTGGCATTGCCAAACTTCTGGCAGTTGAAATGCTGTCATTCAGGCTGGTGGACACTGACACCTTCCGGGACTTAATGGCATTGGCAGTCCCCCAATACAACGTGCCCAGCCGCTTTTATTTCAGCAGGCGAGCCGTCCCTGCCCTGCAGAAACATGTTGAGGGCAAAATAAAACATGCGCTACTAAACGCCGTTAGTAGCAAGGTCCACCTGACCACCGATGCGTGGACCAGTAACCATGGACAGGGACGATACCTTTCCCTCACTGCCCACTGGGTCAATGTTGTGGAGCCGGGTACGGATCTGGAGAGTGGCGCTGTACGTGTTCTTCCAACGCCACGGATTGCAGGACTCCAGTCTGTACACATAGACTCCTCCTCCTACTCAAGTTCCTCAGAAACAGCAGAGCAGGAGCCTGTTACGACCGATATGAGCACAGCCGTGGCCAAACGTCAACAGGCTGTACTCAAATTAATTTCTTTGGGGAATCGAAGCCACACAGCGCAGGAGCTCTGGAATGCTATCAAGCTGGAGAGCGATGTGTGGTTTGGGCCAGCGAATCTCCAGCCGGGCTTGGTAGTGTGTGACAATGGCCGAAATCTGGTGGCAGCTCTTGGCCTAGGCAACCTCACACACATCCCATGTCTGGCACATGTTCTTAACTTGGTCGTGCAGAGCTTTCTGAGGGACTATCCGGATCTTGATGCACTGTTGCACAAGGTCCGCATAGAGTGCGCTCACTTGCGACGTTCCAGCACGGCAAGATCGCGCCTCGCTGCTCTGCAGCGACGATTTGGCCTTCCAGAACATCGCATCATATGTGACCTACCCACCCGGTGGAATTCAACGTTACATATGTTGGAGCGGTTGTGTGAGCAGCAGGCAGCAGTCATGGAGTACCAGCTGCATCAGGCGCAAACAAGTCGCACTGTGCGCCGTTCACACTTCAGCACCATTGAGTGGGCCTCTATGAAGGACATCTGCCTCGTTTTGCGTGCCTTCGATGAATCCACGCGGATGGCGAGTGCAGATGATGCACTAGTCAGCATGACTGTCCCCCTTATCTGCCTGCTTCAACAAACACTGCAAGCACTAAGGGATGAGGTTTCAGAAGAGGTGGAGGATGAGGAGTCCCAAATGCCATCTGCTTCTGGACAGTCTGCGCTACGTGTTTCCTCACAAAGGCCTAGGCAGGGGACACTTTGTGAGGAGGATGAGGAGGAGTCGATGGAGGAGGAAGACATCTCTCCAGAGGAGGGAGGTACACAAACCTCTACTCAGTATGTACAGCGAGGGTGGGGTGATGCAGAGCAGGTCGAGGTCACGCCTCAAACAGGGGACAGCGGTTCTTTGGCAGTTGGGAGTCTGCAGCACATGGTTGATTTCATGCTGCAGTGCCTGAGAAACGACCGCCGCATCGCCCACATTCTCGTCTCGGCTGATTATTGGGTGTACACCCTCCTAGATCCTCGCTACCGGGACAGCGTACAAAGGCTCATACCAACGTTGAACCGGGAGCGTAAAATGCGGGAGTACGAAGAGTCACTGGTGCAGTCCATAATGTTTTCCATTCCACCCGACAGCATTGTTGCAAGTGCTTTACAAAGCAGCTCTGTGCGTCGAGGCAGTGGAGGAAACTCTGCACAAAGAGGGAGCAGAGGCAGTGCCGCAGCACAAGGCAAGACCACTATGGCCCAAATGTGGCAAAGTTTTGTGTGTCCACCACAATTGTCTACACCATCAGCGACGCCTCGAGTCAGCAGGAGGCAACGCTTCCGTCAGATGGTGTCAGACTACATGTCTTGCCCTGTCGCTGTACTCCCAGATGGCTCTTCCCCCTTCAAGTTTTGGGTCTCTAAGCTGGATACATGGCCAGAGCTTAGCCAGTATGCATTGGAGGTGATGGCTTGCCCTGCTGCCAGTGTATTATCGGAACGTGTCTTTAGTGCCGCAGGTGGTGTACTAACAGACCGTCGCACGCGACTATCTTCCGATAATGTTGACCGGCTGACTTTTCTGAAAATGAACAAGGCCTGGATCTCCAAAGACTTTGCCATTCCTCTTACAGACTAAATTAGTGGTTGGCAACTGTATCCAGGTCTGCTGGTGTGTTCATTTTTCTACCACCTGAACTATAATCCCTGTGCTTCAACACAGCCAGTTGTCGCTCAGATGTGTCGTCTGCACAGAGAAACACACTAGCTCCTGTGTTACTGGGGTTCAGTAATGCCAGCTGATCCCCTGCTGTGTGGACGGCAGAGTCACCAGCTCCATCAACATTCAAACCACTACTGATTTTTAACCGTGCCCAACTTAGGTCTCTGGCTCCACTGTCTCTACTATTTCCCCTGACCTCCAACCCCGCCATCTACATCTCTGAAGTGGCGTCAGCACAATCTACACTTGTTCCTGTGTTCCTGTGGCTCAGTCCCATCAGTTTATCCCCTGATGTGTGTCCGGCAAGGTCTCCTGCTCTGTCCACATTCCCATAACCAGTAGTGGGAATGAGGACAGAGCTGGCGAACTTGCCGGACAAACATCAGGGGATCAACTGATGGGACTGAGCACCAGTAACACAGGAACAAGTGTAGATTGTGCTGACGCCACTTCAGAGATGTAGCTGGCGGGGTTGGAGGCCAGGGTAAATAGTAGAGACAGTGGAGCCAGAGGCCTAAGTGGAGCATGGTTAGAATCAGTAGTAGTCCACAACCTCCATAAAAACCGCTGCCCATTGGCCTCTGCATGCGGCATGCGTAATCCTGGGCACCAACAGCGTCAGTTGGTGTTCAGAAGTGTCGTCTCCACAGAGCCAAACACATTCGTTCAAGTGTTAGTGGGGTTCAGCACTGCCAGCTGTTCCCCTGCTGTGGAGATGGCAAGTCTCCTGCTGCCTTCACCTGCCCAAATCCAGTAGGCCCCAGCCTGCTCCTCGCCTAATCCTGGGCTCCAACAGCGTCAGTTGGTGTTCAGAAGTGTCGTCTCCACAGAGCCAAACACATTCGTTCAAGTGTTAGTGGGGTTCAGCACTGCCAGCTGTTCCCCTGCTGTGGAGATGGCAAGTCTCCTGCTGCCTTCACCTGCCCAAATCCAGTAGGCCCCAGCCTGCTCCTCGCCTAATCCTGGGCTCCAACAGCGTCAGTTGGTGTTCAGAAGTGTCGTCTCCACAGAGCCAAACACATTCGTTCAAGTGTTAGTGGGGTTCAGCACTGCCAGCTGTTCCCCTGCTGTGGAGATGGCAAGTCTCCTGCTGCCTTCACCTGCCCAAATCCAGTAGGCCCCAGCCTGCTCCTCGCCTAATCCTGGGCTCCAACAGCGTCAGTTGGTGTTCAGAAGTGTCGTCTCCACAGAGCCAAACACATTCGTTCAAGTGTTAGTGGGGTTCAGCACTGCCAGCTGTTCCCCTGCTGTGGAGATGGCAAGTCTCCTGCTGCATTCACCTGCCAAAATCCAGTAGGCCCCAGCCTGCTCCTCGCCTAATCCTGGGCTCCAACAGCGTCAGTTGGTGTTCAGAAGTGTTGTCTCCACAGAGCCAAACACATTCGTTCAAGTGTTAGTGGGGTTCAGCACTGCCAGCTGTTCCCCTGCTGTGGAGATGGCAAGTCTCCTGCTGCCTTCACCTGCCAAAATCCAGTAGGCCCCAGCCTGCTCCTCGCCTAATCCTGGGCTCCAACAGCGTCAGTTGGTGTTCAGAAGTGTCGTCTCCACAGAACCAAACACATTCGTTCAAGTGTTAGTGGGGTTCAGCACTGCCAGCTGTTCCCCTGCTGTGGAGATGGCAAGTCTCCTGCTGCCTTCACCTGCCCAAATCCAGTAGGCCCCAGCCTGCTCCTCGCCTAATCCTGGGCTCCAACAGCGTCAGTTGGTGTTCAGAAGTGTCGTCTCCACAGAGCCAAACACATTCGTTCAAGTGTTAGTGGGGTTCAGCACTGCCAGCTGTTCCCCTGCTGTGGAGATGGCAAGTCTCCTGCTGCCTTCACCTGCCAAAATCCAGTAGGCCCCAGCCTGCTCCTCGCCTAATCCTGGGCTCCAACAGCGTCAGTTGGTGTTCAGAAGTGTCGTCTCCACAGAACCAAACACATTCGTTCAAGTGTTAGTGGGGTTCAGCACTGCCAGCTGTTCCCCTGCTGTGGAGATGGCAAGTCTCCTGCTGCCTTCACCTGCCAAAATCCAGTAGGCCCCAGCCTGCTCCTCGCCTAATCCTGGGCTCCAACAGCGTCAGTTGGTGTTCAGAAGTGTCGTCTCCACAGAGCCAAACACATTCGTTCAAGTGTTAGTGGGGTTCAGCACTGCCAGCTGTTCCCCTGCTGTGGAGATGGCAGTCTCTCCTGCTGTCTCCGCATTACAAAGACAGTAGGCCTCTGCCTACACCCTCCTATTTCCTGGGCTTCAACACAGCCAGTTGTAGTTCGGAAGTGCCGTCCACACGGAAAGAGATACTTGCTCCCGTGTCTCAGTGGGGTTCAGTAACGTCAGCTGATCCCCTGCTGTGTGGATGGCAGTCTCTCCTGCTGTAAACTCATTCAAAATACAGTAGGCCTCTGCCTACACCCTCCTATTTCCTGGGCTTCAACACAGCCAGTTGTAGTTCGGAAGTGCCGTCCACACGGAAAGAGACACTTGCTCCCGTGTCTCAGTGGGGTTCAGTAACGTCAGCTGATCCCCTGCTGTGTGGATGGCAGTCTCTCCTGCTGTAAACTCATTCAAAATACAGTAGGCCTCTGCCTACACCCTCCTATTTCCTGGGCTTCAACACAGCCAGTTGTAGTTCGGAAGTGCCGTCCACACGGAAAGAGATACTTGCTCCCGTGTCTCAGTGGGGTTCAGTAACGTCAGCTGATCCCCTGCTGTGTGGATGGCAGTCTCTCCTGCTGTCATCTCATTCAAAATTCAGTAGGCCTCTGCCTACACCCTCCTATTTCCTGGGCTTCAACACAGCCAGTTGTAGTTCGGAAGTGCCGTCCACACGGAAAGAGACACTTGCTCCCGTGTCTCAGTGGGGTTCAGTAACGTCTGCTGATCCCCTGCTGTGTGGATGGCAGTCTCTCCTGCTGTAAACTCATTCAAAATACAGTAGGCCTCTGCCTACACCCTCCTATTTCCTGGGCTTCAACACAGCCAGTTGTAGTTCGGAAGTGCCGTCCACACGGAAAGAGACACTTGCTCCCGTGTCTCAGTGGGGTTCAGTAACGTCAGCTGATCCCCTGCTGTGTGGATGGCAGTCTCTCCTGCTGTAAACTCATTCAAAATACAGTAGGCCTCTGCCTACACCCTCCTATTTCCTGGGCTTCAACACAGCCAGTTGTAGTTCGGAAGTGCCGTCCACACGGAAAGAGATACTTGCTCCCGTGTCTCAGTGGGGTTCAGTAACGTCAGCTGATCCCCTGCTGTGTGGATGGCAGTCTCTCCTGCTGTCACCTCATTCAAAATTCAGTAGGCCTCTGCCTACACCCTCCTATTTCCTGGGCTTCAACACAGCCAGTTGTAGTTCGGAAGTGCCGTCCACACGGAAAGAGACACTTGCTCCCGTGTCTCAGTGGGGTTCAGTAACGTCTGCTGATCCCCTGCTGTGTGGATGGCAGTCTCTCCTGCTGTAAACTCATTCAAAATACAGTAGGCCTCTGCCTACACCCTCCTATTTCCTGGGCTTCAACACAGCCAGTTGTAGTTCGGAAGTGCCGTCCACACGGAAAGAGACACTTGCTCCCGTGTCTCAGTGGGGTTCAGTAACGTCAGCTGATCCCCTGCTGTGTGGATGGCAGTCTCTCCTGCTGTAAACTCATTCAAAATACAGTAGGCCTCTGCCTACACCCTCCTATTTCCTGGGCTTCAACACAGCCAGTTGTAGTTCGGAAGTGCCGTCCACACGGAAAGAGATACTTGCTCCCGTGTCTCAGTGGGGTTCAGTAACGTCAGCTGATCCCCTGCTGTGTGGATGGCAGTCTCTCCTGCTGTCACCTCATTCAAAATTCAGTAGGCCTCTGCCTACACCCTCCTATTTCCTGGGCTTCAACACAGCCAGTTGTAGTTCGGAAGTGCCGTCCACACGGAAAGAGACACTTGCTCCCGTGTCTCAGTGGGGTTCAGTAACGTCAGCTGATCCCCTGCTGTGTGGATGGCAGTCTCTCCTGCTGTAAACTCATTCAAAATACAGTAGGCCTCTGCCTACACCCTCCTATTTCCTGGGCTTCAACACAGCCAGTTGTAGTTCGGAAGTGCCGTCCACACGGAAAGAGATACTTGCTCCCGTGTCTCAGTGGGGTTCAGTAACGTCAGCTGATCCCCTGCTGTGTGGATGGCAGTCTCTCCTGCTGTCACCTCATTCAAAATTCAGTAGGCCTCTGCCTACACCCTCCTATTTCCTGGGCTTCAACACAGCCAGTTGTAGTTCGGAAGTGCCGTCCACACGGAAAGAGACACTTGCTCCCGTGTCTCAGTGGGGTTCAGTAACGTCAGCTGATCCCCTGCTGTGTGGATGGCAGTCTCTCCTGCTGTAAACTCATTCAAAATACAGTAGGCCTCTGCCTACACCCTCCTATTTCCTGGGCTTCAACACAGCCAGTTGTAGTTCGGAAGTGCCGTCCACACGGAAAGAGACACTTGCTCCCGTGTCTCAGTGGGGTTCAGTAACGTCAGCTGATCCCCTGCTGTGTGGATGGCAGTCTCTCCTGCTGTCACCTCATTCAAAATTCAGTAGGCCTCTGCCTACACCCTCCTATTTCCTGGGCTTCAACACAGCCAGTTGTAGTTCGGAAGTGCCGTCCACACGGAAAGAGACACTTGCTCCCGTGTCTCAGTGGGGTTCAGTAACGTCAGCTGATCCCCTGCTGTGTGGATGGCAGTCTCTCCTGCTGTCACCTCATTCAAAATTCAGTAGGCCTCTGCCTACACCCTCCTATTTCCTGGGCTTCAACACAGCCAGTTGTAGTTCGGAAGTGCCGTCCACACGGAAAGAGACACTTGCTCCCGTGTCTCAGTGGGGTTCAGTAACGTCAGCTGATCCCCTGCTGTGTGGATGGCAGTCTCTCCTGCTGTCACCTCATTCAAAATTCAGTAGGCCTCTGCCTACACCCTCCTATTTCCTGGGCTTCAACACAGCCAGTTGTAGTTCGGAAGTGCCGTCCACACGGAAAGAGATACTTGCTCCCGTGTCTCAGTGGGGTTCAGTAACGTCAGCTGATCCCCTGCTGTGTGGATGGCAGTCTCTCCTGCTGTAAACTCATTCAAAATACAGTAGGCCTCTGCCTACACCCTCCTATTTCCTGGGCTTCAACACAGCCAGTTGTAGTTCGGAAGTGCCGTCCACACGGAAAGAGATACTTGCTCCCGTGTCTCAGTGGGGTTCAGTAACGTCAGCTGATCCCCTGCTTTGTGGATGGCAGTCTCTCCTGCTGTAAACTCATTCAAAATACAGTAGGCCTCTGCCTACACCCTCCTATTTCCTGGGCTTCAACACAGCCAGTTGTAGTTCGGAAGTGCCGTCCACACGGAAAGAGATACTTGCTCCCGTGTCTCAGTGGGGTTCAGTAATGTCAGCTGATCCCCTGCTGTGTGGATGGCAAAGTCTCCTGCTGCCTACACAGTCGTACCACTACTGATTTTTAACCGTGCTCCAATTAGGCCTGTGGCTCCACTGTCTCTCGTATTTCCCCTGTCCTCCAACCCTGCCAGTTACAGCTCCGAAGTGGCGTCTGCACAATCCACACTTGTTCCTGTGTTACAGGTGTTCAGTCCGATCAGTTAATCCCCTGATGTGTGTCCGGCAATGTCGCCTGCTCTGTCCACATTCCCATTATCGGAATGTGGACAGAGCAGGCGACATTGCCGGACACACATCAGGGGATTAACTGACCGGACTGAACACCTGTAACACAGGAACAAGTGTGGATTGTGCAGACGCCACTTCGGAGCTGTAACTGGCGGGGTTGGAGGACAGGGGAAATACGAAAATCAGTGAATCCACAGGCCTAAGTGGAGCTTGGTTCAAATTAGTAGTCTACAACCGATCTTAAAATTTCTTCAATGCAGCCTAAGCCTGCTCCGTGCTTGTCCCTGGGCTTCAACACAGCCAGTTGTTGCTCGGAAGTGCCGTCTTCACAGAGTAAAACACTAGCTCCTGTGTTTGTGGGGTTCAGTAACGTCAGCTGTTCCCCTGCTGTTTTGATGGCAATCTGTCCTGCTGCCTCCCAATTGACAGCACATCAGGCCTCAGCCTGCTAAGTGCTTGTCCTGGGCTCCAACATCGCCAGTTGCTGCTCATAACTGACTTTGGCACGGGTACTCCCTCCTGCCCAGCTTGGTTCCAGCCCTGCCTGCTGTTTCCGGGAAGTGTCAATGTCAGTTTGCCACCCCAAGTTGCCATGTCGTGTTGCGGTTGGGTTAGCCGAGGCTAGGGTGCCAGCAGTTTAGGTGCTTCCTATGTGGACTGCGGGTTCTGGTAAGAAAGGTTTGTTCCATAGTGCCAGTAGGACAAGCACCCCCTGTAGGACTGTGTGATTCGGTAACTGCGGCCAGCTTGCGGCATGCCAACTTTGCTTTTCAGGGGTAACTTCTGATACCCCTCCGGGTTCCAGCACCGTCAGCTGGTTCTCATCAGAGCCTTTGGCCTAGGTGCCTCCATCTCGGTATCCGAGTTCCAGCAACGTCTGCTGGTCCTTGGTAGTGCTTTGTAGCACAGGTACCTCCTGCTTAGTAACCGGGTTCCAGCACCGTCAGCTGGTCCTCGGTTGTGCCATTGGCTCTTATTCCTTCTGCTGCCCCTCCGGGTGCCAGCACTGTCAGCTGGTCCTCGCTATTTCCATTTGCTCTTGCAGCTTATGCTACCCCTCCGGGTTCCAGCACCGTCAGCTGGTTCTCGTCAGAGCCTTTGGCCTAGGTGCCTCCATCTCGGTATCCGAGTTCCGGCAACGTCTGCTGGTCCTTGGTAGTGCTTTGTAGCACAGGTACCTCCTGCTTAGTAACCGGGTTCCAGCACCGTCAGCTGGTCCTCGGTTGTGCCATTGGCTCTTATTCCTTCTGCTGCCCCTCCGGGTGCCAGCACTGTCAGCTGGTCCTCGCTATTTCCATTTGCTCTTGCAGCTTATGCTACCCCTCCGGGTTCCAGCACCGTCAGCTGGTTCTCGTCAGAGCGTTTGGCCTAGGTGCCTCCATCTCGGTATCCGAGTTCCGGCAACGTCTGCTGGTCCTTGGTAGTGCTTTGTAGCACAGGTACCTCCTGCTTAGTAACCGGGTTCCAGCACCGTCAGCTGGTCCTCGGTAGTGCCATTGGCTCTTGTTCCTTCTGCTGCCCCTCCGGGTGCCAGTACCGTCAGCTGGTTCAAGAGGACAAAGAACAGGAAGACAACCACCAAGATGCAGAACAACAAGAGAGAGAAGACAAAGAAGCATAAAAAAAACAAAGCAGAAGAACATTAAGCATAAGACTAATACTCTGAGCAAATGATATTATCTTATTTATAAGCAGAAGAAGACTAAGCAGTGTATGGGGGTGAGTCCGTTCCTCCTCGTGGTGCCCCTGGAAAAGGCCTGCTTCTGCAGGCCAAACTGAACGCGGACAAATCCTGTTGTAAATCTTTTGTGACAGGCAGAACGGAAGGTGTAAACTTCTAACTTTTCTAGATAACAACTACAGGAATGCCTGACACAAACAAGAATATGATGAAGAAGAATAGGAAGAAGATGAAGAAGCTGAATATGTAGAATAATAATTGTTGAATAAGAAGAATATGAAGAATGTAAGAAAAGGAAGAAGAAGAAGAAGAAGAAGAAGAAGAAGAAGAAGAAGAAGAAGAAGAAGAAGAAGAAGAATGTAAAAAAAGGAAGTAGAAGAAGAAGAAGAAGAATGTAAAAAAAGGAATAAGAAGAAGAATGTAAAAAAAGGAAGTAGAAGAAGAAGAAGAAGAATGTAAAAAAAGGAAGTAGAAGAAGAAGAAGAAGAATGTAAAAAAAGGAAGTAGAAGAAGAAGACATACATGTCTGGCAAAATATAAATGAGGCTAACATAGTCAATATCTTTGTAACTCCTAACATCTTTAAAAAAAAAAGTTTAATTCCTGCTATTCCATTTGATTGGGCTAAACCTCTATGGCTTTAATGTCTCCTCCACCTCCCACAATACATTCTACATTATTCTTAGTTGTTTTTCTTCATGTAGAATTAACCTACAAGGAAAGAAAGGTTTTTTTTTAATTCCGATATTTTGGCCCCATTGACTTGCATTGGTTCCCGGTATCGGAATCGGCGATACCGATACTTTTTTTTAAGATCGGCCGATCCATTCCGATCCGATATTTTCAAGTATCGGCTGGTATCGCTCAACTCTATTCTTCACCAAAAATGTACATTTGGTATTTTTATGTTTGAAGCATGATATGTGGGAAAAGGTTGAAAACGTCCAGGGAGCCGAATACTATCGCAAGGCACTGTATATGCCCCATCTCTGCTGCTGCGATAAAAAAATTACATACTCACCTCTCGTCGCTGGGGGCCAGGTGCCGGTGTCCTGAGCAGGCGGGGACACCGGCATGCTATGGGGGCCAGGTGCTGGTGTTTCCGCTGGCTCAGGGCCCCGGCACCTGTGATAATCACCTCTCCCCGTTCCACCGCCGCTCGCCGCTCTGTCTTCCGGGTCTCTGCAGTGACTGTTCAGGCAGAGGGCGCGCACTAGCCATGTCATCGTGCCCTCTGACCTGAACGTCACAGCCAGAGGACGCAGAAGACAGAGCGGTGCACAGCGGTGGATCGGGGACAGGTGAATATCGCATGGCTCCCCCGTCCTCCCCATCATACTCACCTACTCCTGGCGTGGCTCTGCACTTCTTGCTTCTCTGATGGTTTCCGGTGTCGGCAGCTCCTTCCAGTGTTCAGCGGTCATGTGGTACCGCTCATTAAAGTAATGAATATGTGCTCCACACCTATGGGAGTGGAGTGGCATGCATATTCATTACTTTAATGAGCGGTACCACGTGACCGCTGTACACAGGAAGAGCTGCGGTGCCGGAGACCATCTGAGAAGCAGGGAAGTGCAGAGACCATGCCAGGAGGGGTGAGTATGATCTGACAGCCGCTGGCTCTTGTGCTCCCCCTCCCCCGCCTACCCCCTGGGACTACAGTATGACTTGAGTATAAGTCGAGAGGGGCACTTTCAGCCTAAAAAAATGGGCTGAAAATCTTGGCTTATACTCGAGTATATTCTTTAGGTAGGGCAAAGTATCAGAATCCAATACAGTACATATAAATTCATATAGTGGCAACCACCATTACAATCAGCTCTCCATAAAAGTATATGAGAACAGACAGAGTGGTGTCAAGAAAATAATAAGGTGAAAGTGACAGTGCTTATAAAGGTGCCATATAGTTGATCAGTATGTAGTGCTTACCCACAGTAAAGGAAGACTCAATGCGCCCACCAAAATGCCCTTTCTCAAGGGGAGGTATGATCTCATTGTAGCCCTGCCACATAAATAAACTCACAAATACAGATGCCGCATAATTAGTTTCATGGACGTTGTAGTCCATGCCAATATGATCAGCAACTAGCCAGCCACCATAATGGTGACGTGTGCGTGTTGAGCAAACACATCCGGTGATGTAATAATAAAAATATTGGTAAAAGAGTAACCAATCGCAAGCTAAAATGTTTCTATACAAGTGAACAGTACATGAGCAACAAACAAGGAGTATTGGAACTACTAAAGCAGGAAAAGAAATATGTCATTGGAATCACTGAAACTTGGTGGGACGATACACATGATTGGAATACAAGGCTAGAAGGATACAACTTTTTTGCAAGAAACAGAATTGATAAACGAGGAGGAGGTGTCGCATTGTGTGTTAGAAATGCGTATATCTGCACAGAGATTTCAGAGACTGGGAGTTTTGTGGAAACTGCCTAAGAATACAAAGGGAGAACATCGGAAAGGACACCATTGTAGGCATTTACTACAGGTCGTTTGTGCAAGCTGTAGATATGGATGAACTCATTATGCATCACATGACCAAGTTCTCCAAAAAATATGACATAGTGGTCATGGGAGATTTCAACTATACAGGCATTTCTCGGGAATCTCTCTCAGGCAAAACTAAAGGGCATGTCACACTAAGAGATATCGCTAGCAATATCGCTATAACTTGTGACGTTATAGCGATATTGCTAGCGATATCGCTGTGTGTGATACTTACCTCCGACCGGCTCCCCCGCTGTTTATCGCTGATCGCGCGAGAATGTCCAGGACTGTTTCTCGTCGTCAGCTTCCTGCGGCGCTTCCTGCTGTGACGACGAGCGACGCGTGGAGCCGGGCGGGAGGACGCAGGATCGCTTGGTGTGACAGGTAAGTAGCGATCCCCGTCCCCAGCAATGTCGCTAGTGAGATCTGCCTGTGTGGCAGCTCACTAGTGACCACTTAGCGATGTACCAGCGATCCTGACCGCGTCATATCGCTGGTCGGGATCGCTGGTACATCGCTAAGTGTGACAGTACCTTAAAAGGTCAAGCAAATTCTTATCATCTCTTGCTGTCAACTTTATCTTCCAAAAGGTAGGAGAGAAAACAAGGAGAACTGCTACCTTGGATCTAATCCTTATAAAGAGGGAGGAAATGGTTGAGGAGGTAAGAGTGGCTGGGACCCTAGGAGGTAGCGACCATAGAATTTTGAATACCTAAAGGAGGAAGACCTGTGAAGACTCCGACTTAAAGGTGAGATTTCAGAAAGACAGATTTTAAGGGACTCAGAAATAAAGTCAGAAGGATCCAACGGCTGAAAAAATGTCCAGAAAGGATGGGAAATCTTGAAAAATGAGAATCTCAAAGCACAATCGTTAACAATTCTGAAAAAAGCGAAGACTAGGAGGCATTTAAAGAAACCAGGATCGATGAACACATAACTTAAACGCATGCTAAAAAGAAGGAAGGAAATGTTTATCAAATGGAAAGAGGGAGGCATACGTAAGAAGAATATAATGTTGTCTGCAGATCCAACAGGGCACAAATCAGATTACCTAAAGCTTACAATGAATTAAGGCTTGCAAGAGACATAAAAAGCAATAAAAAGGATTTTGGGGATATGTCAAAAGTAAAAGAAAACTCAAAGATGCTATAGAATTTTTACAGGATGAAAATGATGAAATAGTAAGGATGTTGAGAAGGCCGAACTTTTAAATTCCTATTTTGCATCTGTTTTGTCTCAGAAAGGAAATGTAACATCAACTGATTTTCACTGTCCTATTAAATGAATAAAAGAATGCAATGTATTACATCTGGGCAATAAAAATGAAAAAAGCATATACAGAATGGCAGGTATAGGGCTAAGCAACAGCACCTGTGAAAAAGACTTGGGTATACTAATAGATCACAGAGTGAACATGAGTCAACAGTGTGATGCAGCAGCAATAAAAGCAAATACAATTCTGTGATGTATTAAGAGAAGCATACAGTCTAGATCAGGGGTCCCCAACCTGTAGCTTGGGAGCCATATGTGGCTCGCGGTCCCTTGAATTGTGGATCGCAGCTGCCTGCCTGCAAGGTGCATTAACTCCAGGTCTAGTAAACAGGTATGAGGAGCACATCTCAAAATGGTGAATTTTGTGAGTAGCCCTGCACAGAGGAGAAGATCTGGATGCACATATACTGATCTTAAAGGTTTCGATTTAATTTAAGTATGGTACGCTGGAGACAGGATGATGCTACCTGTCAGAAGAGATGCCTGAAGCTGGAAGAGACAGTGCTGGATGGGAGAATACTGAATGGGGGTATTGTGGGGCTCACTGGATCTTGTTGTACTGCTTCGATTTCTGTGGAAAAGCTTTGGTTATCATTATACCCATAGTGGCAGGAGCTGATTATTGCCCTCTACTCCTCTTTAGTCAGACCTCATCTGGAATACTGTGTCCAGTTTTGGGCACCACATGTTAAAAAGCACATCAACAAACTAGAGCAAGGTCAGAGAAGAGCGAACAGAATGGTGACCGGTCTGCAAACCATGTTCTATGATGAACGGTTACAGGATTTGGGAATGTTTAGTTTGCAAAAGAGAAGACTGAGAGGAGACTTAATAGCTGTCTGCAAATATCTCAAGGGCTGTCACAGTGTAGACGGATCATCTTTATTCTCATTTGCACAAGGAAAGACTAGAAGCAATGGGATGAAACTGAATGGGAGGAGACACAGATTAGATATTAGAAAAAACTTTTTGACAGTTAGGGTGATCAATGATTGGAACAGGCTGCCACGAGAGGTGATGAGTTCTCCTTCAATAGAAGTCTTTAAACAGAGGCTGGACAGACATCTATCTGGGATGATTAAGTGAATCCTGTTTTGAGTAGGGGCTTGGACCAGATGACCCAGGAGGCCCCTTCCAACTCTACCATTCTATGATTCTATGATTCTATGCAATAGACATATGCGGGTTGCATTTAGTGATGGCCGGGTGAACAGCAAGGCATGGTACCGTAGAGCGCATGCACACAGTGCAATGTATGAAGTCCCATGAACGCGGCTATTTTAGATATGACTAAAGAATGGTAACACACAACAGGAGGAGCCAAGAAGGGCTACACATGTCTGGATGAAAAGTAGAGACAAAGTAGAGCAGGTGACTAAATGTTATTAACGTGCAAAGCGCTAATGAGATAGTAGTGTCATGTGAATAATCGGATGATAATAAAAAGATATATGTTAGATGATGTGCAAATGAAATGCAAAGGTAGTGTTATGAATAAAGTGACATAGTAAGGTGCACTGAAAATTCAACATCCATTAGGAATGCACAATAGTGAAATATGTATTGTTATTAAACAATACAATATAAATAAATGGAAAAATAAGAGAAAATAAATAAATAAAAACCTAAATCTAAAAAAACATAAACTTATCTTTATATAAAAAATAAATATCTATATATAAAATATTATACAAAAAGCTCCATATCAGTTCAAGCATCAGTTTACTCCCTACTTGAGTCTTCCACTTTATAGATCACTTTAGACAAGGGACAGGAACAAGTTCAGCTTAGATAAATGATGGCATATAGATGGGGGAAATAGCAGAAGAACAAGATAACCCAAAATGTCAGCATGAGTGCTAAAGCAAGACATACAACAAAGATTAGAAACAAATTAATAACTGAAACAAGGCAAGAAATCATAAATCTTTATGAATAAGTGTTGCACACTAGTAGATTTCTTATAAAAAGGAAGCGAAGCTGAGCTCATTTAAACCTTTTGGTGATACAATGTCCACTGTGGATACCCAATGGC
The DNA here is from genome assembly GCF_039654945.1 of Dendrobates tinctorius. NCBI lineage: Eukaryota > Metazoa > Chordata > Amphibia > Anura > Dendrobatidae > Dendrobates > Dendrobates tinctorius. The sequence continues at coordinate 12,767,438 of NW_027361698.1, read as the reverse complement.
ATGCACATTGGGCAAAGATCTGCTTGGCGTTGCCACCTTGAATGCCACATTAAACCCTATCAATACCTCGTGTCTTCAACCCACAAAGATTACTGTCATGAAAAATGTTAAAATGTTTTGGTAGTGTAAATAATACCAATTTTATGGCATCAATATCTTGCACATGTTTTCTAATGCGCGTTTTCAATTCACACGAAGTTAATCCCACATATATTTTCACACATGGATGTGTGGCATAATAAACTACATGTGTAGTAGTGCAGGATATATGGTGTCAGATTTGGTATTCTTTCCACCAGAGGACAATAATGATGTTGCATTGATCCAGACCGGGTTTTGAGTCCTGTCTGCACCTTTTCTCAGTCTGGTCATGTCAGGGGTTAACTTTGCCTTGACTCGTTTTGGTTTCAGGTCGGCTATTTCTACCCGCTGCATCCTGCAGGCGGTGTCAGTTATATTTTCTGCCTACAGCGTGAGTATCTGACTCTAGTAGTACCCAGATTTTTCCTGCTGCGCTTACTGACTTTGCCTGTGTCTGTTCCTTCCTCTCTGTCCATCCCGTCTTAGTGTTTACCTTTGTTTTTGGATTTTCCAGTGTTTGTCTCGGCTTTGACTCTGACCTGACTTGCCTCTTGCTTCTGGTACTTCTGCTTTGAACTAGTATTGACCCTCTGGTGCACCACTGACTCTTTGCTTGCTTTTTCCCTTTGTACTGCGTTATGGTCTAGGTTTTGACTCGGCTTATTTGACTACTCTGCTGCCACCTGATGGTAGCCTCACTGCAGTGCTGCAGGTCTGCTCTTGAAGACATGCTGTCCTCCTTCAACTCTATTGCCATCTAGTGGAGCTTGAAGCTAGCTGCATAGCTGCAGCGTGACAGATGTGGTCTTATCATATTGGTACAAGCCAAACAATTACCACATGGAAAGAACATAATTAGGTCCTTAAGTTCCAAAAGGAGGGATACATTTTGCCACATAATGGCTACTAACAAGATATTCTTTTAGGTTCCCAGCTCCTCCTAGATGTCAATTTAGGGTTCTGTAGTAGATAGATGGCCACAGTGCTATCAGTTTTTACAACTGACCAATGCTTATTTAATATTTTGTGACAGTTAGAAGTAGAAATGAAATTAATGTTATAATTGTTGGCGATCTCTTTTTTATCTTGGGGCTAATAAATAAGGAAATACACCGCGCTATACTGGGAAATAAAAAGTCGGGTGACCCGTTACTCACTTGATGTTGTGTGAAGGATCTCGTGGTAAGAGATGTATGGCGGTATCCGAGATTGTTCACACTGTCACAGATGTATATTGCATCCCATTTGGATGCAAAAGCTGCTGAGTAGATAATATATAGGGTTAAGTAGAGATAAGTCTGTTTGTATATTTAAAGAAAAAATAGACTAAACTTATATTACTCACTTGAGTATGTCAAAACAATATAAAATCTTTGCTGTACATACAACCGTTGCTAGGCGACAAGATTGATATGATGAGGCGGCAAAATTGGTATACTTGCACTTGATAATTCTGATGCAAGAATATAGTAGTTAAAATATAAAGAAAAATAAAAAAATAAAATAAAGCAGAAAAAAAGAAGTATGTAGATGCTAGGATGGCAGACGGATGCTGAACTTACTGCAGGCTAAATTCAGCAGGCACGGTCAAAATGATTTTTCCAATGCAAAAAATAATGGTGATAGCAGGCATGCAGGCTAAATTCAACAGGCACAGTCAAAATGATTTTTAATGCAGAATTAATGGTAACACAGGCACTGCAAGGTAGATGAGCGTTAGTGACAGCTTGTGCCCGCTAGTGAAACGGGGCGCTGGATCTGGTGCACTTACTTGCAAGATCAGTGCTCAGTGAGGCAGGCTGGGTGCTCAGCGTGGGGGCTGCTGCTGCTGAAACATATACACGTGGAGACCACCGATGCCTCGCGCGCTCCGGCCGAGAGCAACGCTGAGGGAGGCGGCGTGTGGTGGGGGGCGGGGCTAGCATGACGTCACAATGGGGATGAGACGGTGGCTCGAGAGCGGCACAATACTGATAGCTTCCCTCTTCATCAGGGTTGTGCCTCTTAACGTGCGGACCATCCATTTATAGCAGACTGAGCCTGAGTTGAATGATCACCTGACCCAAGTGCCTGTTTGAGCGCCTTGATTGAATGTACTGCATTATCATGATGTACCTGCATGTGGCTAAATGTTTGCAATTAACCATTGTTCCACAGAAATGGATTGAAATTTAACCCTATTCTAACCAGAAGTTCCTTGTGTAAGACAATAAAAAATAAATAAAACATAACCTTTATTTAAGTAGATATGTAAAAAAGTATTATTAAAAATGTATGCGTGAAAAAAATATGACAATAAAAATATGCCAAAGCCCAACCTTTGCAAATAAGATGCGATGCCTGTTTGGATGTTAGTTTAATTATACTTAGAAGGTTCATAAGCTTATATGGCAACCAAATGGATGCATGATCTGGGAGTTTCATTTAGCATAAGAGCATGATAAAGACCACATAAACACTTCATCTTACCAAATTTATTCATGTGATTAAAATTTAGTTATGTGTTCCTATAAAGTAGAGAGTAGAAGATATCCATAAGGGTTATCTGCATATATTGAACCGTTATTAAAATAAAAAATAAAATGTAAAAAACAAATAAAAAATGAAATATTTATTGAATTATATATGCACTACTAGCTTCATAGAAACCATTTTTCATGTTTTTTATTTTTATTATTTATTATTTGTTATTGTTTAGTAATTGGTTCATATTAGTTGTTTGATGCTGTTACCACCTTCCTTGGTGAATTCCATACCTCTCTCAAAAATACATGGGCCCTGAGTTGGCCACTCATCCATTTATATATATTTTTGGAAAAAGAGGTGGGACATTCTACAAAGAAAATAAACCAAGCCACTGATAGATTAAAACATTTTTGAACATGTAGATGTCTAACTACCCATCAACTTACCCCGAATGAGAAATCACTCCTCCAGAAGGGCCTCAAATTTGCCCCATCAGCCAATCCCAAACCGTTTAATCTATTTATCAGTATTAAAAAATACCTACGGAATCTTGCTCTAAAAAAGTATTTTATCAAGAAAGGTGATAATTCTTTAAAAACTACTTACACTACGGGTTCAGAATTTATTCATACCAGTCTTGCTTTGCCCTCTTCATTCAATCCTCTGAATGAATATTCTAACTCATTTAAAACTTTCGAAACTTTGATATCAGCCGATATAAAGAAATTAGCTAACAAAAATAATCGCAAAACGCAGTATATGACATAACTTAACAGCTGGTGAGAGAGATTCAATCATTAAACTCCAGGCAATTCAATACCTTGATTATCCACCCTGCAGATAAAGGTGGGGGAATCGTAATTATGGATCATAGCATGTATCACAACGAATCTATGAGGTTATTAGGTGATCATGTCACTTATAAACAAATTCCCTCAGACCTAACTGTATCATTTCGTAACAAACTCAATACTTTAGCCCTTAAGGGCAAATCTTCAGGCATTCTAACAAAAAAGGAATATCAGTTTATTAATAATAAAATGCCGTCAATAGCAGTGTTCTATCATATTCCTAAAATCCACAAAAATGCAGTAAATCCGCCAGGCAGGCCCATTATATCCGGCATAAATTGCTTTACAGCTAACTTATCTAAATATGTGGATAACCACCTTCAAAAATGTATGACCCTGCTACCAGCGTACTTGAAAGACACAACTCACACTCTGCATGTCCTGGAACCGCTGGAGTGGAATGATAACTTCATCCTAGCAACTCTGGATATAAAATCGCTATATACTGTCATTGACCCTTCTAAAGGCCAGGCGGCGGCAAAATTCTTTCTTGACGCTTTAAAAATTTACAAACCTTCACAGACTCAATTTATCATTGATAGTATCGAATTCATTATGAAACACAACTATTTTACCTATGAAAACCAGTTCTATATTCAAACCCATGGCACCGCAATGGGCACGAGATTCGCACCTAGTTTCTCAAACATCTATGCAGGCATGTGTGAGCATGAACACAGCTACAATAATGGCACCATACATAAGAATATAAAATGATGGCGCTGTTTCATTGATGATATCATGTTTATTTGGGATGGCCCACTATCTAACCTTAATTTATTCATTACTGGTTTAAATTTCAATGATTTTGGACTGGAGTTTACACCTTCTGTTAGCAGATCCAACGTAAATTTTCTTGATTTAAGCATTTGTGTAGAACAAGTGAAATTAATCACAAAAAGCTATCACAAAAAGGTAGACTCTAAGGGTACCGTTACACTAAGAGATGCACCAGCGATCCCGACAACGATATGGATCGCTGGTGCGTTGTTAAGTGGTCACTAGTGAGCTGCCACACAGGCAGATCTCACCAGCGACATAGCAGCGGCCGGGGGTCGCTACTTACCTTTCAGACGCGGCGATCCTGACATCCACCGTCCGTGTCAGCGGGGGGTGCCGGTCGGAGGTAAGTATCACATGTAGCGATATCGCTAGCAATATCGCTGCTACGTCACAAAACCAGTGACGTTACAGCGATATTACTAGCGATATCGCTATGTGTAATGGGCCCTTAATAGTTATATACATATCAACAGCTGCCATCTGCCTACGTGGCTTATCAATATTCCAAAAAGTCAATATATGCAAATCCGACGCAATTGTACAAACATCACTGATTAGCAAAAGGAAAAACAATATTTAACTGATCAATTTGTAGCCAAAGGTTATGATACAGAGCTTCTCAATAAAACCAAGCATGAGGTGCAGTCCATGCCAAGATCCTCTTTGATCTACAAACCTCTCATAGTTAATAACCCATCTACTATCCAAGAACAAATTCAAAATTTACCTATCATCACTCCGTTTCATGCGGGCCATAAGGCATTCAACAAAATTATACGCAAACATTGGTCACACCTGCAAGGGGACAAATGCGTAGGTGATCTGCTCCCTAAAAGACCCCGGTTCGTGTACACTAAGGCCCAAAATTTAGGCCTATTACTGGCGCCCTCAACAAAAATGCTCAGTTCTACTAATTACGTCAGCCAATCAGCCCAGTAAAGTTCAAGCCCACTGGGTTTTCAATCATGTGGGAAGTGTGCTTGTTGCATTAGAACAGCAGCGTCTAGAAAATTGCACAATCACTTCACGGACTCATCCAACAATAATACATTTTATATCAGGGATAGCATTTCGTGCCAAACATCAGGTGTCATCTATATTTTGAAATGTCCCTGTGGCAAAATATATGTAGGGAGAACTAAGAGACCCCTGCATGTTAGGATTAAGGAGCATCTTGATAATATTAGAAAAGGCTACAAGGGACATCCATTATACCGTCATTTTCTGGATGCTCACAATTGATCATGCAAAGGGGTTTCCTTTTTGGGTATACAAATAGTCCGGCCAAATCCAAGATGGGGTGACTACTTAAAAGCAATGTCTCGGGTAGAATCCAGGTGGATTTATGCTCTGGCTAGTTTGGCCCCAAGGGGCCTTAATCATGAAATCAAATTATATGCAATCTAGCCCCTTTTCTCTCCCCTCCTTTTTCCCTCCTCAATTTTCATCCCCCCCTTCTTACATATATCATCACTTTGGGCATGATCTTATACATAACCCCTTCAGACTACATAGGGGTCTTTTTGATTCTTTTTTGATCCTTTTTTCTTTTTCTTTTCCTTGTTCATTATACATGAGCAGACTCTTATTCATGTATAATTCCCTGTCACCTTTTTTCTATATATTTTTTTATATATATTTAAATATATTTTATAATGTATTATATAAAAACCTCTTGCCAATAAAATTTTCCAAAAATGTATATAAATGGACGAGTGGGCCAACTCAGGGCCCATGTATTTTTGAGAGAGGTATGCAATTCACCAAGGAATGTGGTAACGGCATCAAACAACTAATATGAACCAATTGCTAAACAATAACAAATAATAAATAATAAAAATAAAAAACATGAAAAATCGTTTCTATGAAGCTAGTAGTGCATATATAATTCAATACATATTTAATTTTTTACTTGTTTTTTACATTTTATTTTTTATTTTAATACCGGTTCAATATATGCAGATAACCCTTATGGATATCTTCTACTCTCTACTTTATAGGAACACATATCTAAATTTTATTCACATGAATAAATTTGGTAAGATGAAGTTTTTATGTGGTCTCTAATCATGCTCTTATGCTAAATGAAACTCCCAGATCATGCATCCATTTGGTTGCCATGTACTGAAAGCTTATGAACCTTCTACTGTAAGTATAATTAAACTAACATCCAAAGAGGCATCTTATTTGCAAAGGTTAGGCTTTGGCATATTTTTATTGTCATATTTTTTTCACACATACATTTTTAATAATACTTTTTTTTACATATCTATTTAAATAAAGGTTATGTTTTATTTATTTTTATTGTCTTACACAAGGAACTTCTGGTTAGAATAGGGTTACATTTCAATCCATTTCTGTGGAACAATGGTTAATTGCATGGTCCCGCAATCATTTAGCCACATGCAGGTACATCATGATAATGCAGTACACTCAATCAAGGCGCTCAAACAGGCATTTGGGTCAGGTGATCATTCAACTCAGGCTCAGTCTGCTATAAATGGATGGTCCGCACGTTAAGAGGCACAACCCTGATGAAGAGGGAAGCTATCCCTTGAAACGCGTTGGTATTGTGCCGCTCTCGAGCCACCGTCTCATCCCTAGTGTGATGTCACACTAGCCCCGCCCCCACCACACGCCGCCTCCCTCAGCGTTGCTCTCGGCCAGAGCGCGCGAGGCATCGGTGGTCTCCACGTGTATACGCTTCAGCAGCAGCAGCCCCCACGCTGAGCACCCAGCCTGCCTCACTGAGCACTGACCTTGCAAGTAAGTGCACCAGATCCAGCGCCCCGTTTCACTACAAGCTGTCATTAACGCTCATCTACCTTGCATTGCCTGTGTTACCATTAATTCTGCATTGAAAAATCATTTTGACTGTGCCTGTTGAATTTAGCCTGCATGCGTGCTGTCACCATTAGTTTTTGCATTGGAAAAATCATTTTGACCGTGCCTGCTGAATTTAGCCTGCTGTAAGTTCAGCATCCGTCTGCCATCCTAGCATCTACATACTTCTTTTTTTCTGCTTTATTTTAATTTTTTATTTTTATTTTTATTTTTATTTTAACCACTATATTCTTGCATCAGAATTATCAAGTGCAAGTACAGTCATGGCCAAAAGTATTGACACCCCTGCAATTCTGTCAGATAATATTCAGTTTCTTCCTGAAAATGATTGCAAACACAAATTCTTTGGTATTATTATCTTCATTTAATTTGTCTTAAATGAAAAAACACAAAAGAGAATGAAGCAAAAAGCAAAACATTGATCATTTCACACAAAACTTCAAAAATGGGCCGGACAAAAGTATTGGCACCCTCAGCCTAATACTTGGTTGCACAACCTTTATCCAAAATAACTGCGACCAACCGCTTCCGGTAACCATCAATGAGTTTCTTACAATGCTCTGCTGGAATTTTAGACCATTCTTCTTTGGCAAACTACTCCAGGTCCCTGATATTTGAAGGGTGCCTTCTCCAAACTGCCATTTTTAGATCTCTCCACAGGTGTTCTATGGGATTCAGGTCTGGACTCATTGCTGGCCACCTTAGAAGTCTCCAGTGCTTTCTCTCAAACCATTTTCTAGTGCTTTTTGAAGTGTGTTTTGGGTTATTGTCCTGCTGGAAGACCCATGACCTCTGAGGTAGACCCAGCTTTCTCACACTGGGCCCTATATTATGCTGCAAAATTTGTTGGTAGTCTTCTGACTTCATAATGCTAAGCACACGGTCAAGCAGTCCAGTGCCAGAGGCAGCAAAGCAACCCCAAAACATCAGGGAACCTCCGCCATGTTTGACTCTAGGGACCATGTACTTTTCTTTGAATGCCTCTCTTTTCTCCTGTAAACTCTATGTTGATGTTTTTGCCCTAAAAGCTCTACTTTTGTCTCATCTGACCAGAGAACATTCTTCCAAAATGTTTTAGGCTTTTTCAGGTAAGTTTTGGCAAACTCCAGCCTGGCTTTTTTATGTCTCGGGGTAAGAAGTGGAGTCTTCCTGGGTCTCCTACCATACAGTCCCTTTTCATTCAGATGCCGACGGATAGTACGGGTTGACACCGTTGTACCCTTGGACTGCAGGGCAGCTTGAACTTGTTTGGATGTTAGTGGAGGTTCTTTATCCAACATCCGCACAATCTTGCATTGAAATCTCTTGTCAATTTTTCTTTTCCGGCCACATCTAGAGAGGTTAGCCACAGTGCCATGGGCTTCAAACTTCTTGATGACACTGCGCACGGTAGACACAGGAACATTCAGGTCTTTGGAGATGGACTTGTATCCTTGATATTTCTCATGCTTCCTCACAATTTGGTTTCTCAAGTCCTCAGACAGTTCTTTGGTCTTCTTTCTTTTCTCCATGCTCAATGTGGTACACACAAGGACACAGGACAGAGGTTGAGTCAACTTTAATCCATGTCAACTGGCTGCAAGTGTGATTTAGTTATTGCCAACACCTGTTAGGTGCCACAGGTAAGTTACAGGTGCTGTTAATTACACAAATTAGAGAAGCATCACATGATTTTTCGAACAGTGCCAATACTTTTGTCCACCCTCTTTGTTATGTTTGGTGTGGAATTATATCCAATTTGGCTTTAGGACAATTCTTTTTGTGTTTTTTCATTTAAGACAAATTAAATGAAGATAATAATACCAAAGAATTTGTGTTTGCAATCATTTTCAGGAAGAAACTGAGTATTATCTGACAGAATTGCAGGGGTGTCAATACTTTTGGCCATGACTGTATATCAATCTTGTCGCCTAGCAACGGTTGTATGTACAGCAAGGATTTTATATTGTTTTGACATACTCAAGTGAGTAATATAAGTTTAGTCTATTTTTTCTTTTAATATACAAACAGACTTATCTCTACTTAACCCTATATATTATCTACTCAGCAGCTTTTGCATCCAAATGGGATGCAATATACATCTGTGACAGTGTGAGCAATCTCAGATACCGCCATACATCTCTTACCACGAGATCCTTCACACAACATCAAGTGAGTAACGGGTCACCCGACTTTTTATTTCCCAGTATAGCGCGGTGTATTTCCTTATTTATTAGTTCCAGCTTCTTTTAAACAGGCACCGGCACAGAGCCTGTTATCCACCAGCTGCATCTGGGAATATTAGACCTTCTTCCTCTTTTTAAGTGGATTGGCGCCAGTGTGTTAACCATATACCAAATTATTTCTTTTTTATCTTGCACCAACAAATTGTCAAAATTAGATGCCTTGGTCCTCCAATATCCTTTTTAATTCATCTCCCACTGTAATCTCGAACCTTAAATCTGTCACTGAGGATGTTAGATTGTTCCTCAAATCTATCCTTGGTGGAATAAATCCGTCACATCCAAGAAATTGACAACTAGGATGGCCCTGATTACGGGCATGGAGGCATGGAGCAAAGAATTAGTTCATGTGTCCTTGCGAAGCAAATCAGTTTGTATAAACCAATCCTGTTCTGCACAAATTAAAATATTCGGAAAATTAATTTGGGACTCATGCCTTTATAGGTGAATCTAAGATTAGCTGAATTGTGATTCAACATATCCATAAACTGAATGAGTTCAGTCACCTAGCCCTGCCAGATTGTTGGAATGTTGTTAATGTAATGAAACCAGCCTTGTACTGGGTTAGTGGCAAAAGCTCAATCATCATGGAAAAAAATGCCTCTCCCAAAAATCAAGAAACAGATTCACATAAGACGCACACACCTCACACATTACTGTCCAACGTTTTTGAAGATAAAATCTATCTTTGAACACAAAGAAATTGTGTGTTAACACATACTCCAGTAATTCCAGTATATACTCATATAGACGGCCGTCCCAGATGGTCATCCCCAGGAAAAGATGGACCGCCCTAAGACCGTCCTCATGGCATATTGAAGTTTACAGTGACTCAATATTGATGGCTATCATGATGATATCTGGCTCCAAGGACATCCCATTAATCTTGGTAAGATTATCAGTAGTGTCTCTGATATAGGATGGCAACGTCAAAAGTTTAAGATAATGATCAATACATTTACAGGCCATATCGCATAGCCTTCCTATGCCAGAGACAATAGGATGTCCTGGAGGATTTATAAGGTCCTTATGGACCTTCAGAAGGAGGTAAAAAGTTGGAATCTTAGGAGTTTTTGTAAAAAGACCATCAAACACTTTTTTCGGGATAATACTGGCATCAAGGGCACCATGGAGAATTTTCTCAAACTGGTTTGAAAATGATCAAATTATTTGGAAGCATTTGGTAAGTGTCTCAATCTTTCAGTTGGCGATAGGCCTCCCTCTCGTATTTTACAGTAGGCCAGATCCTGAGGTTGCCACCCTTGTCTGCCATCTTAAATAACACATCGTTGAGAGACTGAAGTTCTCTCAATCCCCTTATCAAAAAGGGATGAGATTGTGATTGTTTGATATTTTTTGGGTACTTTTTTAAGATTAATTTCCAATTTACAAAATATCTAAACTTGTAGACAGATGTACAAAGGTGGGAATATCGATGAAAGTGGCAAAACTGACTGTGGGAATGTCAAAGTCAGGTTATTGCTCCTCGAGAGTGGTCAAGGCCTGATGCTTGGCCATACTATCAAGACCTAGATTGGAATCCTTCTGACTATGTAGTTTCTTTAAAAATAATTTTGACAAAATAAATCTACGTCCTTTAGAGCTCTGAAGATATCGAAACCATTACTTTGTAGAAAATTTAAACCAAGCCTTAGCAAATCATATTGTACCTCTGAAAGAGTGTGAGAGGAAAAATGCATTACCTCCAGGTTAGTTGACTTCAATTTCTTCTCATATACAGGCGTTAAATTGTTTTTCTTTTTAGTTGCAGAATGCTATCTGTTGGTCTTGTAATCTCTCTTGTTTCCTGATCTCTCCTCACCTATGACACTAGATTTGTCCAGAGACTGGCTAGAGTTTTTGAAGGAAACGTGATGAAATGGGTTCTGAATGTGAACGGGATGCAGAGTGATCTCTACTCCTTAATGATTTCCATCTAAATATTTTGTTGTTGTGAAAATCAAGGATATCCCTTTGGAAAGTCTTTGACTTGCTGGTACATTATTTAATTTAATTTAAGTGCCTCAGTGGATAGATCCTTTTTCAAATTGGCGAGAATAGAGTCAATTTCTTTTTCAAGATCACCCAGCTTGGTTTCATCTAATTTGATTAACAATTCCATAAACACTTGTGAACATTTATTAGCAGTTTCTTCTCATCATGATTTAAAGTTGTCACCTTCAATAGGGAAGGATGGAAAAGTCTGAATACCTAAACTCTGTGCTATCAAATCTTTGGTAAGATATTTGTAGAGGAATGCCTTGTTCTACCAGAATCTCATCCTTTTGTGCAACAAGTCCTTTAATGTATAGACCTGTTCCTTAGTATCCTTGCCAGTAGAATCAATATTAAAATTAGATTCCTCCTTAAAGACCTCATTAATACGTGATAGCCAAGATTGATCACATGCGCAAAAATCCATATTTTTAGAACTAGAAGATAGACTTGTTCCAGTCCATTGTCTAAAGTGATCTTTAAAGGGGAAGACTCAAGGAAGAAATATACTGATGCCTGAACTGATATGGAGCTTTCTGTATAATATTTTCTATATAGATATTTATTTTTCTATATAGTTAGGTTTATGCATTTAATCCATTTATTTGTAATGTACTGTTTTATGGCACCTACATATTTCACTGCTATGCATTCCTAATGGATGTTGACTTTTTAATGCTTACTTACTATGTCACTTTGTTCATAACACTACCTTTGCATTTCATTTGCACATCATCTAACATATCTTTTTGTTGTCATTCCTCATCATCACATGACACTACTACCTCATTAGCACTTTGCACTTTAATAACGTTAGTCACCTGCTCTCTTTTGTCTCCTTTTCATCCAGACATGTGTATCCCTACTTGGCTCCTCCTGTTGTGTGTTACCATACTTTAATTATATCCAAAATGGCCACGTTCATGGGACTTCATAAAAATGGCTTCCACTGTGCGCATGCGCTCTCCGGTACCATGCCTTACGGTCTCTCCCGGCCATCACTAAATGCAACGCGTGCATGACTGTGACATCACCGGGTATGTTTGCCAGACACACACACGTCGCCATGATGGCGGCAGGTGAGTTGCTGATTATATTGGACTGCAGTGCCCATGCACTTAACTATATACACCTGTATTTGGGGGCATATATGTGTCAGAACTACAATGAGGTCTTACCTCCCTTGAGAAAGCACACGAGAAACGCACACAGGGGCAGTTTGGTGGGCAGAATGAATCTTCCTTTACTATGGGTAAGCACTACATACTGAGTAACTATAGGGCCCCCACTGAGAGAGGTCACACAAGTTCATCAGCTGATGAGCTCCGGTGATCTCAATTAAGGCACCACTGCTGTGTGAGAAATTGAGACCTCTCTCACAGCAGCTCAGCGCTTTACACTGGCGCAGTGATCACCTCCTGTCAGTGTATCGCCGGAGGCTTGTTAGAGCAGTCACATCTCCCGATGTGACTGTTCTACAAGTGAGATCGCCGTGGGACACTCAGGATTACATGGACTACAGCAGACAGGTGAGTATATGGTGGTTTATTATTTTTGATTTTTTTCTAGGAGACATGGGCATCGGGGATAGGGCATTAAAGTGAGTATTAGTGATGAGCTAACGTGCTCGCCACGACTCGTTACTCGCCGGAGTATCACTGTACTCGGTGTACATTTCGCCATTTCCGGGATTACTCAGCGGGAACTCGGGTCTCCATTCACCATTTTTGGCGGTCTTTAGAGAGCCAATCACCATGCAGGGATTGTCTGCCAGGCACTGTAACGCCGCAGCCATCTTTGTTGTGGTCTTGCAGTGATTGGCTGGCCGCACAGCATTATCAGGGGTATAAGAGACCGGACCCCACCCTGCTCGAAGCATTCAGCTCCAAATTTAGATAGTTTAGGGAGAAAAGCTGCCGAGAACGGGTCAGATTTGGGGATTTATTAGTCAGTGTGGGGTCTACCATCCTAAACTACTCAAATCCAGCTAAAGCAACAGTCCTTCTAAGGGCTCATACTTACTGATGGAAAATCGGATGAGTGCAATCTGATTAAAAATCAGATTGCACTCTGACCAATGCTTTTCAATGTGTGACATCTAATTTGCGATTTTTTTTCTCAGCCAAAATCAGACTGAGAAAAAAATCGCAGCATGCTACGATTTGCTGCGATTTTTAGGTGAAAATCGCCAATGCAAGTCAATGGGTGCATGTAAAAATCTGACAGCACTCGCACCATGTGAGTGCTGTCCGATTTATATGCACCAGTGTCCATTGAAAAGCCAGCAATTCATATGTGGCTACTGTATAATCACACTGACAGCTCACAAAGAATCGATAGAATAGATACAGTATATACACATAAAATACATATATATATATCTATAATTTAACGGTGGGAGCATCACTCTGTCTGAAGCCTCTATAGACTGCGCAAGTGCGACGCGATGTGCCTGCGCAGTGCAGAGTGACGCTCCAAGCGTTATATTATAGAATCACCTCTGGCACCATCATGGTGGTGTGGTTCACGGGGAACTCCCCAATGACGTCAGTGACCCGCACCCCTCACTAACAGGCGCTGGAAGCGATGCTCCGGCCGCACTCACATCGGAGACCTGTACATTAGAGTCTACACTGACCTGTCAGGGTTTCTGTCAGTTGCCGGGGGTTGTGCGGTGCCAGGTTCCGGAGCACGAGTGCGCGTGGCCTGTCAGGTAGACTGTGCACAGGACCTGTATCTCCACTACACACCGGGGAGGGGGAGGGGAGCTGCTCCACGTCCTCCTCCCTCCTCATTATGAGCAGCAGACCTGGGGACTGTCTGGCCGGACTGCGAGGCAGGAGACATTGCAGGGCCTGCCGCTGTGCTGCCTGCATTGTGTGGTTCCTGGGCAGCGCTGCCCCCAGATGGGAGCTAGAGGGGGCTAACATTACGTGACTGCTGGATCAGTGGCTCCATGCATACCAGGACTGGGGGGTGAGGGGAGGGGACCATGCATACCAGGATAGGGGGTTAAGAGGACCATGCATACCAGGATAGGGGGTGAGGGGACCATGCATACAAGGATAGGCGATGAGGGGACCATGCATACCAGGATAGGGGATGAGGGGACCATGCATACCAGGATAGGGGGTGAGGGGACCATGCATACCAGGATAGGGAGTGAGGGGACCATGCATACCAGGATAGGGATCAGGGGTACTATGCATACCATTATAGGGATGAGGGGGCCATGCATACCAGGATAGGGATGAGGGGGCCATGCATACCAGGATAGGGATGAGGGGTGCCAAGCATACCATTATAGGGATGAGGGGTACATGCATACCATTATAGGGATGAGGGGGCCATGCATACCAGGATAGGGATGAGGGGGCCATGCATACCAGGATAGGGATGAGGGGTGCCAAGCATACCATAATAGGGATGAGGGGTACATGCATACCATTATACGGATGAGGGGGCCATGCATACCAGGATAGGGGGTGAGGGGATCATGCATGCCAGGGTAAGGGGTGAGGGGACCATGCATACCAGGATAGGGGGTGAGGGGACCATGCATACCAGGATACGGGAGTGAGGGTACCACTCATACCAGGATTGGGGGGTGAGAGGACCATGCACACCAGGATTGGGGGGAGGTGAGGGGACCATAGATACCAGAATAGGGATGAGGGGGCCATGCATACCAGGATGAGGAATGGGGTGCCATGCATAGCATGATAGGGATGAGGGGAACCATGCATACCATTATATGGATGAGGGGGCCATGCATACCTGGATAGGGATGAGGGGTACCATGCATACCATTATAGGGATCAGGGGTACCATGCATACAGGCTCGGACTGGCCCACCGGAGAACCGGAGGATTCTCCGGTGGGCCCAGGCACTGACACCTGCTGGCATACTGGCCAGCAAGTGTCTAGGGCCCCCACTGCTCCAAGGGCCTCCACTGCTCAAGGGGCCCCCAAGTCAGTGGGTATGGGGCCCCTGAGTCAAGGGGGCCCGCCCTGTGCCAGCTAGCAGCAACGGGAGACAAGTTCCTGTCCCCGCTGCTAAAGCGAAATGAATATTCACACTTCTCCATGCCCCTATGGGCGTGGAGAGGTGTGAATACCATTCCTCTTTAATAGCGGGCAGCCCATCCCCAGCACCGCACCACACACACAGCACCGTATCACTCTCTCACACACACAGCACCACATACACACGCAGGCACACAGCACAACTCACCTCCCCGCAGCCGCAGCACATCCTGGCGTCCTGCTTTCTGGGCGTTTCCTGTCTGTGACAGCCCAGCTGGATGATGTCATCATCCAGCATGCTGTATCAGAGGGAAAGCTGCCGGAGAGAAAGAGGCTTCCGGGATGTGCTGCTGCTGCGGAGAGGTGAGTTGTGCTGTGTGCCTGCGTGTGTATGTGGTGCTGTGTGTGTGAGTGATACGGTGCTGTGTGTGTGTGATGAGTTGCTATGTGAGTGAGCGATGCGGACCGCTGCTGTGTGTGTGTGTGTGTGTGAAGGGTGGTGGGAGGCAATGATGGAGGTGATGGGCAATGATATTGGTGGGGGAAGCAATAATGGAGGTGAAGTGCAATGATGGCAGTGGGGGAGACAATTATGGAGGTGATGGGCAATGATGGCAGTGGGGAGACAATGATGGAGGCGATGGGCAATGATATTGATGGGAGAAGCAATGATGGAGGTGATGAGAAATGATATTGCTGGGGGGAGGCAATGATGGCACTGGGGGAGACAATGATGGAGGTGATGGGCAATGATATTGGTGGGGGAGGCAATAATGGAGGTGATGGACAATGGTGGTGGTGGGGGGAGGCAATAATGGAGGTGATAGGCAATGATATTGGTGGGGGGAGGCAATAATGGAGGTGATGGGCAATGGTGGTGGTGGGGGGAGGCAATAATGGAGGTGATAGGCAATGATGGCGGTGGGGAGGCGGTGATGGACAATGATGGAGGTGATGGACAATGATGGAGGTAATGGGCAATGATGGCATAGGGGAAGCAATGATGGAGGTGATGGGCAATGATGGCGGTGGGGGAGGCAATGAAGGAGGTGATGGGCAATGATGGTGGGGAGGCAATGATGGAGGTGATGGGCAATGATTGGTGGGGAGGCAATGATGGAGGTGATGGGCAATGATGGAGGTGGGGGAGGTAATAATGGAGGTGATGGGCAATGATGGTGGTGGGGAGAGGCAATAATGAAGGTGATGGGCAATGATGGTGGTGGGGGAGGCAATCATGGAGGTGATGGACAATGATGGTGGTGGGGGAGGCAATGATGGAGGTGATGAAATGGACAATGATGGTGGGGAGGAGGCAATGATTGAGGTGATGGAATGGGCAGTGATGGGGTGGTGGGGGGAATGATAGGGGTGGTGGGGGAGAAGGCAATGATGGAGGTGGTGATGAGGACAATGATGGGGGTGGAGAGGGGCTGCATTATACTTTATGAGGGGGCTACATTATATTCTGATGGGAACTGCATTATTCTCAGGGGACTACATTTTATTCTGGGGGGCTACATAAACCTATATGAGGGGGCTACAGTATACTCTATAGGGGGCTGCATTATATTCTGTGGTGGGGCTGCATTATTCTCTCAGGGGACAACATTATATTCTGGGGGGGCTACATCATACTATATGAGGGAGCAGCATTATGCCCCATTAGGGGGCTACACTATACTCTATGGGGAGGCTGCATTATATTCTGTGTTGGTGCTGCATTATACTATATGAGGGGGGCTGCATTATGCCCTATGAGGGTGCTACATTATATTCTATGGTGGGGACTGTGTTATACCTTATGAGGGTGTTGCATTATATTTTGTGGGGTGCTGCATTATAACCTATGAGGTGGACTGCATTATATTTTATGAGGGAGGCTACATTATAATCTATGACAGAGGCTACATTATATTCTATGAGGGGGCTACCCCTCTATGATTCTACCCCAACCCCTGCTACATAATTAAGATGTGTACTACCTTATATTATACCCTAATATTAGTGTGTTTTACCTCACAATTGGTTGTCTTGTATTTATTTCTATGTAGCTACATAGTGAGCCCCAAGAATGATTTTCTCTGGTGGGCACAAGGTGCTCCAGTCCGACGCTGCATGCATACCATTATACGGATGAGGGGTACCATGCATACCATTATACGGATGAGGGGACCATGCATACCAGGATAGGGATGAGGGATCCATGCATACCAGGATAGGGATGAGGGGTACCATGCACACCATTATAGGAATGAGGGGGCCATGCATACCATTATAGGGATGAGGGGGGCATGCATACCTGGATAGGGATCAGGGGGCCATGCATACCATTATAGGGATATGGGGGCATGCATACCAGGATAGGGATGAGGGGTACCATGCACACCAGGATAGGGATGAGAGGTACCATGCATACCATTATAGGGATGAGGAATACCATGCATACCATTATAGGGATGATGGGGCCATGCATACAGGATAGGGATGAGGGGGCCATGCATACCATTATAGGGATATGGGGGCATGCATACCAGGATAGGGATGAGGGGTACCATGCATACCATTATAGGGATGAGGGGGCCATGTATACAGGATAGGGATGAGGGGTCCATACATACCAGGATAGAGATGAGTGGTACCATGCATACCATTATAGGGATGAGGGGGCCATGCATACCATTATAGGGATGAGGGGGGCATGCATACCAGGATAGGGATGAGCAGTACCATGCATACCATTATAGGGATCATGGGGCCATGCATACCATTATAGGAATGATGGGGCCATGCATACCATTATAAGGATAAGGGTACCATGCTTACCATTACAGGGTTGAGGGGGGCATGTGGGACGCCCTCACACCCAGGGCTGTGGGGTACTTGCTACCGGGCCCGATGAGCTTCAATGGGAGGTGTCACAGCAGCTGGGACCCAGCCAGTGGCCCTGGGCGCCCATTGTAAAAGGGGAATATTCAGTGTGCTTATGAGTAATTCGTGACACCACCTGTGGTGTTCGGCAATAGAGATGTAAGCCGACGCTGCAGACAGATCTTCTGGGACAGATTGTGTGGCGCAGCAGTGATGGTATAGCCCTCCACAGGCAGGGCTGTAGTCCCAGGGCAGTGTAGGTGAAGTGACACTTAGATGGTGTAGTGTCAGGCGCAAGGGATGTAGCAATGCTGGGCAGGTTGGCACAGGAATAAGTGGAGGACACCAGGGCATGTAGTTCCAAAGCTTTACTTACAGTCTGTTGCAGGTACACGTGCCCGCATCTGTGCCGTGTCCTCAGGGTCAGGAGCTCAGTCAACTTCCAGGCAAGATGAAGTACTCCCTTCCAACACTTCGCCAACATATGTGCCTTTTCTGAACGTCTCCTCTTATAGCGCTTTTGAATGAAGTACTCCTAGTAGTGAGTTACACTGGAGTTCCTCCTGTCAGATATTCCTATGAACTCTACTTGTACGGCAGACAGTTGTAGCCTGCTTCGGGGACTCCTTGCTACTAAGTCCCGGCTCACTAAAATGTTGCTGTTGTGCCCCCAAGTCAGGTGTGGGAATAAAGTGGTCACTACTTCTATTCCTCTGGTGTCTGCTGCAGGACCATTAGTATCCATACAACCTCGGGGACCGGACCCCGGTCTTGCGCTTAGAACTTGAAAAGGGTTCTCCTCTAACCCTGGTCCTTGTTCTCTTATTCTCCTTACGTTCCGTGCTAATCCTTCTTCCCAATGGAGAATCAAGCTTCCTTTCTCTGTCTCTTTCCTGTGCCAGCAGACCCAGATCACTGTGGCCTGCTGCAGCACTTCCTTCTTCCATCCCTCTCCTGGGGATCTTCTCTGTCTCACACTCTGTCCTTCTACATCCTCACTCACTGACTGAATGAAAGACTGACTGACTGACTCAATGTTTCCCGCTCTTTTATGTGAACTAAACTCCACCCACATCCCAACACGTTTCGTGTTCCAAGCAGGGAACCACCAAGGGGTACTATGCTACACTCCAAGCAGCGAGCCACCGAAGGTGCTTTGCTACACTACTTTGTGGTGTGGGGTGCAGGTGTTGGAGCGTGGTCAGGTGTCTCCACCTTACCTGGATGGTGGGGTACCACACCTTAGGAGGAGGCGCAGTACCTCTGTGTCGACTGAACCCTCTGGGGCGCCACACATGCATACCAGGATGGGAGACCATATAACAATAAAAATGTTCCCCACCCGGGCAGAGAACGGGTTCATAGCTAGTATGTATATATATATATATATGTGTATCACTGACATGTATATATATATATATATATATATATACATGTCAGTGATACACACATAGATAGATAGATAGATAGATAGATAGATAGATAGATAGATAGATAGATACAGTGGCATTTAAAAGTTTGGGCACCCCTGGTCAAAATTGCTGTTATTGTGACCAGTTAAGCAAGTTGAAGATGGAATGATCTCTAAAAGGGCTAAAGTTAAACATGACACATTTTCTCTGTATTTTAGGCCAACAAAATTATATATTGTCATTTTTTACATTTTAAAAATTACAATAAGGAAAATAGGCCAATGCAAAAGTTTGGGCACCCTGCATAGTTAGTACCTAGTAGCACTCCCTTTTAAAATATCACAGCTTGTAAACGCTTTTAGCAGCCAGCTAAGAGTCTTTCAATTCTTGTTTGATGGATTTTCATCCATTCTTCCTTGGAAAATTCTTCCATTTCTGTGAGATTCCTGGGTCGTCTTGCATGCACTGCTATTTTGAGGACTAGCCACAGATTTTCAATGATGATCGAATCAGGGGACTGTGAGGACCATTGACAAACCTCTAGCTATCGCCTTTTGAGGTAGTCTATTGTGGATTTTGATGTGTGTGATTATTATCCATTTGTAGAAGCCATCCTGTTTTCAAATTCAGCTTTTTTACACATGGTGTTATGTTTGCATCAAGAATTTGTTGAAATTTCATTGACTCCATTCTTCCCTCTACCTGTGAAATGTTCCCTGTGCCATTGTCTGCAACACAACTCCAAAGCATGATTGATCCATCCCCATGCTTAATGGTTGGAGAGATGTTCTTTTCCTGAAATTCTATGCAATTTTTTCTCTGCACATACCTTTGATCATTGCGACCAAAGAGTTTTATTTTAACTTCAACGATTCACAGGACTTGTTTCTAAAATGCATTGGGCTTGTTTATATGTGATATCTGATGCTAAATTTTAAGGTGAGGGTGCAGGAGAGGTTTTCTTCTGATGACTCTTGCATGAAGGCCATATTTGATAAGGTGTCTCTGAACAGTAGAACAATTACCACAACTCCAGAATCTGCTAAATCTTTCTGAAGGTCTTTTGCAGTCAAGTGGGGGTTCTGATATGCCTTTCTAGCAATCCTACAAGCAGCTCTCTCTGAAATTTTGCTTGGCCTTCCAGACCTTATCTTGACCTCCACTGTTCCTGTAAACTGCTATTTCTGAATTACATATTGAACCGAGGAAAGGACAACTTGAAAACGCTTTGCTATCTTCTTATAGCCTTCTCCTGCTTTGTGGGCCTCCACCATTTTCATTTTCAGAGTGCTAGGCAGCTGCTTAAAAGAACCCATGGTGGCTGTTTTTTCGCACAAGGTTAGAGGAGGCTATGTGTTTCTGAACCTGTGGAATCTGCATCAGCTGGCCTTTCTTAACATTGAGGGTGAACAAGCCATATCCGTTACAGGCTAATTAAGGTCTGAAACCTTGGTCAAAGTTATCTGAGCACACAAATCTCCAAAGCTGCCCAAACCTTAGCATCAGACCATTTTTCTTCTTGTAATTTTTAAAATGTGAAAAAATTACAATGTATATTACTTTTTAGCCTAAAATACAAAACAAATGCGTCATCTTTAACTTTAGGCCTTTTAGAGATCATTTTATCTTCAACTTGCTTAACTGTTCACAATAACAGTAATTTTGACCAGGGGTGCCTAAACTTTTGCATGCCACTGTAGATAGATAGAAGAAAAGCCTGTAATTCATATGCGGCTATACAGTAAATCACACTGACATGTTAGAATGCAAAATATATAATACATGTATACACATAGAATAGGTGTGTCTATATATATATATACATATATATAATCAGTGAAACACACATATATATATACTAGATGGTGGCCCAATTGTATCGCATTGGGTATTCTAGAGTCTCTGTTAAAATAAAAAATAGTTATATACTCACCTTCCAACGACCCCCGGACTTAGTGCAAAACACCGCTGATGACGTCGCGCTCTCGCGAGAGTGACGTCATCTGCGGCCCTTCTCGCTAAGCATTACTGGGACCGGAAGATGCCGGGAGCGTGGTGAGGGGAGGGACAGAGTCCGGGGGCTGTCGGGAGGTGAGTATATAACTATTTTTTATTTTAACAGAGACTCTAGAATGCCCGATACGATAGAATCAGCCACCATCTAGTGTATTATACTCCTTTTACACCCAGAGCTGCTGTCACTGTTCTGCTGTTATCTAATGTATTGTACTCCAGTTACACCCAGAGCTGCTGTCACTGTTCTGATGTTATCTAATATATTGTGCTCCAGTTAATCCCAAAGCTGCAGTCACCGTTCTGCTTTTACATAATGTATTATACTCCTGTTACAGCCAGAGCTGCAGTCACTGTTCAGATCTTACCAAATGTATTGTACTCAAGTTACACCAAGAGCTGCAATCACTGTTCTGCTGTTACCTAATGTATTGTACTCCAGCTACACCCAGAGCTGCTGTCACTCTTCTGCTGTTATCTAATGTATTGTACTCCAGTTAATCCCAGAGCTGTTGTCACTGTTCTGCTTTTACCTAATGTATTGTTGTCCAGTTACACCCAGAGCTGCAGACACTGTTCTGCTGTTACCTAATGTATTGTACTCCAGTTACACCCAGATCTGCAGTCACTGTTCTGCTGTTACCTAATGTACTCCTGTTACACCCAGAGCTGCAGTCACTGTTCTGCTGTTACCTAATGTAGTATACTCCAGTTACACCCAGATCTGCAGTCACTGTTCTGCTGTTATCTAATGTATTGTACTCCAGTTACTCCCAGAGCTGCAGTCACTGTTCTGCTTTCTGTTCTGCTTTTTTTATTATTATTATTATTATTATTATTATTTATTATTATAGTGCCATTTATTCCATGGCGCTTTACATGTGAGGAGGGGTATACATAATACATACAATCTTAAACAATGCAAGTCACGACTGGTGCAGGATGAGAGAGGACCCTGCCCACGAGGGCTCACAATCTACAACGGGATGGGTGAGGATACAGTAGGTGAGGGTAGAGCTGGTCGTGCAGCGGTTTGGTGGATCGGTGATTACTGCAAGTTGTAGGCTTGTCGGAAGAGGTAGGTCTTCAAGTTCTTTTTGAAGGTTTCCATGGTAGGCGAGAGTCTGATATCTGATATGTTGTGGTAGAGTTCCAGAGTAGATAGAGGGGATGCGTGGGGGAAATCTTGCATACGATTGTGGGAAGAGGAGATAAGAGGGGAGTACAGAAGGAGATCTTGTGAGGATCGGAGGTTTCGTGCATGTAAGTACCGGGAGACTAGGTCACAGATATACGGAGGACTCAGGTTGTGGATGGCTTTGTATGTCATGGTTAGGGTTTTGAACTGGAGTCTTTGGGTAATGGGGAGCCAGTGCAGGGATTGACAGAGGGGAGAGGCTGGGGAATAGTGGGGGGATCAGGTGGATTAGTCAGGCAGCAGAGTTAAGAATAGATTGGAGGGGTGTGAGAGTGTTAGAGGGGAGGCCACAGAGCAGGAGGTTGCAGTAGTCAAGGCAGGAGATGATGAGGGCATGGACTAGGGTTTTTGCAGATTCTTGGTTGAGGAATGTACGGATCCGTGAAATATTTTTGAGTTGAAGTCGGCAGGAAGCGGAAAGGGCTTGGATATGTGGTTTGAAAGAGAGATCAGTGTCAAGGATAACCCCGAGGCAGCGATCTTGTGTGACTGGAGAGAGTGGGCAGCCGTTTACTTTAATGGATATGTCCGTTGGGGGGGTCACATGAGATGGGCGAAAGATGATTAATTCTGTTTTGTCCAAATTAAGTTTCAGAAATCTACTGGAGAAGAAGGATGAAATAGCAGACAGACATTGAGGGATTCTGTTTAGTAGGGAGGTGATATCTGGTCCAGAGATGTAGATCTGTGTGTCATCAGCATAGAGATGATACTGAAAGCCATGAGATTCTATGAGCTGTCCAAGGGCACTGGGGGTTGTTGACCAAAACTGACACTGATGTTATCAATCTTCTCCTTGAAAAATGAGGCAAAGTCTTCAGCTGAGATGAGTGGAGAGGGAGGAGGTGCTGGGGGGCAGAGGAGAGAATTGAAGGTGTTGAATAACTGTTTAGGGTTGTGAGACAGGGAGGATATGAGAGATGAGAAGTAGGTTTGTTTTGCTGCAGCGAGTGTGGCCTTGAAAGTAGTGAGTGACTGTTTGAATGTGATGAAGTCCTCATTGGAGTGGGATTTTTTCCATCTCCGCTCAGCAGCCCTGGAAGCCCGCCTCAGTTCTTTGGTCAGACTGGTGTGCCAGGGCTGTCTGTTGATTTTGCGAGTTTTGGTATGTTTGAGAGGGGCAACTGATTCCAAAGCTACAGCTATTGTGGTGTTATATAGAGCGGCAGCGGCATCCGCATTGTGTAGGGAACTTATGTCTGTAAGAGGGAGGAGGGATTCAGACAGTGCGTGTAGATCGAGGTGTTGAAGATTTCTGCGAGGGTGTGTGAGTTTTTGAGGTGGGGATTGTGGACTTAAGGAGGAGAGGGAAGAGAATGTAAGTAGGTTGTGGTCAGAGAGAGGAAGAGGTGAGTTAGAGAGGCTAGATAGGGAGCAGAGGCGGGTGAAGATGAGGTCCAGTGTGTGGCCATCTTTGTGAGTGGCTGCAGAAGACCATTGAGTGAGGCCAAAGAAGGAAGTGAGAGATACAAGTTTAGTGGCAGCTGAGAGGGAAGTGTCAATGGGGATGTTGAAGTTGCCCAAGATGATAGTGGGGATATCAGTGGAAAGGAAATGGAGTAGCCAGGTGGTGAAGTGGTCAAAGAAGGTAGTGGCTGACCCTGGAGGGTGGTATATGACAGCTAGTTGGAGGTTGGAGGGGGAGTAGATGCGCACAAAGTGCACCTCGAAGGAAGGGAGGGTAACAGAGGGCGGCAGTGGGATTGGGGTGAAGGAGCAGTTATCTGACAGGAGAAAACCAACTCCTCCACCATGCTTGCAGCTGGGGCGGGCGGTGTGGGAAAGGTGGAATCCACCATATGAGAGTGCAGCAGGAGAGGCTGTGTCAGAGGAGGTGAGCCATGTTTCGGTGATGGCAAGGAAGGAAAGTTTGTTAGTAATAAAAAGATCATGGATGAAAGAAAGTTTGTTGCAGACAGAGCGAGCGTTCCACAGAGCTCCTGTTAGTGGGACTGGGGAAGCTGGGGCTGGGCGAATGTGTATAAGGTTTGAGTGGTTACGGAAAGTTGTGATTGGGTGTGGATGGGAAGTAGAAATGACTGTGGGAATGTGGTGAGGAGGACCAGGATTTGGAGAGATATCGCCAGCAGTGAGGAGGAGCAGAGAGAATGTTAGCAGGTGGGAGCAGGAGAGGGCATGAGGGGGCTGTCTGTGTTTGGAGACAGAGGATTGTATGTTAAGGAACAGATCTGAGGAAGAGGCGAGATGGATTGGAAGGATTGAAGAAGAGATGAACAGTTCCTCACTAGGTGTAGGGATTAGTGGGGTTATCAGAAAGTGAAGGATTATAGGGGTTAGAGTGGAAACAAACAAAAACATTGTTTACAGTGACTCTTTCCAGTTACCTTCTGTTCCCTTCTAGTTCAATTCTGGATTAATTCATATTTTCATATCACCTCACACTTCTAGGATACATACTGCAGACTAAAGTCTTGGCAGACTTGTGCTATGCAATATATGTGCTACAAAGTGCATTCAGGTGTGAAGCTGAGAGGAGTGGTCTGTGCTCCTCTTGGTCAGATAATTAAGAGTGGACCAGATGCATATGATCAAGCCAAAGTAAACAAGGTCATAAATAATACTGGGGTAAAGCAGGGGGTTAGTTGAGAGACATACCAAGTGAATGCTATGTGCAGAGGTAAGAAGTCTTTGTGGAAAGCTGAGTGACGTACCAAGTGAATGCTATGTGCAGAGGTAAGAAGTCTTTGTGGAAAGCTGAGTGACGTACCAAGTGAATGCTATGTGCAGAGGTAAGAAGTCTTTGTGGAAAGCTGAGTGACGTACCAAGTGAATGCTATGTGCAGAGGTAAGAAGTCTTTGTGGAAAGCTGAGTGACGTACCTGTAGGGAGAATAGATAGACATGCTGGTTAGAGTGCAATGGTGGCAGATGAGAGGGCACAGTCTATATGCATCATTCTGGATTAATTCATATTTTCATATCATCTCACACTTTTAAGATACACACTTCTAGGATACACACTGCAGACTTTTACCTAATGTATTGTAGTCTAGTTACACCCAGAGCTGCAGTCGCCGTTCTGCTCTTACCTAATGTATTATACTCCTGTTACAGCCAGAGCTGCAGTCACTGTTCAGCTCTTACCTAATGTATTGTACTCCAGTTACACCCAGAGCTGCATTCACTTTTCTGCTGTCACCTAATGTATTGTATGCAGGTTACACCCAGAGCTGCAGTCTCTGTTCTACTGTTATCTAATTACCTAATGTATTGTACTCCAGAATATGTACAGTACTGTGTTTGTGTAATAAGCAACGCAGCAGTGATGCCTTTAACGGCTGTAATGTGCCTGTACAATAAGCGATGCGGCCATGTTGCCACGACCACTAAGCAACTGTCGCTGATTGGTCTCGGACTAACTGCCGCGACCAATCAGCGAGGTGGGATTTCCATTACAGACAGACAGAATTAGACAATTATATATATATACTAGATGGTGGCCCGATTCTATCGCATCGGGTATTCTAGAGTCTCTGTTAAAATAAAAAAATAGTGATATACTCACCTCCCAACAGCCCCTGGACTCTTTCCCATTCTGCTGTTACCTAATATAGTGTACTCCAGTTACACCCAGATCTGCAGTCACTGTTCTGCTATCTAATGTATTGTACTCCAGTTACTCCCAGAGCTGCAGTCACTGTTCTGCTGTTACCTAATGTACTCCTGTTACACCCAGAGCTGCAGTCACTGTTCTGCTTTTACCTAATGTATTGTATTCCAGTTACACCCAGAGCTGCTGTCACCATTCTGCCCTTACCTAATGTATTATACTCCTGTTACAGTCAGAGCTGCAGTCACTGTTCAGATCTTACCTAATGTATTGTACTCCAGTTACACCCAGAGCTGCAGTCACTGTTCTGCTGTTACCTAATGTATTGTACTCCAGTTACACCCAGAGCTGCAGTCACTGTTCTGCTGTTACCTAATGTATTGTACTCCAGTTACACCCAGAGCTGCTGCCACCGTTCTGCTCTTACCTAATGTATTATACTCCTGTTACAGCCAGAGCTGCAGTCACTGTTCAGATCTTACCTAATGTATTATACTCCTGTTACAGCCAGAGCTGCTGTCACTGTTCAGATCTTACCTAATGTATTGTACTCCAGTTACACCCAGAGCTGCAGTCACTGTTCTGCTGTTACTTAATGTATTGTACTCCAGAATATGTACAGGACTGTGCCTGTGTAATGAGCGACACAGCAGTGATGCCTTTAACAGCTGTAATGTACCTGTACAATAAGCGATGCGGCCGTGTTGCCGCGACGACTAAGCAACTGTCGCTGATTGGTCGCGGCAGTTAGGCTGCGACTAATCAGCGAGGTGGGATTTCCATTCTAGACAGATAGACAGAATTAGACAATTATATAGTAGATATATTTATATTTAATAGAGAGATACATAGTAGATTAGGTGATAATTCTTTTGTCGGGTTTAGTAAAATCACACTGACAGCTCACAAAACACTAGATATATACACGTAGAATACATAATATAGATACATTATATATATATAATACATGTACATATAGTAAACCATTGCATATCCCTTTTTTTTTTTATATGTCTCTGACTAAAAATGTTAGTAGTGTTTATGTTTCAAATTTGTGAGCTGTAGCTCTTAAATTCAAGGGTTAATTACTGGAAAAAAAAAATGGATTCCCGCGCAAATTTCGCAACCAGAGAGGGAAAGCCAGTGATTGAGGGCATATTTTATTAGCCTAGTGAGGGACCATTGTTTTAGGCCCCCCTGGATAAAAAAAATGTACCCCCAACCATCCCAGAAAAAGCGCATCTATGAGATGCGCCTTTTTTGGCACTTAGCCTCTCTATTCCCATTGTCCTGTAGCTGTGGCTAATGGGTTAATAGTATTGGTTTAATGTCACCTTGCGATTGGAAGGTGACATTAAGCAGATTAATAATGGAGAGGTGTCAATAAGAAACCTATCTATTATTAACCCTAGACTATTAAATGGTTAAAAACACACACAGACATTAATGAAAAAGTCTTTTAATGAAATAAAGACAACAAGTTTTTGACCACATTTATTGCTCTGCTATTACAAAAAAAAACCATGCAAAAAAATAACATAAAAAAGCAACAATATCCTTACCTCTCCGCCGTTCAGTCTTGTCCCACGCTGTAATCCTTCAAAAGGGGTTAAATAGTTTACAATGAGGACCGGAGCTAATGTGACCAGCCCCACTGTAAACTACTGCAGAATGAATTAGTTCAACTTTGAGCAGCCTCACTGGCTGACAAGAGATGAACTAATAAGCATGGGAAAGTTTCTGACATTTTTCCCACGTTCATCAGTTCACTTTGGGTCAGCCAGGGACTCCCTCTGATGTGAACTGATGAGCGTGGGAAAAAATACAGAAACTTTTAAAGGGGTCCCAAAAATCACTTTTGAGTGCACAGAGAAATCTTTCATTTTTATGTGGTAGGGCAGAGTAGAATTTTTTTGAGTGTCTTACACAATTATTTAACACCATTTTGCTGACCCCCCACAAATACATACAGACCACATATTTTAGAGTGTGGTATAACTGTGACACGCCACATACATCCGTGTGGTAAAAATTTTGGCATTTTAGGCCTAAATTCCATTTTTTTTGCTGTCTGTCATTCTAATTATATACAGCACTATTTTGCATAAAAAAAATTACAGGCCACATATTTGGCAGTGTGGTATCTCTGTGTCCAGCCTCATATATCTGTGTTGTCCAAATTTGGCAATTTTAGTCCAGTATTCCATTTTTTTCCTGTCTGTCACTCTAGTTATATACAGTACTATTTAGCATAAAAACGAAAAAAAAAACAGGCCACGTATTTTACAGAGTGGTATATCTGTGACACGCCCCATATACCCGTTTCCTAAAAATTTGGGCATTTTAGGCCTAAATGCCATTTTTTTGCTGTTTGTCACTCTAGTTATATACAGGTCTATTTTGCCTTTTTTTAAAAATACAGGCCACATTTTTGGTAGTGTGTTATCTCCATGCCAGGTCTCATATATCTGCGCGCTCCAAGTTTGGACATTTTAGGCCAGTATTCCAGTGTTTTCCTGTCTGTCACTCTAGCTATATACAGCACTATGTTGCAATTTTAAAAAAACAGGCTACATATTTTACAGTGTGGTATATCTGTTCCATGCCTCATACATCCGTGTGCTAAAAATTTGGGCATTTTAGGACGGTATTCCAGAGTTTTCGTATCTATCACTCAAGTTATATACAGCACTACGTTGCATTTTTTTTAAAAATAGACCACATATTTTACAGTGTGGTATTTCTGTGACACGCCTCGTACATCCGTTTTGTAAAAATTTGGTCATTTTAGGCCGGTATTCCAGTGTTTTCCTGTCTGTTACTCAAGTTATGTACAGAACTATGTTGCATTTTTTTAAAAAACAGGCCACATATTTTACAGTCTGTTATATCTGTGACTCGCCTCATACATCCGTGTGCTAAAAATTAGGGCATTTTAGGCCTACTTATTCTAGTGTTTTTGCTGTCTGTTACGGTACTTAGTGACGCCAATTTGATAACCAAAAAAAAACATTTTTAATTACAGTCCAGATGTGTGGTTTTCCCGCACAGGTATCACATACAAGTTCGCTCTAAATTCAGCCATTTGTCGTGAACGTGTAAAATATTGTAGTACATTTACAATGGTCAAGGCGCATGGTAAGGGACGGGGAAGTGGACGTGATGGTGATGGTGCATGCCAAGGCCGAGGCTGTGTGCAAGCTGAATTTGGGCCACAGAAAACACCCACATCTTCTCGCTGGACCTTCGTGTCTGAAGTCCTAGGGGACTGCAGCAAGACAGCACTATTGAAGCCAGAGCAGTGTGAAAATGTTGTTGATTGGATAGCGGATAATACTTCCATTTATATGGCCACCACCATCAGCACCCTGTTTTACACACGGTCAAGTCTGAGGTGCCGTGAATCTGGACCGCAAATTCCTCACCCTGATCCTCCTTCCTCCCACCATGCTGAGTGCCCTGAGACAACTGATCCCACACTCGGACACTCTGAAGAGCTGTTCACTTTTCCATTTCCATGCCAAGGCCGAGGCTGTGCGCAAGCTGAATTTGGGCCACATCTACACTATTTTGGGGTAAAAAAAAATACAGGCCACATATTAAACAGTCTGGTTTCGCTGTCAGACGTCTGATGTATTTGTGGCCTACAAATTGTGGCAATTCAGGACTACATTCCATTGTATTTGCTGTCTGTTACCCTAGTTCTCTACACTATTTTGGGGTAAAAATACAGGCCATATATTGAACAGTGTGGTATCTCGGTAAAAATACTTCGGTTTCAAGTTGTTATGGCTGCTTCCTGACTGTCTTAAATGCTCCAACTACTACCACCATCATCATCTTCAGCCTAGAGGCAGTCACTGCACAGATAGAAAGTCTGAGGAGCAGAGGGTGAACGCTTGGGCGGAATTGTACTCTGTCTCTGGATTACGAAAGTGATATCTTCTGATTAAATCGTGACTGGAAGAGCCAGAGCAAGAGCACATGGAAGAGCACGGGGCCAGGACTCTCAATAACTGAAGCCTGGTGTTCCTGGGCAAGATTCTGACAAGCCATCAATTACTAATACTGAACTGGCTGGACGATTACGTCAAAAAGGAACCCCTGCATTTTCTATAACAGAAGCTAGAGATTTTGACATTTCAGCTGCATTTCAAGAGGTGTCAGTTGGAGAGCGTGGTGGTCATAGATGTGACTTCTACACCACCACCAGAACTGCCGCACCCCTGACCTCCTGTCTCTTCCCCATTATCCCGTAGAATGTAAGTCCACAAGAACAAGGTCCTCTCCCCTATGTACCAGTCTGTCATTGTAAATTTGTTTACTGTAAAGGATATCTATTACTTTGTATGTAACCCCTTCTCATGTACAGCGCCATGGAATTTATGGCGCTGTATAAATAAATAATAATAATAATACTATATAGGTGTTTCCACTAGACAACCCATCCAACATGTTATTGAATCAAAATCTTGCTTTCTGACAGCTCCGTTCAGCTGTGCACAAACTATGTCAAATTGGTAGCCAGACCCCAGTGGGTCTTGGAACAGTGTCATGTTGACTACAGTCCACAGATGTTATCTAGATCCCTAATCTCACCTCTACTTTACCAGCATGATGAATTAATAGGAAAAGCACGTGGTATTGATGGAGCTGTTGTTTTCTTGTCAAAGAAACTCAATTAGATCATTGAGGTGGTTAGCAGAATGGAGAAATAGTAAAGATGACAATTACTTTCACATTTGAGTTAAAACATACTCACCAACTTGCTTTCACTTTTACATTATATTCTGAAGCCTTGAAGTAAAAGATTAATATATTGTGAAGAAAATAAGTATGAATAATTATTATCAGGCAAATGATGTTACATAAGTCAGAACATACACAATCTATCTGTGGGGAAATGATTTTCCACCAATATTTTGAAGTATGAGACTAGTGTCATCTTGTGGATTGACATGAGCTACAAAGTTCATCAATGTGAAACTGTTCTGGATGTAATGTACAATTTTCTTTTTAAAATGGGAAGAGCATGCCTTGTATGATGCTTGCATTAAAGAACTGATTGACCAGATATGTAAGAAGTCAGGATGACCATGCTGCAGGTACCTCTACTGCGCCGGGTCCGTAACTGTCATGGCTGCGTCCCCTGCTTCCCGAGGGAAGGAATAGGGGAAAGAACAGGCCCCATTAACCAGGAAGAGGGGGCATGTTTAGACAGGGAACCTGGCCGGAAGCTGAGGGAAAAAAACACAGAGCAGGAGTGAGTCCCCAGCTGTGAGCGCGTGAGCAGCATGGAGGGCAGTGCATTATGCACCCGAAGTGCCGCCGCTGCGGCAAACTGCAGAAGACAGACAGATCCGGTGACCAAGAGGCATCTGGCCAGCTTAAGAGAAAGCGGGCACGACAGCAGAGATTTTTGGTGTGGACAAGCAGCGCATAGGAGGCTGAGCAGTGTGCTCCATCCTTAGACACTGGCACTGCAAAGGACTGTTAACACTAAAAGTGGTACTGCCATTTAGCGAGGCGCCATGTGCCCAGTGACCGCCAGAAAATGAGGTGCCTTGCACTCCTTGACCGTGAGTACAGCGCACGTGTGCATTAGAGAGAGCCAGTTCATGCCACATGTTCAGCGTGGATAACCAATAATTATAAGGCACAGAGGAATGACAGGGGATGTTGGTACGGTCAGCAAGGTACTCCCTCAGCATTTTCCCAAACTTTGCACTCCTATTGAGAATCCCCTACGCCTCAGGGTCAGGGTGATGGGAGGGTCTGAGAAAACTCCCCCCCGAACTTTGCCAGCGTTCCAATGCCTCTGCTGGATTGGAGTTGTCTCTCTCACCTGTACTCCTTGCTTGGCCAATGTCCTGTGACCTCTGCTGCCAGCGTTTTCATATGGGAATTTTTTTAATAATTTCGCAAGAAGGGCCATTTGGTGCTCCAACATTTTATATATTTTAGTACACCTGTCTGCCTCTGGAATAAATGATGTACAGTTCTCCTTGTAGCGTGGGTCTAGAAGTGTCACCAATCAGTGACTAAACAAAATAATAATAATAAACCATATGTTTGTCTACGTTTAACTCCTCAATTTAGCGAGATAAAAAATATCATAAATGAATGCCTGCCTATTTTGTATGAGGATAATGTATTAGCTAAAATCCTAGAGTCAGGAATAAATATTGTTGCTAGACGAGCGCCCACTATATGAAATACGCTTTCATCAGGATTTTTCTCATCTAAACCCCCCATGCGAATCTGGCTAAAGTGCAATGGGTTTTACAAATGTGGTGTGACAAATGCAAAACATGCAAATATGCAAATGTCACGAAAAGACTTTTTAACCATGATAAAACACAAAGTTACAACATCAAACAATTTATTAATTGTAATTCAAAATATGTTGTATACATAATTTTTTGTGAGGCATGCCAATTAATTTATACTGGGTGCACAACAATGAAACTGAGAACCCACTTTGAAGAACATATTAGGGATATAAATAATGATAATGTAATACACGTAATACATCCATGGTTGCAAAACACTATTATCAAACATAATGGAAAAACAGATTCTCTATCTATTACAGCGATAGAGCAAATCAAAAACACTAGGAGGGAAGGTGACATGCGCAGACGTTTACTCACTAAAGAGGCGTTCTGGATATATAATCTAGGCATGAGATATCCTGATGGTTTAAATAGAAGAAATGATATAATGTTTAATTGTTAATATTCATTTATAGGTTAACCTTATTGTGTGCAATAGTATTATAATGTTTTTAATAAGTTTTTTTCTTTTTTTTTCTCTGTTATAGTAGCATTGATGGATACTATGTTTCAGGTCATATGTTCCTATTTAGGACCTTAATGAAATCAATCACCTGATGCAACAGACCATCAATAATGGCTGCTTTAGCCTATATATGTTTGATGCTGCTAAACTAAGGCTAGCTATGAAAAAGATCCACCTGTGATCGAAACACTTTGCCGCTATACCAGCAGCTGTGTGTACACTCACTGTATTGGAAGATTTTTCTGCCAATCTATGATATTTTAATATTTTTTACAATGAAGAAAATTGTTTTTATGCAGCTGGAACGTCAGTCCTTAGACTAGTCACCAACTGCCCTCTTCTGCTCAGAAATCCTTTACAACATTTGCAGTGGAGAGTTCCAGTGCCTGGGGACATCACACACCAGTCGGTGTGCCAGATGCTGCAAGCACTGCTGAAGCACGGCAATGGCGTATGAAGCTGTAGCTGACTTTCCAGAATGGGTATGCAGGACGTTGTACTTTTCCTAGCAGATCTGGCAGCTCAGTGTCACTTTTCTAAAAACGTTGACCAATGAGGTTAAGCGCATGAGCCAGGCATGGCACATGTGTGAGCTCGCCTCGCCACAGAGTAGCCATCATGTTCCAGCCATTGTCACACACAACCATGCCTGGCTGTGGGTTCAGCGGTGTCAGCCACAGATCTGCCTGCTCTTTCAGAGCTGTCCACAACTCTTCATTATTGTGTAGTTTGTCCCCTAAGCATATTAGCTTCAGTACAGCCTGTTGCCGCTTTGCTTTGGCAGTGCTGCAGTGATTCCAGCTTGTGACTGATGTGCTACTTTTGGAGATGGAGGCTGAACAGGAGGCCAAAGAGGAGGAGGTGAAGGAGCTGTAGACTGTGGGGGCAACCCAGATTGACGTAGGGCCCGCAATACTCTGGGTTGGGAGGATGTGCACCATACCAAGTTTGGAGTGGGTCCCGGCTTCCACTATGTTAACCTAGTATGCCCTCAGTAAGATGTACCATCCCTAACTACAAGCACTTGTCCACGTGTTTGTGGTTTAGGTGGACTTTTTGTGGAGGGCAGTGGTAATGTGAGACACGTGCCTGTGTAATGCCGGGACTGCACAAATAGTCCCGCATGTTTGTGGTCTCAGTGTGATTCTCGACTCTGCCCTCTCTTTCAAGCTACATATCCAAGCCCTTGCCTCCTCCTGCCCACAGCAACTCAAAAACATTTCCTGAATCTGTAAAATTCCAAGAAATTTCAAAAATGTTTGTGCTCACCCTCATGATCTCACGCCTTGACTATTGCAACCTTCTACTCTCTGGCCTCCCCTCTAGCACTCTTGCACCACTCAAATCTATCCTAAACTCTGCTGCCAGAGTAATCCAACTGTCCCTCCATTATTCCCCAGTCTCTCCTCTCTGCCAGGCCCTTAACTGACTTCCTATTGACCATAGGCTACAGTTCAAAACCCTATCTATGACACACAAAACCTTCCACAACGTGTCTCCTCCATAAATCTGTGACATGGTCTCCCAATGTTCGACTGGATCATGACTTCTTCTATGCTAACCTAGTGTGCCATAAGCGAGGTGTACAGTCCCTTCCCACAAGGCCTTGTCCATGTTTCCGTGGTTAAGAGCACTTTCCCTGTAACAGCATTGTATAGGGCTCGAGTAATGTGGGACATGTGCTTGCTTGTGTAATGTCGTGACAGCAGACCGGGAGAAATTGTGGCGGGTGGGGACCGAGTACCTTGTGACGGTCACTGCCATCAGGTTGCGGAAAGCTTCCGTGGACCAGGAGCCTAAAATGCAACATTTCGAGCGCAAGCAGACAAGAAAGGTATGAATTTAGTAGTGTGGCTTGCATTCTAAGGACTGGGGTATGGACAACTGAATGCTGCGTTGGGTCAAGGACGTGGACATGCTTGTTAATGGTGCTAGTTGAGTTTGTATGCAACTATAGATGCAGGGCAGGAGCCATCTTTGCATGCACCATGGACAGGGGATTGACTTGCACGCGCAACATCAGAAGAATCAGTGGTATCACCCGCAGACACTGGTCATTAAGCCTGGTGTTCAAACAATAAAGTCAGGTGCTTTGCTGCCATGTGCCTGATCATGATGGTGGTGGTAAGGCTGGTAGTTTTGCTACCCCTGCTGATGCGGGCATGGCTGGAGGTGCAAATGGCCTTTTTTGGGTTATCGGCAGAGTCTTTAAAAAACAAGACTGTTAGGGGGACATTCATTGTCTCCCTCTCCTACACCACCTCCTCACTTTGACACCTGTCTTTCGGTGTATCCCAAGACTCTGTTCTAGAACCCTACTCTTCTCCATCTACACCTTCGGCCTGGGACAGCTGATGTAATGGCATGGTTTCCAATATCATCACTGCGCCGATGACATGCAGATCTAACTATCTGTACCTGACATCACCTCCTTACTGACCAAAATCACATGTCTTCCTGCTATATCATCCTTCTTTTCTGCTCACTTTCAAAAAGTGGACATGGACAAATCAGAATACATCATCTTTCAATCATCTCATGCTGAGTAAACATGAGAGCTGTGCATGCATCATTCGTTACCACTTTAGTAAGAGGGAAACTTTGCCCAAGAGTAAATGATTATCCAGAAATTCATGGCCATTTTTTGCAGCTGTGATCTTCATCTTCTTGGTGTGGATGTGGTAAATTTCAAAGATGGCATCAATACGATCATCGTCCATATCTTGTAAAGAGACAATCTGGTGTTTCCAAGGGTCGTGGTTATGTACGTTTAGTGGCATTCCTTTAACAATGTTCGTTACAGTAGGACAAATAATTTTCGACTGGGACATTTGGATATTATTGGTAATATGTATGGGTGAAGATGAAGAAGCTTGTGCCACGGGTGTGTTTATAGTTACGGACGGTGCACTCCTCTTTAAACTTAGTTTTTCACGAGCATCCATCAGTTTGTTTGGTTTTCCTCCAATACTGATCTGCTTTCTCTAAGTCAGCATCTCACGAACATGTTGCACTTTGCCCTTTACCCTTTATACAGACACGTGCGTGTTTGGCAACATATTTTGGACGGGCATTTCTTAGGCCAAGTCTCACATGCGCATCGGTTACACCGATCTTCTGACGAGCATGAAACCTATTCTGGTAATTGATGGTGGCTAAACGACGTATCAATGTAGGCTGTATCCTGGATCTCATACCTCCCATAGCCACTGCTGTTATTAATCATGTACTTTCCCATTCCTGTCATCACCATGCCCCTTTTCCTGATCACTTCACCATGGTACAGTTTTGCAAGGTGTTTATGATGACCCTAAAAAAAATTTACACACTATGTTGATATGTACCCCCAGGGGTACAAGTCTAGGAGACCCGCTTCTTTAAATTGGGCCTATTTTTTAATGAGGTCTTCCTCCACATCTCATCATCCACCGCCACTAGATCACCAGGGTTAAAGTGTTCCGTGCTGCTCCAGCCAGGGTCGAATTCTTAACGAGGGTGGGTGGTTATGCTGGGAGTAAAATACTTGTTCTGAAAAAGCAGCTGTTATATATTTTGAAAAAGGCTGTGAAGCCCTCAGCCCTGCTTAAATCCTTTATTCTACCACTCTCCCTATAACTGTCCCTAGCCTAAATGCGGAATGAATCTGATGCAAACAGCAAGGTGCTGGATTAGCACATAGAAGCACTGTTATTAAGATTATTCAGAATCAGCACCAGAAGACTCTGATTAGTTCAACTGTGCACACACAGGCCTGGACAAACACACTCTCCCTCCAATATGAACTGTACCTAATCAGTCTAATGGCATCTATGTGCCGAATATGACAGCGCCTGTCCTTTAGTAAACTCTGATGAGTTAATATGGCCAGCCAATCACAGTAATGCCACTACCAAGATGGCTATGGCACTACAGTGACTGGCAAGCAATCCCCGCATGTTTATTGGCCGTGTAACAGGCACCAAAGATGCTGGGTCGGAATTCGAGCATTACATCTGAGCACCAAGCACCAGACAATGCTCATTGAGCGTCGAGCACATCCGAGCACCCAGATATTCGAGTGGTATGCGAATATCACCGAGCACACTCGCTCATCCCTAATCAGGATGTGTGAAAGAGGCCTAAGGCAGTATCGAGACCTTGCAATTGAAAGTTGGAAACAACAAGGCTATGTCTATATGAAGACCTTTTACTGTGGTCAACAAAAAAAGTGCCAAACAATAAATATCAATGGAAAAGTATTCCTATGGAAAAATGGTACCAAAAAATAATGTATTAATTCCACACATTTTAAATTGAAACTTCACAGTGAAAAATACATTTGGGGAAAATTTGGGGAAATCAGTACAATTATTTTTTAAACAGTAGTTGTAGTTCATTAATATAGGTAGTGGAGATTATTTAATCTTTTGAAATTCATATTTGCCAAGTTCAATTAATTTTACCGAAAACTTTGATTTCCAGCAATTAGATTCACTGAGAATCACAGTACTGACAAAATTGCTTCTAATTGAAAAAACGTGTGTAACACACGTCAATCTTCTGGGACAGGGTGTACCACATTTTTTGGTCCAACGGCAACAATGCCATACAACCAAAGATGTTAATCTGTGTCTTTCTCACTGAGGGCATCGGAGCACTTGACTGAGCGAGCGCTCCTTTGTATGGGTGAGACAGCCAAATTGGCTGCTGGATGAACGATCAGCCGAAGCAAAGTTTGGCCAACCAATATGTATAAGGACCTTTAGGCTACTGGTGTAATTGTTTGACTTAACAAACTTTCTTATTTGTAAATCAATAATGTATCAATTATTACATTTATGACACTAAAAATGATCAGTTCCAACCACCTAAAAACTGTTCCATTGTTTGGAGCAACCAGAATTCCTACTTTATATTTTTTCATCAGTTAGTTGTAACATTTGACTGTGCAAAAAACAAGGAAAACTATTTTTCTCTTTGCCATTGATTGGAGTCGGGAGTGTAAATTTTTAGCAGATCAGGTGCAATATGCAAATTTGTTCTCCAGAAGTGAATCAGTAAAATGTGCCAAGCTATTTTTCAAGCAGCCAACTTTTATTTTTTAGAAGGAGACATTTCTTTACTAGAGGTGAGAGCTATTTTTCTTTAGAATGAAGAAACAACTTTGTATCACTTGTAAAGCTTTCAAAATGGAAATATCACTAGAGAGTTATTTGTACTTTCTCAGTGAATTGTTTCCCCTGGGCTTCTGCAGTAGAAAAAGTCAGCACAAAAGTAATATTATATCATTGTACTTTATAGAAAGATGGCTTTTTATTCGGGGACATTGCTAATGATAATGCAAGATGCAAAAAAAATGTTCTTGCTACTTCTGGAGGATTGAACAATATGTTATGACACTAAAAAGGTCTAACAACAGTATAAATGGGATATAAATTTCTTTCTGTAATGGGCATATGTTACAGATTAGCGCCAATACTTATAGTATTGTGTAACCATAATGGAAGCTATAGATCAAAACTTTTACCAATAGAACAGCTGAAAGAGAATTAGAACAAATACCTGGGCAAATAGTATTTCCCTTCTACTCGAGGGCTCCTATATGAGATTACTGCCACTCGTAGTGAATATGTAAAGGATGGGAGACATTATTGCATAATGTGGGAGCAACACGTATGTCTTGATAGGATTTAGAATGCTAGAAGGGTTCATAAATCTGACCAGCATGCGGGGGGGTGTCAGGGTAAAATTTTTGCACTGTGGCTCATCAGACTCTAGTTACGCCACTGCATCTTGCCAAAAATCTTGCTCCCGATCATGTTGGAGTAAGATTTGTGGCGTGGTGATCGTCATGAATTTGTCAAGCGGTGGATGCCATGCTCCATCCCGCCCTAGATCTACCCATTTTGTCGCAGCTGGACAAAAATGGTGTGAAAACCTTTCAAAGTTTTTTTCAACAGAAATCTGGTGAAAAAGCTATGATGAATTGTTTCCTAATTGTTATAATGTTGCTTATTTTGAATAACATATTCCACAGCACTGTGGCCAATTTACACAGTATAAGTATGCTTGAGAGAGAACCCATCCAGGAGAATACACAAAACCCAAACAGATGTAGAATGCTAGTGATGCTTAACAGTGAAATGATGAGCCACTGTGCTAGTTTATTTTTCTTAAATCAAATCATTTTTACGGAAAAACTCCAATTACAAATTTTCCATCTTTCAAATAACATAAATGACATAATAATTACATAGAAAAAACAGTATGACCAACGTGCAAAAATACTCTGCTGTAAAAAACATATAACAATAAACAGCAAGTGCTAGTACAAAAATGATAACAAAAACTGGGTATTTAGTTGATACGTTTTTTGCAAAAAATGTATACTAAGCCACTCCACCAACGTCACGGTAACCCATCTCGGAGCAGTCCTATCTAAAGTATTTAAAACCTGATCATGTGAACAGTACCTACATGAGCAGGGTTCAGAAAGGCGCTTCTTGATGTGGGCAAGCTTTGCAAGACGGCTTTTTTATGTATGTCATACAAGAGAGGGGTGGGGATCTCCCAAAAAATAATTACCTAGTATAATAAATCAGCAAAGTAACTCAACTTCAATTCCCTAACCCACCCTAAACCCAAATCCTAACATTCCAGAGAGGACCATTTTCATTTTAACAGCAGTTCTAGAATAATACAGTATACAATTTATAGAAGGGGGGGAAAAAGGAAAAAAGAGGACTAACAATTAAGGGATGGCTTTGTAAATATTCTATCTCTAATTTCAAGATTTGTGGGCAGCCCTGGAGTATCCAACCAAGGACTCCATATCTTTTCAAATTTGCGAATAGAGTTACCTTTATGATAGACTCCTCTTTCCAACCAGATTACTGTCATTATTTATCCTTTGTTTTAGTTCTCATGTAGATGGAGGATGTGTGTCTAACCAATGAAATGCAAGATTACGTGCTTCAAATAAGATACGAGAGATATTTATGAATAGCGGCAAGTCGTGATCCACTCCATTTTCAAATAATCCCAATATACATAATTTCACTCCATAAACCCTTTCCAACAAGGAGATGTCCAGATTCCAAAATGGGCCTATGTGTGTACATTCCCACATTATATGTACCTCATCAATTCCACACCTAGGGGATTTTGCATCATGGAGATATCCTATCTTGTGTAAAAAGCTTGGAGTATTGTATACTCTGTAAATTAAACACAGTTGAGGGACCCTTTGGCTTCACAGGGAGATAATTTGATAAGTTTCTAGAATCTCTCTCCATTGCTCCATCATTATAGGGCCTACATCCCCCTCCTATTTAGCTTTAACTGTCAGAGGGTGATTATCTAGTTGGGATGACAACAGGCACTTATATATGGTAGAAATTAAACCCTTTGCATGACCTGTAGAACAGTGGTTCAAACTTTTCTGACCTATAGTACCACGTTCAGCTCTGAGAGAGGGCTGTGAGCCACATCAGCTCCTGCCCCCCTCACAGTAGGGACAGCCAAAGCCACCATTACAGGTATAATGATAACCAAAGCTTTTCCACAGATATCACCCCGAAGCAGAATACCTAGATCCAGAGATCCCCACAATACCCCCATTCAGTGTTCTCCCATCCAGCACTCCCAACACACTGTCTCATCCAGCTTCAGGCACCTCTGACAGATAGTATCATTCTGTCTCCAGCGTACCTTACTTAAATTATCTCTAAACCCCTAAAACCAGCATATGTGCATCCAGATCTTCTCTTCTGTGCAGGGCTACTCACAAAATTCACTATTGTTAGATTTGCTCCACATACCTGTTTGCTAGACTTGGGGGTAAAGCACAAAGCTGGCAGACAGCCGCGAGCCACAATTCATGGGACCGTGAGCCACATGTGGCTCCCGAGCTACAGGTTGGGAACCCCTGCTGCAGAAGCAATAGTATCTATTAGGGGATGATGTTGTATGCTAAGATCCATCCGACCCGAAAAAGCATGTGTTAGTTATTCTAATGGAGCAAGAGTAAGAATGATGCAAAAACACCAGCTACACATAAAATGATATAAAATACTGTTATGTTTAATAGGTCATC
Organism: Dendrobates tinctorius; assembly: GCF_039654945.1. Lineage (NCBI taxonomy): Eukaryota > Metazoa > Chordata > Amphibia > Anura > Dendrobatidae > Dendrobates > Dendrobates tinctorius. Next base: position 12,726,231 of record NW_027361698.1, on the reverse strand, counting down.
TGTTTAAAACTAAATTGCCAAATATTTTATTGCAGTACAATATTTAATATGGGCTCAGTAATGTTACTGATCTTTTTTTAAGTAACCTTTTTCATTTTGTTTAATAAAGAAGCGATAGCTGCAGGAAACACAAGGCACAAAGTGATAGTCTGACTTATCAAGGTCACTACAGACTATAAATCATGTCACCTTCGAGCACCATAAGACATTATGTGCCACAATATCAAGGTGAAATTACGTGACAGCTTTGTAAATTGCACTGAATCTAATCTTTCCTAGCTTTACAAAATGTTCTGCTAAATGGCATCAAGCAGCATTTCTAAAAAAAAGTTTGCAAGAAAATATTTTAACTGTTGCAACTGTATTATTATTACTTTTAATAATGTATTAAGAATTTGTATTGAGGAAGTAAAAGAGAATATAACTATTTCATACCTTATGATTAACCACTGCTTTCAATTTAAAGGGGTTGTCCTTTAACCCTTAGCGATCGCCGATATGGATTTTAATGGTGGCAGTACAGGATACTTTTTCCTCAGTGGCACTGAGAAATAAGGTTATAGCGCCCCCAACATTGGAAAATCTCCAGGGTCTTGTCTACCGGGAGTAGCTGAGACCCCGGAGAACATGATTCGGGTCGGTTTTTACCGATCCCAGTGTTGCGATCGCCGTTATTCACGGAATAACGGTGACCGCAAAAAAAAGTCTGATTTCCCATTTATTTCTCTCTCCTCTGATATGATCTAGCACATGAGAGGAGAGAGAAATGGGGTCCCCTGAACCCCCCGGTACCTGCGGTGTCCCCCGGTCCCTCCGCCTGTGTCCCCCAGCCCTTGGCGTCTTCTTCTGGGAAGAAAATGGCGGGCACATGTGTGGTGTGCCTGCTGAGATCTGCCAGCAACAATAGGATATTTCTCCTATTGGTTCATTTTGATCAATGTGATAGACCCTATCACAGTGATCAAAATAAAGAAAATAGTAAATCAAACACCCCTTTATCACCCCCTTAGTTAGGTAAAAATAATAAAATAAAAAAATGTATTTTTTTCCATTTTTGCATTAAGGTTAGGGCTGGGGTTAGGGTTATGGTTGTTGCTTTAGTAGCAGTTATTGCTAGGGTTAGAGCTGGGGCTAGGGTTAGGGTGGTTTGGGCTAGGGTTTGGGTTTGGGGCTAGAGTTAGGGTTGGGGCTAGGGTTAGGGTTGAGCTAGGGTTAGGGTTTGGGCTAGGGTTAGGGTTGGGGTTAGAGCCAGGGTTAGGGTTGGGACTAGAGTTGGGGTTAGGGTTGTGGTTTGGGGTTAGGGTGGTGTTGGGGTTAGGTTTGTGGTTTAGGGTTATAGTTAGGTGTTATGATTGAGTCACCGTAGGAGGCAGACACAAAAATAGAAGCTACTTCCAGAAAACCAGAGAAGTTGGCAACTATCAGATTGCACACCCCTGAACCTATCAACACAACTAGCAGTAACCGTGGGGGGTTCCTACGGTGCCCTAGACCCCTCGATCACAGCCGGAGAGCTAAATAGCCTAAAGACAGAAAAGGAAATCTAAACTGCCCCAGAGCAGACCCCAAAGTAAAAGACAGCCCCCAACATATAATGACGGTGAAGCAAGATGAAAAAACACTCACACAGATAGAAAGATAGGCTGAGCAAACGATGGGGCCCAAGCTAACTAAACAGAACAGGAAAGGAAGGTTGCTGTCTGCAATCTGCCAAAACCCTATCAAAAACATAAGCCAACAAGCTGATATGGAAAAAGACCCTGAAGCAGCTAGGCTTCAAAAACTAAATCAGCACTCAGGTATTTTCAGAAGACAGAGCTAAAGGAATTCAGCTCACCCCAGCAGGGAATGGCAGAAATCCAGAAAAACAAAGCAAAACAAAGTCAAAGCACAAATGCAAAAAGCCGAGCAGAAAACTTAGCTTTAGAAGAGCAGGAATTCAGACTGGTCTCCAAGGATCCCACAGAGAAATCACCCACAGGGCAGAAGTGCGTTGGCAGCTTTATATCCAGTCAGTAACTCCACTCAGCCAGTCATCATCATTAGGCTCAGGTGTTTGATATTCAGGCTCACTACCTTTCTTTACCAGAAGAGGGAGTTCCTCGGGCCTCAGTAGTGAAGGGGAAAATGAACTCACAACAGTTAGGGTTGGGATTAGGGTTAGGAGTTTGTTGGGGTTGGAGATAGAATTGTGGGGTTTCCACTGTTTAGGTACATCAGAGGGTCTCCAAACGTGTCATGGCACCCACTATTGATTCCAGCCAAGTTTGAGTTCAAAAAATCAAATGGTGCTCCCTCCCTTCTGAGCCCTGCCATACTCCAAAACAGTGGCTTTCCTCCACATACGGGGGATTGGCGTACTCAGGAGAAATTGCACAACAAATTTTGTGGTCCATTTTCTCCTGGTACCCTTGTGAAAATAAAAAAGTTTGGTTCCCTAGTAAATTTTATGTGAAAAAAGCAAAATGTTCATTTTTTTTCTTCCACAATACTTTACTTCTCATGAAGCACCTGAAGGGTTAATAAATTTCTTGAATGTGGTTTTGCGCACCTGAAAGGGTGCAGTTTTTAGAATGGTGTCACTTTTGGGTTTTTTCTGTTATATTGACCTCCCAAACTCACTTAAAAAGTGAGGTGGTCCCTAAAAAAATGGTTTGTAAGTTTTGTTGAAAAAATAAGAAATTGCTTGTCAACTTTTAACCCTTAAAATGTCCTAACAAAAAAATTATGTTTCCAAAATTGTGCTGATGTAAAGTGGACATGTGGGAAACGTTATTTTTTAACTATTTTGTGTGATATGACTCTGATTTAAGGGCACAAAAATTAAGTTTGAAAATTGCAAAATTTTCAAAAATTTTTGCCAAATTTCTGTTTTTTCATAAATAAATGCAAGTCACATCGAAGAAATTTTACAACCAACATAAAGTATAATACAGTTGTGCTCAAAAGTTTACATACCCCACCAGAATTTTTGCTTTCTTGGCCTTTTTTTAGAGAATATGATTGATAACACCATAACTTTTTCTCCACTCATGGTTAGTGGTTGGGTGAAGCCATTTATTGTCAAACTACTGTGCTTTCTCTTTTTAAATCGTAACGACAAGGCAAAACGTCCAAATGACCCTGATCAAAACTTTACATACCCCATTTCTTAATACGGTGTCTTGTTCCTGTAAATTCCTGGGCTGTCTAGCATGACCTGCATGCTTAAGATCTCCCCAGAGTGGCTCAATGATATTGCGGTCAGGAGACTGAGATGGCCACTCCAGAACCTTCACTTTGTTCTGCTGTAGCCAATGACAGATCTACTTGGCCTTGTGTTTTGGATCGTTGTCATACTGAAACGTCCAAATATGTCCCATGGGTTGTCATTATGATTTAAAAATAGAAAACACAGTAGTTTGACAATAAATGGCTTCACCCAACCAATAACCATGAGTGGATAAAAAATGTTGGTGTTATCATTCATATTCTCTGAAAAAAGGCCATCAAAAACTAAATCAGCACTCAGGTATTTTCAGAAGACAGAGCTAAAGGAATTCAGCTCACCCCAGCAGGGAATGGCAGAAATCCAGAAAAACAAAGCAAAACAAAGTCAAAGCACAAATGCAAAAAGCCGAGCAGAAAACTTAGCTTTAGAAGAGCAGGAATTCAGACTGGTCTCCAAGGATCCCACAGAGAAATCACCCACAGGGCAGAAGGGCGTTGGCAGCCTTATATCCAGTCAGTAACTCCACTCAGCCAGTCATCATCATTAGGCTCAGGTGTTTGATAATCAGGCTCACTACCTTTCTTTACCAGAAGAGGGAGTTCCTCGGGCCTCAGTAGTGAAGGGGAAAATGAACTCACAACAGTACCTCCCCCTTGAGGAGGGGTCACCGAACCCTCAACCACGCCACCAGGGCGATCAGGGTGAGCCCGCTGAAAGGCACGCACCAATCTTTTGGCATGAATATCAGAGGCAGAGACCCAGGAATTATCCTCCTGACCATAACCCTTCCACTTAACCAAATACTGGAGTCTCCGTCTAGCCAGATGGGAATCCAGTACTTTCTCTACCTCATATTCCATGTTACCTTCAACCAATACAGGGTCTGGAGGTGCCACCCCCGGAACAACAGGTTCAACAAACCTTTTCAACAAAGATTTATGGAACACATTATGGATTTTAAATGTGACAGGAAGAGCCAAATGAAAAGAGACTGGATTAATAATCTCCAAAATCCTGTAAGGTCCAATAAATCTAGGCTTAAACTTAGGAGAAGCCACCTTCATAGCAATATTTTTTGATGATAACCACACCATATCACCAACCTTAAACTGGGGACCAATGGTCCTATGTCGGTTGGAAAACCGCTGGGCCTTTTCCTGGGAGAGAGAGAACTTATCCACCACTTGGTCCCAGATCTGGTGCATTCTCTCCACCACAGTGTCAACACCTGGGCAGGCAGAGGGCTCCACCTGCCCTGAAGAAAATCGAGGATGAAACCCAAAGTTACAAAAAAAAGGTGACATCAAAGTGGCAGAACTAGCTCTATTATTTAAAGCAAATTCAGCCAAGGGCAAAAATGAAACCCAATCATCCTGATCAGCGGAAATAAAACATCTCAAATACGACTCCAAGGTCTGGTTTGTTCTCTCTGTCTGCCCATTGGTCTGAGGGTGAAAAGCAGAGGAGAAGGACAACTGAATTCCCAGCTTGGAACAGAAAGTTCTCCAAAATCTAGACACAAACTGAACTCCTCTGTCAGATACAATGTTCTCGGGAATCCCGTGCAAGCGAACCACCTGTTGCAAAAACAGGGGCACCAACTCAGAGGAAGACGGCAACTTAGGGAGTGGTACAAGATGAACCATCTTAGAGAACCTATCACAAATCACCCAAATAACAGTCATCCTTTGAGAGTCAGGCATATCAGAGATGAAATCCATTGAAATATGGGTCCATGGCCTCTTGGGGACAGGCAAAGGCATCAACAACCCACTAGAGCGAGAACACGATTTAGACCGGGAGCACGTCCCACAGGACTGCACAAAATTCCTGACATCACAAGACAAGGAGGGCCACCAAAAAGACCGACTCACCAAATCTCTAGTACCAAAAATACCTGGATGACCAGCCAAAGCAGAGCAATGGACTTCAGACATCACTCTCTTCTTCCACTGGTCAGGAACATACAACTTTCCACTGGGACAACGCTCAGGTTTATCCTCCTGGAACTCTTACAAAGCACGTCTCAAATCGGGCGAGATGGCAGAAAGAACTACCCCTTCGCCTAAGATGGTAGCAGGCTTGGTCACCACAGGAGAATCAGCAAAGAAGTTCCTAGAGAGGGCGTCTGCCTTGACATTCTTAGTTCCAGGAAGAAAAACCACAAAATCAAAACGTGTAAAAAACAAGGCCCACCTAGCCTGTCTAGGGTTCAAGCGCTTAGCCGACTCTAGGTAAATCAAATTCTTGTGGTCAGTGAGGACCACGACTTGATGCTTAGCTCCCTCCAACCAATGTCTCCACTCCTCAAATGCCCATTTCATGGCCAACAGTTCCCGATTCCCCACATCATAGTTACGTTCGGATGGGGAGAACTTTCGGCAAAAGAAAGCACAAGGATTCATTTTAGATGTCACAGGATCTTTTTGGGACAACACCGCTCCTGCACCAATCTCAGAAGCGTCCACCTCCACCTGAAACGGGAGTGAGACATCAGGTTGCCGCAAAACCAGGGCGGAGGTGAATCTTCGCTTCAGCTCCTGAAAGGAAGAAACAGCCTCCGGAGACCAATTTAACACATCAGCACCCTTCTTAGTCAGATCAGTCAATGGCTTGGCAATACTAGAATATTTTGCTATAAATTTCCAATAAAAATTAGCAAAACCCAAAAACTTCTGGAGGGCCTTCAAAGAAGTGGGCTGAACCCAATCGTAAATGGCCTGTACCTTGGCCGGGTCCATTTCAATAGTTGACGGGGACAAAATAAATCCCCAAAAAAGAAATCCTCTGTACTCCAAAAAGGCATTTAGATCCTTTGACATACAGGGAATTCTCCCTCAAGATCCGGAACACAGTCCGAATATGTTCCACATGAGAATCCCAATCCTTGGAGAAGATCAAAATATCATCCAGATAGATAATCAAAAATTTATCGACAAAATCTCGGAAAATATCTTTCATGAAGCACTGGAAGACAGAAGGGGCATTAATGAGCCCAAAAGGCATCACCAGGTACTCAAAATGTCCCTCCGGAGTATTAAACGCCGTCTTCCATTCATCCCCATGCTTAATGCGAATAAGATTATACGCCCCCTGAGGTCAAGCTTGGTAAACCAGCAAGCACCTTTAGCTCTGGAGAATAGATCAGAAATCAGGGGTAGCGGATACTGATATTTAACAGTAATTTTGTTGAGGGCACGATAATCAATACAAGGTCTTAATGATCCATCCTTTTTGGCTACAAAAAAAAAAACGGCACCTAAGGGTGACGAGGATGGTCTAATATGACCCTTCTCCAACGCCTCCTTAATATAGGATCGCATAGCCTCGTGCTCGGGTACAGATAAATTGAACAGCCGACCCTTGGGAAATTTACACCCCGGGCTCAGTTCAATTGCACAGTCATAACTCCTATGAGGAGGCAGAGACGCAGACTCATTCTCACTAAATACATCATAAAAGTCCGCCAAATAATCAGGAACATCATGCGACTGAGGAGAGGTGGAAAACACCGGAGCCTCACTAAAGGCACACCGACAACCCCAACTCACCACAGACACAGATTTCCAATCCAAAACTGGATTATGAATTTGTAACCAGGGAAACCCCAGAACAATAGTATCATGCAGATTATGCAACACCAAAAATCTGCAATTTTCTTGATGGTCTGGGGCGACCCGCATTACCACCTGGGTCCAAAACTGAGGTTTATTTTTAGCCAAAGGAGTAGCATCAATCCCCCTCAAAGGGATAGGCGTCTGCAGAGGTGTCATCGGAAATCCACAACGTTTAGCAAAATCCAAGTCCATTAGGTTTAGGGCTGCTCCCAAATCCACAAAAGCCTTGGCGGAAAATGTGGACAGGGAGCAGATCAGAGTAATAGCCAGAAGAAACTTAGGTTGAACACCACCAACAGAAAACGTGTGTGCAAGGCGTTTCTCTCGTTTAGGACAGACAGAAATAATATGCGAGGCGTCTCCACAGAAAAAACACAACTTATTATGCCTTCTGAACTCCTGACGCTGCTCTCTGGACAAAACTCTATCACATTGCATAGGTTCAGACATTTGTTCAACAGGTGGCAACACCTCTCGTGCAGTTTTGCGTTCGCGCAAACGCCGATCAACCTGAATAGCTAATGACATAGAATCGTCAAGACCAGAGGGAACAGGAAATCCCACCATAGTATCTTTTACGGCTTCTGACAACCCCTTCCGAAAGAGAGCAGCCAAGGCATTATCATTCCTGGTAGTAAGTACTGCCCATTTTCGGAATTTTTGACAGTACAATTCTGCAGAATCTCGACCCTGGTTCAATGCCAGCAGGGTCTTTTCAGCCTGATCAATGGCATTAGGTTCGTCATACAACAACCCCAAGGCTTTAAAAAATGCGTTCACATTAGTCAGAATAGGATCATCTGGTTTCAAAGAAAACGCCCAATCCTGGGGATCGTCACGCAGCAAAGAGATGACAATTTTGACCTGCTGCGCGGAGCTCCCTGACGAGTTAGGCTTCAAGGCAAAAAATAATTTACAATTATTTTTGAAATTCAAAAATTTAGACCGATCCCCAAAAAATACATCAGGTGTAGGAATCTTTGGTTCAGCAGCATGTGAATGAGCAAGGTAGGCGGAAACTCCCCGCACTTCCGCAGCGAGCTGCTCCACACGATCAGACAATTGCTTTATCTCCATTGAGAGAAAAAAAAATTCCCCCTACGGCCTCAGAGATATAGAGGAAAAAATATACACTTTTTTTTTTTTTTTTTTTTTTACAATTCTTTCCTGCTATTGAGTACCCTAGGATCTGCGGTATGGCGGGTTATTCTGTTATGATTGAGTCACCGTAGGAGGCAGACACAAAAATAGAAGCTACGTCCAGAAAACCAGAGAAGTTGGCAACTATCAGATTGCAGACCCCTGAACCTATCAACACAACTAGCAGTAGCCGTGGGGGGTTCCTACGGTGCCCTAGACCCCTCGATCACAGCCGGAGAGCTAAATAGCCTAAAGACAGAAAAGGAAATCTAAACTGCCCCAGAGCAGACCCCAAAGTAAAAGACAGCCCCCAACATATAATGACGGTGAAGCAAGATGAAAAAACACTCACACAGATAGAAAGATAGGCTGAGCAAACGATGGGGCCCAAGCTAACTAAACAGAACAGGAAAGGAAGGTTGCTGTCTGCAATCTGCCAAAACACTATCAAAAACTTAAGCCAACAAGCTGATATGGAAAAAGACCCTGAAGCAGCTAGGCTTCAAAAACTAAATCAGCACTCAGGTACTTTCAGAAGACCGAGCTAAAGGAATTCAGCTCACCCCAGCAGGGAATGGCAGAAATCCAGAAAAAACAAAGCAAAACAAAGTCAAAGCACAAATGCAAAAAGAAATTTTACAACCAACATAAAGTATAATACAATTGTGCTCAAAAGTTTACATACCCCAATAGAATTTTTGCTTTCTTGGCCTTTTTTAGAGAATATGATTGATAACACCATAACTTTTTCTCCACTCATGGTTAGTGGTTGGGTGAAGCCATTTATTGTCAAACTACTGTGCTTTCTCTTTTTAAATCGTAACGACAAGGCAAAACATCCAAATGACCCTGATCAAAACTTTACATACCCCATTTCTTAATACGGTGTCTTGTTCCTGTAAATTCCTGGGCTGTCTAGCATGACCTGCGTGCTTAAGATCTCCCCAGAGTGGCTCAATGATATTGCGGTCAGGAGACTGAGATGGCCACTCCAGAACCTTCACTTTGCTCTGCTGTAGCCAATGACAGATCTACTTGGCCTTGTGTTTTGGATCGTTGTCATACTGGAACGTCCAAGTACGTCCCATGGGTTGTCATTATGATTTAAAAATAGAAAACACAGTAGTTTGACAATAAATGGCTTCACCCAACCACTAACCATGAGTGGATAAAAAATGTTGGTGTTATCATTCATATTCTCTGAAAAAAGGCCATGAAAATGAAAATTCTGCCGGGGTATGTAAGCTTTTGAGCACAACTGTATGTCATGAAAAAACAATATCAGAATCAGTGGGATCTGTTGAAGCGTTCCAGAGCTAATTTGAATTTTGAAAGATTCAATCATAATATTAGGGGTAATAAAATAAATCCCTGCACCAAAGGTCAGTTCATTTAAATTATGGGTACATTTGGTTTGGAATCTGCTTTCACCAACTGGAAGCTCAATACCGGTCAATCTTGTGATATGTTTACATACAGTATGTACCTTCTATTTCATTAATATTTGTGTCTCACATCGAGGTCAGTTACTAATATCTATCTTTCCTGATCTCAATATATTTGTGAATGTTTGACTTAGTCAATCTTGCATGTGTTTTCAATGAGGAGCATGGGGTAAACCATGGCTGGTAGAAGCATATCTCCTGTTGGAATAAAAGGAATAGGTCCCTACACTTTAATGTAGGGACCTGGATTTAATGTTTAAATGTCACAACCCCATTTGCATAACAGACCAATTCCTTTCACCGATAACCTTCCTTCTCACTATCACTGAGGACAAGCTTGTGTATTTTCTGGGATAAAAATTGGTGGTCACCGCACTACAAGCTAAAAAGGTACTAATAGTGTGCACCTACGGGTACTACTTAAGAGTACAAACAAGCAGGCAAGCAATTCCTTGAGCAGGTGAATAAAGCAGGAGGCAATAAATTATAGATAAATAATGGTAGAGTTTGCTTCTGCTATCTGCTGGTAAATTAACATTCAATAGCGCAATGCTGAAGCTAACGGCAAGCTAAGGTAGTGCCAGTAATATAAGTTTGTTAGTACTGGACTAAGAGTTCAATTGAGCAATGCCTGGAATGAGTGAATAAGGCAGAGGCTGTGAACAATCAATGAATAAATAATAATAGCACTTACTATCCGCTTGTGAGGCGACATTAGGTGATCAGGGCTGGAGCCGGCTGGTGTGCAGATAGGCTGAGATGTAGGGAGCGTCCTCCCAAAGTGGCGGCTCTTGCAGGTGCACAGAGATGCAGGCTGCGCCAGGGTGTAAGCTAATGGTGGGCTCCGGCCGGAAGCACTGCCAAAGCACTGACAAGGGTGGCGGGGGATGTGGTAAGAGATGATGTCACATGATTCGAACGACGTGTGTGTGTTGAGGGTAAACAAACAACCCATTTCAAAGGACATGGTCCTTCTTCATCAGGATTATGGTACCCTCATCCAAACCATCCTAATATACCCACGCAAACCTTATTTACCGCTGCCAGCAATGATACAATATGACCAGATTGATTGGTGTGTGGATCCTCTATATAAAAATGCTTGGCATAATAAAAACCTTCTGGAAGGAATCTGTGGGAGTACAGATGGAGCATTTGTACTAATTTAGAGTGCTACATAGCCTGTAATGATATTGAATGTGCTAATAATAATAAATGGAATAAAAATGTACAAAATAAAAATGGCCAATAGGAGGAGTGTAAAAGTTAATTCATGATCAACCCACCTTTGTATAGATATAGTTTATTATTTTTTTATTATATTTGTTTATTGAAGAAAGTATGGTTGTAGATGATGAGGAAAAAGCTAATATATTAAACACCTTCTTCTCCACGGTATTCATGGTGGAAAATGAAATGCTAGGTGAAAAGCCGAGAGACAAAGAAAACCCTATATTAAGGGTCACCAATCTAACCCAAGAAGTGGTGCGAAACCGGCTAAATAAAATTAAAATAGATAAATCTCCGGGTCCGGATGGCATACACCCACGAGTACTAAGAGAACTAAGTAATGTAATAGACAAACCATTATTTCTTATATTTAGAGACTCTATAGCGGCGGGATCTGTTCCACAGGACTGTCGCATAGCAAATGTGGTACCAATATTCAAAAAGGGCTCTAAAAGTGAACCTGGAAATTTTAGGCCCGTAAGTCTAACCTCTATTGTTGGTAAAATGTTTGAAGGGTTTCTGAGGGATGTTATTCTGGATTATCTCAATGAAAATAACTGTTTATCGCCATATCAGCATTGGTTTATGAGGAATCGCTCCTGTCAAACCAATCTAATCAGTTTTTATGAAGAGGTAAGCTATAGACTGGACCAAGGTGAGTCATTGGATGTGGTATATCTTGATTTTTCCAAAGCCTTTGATACCGTGCCACACAAGAGGTTGGTACACAAAATGAGAATGCTGGGTCTGGGGGAAAATGTTTGTAAATGGGTAAGTAACTGGCTTAGTGATAGAAAGCAGAGGGTGGTTATAAATGGTATATTCTCTAACTGGGTCGCTGTGACCAGTGGGGTACCGCAGGGGTCGGTGTTGGGACCTATTCTCTTCAACATATTTATTAACGATCTGGTAGAAGGTTTGCACAGTAAAATATCGATATTTGCAGATGATACAAAACTATGTAAAGCAGTCAATACAAGAGAAGATAGTATTCTGCTACAGATGGATCTGGATAAGTTGGGAACTTGGGCCGAAAGGTGGCAGATGCAGTTTAACAATAATAAATGTAAGGTTATACACATGGGAAGAAGGAATCAATATCACCATTACACACTGAATGGTAAACCACTGCGTAAATCTGACATGGAGAAGGACTTGGGGATCCTAGTTAATGATAAACTTACCTGGAGCAGCCAGTGCCAGGCAGCGGCTGCCAAGGTAAACAGGATCATGGGGTGCATTAAAAGAGGTCTGGATACACATGATAAGAGCATTATACTGCCTCTGTACAAATCTCTGGTTAGACCACCCATGGAGTACTGTGTACAGTTTTGGGCACTGGTGCTCAGGAAGGATATAATGGAACTAGAGCGGGTACAAAGGAGGGCAACAAAATTAATTAAGGGGATGGGGGAACTACAATACCCAGAGAGATTAGCAAAATTAGGATTATTTAGTCTAGAAAAAAGACGACTGAGGGGTGATCTAATAACCATGTATAAGTATATAAGGGGACAATGCAAATATCTCTCCGAGGATCTGTTTATACCAAGGAAGGTGACGGTCACAAGGGGGCATACTCTGCGTCTGGAAGAGAAAAGGTTTTTCCACCAACATAGAAGAGGATTCTTTACTGTTTGGGCAGTGAGAATCTGGAATTCCCTGCCTGAGGAGGTGGTGATGGCGAACTCAGTCGAAGGGTTCAAGGGAGGCCTGGATGTCTTCCTGGAGCGTAACAATATTGTATCTTACAGTTATTGTTAGGTTCTTTAGAAGGACGTAAATCTGTGGATTTATTCTGACAGAATTTTATAGGCTGAACTGGATGGACTATTGTCTTTTTTCGGCCTTACTAACTATGTTACTATGTTATGTTACTATGATTAAATGTAAATGTGGGCTTGATAAGGAATTATGAGAAACTCCCTTAGTATAGAATAAATCTATTTATAAAACAAGAGAGATATGTTAGTGATGGGAAGGCTATGTAAAAACAAATACGGCACTTTATTAATGACAATAAAAATATTCATGTATAGACAAAAATAAATAATCCAATGTATAGTAGAAGAAGAAATGCAGCACTCACCAGTTGAACTGAAAAATTGGGCGTCTTTTATTTCACATAAATTCCATAGACGGGTTTATGGACAAGCAGGACTTAGAGGAATGCTGGGGGAGGGAGGTGCCAGACAACGGCCGTTTCGCGATTACTCGCTTCTACGGGTCCAATAAATATGTATTAATCTAAAAATAAGTCTAAAAATGAGGGGATGAAAAAACACTTAAACAGTATTGCTAAAAGCTACTGAAAATGTATACCTACAGTATATTACCAAAAATAAAAATAAAAAATAAAAATAAAAAAGTAGTACCCTGGAATGATATCTGAATAGTGAGGTGTATTTATGCCAAAAGAATGCCTCTAGTGGTATTAAAAAGCTTGCAAGCATATAGAATATCAAGACAGGAGTTCTATATATGGGCCAAAGGTTTTTAATATATTTCAGATATAAATAGATTATGTGCACATGATAAGCGTTGTTGTCACGTACTTAAAAGGCATATAGTTCGATTTCATGATTAAGACCTTTAGGAGCTAATCTATTTTATATAAAAGTTCATCTGGATTCGATCTTAGACATTTGTTTCAAAAAATTGCCTCCCCTAACGTTCTGGCTGACTAGTTGAATGCCACAAAAAGTTATTCCCTTACATGAGCAATTGTATATATCAGAGGTGGCTTGAAAGGGGGTGCCCCTTAAAGCCCTTAGTGAGAGTATCCAGGTGTTACTTCACCCTGTTAGTAATCTTATTGTTCTGCCAATGTACATTTTTTCACAGGTGCATTTTAAAATGTAAATAACTTCTGTAGATTGGCAGAAAATGGCGATTTTAATGCTAAACAGCTTTGTTTTATTGGAATCAGTGAAGGTGGTTTGTTCTTTTTTGAAGGATGTTCGCATACAACAAGAATATCTGCCACATGGTTTGAAGCCTATTCTCATTGGTAGAAATTGTTTGGGGGGTTGTGCTTTTTTTTTACACTTTTTACAATGATTGGTTTTGTTGTAGGAGCTAAAAGTTGGCCCAGATTCTGAGCTTTCCTATAAACCAATCTGGGGTGGGGTGGTAATAAATCCCCTATGTACTTATCTCTTTGAAGAATAAGCCACTGTTTCCGAATTATTTTGTTAAACCTGGTGTGACCGGAATGATACTGTGTTGTAAGAGGTAGCTTATTTATTTGTTGTTCAAGGCTAAGCAGAGTGTGGCTGGGTGCTGTATTGTGTACTAGGTTGCTCCTAGGGATGTTCTTAACATCTTGCCTTGCCTTTTCCAATGCAGATAACAAATTACCTTTCTCCAGAAATTGTTCGGTGAGATAATCAGTTTCTTTGTTATAGTCATCATTTCTTGTGAAATTCTGCCTAATTCTTGTGTACTGGCCCTTAGGAATGTTTGTAAGCGATATTGGTAGATGGCAGATGCTTAAATGTATAAAGCTGTTGGAACCCACATCCTCACAATAACACTTTGTTAGTTAGTGGTTATGGTTCACACAAATAGTTAGGTCTAGGAAATTCACACTAGTTTTACTTATGGTCGGTGTAAATTCCAGGCTGAAGGCATTACTGTTGAGAACTAAAAGGAACAAATTCAGGTCTGATTCTAATCCATCTCATATGAAAAGGATGTCATCTATAAAGTGGTGCCATAGCCTGTGACCAGCTTTAAATATGTGAGCTTCTTCCCATTTGCCCACATATAAATTTGCATAACTAGGCATGAAACGTATTCCCATTGCAGTACCCCAGGTTTGTAGGTAGTACTACCATTCGTATATGAAGTAGTTATGCTTTAAAATTAATTCAATACTTTCCATAATGAACTGTATTTGTTTTTCATTATATAGCCCTAGGTTGCCTTTATATTGGTCAATGACCATATAAAGGGATTTAATATCCACGTTACCCAAAATGAAATTATGGTTCCACTGGATCGGTTCAAGAATTTGTATTGTATGGGCGGTGACTTTTAGAATTGCCGGTAATAGCGTCAGGCATTTTTGTTTCTCACTAGTTGGTTTGTATACAGGGTCCCTATTGTTTGAAATAATAGGAGTAGATTCCTCCCAGCCTATTGTGGTTTCCAACTCCTCTACCAGTGGGAAAATGTGGGATCCTTAATTGCACTATGTATCACAAAGGATTCCGTAGATTAGAAGATAAAATCACATACACCAAATTGACCCATGATTCCACCTCAAAATACATAAAAAAACTTAATATTTTAGCCCTAAAAGGTAAATCCTTGGGGATCTTAACTAAAAAGGAATTCTACTACATAATGAATAAAACTTTAAGTACAGCAGTTTTTTACCATATCCCCAAATTACATAAGAGTACCACATGCCCTCCAGGATGACCAATCATATCAGGCATCAACAGTTTAAAACACAAAAGAAGGGAGACCATGCCCACATGTAATTGAACACCTGAATTGTATAAAAGAAATGTGCTTTATTATCAAATTCCAAAATACACAAAAGACAAAAACACAGCAACAGATAAAAACATTAAAAAACAGATAGAGAAACCTATACTGGTCATGCCTTAATATAGAGGCAATGACAACCCACAAAAAGTTCCTTCACAGCATAAAGCAAATACAGTATGACCCAAAAACATTTAATCCAGCATGATAGAGATTCATATATAAGCTTAGAATAATTCACAGTACCATATGGGCAAAAGACAAAAGCCTTATAATAAGCAGTGGTAAAGTGAACCATATGCAGAACACCACAATAGAGCACCAAATGTTGCACAGAGTAACATAGTCTGCACAATGTAAAAAACAGGTAGAAAAGTTACCAAGCACATTCCTGCAATCGGATGGGACAAGAAGTCTATCTCTCAGACCAAAAAATGTGGAAATCCTAGAGTCCTAGACAGAGCCATGGGAGCTAAGAGGGAAGAAAGTGTGGGATAGGCACTCACGTGTATCGCCACACAAACTGTGGCTTCCTCAGGGAAGGTAGCATTCTGCATCTCACAGTTGTGAGGTACCGTATATGTACAAATGAATTAATCACCTGGAAGCAAAGAGGCTGGCAATGAGACAGAGAAGAAAATGTGGTCACAGCCATCTTGTCCTTGTCTGTGCAAAGTCATTGTTAATAAAGTCGATTGAAATCCGTACTGCACATGCGCCAGGAGTAGTCAATCGCGCATGCGCAGTTAAACCATAAAGCTAAAAGCTTTCAAAGCGCATGTTCAAAGAGATTTTTATAGTCAAAAATAAGTCCATGTCCACTCTGTTAGGAGTCGGATTCCTGTAGCTACACAGCAGGAGTCCAGAGCCTCACATACAGCTTTGCAGCATGTCATTCCTGAGGCTAAGGCCCGCTGCCGCTCCACTGAGCATGCTCATGAGATGATCTCCCAATGGAGCTCGGGAGTCATGTGCTCAGGTCCTTCCCCTGATCTGATTGGTCCATCTCAGAGATCTGGAAGGTCCCGGCAGCGCACGGCTATAAAAGGACCGCATGGCCGTTAGGCCATGCGCTAGTATAGACATTACTTGCTAGATGTGTGAATGGTGACGGATGTATGATTCTGGTGACTGACTCATTTGAAACCCCTTCTCTCTGATATTACGCATGTGGATAGGGAATTAGTTCAGCAGTCAGCGCCAGTCAGTGGCAAGCCTTAGGTGCACACCGCACCGATACACTAGCGTCCAATTGTGCTACTCCTCATGGCACTATCGTCTCACGGCAGTGTCCTATGCCACGCTGCAGTTGCAGCTCTCTTTGGCGCCCACAGTAACGACGCCGCACACACGGTAGGTCTAGACGGACGCAGTTCCTTCTGCCTTGGGTCCTGCACCTGTGACCTGATATCGTGTGTGCATATATCTGAGACCTGTGATGCTAACAGGCTCAGCCTTTTTGTGTTTACCCTTACTGGCATCTCTGTGATTAAACAGTGATTGCTCTGTGCACCTGGGTGACGTTTAACCCCGTGCGCATTATACCGCCACATAGCACGTCTGCCAATACTCAGCAGCAGTTATAACACCTTCTGCACGGTGGACCCCGAGCGGCGAACACACTTTTTTATTTATTTTTTTTTAGTGCATTCCGCCGTTCCTAACACTATAAATGTCCAATCGCATGTTTGCAATGATATTAGTCGTGGCCGCATTTTCTGTATGTAGTCACCGTCAATGTGATCTGTTGAAATCAATACTGCGCATGCGCCAAAAATATTCAATCGCGCACTGGCACCAGAAGGCTAGAGGCTATTCAAGCGCATATCTGAAAAAGGATTTCTTACCAAGTTGAAATCCATACTGCGCAAGCGCCGATAATGCTCAATCGCGCATGCACAACGACATCACAGCGCTGAAAGAACTCATCCAAAAGCTCTTGTCCGAAATAGAAAAAAAGGGCCGCATTGGAAATGCACAAACAAACCGAACAGTACATGCGATAACCATGACCAGAAAGCACACAATGATGACAATATATATATATACAGTATAAGGTATCAAAGGCCTGACAATCAAAAAAGGAGATATATGGCCGGCATTTCCCCGTGCATGCGTCAAAGAAATCCTATTGTGCGTACACGGCCATAGCGCTAGAAAAACATGAGAAAAAGCCAACTGTATACCCAATATACATAATAGTACATCATAATATAGATGTCAATAGGCAAGGACCAACACAATCAAAAATAACACGTGAAAAAGAAAAATGAATAAATGAAAATAAAATTAAATATGAAAATAAATATAAAAATAAAAATGAATACAAAAATAAAAATAAAATAAGCAGAAAAAATAAATAAAATAATAAATGGAATAAAAAATTATAAAAAGAAAAAAGAGAGAACAAAGAAAAAGAGAAAAAAATGTGAAAAAAGTGTGAAAAATTGAAAACAGTAAAGAAAGTAAAAAAGTGAAAAAAGTTTGAAAAGGAAATACATAATAACATGACATACTATACTGTACATACAAAAAACCTTATTGCCTCAATAGAAAATACATATGTATAGATATCCAATTGTATAGATATCTCATAATTTATCCCATATAGTCATCGCAATATAAAGGAAGCTTGTATTCCCGACACAGATTCCAAATAGAGTAATGATCCCAATGTGTCAAGTCAACAAGGAAACGGAGTGGTAATCCCAAACCAGTAGATGTATGTGCTGCACTCATATACAACCTTACTGGGATGTTGATCCCACTTGGACAAGCCATTTCCAAATATAAATGCAAGGATAGATAGGTATATAAATAAGTTGTCCAACCTGTATAATCAATCCATATATAGAAAAAGGGGGGGGGGTGTAAAAAACACTATGTGCCTGCATGGAGCGTACGATGGAAAGGCTCCATACAAGGTCTCATATGGTACTGTCAAAGAGGCACTCAAGCGAGAAAACCTCAAAGATTTAGAACAAATCTCCAAATGAGACACCAATACAGTACTGTGAATACAAAGAAATACTCAGAAATTTAAAACAACTCTCCAAGAAAGACTCCAATATGGTACTGTGAATCTGAACTTGTAAAATGCAGTACAGTAACTCATGTCACATTTTCAAGGTATGGCCCCAAAAAGATACATGTATCAAAACAAATACAATATCTTAATGAGGGGGCGAGCAGGAATTAAAAAAAAAAAGTTGGAGAATAACAGATACAATCTAGGCCAAGACAGCGAAAAAGATATACATGAAATTAATGACTCTGAAGAACGTGTGAAGGTAATCCCATTTCTAAGCCATCAGGTGCCTTCAAGTCTGAGGAAAAGGGAGGCAGCTTGACATCAGTTGGTATGTGATGGCAGACCCTTGCCAAAATATACGTCCCAAAGAAACCAAAGGCCTGGGAAAAAGGAAAAACAGGCCATAAAATGATAAGTAAACCAAAGGTAAAGCAAATATTAACCATAAAATCCAGAGAAAGACAACTCCTCGTTTAGCCCATTCGGCGACATACTCTTGAGATTAAAAATCCAATAAGATTCCCGACGGAGAAGCTCCTTTGTTATGTCACCACCCCAAATGCTGCCAATGACCTGATCCACCACCATTATATGCATCTTATGATGCCTACTCCCATGATATTCCAAAGATGGTATGCAACTGACGTGATGGGCTTACCCTTTTCTTTGTCACCCCTTGCTTTGCCGATATTCGAAATGTGTTGTTGTATTCTTCTAAGGACTTCTTGACTTGTTTGTCCCACATATATCTTTGGACATTGACAGATAAGAAGGTAAATCACGTTCCTCAATCGGCAGTTGGAATAAAGCTTAGTTGTATTCCTTTCTGGAAAAATCAGGAGAGTGACAACGTCAGTGGCAATCATGTAGGGGTAGATGTTACAACTCCCACATGGGAAAGAACCTATAATGTGGCTACCTGTACCTAATTTGGTGGTCGGTCTTTTAGAATGACTTGATGTTAGATGATCCTTTAGGTTTTTTGCCTTTCTGGCTACCATCCTGGGAGTGTCAGATAAAAAAGGTCTGAGTTTTTGCTTGTTGAGTAAAATACCTCAATACTTGCCCAGAATGTCATAAACATCATGCCACTGGTTGTTATATGTTATAGACTGTTATCAAGCTAGTTGTACATAGACCATCCCGGATTTTAGGCTGTAAGAGAGAGCGCCTGTCACTAGTTAAGGAATGCTGAAAGGCACTTGAAATAACCCTGTGAGGGTATCCCCTCTCAGACAATCGATTGGTTAGATCCCGAGCTCTCTCCCAGAAATTAACATCAGAACTGCAATTCCGCCTTACCCTCAAGAATTCATCCAGTTGGAAGAATGTCTCAAGTGGGGTACCGCAGGGCTCTGTTCTGGGCCCTGTATTGTTCAACATCTTTATCAACGATTTAGATGAAGGAATTGAGGATAAACTGATTAAATTTGCTGATGACACAAAGCTAGGAGGGATAGCTAATACTAGAGAAGAGAGAGAGATGATTGAAAAAGATATAAATAAACTGGAGAAGTGGACAGCAGCTAACAGAATGGTTTTTAACAGGGAAAAATGCAAAGTACTACATCTGGGCAATAAAAATGAAAAAAGCATATACAGAATGGGAGGAATAGGGCTAAGCAACAGCACATGTGAAAAAGACTTGGGTATACTAATTGATCACAGACTGAATATGAGTCAACAGTGTGATGCAGCAGCAAAAAAGGCAAATGCAATTCTAGGATGTATTAACAGAAACATACAGTCTAGATCACGTGAAGTCATTATTTCCCTCTACTCCTCTTTGGTCAGACCTCATCTGGAATATTGTGTCCAGTTTTGGGCACCACATTTTAAAAAAGACATCAACAAACTGGAGCAAGTTCAGAAAAGAGCAACCAGAATGGTGACCGGTCTGCAAACCCTGTCTTATGAGGAAAGGTTGCAGAATTTGGGATTGTTTAGTTTGCAAAAGAGAAGACTGAGAGGAGACTTAATAGCTGTCTACAAATATCTAAAGGGCTGTCACATTGTAGAAGGATCAACTTTATTTGCACAAGGAAAGACTAGAAGCAATGGGATGAAACTGAATGGGAGGAGACACAGATTAGATATTAGAAAAAACTTTTTGACAGTTAGAGTGATCAATGAGTGGAACAAGCTGTCACGAGAAGTGGTGAGCTCTCCTTCAATGGAAGTCTTCAAACAGAGGCTGGACAGACATCTGACTGGGATGATTTAGCGAATCCTGCTTTAAGCAGGGGGTTGGACAAGATGGCCCAGGAGGTCCCTTCCAACTCTACGATTCTATGATTCTAATTGACCTTTTGGGAGGTTCTTGCATGTAGATGTTGGGGATGGAAGCTCGTAAAATGGAGTAAGCTATTAGTGGCAGTTGTCTTGCAGTGGATCTTGGTCTGGATCCGACAACCAACCTTCATGACTTTAAGGTCCAGAAACTCAACAGATGTTGTAGAAAGGGAGGCTGTCAAAGAAATATTCAATGTGTTATTATTCAACTCCGCAATAAATGCTCTACACTCAGATTCAGAGCCCATCCAGAGAATCAGGAGGTCGTCTATGTAACGAAACCATCGGAACACATTGGCTTGAAAAGCATGCAATGGGCGCACCCATGTCTCCTCCCACCAACCCATGAAGAGTTTGGCATAGGAGGGTGCACAGCAAGCACCCATTGCAATACCAGAAATCTGTTAAAAACTCTGTCAAAAACAAAATAACTGTTAGAGGTAACAAAAGACAGAAGATCCAAAATGAATGATTAATGTCTGCGTTCACCTGAAATATGTTGATCCAAAAAGGAGACCACTTCAATACCCAATGTGTGACTTATGCAAGTATACAATGATTCAACATCCATCATGACAAGGATGGCATGCAGTGGAACAATAATGTCCTGTAACTGGCAGATAAGAAGAGAAGTATCTTGAGTATATGAACTTAGACGAATGACAAAAGGTTGCAAAAAATAATCTAAATAAATACTTGGTCTTTCAAAAAGGCTACCGATGCCAGCCACTATGGGTCTACCTGGTGGCTCCTGGACAGACTTGTGAATTTTTGGAATCAAATACAGAGTCAGAACAACCGGAAATGGCGTAGTGAAGAAATTAAGCTCTTTTTTGTTCAACATATTATTGCATTTCGCCGAAATGAGTAAACGATCCAGTTTTTTCTTAAAGACATTCATTGGATCAGAGGGCAATACCTGGTAACAATTAACACTGTTTAACTGTCGCTGTGCTTCCTTAGTATATGGGTCACGCTCCCAGGGCCATGGGGTACTCGGTACCGGGCCGGTATCAGCAGTATGTGTCACAGCAGCTGTGACCCGGACCGTGGCCCTGGGCGCCCAAGTAATAGGAAGATGTGAATGGCGGAATGTAGTTAGATGAATAGTCTGTTATGCCACCTGTGGTGTTCGGCAAGGGAGGTGTTAAGCCAACGCTGCAGACAGATCCTCCGGGACAGATGGCGTGGTGCAGCAATGATGTTATAGCCCTCCATAGGAAGGGCTGTTGTCCCAGGGCAGTGTAGATGTGAAGACACATAGATGGTGTAGTGTTTGGCGCAGGGGATGTAGCAATGCCAGGCAGATGAATGCAGGAAGGAATGGAGTACACCAGGGCATGTAGTTCCAAAGCTTTACTCAGTCAGTAGTGCCCGCTTCTGTGCCGTGTCCTCCGGGTCAGGGACTCAGTCAACCTCCAGGCAAGATGGAATGCTCCCTTCCAACACTCCTCCAACTTATGCGCCTTTAAGGCCTCTTTCAAACATCAGGTTTTCGCCGTCAGGCGCGATCCGGCGCTTTTGATAAAAACCGGATCCGGCGAAATGCAAAGCCAGATCCGGTTTCCCCCCCCATTGACTTGCATTAGAGCTGGATCGAGCCGGATGGCCATGCGTTTCATCCGATTTTCGCCGGATCCGGCAATGTGACGCGATCCGGCGTCTGGAAAAAACGGCTACTGTAACGTTTTTTGTCTCCGGCGAAAAAGCCGGACACGCCGGATCCGGCGTGTCCGGCTTTTTCATACAATGAAAGCCTATGAGCGCCGCAATGCGCCTGATCCGGCGACAGCCGGATCCGGTTTTTTTGGTCTGAGCATGCTCAGTAGCTCTGCCCACAAGACATATATAAAAGCAAGACAGTGTGACCCTCAGCCACACCCAACATGCCACCCAAGCCAAGAACCAGGAGCAGGAGAAGGCAGCAGACATCTGCAGCAGCAGCACCATCAGCACCACCCCAAATGGAGCAGCATGCTGAACAACGGGAGGGGAGTCCAGCAGCAGATGAGAGACGGTAATTATCAAATCCCCCATTCCTCCAAACTAGGGCTATGGAATATCAAGATATTCATTGGCCCTTTGTTTCTCTTTATTCAACAGCCGCCCAATAGATGCAGCAGCAGCAGCAGCAATGGCAGCAGCAGGAACACCACCCACAGCCATGGAGTCTGGCCATGAGGAAGACAGCACATCTTCTTCTGGGAGCCCTCCCTCGCATCGTCAGCGTTTGACGGTAAGTTTTTATTTCCAAAATCCATCATCTCTGGAATATATGTCTATTCATTGCCTTTTATTTCAAAACAGGAATCACAAGATGAAGAGGAGCTCCCAGAAGAAGGAAGGGGTGGACAGACACTTGGAGTGGGCTCACAATTGGTAAGTTTTTTGCATCAAACGCAGAAACACACCATCACACTACACACAACACATAGAAAACAATGTTCTGCAGACCACACACAGCAAACAAATGCCTACATCCAAAGACATAACATTTTTTGTTTTCTTCTCTAGTCTTCCCAATCTGGTGCTCGGCCAAGAGGTCCTCGCAGTGCCTCCCGGGGTCGTCGGCGACAGCAACGCGGCGGTCACCAGCGTGTAAGTATAAATATTTTTGCTTTGTTTTTTTTGCACTTTTTATTTCATTTCTTTTGTGGAGTCTAATTATGTTATTTTTGTCTTTTTCTTTAACAGCCTTCACAGCGTGCTCCCGACTCTGACGGTGAGGATGGAGGGATTGATGTGGACCGCCTCATCGATCTCGTCAGAGAAAGGGAGCCGCTCTGGAATATGGCTGACCGCCGCCACGCTGACCTTATCGTTACCCGACGACTCTGGGAGGAAATCTGTTCACTCCTTGTGGACCGCTGGGAGGACCTCGAAGCTCGGACCCAGATTAAAGAGCGTAAGTATATACAGTACCGGTTGCTTGATTTAAACCAGTGTTTCCCGAACTCCAGTCCTCGTGGTCCCCACGGATCATGTGTTCAGGATTTCTATTTACTTTGGAAATCCTGAAACCATGACCCCTGGGGACCATGAGGACTGGAGTTTGGGAAACACTGATGTTGTATACTAACCACTTTGTCCTTTCTCGTTTCAGGGGAGAGAATTGTGAAGCGGTGGCGGTCTGTGAGGGATCGTTTCAAGAAGGAGTTCAATAAAGAGATGCGGGCCCCGAGTGGATCTGGAGGACGCAGGAGCAAGTACAAGTACGCACAAGCCCTGTCGTTCCTCCGGGAGACAATGCTCACCAGAAGGTAAATATTACACACCACATGTGACAAAAAAATGTTTAGATGTAACTTTTTTTTTTTCAGCCAGGGCCATACCATGTTTAATTGTTTTTTTTTCTCTTTATTCCACAGCACGGTGAGCAGCACTCGGGAGCCTGCACGATTGGACCCTTCTGAGGCGATCCCTGAGGAGACCGTCACCGAGGGACACTTCGACCGCCCAGGTACATCTGCACCTTCCCAGCCTTCCCACACATTCGACCCATCTGTCCCATCCACCAGCACAGGAGCATCGTGGCCGCCTACATTACATGAAGCTGCTGGTGAGGAGATCGCTTTCCCTTTACCCCACCCTTCTGCCCCTGCCACCTCTAGTACACCTGCGGGTACTGGGCGGCAGCGGCAGAGGGGTCAGGAAAAGACTTATGCGCCAGAGTTCTTGCATCTGAATGCATCTTTCCAGAACTGTCTAAAAGTCTTGTCAGAGCAAATCTCCGCAGGCTTTCAGCAGATCAACTCTAGCATTCTGGAGGTGAAGACACTTCTGCAAACCATGCATTCAGAAGCAAGATCTTCGCCAAACCACACCTTTTTCAGGTCTGTTGTGGAGCGCATGGCAACACTATCTCCTACCCAGCAGATGCATGTAATGCATTCGTGCCACGGTGCTCTACAGCAGGTTACCTCCCAACCTCCACCTCCCACCACTGTAGTTCCTCCACCTGCACCCCCTCCAGCCACTTTCCATTCTCCCCCTCCTATTACATCTGCACCCCCTCCAGCCACTTTCCATCCTCCCCCTCCTATTACATCTGCACCCCCTCCAGCCACTTTCCATCCTCCCCCTCCTATTACATACCAGCAACCTCCCCAGTACCAGCAACCTCCCCAGTACCAGCAACCTCCCCAGTACCAGACATCTCCCCACTTCCAGCAACCTGCCCCGTACCAAACTCCTTCCCCGTACCAAACTCCTTCCCCGTACCAAACTCCTTCCCCGTACCAAACTCCTTCCCCATACAACTTTCCATCAACATCATCTGCTCCTACAGTCCCTGCCCAACCCTCCACTCCACCGCCCACCACCTCTTCTGCCTCCCACATGTCCACCCATTCTGTAGCTTTTTCCACACCATCACCTCTAACTGTTCCTTCCCCACCACGATCCCAGTCCTCTCTCCACACTCCCAGTGTCGAAGTGTCCCGCAGCCCCTCCAGCAGTATTTCCACCCCACACTACACAGATTTGTAATGTGTGTTTTGTAATAAAAATGCCCAGTTTTTTTTCAAACCTTTATTAAAAAAGTTTTTTTAACTTTAAAAACAGTTTACAAAAAAAAAATATTTTAACTAAAAGTTAAATTATTGTTTACACTGGTTGTCTGTCATTTCTTTCTGCGGCGAAATATGTTTAAAAAAAAGGTTAAATACAGGGTATTTAAAAGGTAAAAAGGTATTCAAAACCAGGTATATAACTGTGGGTACATTTTAGCTTTTTGCCACAGTTGTGTTCCTGGTTGTGTTTGAAGCAAAGTATTTCACCTAAAAAGTTGTGTTTATTGTTGGTGATTTCCTAACAATGTACACAACTTTTGTTAAAAGGTGAAATACTTTGCATAAAACACAACCAGGTACACACCTGTGGCCTAAAGCTAAAAATAGAGACCATGACAAGATAGCCAACTTTGGTTGGCAAAGGTATATACTGTTGGTACAGAAGGTACACAAGTTTGGTTGGGCACAAATCTTTCACACTCTGTCATCCTGCCAGTGTACTCTGCCTTGAGGTGACATAAAGTATAGTGCAAAATTGTTCCTCATTACTGAAACCGACACAGAACTTCTAGTGGTAATGTCATGGTAATCTTGCAAGGTGGTTTCTTCAGAGGTGTCCTCAATGGAAATGGGTTCCTTGCAGATAACAAAATTGTGGAGTACCACGCAAGCTTTGATCACCTCGTCAACAGTTTCTGTCTTGAGGTTGATCGCAGTCAATAGGACCCGCCATTTGGCTGTCAGAATACCAAAGGTACAATCAACCATTCTTCTTGCTCTTGTGAGGCGGTAATTAAAAATGCGTTTTGGTCTTGTCAATCCTCTGCTAGAGTACGGTTTCAAAAGGTGTTCTGACAGCTGGAAGGCTTCATCCCCTACACAGACAAATGGCATAGGTGGACCAGATGTTTGCGGCAGCGGTCTAGGTGGTGGGAACTGGAAGGTGTTTCCATACAGTTTACGCCCCATGGCAGACAGTTTGAAAACTTGAGAGTCATTGGAGCGGCCATAGGCCCCAATATCAACAGCAATAAATTTGTATTCCGCGTCAGCGATGGCCATGAGGACAATTGAAAAATATTTCTTGTAATTGAAATATTCCGATCCCGATCCGGCTGGCTTTACAATGCGGATATGTTTCCCGTCCACAGCGCCCAAGCAGTTGGGAAACTGACATATCTGTTGAAACTTGTCAGCAATTTCAATCCACCTCTCTGTTGTGGGCTCTGGTAAAAACTCTTCAGCTAAGGAGTCCCACAGTGCATGGCATGTGTACTTCACTATTCCAGATATGGTGGAAATCCCGAGTCTGTACTGGAAATGCAGTGACGAAAGGGATTCTCCAGTTGCAAGAAATCTGTGTGGAATTAAAAAACAATAAATTAGTTTTAAATCACAGCATTACATACCAAAACTCAGCTATAACACTTGGAGATACAAACTACCACCAACAAGATTGCAGTGAAAGTGTGCTCTGATGCGAGCATATCCAATAAATGTGGCTTACCTTAAAGTCACCATCAGACGCTCTGCGGGTGAAACAGAGAAGCGGCAATAGGTGTCCGCTTTTCTTATGAGGTGTGCAATGCGCTCCACCAAGTAATCAAAATTCTCCATTTTCATCCGAACATATCCAAAAAATTTATCCGGGTTTCGGCGAAGGTCCATGCAGAGTGTAGAATAGACCCCACACGTCATTCTCTTGGCTGTGATGGGGTGGATCCACAAACGTCGTCTACGATGCCTGATGCGCTGCTGTCTCGCTCTCTCCTTCTCCAGAACAATCACCCTCAAACGATTCGCCTCCGCTATAAAATCCGCCAAATTCTTCAAAATATTTCCAATCACAACATCCATCTTCGCCAGTAACTTGCTCTTCTCTCCAACCTGCACTTTCTCCTCTCCAACCTGTCAAAGAAGGGCTGTATGAACACGCTATATATAGTTTTCCAGTAGCCAATCCCGTTCGGAAGGCCACAAGGGTCAATTTTAAAAACCGGATCCGGCGTAATCCGTCGAAAAACGGATAGAAAAACGGATGAACCGGATGAGACGGATCCGGTTTTTTCTGTCAAGAACAAGACGGATCCGGCAGAAAAACGGATCCGGCACATCAGGTTTTACAAAACATTTGCCGGATCCGGCGTTCCGGCACGACGCCGGATCGTGCCTGATGCCGAAAACCTGATGTGTGAAAGTAGCCTAAGTGTGAAGATCTCCTAGTACTGAGTTACACTGAAGTTCCTCCTGACTGATGTTCCCAAGAACTCTACTTGTATGGCAGACAGCTGTAGCCTGCTTTGGGGACACTCTACTCCTGAGTCCCGGCACTCTATCCATGTTGCTGTTGTGCCCCAAGTCTTAGATGGGAGTAGTGCATTTTGGTCGCCCCTCACACCCAGGGCAGCAGGGTACTCGGTACCGGGCCGGTGTCAAGGGGGAATGTGTGTCACAGCAGCGGTGACCCGGTCCGTGGCCCTGGGTGCTCAATCTCAATGGCGGTGATGTTAATGGTGTATGTTGTGAGTTCATTTTCCCCTCCGTCACTGAGGCCTGGTGAACTCCCTATTCTAGTGAAGGAAGGTAGTGAGCCTGATTATCAGGCACCTGGGACTAATGAAGACGATTGGCTGAGTGGAGTCACTGACTGGATTTAAGTCAGCCTACGCCCTTTCTGCCCTGCAGGTGATTTCTCTGTGGACTCTTGGACACCAGTCTGATTCCTGCTCTCCTAAAGCTAAGTTTGCTGTTTTGCCTTTTTGCATCTAAGATTTGTTTTTGTTTTTCTTGCTTTTTGGATTCTGCCACTCCCTGCTGGAGTGTGCAGTGTTCCTTGAGCTCTGTTTTCTGAAAGTACCTGAGTGCTGATTTAGTTTTTGAAGCTTAGTTGCTTCAGGGCCATTTTTATATCAGCTTGTTGGCTTTTGTCTCTGATAGGGTTTTGGCAGATTGCAGACAGCAGCCTTCCTATCCGTTCCTATCTAGGTAGTTTTTGGGCCCCATCTTTGCTCAGCCTGTCTTTCTGTCTGTGTAAGTGTTTTCATCTTGCTTCACCGTCATTATATGTGGGGGGCTGCCTATTGCTTTGGGGTCTGCTCTGGGGCAGTTAGATTTCCCCTTTCCTTCTTTAGGTCTATGTATCTCTCCGGCTGTGATCGAGGGGTCTAGGTCATCGTAGGAACCCCCCACGGCTACTGCTAGTTGTGTTGATAGGTTCAGGGGTCTGCAATCTGATAGTTGCCAACTTCTCTGGTTTTCAGGACTTAGCTAGCATTTCTGTTTTTGCCTCCTACGGTGACTCAATCATAACAGGTGTAATAGTTTATTTGGATAGTTCGTGACGCCACCCGTGGTATTTGGCAAGTAAGATGTTGAGCCAACGCTGCGTTCAGATCCACTGGGACTGATGGTGTGGTGCAGCAAAGATGGTGTAGCTCCCCACAGGTGGAGCTGTAGTCCCAGGGCAGTGTAGGTGCAATGGAAGAGGAGAGGCGCAGAATGGTATAGATGTTGTTACCCAGATGTGGCGGTGCTGGAATAACTGGAGGACACCAGAGTATGCGGTTCCAAAGCTTTACTCACTGTTTGTAGTTCACACAACTGCCTGCCTCCGCACTGTGTTCTTCGGGTCAGGGCCCCAGCCAACCTCCAGGCAGGATAGGATTCTCCCCTCCACACTCCACCAATACGTACCTTACTGAACGACTCCTCCAATGCGCCTTTAGGTGCGAAGCACTCCAGTACTTAGTTACCCTGGAATGCCTCTCTCTAGGTGTTCCTAGTCTCTACTTGTATGACAGACAGCTGTAGCCTGCTTCGGGGACTCCTCTCTGCGTCCCGGCTCACTATTCAGTTGCTGTTGTGTCCCAAGTCTATGATGGGAGCAAGGCGTTAGTGGCTCCCTACTCCTCTGGTGTCTGTTGCCGGACATAAAGATCCAATCAACCTCGGGGACCGGGCCCCGGCCTTTGCGCTCTGGAATGGAAGGGTTCTCTCTCTTTCTCAACCTGCTTCCCACCGTCCTTCTATTCTCCTTCGTTCCAATCTGTTCTATCTCTCTTATGGAATCTGTAGTCTCCAGTCTACCTCTCTTTCTGTTCCTTTCCTGTGCCAGCTGGCTCAGGTCACTGAGGCAACTGTAGCACTCCTTCCTCCATCCCTCTTCCAGGGATCCTCACTCCTGTCTGAGTGACCTCCTTCTCTGTGACTCACCCCAGGCTGACCTTCTGTCAGACTGATCTCAAATCCTACACCTTCCCTCTCTTTTATAGCTAACTCCACCCGCCTCCCCAGCACCTCTCGTGTTATGAAGCCAGGGAACACATAAGGCACCCTATGACCTTTCCAGCATAAAGCATGGATGGGTCCCTGCTGAACTATCCTGTGTGTGGGGTGGGGTGCAGGTGTTGGAATGCAGAAGAGAGTTCCCAGCCTACCTGGATGGTGGGGTACAACACCATAGGAGAAGGTGCAGTACCTCTGTGGCGACTGAAGCCTCAGGGGCGCCACATACCTCCCCGTTAAGCACAGCACGTCCGCGGGCTGCAAGACAACAAAAGTACAATACAAGAACACACAAAAATTTTAAATGCTGTTTAACAATACTTATCTAATCTTCCTAATGTAGGAGGCACATTTCTTAAACGTTACAAACAGGCTAACTTCCTATCTTAGTATCAAAAATTTTCTTTAAGTGCAATTCCTAGTTCAAAGTGCAATTATTCTTTCTCTCTAGTGCACATTTATTAATCTACTTTCACTGTCTCTTCTAGACGCAAGACACTGACCACAAATACCTGGTCTGTCACCTGTCTACTTTCAATTTCTTTATTCTTTATTCAATTCT
Source organism: Dendrobates tinctorius (assembly GCF_039654945.1). Taxonomy (NCBI): domain Eukaryota; kingdom Metazoa; phylum Chordata; class Amphibia; order Anura; family Dendrobatidae; genus Dendrobates; species Dendrobates tinctorius. Next base: position 12,696,411 of record NW_027361698.1, on the reverse strand, counting down.
CACATTCTATCTCAAAACTTTTCTAATTTTCTGTATCAAACATGCTATAAAAGACATTTACTTTTCATAAAACACAACATTATCAAATACGTCATCATAAAACATTCAAAGATTCTTGCAAAGTGCTGAACACTGCTCCCAGTCGGGATTTCTTGCAGTGTCCCTTGATGTAGACATCATTCTTCGAAAAGTGTCCATTCAAAAACATCATCTTCGCAAAGTGTCTTTGTGTAACCATTATCTTCACAAAAGGGGTCCTATATGTAAAACCAAGAAAGGGCACCTAAAGAGGTGCAACTATTTACAATAAAAGTTTTTGGACCAATCAGCATCTATGATCTCTACAGTTCCATTTCAAAAACAACGCTGCCAATCAAAAACTGGGGAACATGATGAACAAAAAAGTCAAAGGCTCAACTGGTGCAAACAAAACCCTCCTGGGTAATGAAATTTGGAAAATTATTTTTCTTCTACTGGTGATCCCCTCCTGGGGTTCTGGAAGCTGAACTGGAACTGTTCTCAGAGGTGGTATCTTCGTGATTCTGGCTTACTGTTAAAGGGTCTTGACGCTGTAGCAAATGGAACCCATGATGTATCTCAATTTCCGTCAACTGTTCTATCTCAATAGGTGGTTCCTTTGTTCTGGTATGAGGTCTAGCTCCTAAGGCTTCCGCAGATTGTCGGCTCTGACAAGCCACTGCCTGGGGACTTAGCAGTGAAGGAATCTCGAGATCACAGTCCCAAAACGATCCATACTCCCCTCTGGCCTGTAGATGTTGGATCGGGCATGCCGGCTCTAGCCGTACCCCTAGCAGCATGGTCCTCCTCCTCTCCATCAACCCATTAGGAAGGCCGGCGTATATACCTGGGAGTTCCCGGCGGCGCAGTCTCTGCTCTGGTGCAGGTGTGGGGGTAGCGGGCGCTGCCCGGTGAGATATCGGGGATGGCGGTGGAGCCAATAGCAGCAATAGCAGCTCCGGTTCTGCGGGGGCTGCTGGCGGGACCTGCGCAGCCGCGCCAGGTCCGAGCAGGGGCTCCTCGTCCTCCACTTCAGCTCCCTGGGCTGTGTACAACTCCTCCGGTATCAGCGGCAAAGAAGGGACAGAGTACGCTGCTGGTGGCATGGCAGCAGCTCCAAGCTCCGTGGGGGCTGCCAGGAAAGATCCGGTGCAGCAGCGGCGGGTACCGGTGTTGCGAGTACCGCAAGTGTAAGCCCCGCCGGGGCGCGCTGACATCTCAGCCTCTCCAGCGCTTCTCTTCTTAGCTGCAGACGAGTAGTCAGTTCTGTGATCTCATCCTGTACCTGCTGGCAACTCATACCAGTTTCAGGGTTGGAGCCGTCAGCCATGGCGCTGGGGGTTTGCACTTCCCTGTGCTCCGCAGGCCTCCTTCCCTCACTCTCCAAAATGACGTTCTGGCGTTCTTCTTCTTGCTCCACCCTTCTGCTCGCCACTTGCTTCCTCTGCCCCTCCTTCCGTGTCGGCGTCTTCTTCCAGCGCCTCCATACCAAGCCAGTATACAAACCCCTCGGGGGGTGGGCCATGCATCTGTCACATAGTAATTCAGGCAGGGAAGGCCAAAGACTCTTCGCGGTCTTTTCTTAGGACCTTCAATCTCTTCACGCCCTTCTTCTCCGTGCCAGCGGCAATTTCTAATGTCCACTTTACAGTCTATTAAATTTGGTCTTTTGCACATTTTCAAAAGTTGTAAATCCAAGGCACACAGAACCCGATGGTATCGGGTCTCGTCATCCTGTTTGTGACGCCAAAATTGGGTCGCCCCTCACACCCAGGGCAGCGGGGTACTCGGTACCGTGCCGGTGTCAAGGGGGAATGTGTGTCACAGCAGCGGTGACCCGGTCCGTGGCCCTGTGTGCCCAATATCAATGGCGGTGATGTTAATGGTGTAATAGTTTATTTGGATAGTTTGTGACGCCACCCGTGGTGTTTGGCAAGTAAGATGTTGAGCCAACGCTGCGTGCAGATCCACTGGGACTGATGGTGTGGTGCAGCAAAGATGGTGTAGCCCCCCAAAGGTGGAGCTGTAGTCTCAGGGCAGTGTAGGTGCAATGGACGAGGAGAGGCGCAGAATGGTATGAATGTTGTTACCCAGATGTGGCGGTGCTGGAAAAACTGGAGGACACCAGAGTATGCGGTTCCAAAGCTTTACTCACTGTTTGCAGTTCACACAACTGCCTGCCTCCGCACTGTGTTTTTCGGGTCAGGGCCCCAGCCAACCTCCAGGCAGGATAGGATTCTCCCCTCCACACTCCACCAATACGTACCTTACTGAACGACTCTTACAATGCGCCTTTAGGTGCGAAGCACTCCAGTACTTAGTTACCCTGGAATGCCTCTCTCTAGGTGTTCCTAGTCTCTACTTGTATGACAGACAGCTGTAGCCTGCTTCGGGGACTCCTCTCTGTGTTCCGGCTCACTATTCAGTTGCTGTTGTGTCCCAAGTCTATGATGGGAGCAAGGCGTTAGTGGCTCCCTACTCCTCCGGTGTCTGTTGCCAGACATAAAGATCCAATCAACCTCGGGGACCGGGCCCCGACCTTTGCGCTCTGGACTGGAAGGGTTCTCTCTCTTTCTCAACCTGCTTCCCACCGTCCTTCTATTCTCCTTCGTTCCGATCTGTTCTATCTCTCTTATGGAATCTGTAGTCTCCAGTCTACGTCTCTTTCTGTTCCTTTCCCGTGCCAGCTGGCTCAGGTCACTGAGGCAACTGCAGCACTCCTTCCTCCATCCCTCTTCCAGGGATCCTCACTCCTGTCTGAGTGACCTCCTACTCTGGGACTCACCCCAGGCTGACCTTCTGTCAGACTGATCTCAAATCCTACACCTTCCCTCTCTTTTATAGCTAACTCCACCCGCCTCCCCAGCACCTCTCGTGTTACGAAGCCAGGGACCACAAAAAGCACCCTATGACCTTTCCAGCAGAAAGCATGGATGGGTCCCTGCTGAACTATCCTGTGTGTGGGGTGCAGGTGTTGGAATGCGGAAGGGAGTTCCCAGCCTACCTGGATGATGGGGTACCACACCTTAGGAGAAGGTGCAGTACCTCTGTGGCGACTGAAGCCTCAGGGGCGCCACACATTTACAGCCCACTACTCCACCGGTGTCTGCTGCAGAATCATTAGTGTCCATACAACCTCGGGGACCGGGCCCCGGCCTTGCGCTTAGAACTTCTAGGCAGGGTTCTTCCTCTAACCCACGTCCTCTGTGTTCCCTTTTTCTCCTACATTCCGTACTTGTCTTTCCCTTCTATGGAAGCTCAGGCTTCGGTTCAATGTCCTTCTTCTTTCCTTTCCCGTGCCAGCTGGCTCAGATCACTGAGGCAGCTGCAGCACTCTTCCTCCATCCCTCTTCCAGGGATCCCCACTCCTCTCTGAGTGGCTTCCTCTCTCTCAGACTCCCCGTCTGACTGAACCTAACTGAACCTCAATCCTGGAACCGTCCGGCTCTTTTATATGTATTCTCAGCTCCACCCACCTCCCAGCACGTTTAGTGTTCCAAGCAGGGAACCACCAAAGGTGCTCTGCTTCTCTCTAAGCAAGGAGCCGCAATGTGGTTTTGCTGAACTATTCTATTGTGTGTGGTGCGAGTGTTGGAGCGTGGTCAGGAGCCTCCAACTTACCTGGATGGTGGGGTACCTCTGTGGCGACTGAGCCTCAGGGGAGCCACATATATATATCAATAGGCCATAAAACAATGTTACCACCTTTATCAGCCTCCTTGATGGTAAAAGATGGATCATTTGTCAATTTAGACAAAACCTGTCTTTCTCTTGATTCAAGGTTTTCACCTTGATGGTCCTTAAGTTTCAATTTAGCAATATCTTGACACCATCTCATAGAAAATTTGAATTGTAGGAAAGAGCATCAACTGTTTAACTGCTAATCTGTTGAGATATGTCGATATGCATTTACAAAAATGCATGACACTATTACCAGCATATCTGAAAGACACTGCCCATACAATACAAATCCTTGAACCGATGCAGTGGAACCATAATTTCATTTTTCGTCACCTGGATATTAAATCCTTTATACGCTGCCAAACAGCAAAATATTTTCTCCACAGCCTAGGGCTGTATAATGAAAACCAAGTACAGTTCATTGTGGAAAGTATTGAATTCATTTTAAAGCATAACTTCTTCATATAAGAACGGCAGTACCAGAAGTGTATCTAGGTTTTCTGGCACCCGGGGCAAGAATTCCATTTGGCGCCCCCTCCCCAAGCACATAGGCAATTTGCACACTTTATTCATTTATTATGCTTTGCTTATTTAATGTCATCTTATTCTGCGATTTGAACACTTCTGGCCACATTACAACTAGACTTCTCTGGCCTTGCTCAATTCATTTTCAAATAACTAAGGCTATGCATGTGACCACATGTATGTAAATCACCGGCACAAAAGAATCCTGACAGTGTCCAGTGAGCAGTGTGAGAATTCAAAAGTTTGCATTCACATAGAATGACTGCAGACTCATCATAAACCTGGAAAACCCCTTTAATGTTCCTAACATAAATAAAAATATAGACACGGCACTCAGATTTTTGCGAGAAGAAGGTGCCCAAGTCTGGTATCCAACCAAAAATATAGAATTTTCAAACAACTTGGCACTCAATCCGTAAGGAGATTTAAACAGATCCTTTATTTTATGTGCATCCAAAAAACAAAAACGTGAACGTTTTTGGTCCCACAATGGACCATCATCAGAATTCAGTTTTCATAGATGGTTTCTAAAGTAGAGACATTCGTTCCCTTGGTTGAGCGAGATGTGGATCACTTCTTCCGTAATGTTAATTCTGGTAAATTTCATTATCAGGCCAATTTAACTCGAGCCGAGAGATTATCCCTTGATCAATTAGTTGCGGATTAGACTCTTATTATAAAACCTGCAGAAAAGGGTGGCACCACTGTTGTTATGGACAGGGCAGATTACTGGGAGGAGGCCTTGAGACAGCTCAGTAATTCCGAAGTCTATAAGACCATATCTCACAATCCTCTCAATCATCTAGCCTCCAAAATCAAAACGGTCCTTCCTTGACTTCCACTTTAAGGCTGGCACTATTGACAAAAAATTGAAAGAGTTTCTCACTAAAGCAGACCCCATCACACCTGTCTTTTATATCTTGCCCAAGATACACAAAAGGTTATGTGGCACCCCTGAGGCTCAGTCGCCACAGAGGTACTGCACCTCCTCCTGAGGTGTGGTGCCCCACCATCCAGGTAAGGTGGAAACACCTGACCACACTCCAACACCTGCACCCCACACCACAAAGTAGTGTAGCAAAGCACCTTCGGTGGCTCCCTGCTTGGAGTATAGCAAAGCACCCCTTGGTGGCTCCCTGCTTGGAACACGAAATGTGCTGGGAGGTGGGTGGAGTTTAGTTCGCATCAAAAGAGCGGGAAGAGTTGAGTCAGTCAGTCTTTCATTCAGTCATTGAGTGAGGATGTAGAAGGACAGAGTGTGAGACAGAGAAGATCCCCGGGAGAGGGATGGAAGAAGGAAGTGCTGCAGCAGGCCACAGTGATCTGGGTCTGCTGGCACAGGAAAGAGACAGAGAAAGGAAGCTTGATTCTCCACTGGGAAGAAGGATTAGCACGGAACGTGAGGAGAATAAGAGAACAAGGACCAGGGTTAGATGAGAACCCTTTTCAAGTTTTAAGCGCAAGGCCGGGGTCCGGTCCCCGAAGTTGTACGGATACTAATGGTCCTGCAGCAGACACCGGAGGAATAGAAGTAGTGATCGCTTTATTCCCACGCAAGACTTGGGAGCACAACAGCAACATAATAGTGAGCCGGGACTTAATAGCAAGGAGTCCCTGAAGTAGGCTACAGCTGTCTGCCGTACAAGTAGAGTTCATAAGAACATCTGACAGGAGGAACTCCAGTGTAACTCAGTACTAGGAGTACTTCACTCAAAGGCGCTATAAGAGGAGACGTTCAAAAAAAGCACATATGTTGGCGGAGTGTTGGAAAAAAGTATTCCATCTGGCCTGGAGGTTGACTGAGTCCCTAACCCGGAGGACATGGCACGGAAGCGGGCACCTGTTTGTACAACAGACTGTGAGTAAAGCTTTGGAGCTACATGCCCTGGTGTCCTTCACTTATTCATGCGCCAACCTGCCCAGCACTGCTACATTCCTCGCGCTTGACACAACACCATCTAAGTGTCACTTCACCTACACTGCCCTGGGACTACAGCCCTGCCTGTGGAGGGCTATAACATCACTGCTGCACCACACCATCTGTCCCAGAAGATCTTTCTGCAGCGTCGACTTACATCTCTATTGCCGAATACCACAGGTGGCGTCACGAATCACTTATAAACTTTCACTACCATAAGCACACTGAGACATTCCCCTTTTACAATGGGTGCCCAGGGCCACGGGCTGGGTCCCAGCTGCCGTGACATCTCCCATTGAAGCTCATCGGGCCCGGTACCGAGTACCCCACAGCCCGGGTGTGAAGGCGTCCCAGTTACACAAACCATAAAGGAGACCAATAGTGTCCCTTATGGACTCTATCCTATCACCACTATATTGTTCTAGAGAAGATTCTCACACCATCAGTGAAAAAAAATAGATCTTTCCTTTTAGACACTAATGAATTCATTGAACTCATTAGATCACTGGGCCAGATTTCACCCTTTGCCTTACTAGCCACTTGGGATGTACAGAGTCTCTACACGTCCATCACCCATGAAAAAGGTATGCTAGCAACTGACAGGCTCTTACAACAAGCAGGCGTTGATAGCTAAATTAGGCATTTCTGTGCAGATTTGTTGGAGTTAGTCCTCAAAGACAACTGCTTCATGTTTGAGGACATGTGGTACATCCAACAACAGGGCACCGTGATGGGCACTAATGTGGCACCCCCTTTGCTTTTGCCTACATGGCAATTTTCGAGGAAGATTTAATTTGTAACCACCCTCTCTTCCTTCAATATGCAATTACGTGGCGAAGATGCATAGATGACATCTTCTGCCTCTGGAATGGACCCATAGAAACATTACTTCTGTTCGATGAACATATCAACAGTATCTGGCCTGAGGTAAAATTTACCTTACAACATAGTTCCGTTCAAATTAATTTCCTTCACGCATTGATTTGTAAGGACCCACACGGGACTCTCAGTATTGACCTCTTTACCAAGCCCACCGATAGAAACAGCTTATTGCATTTCGATAGCTGCCACCCACCAGCTACAAAATGTTCTATCCCCAAATTTCAATTTAACAGGGTAGATATAATAGTGTCGGACAACATTACCAATACTTTGAGGATGTCAGAAATGGAGAATAAATTTCTCGATAGGGTTTATCCGAAGGCAATTCTATCCACAGCAAAACAAAATGGCACATCAACTACCACCAAACGCATTCCATTTGTCAGCACATATCATCCCTTTTCACAACAAGCACAATACTCCATCAGACGCCATTGGAACCTACTGACCAAGAGTTATCCCAACATTCCAGAATTTCAAGTTCCCTATCTCCCCTGTTTTCGCCGTGCTAAGAACATAAAGGACAGACTAGTTAAAGCTGATTTAGGATCCAGATTAAGATTACCCAAACAGACATTTCTGCAGACACCGAGGCAGGGTACCTTCCTTTGCCTCGGTTGTCTCCAATTTAACAATGTACAAAAAGGCCCGAAGTTATTTTATCCTCATACAGGTAAGGGGATACCCATTCATGGTTTCTATACATGTAAATCCTCCTATGTGATATATGTGATATACGTCATCAAATGCCCCTGTGTTCTAGCATATTTGGGCGAAACCACTCAACCCATTAGAGACAGAATTTCACATCACAAGTCCAACATCAGGTGTAAAAAAAATTCATCTCCCCTTACCTTATCACTTCCATGACAAAAATCATAACATTTCACAGTTCAGATTCCAGGTCCTTGAACAGGTTGAGGTCAACAGTAGAGGCTTGAATAGGGTTAAAAAAATGTAAAAAAGGGAAGCGTACTGGATATTCACCCTACAAACGTTGGAACCAAGGGGCCTTAACAGGGATTATTATGTTGCTGCCTTCTTGTGAGAATTATATGCCAGTTCAATATAGTATACAATGCTGTTTTTTCAAGGTTGTTCACTAACCTTCTTGTCTCTTGTTCCTTAGAACCGCTAATGCCACCACTTCACCTCACACTGGGCACTTCTGGCTCATTTTATGGTATAAGTATGCACTAACTACATTGTCTCTTTTAACCTAAATGGGTCAATCTCGACAATCTAGTAGTCAATATCTTGTATCGACATATTTTCTTTCCCATTAGTTTATTAATATCATTCCCCCTTCCCCCCCCCCCTTTTTGAATGGTAATTGGCACAGCCATACATGAGTATCCTTGGCCATTTTCTATATATACTGTTAATTACAGTGGGGAAAAAAAGTATTTAGTCAGTCAGCAATAGTGCAAGTTCCACCACTTAAAAAGATGAGAGGCGTCTGTAATTTACATCATAGGTAGACCTCAACTATGGGAGACAAACTGAGAAAAAAAAATCCAGAAAATCACATTGTCTGTTTTTTTTTCATTTTATTTGCATATTATGGTGGAAAATAAGTATTTGGTCAGAAACAAAATTTCATCTCAATACTGTGATATATCCTTTGTTGGCAATGACAGAGGTCAAACGTTTTCTGTAAGTCTTCACAAGGTTGCCACACACTGTTGTTGGTATGTTGGCCCATTCCTCCATGCAGAGCTCCTCTAGAGCAGTGATGTTTTTGGCTTTTCGCTTGGCAACACGGACTTTCAACTCCCTCCAAAGGTTTTCTATAGGGTTGAGATCTGGAGACTGGCTAGGCCACTCCAGGACCTTGAAATGCTTCTTACGAAGCCACTCCTTCGTTGCCCTGGCGGTGTGCTTTGGATCATTGTCATGTTGAAAGACCCAGCCACGTTTCATCTTCAATGCCCTTGCTGATGGAAGGAGGTTTGCACTCAAAATCTCACGATACATGGCCCCATTCATTCTTTCATGTACCCGGATCAGTCGTCCTGGCCCCTTTGCAGAGAAACAGCCCCAAAGCATGATGTTTCCACGACCATGCTTTACAGTAGGTATGGTGTTTGATGGATGCAACTCAGTATTCTTTTTCCTCCAAACACGACAAGTTGTGTTTCTACCAAACAGTTCCAGTTTGGTTTCATCAGACCATAGGACATTCTCCCAAAACTCCTCTGGATCATCCAAATGCTCTCTAGCAAACTTCAGACGGGCCCGGACATGTACAGGCTTAAGCAGTGGGACACGTCTGGCACTGCAGGATCTGAGTCCATGGTGGCGTAGTGTGTTACTTATGGTAGGCCTTGTTACATAGGTCCCAGCTCTCTGCAGTTCATTCACTAGGTCCCCCCGCGTGGTTCTGGGATTTTTGCTCACCGTTCTTGTGATCATTCTGACCCCACGGGGTGGGATTTTGCGTGGAGCACCAGATCGAGGGAGATTATCAGTGGTCTTGTATGTCTTCCATTTTCTAATTATTGCTCCCACAGTTGATTTCTTCACTCCAAGCTGGTTGGCTATTGCAGATTCAGTCTTCCCAGCCTGGTGCAGGGCTACAATTTTGTTTCTGGTGTCCTTTGACAGCTCTTTGATCTTCACCATAGTGGAGTTTGGAGTCAGACTGTTTGAGGGTGTGCACAGGTGTCTTTTTATACTGATAACAAGTTTAAACAGGTGCCATTACTACAGGTAATGAGTGGAGGAAAGAGGAGACTCTTAAAGAAGAAGTTACAGGTCTGTGAGAGCCAGAAATCTTGATTGCTTGTTTCTGACCAAATACTTATTTTCCACCATAATATGCAAATAAAATGAAAAAAAACAGACAATGTGATTTTCTGGATTTTTTTTTCTCAGTTTGTCTCCCATAGTTGAGGTCTACCTATGATGTAAATTACAGACGACTCATCTTTTTAAGTGGTGGAACTTGCACTATTGCTGACTGACTAAATACTTTTTTTCCCCACTGTATATGTACATAAATTTTGCATTACTATGGCCATTTTGAGAAGGACTTCTCTATTCAATAGGAACGCAGTGGTTTTCCAGCCTTTAATCACACTCACAGATGGATATCAACACAGAAGCGCTGACGCGCTTCGTCTCCTGTGTTTACATCGTCACATGACCGCAGTGATGCGGCAGTGATGTGTGCTCTCTCCCCATCAGGTCACAATCTGTCTCTACCCCCTTCTCATTCTAATCACGTAACCGCAATACTGCGGCTGTGATTGGACCTCTCTCCTCACATATACGATACGATGCGATACACTTTATTGATCCCGAGGGAAATTATGGTATCCCGGAATTGCTCCCTGTTCAGTCAGCGTCCTGACACACAACGGCTCTCAACTCCCCTCTACCCCTGGACCGGTGACAAGGTAATAGGTAAGAGACGAGGCAGCCATTGCCGGACTCCTGTGCTACTCTGTTACACTACATTGCTCCTATTGACTCCTATTTCCTTTACAACGCGTCCCTGGTGCAACACAGTTGCTAAATTCACTGGTGCTGATCATTCAACAATTCTGCTCAGGCTATATTGGGGCACTGTCCACAATTTATATCCTCTTCAGCTAGCATACCATTCCCATAATATCAAGTAATCTACTATAAGCGTACCTGCAACTTCATTCCTATCCCTTCCAACTTCCCATGCAGCGCTATTCTCATGCAACACCGTTGCCATCCACAAAAGCGTGGGTACTCTATTCATTGTCCCACATCACTCAGGGAAGGTGTACTCACCAGCTAATTACCACACAGGTAAAATAATAGTTCAGTAGTAACCTATCCTTTTCCCCCCATTATGGGCACTACTATGATTTTATTTTTCCTTTTATGTTGTTTTTATACAGTGCCCTTCCAGTACATATCATTAACTGTCGTAAGCCCTATCAACCGATTCAATGATTCTGTCATATCCAGGTATAACATGGTTGCCCCATTTTTACCCTTCTGTTATTCTCCTCACATCCCCTACATTATCTAATGACAAGAGGTAGTGTACCTATCAACTTGGTTTGCTCTTTCCATGTTTCCTTACTCATCATTCTTTTTCAGCATTACAGGATATCCATCTAGGACCACTGACCCATCAGTGTATGGGCTCTTTTTTACAGCTCCTTTTTTAGGTAGTCCTCCAGACTTTCACTTGAGCACATGGCTGTCACTGATCCTCGCATGACGCAATAGTAATCCTAGACCTCCACGATATCCTTTCTTATCTTAATATTTGCATAGTACAATCTTATTATGATATTTCTTAATGGTACACGATAATGTTTTTGCTTCTTTTTCCTTAAACTACCACCACAGCACGGACTATATATTTTTCCCAAGGAATAGTCTGACTCTTGCCGAGCTCACTTGGACTTAAATTTCCGCTTTCTCCACTCTTCTTGTATATCACTTTATCGACTAACTGTCAATGAGACTTCTTCACCTCTCGACTGGTATTTTGGCCCACTTCTCAAGAGCAGACTGCTCCAGTTGTCTCGTGTTTGAAGCTTCCCTTTTCCAGACGGCATGTTTCAGCTCTTTCCAAAGATGCTTAATAGGATTTAGGTTAGGGCTCATAGAAGGCCACTTCAGAATAGTCCAATGTTTTCCTCTTAGCCATTTTTGGGTGTTTTTAGCTCTGTGTTTTGGGTCATTATCCTGTTGCAAGACCCATGACCTGTGACTGAGACCAAGCTTTCTGACACTGGGTAGCACATTTTTCTCTAGAGTCCCTTAATAGTCTTGACATTTCATTGTACCCGTCACAGATTCTAGATACCTTGTGCCAGATGCAGCAAAGCAGCCCCAGAACATAACAGAGCCTCCTCCATGCTTCACAGTAGGGACAATGTTCTTTTCTTGACATGCTTCATTTTTCCATCTGCGAACATAGAGCTGATGTGCCTTGCCAAAAAGTTCCATTTTTGTATCATCTATCCATAGGACATTCTCCAAGAAGCTTTGTGGTTTGTCAACATGTAGTTTGGCAAATTCCAGTCTGGCGTTTTTATTTTTTTTTTTCAACAATAGTGTCCTCCTTCATTATCTCCCATGGTCGACTTTGGCTCATACAACGACGAATGGTGCGATCTGACACTGATGTTCCTTAAGCTTGAAGTTCACCTTTTATCTGTTTAGATGTTTTTCTGGGCTCTTTTGTAACCATTCGTATTATTGGTCTCTTTGATTTGTCATCAATTTTCATCCTGCGGCCACATCCAGGCAGGTTGGCTACAGTCCCATGGAGCTTAAATTTCTGAATAATATGTGCAACTGTAGTCATAGGAACATCAAGCTGCTAGAGATGATCTTATAATTTTTACCTTTAACATGTTTGTCTATAATTTTCTTTCTAATCTCCTGAGACAACTCTTTCCTTCACTTCCTCTGGTCCTTGTTGAGTGTGATACATACCAGGTCACCAAACAGCACAGTGAGTGTCTGTAGCCCTCTATACAGACCCACTCACTAGAGTTGAGTGAAACGGGTCGAAAAATTTCAAAAGTCACCGACTTTTGGCAAAGTCGGGTTTCATGAAACGAAACCCGACCTTAGGATGAGGTCGGCCACGAGGTCGGCGACTTACGCGCCAAAGTCGCGTTTCAAAAGTTTGTTTTGCGCTCTTTTTCAGCCAATCAGGATCCACGGACACTATGGGCAACGTGATGACATAGGCAGGGGTCACCACCATCTTTCAGAAGGGCATGCAAGTGATTGGCTTGCTTTGGTGGGCCGCCATCTTACTTCTGCCGATCTTAGCATAGGGAGAGGTTGCTAATTCTGTAGGGAGAGCGTTAGGCAGGGAAGAAGAAAAAAAAACTGCTTCTGCTGCTAGCGATTTTGCCTGTGCAACACACCAGTCACTGTGTGTGCAGTGCAAGGGAAGGCTATATTGTGGTGGATCAGCGGTGTTGGTTGTTAGGCTGCCTTCTAAGGCTTCCTGACAGCTGCATTGCTGTTTCCCCACAGCTCTGCAAACTGCTTTTTTAATAGCAATCCCAATTTTTTTTTTGTCCTGCTGAGGTACTGAGCGTGCATTTATTCACACCATACAGCGGTGTACGCTCCTCACACAGTACCGTGTAACGGCTGTTATCACAGCCACAGTGAAGCTATCTGTGTGTCACTGTGGAAGGATAAGTGGAGGACTTGTTCCGTTCTTACAGACCTACACTCTAGGGAGATTCCTATTCTGCCCAATTCTACATACATCTTGTAGTTTGTGATACACTAGCCAATTTCTGCCTGTGACATAGCGCTCTGATATTCAGTGGGCCTCACACAATCCAAAAGTGTCCAGTGTCCACAAGTGTCTGCAGAAATTCAAAATCTCCCTTATCCTGTAGTCACTTTTTTCACACCTGTGCCATCGAGCCTGTGACATAGCGCTCTGATATTCAGTGGGCCTCACACAATCCAAGTGTCCAGTGTCCACAAGTGTCTGCAGAAATTCAAAATCTCCCTTATTCTGTAGTCACTTTTTTCACACCTGTGCCATCGAGTCTGTGACATAGCGCTCTGATATTCAGTGGGCCTCACACAATCCAAGTGTCCAGTGTCCACAAGTGTCTGCAGAAATTCAAAATCTCCCTTATCCTGTAGTCACTTTTTTCACACCTGTTGCATCGAGCCTGTGACATAGCGCTCTGATATTCAGTGGGCCTCACACAATCCAAGTGTCCAGTGTCCACAAGTGTCTGCAGAAATTCAAAACCAGTGTCCACTAGTGTGTGCAGAAAATCTAAATCTCCCCTGTCCTATAGACACCTTGTACCTTGTTTTACATTACTATATAGTTTGTTGGATTTTGTCTACATTTCTACCAAAAATGAGGAAGGCTGGTGGAAGAGGCCGTGGAATTGGGCGGGGGTTGGCAGCTGGTAATGATGGTGTTGGTGGTGGATCTGATGGTAGTGGCAAAAGCAAAATAGGACCGAATGCAGGAGGTGTTGAGCCTGCGTCATCGTCTGGCTCCATAAGGCTTCGAAGGCTTAGTTTTCAAGGAGTTGGCAAACCGCTTTTAACGCCAGAGCATCAGGAAAAAGTTTTGTCTTACATTGCTGACTCAGCCTCCAGCTCTATCGCCTCCTCTTCTGAAGTTGTAAAAAGTAAGAGCACTGAGTCGTCATTGGAGGCTCATGTTCATGAACCACACCTTTCCTTGTGTCCTTCACCCCAACCAAGATTGAAGGATGACGCTGGCCATACTATTGATTACTCCATGGAGCTGTTTTCACATACCATGCCTGGATTATCAAGTGAAATGGTGAATTACCCAGGCCAAGATGAATCTGACATGGAGTGCACTGATGCACAGCCGCTGATAGATGATTCTGCTGGTACATTCACTCAGAGCACTACATTGTCCTCGCAGTGTACAGAGCGAGATTCTGACCCTGATGAGACTCAGGTGCCCCTTCCCGCACACTATACCACCATACACGGTGACACAGAGGAAGGTGCACATGACATTGAAGAGGAGGTGATGGATGACCCAGTTGTTGACCCAGATTGGCATCCATTGGGGGAAGAGGGTGCTGCTTCCAATAGCTCAGATGAGGAGCATCCACAGCAGACATCGACATCGCAACAGCTGTTATCTGGCAGGCCCAGAGCACTCCAAAGACAGGTTCCAAAAATCAAAAGAGTTGCTGGACAGCTTGTCCAGAGGGTCAAAACATCACAGCGTGCTAGGCCGCAAAATGTCTGCCAAAGTAGGAAGAGTGCATTGTGGCACTTTTTTGAACAAAATCCTCATGATCAGGCCAAGGTTATCTGTAAGAAGTGCGCAAAGACCTTTAGCCGAGGGAAAAATCTGAAAAATTTGAATACCAGTTGCATGCTTAGACATTTAACCAGCATGCACTTGCAAGCGTGGACACAACACCAAACCTCAAGTGCCACATGTGCAACTGATCACAAAGAAGGTAGTCAGCAACGCTACATTGTTTCCCCCACTGTAAGCCCACCGGTTAGCACAGCAGCAAATGTTGAGGTGTCGTTGCAAGGCCACAGCAGCCAGGGAATCCCACTGTTATATCAATGAAATACTGAATCTAGGCCATCAGAAAGAACACCAACTCCATCACCATCATCAACCCTCTCTCAGTCCGCCCTGTCCACTGCTACTTCGACCATATGCAGCTCTCAAGTCCAGCTCACCCTCCCAGACACTATGAGTAGGTCAAGAAAGTACTCAGTCTCTCATCCGCGTACACTGGGTTTGAACGCCCACATTGCCAAACTAATCTCGTTTGAGATGATGCCCTTTCGGTTGGTGGAAAGCACAGCTTTCCGCGAACTCATGGCCTATGCAGTACCACGCTATGACCTACCCAGTCGCCACTTCTTCTCTCGCAAAGCCATCCCAGCCCTCCACCATCATGTGAAAGAGAGCATTGTACATGCACTCAAGCAGTCAGTGAGTGGAAAGGTGCACCTCACAACTGATGCATGGTCCAGTCGGCATGGCCAGGGCCGTTACGTGTCCATCACTGCGCACTGGGTTAATATGGTGGATGCAGGGTCCACAGGGGACAGCGGTGGTGGGACAGTGCTGCCTAGCCCACGGTATGGGAAACAGTTGGCTGTAGGCGTTCGACCCTCCTCCTCCTCCTCCTCCTCCAGAAGCGAAAGCTCGTCCACAGAGCGCAGTCGTACGAGCACTCCATCTGCAGCTGCCACTGTTGCACACGAGGTGTCCCCCTATCGAGCAGATAGTGGAAAGCGTCAGCAGGCTGTGTTGCAGATGATGTGTTTGGGCAACAGACACACCGCCGAGGTGCTGGCCGAGTACTTGAAGCGACAAACTGAGTCATGGCTGGGCAGTGTACATCTTGAGGCAGGCAAGGTAGTTAGTGATAACGGGCGTAATTTTGTGGCAGCCATAGCCCTTTCAAAACTCAGTCACATACCTTGCTTGGCTCACACCTTGAACCTGGTGGTGCAGTGCTTCCTCAAAAATTATCCGGAGTTAACAGCCCTGCTCCATAAGGTGCGAAGACTGTGCGCGCACATCCGCCGGTCGCCTGTACACTCCGTTCGTATGCAGAAGCTGCAGCGATTGCTCCACCTTCCCAACCACCGCCTCATTATCGACATTGCAACAAGGTGGAACTCCACCCTGCACATGGTGGAGCAGCTGTGCGAGCAGAGGCAGGCCATAATGCATTTGTGGGAGGATACACGGCCAGGCACTTTGAGAGCAGACATGGAGTTGACAGGTGTGCAGTGGTCGAAGCTGAAAGACCTCTGTAAAGTCCTTCAGTGTTTTGAGGAATACACACGGCTGGTAAGCGCAGACGATGCCATCCTAAGCATGAGCATCCCACTTATGCGTCTGCTCATGCAAACTTTGACGCACCTTAAGGAGCAGGCGTCTGCAGCCAATGTTGACGAGGAGGAAGAGGTGGAGGGAATCCTTGATGACATTCAGCCATTGTCTGCTCAGGGACCTCTCCTGGACGAGTTGGAGGAAGAAGAGGAGGAGGATGATGATGGGGATGATTACTTAGGGGAGGAGGATGCATCTCGTGGGGCAAGTGAAAATGTTGGCGTGGCAAGGTCTGGTGCAGGGTTTGTGCGTGACTGGAGGGATGTGGATTTGCCAGAAAGTGCTCCTCCAACCAGCACTCGCAGTGCATCATTGACACCGGGAACATTGGCCCACATGTCAGATTATGCCTTGCGGATCCTAAAAAGGGACCCCCGCATTGCCAAAATGATGAACGATGACGACTACTGGTTGGCCAGCATCCTGGATCCACGCTATAAAGGCAAATTACAAAACATCATGCCACAGGAGAACCTTGACCTAATATTGGCTAATAAACAAGCAACTCTGGTAAATCGGTTGCTTGAGGCATTCCCAGCACACAGCAGCGATGATGGTTCTCACACGAGCCGTATGGGCCGGGAGCAGCTTGGCAGAGGTGTTCATGGTGCACACAGCAGAAGTGGCGTTGGAGACAGGGGTTTCATGACAATGTTGTGGACTGATTTTTCAAGTACCGCTCACACAACTGGTAATACAGCATCGATGGACAGTGACAGGAGACAGCAGTTGTCAACTATGGTTACAAACTACTTTTCCTCTCATATCGATGTTCTCCCACACAGGTCATTCCCCTTTGACTATTGGGCCGCCAAACTGGACAACTGGCCTGAATTGGCACAATATGCCTTACAGGAGCTCGCTTGCCCAGCTGCAAGTGTGCTATCGGAAAGAGTCTTCAGTGCAGCTGGATCAATCCTGACAGAAAAAAGGACCCGTCTGTCAACCCAAAATGTGGATGATCTAACCTTCATTAAAATGAACCATGCATGGGTTCCCAAGGATTTTGTCCCACCTTCCCCTGATGACACATAGGGTGATAGGAAAATGGCTTGCTTTGGTCCACCTCTTCCTGGGACTTGACCTATTTCGCCTTTTGCATCAGCTGAATGTCCAACATCAACATATGCCACTTTCTAAAACTCCCTAACTGTGCTGCCTCCCCCCCCATGGCCGGGGTCACCACCTAGCGCACGACGCCGTGCGAGTGCCGTTGCCCTGGACAGGTGGGTAGGCCGACTCTTGGGCATGGGCACTGGCACAGGGTCCCTCATAGTGCAATCAAGTGTCTCTGACGGTGGTGGTGCACACCCGCCGTTAGACACACCGCCGTACTATAAGGGGCCCAGTGCCAGTACCGACGCCCACGAGTGGGCCCCCCTTGCTTGGGCAGGGCCCCAGCATTTGCAATCTTTACCTCTCCCTGCTCCTCCGCTGTCTAGTCTGGGCTGTCAAATCCATACTGTGCCTGACACCGTCTGAGCCTGCCTCCTGATGTATAGACATATCTTTTGAATGTGTACGCTATCCATACATGTTATCCGGGGATACGGTACCCTTTCTCACCTTTGTGCAATCATGTGCAATCCATACTGGGCCTGACACCGTCTGAGCCTGCCTCCTGATGTATAGACATATCTTTTGAATGTGTACGCTATCCATACATGTTATCCGGGGATACGGTACCCTTTCTCACGTTTGTGCAATCACGTGCAAGCCATACTGGGCCTAACACCATCTGAGCCTGCCTCCTGATGTATAGACATATATTTTGAATGTGTACGCTATCCATACATGTTATCCGGGGATACGGTACCCTTTCTCACCTTTGTGCAATCACGTGCAAGCCATACTGGGCCTAACACCGTCTGAGCCTGCCTCCTGATGTATAGACATATCTTTTGAATGTGTACGCTATCCATACATGTTATCCGGGGATACGGTACCCTTTCTCACCTTTGTGCAATCACGTGCAAGCCATACTGGGCCTAACACCGTCTGAGCCTGCCTCCTGATGTATAGACATATATTTTGAATGTGTACGCTATCCATACATGTTATCCGGGGATACGGTACCCTTTCTCACCTTTGTGCAATCACGTGCAAGCCATACTGGGCCTAACACCGTCTGAGCCTGCCTCCTGATGTATAGACATATCTTTTGAATGTGTACGCTATCCATACATGTTATCCGGGGATACGGTACCCTTTCTCACCTTTGTGCAATCACGTGCAAGCCATACTGGGCCTGACACCGTCTGAGCCTGCCTCCTGATGTATAGACATATCTTTTGAATGTGTACGCTATCCATACATGTTATCCGGGGATACGGTACCCTTTCTCACCTTTGTGCAATCACGTGCAAGCCATACTGGGCCTGACACCGTCTGAGCCTGCCTCCTGATGTATAGACATATCTTTTGAATGTGTACGCTATCCATACATGTTATCCGGGGATACGGTACCCTTTCTCACGTTTGTGCAATCACGTGCAAGCCATACTGGGCCTGACACCGTCTGAGCCTGCCTCCTGATGAATATACATATCTTTTGAATGTGTACGCTATCCATACATGTTATCCGGGGATACGGTACCCTTTCTCACCTTTGTGCAATCACGTGCAATCCATACTGGGCCTGACACCGTCTGAGCCTGCCTCCTGATGTATAGACATATCTTTTGAATGTGTACGCTATCCATACATGTTATCCGGGGATACGGTACCCTTTCTCACCTTTGTGCAATCACGTGTAATCCATACTGGGCGTGAGAACGGCTGGCGAGCTGTTAAGCAAGCTACAGCACCTGTGATTTGCACACGTAAGTTTTTCATTTTTTCAGGAATGACGGTTAGGCCTAATTCCGGAACTGCGGTTGACCTGCACTTACTGGGAAATCATCGTTCGCGGGTAATAATTGTAATCAGTGATCCCCATCACTAACGTTGTTCAGCGGGTTATCTGCACCTGTAAGCGACAAATGCTGGCCTTTTCAGTGTAGCGCACATGCAGCCACGGACATGTAAGGGCATGACACACCAATTATTGGCCAATCTCATGTGCCAGAGCCTCACGTGTCCCTCTAGTAAGCTGGACTCGGACCGCGGGGCATGACGGAGTCTCGTTCGTTAACGGAATTAAGCTTGCAATGTGTGCATCTGTTCTGTAGCTGGCATGGTTGAGGTTGCCCGTGTTGAGTCAAATTACGCCATAGGCTCCACTCCTGATGGTGCCCTTCTGGACATTCCTTTAAGGTTCAGCTTTGCAACCATACTGCCCACGTAAAACAAACACTTTGCCTTCATGAACGCTGTTTGGAGGGTCATGACTCGTGGGAATAACGCCGCCCAATCAGTTAACCTGCTAGAGAGATCCTTCGTTGCTCCTAAGCATGACATCACACTCCCTAGGAGGAAGGTAATGCCACTGTGGCGACCGTACTCCTGGGGGCGACACAAGTGCACTGATGCCCAGCCACTGCTCGATGAATCTGCTGGTACATTGACCCAGACCACTACATTCCCCTCGCACGCTACACGGCCTGAATCTGACCCTGATGAAACTCAGGTTACCCTTCCCATATACAGTTCCATCTTACACGGTGACAAAGAGGAAGCTGCAGATGAAAGTGCAGGTTCGGCCCACCCGCCATCAGACACAACACCGTACTATCAGGGGCCCTGTGCCAGTGCCGTCGCCAACGAGTGGGCCCCCCTGCTTGCTCAGGATCACATTTCTCTGCCGTATCGGAGCATGATGAGTTGTGGTATGTGTTAAAGGGGCGCTCTTTCGCCCAGGGCACATGAAAACCTGGAGCCAGCCCTACCCCCCCACAACTTTAGCCAAATAACCCCCATTTTTCAGTGCGTAACTTGTATTATGAAGTTAATTAAGGTTGACCAGCTTAAGTAAGAAGAATTGATGCTTTTGGCTTTCAAATGAGCACTGTAGTTGTGTTTCCTGTCCTCCTCTCACTGCCGACTTTTATTCCCTATTGACTTACATTGGGTTTCGTGTTTCGGACGACCACGACTTTTCCCTATAATCGGCCGATCTTGCTCGACCCGATTTTCTGAAAAGTCGGGTTTCACGAAACGATACTCGACCCTAAAAAAACAAAAGTCGCTCAACTCTACCACTCACTGATTCCAAGATTGTAGACACCTGCGATGCTAATTACACTGTTACCAAGGTTTTCTCCCTCAGACAATTTTAAGTGTTCCTCATATATGAACTTTTTCTGAAACAGTATATTCTGAATATTCCCCTGAAATAACATAAATCGCTGATCTACACATATGCAAGCACTTATGCAAATTCCACGCAGGCGCAGTGAATCATTCGGCTGACCATGTACGGATAATACCACATCTCCTGGGCAGGGGAGGAATCAAAAGACAATACTGATATACTTAAAGCATGGTTGAATGGATCACGACATTCAATGCCATTCACTGTCCCAATCATATGGAGAGAGCAGAGCGATCATGTAACAGATTGCTACTTCTGCCTTACAAATGTAATAGGATATTTAGCAAAGAACAAGAAATGAATAGAATATTCTAATCTTCCTTCAGCCATAAGACCAGTGCCACATGATGAAAGTCTTCGTGTTCCAAAGCCGCCCAAAGTATGGACAATGGAGAACGATGAAGATGAACTAACAAAGTCAGTGGAAAATGAAACTGCTGCAGACTCAGACTTTGAGCCTTCTACATCTAATCCACATCTGTTCAGTCAAGCTGATCTGAGTGACTTGGTCAGAGATTTGAAATTGTCAAAGAGGCAGGAAGAATTATTGGGATCAAGGCTACAAGAAAGGAATCTCTTATTACCAGGAATAAGAGTTTCTGTTTTTCGCAGTCGTCAAGAAGACCTTAATCAATTTTTCAACCATGTCGACAGTTTAACCTTTTGCAATGACATCTTGGGGTTGTTTGGTGCTCTTGGATGCTAACATGACCTGAAGGAATGGCAACTGTTCATTGACTCATCAGTTTTAAGTCTGAAGGCTGTTTTACTACACAATGGAAATATCTATCCTTCTATACTTATTGGACATGCCGTGCACATGAAAGAAACATATGAGAATATGGAGTTACTGTTGACCCACATTAATTATAGAAATTATAACTGGAACATATGTGGTAATCTAAAAGTTGTTGCTCTTCTTCTTGGACTGCAGCTTTGATATACCAAGTATTGCTGTTTTATTTGTCAGTGGGACAGTCGTGCACTAGAAATGCACTATTTCAGAAAGGACTGGCCACTCCGTGAAAACCTGGTTGCTGGACAGAAGACTGTTAAACATAATCCACTCGTTGATCCAGCAAAGATATTTCTCCCTCCTTTGCATATTAAACTTGGGCTTATGAAGAATTTTGTTAAAGCAATGAACAAAAAATCGGAAGCCTTTTCTTACTTGCGACAGACATTTCCAAAAATAAGTGATGCAAAGATTAAAGAAGGTATTTTTATTGGCCCACAGATCAGAAATATAATGAATGACAGTAGCTTTGATGGTCTTTTGCAAGGTGCTGAGCAAGTGGCATGGAGAGCCTTTAATGGTTGGTAGGGGATCAAATACTTATTTCTCACTGCAAAATGCAAATAAATGTATATAATTTATACAATGTGATTTTCAGTATTTTATTTTTGACATTCTATCTCTCAGGCCGAGATCACACATGCGAAAAACTCGGACCAGTTTCCCATCTTAATACCCGGTACTGCCGCCGGCACACGGGAACGAAGCGTGCGACTGCATAGAAATACATGCAGCTGCACGCTCTGCTCCTGAGTGCCGGCGGTAGGGCCAGGTATTAAGATGTGAGACTCGTCCGAGTTACTCGCATGTGTGATCCCGGCCTTAGTGGAAAAATTAACCTACCCTTAAAATTATAGACTGTTCATGTCTTTGTCAGTGGGCAAACTTACAAAATCAGCAAGGGATCAAATAATTATTTCCTTCACTGTATATATGCGGATGACATTCAAATCTACTTTTCTAAATGGCCCAAATGTCACCTCTCTAGTGTCTAATATTCCAGAGTGTGTAACAGTTACAGTGGGGCAAAAAAGTATTTAGTCAGTCAGCAATAGTGCAAGTTCCACCACTTATTTCTGACCAAATACTTATTTTCCACCATAATATGCAAATAAAATGAAAAAAAACAGACAATGTGATTTTCTGGATTTTTTTTTTCTCAGTTTGTCTCCCATAGTTGAGGTCTACCTATGATGTAAATTACAGACGCCTCTCATCTTTTTAAGTGGTGGAACTTGCACTATTGCTGACTGACTAAATACTTTTTTGCCCCACTGTATATCCTCCTTTTTATTATCATGATCACTAAAACTCAGTCTGGACAAATCCAAACTCATCATCTTTCTGCCATCTCACTCAACACCCACCAGAGCAATCTATCGCAATAAATTACATCCCTCTTTCACTTGTAATATTAGTCCTTTGCCTTGGTGCAATCCTTGACTCTGCCCTGTCATTCAAACCTCACATATTAGCTCTCACCATCTCCAACTCAACAATATTTCCAGAATTCATCTTTTCCTTAACTCCCATTCTACTAAAATTCTAGCACATGCTCTCATCTTCACCTACCTTGACTGTTGCAATATCCTCAAGGTGTTCAATTGTCTCCAACATTGGGAACATTCAGATGCAACATGAAAATGCATCTCTTCAGAAATGCTTACAACCTGCAATAACCCTGCTGCTGCCTCACTACCACCTGAGCTGCTGCAACCAGAATCATAGAATCATAGAATCGTAGAGTTGGAAGGGACCTCCTGGGCCATCTGGTCCAACCCCCTGCTCAAAGCAGGATTCGCTAAATCATCCCAGTCAGATGTCTGTCCAGCCTCTGTTTGAAGACTTCAATTGAAGGAGAACTCACCACTTCTCGTGGCAGCCTGTTCCACTCATTGATCACTCTAACTGTCAAAAAGTTTTTTCTAAAATCTAATCTGTGTCTCCTCCCATTCAGTTTCATCCCATTGCTTCTAGTCTTTCCTTGTGCAAATGAGAATAAAGATGATCCTTCTACAATGTGACAGCCCTTTAGATATTTGTAGACAGCTAATAAGTCTCCTCTCAGTCTTCTCTTTTGCAAACTAAACATTCCCAAATCCTGCAACCTTTCCTCATAAGACAGGGTTTGCAGACCGGTCACCATTCTTGTCGCTCTTTTCTGAACTTGCTCCAGTTTGTTGATATCTTTTTTAAAATGTGGTGCCCAAAACTGGACACAATATTCCAGATGAGGTCTGACCAAAGAGGAGTAGAGGGAAATAATGACTTCACGTGATCTAGACTGTATGCTTCTGTTAATACATCCTAGAATTGCATTTGCCTTTTTTGCTGCTGCATCACACTGTTGACTCATATTCAGTCTGTGATCTATTAGTATATCCAAGTCTTTTTCACATGTGCTGTTGCTTAGCCCTATTCCTCCCATTCTGTATATGCTTTTTTCATTTTTATTGCCCAGATGTAGTACTTTGCATTTTTCCCTGTTAAAAACCATTCTGTTACTTGCTGCCCACTGCTCCAGTTTATTTATATCTTTTTGAATCCTCTCTCTCTCTTCTCTAGTATTAGCTATCCCTCCTAGCTTTGTGTCATCAGCAAATTTAATCAGTTTACCCTCAATTCCTTCATCTAAATTGTTGATAAATATGTTGAACAATACAGGGCCCAGGACAGAGCCCTGTGGTACCCCACTTGAGACATTCTTCCAACTGGATGTGCAGCCATTTATGACAACTCTTTGAGTCCGATCACTAAGCCAGTTATGAATCCACCTAACCCTGCCACCTACTGTCTCTTTCCCCTTTACTCTGTAGTTTGTAAACCAAGAAGGCAATGTCATCTCCCCCTGTGCACCAGTCTTTCAATTTGATCAATTATATGTATTTTAACCAGAATCCCTCAATGTCTGTCCACTATTTCATCCTTCTTCTCCGCTAGATTTCTGAAACTCAACATGGACAAAACAGAATTCATCATCTTTCCCCCATCTCACGTGCCCCCCCCTACGAACCTATCAATTACAGTAAATGACTGCCCACTCTCCCCAGTCCCACAAGCTTGCTGCCTCGGAGTAATCCTTGACGCTGATCTCTCCTTCAAACCACATATCCAAGCCCTTTCCACTTCCTTCCGACTTCAACTCAAAAATATTTCACGAATCCGTTCATTCCTCACCCAAGAATCTGCAAAAACCCTAGTCCATGCCCTCATCTCTCGCCTTGACTACTGCAACCTCTTGCTCTGTGGCCTCCCCTCAAACACTCTCGCACCCCTCCAATCTATTCTAAACTCTGCTGCCCGACTAATCCACCTGTCCCCCCGCTATTCCCCAGCTTCTCCCCTCTGTCAATCCCTTCACTGGCTCCCAATTGCCCAGAGACTCCATTACAAAACCCTAACCATGACATACAAAGCCATCCACAACCTGTCTCCTCCATACATCTGTGACCACGTCTCTTGGTACTTTCCCGCACGCAACCTCCGATCCTCACAAGATCTCCTTCTCTACTCCCCTCTTATCTCCTCTTCCCACAATCGCATACAAGATTTCTCTTGCGCATCACCCCTACTCTGGAACTCTCTACCACAACATATCAGACTCTCACCTACTATTGAAACCTTTAAAAAGAGGCTGAAGACCCACCTCTTCCGACAAGCCTACAACCTGCAGTAACCACCGATCGACCAAACCGCTGCACGACCAGCTCTACCCTCGCCTACTGTATTATCACCCATCCCTTGTAGATTGCGAGCCCTCGCGGGCAGGGTCCTCTCTCCTCCTGTGCCAGTTATGACTTGTATTGTTTAAGATTATTGTACTTGTTTTTGTGTATACCCCTCCTTACATGTAAAGCGCCATGTAATAAATGGCGCTATAACAATAAATAATAATAATAATTTTATATGCACGTAGACATAGTAACAATTGTGAGGTGATCACTGTTGTCTTGTTCATATGTGGTTACATATTACATGGTCAGCCACTCTTGCTGAAATCACTGGGTTTTCCTCACATAATTTAGTATGTTTAGATATTTATGGTACAAATACTGTATGTGGTTAAACATTTGGTCTCATACAATGTGAATATAATGTGACTTGGAAATATTGCTATGGGAAAACCAAAGAGAAATGCTGTGGACACTGGATCTTTAAATTCAAAAAATTCAAAAGCTAAAATCTCTTTATGGCAGTAGTCTACAGAAAAAGGGGACTTTAAAGGGGTTTATGAATTTAGTAAGTAACAGTGCCACTCTTATCTATGGAATATATCTGATAAAGTAGTGCAGTCCCATTTTAGTGAAATCTCCAGTTTGCAGCCCTTACAACATATAGGGAATTAGGTCGTACCAGTAGACATAGTGAAGAAGCCATCTGCATGTATGACTGGAGGAGGGCAGTAGGGTGATCTGCAGATTAATTTTTGGAGTATGGAAAGGTTTGGATATTAGATTGTAAATTATACATGATGGAATACATGATACAACTGCTGAATATGTTGATGACATATAAATAAGTAATATTCATCTCTACAAATATTTACATTCATCTCAACAAGTATTCACCTTTTGTATTATTTTTCTCATTTTTTTTACTCTAAAGGCAAGACTACACATCAGTAATGTATGAGAACAAAAATAAAATGCTCAATTTTAAGTCACTGTATGAGATTTCTTCTTTTAGTGTTGGAAATAACACAAAAGGTGATGGTCCGTATGATTTCACTATTTCCTACTGGAATTACATGTATTCATATGCTTAAGGCTATGTGCCCACGTAGCGTTTTAAAACGCTCACTAAAAACCGGACTCCTTCCCAGAAATCGTGCGGTTTTTTCAGCGCGATTTCACCGCGATTTCACCGCGATTATGATCGCGATTTTGCCGCGATTTTCGCGTGCGATATTCAAGCACTTTCCAAGCGATTTGAAGCATCGCTTGGAAAGTGATTGACAGGTTGGTCACACTCGTCAAACATAGTGTTTGACAAGTGTGACCAGGTTTTTACTATTGAGGCCGCCTGTGTGGCGTCAATAGTAAAAGATAGGATGTTAAAATGCTAAAAAAAATAAAAAAATCGGGGTATATTTACCTTCCGGCGTCCCGCGTTGTATTCCCAGGCCTCAGCGTTCCCAGTAATGCCTTGCGAGGCCTGTGATGACGTAGTTTCGCATTGCTATAGCGATCTCGCGAGACCGCTAGAGTCACGCGAGACTACGTAATTACAGGGCCTTGCCGCAAGGCATTACTGGGAACGCTTAGGCCGGGAATGCAGCGCGGGACATCGGAAGGTAAATATACCCCGATGTTTTATTTTTTATTCTTTTTTTACAGGGGTATGGTACCCAGGGCCTGGAGGACAGTCTCCTCTCCTCCACACCGTGGGTACCAACCGCACATGAGACGCTTAACTTCCGGCATGGTGGGCATAGCCACATGCGGGAAGTAAGCGATTCTCATGCATTCCTATGGGTGCGGAATTGCGGCAATTCTTTGCGATTCCTCACAAAAGAATGAGCATGCTGTGATTTTTTCCGCGATGCCATTCCGCTGCGGAAAAAAGCGCAGCATTAGCACAGCATGTGCGGAATGCCATAGGAATGCATGGGGGGCGTTCTGTACACGATTTTTAAGCGTTTTCGCGCCGAAAATCGCAGCAAAAACGCTTAAAAATCGCTACGTGGGCACATAGCCTAAAGCAGTTCTCAGAGAACAGAAAAAAAATATACATATAACTAAAGGAAATGTAAATACAAATAAATTCCAAAGTATATTTAAGTTCCAAATCACAACTGTTTTGTTTAATGAGGCAATCTCTATAGAATTAAAATGGCCGCTACCCTGTTACAGAAAAAGTTTGGACACGTGCCTGTGAGCATGTACTGTCAGAGGATCTACCCCCTTTACATCAGAAGCAATATTATTATTATTATTATTATTATGCATTTATATAGCGCCATTTATTCCATGGCGCTTTACATGTGAAAAGGGGAAATATGGGGGCATTATGTGCTCAAATGGCATTTTCTGTTCAAGTACTGGTGATAACAAGAATGCTCTGATAAGAAGAGGCTGCACACACTGCTGTTCACCATGTCTTTTTTAATACTGTAGGTGCCAGGGGTGCTGAAGTAAGAAAAGACTGCTCACATTGTTGTTTAACTGGTCTTTCTGATCTAATACCGGAAATACCTTGGGGTGTTGACATAAAAAGAGTCTGTTCACACTGCTGTTCACTCTGTCTTTCTAATCTAACATTCTTTAAATACCAGGAATTCTGAGGTTAAGTGGAGGTGGCTCATACTGCTTTCCAACCTATCTTTTTGATATCTAGTGGGTACAGAAAGTATTCAGACCCCTTTCAATTTTTCACTCTTTGTTTCATTGCACCCATTTGGTAAATTCAAAAAAGTTCATTTTTTTTCTCATTAATGTACACTCTTCACCCTATCTTGACTGAAAAAAACAGAATTGTAGAAATTTTTGCAAATTTATTAAAAAAGAAAAACTGAGATGTCACATGGTCATAAGTATTCAGACCCTTTGCTCAGACACTCACATTTAAGTCACATGCTGTCCATTTCCTTGTGATCCTCCTTGAGATGTTCTACTCCTTCATTGGAGTCCAGCTCTGTTTAAACTGATAGGACTTGATTTGTAAAGGCACACACCTGGCTATATAAGACCTCACAGCTCACAGTGCATGTCAGACCAAATGAGAATCATGAGGTCAAAGGAACTGGCCAATGAGCTCAGAGAAAGAATTGTGGCAAGGAACACACCTGGCCAAGGTTACAAAAGAATTTCTGCAGTACTCAAGGTTCCTAACAGCACAGTGGCCTCCATAATCCTTAAATAGAAGAAGTTTGTGACCACCAGAAGTCTTTCTAGACCTGGCTGTCCAGCCAAACTGAGCAATCATGGGAGCAGAGCTTTGGTGAGAGAGGTAAAGAAGAACCCCAAGATCACTGTGGCTGAGCTCCACAGATGCAGTCCTCCACCAGTTAGGCCTTTATTGGCCCAATGGAAGCCTCTCCTTGGTGCAAGACATATGAAAGCCCACATAGAGTTTGCTGAAAAACACATGAAGAGCTCCCAAACTATGAGAAATCAGATTCTCTGATCTGATGAGACAAAGATACAATTTTTTGGTGATAATTCTAAGCGGTATGTGTGGAAAAAATCAGGCACTGCTCATCATCTGTCCAATATAATCCCAACAGTGAAGCAAGGTGGTGGCAGCATAATGCTGGATGACTGGTTGCTATTAAAGGAAACATGAATGTGGCCAAGTACAGAGATATCCTGGATAAAAACCTCATCCAGCGTGCTCTGGACCTCAGACTTGGCCGAAGGTTCACCTTCCAGCAAGACAATGACCCTAAGCACACAGCTAAAATAACAAAGGAGTGGCTTCATAACACTTCTGTGACCATTCTTGACTGGCCCAGCCAGAGCCCTGACCTACACCCAATTGAGCATCTCTGGAGAGACCTGAAAATGGCTGTCCACCAACGTTCCCCATCCAGCCTGATGGAACTGGAGAGGATCTGAAAGGAAGTAAGGCAGAGGATCCCAAATCCTGGTGTGAAAAACTTGTTGCATCATTCCCAAGAAAACTCATGGCTGTAATAGCTCAAAAGTGTGCTTCTACTCAATACAGAGCAGGTTCTCTTTTTTAATAAATTTGCAAAAATGTCTACATTTGTTTTTTTTCAGTCAAAATAGGTGCAAAGTGTAATGTGAAAAAAATGAAATTTTTTGAATTTACCAAATGGCTGCAATGAAACAAAGAGTGAAAAATTTAAAGGGGTCTGAATACTTTCTGTACCCACTATATTGGAGATACCAGGGGTGATTAAGTAAGAAAATGATGGTCACACTGAACTTTTTATCTAAAACTGAACATACCACCAAGGACAGCATCTGCAAGGAGTTTATATGTTCTCCCCGTGTTTGCGTGGGTTTCCTCTGGGTTCTCCGGTTTCCTCCCACATTCCAAAGGCTTACTGATAGGGAATTTAGATTGTGAGCCCCATTGGGGACAGTGCCAATAATGTCTGTAAAGTGCTGTGGAATTATTAGCGCTATATAAATGAAATAAATAAATAAATGGTTGACATAAGAGGAGGCTGCTCACACTGCTGTCCCATCGATCTATATGTTATAATACTGTAGATGCTAGGGGTACTCAGGTAAGGGGAAACTAATCAACTACTCTGTTCCCTATTATGGCTCATCCATTGAATAGGTGATCAACCAAACTTGGCATCCTCTCCCAGGTGTGTTGACCAACTGCTAATTTATCCCAAACGAGCACCCACAATCTCTCTCACCTGACCCTCTAGTCAGCCTTCCGAAAGGGGTGCATGTGAGTTGCTTGTATGCACGTGGTTCCCCAATCAGCAAAGTATCTCCGTAGCTAAGTATCCAGAAGCTGCAGTTAATTCAATGGCAGTTAGTCAGGGCAGGAGCCAGCTAACCCACACTTTGTACTGCATAGACCTGGGACCACCGTAACAAAGGCTACCATTAGTAACACACTACGCCACAAGGGACTCAGATACTGCAGTGCCAGACGTGTCTCCCTGCTTAAGCCAGTACATGTCTCGGTCCATCTGAAGTTTGCTAGAGAGCATTTGGATTATCCAGAAGAGTATTGGAAGAATGTCATATGGTCTGATGAAACCAAAGCAGAGCTGTTTTGTAGAAACAAAACTCATCATTAGAGATAAGCAACTTTGTCTTTTTTTAGGGTCGAGTAGGGTTTCACGAAACCCGACTTTTGCAAAAGTTTGGTCGAACGAAATCGGCCGACTATAGCGAAAAGTCAGAGGCCAACTGAAACACGAAACCCAATGCAAGTCAATGGGGAAGCAAAGTCGGCAGGGAGTGGAGGACAGTAAACACACCTACAGTGCCCATTTCAATGCCAAAAACATCAATTCTTATTACTGAAGCTTGTCAACCTTAATTTACTTAATAATAATAGTTACGTATTGAAAATTGGGGGTTATTTGGCTAAAGTTGTGGGGGGTAGGGCTGGCTCCAGGTTTTCGTGTGCCCTGGGCCAAAGAGTGTCAGTGCGCCCCTTTAACACATACCACAACTCATGATGCTCCGATATGGCACAGAAATATAGGTATAGTACAATGACAAATACTTCACTGCTTACATGACATGACTGATCTATTTTAAGTTGTACAATAGCTCAAACAAAGGACAGTATATTACTCCATCAATATTATGGCCACCACATTGTGTGCCATACAGAATAATGAGCCCCATATATTTCTCCATACAGACTAATTGGTCACATATAATGTTCCATACAGTATATGATGGGCCCCATGGATGATGCTTCAGTGTCTTATGGGCCCAACTAATGCTCCATATATAATGGGCCCCATTTGTAATGCTCCAGTGTATAATGTGCCCCATAGATGCTGCTCCAGTGTCTAATCTGCCCCATTTAGAATGCTCCAGTATATGATGGGCCCCATGGATGATGCTCCAGTGTCTTATGGGCCCAAATAATGCTCCATATATAATGGGCCCCATTTGTAATGCTCCAGTGTATAATGTGCGCCATAGATGCTGCTCCAGTGTCTGATTTGCCACATTTAGAATGCTCCAGTATATGCTGGGCCCCATGGATGATGCTCCAGTGTCTTATGGGCCCAAATAATGGTCCATATATAATGGGCTCCATTTATAATGCTCCAGTGCATAATGGGCCCTGTAAATGCTGCTCCAGTGTCTGATGTCCTCCATCTGGAATGCTCCAGTATATGATGGACCTCATAGATGATGGTCCAGTGTATGATGGGCCCTAATAATGCTCAATATATAATGGGTTCCATTTCTAATGCTCCAGTGTATAATGAGCCCCGTAAATGCTGCTCCAGTGTCTGTTGTCCCCCATTTGGAATGCTCCAGTATATGATGGGCCCCATTTTTAACTCACCCAGGCATGTTGTGAAAAGAGCTCCATGGATTAATCTGAAGAGTGTGCTGCCTCTTCCTTCTCTTTTGGTGCGGGTGAAGGACACAAGGAAAGGGGTTGCTCCTGACCAGAAGCCTGCACTGACGACTCAGTGCTTGCATTTTTTGAAACTTCAGAAGAGGAGGCGATAGAGCTGGAGGCTGTTTCAGCAATGTAAGCCAAAAACAGTTCCTGATGCTCCGGCTTTAAATGCAGTCTACCTACTCCCAGAAAAGGGAGCCTTACAGGCCTTCCAGAGCTACACCATGATGCAGGCTCAACACCTCCTGCCTTAGCTGCTATTGTGTTTTTGGCACTACCAGCAGATGCACCAACATCACCATCAGTACCAGGTGGCCCCCCATGCCCATGTACGCGCCCTCTTCCACCATACTTCCTCACGTTTTGGAAAATGTACCAAAATACCAGCAGATATATGGTACTGTATCAGAAGCGTACAGCTCTATACAGTCTAGGGATAACAGTAAATCTCCATATATATTTCTGGAGTCATACACAGATTTTTATGGAATAAATTCATGGACTTCAGTGCGCTGCTTGACAAATTCACGAATCCAGGTTATGAGAAAGATTAACTGTTTATTTTCTAACACGTTTCGAAGCGTATACCACTTCTTCCTCAGAGCAACGGCACTTGCCCGGGTGCACCAGGTGTTGACTCCAGCCCTTGGGGGGGTGGGCAGCCCAGTTAGGGAGGTTTTAAAAATGGAATATGTTGATGTGTAGGCTGGATATTCAGCTGCTGCAAATGGCGGAATTGGGCAAGTCCAAGGAAGAGGAGGACAAAAGCGAGGCCATTTTCTGGCAAACTATATGTCATCAAGGGAAGGTGGGACAAAAGCGACGGATGTGCGAGCACAGTCTTCGCACCTTATGGAGCAGTGATGTTAACTCCGGATAATTATTAAGGAAGCACTGCACCACCAGGTTCAAAGTGTGAGCCAGGCAAGGTATGTGTGTGAGTTTTGCACAGGCTATGGTTGCCACAAAATTACGGCCGTTATCACTGACTACCTTGCCTGCTTCAAGATGTAGACTGCCCAGCCATGACTCAGTTTGTCACTGCAAGTAGTCGGCCAGTACCTCCGCGGTGTGTCTGTTGTCGCCCAAAGACATCATCTTTAACACAGCCTGCTGACGCTTACCACTAGCTGTTCGATAGTGGGACACCTCGCGTACAACACTGCCAGCTGCGGATGGAGTGCTCATGCGACTGCACTGTGTGGACAAGCTTTCGCTTATGGAGGAGGAGGATGAGGGTCGAAAGCCTACAGCCAACTGTTTCCTATACCATGGGCTAGGCAGCACTGTTCCACCACCACTGTCCCCTGTGGAGCCTGCATCCACCACATTAACCCAGTGCGCAGTGATGGACACGTAACGGCCCTGGCCATGCCTAATGGTCTATGCATCTGTTGTGAGGTGCACCTTTCCACTCACTGACTGAGTGCATGGACAATGGAGTCTTCCACATGCCGGTGGAGGGCAGGGATGGCTTTTCGCAAAAAGAAGTGCTGACTGGGTAGGTCATAGCGTTGGACAGCGTAGGACATGAGCTCGCGGAAAGCTTCGCTTTCAACCAAACGGTAGGGCATCATCTCTAATGAGATTAGTTTGGCAATGTAGGTGTTCAAACACAGTGTACGTGGATGAGAGGATGAGTACTTTCTTGTCCTACTCAGAGTGTCTGGTAGGGTAAGCTGGACTGGAGAGCTGCATATGGGTGAAATAGCGGTGGACCGGACGGAGTGAGAGGGGGTTGGTGATGGGATTGGTGGTGATAGCCTAGATTCAGTGTTGTGTTGCAAAACCATTGTGATTCCATGAGTGCTTTGGCCTTGCGACAACACCTCCACATTTTGTGCTGATGGTGTGCTTAACGGTGGCAGTGGTCTTACAGTGGGGGAAGCGATGGAGCATTGCAGGCTACCTTCAGTCGCAGCAGGTGCACATGTGGTACCTGAGGTTTTGTAGTCCGTCCACGCTTGCAAGTGCATGTTGATTAAATGTCTAAGCATGCAACTGGTATTCAAATTTCTGAGTTGTTTACCTCAGGTAAACGTCCTTCCGCACTTCTTACAGGTAACCTTTGCCTCATCAGTAGGATTTTGCACAAAGAAGTGCCACACTGCACTCTTCCTACTGTGGTATACATTTTCTGGCCTTGCATGCTGTGCTAAGTTGACCATCTGGCCAAGATGTCCTGCAACTCTTTTAGTTTTTGGTCCATGTTTTTGGACAGCTACGGGCCTGCCAGATAACCGCTGCTGCGATGTCAATGCCTGCTGCGGATCCTTCTCCTTATCTGAACTATTGCCAGCGCCACCCTCCTCCCCCAATGGATGCCAATCTGGGTCAAGAACTGGGTCATCCATCACCTCCTCTTCAAAGTCATCTGCACCTTCCTCTTTACCTTCCTCTGTGTCACCGTGAAAGGTGGTATAGTATGCGGGAAGGGGCACCTGAGTTTCATCAGGGTCAGATTCTGGCTCAGTAGGCTGCGAGGGCAATGTAGTGCTCTGGGTCAATGTACCAGCAGAATCATCTAGCAGTGGCTGTGCATCAGTGCACTCCACGTCAGATTCATCTTGGACTGGGGAATTCAGGATTTGACTGGATAACCCAGGCATGGTATGTGAAAAGAGCTCCATAGAGTAATCTGAAGTGTGGGCTGCCGCATCCATAACTTTTGGTGGGGGTGAAGAACACAAGGTTAGGTGTTTTTCCTGACCAGAACCCTGCACTGACGACTCCATGCTTGCAGGTTTCGAACGTTCAGAAGAGGAGGCAACGGAGCTGGTGGCTGTTTCGGCAATGTACGTCAAAACCTGTTCCTGATGCTCCGGCTTTAAAAGTGGTTTTTCTACTCCAAGAAAGGGAACCTTACAAGCCTTCTTGGGCCAGACGATGACGCAGGCTCAACACCTCCTGCCTTAGCTGCTATTGTGCTTTTGCCAGAACCAGCCGATGCACCATCACCATCAGTACCAGCTGCGCCCCCCTGCCCACGTCCGCGGACTCTTCCACCATACTTCCTCATGTTTGAGAAAATGTACCAAAAATACCAGCAGAGAGATGGTACTGTATGAGGAGCATCCAGCTGTGTAAGGTGTATTAAAAAAATTTAATCTGCATATATATTTTGTTAGTCACAGACACTCTCCTAGTATGTATTTGACCATAATCCAACAAGCAGATATACGGAACTGTATCAGAAGTGTAGAGCTGTATGCGTTTTTGTGTAACTAACAATCTCTGTATATGTATTTACGGAGTGTCACACACAAACGCTGACTCGGTATAGATGTGACTGTAATGCGAACGGCAGATATACAACACTGTTTGAGAATCGAACAGCTCTATATGGTGTCTGTATGGAAAATTGTCAATCTCCGTCTATTTGTATACAGAGTGACACACACTGTCTGTCTAGTTTTGACCATAATCAAACAGCAGATATACGAAACTGTTTGAAAAGCGGACAGCTCTCTAAGGTGTAGGTCTGGAAAAATGGAAAATCTCCTCCGCTTGTTTTTCCAGAGTCACACACAGCTCTTATTTGTCCATGATACCGGCCGGTACACGGCAGTGTGTGAGGAGCGTACACCGCTATACGGTGTCTGTATGGAAATTTGTCAATCTCCGTCTATTTGTGCACAGACTGACACACACTGTCTCTAACACAAAAAGAAAGCACAGAATAACAAATGTGCAAAAATGCCCTGCAGTAAAAAATATGACAATAATCAGCAAGTGCTGGTAAAAAGATGACAACAAATACAGGGTATTTAGTCGATAAGTTTTTTTGCAAAAAAAGTGTATACCAAGCCACTCCACCTCATCAAGGTAACCCTTAATGGAGCAGTCCCTATGTAAAGTATTTAAAACCTGAACATATGAACAGTGTCTAAATGAACAGGATTAAGACAGGCGCTTCCTAGTATGGGCACGTGGTGTAAGACGGCTCTTTATGTGCATGTCACACAAGAGAGGGGTGGGGTCTCTCAAACACACGCTGTCTGTCTAGTTTTGACCACTATCAAACAGCAGATATACGAAACTGTTTGAAAAGCGGACAACTCTATAAGGTGTAGGTCTGGAAAAATGGAAAATCTCCTCAGCTTGTTTTTCCAGAGTCACACCCAGATAGCTTCTATTTGTCCGTGATACCAGCCGGTACACAGTAGTGTGTGAGGAGCGTACACCGCTATACAGTGTCTGTATGGAAATTTGTCAATCTCCATCTATTTGTATACGGACTGACACACGCTGTCTCTGTCTAGTTTTGAACATAATCAAACAGCAGATATACGAAACTGTTTGAAAAGCGGACAGTTCTATAAGGTGTAGGTCTGGAAAAACAGAGAATCTCCTCGGCTTGTTTTTCCAGAGTCACACCCAGATAGCTTCTATTTGTCCGTGATACCAGCCGGTACACGGTAGGGTGTGAGGAGTGCACACCACTTTACAGTGTCTGTATGGAAATTTGTCAATCTACGTCTATTTGTATACGGACTGACACACGCTGTCTCTGTCTAGTTTTGACCATAATCAAACAGCAGATATACGAATCTGTTTGAAAAGCAGACAGCTCTCTAAGGTGTAGGTCTGGAAAAATGAAAAATCTCCTCAGCTTGTTTTTCCAGAGTCACACCCAGATAGCTGCTATTTGCCCATGATACCAGCCGGTACACGTTAGTGTGTGAGGAGCGTACACTGCTATATGGTGTCTGTATGGAAATTTGTCAATCTCTGTCTATTTGTATACAGAGTGACACATGCTGTCTCTGTATAGTTTTGACCGTAATCAAACATCAGATATACAAAACTGTTTGAAAAGCGGACAGCTCTATAAGGTGTAGGTCTGGAAAAATGGAAAATCTCCTTGGCTTGTTTTTCCAGAGTCCCACCCAGATAGCTGCTATTTGTCTGTGATACCAGCCGGTACACAGTAGTGTGTGAGGAGCGTACACCGCTATACGGTGTCTGTATGGAAATTTGTCAATCTCCGTCTATTTGTATACGGACTGACACATGCTGTCTCTGTCTAGTTTTGACCGTGATCAAACAGCAGATATACAAAACTGTTTGAAAAGCGGACAGCTCTATAAGGTGTAGGTCTGGAAAAATGGAAAATCTCCTTGGCTTGTTTTTCCAGAGTTACACCCAGATAGCTTCTATTTGTCCGTGATACCAGCCGGTACTGTCATGCCCGCTATGTCTGTTATGCCACATGACCCCTGGAGCAGTGTGCACGGGCACCGAACTATCATGCCCACCATGTCTGGTATGCCGCATGACTCCTGGAGCAGTGTGCACGCGTACCGAACTATCATGCCAGTTATGTCTTATGCTACAAGATCCCTGGAGCAGTGTGCACATGCACCTCATGACTGTTGTGCTGCAAGATGCCTGGAGCAGTGTGCACGCGTGCTTCATCTCATGGCTGCCCGTCATTGCCAGTGCGCCCATCTCTGCTCTGCCTGCTGTGATCGTCACTATGTCCAGCTGTATCTGATCCAGCAATCCTCTCTATGATCCTGGAGGCCCTAATCATGTGACCCTCTCTATGGTCCAGCAGAATCTGATCTAGCTAGCCTCTCTATGATCCTGGAGGAACTGAACCGGAAGTCCTCTCCTGGTCCTGACCCGGAAGTGCAGGTGCTAATGCCCTATACCAGACCGCCCCTTCCTATGGTCAGGGCCTGAGTATCGCGTTGCTTCCCTGCATGGCTGCTTGGTCTGCTCGGTCGCTCCCTGTATTCTGTGCCCCTGCACTCTGCCCTGTAGTGCTTCTCTGCACACGCTCTGTGCTTGTACTCTGCCTCTTGTCCTGTGCCTTGTCTTGTGTTGTCTTTTGTGCCATGTTTTGCCCTTGTTATGCTTTGCCTTGTAGTCCTTCCTATGTTCTCTGCTTTTGCCTGTTTTTCGCCTTGTCTTGTCCTTGCTATGCTTTGCCTTGTAGTACTTCCTATGTTCTCTGCCTTGCCTGTTTTGCCATGTCTAGCCTTTGCTATTCTTAGCCTTTTAATACTTCTCTCATTTCCTGTCTTTGCCTGGTTTTCCTAACTCTGTCTTTTGGTGCTCACTAGCACATTCCATGTCTAGTCTCAAGGTTCTGCCTTGACCCGGCTCTGGGCTTCGGCCTACGCTCTGCTGCTAGACTCTGTCCTATGGTGCTCTCTAGCACATTTCCTGGCTAGTCTCAAGGTTCTCCCTTGACCTGGCTCTGGGCTTCAGCCTATGCTCCGCTGCTAGCCCTATACTCTCTCTGACCCGGCTCTGTGCTTCTGCCTACGTTCCACTCTTTGCTCTGTACCTTGCCTCGCCTTGCCTTGTTTCTTCGCGTGCCCTTTGCATGCGCCTGGCCTTCCTAGCCTCCTGTCTGTGCCTCAGCCATACCCACCCTAGCTGTGCCCGCCTGCTTGTGCCTCAGCCGTGCTCATCGGCCAGTGACAGCTGTGTTGCCTGTTATGCCTCAGCCGGGTATGCCTCAGTCTTGCCCGTCTGTCTGTGCCTCAGCCCAACCAGCTTGCCAGTGCCCCAGCTGTGCTCTCTATGCTTCCTTGCACCCTGCTTCTTGGCATACCTCCCCGTGATTCTCTAAAAGCACGCGCAGGTCCTGCCATGTACCCTGTCGTGCCCTCTTGCATGCACAGGCCCTAGCCTGAACCCTGGCGTGTCTCCTAGTATGCGCAGGCCCTAGCCTTAGCCTGAACCCTGGCGTGTCTCCTAGCACGCGCAGGTCCCTTACTTGAATCTTACCCTGGCATGCCCCTCTGCACGCGCAGGACTATGCCTTGAACCCTGACCCTGGCGTGTCCCTCGGCACGTGCAGGACCTTGCCTTGGATCTTGAACCCTGGTGTCTCCCTACACACGCACCATATCTTGTACTTTGAACTTTGAACCCTGGCGTGTCCCCTACACATGCACCGTGTTTTGTACTTTGAACTTTGAACCTGGCGTGTCCCCTACACACACACCTTGCCCTGGTCCCTGGTGTGCCCCTAGCACGCACCCTGCCTGGAACATTGCCTTGAACCTTGGCGTGTTCTGTAACACGCACCATGTCTGGAGATAATGTATGTCAGGCTTCCTTGTCATATCCCTGCTTTAGATACAAAGAGTGGCACACGTCAGTACGAGTGTGATATGGGATATTGTAAAGGGTAACAAACCATATGTAATATTATCTCATATTAAAAAAAAGTTACCGTGGACTGTAGAGAGACCAATTGTCAAAGTTTATAAAGGAGGGGAAGGAAGAAAAAATACTTCCAAGACAACAATTAAAGGTCATAATATAAAATTGCTTTATTGGATACAGGGCAAGGAACAAATGAAACATGCTAAAATGCTGATAGCTTGTCAAAAGACATAAGGACAACATGAGCCATAATTGCTGCTAAAAGATATCTTAAAGAGGACACAAAAATACAAATGGTAAGCTATCATGTCACTGGCCAAATAAACAAATCGGTACCCAAAGATTACACTAAGGTCATAGACATGTACGGCACAAATACCCACACACTACACGCCATGTGTCCTAGATTACCTGGTAGACGCAAGTGCACGCAGACAAGCAGAGGGTCCAGGTGTCCGCCCCAACGCGCGTTTCGGGAAACCTTCATCAGGGGGCGCTATGTCAGGTAGGAGACAGAGTTTAAATAACGAAAAAAACGGAAGAGCAGTCAGCGCTAGAACCGGAAGTCAGCGACCACTGCCCGGGCAACCAAAAACCCTTCCTCCAGCACAGCAAATGACAAGCCGTGATGCCCGGATGACGCGGGGCCCCACGTGACCGGACGCCCATAGCCACCATGCATCGACTAGGAGGGGGAGCCAGATGGCTGTGCCGGCGCAGAACAGCTCAAAATAACTGCGCATGCGCAGGAAAGGATCAGAGTAATAGCGCCATGTTGGAAAAAGGCACCAAGGCTTTAATAGTATAAAAAAAGATTTAAAAAAAGTGCATGCGCAGGGTAAGATAAGAGGACGACCGCGGCAAATTATGAAGGAGCGAGTAAGCTCCAAATATGATGAGAGTCAATGCGCCATATGGGCGCTGACCAGTTGGACACAATAGTGTATAGATATAAGGATATATAAGGAATAATGAAAATACTTAATAAATAACAAAGCCCCCATATCAATGTGAATAACAAAATAAAGTACTTATCGTGTCTTTCTGAGATGTACAGCATATTATAGAAGGACATTCCATATCACACCATCCGCATATACAGTGTTATTAAAGTAACATAATATATCTATTTAAACCGAAAGGTATAATACTATAAACCCCATGCATAGTGGGCAAAAATTAACATATGTAAAGGACATGGAAAAACCAACTGAATGAAAAGACAAAAGTACAGATACTACTACATTAATAAAGGTGCAAAATAATAAGCACATGGCATATGCTGAACCATTTGGTAAAGAAAGAATATAGAAATTGACACATGACAATTATATCAACATCATATCTTATACAACCCCAGACATTCGTATATCAAAGCACAATAGTACCGAAAGGACAATGAACATTGACATGTGACAATTCAGTAGCATCATTATATCCAATAGAACCACATGTATTCATATAACAAAACGCAGAACCAAACAAGTCCATGACTCCAAGATGAAAAATATGTCACGTTCCCCTGCTTTGCCTGTTGGATGCCCGGAACCTGCCGATCGCTGCCAGAGATCGTAAGCCTGACGGCTGCGGCCTGATGTCTGGAGTTGATGTCTGCAGCCTGATGCCCTGATCCTGTCGATCATTGCCAGCTGTCCGGAGTCCAATGCCATCGAGCCTTACTTGTACCAAGGCGTGCCATCTAGCACGCACCATGCCATGGACCTTGGCGTGCCACGCACGCACCTTGCTGTGTTTTCCTGTTATCACGTTTTGCACCTGTTGTTACCCTGAGTTCGCCTTAATGAAGATACCTTGAACCCACACCTTGTCTTGTCTTGTTTCCTGCTCGTCCCTTGTCGTCAGACACTCGTGTCTTCCTTGAGCCGGCCGTCTTGTTCCAGCAGTCGTGGTGGCTCACCCCCTTGGTCTTGCCCCTGACACTCCCTGTATAGGGGTGGTTCCTCACAAGGTCAGCTCGCCCTCGGTGGGTGGGTGCCATGACCCAGAGGGTCCACTCTAGAAAATGACTCAGCGATAGCTGACTTTGTCACAGGTACACGGTAGTGTGTGAGGAGCGTACACCGCTATTCGGTGTGTGAAAAAAAGAACGCTCGGTAACTCACCAAAACAAAATAATAAGAGTTGGAGTGCTTTGAAAAAAGCAGTTTGAACAGCAGTGTGCACACAGCAATGCAGCTATCAGGTAGCCTTAAAAGGCAGCCTAATCACCACCAGCGCTGCTGCACACAGCAAAAATCCTCCCCTTTCACTGCACACTAACTGTACAGTTAAAAGCGCTATCAGCAGAAGCAATTTTTTTTCTTCTTCCCTGCCTAACACTCTCCCTATTTAGAATCAGCAGCAGCAGCACCTCTCCCTATTCTAAGATCGGCAGAAGTAAGATGGCGGTCAGTGGTCACGGCCTTTTATACCCACTGTGACGCCACACAAAGCTAGCCAATCACTTCAATGCCCTTCTCTAAGATGGTGGTAGCCGCTGCCCATGTCATTGCGTTGCCCACAGTGTGCGTCCACCTTCATTTGCTGAGAAAAGGCGCTGGAAGCATTATTCGAAACACAACTTTGGCGCTCGGCTCGGCGACTTCATGGCCGACCTCACGCTATGGTCAGGTTTCAATCAGTGAAACCCGACTTTAGCTAAAGTCGGCGTTTTTTTAATTTGACCAACCCGTTCCGCTCAACTCTACTAGTCATGTTTGGAGGAGACAATGCTGAGTTGAATCCAAAGAACACCATACCTACTGTGAAGCAAGGGGGTGGCAGCATCATGTTTTGGGACTGTTTCTCTGCAAAGGGACCAGGATGACTGATCCGTGTACATGTAAGAATGAATCTACAATGAATACATCTGTGACCTCGTCTCCTGATACTTACCTGCACGCAACCTCCGATTCTCACAAGATCTCCTTCTCTACTCCCCTTTTATCTCCTCTTCCCACAATCGCATACAAGGTTTCTCTCGTGCATCCCACCTACTCTGGAACTCTCTACCACAACATATCAGAATCTTGCCTACCATGGAAACCTTCAAAAAGAACCTGAAGACCTACCTCTTCCGACAAGCCTAAAACCTGCAGTAACCACTGATCCACCAAACCTCTGCACGACCAGCTCTACCCTCGCCTACTGTATTCTCACCCATCCCTTGTAGATTGTGAGCCCTCCCGGGCAGGGTCCTCTCTCATCCTGTACCAGTCGTGACTTGTATTGTTTAAGATTACTGTACTTGTATTTATTATGTATACCCCTCCTCACATGAACAGCGCCATGGAATAAATGGTGCTATAATAATAAATAATAATAATAATGGGGCCATGTATCATGAGATTTTGAGCGCAAACCTCCTATCAGCAATGGCATTGAAGATAAAACGTAGATGGGTCTTTCAGCATGATAATGATACCAAGCACACTGCCAGGGCAACAAAGTAGTGGCTTCGTAAGAAACATGTGAAGGTCTTGGAGTGGCCTAGCCAGTATCCAGATCTCAACCCCATAGAAAACCATTGGAGGGATTTGAAAGTCCGTGTTGCCCAGCAACAGGCCCAGAACATCACTG
Organism: Dendrobates tinctorius; assembly: GCF_039654945.1. Lineage (NCBI taxonomy): Eukaryota > Metazoa > Chordata > Amphibia > Anura > Dendrobatidae > Dendrobates > Dendrobates tinctorius. Next base: position 12,654,248 of record NW_027361698.1, on the reverse strand, counting down.
CTCTAGAGGAGATCTGCATGTAGGAATGGGCCAACATACCACCAACAGTGTGTGCCAACCTTGTGAAGACTTACAGAAAACGTTTGACCTCTGTCACTGCCAACAAAAGATATACAACAAAATATTGAGATGAACTTTTGTTAATGAATGACCAAATACTTATTTTACACCATAATTTGAAAAATATATCTTGCCAAATCAGACAGGGTCATTTTCTGCATTTGTTTTCTCATTTTGACTCTCATAGTTGTTGTCTACCTATGATGTCAATTATAGGCCTCTCATCTTTTTTAAGTGGGAGAGCTTGAACAATTGGTGGCTGACTAAATCCTTTTTTCCCCACTGTATCTTTAACATTGTTACTTATGGCTTGTATAGGAACTGTCGAATTGTAAAGTGCTGCGGAATAAATTGGCGCTATATAAATAAAGATTATTATTATCTGTGTCTCCTGTTTTTCCCTAGCCATGAGACTGCGGCCAGGAAGATTTAAATATATCGGCTAGTAGTGCATGTGAAAGTGAATTCATTTAAAATCTTCAAATACAAAAATAGCCAAGGGCTTCATATGTCACAGCAGCAAGACATACGCAAGACTGGCTAGTCCAGTTAAAGGGAATCTGTCACCTGGTTTTGGCGGGCTATTTAAATGAGGTCTGTCTAGTCCGATGGGCGGTGTTTCGGCTCTTTGCCGCCTCCCCATCCATGGCCGCCGTCCGAATTTTCATGAATAGGAGTAGGTGTCCGCCATCTTTCACGTGTGCGCTAAGCATTCTTAGCTCGCGCATGCACAGTATGCTTTGCCCAACTGCGGGCAAAGCCGAAAAGCCTTACTGCGCATGCGCCAGTTAACTAAGCCCCGGACCACAGCAAAAGACTTCCGGGGCTTAGTTAACCGGCACATGCGCAGTAAGGCTTTTCAGCTAAACTGCGGACTGTGGCCAAGGATGGGGAGGCGGCAAAGATCTGAAACACCGCCCATCAGACCGGACAGACCTCATTTAAATAGCCCGCCAAAATCAGGTGACAGATTCCCTTTAACCTCTCCTTACTGTGGTCTTTAGCCTGGGAAGATGAGAGGCACCTTCTGGTGCCCATGATCTGGAGTTCAGAATTCAGCATGAATAAAAAGTGATAAAATAGTTGCAAATGTAGCAGAATTACGCTATGAACATGCAGCTTTCAAGCAACCCTAAGGGAATGCTGTTAACACATGGCTGCAGGAATTGTCGGCCAAAGTTCCATTTTCCAAATAACTTTATTAAAATTTTAAAAATAACAGTAATATTTTACATTGACATTTAAATGTAGAGGTTACAATAAGGCAAAGGGAAGGGAAGGATAAGGGGTTCGGAATAGGTTTAAGTTGCTTTATTAAGACATACAAGGGGTAAAACAAAAGGAAAGGGTAGGGAAGAAACTAAACTAACAGTGTCGTGTCTCTTCGATATATTTGGGGATTAAATAAACCCCATAAGGAAAAGACAAGACATTAAACTAACAGTATTGTGTCTTTCCAATATTTTTAGGGATTGAATAAACCCCTATAAGAAATAAGACAAACATACATATACATATATATAACAGTTCAACTGTGAAGGAAAAATGTATTATGACCGCTTAATAATTGCTTGGAAAAAATATTAATCTCGCTTAGTAAACTGCTTATAAACAAAAATGCTTATAAAAATATCCTCAAATTAAAATATGTGTACTTGTCTAGACTGGTCCGAGTACCATAGTAACCCAAAGACCAAAATGGAGGAAAGTTCGGCTTCTTTCTCAAATTATATTAGTGGAATAGGTCCACCACAAATCCCTATAGTAACTTTTTTAATACTACTTGAAATCCAAAATAATCCAAAATGAAGAGAAATCAACTTTGACAGTCAACGATATTGAGCAACCCTGGTAGTCCACAAATTTCAGGTATGGTGAAGACGGAGATTCTGCGCAGATGGATGGATAGTGTTGGGAGAAGATATATAAGAGATCAATCCGGCATTTTTAAGAAAATCAGTACCCTCCTCTGGAGATCGAATATGAATTATCTTGGAGGCAAATTTGACGAGCAATGTGGACATTTGGGACCAATTATATTTGATTCCAGCACTCCGAAATTCTTTTGTTGTCTGGGAAGATAACCTGCGTTTTAGTATGGTATTTTTAGATAGGTCTTTAAAGAAATTTAAATTTTTATATGGTCACGAGAGTAAGATTGACTCTTTAGAAATTCCAAGGAGTGTGTTTCTTACTCAATTAGGATAAAACGAAACAATGACGTCACTAGTGAGATCAAGCGGCAAGGAAGAAGGCCTTCGAATCCTGTAAACTTTCTCGATGAGATTTTTTTCCTTTAGTTTCCAGTACTAAATAACACACCATTGAGGAGATGTATTCTCTCAAACGCGATGGATGAATTGAGTCCTGGATACCTCTGATTTTCACATTATTTTTCTGTTTTGAATCTTCATAGTTGGACAGACAGGATCTAAAAGAGGCTATATCTTTCTGAATATCTTTCAGAGAGTTTGAGAGTTCATGAAGATCTGAAAGTTCTTTAGTACACGAGATTTCATGGTTGTTAATTTCAGATTTCACATTTTTAAGAGAAATGTTGGAAATGCTATTAGGTTTTACTTCAATATTCTTGACTAACATTGACAATGTGTCTTTAAAAAGTTGCTTGATTAAGCTTTCTGATGCTTTGACTTTGTCTGTTCCCGAATTACCCTCGCTGTTGATTCCCAGGTTGTTCAACGAGGTTAAAAAAGCTTTGCATAACTTAACCAGAAATTTTTCCGTAGGATAATCTTCTGAAACTGAGATATTATCTAAAGAAAGTGAATTAAGAAATGTCTCTTCAAAGCCCGCTTCAGGTTTCTTTTGGGCCATTGCAGGCCTATCAGCTTGAAATATCTTTTCATCGTTAATATCTTCATAACTGCCGGAACCCTCCAAAGAAACAGAGCAAAGCGAAGAAGTTGTAACAACCCTGCTGGCATCACTGCATGGCTTCCCATCCCCTGCACACCAACTTACTTTCTGCTTCAAGCCATGCTGTGAATGCTGTCTGTTGCCAGCCCTGTGCCTCTGCTCTCCATGTTTCCTGACTGTGTGTATAGGGGGGCGGCGCCTGAACTCTCTAGTTCTTATGCAGTCAGGGTGCACCTGCCTAATCTGTCCCTGACCAATCACCTAGAGCCCATGACTATTTAGTTTTGCCACACCCACTGACCTTTGCCTGTGCAATGTCTATACTCAGTTAGTATCTTGCTGCTGAGGAAGCCAGGCCCTGTTCTGTGTATCTCCTTCTCTGTAGGAATACTCTTAGCCTTGCTTTGTACCTTGTCTGCCTGCCAGGAGGCTGAATATCCTGGCCCTTGAGTCTTGGTCCCAGTACTCTGTCTGTACTCTGTCCTACCTTAATCTCCCTTTCTCCTTGTCCGTGGCTTCCTTCCCTGCTGTGTCTTTCCTTGTGTCCTCCCTGTCTGTGCATCTGCACCCTTGCAGCTCTGTCTGTGAATCTGCACCCTTGCAGCTCTATCTGTTCATCTGCACCCTTGCAGCTCTGTCTGTGAATCTGCACCCCTGCAGCTCTCTGTCCATCTGCACTCTTGCAGCTCTGTCTGTGAATCTGCACCCTTGCAGCTCTATCTGTTCATCTGCACCCTTGCAGCTCTATCTGTGAATATGCACCCTTGCAGGCTCTATCTGTGAATCTGCACCTTTGCAGCTCTATCTGTGAATCTGCACCTTTGCAGCTCTATCTGTGAATCTGCACCCTTGCAGCTCTATCTGTGCATCTGCACCCTAGCCGCTCTGCCTGCACAGATCCCTAGCCGCTCTGCCTGCACGGCTCCCTAGCCGCTCTGCCTGCATGGCTCTCTAGCCGCTCTGCCTGCACGGCTCTCTAGCCGCTCTGCCTGCACGGCTCTCTAGCCGCTATGCCTGCACGGCTCTCTAGCCGCTCTGCCTGCACAGCTCTTTAGCCGCTCTGCCTGCCCGGCTCCCTTGCCGCCCAGCCTACTCCGCACTCCTGCGGCTCTGCCGACTCCACAATCCTGCCTATATCCATACCTGCACCTCCTTTGTGAACAGGTCCAAATCCTGTTCCAACATACACCACTCCCTCCTGCCTGCACCTGCTGTGTGAACAGGTCCCTACCTGCCCCTTCTCATACCACGCCAGTCTGCCCAGTGTCTCCAAGCCGTGCCCGCTTGCCAAGTGTCTCCAAGCCATGCCCGCTTGCCCAGTGTCTCCAAGCCATGCCCGCTTGCCCAATGTCTCCAAGCTGTGCCCGCTTGCCCAGTGTCTCCAAGCCATGCCTGCTTGCCCAGTGTCTCCAAGCCGTGCCCGCTTGCCCAATGTCTCCAAGCTGTGCCCGCTTGCCCAGTGTCTCCAAGCCATGCCCGCTTGCCCAGTGTCTCCAAGCCGTGCCCGCTTGCCCAATGTCTCCAAGCTGTGCCCGCTTGCCCAGTGTCTCCAAGCCATGCCTGCTTGCCCAGTGTCTCCAAGCCGTGCCCGCTTGCCCAGTGTCTCCAAGCCGTGCCCGCTTGCCCAGTGTCTCCAAGTCGTGCCCGCTTGCCCAATGTCTCCAAGCCGTGCCTGCCTGCCAGTGTACCAAGCCATGCCTGCTTGCCCAGTGTCTCAGCCTGCCTGTTAGTCACACCTGTCCAAGTGACTTGTCCCCGAGTGGGATCAGCAGCCACAGCCAGACACCACCCTGGAGTGGCACCCGACAGCTACCTGCCGCACAAGCCTGACCTCACCATCAGAGGCTCCAGTGAAGACCGAGGTAGCTGTCGTAGTCATGCCCCTTCCAGGGTAGTCTGGTTTGTGGCACAGTGGGGCCACAACCCCTGGCTAGCGCCATTCAGCCAAGGCGCGAGCGTGACAGTTTGCACAGGCCATGGTCCCCGCTGAGCCCCATGTCCTTCCGCTTGCGGAGCATGATGAACTTTCTCTCTGCCAGTATGAGCATCTGGAAGAATTTGTTCCGCCCTGCGTGGTTCCGTTTGTTGAGACATCTGAACCCATCATTGTCTCCAATGCTATCTACAACCAGCTCCTGGCTTAGGAGAAGCTCAACCCTGAAGACCCGCCTACATTTTGTGGGAACCCTAAAGAGTCCGAAGGGTTCCTGGAACAGTGCTTGCTCTACATCCAAGGGAATGCAGCCAGTTTCCCGTCTGACTGGTTCAAGGTGTGGTACATCATGTCCTACCTGGTTGAAGATGCTCTGATTAGGATCACTCCCCTCTGGGAAGCGGGATCCAATCATCTCGGACTTCGAGGCCTTCCTGGTGGCCTTCCGTAAAGCCTTTGAAGTACCCAGTCCAGCTATGCCTGCCAAGTCTTCCCTTTCCAGATCTGAGAGGCGCGCCACACGGGCAAAACCAGTGAAGAAACCCTCCAGTTCCTCCACCTGTTAAAGCAGCTACTCGAGTTGAACCCAAGAAGACTGTTAAGAGTGGGCTGGCAAGGCAGCAGCCTGAAACCAGTCATAAGATGGGCATACAGTATTGCTGTGGTTGTGTGGAACACCTGGACAGCGTCTGTCCGAAGGAGCGCAAGCTCCAAAACCTTGGGTCAGTGGGATAGGCTGCTCTTGGTAAGAGTCCCTCCTCCTCACTAAGATCGGTGACTGTTTGTGTGCCTTGTGGGAGCTTCGGCCCTGCAGATGTGTTAAAGCTGCAAGCCAGACGGAGTCTGTGTAGGGTTCCTGTTCCACAGCTCCAGAATCCGGTGACGGTGTTTGGTGATGGTCGTGCCCTACTTATGAACAGTCGAGTGTCGAAGGGACAACTACAGCTCCAAATCGCAGCATTATATTTGGAGAAGCTTATTTTACACTTGCTGACCAGTTTGCCCATCGGTCCTTCTGAGCCGGATACTCTACTGCCCGTTCCGGTCCGAAGACCCAGCGTGGTGCCGCACTTGGACCTACCTAGTCACCAAAGGTATCTAGTTCCAATGTTACAAGGTCAGGCTACAGTGTTACCTTCCCCATCTGTTCTGCTGGCTATTGGGTCATGGTGTGCTGATGTCACTGAAGAAAAGGAAGCAGTGGTGCCCTCTCCACACACCTCCTGTGACCAGTTCCCAGAAGCATCCCTGTCACTTGAAAATTTTTCTTTAGGCCATGGGCAGAGGATGGATCCTGTATGGATGCCTTCAGATTCCATGTGGCAGGTGGATGAAGAAGTTGGAGCAGAAGTTCTTGTACGTCTGCTTTTACCAACCCAGAGAAACAGGTCCAGTTCTCTTCTGATTACGGACGAAGGATGGATCCAGTGTGGGTACCCTCAACTTCTAGTTGGCCGGCTAATGAAGATACTTAGGAGGAGGTCCAATTTACTTGGGATATCAGGCTGAAGTTGAACTCAGTGAAGGTCTCTTCTGTTTCCACCTGGCCGGCTGATGTAGGGGTCAAGTCTGAGGCTTCCAGGTCCCTGCTTTCTGCTACCCAGGAGGAACAAATCCAAGTCCTTATACCCTCTGTGTTGGAAGATGACTCCATCAGGCACCCAGAAGCTTGGCACTCTGGGATTCCTGATGGCACACATATTCCACCGTACCTGAAGGATGTCGTGTCAACCTGGAATGTGTGTGGTCCCGTACTCCTTCTTCTGGTCATTCTGGCAGGCTTGAGGAAGAGGGGCCATAAAGGTGGGGGTACTGTAACAACCCTGCTGGCATCACTGCATGGCCTCCCATCCCCCGCACACCAACTTACTTTCTGCTTCAAGCCATGCTGTGAATTCTGTCTGTTGCCAGCCCTGTGCCTCTGCTCTCCATGTTTCCTGACTGTGTGTATAGGGGGGCGGTGCCTGAACTCTCTGGTTCTTATGCAGTCAGGGTGCACCTGCCTAATCTGTCCCTGACCAATCACCTAGAGCCCATGACTATTTAGTTTCGTCACACCCACTGACCTTTGCCTGTGCAATGTCTATACTCAGTTAGTATCTTGCTGCTGAGGAAGCCAGGCCATGTTCTGTGTATCTCCTTCTCTGTAGGAATACTCTTAGTCTTGCTTTGTACCTTGTCTGCCTGCCAGGAGGCTGAATATCCTGGCCCTTGAGTCTTGGTCCCAGTACCCTGTCTGTACTCTGTCCTACCTTAATCTCCCTTTCTCTGTCTGTGAATCTGCACCCTTGCAGCTCTATCTGTTCATCTGCACCCTTGCAGCTCTGTCTGTGAATCTGCACCCTTGCAGCTCTATCTGTCCATCTGCACTCTTGCAGCTCTGTCTGTGAATCTGCACCATTGCAGCTCTATCTGTTCATCTGCACCCTTGCAGCTCTGTCTGTGAATCTGCACCCTTGCAGCTCTATCTGTGAATCTGCACCCTTGCAGTTCTATCTGTGAATCTGCACCCTTGCAGCTCTATCTGTGCATCTGCACCCTAGCCGCTCTGCCTGCATGGCTCCCTAGCCGCTCTGCCTGCACAGCTCCCTAGCCGCTCTGCCTGCCCGGATCCCTAGCCGCTCTGCCTGCATGGCTCCCTAGCTGCTCTGCCTGCACGGCTCCCTAGGCGCTTTGCCTGCACAGCTCCCTAGCCGCTCTGCCTGCACGGTTCCCTAGCCGCTCTGCCTGCACAGCTCCCTAGCCGCTCTGCCTGCACGGCTCTCTAGCCGCTCTGCCTGCATGGCTCTCTAGCCGCTCTGCCTGCACGGCTCTCTAGCCGCTCTGCCTGCCCGGCTCCCTTGCCGCCCAGCCTACTCCGCACTCCTGCGGCTCTGCCTACTCCACACTCCTGCCTATATCCATACCTGCACCTTCTGTGTGAACAGGTCCAAATCCTGTTCCAACATACACCACTCCCTCCTGCCTGCACCTGCTGTGTGAACAGGTCCCTACCTGCCCCTTCTCATACCACGCCAGTCTGCCCAGTGTCTCCAAGCCATGCCCACTTTCCCAGTGTTTCCAAGCCGTGCCCGCTTGCCCAGTGTCTCCAAGCCGTGCCCGCTTGCCCGGTGTCTCCAAGCCGTGCCCGCTTGCCCGGTGTCTCCAAGCCGTGCCCGCTTGCCCAGTGTCTCCAAGCCGTGCCTGCTTGCCCAGTGTCTCCAAGCCGTGCCTGCTTGCCCAGTGTCTCCAAGCTGTGCCTGCTTGCCCAGTGTCTCCAAGCCGTGCCCGCTTGGCCAATGTCTCCAAGCCGTGCCTGCCTGCCAGTGTACCAAGCCGTGCCTACTTGCCCAGTGTCTCAGCCTGCCTGTTAGTCACACCTGTCCAAGTGACTTGTCCCCGAGTGGGATCAGCAGCCACAGCCAGACACCACCCTGGAGTGGCGCCCGACAGCTACCTGCCGCACAAGCCTGACCTCACCATCAGAGGCTCCAGTGAAGACCGAGGTAGCTGTCGTAGTCACACCCCTTCCAGGGTAGTCTGGTTTGTGGCACAGTGGGGCCACCACCCCCCGGCTCGCGCCATTCAGCCAAGGCGCGAGCGTGACAGAAGCCTCATCAGAATCACTATCAGACAAGTCGCTTTCTGAATTTTTATCAGAGATCATCCCCTCTAAAGATTCTTCTGAGAAATCACTCTCCGACTCCTCCTTATTATCGGAAGATATGTCTGATTGGTTATTTACATGAAGCTCCTTAGAAATGTGTGAAGAATAGTGTTGAGCATTCCGATACCGCAAATATCGGGTATCGGCCGATATTCACGGTATCGGAATTCTGATACTGAGTTCCGATACTTTTTGCATATCGAATACCGGAATCGGAAGTTCCCATAATGCTATGAGCCAGTTTGATTTGATTCAGCCAATGACAATCCTCAGAAGTGTGGGCACATCCTGTTAGGCATGTAGGCATGTTAATGATATAGAAGAGTTAATGGTTTGCTTTTATATCCCTTTAAATGCCTTTAAGACTTCAATTGCCTTTTGCCTAATATTGCTAGAATTATTCTTATGTAGACTACTAGTCTCTGTCTTCAAGGAAACTATACTTGTTATCATATGTGTTCTCAACAACGTGTTCTGGGTATATTGTAAACAAGGTACGACCCTGAGGTGATGGTGGGGGCCAAATGAGCTCCATAGAGTCACATATTGCTGTAAATGGTATAAAAACATTCCTTGTATTTCATTACGTCAGATAAAGTGATTTGACCACGGCTTGTGTGTTGAAGTCTCTTTGTCTCCAAGCGCCTGCAACAGAAAGGGCGAAAAACCTCACAATTCGGACTCACTGGTGATCTGGACAGCTGACGCTTGGTCAGAACAAAAGCAGCTACGACATTAACTAATGGCATGGCTGTGATTGGCTGCTGAAATGATGTCATGATGCACTATAAAAGCCGCCGCCATTTCGGGTTCACTCTGCTATGAATTCAGTTAGGGACAGGCTGCTGTTCAAGACTCTGAGGGACAGTTAGAGATAGCGATTTTCTAAATAATATTGTGCTTTACCCAGGCTACATTATCAATCAGTGTAGCTTTCTTTTGCCTTGCAGCGCTGTTCACAGCTGTCTGCAAGGTCTGTGTGAGTGCAGCTCACGCTGTGTAGTGTGTCCTGCAGCCATATCTGGTTGTAGGCCGCTCAGCGTGCGTCACTGCCTCATACATATTTTTCTTTTATTGCTGCAAATTTTTCATTAATTCTCCTATTAGTGTGCATCCATCCAAATGTGCGAGAAAACTACTGTATGGGCACACGTCAGGGCTCGGAAGGGAAGTAGTGACGTTTTGGAATGCAGACTTTGGTCTGCGGGTGTCATGTTGCTTTTGGAGAGCCCCTGATGTACCTAAACAGTGGAAACTCCCCACAAGTGGCCCCATTTTGGAAACTAGACCTCCTAAGGAACTTATCTAGATGTGTTGTGAGCACTTTGAACCCCCCAGTGCTTCACAGAAGTTTATAACGACCGGGCGGGAAAATAAAAAAATCGCATTTTTTCAACAAACATGATCTTTTAGTCCCCATTTTTTTTATTTTCCAAAGGGTACCAAGAGAAATTGGACCCCAAAAGTTGTTGTTCAATTTGTCCTGAGTATGCTGATACCCCAAATGTGCGAGAAAACTACTGTATGGGCACACGTCGGGGCTCGGAAGGGAAGTAGTGACGCTTTGGAATGCAGACTTTGATGGAATGCTCTGCGGGTGTCATGTTGCCTTTGGAGAGCCCCGAATGTACCTAAACAGTGGAAACCCCCCATTAAGTGACACCATTGTGGAAACTAGACCCCCTAAGGAACTTATCTAGATGTGTGGTGTGCACTTTGAACCCTCAAGGGCTTCACAGAAGTTTATAATGCCCGGGCATGAAAATAAAAAAATCATATTTTTTCAACAAACATGATCATTTAGTCCCCAATTTTTTTATTTTCCCAAGGGTACCAGGAGAAAATGGACCCCAAAAGTTGTTGTCCAATTTGTCCTGAGTACGCTGATACCTCATATGTGGGAGAAAACTACTGTATGGGCACACGTCGGGGCTCGGAAGGGAAGTAGTGACGTTTTGGAATGCAGACTTTGATGGAATGGTCTGCGGGTGTCATGTGCGTTTGGAGAGCCCCTGATGTACCTAAACTATTAAAACTCCCCACAAGTGACCCCATTTTGGAAACTAGACCCCCCACAGAACTTATCTAGATGTGTGGTGAGCACTTTGAACCCCCATGTGCTTCACAGAAGTTTATAACCAGTTTAACACAATCCAACGCAATAGTGAACATAGTGCTTTTTCCTATACTGAAAAAAGAATGTTCATAGGAACATAATAGATGGACAACTCCCTTGAGACAGTATATGAACCTATATAGAAATTTGGAGTATAACGCCCAAACAATCAATTCAAAAAAAGTCAAATTTATAATATCAAAGTAATTTGCTCTTTATTAATCCAGGTGCAAAAAAGTACATATTAAAAGTACAATCATGTGGTCAGATATCAGGGATGACACAGAAAAAAGGGGGGGTGGGATCGCTGCACATACATAATGAAATTGCAGTGGTACAAAATAGAATAAAAAAAACCCAAATCAGTATAAAAATTCAACGCAATGTATCATAGTCTCACCCTTAGCAATCCATTGTTCTTGCCAAAGTGAAATCCATGCTAAGGGAATTTATGTGGAACCTTCCATTAAAATGCTGTATGCAGGAAGGTGTAGGGGAAAAAAATGAAAAGATGACCATGCTTACCCATGTGGAAAAGTGCATGTGCAGCGTGTCCGATCCCCAGAGCCCCTACACACGTTTCGCGCTGGGCTTCGTCGGAGGCCCATATTTTGACCCACTGAGTCATGTGAGGTCTTATTTTTTGCGGGACGAGTTGACGCTTTTATTGGTATCATGTTCGGGCACGTGACTTCTTTTGATCGCTTTTTATTCTGATTTTTGGGACGCAGAATGAACAAAAGCCAGCCTTTCATGAATTTCTTTTGGGGGGTGCATTTACACCGTTCCGCGTGCGGTAAAATTGATAAAGCCCTTTTATTCTTCGGGTCAGTAAGGTTACAGCGATACCTCATTTAGGTCATTTTTTTATGTTTTGGCGCTTTTATGCAATGAAAACAATTTTATATAAAAAATAATTATTTTTGCATCGCTTTATTCTGCGAGCTATAACTTTTTTATTTTTTCACTAATGATGCTGTATGGCAGTTCGTTTTTTGCGGGACAAGATGACGTTTTCATCGGTACCATGCATATTTATATGCATCTTTTTGATCGCGCGTTATAGGAATTAAGTCCCAGGGCACATGGACGGGATTGTACGTCACATGACAGAAAGGGGTTAAAGTAGTTTGTAGAACTGTGCTTATTCTGAGGAAACAGTTCATTCACATGAATAGAAGGGAACTTCAATTGTTCAAATACAAGCAACAAATCTGGTGTAAAGGAGCAAACATACCTAAAATAAACTAAGATAAAATACAACAGCAAACTCCGGAGTGTAAGGTACGTTTCCACAATGAGTTTTTGGTGCGTTTTCTGCATCACTTCTAAACCTATTATTTGAATTAGGTTACTTGCATTTTTTTTTTCATTATGTTTTTAAGTGCAGTTTCTTAACCCTTTCACAACCTTGGGTTATCCGCATTTGCATTTTTGTTTTTTGCTTCCCTTCTTCCCAGACTTTTTTTAGTTTTCTGTCAATATGGCCATATGAGGGCTTTTTTTGTGGGACGAGTTGTAATTTTGAAAAACATCTTTAATTTAACCATATAATGTACCAGAAATAGGGAAAAAAAAATTGCAATGTGGTGAAATTGCACAAAAAGTTCAAATCCACATTTATTTATTTTTTACCGTGTTCACTAAATGTTAAAACTGAGCTGGAAATATGAATCTCCAGGTCATTATGAGCAGGCAGATACTACAATGAGCCTGAAAAGATGCGGGATCAGCATCAAAGTAGAATATACAACCTATGGGGTCCTGGGTTCAAATCCTAACAGGGACAACATCTGCAAGAAGTATGTATGTTCTCCCCGTGTTTGCGTGGGTTTCCTCCAGGTTGTCCAGTTTCCTCCCACACTCCAAAGACATAGTGATAGGGAATTTAGATTGTGAGCCACATCGGGGACAGCGATGATAAAGTATGTAAAGCTCTGTGGAATAAGGTAGCGCTATATAAGCAAAGCATAATAAATACCTATACATCATAGGTCATGAAAGAGTTAACTGAATAATATATCTGTACCATGCAACATTATCCCTCTAAGGCTATGGTCAGATGGCTGTAGATATTCTCATTCAAGAGAACTGGGTCAGTTATGCTAATGGCACTCAGACTGTTATTAGCTGAAAACTAATGACAGAGTGTTAGGCGCCAGGATTCCCCTTCTGCACAGGGTAGATCCCAAGCCCTGTCTCCCTTTATGGTCCCCCATTCAGCTTCGACAGCAGAGTCGTCGGTCACATAATCTTGCTCAGACTCGTGCTGTGTGCTTGCTACTGCTGGCTCTCCAGCTTCAGCTTAGTAACCAGCAATAGGCAGCGGCAAACAGTCATTCCTGAGGCTAAGTCCGGGAATCAACCTACTGGGTATGCTTGTGAGGTGGCGACCTCTCATTGGTGGTCAGTCGTCAGCTACTCCGGTGATGTGGCAGTCCCGGATTGGTCCACGAGCAAGGACCTGGCTGACTAGACTTAAGTGCAGTCTATAAAAGGGTCTTTGGGGTGTGCTAAGGCGCGCTTAAATCATTTGCGGTCATGTGCGTTGGGTAGAGACTCTGCCACTCTGTTGGTGTGTGTGAACGTCTAGTTTTACCTAGAGAGGCAGGTTTTTCCTTGGCCTGGCCTAGCGCCTGTCTTGGCCGTGTGTGCTATTAGCATGGACTGTTTACAGGGCATGGTCAAACCCACGTGCCTTAACCCTTTTGTTTTGGGTATAGCACACACCTCTTTTGGTACCGCTCGGTGGTTAGCTGAGCTTGGTACTCTTATTTTTGCGCCATTCAGTGGAGCTGAATTACTTAGTTGTTTATTGTTGACACTCGGCAGTTAGCTGAGCTGGTATTCCTTGGCCAGTGCTCACCCCTCTGAGAAGTTATCAGAGTAGGGTAATATCATATGCACTCAGTACCCACATGGTGACTTTTAACCCAGTGTGTTCTTGGTGATCGCTCGCCGCACTGCTCAGCCATTGCTCACTAGCAGCAGGATAACATTTCTGCATGGTAGACCCCAAGTTGCAATCGTACTAAATAAAGTAACTAATAAAGTGCGATCCGCCAACCCTAACACAGAGTTTGGTCAGAGTGTCAGCATAGTGTAATCTGATTCTCTCAGAAGAGAAAAAAAAAATTCCCTATCTCCATTCTGTGAGTCTATGGAAATCAGATTGCACTTTGATGTCATCTCAGTGTAGTCCGATGTATTCAATGCACCCATAGACTTGAATGGGTGAGTGTCCTCTGATTTCAGAGTGAAATAGCATGCTCCAATTTTTTTCTCTGACAGACTCAGTCAGCACTGCAGCATTAAATAACATTGGTCCGAGTGCTATCAGATAAAAAATTGGATAAGTCTTGTCCAATGAATACGCTGGTGTGAGAAAGCCATAAGAAAGATAAATGACTGTAGTGTGTGTATATATATATATAGTTAATTTGCTAGGAATTTTGCTCTATTCTGCAGTACTGGATTCTGTGCTGCCCTGGTAAGATTACAAGCTATCTGGCAGTAACTGTTATCAGGCCTGTAATGACACCTGACAGCTGTTATTGGACAGGTCTGGGTGCATCCAATATCTTCCTTCACTCTTACAACTTCATTTACAATATCTTCAGCTTTGACATATATGTGCTCAGCGTTGCAAACGAAGGCAGCCGTTCTGCTCTCAACTCCTTCACATTTCTCAATAATAGTCCTAAATAAAGATATTCAGTGTACAGGTTCATCCTGCCATATAATCTTGAGAAATAAACACACACATGGTTAGAAATAGCCAGATTAGGTTTATATACAATTTAATTGATTGATTGAAATGTTTACACCCACATTATATCTTCAGCGCCATAATGAGATTCTGCAGAGCAAGCAGGTGCATGGGATGATATACTTTGCTTGTCTTAAAGAGAAATGTCTAATTTCTTGTCCACAAATAAATGGGATTTTTTTTTCAGACTTATTAAAAACTAATTTCTCAGTCATTGATGGAGCAAACAATTCTCACATTTTCAGTTATAATTAGGTTCAACCTTACGTAGACCCAGTTTTGTCTCCTGCAATGAAATGAAAAGCTGGAGGAATACAGGTATGATATATGGTATGCCACAGACAGGAAAATGGCAACTAGGAGGCAATGTTCTAGGGGCTTTTGATGCGGTTTTGCTGATTTGAAGCAGTTATTAATATGATTTTTATTGTACAGAAAAGCTTTGACTCTGCACTTAATGTTAGGCATCGGGATCCTGCAGCTGCACAGCAGGAATCCAGAGCCTTGCATCCTGCAGTCTCCCATTCTTCCCCAACCGCTCAGGAGCCTGCACAGCAATCTCGGCATCACAGACGCTCTGCTCAGACCAGCTCTGTGGGACTGGTTGTTGCTGCCCGCTCTGGGTCGGCAATAGCAGCGCAGGCTGCCCTGCAGCAAGCCACTCCAGTGGCTAAATCCTCTCGTCACGCTACTGGGCATGCTCACAAGATAATCTCCCATTGGAGATCGGGAGTCACGTGCTCAGGTCCTTCTCCTGATCTGATTGGTCCATCCCAGAGATCTGGAAGGTCCCGCACGGCTATAAAAGGTCCGCATGGCCGCTCGACCATGCGCTTGTGTAGTCTCTAATTGCTACTGTGTGAATGATGATGGATTCATGAACCTGCGAATGACTCATTAAGATCCCCTCCCTCTGATATTACATGTGCGGATAGGGACTTAGCCTTAGAGTCAGCGCCAGTCAGTGGCGTGCTACAAGCCACACTGCTCATCTCCACAGAGCTAGCGTCCGAGAGTGCGCCCCTCCTGGGCTTTGTTGTATAACGGCTGAGTCAGTTTCCATGCTGCGGTCAGCAGCACTTGTGGGCATCCGCGGTAGCGACTCTGCATGCACGGTAGGTCTAGACGGACACCGACCCTGTGTCTTGGGCCCGAGTCCTGTGACCATATACCGTGCGTGCACACCTCTGAGACCTGTTAGGTCAACAGGCTTGTCATTTATGTTTATGCCTTAAGGAGACTCTGTGAATATAACAGAGTACGCCCAGTGCACACCGGGTGACGTTCAACCCGTGTGCGATATACCGCCATATTGTGCATCTGCCATTATATAGCAGCAGTTTAACACCTCTGCACGGTGGACCCCGGGCGACGAACGCACTTTCTATTATTTTATATTTAGTGCGTTCCGCCGTCCCTAACACTTAAAAAAGCAGCTGTGTTTTATTTTACACCTGTTTTTTATATGCATTTTTATTTTCCTTTTTATATGCATTGTATTTATGTGCATTTTTTTCAGGCTCTGAGTAGAAACCTATAGAGAAAAAATGTACAGACCAGACGCACAGTGCGCATGAGTTTTCATGAAATCCCATCCACTTTGCTTGAACAGTTTAAATCAGAAAGTTTTCTGCTCACAAAAAAAACTGCAGCAGAAACAATGCAGCATTTACACTACGTGTGAACACGGTCTTACACTCTGAATTGTATTTGAATTGCCATAAAACACTATCTAGCCTCAAATGCTGTAATCTTTAGCTCCATCATTTCTGTAGCTTATCCTACATTGTAAAGCAACCCTTAAAGGGACTTGTTCAAGCTAAGTCCCGCCACCATGGTACATCAGGGCGGAGCTAATATACCTTCAGGGTAAGTGCACACGTTGCGGATTGTGTTGCGGATTTTTCCGCTCGGATTTGGCAAAATCCGCAGGTCAAAAGACCTGCGGTTTATCTGCGGATGAGCCTGCGGTTTTCCCCTGCGGGTTTGACACCTGTACAATGGAGCAGGTGTAAAAACCACTGCGGATTCCGCAAAAAGAATTGACATGCTATGGATTTGAAACTGCAGCAAATCCGAACGGAAAAATCCGCAGCATGTGCACAGCAGTTTAAATTTTCCATAGAAAATAAAGGTACTGTACAATGCAGCAGAAACTGCTGCGGATCTGCAGGGCCAAATCCGCAGCGGATCCGCAGCAGAATCCGCAGCATGTGCACATACCCTCACACCTGCTTATTTTCCATTTATCATTCCTCCCTTATTTGATTGACATCTCTGTCTGGCTTGATAGAGCAAGAGAATGGTGGAGATAGATGTAGAACAAGAAGATGGGAAGGTGCACCTAAATGATTGGCCACGTCATGGTGCAGAAAGCCACTGTACTTGGTTTGAATATTTTGTGCTAAGGTTCTCCATCCCCTTAACCAAGAATTAAATTGGCAGACTGAATACAAACGTGAAATATAAAAATACAATTAAATCAATTAAAATAGAGAAATATAGATTAAAGTATCTTTGGAGAATGGTAGCCTGCAAGCAACCTCATTGACTGTGTGGAGGCTAGATGGACCAACCTGGTCTTAGCCTAGGAATCCCTTCCCTATTTCTTTTAAATGCATGCATTCTTGGATAAAAATCATTTTTGGAATACCATTTATTTTTATTTTGTTCAGAAGAAAAGGCATCAGAGTTACAAATTCTGCCTTCACAAGGGCTCACTGTTCTGCAGACAGCTATGTAATGTGATAAATAGAGGCTTCAGAAGCCCAAACGATCGAAAAATGTTAATGAAATCCTATTACAAAAAATTATGCATTTAAAAAATAATTTCCCCAAAGGTATCTACTGTATGTAATTCAACTTTTTGCATATGGCGCATGTAAAATACTATACTGAAGCATTGGGGCAGTTTCCAATTACACTTCTGCAATACATGAAAAGTATTGACTCAGTTTCTTCCTGAAAATGATTGCAAACACAAATTCTTTGTTGTTATTATTATCTTCATTTAATTTGTCTTAAATGAAAAAACACAAAAAGAATTGTCCTAAAGCCAAATTGGATATAATTCCACACACAACATAAAAAAGAGGGTGGACAAAAGTATTGGCACTGTTCAAAAAAATCATGTGATGCTTCTCTCTCTTTGTGTAATTAACAGCACCTGTAACTTACCTGTGGCACCTAACAGGTGTTGGCAATAACTAAATCACACTTGAAGCCAGTTGACATGGATTAAAGTTGACTCAACCTCTGTCCTGTGTCCTTGTGTGTACCACATTGAGCATGGAGAAAAGAAAGAAGACCAAACAACTGTCTGAGGACTTGAGAAACCAAATTGTGAGGAAGCATGAGCAATCTCAAGGCTACAAGTCCATCTCCAAAGACCTGAATGTTCCTGTGTCTACCATGCGCAATGTCATCAAGAAGTTTAAAGCCCATGGCACTGTGGCTAACCTCCCTAGATGTGGACAGAAAAGAAAAATTGACAAGAGATTTCAACACATGATTGTGCGGATGTTGGATAAAGGACCTCGACTAACATTCAAACAAGTTCAAGCTGCCCTGCAGTCCGAGGGTACAACAGTGTCAACCCGTACTATCTGTCGGCGTCTGAATGAAAAGGGACTGTATGGTAGGAGACCCAGGAAGACCCCACTTCTTACCCCGAGACATAAAAAAGCCAGGCTGGAGTTTGCCAAACTTACCTGAAAAAGCCTAAAACGCTTTGGAAGAATGTTCTCTGGTAAGATGAGACAAAAGTAGAGCTTTTTGGGCAAAGGCATCAACATAGAGTTTACAGGAGAAAAAAGAGGCATTCAAAGAAAAAAACCACGGTCCCTACAGTCAAACATGGCGGAGGTTCCCTGATGTTTTGGGGTTGCTTTGCTGCCTCTGGCACTGGACTGCTTGACCGTGTGCATGGCAGAAGACTGCCAACAAATTTTGCAGCATAATGTAGGACCCAGTGTGAGAAAGCTGGGTCTCCCTCAGTCCCTCAGAGGTCATGGGTCTTCCAGCAGGACAATGACCCAAAACACACTTCAAAAAGCACTAGAAAATGGTTTGAGAGAAAGCACTGGAGACTTCTAAGGTGGCCAGCAAAGAGTCCAGACCTGAATCCCATAGAACACCTGTGGAGAGATCTAAAATTGGAAGTTTGGAGAAGGCACCCTTCTAATATCAGGGACCTGGAGCAGTTTGCCAAAGAAGAATGGTCTAAAATTCCATCAGAGCATTGTAAGAAACTCATTAATGGTTACCGGAAGCGGTTGGTCGCAGTTATTTTGGCTAAAGGTTGTGCAACCAAGTATTGTGCTGAGGGTGCCAATACTTTTGTCTGGCCCATTTTTGGAGTTTTGTGTGAAATGATCAATGTTTTGCTTTTTGCTTCTTTCTCTTTTGTGTTTTTTTCATTTAAGACAAATTAAATGAAGATAATAATACCAAAGAATTTGTGTTTGCAATCATTTTCAGGAAGAAACTAGTATTATCTGACAGAATTGCAGGGGTGTCAATACTTTTGGCCACAACTGTATGATCATCACCGTTGAAAAAATTAGTATAGGTTTTGAAGTTCTAAACATTATTTAGGAAGTTTTGAGATTAATTCCTCTGCAATGATTCAGAACTTTAATTCTAATTTCTTGACCAAGAAGAAGTTAATATAATTTTGTTACAGTATTCAATTGCACAGACTGCAATTCACATCACAACAACTGGGTGAACAAACATAGAAAACTATAATACAGTCGTCTTGAGACAGAGTATCACAAAATCATGTTTTTGATTTGTTTGTTTTTTTTAATATTGGTTATTTTGTGCTATACATTATAGTATATGTTGAGACAAATGCAAAATAAGGAAGGGCACATCTGGATATGCAAACACAGAAATGAAAGATGGGTTGTCCTGAAAAGACTGAAAATGCCATTAATGTACAGGACATATCTAGATTGCTTCAATTTAGTGCACTACTTTTTAACTGAGTATTCGCACAATTGAAATATTTTTGTGTTTTTATATATTCTGCACCAGTCAAAACTACATGACTACCAAATATATAGAGACAAGCAATAATTCATTAGGAAAAAGATGAACATGGCTTAATTTATTTTACTTTAAGAAAAGCTGAAATTAGCTAAAACTGACCATTCTCCTACTGTTCACCAGAGATGAGCTCAAAATGATACCCATTTGATGCCCATATACTGTATATGACACAGCTGTCAGTCGAACTCTAATTGGGCCAACATCCATTTCTTCCCACTGCTCCATACACATGTTTTCTCAGCTTGTTTTTTTATGAGAAGGCAGAAAGCAGCTGCCAGGTACCTCAGGCAGGATTTTTTTATCCCCTAGCAACAAAAGAATTAGATGTCTAAAGTTCAATCATCCAATCCTTTTTTTCACTAACATTATTTATCATTGGAGAATCAAGAGGCCACCAGATAGATCCTTACAAAATCAACAAGTCCAACTAACTTTATTTTTAATGTATATGGGCACCTTAGCATCAGTTAAAATAATAAAAAAATCCATGTGTACACGGCAAAAACAGATCATATCACTTTAATCAATGAATTATTAACCAGAAAAAAACAACTTATTTAGACAGAAATAAAAAAAATAACATGTCTGAAAATGTTTATTTGTGGAAATTCCATAACGTGCTTCTCTAGACAGTGTCCTTATTATTATACACCCTGTCTAGCTGCCACTTGGCTTCTCTTTTCTAAAGTCTCCCTAAAAGGAAACAGTCTGTATGATGCAGCATACAGCTAGCTGTGCGAAGGTAGAAACGTTATGCCATACTCCTGAGTGCCTGGTTGTGAAGGTAGCATACATGAGAATTTGGTCTAGCTTCTTTGGAAACATGAGAATTCTTCAGTGGTCTATACATTGGTCAAACTCTTTATCCATGGTATAAAAGAAGACACTCTTGTGTATACTCCAGGAGAGTCTTTCATTCCACATCCATATCCCCAAGAAGTTACTCCAAAGACTACCCAGCTTCCTCCAGAACGTTCACAGACCAAAGGGCCACCACTGTCCCCTTGACAGCTGTCTACGTGCTTCTGCTCTTGAGGACTTCCTGCACAAAGCATCCTTCCTGTAAACCGACTCCTGTACCTATCCTCACAGATTCGCTTGGGTAGTAAAGTCACTCCAGCTTGTTGTAAAGTCCTTGAATACGCCCGACCTAAAATAAACACGCATATGGTTTGGTAAATGTGTTTCAATATCTACTACAATCTATACACGGTAGAGATGTGGCTTGACTAGTACAGATGTTTTTCCAGGGATTTGAGTCCCTGCAGGAGGTTGAAAAGGATAGTTTAGAAAAGCATTAGATAGAGCAGAGCTGTCAGTGACTGATGCACTTCCATAGCAGGCACGACTTCAACAAACACTACTGTGACTGACAGGTCTGCTTCTGGGGATATTTTACGGTATTTAATGTCAGTCTGGGAGCTGTACAATGAGAATTATTTATGTATTTTACTTAAAAATGTTCCGCTAAAAAAATGTAACATCCATTGATTACTTGTCAACTAGGCCTCAAAATGCCATCCTGGCATTACTCATATGCACACCTCAAATGTTACCTATCCATCATATTTTCAAGGTTGATGTCTTAGCTTAATACATGCCAAGATGGGATCAAACATGATTATATCTTAATTTGCCTGTGTCTCCATAGTCATACCGAATAATTACATTGCTGATTCCCATTGTACAAAAAATTTAAATCATATTAAAAAACAGACATTAAGATACATACCATATATCATGAGTCATTGATCAAAACTGTCTAATACAGAAACTTTATTTGTTGCATACAGAAGCTAATTAGAGCTTATCTTTATCCCAATTCCTGACATGGCTATTGTTTAGGTTTGCATTTTCATTTTTTCCTCTTCTTCTAAGAGCCATAACTTTTTTATTTTTCCATCCACATAACCTTATGAGGGTTTGCTTTTGGGGAACGAGTTGTACTTTTGAATGACGCCATTCAATTTATCATGTGATGTACTAGAAAGCGATAAAAAAATTCCAAGTGTGGCAAGATTGCTAAAAAAAAGTGCAATTCCACAATTGTTTTTGGGGCTTTTTTTTATCATATGCTTTATACATAAAAATGATTTGGCAATACAATTTTAGTGGTCAGTACAATTATGGAAATATTAAACATCTATAGTTTTTTTTGTTTTGCTTAGGTGTTGAAAAATTATGGAAATTTGTTAAAAAAAAACCTTTTTCTTGTGTCATCATATTCCAATACCGGTAACATTTTCAATTTTTGCTTAATGAGGCGGTTTGAAGGCTTATTTTTTGTGCACTGAGCTGTTGCTTTTATTGCTACCATTTTATGGTAGATACAGTGTTTTGATTGCATTTTATTGCAGTGTTATCCAAAAAACATAATTTGGACGTTTAGATTTTTTTCTCATTACATTGTTTATCGATAAGGTTAATTAATTTTATATGTTGATACATAAGATTTTTACGGACATAATGATACCACATATGTATAGGTTTTCTGTGTTTATTCATTTTTAATTGGGAAAAAGTTTTACTTTTTTAATATTTTTATTATATACATGTAAAAGCTTGGGCACCCTAGTCAAAATTACTGCTATTGTGAACAATTAAACAAGTTGAAGATGAAATGATCTCTAAAAGGGCTAATGTTAAGGATACATATCCTTTGTATTTTAGGCAAAAATATATATATTGTTATTGAATTACAAAAAGGAAAATGGGCAGATGCAAAGGTTTGGGCCCCCCCCGCATGGTTAGTATCTTGTAGCACGCCCTATTGAAAGTATCAAGACTTGTAAACACTTTTTGTAGCCAGACAAGACTCTTTCATTTCTTGTTTGAGGAATTTTCATCCATTCTACCTTGGAAAATGCTTCCAGTTCTGTGAGATTCCTGGGTCGTCTTGCATGCACTGCTATTTTGAGGTCTAGCCACAGACTTTCAATGATGTTCAGATCAGGGGACTGTGAGAGTCACTGTAAAACCTTCAGCTTGTGCCTTTTGAGATAGTCTATTGTGGATTTTTACGTGTGTTTAGGATCATTATCCATTTGTAGAACCCATCCTGTTTTAAACTTCAGCTTTTTTTTACAATTGGTTTTATGTTTTCGTCAAGAATTTGTTGAAATTTCATTGAATCCATTTTTCCCTCTACCCGTGAAGTGTTTCTTTTGCCATTGTCTGAAACACAACCCCAAAGCATGATTGATCCACCCCCATGCTTAATGGTTGGCGAGATGTTCTTTTCCTGAAAATCTGTGCCCTTTTTTCTCCACACATACCTTTGATCATTGTGGCCAAAGAGGTCTATTTTAATCTCATCAATCCACAGGACTTGATTTAAAAAAGCATCAGGCTTGTTTAGATGTTCTTTTGCATACTTCTGATGCTAAATTTTATGGTGAGGGGAGTTTTTCTTCTGATGACTCTTCCATGAAGGCCATATTTGTGCAGCTTTCTCTGAACAGTAGAACAATGTACCACAAATCCAGAGTCTGCTCAACCTTTCTGAATGTCTTTCTTTTGCAGTGAAGCAGGGTTTTTTATTTGCCTCTCTAGCAATACTATCATCAGCTCTCACTGAAATTTTGCTTGGTTTTCCACTGTTCCTGATAATTGCCATTCCTTAATTACATTTCGAACTGAGAAAAGGGCAACTTTGCTATCTTCTTATAGCCTTCTCCTGCTTTGTGCCCCTCCACCATTTTCATTTTCAGAGTGCTAGGTAGCTATCTATAAGAACCCATGGCTGCTGTTTTTTGGCACAAGGTTAAAGGAGGCTGGGTTTTATAAAGTTGGGAAACTTGACCTTTCCTAATGATGATAGCGAACAAGCCATAACCCTAACAGGCTAAATAACGTCTGAAATGTTGGTTAAAGTTATCAGAGCACACAAATGTTAAAGGGTGCCCAAACTTTTGCATCAACCCATTTTCCCTTTTTAGAATTTTTAATATGCAAACGATGAATATATAAATTTCCTTAGTATTTTATGCAAAACAAAAAATTATATATATATATATATATATATAATTATTTTTTTGCCTAAAATACTAAGGAAATGTGTCATATTTAACTTAAGACTAGTGTTGAGCATTCCGATACCGCAAGTATCAGGTATCGGCCGATATTAGCTGTATCGGAATTCCGATACTTAGTTCAGATACTTTTTTCATATCGAATACCGGAATTGGAAGTTCCCATAATGCTAGGAGCCCGCTCGATTTGATTCAGCCAATGGGGATCCTCAGAAGTGTGGGCACATCCTGTTAGGCATGTAGGCATTTTAACTACTGGCATGGCTGTGATTGGCTGCTGAAATGATGACATGATGCACTATAAAAACCGCAGCAGCCGCCATTTCGGGTTCACTCTGCTGTGAATTCAGTTAGGGACAGGGTGCTGTTGAAGACTGTGAGGGACAGTTAGAAATAGCGATCATCAAACATATCTATTGCTCTACCCAGGCTACATAATCCACCACTGTAGCATTTTTGTAGCCCAGCAGCGCTGTTTTAATAGCTGTCTGCAAGGGCTGTGTGAGTGCAGACCCACGCTGTGTAGTGTGTCCTGCAGGCACGTCTGCTTGTAGGCCGCCCAGCGTGTGTCTCTGCCTCATACACATTTTTCTTTTATTGCTGCTTTTTTTTCTCCTGTATAGTGTGCTTCCATACGTATCCATATACGTTGGTTGCAAACACTAAAGGAGTGGACAGAGGAGCCTTTCAGCAGCCTTTCAGTGCTATAGCCCATTTCTCTGCACTGTTTTTGGCTGTCTGATAGGTCTCTCTGTGTGTGAGTGCAGCTCACGTTGCAGTGTGTTCTACAGCCAACCCCTGATTGTAGTCCGCTCAGCGTGCGTCACTGCCTCATACATAGTCCTTTTTTTGCAGCAAATTTAGCCAGATTTTTGCTCTTATATTAGTGTGCTTCCATCCGCATCCATTGTCATTGGTTGGTTGCAAACACTATATAGGATTAGATAGAGGAGCCTTTTTGCTGGCTTGTGCCCTTCAGGGCCAGCCAGACTAGTATCACCCTATTTTTTGGAGCCTCATCAATTGCATTGTAGGTTAGCTTCCTGCATTGTAATCGCTCCAAAAAGTTTGTGATACTATAGCTTTCAAACTTTGGTCACATCCTTTTCTTTTTCCCCAAAACAAAAAAAAAGGAAATAAAGTTCACCAAACACTCCACTTTACAGTTGTGTAGGCCACATTAGATCATATTAAAGTGTAGTACACACACTCTTAGCCAAACTAGTGTTTCTTATACTGGTTAGCAGGTGTTCAGGAATAAGAACACTAAGCCACCCCTTTTTTACTTTTCTGCCTATCTTTATCAGTCTACCAAGATGAAGAAGGCAGGGAGTAAGGCACGTGGTCGTGGCCGTGGAGTTTCAGCAGGGAGAGGACGGGGGGATTCAGCAGGGAGAGGACGTGGGGATTCGGTGTCTGCTGCGGCCACCAGTGACCCGGCATCCCCCACTTTTACCAGGCAGTCCTTCATGTGCAGCTTTGTAGGACCTCGCCGTACCCCACTGCTGCATGATGAACAAATTGAAACCGTTGTTGGATGGATGGCAGCTAACGCATCCACTTCAATGACTTCCGCATCCTCCCAGGGCCAGAGCACTGAAGAGCAACCATCTGTCTCTTCACCACCTGCCAAATTGCCCAGGCAGTCTGAGAGCCCTGGACAGGAGCCATCTCAATCTTTACTTCTGTTCTCAGAATCTGTTGGCTTGGAAAGAGGTGGCCAGCCAAGCAGCATTCTAGAGCGTGAAGAAGAGGGAGAATGCAGTGATGCGCAACTGTTTTGCCCTTCTGAATCTGAAGAGGCGGGTGTGCCAGTGCCTATTGTCAGCACACCTCAGTGCTCATCTGATGATGATGAGACTCAGTTGCCAATTTCTGGTGCGTACGGTGCTGGCGAGACAACCCAGGACCAGCCAGTGCTTGAAGAGGGGAGTGGAGATGATGAGGTCCTTGACCCATCATAGCGTCAGCCACAGGAAGGTGGTGGGAGCAGCTCTGAGGAAGAGATTCCCCGAATGGCCAAAAGAGGAGTGAGAGGGCGGGGGCAGACTTGGTTGCCTGTAGCCTCCACTTTGGCACCCGTGAAGAGCAATCCTCTTCCAAAACAGAAAACGGGTGCTCCCAGGACTTGCAGTGCGTGGTCTTTTTTTGACACAGTTGCAGATGACATTTGCTTTGTCAAATGCAAGCTGTGTCATCATAAAGTTAAACGAGGGAAAAATGTGAGCAACCTCAATACCACAAATATGTGGAAACATGTGCGTACCAAGCACGAGGTGGAGTTACACAGACACACTGAAGATGTAGGCCAACCTTCAGCAGCACCTACCACCTCTTCAGCTCATGTTGGGGCCTCTTCTTCCAGCTCACACACAGCTGGTTTGGCTTCCTCACTGGAACGCCATGGAAGAACCACTGCCACTGTTGTCCAGAGACCCAGTGAAATTCCACCCACTGAACCACGTTCTCAGTCATCAGCACACTCCCAGGCCACTCACCAGCAATCGGTAGCACAGGCATGGGAGAAAAAGCGACCATACTCGGCAAACCATCCCCGAGCACTGGCTCTGAATGCCGGCATTGCCAAACTACTGGCCCTTGAGATGCTGTCATTCAGGCTGGTGGAGACTGACACCTTCCGGAACTTGATGTCATTGGCAATTCCACAATACAATGTGCCCAGCCGCTTTTATTTCAGCAGGCAAGCCGTCCCTGCCCTGCAAAAGCATGTGGAGGTAAAAATTAAAAATGCGCTACTAAACGCTGTCATTAGCAAGGTCCACCTGACCACCGATGCGTGGACCAGTAGCCATGGACAGGGATGATACCTTTCCCTCACTGCCCATTGGGTCAATGTTGTGGAGCCGGGTACAGATCTGGAGAGTGGCTCTGTACGTATTCTGCCAACTCCAAGGATTGCAGGAATGCAGTCTGTACATATTGAGTCCTCCTCCTACTCTAGTTCCTCGGAATCAGTACTGCATGAGCCTGTTAGGCCAGATATGAGCACAGGTGTGGCCAAACGTCAACAGGCCGTCCTTAAATTAATTTCTTTGGGGAATCGGAGCCACACAGCACAGGAGCTCTGGAATGCCATCAAGCAGGAGAGCGATGTGTGGTTTGTGCCAGCGAATCTCCAGCCAGGTTTGGTAGTGAGTGACAATGGCCGAAATCTAGTGGCAGCTCTGGGCCTAGGAAACCTCACTCACATACCATGTCTGGCACACGTGCTCAATTTGGTCGTGCAGAGCTTTCTGAGGGACTATCCGGATCTTGATGCACTGCTGCACAAGTTTCGCCTAGAGTGTGCTCACTTGCGTCGTTCCAGCATGGCAAGATCACGCATTGCATCTCTGCAACGCCGATTCCGCCTGCCAGAACATCGCATCATATGTGACCTCCCCACCAGGTGGGATTCAACGTTACATATGTTGGAGCAGTTGTGTGAGCAGCAGGCAGCAGTAATGGAGTACCAGCTGCATCAGGCGCAAACAAGTCGCACTGTGCGCCGGACACACTTCACCACCACTGAGTGGGCCACTATGAGGGACATCTGCCAAGTTTTGCGTGCCTTCGATTACTCCACGCGGATGGCCAGTGCAGATGATGCACTAGTCAGCATGACTGTCCCCCTTATCTGTCTGCTTCAAAAAACCTTACAAGCACTAAGTGAGGAGGTTTTTGAAGAGGTCGAGGATGAGGAGTCAGAAATGCCATCTGCTTCTGGCAAGTCTGCGCAACGTGCTTCCACACAAAGGCCCAGGCAGGGGACACTTAGTGAGGAGGATGACGAGGAGTCAATGGAGGAGGAACACATCTCTCCAGAGGAGGGAGGTACACAAGGCTCTAGTAGTCAGTGTGTACAGCGAGGGTGGGGTGATGCTGAGCAGGCTGAGATGCTGCCTCAAGCTGGGGACAGCGTTTCCGGTCCAGTTGGCAGTCTGCAGCACATGGTTGATTTCATGCTGCAGTGCTTGTTAAATGACCGCCGCATCGCCAACATTCTCCACAGGGCTGATTATTGGGTGTACACCATCCTAGATCCTCGCTACCGGGACAACTTAGAAAGCCTCATACCACAGTTGAACCAGGAGCAAAAAATGCGGGAGTACCAAGAAACACTTGTGCAGGCCATCATGTTCTCCATTCCCCCCGCAAGTGTTGCTGGTAGTGCTTTTCAAAGCAGCCATGTGGGTAGAGGCAGTGGAGGAAGCTCTGCACAAAGAGGTAGCAGAGGCAGTGCCGCAGGACAAGGCAAGGCCAGTATGGCCCAAATGTGGAAAAGTTTTCTGGGACCGCCACAAACGGCTACACCATCACAGACGGCTCCAGTCAGCAGGAGGCAACGTTTCTGTCAGATGGTGACAGACTACTTGTCTTGCCCTGTTAGTGTACTCCCAGACGGCTCTTCCCCGTTCAAGTAATGGGTCTCTCAGCTGGATACATGGCCAGAGCTTAGCCAGTATGCATTGGAGGTGCTGGCTTGCCCTGCTGCCAGTGTATTATCGGAACATGTCTTTAGTGCTGCAGGTGGTGTGGTAACAGACCGTCGCACGCGACTATCCGCCGATAATGTTGACCGGCTTACTTTTCTGAAAATGAACAAGGCCTGGATCTCACCTGAATTTGCCAGTCCTCTTCCAGAATAAATAATTGGCTGGCAACAGGATCCAGGTCTCCTGTTGTGTTCATGTTTCCATGACCTGAACTTTATTTCCTGGGCTACAGCAACGCCCGTTGTTGCTCAGAAGTGCTGTCCACACAGACAAAACACTCGCTCATGTGTAAGTGGGGTTCGGTAACGTCAGCTGATCCCCTGCTGTGTGTATGTCAAAGTGTCCTGCTCCCTCCACAGTCAAACAACCTCAGATTTATACCTGGCTCCAAGTAGGCCTCGGCCTACTACCTGATTTTCCCTGGGCTCCGACACCGCCAGTTGGTGCTCAGAAGTGCTGTCCGCACAGACAAAACACTCGCTCATGTGTAAGTGGGGTTCGGTAACGTCAGCTGATCCCCTGCTGTGTGTATGGCAAAGTGTCCTGCTCCCTCCACAGTCAAACAACCTCAGATTTACACCTGGCTCCAAGTAGGCCTCGGCCTACTACCTGATTTTCCCTGGGCTCCGACACCGCCAGTTGTTGCTCAGAAGTGCTGTCCGCACAGACAAAACACTCGCTCATGTGTAAGTGGGGTTCGGTAATGTCAGCTGATCCCCTGCTGTGTGTACGGCAAACTCTCCTGCTGCCTACAACTTCTGACTACCTCTGATTTAATATGTTCTCTGATTTGCCCTCTGTCTCCACTCTGTTTTGAGTATTTCCTCCGGCCTACAACACCCCCTGTTTCTGCTTTCAAGTGCCGTCTGCACAATCCACACTTGTTCCTGTGTTACCTGGGTCCTGTAACATCTGCTCATCTCCAGAGGTGAGTCCGGCAATGTCTCCTGCTTTGTCTACATTCCCACTACTAGTAGTGGAAAAGTGGACAGAGCAGGAGACATTGCCTGACTCACCTCTAGGGAGAAGCTGCTGTTACAGAACCTCAGTAACACAGGAACAAGTGTGGGTTGTGCAGACGGCATTTCAGAGCAGCAACTGGCGTGGTTGGAAGCCAGAGGAAATACTTGAAACAGAGTGAAGACAGAGGCCTAATTGGAGTACGTTGACAGTTAGTAGTAGTCTAGAAACAATCGAAAACTGCCACCAAGTAGGCCTCGGCCTACTACCTGATTTTCCTTGCGCTCCAACACCGCCAGTTGGTGCTCAGAAGTGCTGTCCACACAGACAAAACACTCGCTCATGTGTAAGTGGGGTTCGGTAACGTCAGCTGATCCCCTGCTGTGTGTATGTCAAAGTGTCCTGCTCCCTCCACAGTCAAACAACCTCAGATTTACACCTGGCTCCAAGTAGGCCTCGGCCTACTACCTGATTTTCCCTGGGCTCCGACACCGCCAGTTGGTGCACAGAAGTGCTGTCCGCACAGACAAAACACTCGCTCATGTGTAAGTGGGGTTCGGTAACGTCAGCTGATCCCCTGCTGTGTGTATGGCAAAGTGTCCTGCTCCCTCCACAGTCAAACAACCTCAGATTTACACCTGGCTCCAAGTAGGCCTTGGCCTACTACCTGATTTTCCCTGGGCTCTGACACCGCCAGTTGGTGCTCAGAAGTGCTATCCGCACAGACAAAACACTCGCTCATGTGTAAGTGGGGTTCGGTAACGTCAGCTGATCCCCTGCTGTGTGGAGGGCAAACTGCTGCTGCCTCCAAATTGTAACTACTTCAGATTTAAACATTCTCTGATTTGGCCTCTGTCTCCACTCTGTCTCTAGTATTTCCCCTGACCTCCAACATCGCCAGTTCCTGCTCACAGTTGCCGTTCACGCATTCCACACTTGTTCCTGTGTTCCTGGTGTTCTGTAACGTGAGCAGATCCCCCAATGTGTGTCCGGCACTGTCTCCTGCTGTCAGGATTCGTACCGGGGTCTAGTCTGTGTTCCACAGCAAGTCTCGCTGCCTTACTGGTTGCGCCACACAACCAGTCTTAATATACAGTTTCTGATCAACTAGTTCTTTTTCGTTCTTCCTCCGTTCTGGTGATTGGCTGCTTCACTGTTTCCTGTGCTTATGTCCCGCCTTTTTCCTATTTAGCACTCCACAGGGCTTTCACTCCTTGCCGGTGATTCTTCTGTGGTACGGATTCCTGTCTCCCTACAGCGCTGTCCGGTACATCCTCTGACAGCTTCCCGGTCTCTCTTTCTTCGAGTACCCCTGGGACTCCAGCTTTCCGCTTTTGTCTTTGCTGTAAGCTTAGTACTTTTTGTGTTAGTTTGGGGTTTCGTGGTTTTCCCCTTCAGGTTCATTCACTCTTTAGTTTCACACTAGTAGTCCTCCTTGCTGCTGCTTGTCTCTCTTAGGTTGTCCTGCACTCATTCCACCCTCGGCTTACCCTCACTGTAGCTCCCTGCACTTACGCCGAGGTAGGGACCGCCACCCAGTTGTCGCCCACCGGCTAGGGTGGGACCGGCAAGTAGGTAGGGTCAGTAGGGGGTGGAGCTCAGTTGCACCTTCTTCCCCCGCCATGCGGTGGAATCATAACACCTGCGCTGTCCACCTTCCCACTACAAGCGGTGGGAATATGGACAGAGCAGGAGACAGAGGCAGACACACATCAGGGGATCTGCTGACATTACAGAACACCAGTAACACAGGAACACGTGTGGATTGGGCAGACGGCTACTGTCCGCATAAACTGGCGGTGTTGGTAGTCACGTGAAATCCTGGAAACAGAGTGGAGACAGATGCCTAATTGGAGCACGTTGACAGTCTGTTGTAGCCTACAAACAATCTAAAACTGCCACCAAGTAGGCCTCGGCCTGCACCCTGGTTCTCCCTGGGCTCCAACAATGCTAGTTGGTGCTCAGAAGTGCTGTCCACACAGAAAAACACACTCGTTCATGTGAAAGTGGGGGTCAGTAACGTCAGCTGATCCCCTGCTGTGTGGAGGGCAAAGTGTCCTGCTCCCTCCAAAGTCAAAATACCTCAGCTTTACACCTGGCTCCTAGTAGGCCTCGGCCTGCACCATGATTGTCCCTGGGTTCCAACAACGCTAGTTGGTGCTCGGAAGTGCTGTCCACACAGAAAAAAACACTCGTTCATGTGAAAGTGGGGGTCAGTAACGTCAGCTGATCCCCTGCTGTGTGGAGGGCAAAGTGTCCTGCTCCCTCCAAAGTCAAAATACCTCCGATTTACACCTGGCTCCTAGTAGGCCTCGGCCTGCACCATGATTGTCCCTGGGCTCCAACAATGCCAGTTGGTGCTCGGAAGTGCTGTCCACACAGAAAAAAAACACTTGTTCATGTGAAAGTGGGGGTCGGTAACGTCAGCTGATCCCCTGCTGTGTGGAGGGCAAACTGCTGCTGCCTCCAAATTGTAACTACTTCAGATTTAAACATTCTCTGATTTGGCCTCTGTCTCCACTCTGTCTCTAGTATTTCCCCTGACCTCCAGCACTGCCAGTTCCTGCTCACAGTTGCCGTCCACGCATTCCACACTTGTTCCTGTGTTCCTGGTGTTCTGTTACGTTAGCAGATCCCCCAATGTGTGTCCGGCACTGTCTCCTGCGCTGTCCACCTTCCCACTGCAAGCGGTGGGAATGTGGACAGAGCAGGAGACAGTGGCAGACACACATCAGGGGATCTGCTGACATTACAGAACCCCAGCAACACAGGAACACGTGTGGATTGGGCAGATGGCTACTGTACGCATAAACTGGCGGTGTTGGTGGTCACGTGAATTCCTGGAAACAGAGTGGAGACAGATGCCTAATTGGAGCACGTTGACAGTCTGTTGTAGCCTACAAACAATCTAAAACTGCCACCAAGTAGGCCTCAGCCTGCACCATGATTGTCCTTGGGCTCCAGCAACGCCAGTTGGTGCTCGGAAGTGCTGTCCACACAGAAAAAAACACTCGTTCATGTGAAAGTGGGGGTCAGTAACGTCAGCTGATCCCCTGCTGTGTGGAGGGCAAAGTGTCCTGCTCCCTCCAAAGTCAAAATACCTCCGATTTACACCTGGCTCCTAGTAGGCCTCGACCTGCACCATGATTGTCCCTGGGCTCCAACAACGCCAGTTGGTGCTCGGAAGTGCTGTCCACACAGAAAAAAACACTCGTTCATGTGAAAGTGGGGTCGGTAACGTCAGCTGATCCCCTGCTGTGTGGAGGGCAAACAGCTGCTGCCTCCAAATTGTAACTACTTCAGATTTAAACATTCTCTGATTTGGCCTCTGTCTCCACTCTGTCTCTAGTATTTCCCCTGACCTCCAACACCGCCAGTTCCTGCTCACAGTTGCCGTCCACGCATTCCACACTTGTTCCTGTGTTCCTGGTGTTCTGTAACGTGAGCTGATCCCCCAATGTGTGTCCGGCACTGTCTCCTGCGCTGTCCACCTTCTCACTGCAAGCGGTGGGAAAGTGGACAGAGCAGGAGACAATGGCAGACACACATCAGGGGATCTGCTGACATTACAGAACCCCAGTAACCCAGGAACACGTGTGGATTGGGCAGACGGCTGCTGTACGCATAAACTGGCGGTGTTGGTGGTCACGTGAAATCCTGGAAACAGAGTGGAGACAGATGCCTAATTGGAGCACATTGACAGTCTGTTGTAGCCTACAAACAATCAAAAACTGCCACCAAGTAGGCCTCGGCCTGCACCCTGGTTCTCCCTGGGCTCCAACAACGCTAGTTGGTGCTCGGAAGTGCTGTCCACACAGAAAAAATCACTTGTTCATGTGAAAGTGGGGGTCGGGCTGATCCCCTGCTGTGTGGAGGGCAAAGTGTCCTCAAACAATCTAAAACTACCACCAAGTAGGCCTCGGCCTTCACCATGATTGTCCCTGGGTTCCAGCACCGTCAGCTGGTTCTCGGCAGTGTCTTTGGCACGGGTACTCCCTGTTGCCCAGCCTGGTTCCAGCACACCAGCTGTTTCTGGGTAGTGTCAAGGTCACTATGCCACCAATCCGTTGTCCAGTCGTCTTGCGGCCGGGTTAGCCGTCTCTACGGTGCCTGCAGTTTAGGTGACTCCTATGTGGGCTGCGGGAACTGGCACTGAAGGCTGGATCCATAGTGCCAATGGGACATGGACCCCCTGTAGGACTGTGGGTTTCGGTAACTGCGGCCGGCTTGCGGCCTGGCTACTTTCCTTTGGATGGGTACCTTCTGCTACCCACCCGGGTTCCAGCACTGTCAGCTGGTTCTCGCCAGAGCCTTTGGCCTAGGTGCCTCCATCTCGGTATCCGAAGGTCCAGCACCATCAGCTGGTCCTTGGTAGTGCTTTCTAGCACAGGTACCTCCTGCCTAGTAACCGTGGTCCAGCACCGTCAGCTGTTCCTCGGTAGTGCCATTGGCTCTTGTAGCTTTTGCTACCCATCTGGATTCCAGCACCGTCAGCTGGTTCTCGGCAGTGTCTTTGGCACGGGTACTCCCTGTTGCCCAGCCTGGTTCCAGCACGCCAGCTGTTTCCAGGTAGTGTCAAGGTCACTATGCCACCAATCCGTTGTCCAGTCGTCTTGCGGCCGGGTTAGCCGACTCTACGGTGCCTGCAGTTTAGGTGACTCCTATGTGGGCTGCGGGAACTGGCACTGAAGGCTGGATCCGTAGTGCCAATGGGACATGGACCCCCTGTAGGACTGTGGGTTTCGGTAATTGCGGCCGGCTTGCGGTCTGGCTACTTTGCTTTGGATGGGTACCTTCTGCTACCCACCCGGGTTCCAGCACTGTCAGCTGGTTCTCGCCAGAGCATTTGGCCTAGGTGCCTCCATCTCGGTATCGGAGGTCCAGCACCGTCAGCTGATCCTTGGTAGTGCTTTTTAGCACACGTACCTTCTGCTTAGTAACCGTGGTTCATCACCGTCAGTTGGTCCTCGGTAGTGCCATTGGCTCTTGTTCCTTCTGCTACCCATCCAGGTTCCAGCACTGTCTGCTGGTTCTCGCCAGAGCCTTTGGCCTAGGTGCCTCCATCTCGGTATCCGAGGTCCAGCAACGTCAGCTGGTCCTTGGTAGTGGTTTCTAGCACAGGTACCTCCTGCATAGTAACCGGGGTCCAGCACCGTCAGCTGTTCCTCAGTAGTGCCATTGGCTATTGTTCCTTCTGCTGCCACTACGGGTTCCAGTACTGTCTGCTGGTTCTTGCCAGTTTCTCAGCCTTCTTGTACCTTCTGCTACATTTCCAAGATCAAGCTTTTTGAAATTGTCTTTGGTAATCCTTATTGATCTCCATGACGACGACCCTGAAGACCACACCAAAGAAGACCAGAAATATAACCCTAAATAATAAGACCAAGAGAACAAAGAACATGAAGACAACCACCAAGATACAGAACAAAAGACAGAAGAGCAAGAAGCAGAAGAAGCAAAAGCAGAAGAACAGAAAGCAGAAGAACATTAAGCATAAGACTAAAAATCAGCATAGAAGAAATCAAAATTATAAGCAGAAGAAGACTAAGCAGTAAATGGGGGTGAGTCCGTTCCTCCTCGTGGTGCCCCTGGAAAATGCCTGCTGCTGCAGGCCAAACTGAACGCGGACTAATCCTGTTGTAAATCTTTTGTGACAGGCAGAACGTAAGGTGTAATCTTATAACTTTTATAGATAAGTACTACAGGAATGCCTGTCACCATATGAAAATGAAGAAAAAGAAGAATAGGAAGAAGATGAAGAAATAGCATATGAAAATTAATAATAGCTGAATAAGAAGAATATGAAGATTGGAAAAAAAAAATTAATGGGAAGAAGGTGAAGAAG
Organism: Dendrobates tinctorius; assembly: GCF_039654945.1. NCBI lineage: Eukaryota > Metazoa > Chordata > Amphibia > Anura > Dendrobatidae > Dendrobates > Dendrobates tinctorius. The sequence goes on along the minus strand of NW_027361698.1, from coordinate 12,619,460 downwards.
ATGAATAAGGTGAAGAAAAAGTTGATGAAAAAAATGCTACTGCTGCGGATCATGAAGGAGAAAGTGTGGGAGAAGTACAAAAGAAGGTGAAGAGCATGGAAGTTGTGAAACATACATATCTGACAAAATATAAAAAAGTTAACATAGTCAATATCTTTTTAACTCCGAACGTCTTGAAAAAAAAATTGGAATTAATGCTATGCCATGTGATCTGAATAAACCACTATGCCTTTAATGTCTCCTCCACCTCCCACAATACATTCTACATGACTCTTATTTGTTTTCAATTACATAGAATTAGCCAACAAGGAAATAAAGGGCTTTTTTAAATTCCGATACCGGAAGTCCCATTGACTTGAATGGGACTTCCGGTATCGGAATCGGCGATACCCGATATTTTTTTCGTATCGGGCGATACCATCCGATACGATATTTTTGGGTATCGAACGGTATCGCTCAACACTACTTAAGACCTTTTAAAGATCATTTCGTCTTTAACGTGCTTCACTGTTCACAATAAGGCTGCGTTCACACCTTCAGTATTTGGCATTTCAAAACCAGAAGTTGGCGAAATATGCAGACATGGTGCCCGTGTTTCCATTATACTTTTTCTCTGATTGCTCCACTTCTGGTTTTGGCTTACAACTACTGAGCTTAAAAACTGACCAAATACTCAATGTGTGAACATGGTCTCACAGTAACCTTGACCAGGGGTGCCCAAACTTTTAAATTCCACTGTATATATTTTTTTTTTTAAAACCTTTTTTTTTTTCTTACTTTTCACTGTATTTGTTAGTCTTTTTATGGGACTTGAACCTGTGATCGTCTGAGTGATTGTGCTGTATACAACAATACCACAATACTGCTGAATATAGCAAAAATCAAGGTTTCCTATGAACGCCAGCCAAAAGCTGCTGCTCACAGCAGTACTGTCATGACAAGCATGGGGGGTCATCAGCCGATCTCCGGGTGTCATGTCAACTCATTGTCGCGCCGTGATCGCATCACGGAGGCACCCATGGGCACATGGAATGACAATCACCCACTACTGAAGCACTGTAAATGCTGCTGTCAGAGATTGACAGTGGAATTTAACAGGTTAACAGGTTAATAGCCATGGGTGAAGCCAGCGTATTACAGGTAAAAAGGAAGCAGCATTGTGATTTGCTTCCCTTGCCAACAAAGAGAGTTTTTATCGTAGACAGTTTTGATCAATCTGCCCCAGTTGAGTTTACCCACTGTGGTGTAGTGACCACTTTGTCCACTAGGGGGTGCTGTGTAGGTGTCCCAGGAGAGAGGATGAGTGGCAGGATGCTGAATGACCATTATGTATCCCAAGGTAGGTGGCCTTGGGATGGAAGCTTGAATATGTGTGTTGATCAACAGAGGTACTGCTGAGCTTCTGTTACACTGTGTCAGGGAGAGCTTTCCAGGTAGCTGGTGAGACGGGCAGGACCAGCTACCTACAAACCCACCTAGGGGTGTGCCTAAAAATGCCTATAGTAAAGACTATGAGTATGCTCGTAGGACCTGTGATGAGGTCATAGCCATGTGATGCGGTGGGCATGGCTATGCACCATATAAGGTGACCAGAGTAGGTCACATGAGTGATTGCTTGGACCCGGTTGGTCCGTTTGGAAGGTCTCGCTGGAAGATGTGTCTGCCTTCCTGAAGTGCCTGTGTGTATAATGGCTGCACGTGTCTGAGAGTTCCCAGGGGAGAGAATGGACATCTGCAGTGTGGTGAAGCAACCATGAGGTAACCCTGATGGGGTGAGATAACTGTGAAACTAGAGAGCCTGCGTATTGGACATTGCATAACCTGTGTGACTACAGGGTTAACAGAGTGGAGCTCTGTCATGGACGCTATGCTATTTGATATGAACTTTCTATAGCTTTGGTTTATGATGCCTAAATAAACCACATGGACTGTTGATGTTTTATAGAAAACCCGTGCCATATCTGGTTAGATGGTTGCAAAACGAGTATCCCCAACCTGAATGACGAGCGCTACCTTACACCACAAACTGAAAATTCAATGAAGTTTCTAACACAAGGCCATATACTGTGAGAAAGCTAGTCATTAAATAATAAAATGGTGTCATATGAAAATAAGAAATGTTACCTGTATCTCCCCATCCTGTGATATAACAGTTTGATGCTGTTTTTTGAGGTCTTTCTCGTCGCATTGGTAAACAGACTGGTAAGACATGGGTGCTGAACGACGCACACTGGTCAGAAGAGCCATGTAGTCTTATAAGAGCGATGTCATAGTCACTTCCATCAGGTCTGTAATCTTTGTGTATTATGATCTGCTGGATTCCTAGGTCTTCTTCATACTCCTCGGGGACAAGTGTGTGATAATCTCCCACTCTTATCACATAACTACGAGAGTTGTTACCATACCTAGAAAATGACATAAGAAAGCAAAGTTAGATCTTGCGCAATGGGTGAAAAACACTGTTTACAGATAGTCTCAATGTCGGACTGGGGCGCCAAGAGCCCACCAGTAGCATTGACTTTGGGGGCCCACTTTTCACCTGCATATAAATATTACGCAACTCCGGTGCACAAATTTACCTATATCTCTATATAACCTGCGTAGTTTGGTTAATGAATGATGAGATGCTGCTTTTTTCTGCCCAGAGTGAATAAGTGAATTATGACAAGTACTAGCCATACAGTGGGGTTGGGGGCCCAGATCTGCACAGGGGCCCACTGGGGGATTCCTCTGTTACCCTATGTGCCAGTCCGAACCTGGATAGTTTCATACATTTTGATCAAAACGTGTTAACAGTATCCCAAGTTTTGACAAGCGCAGAAATAGTGGAATTCAGGTACAGTGTTTGCAGAATACTGTTGTATAGTATTTATATTTATATGTTTGTACTTGAACTTCTGCCTTGATATGGTAATACTGTACGTACTGCTGTTCATCACATAGAATTTCAGGGGAGAGAGAGAACATTTTTCTTGCAAATAAAAAAATAGCTTATCTGTTTGTGCCAGAAAATATATTGCTTTTATACAGCAAAAATTTGCTGGATGGGATAGTTTTGGCAGCAAGTACGTGAATTTTTACAATCACACTACTGAGATACATGTCATACACACAAAAGTCTGCACACGCGAATATACCTATATGTATCGTTATTTGTTTGCTACATTTTCCCTGTGCAGGTTCTAATTCGAGATTTGGCTTACAATTAGTAATGGAAAATACAGCACAAATTTGTGTGTCTTAAAGTGACACAAGCGTCATTTATTTTTTATTCTTCAGCCAGCAATATAAAGGCTGTAGAAGGCCATCAGTGCAAAATTTTGCATTGAAACCCAGTAGCAAAAAGATTTTTAGTCAGAGAAACATTAATTTACATAAAAAAAAACTTCCGCTGAAGGTTTCCATATCCTTCTAGAGTGTAGACATCTCCCTCCCCCCCTACGTATTCCATATGGTGAAGTAAGTTGTCTTTCATTTTTTCATTTTGGGCTAAAATTTCCATTACCAAAGAACAAATCTCATCTTCTCCAAAAATAGCCCCCTTCCTTTTAAATGAATTGGTCAAATGGAAGAGATATTTTCTTTTATTTTAGCCATTGGCAACCACAGTACAGCTAGCTTTGTTAATTCCCTCTGTGAGTGGCACTGTTATGGGGCACAATTGCATAGTAAAAATTTGGCAACCCAGATCACACCTGTCATTTTTTCTTTAATACAGTACCAGTCAAAAGTTTGGACACGTATTTATGTAATAGTTTTCCTTTTTTTTGGAATGTGCAATTTATAGATTCAGACTGATACAGTAAAACCACGAAGGAACATATAAAAACAAAGAGTGAAGAAAAACGTGGATAACAAACCAGAATATTTGATAAAACTTAAATTACTCCTTCCTTTTACTCTGATGACAACTTTTCATACACTTGATATTCTTTCAAGTAGCAGTAAGTCATCTGAAATGGCTTTCCTACAGTCTTGAATGAGTCCCCTAGAATGGCTTTCCAACTGGTTTGAAGGAGTCACCTAGAATGGCTTTCCAAAAGTCTTGAAGGAGTCACCTAGAATGGCTTTCCAACAGGCTTGAAAGAGTTACCTAGAATGGCCTTCCAACAGTCTTGAAGGAGTCACCTAGAATGGTTTTCCAACAGGCTTGAGTCACCTAGAATGGTTTTCCAACAGGCTTGAGTCACCTAGAATGGCTTTCCAACAGTCTTGAATGAGTCCCCTAGAATGGCTTTCCAGCAGTCTTGAAGGAGACACCTAGAATGACTTTCCAACAGTCTTGAAGGAGTCACCTAGAATGGTATTCCAACAGGCTTGAAGCAATTCCCAGAGGTGCTGAGAAATTGTTGACTGCTATGCTTGCATTCTGTGGTCAAACTCATCTCAATTAAGAGATCAGTTGATTGTGAAGGAAATAAAAACCTAAAAAGACTGCTTTGAATAATCATTCAGTACCATCAAAAGGATTAACAGACTATTTACTTTATTGTTAGATTAGGGCACCAATTTGACAAAACAGGATAAAAGAAAGATGAACAAGACAAAAATTAAAAAAAACACCCCCAGTATTAAAAATTAGAGGCAGAGGAACATGTAAGCCATAAACTACGCATGGTCATGTACCAGCAGTATAATAAGTAAGTATATTTATACATAGGGTGCAAGTGAAAAAAAAACAAAGGGTATATAAAGATAAGAGTTATAATTAAAAAATAGCTCGTGTGAACCGTGCGTTGGAGTGTGCAGCTGCGGCAGCTTCTCCACCATGAACCTGGGTCAGTAATTGCTTTTCATCACATATTGATGATGTTGCGATATTCATCCTTCACTTTTTTATTATAACTTGTCTTTATAGACCTGTCTTTAGTGTACTTGCACTTTACATATAAATATATTTACTTATTATACTGCTGGTGCATGACTATGCATGGTTCATGGTGTTCATGTTTCTCTACCTCCAATTTATAATATTATGTGTGTTTTTAAATTTTGTCTTCTATTTTATTTTATCCTTTTTGTCAAATTGATATCCTAACAATAAAGTAAATAGTCTGTTAATCCTTTTGAGGGTATTCAATGATTATTTTTAGGTTATATAGTTATTGGTCTGCTTGAAATTGCGCTTCATGGCACCTTTTATATGTTTTTTATTAGAGTTACATTCCTTCTATTTCAGGTTTCAGATTGTAGAGGCTATGTCACGTGATGCAGCACTCCATCCCTCTTGTTCTTGGTCACATAATCATTACAAAGCCTGGAGATGTGTTTAAGGTTATTGTCCTGCTGCAACACAAATGATGGTCCCATTAAGTGCAAAATTGATGAGTTGGCATATAGTTGCAGGATTTTGTGGTAAGCAAACTGGGTAAATGTGACTTGAATTTCGAATAAATCACCAACAGTGTCACAAGCAAAGCACCCCCACACAATTTCACCACCTCCTCCATGATTCACCGTGAGCCCATACACGTCGAACCATCCACTCACCTTTACTGTGTCATACGAAGACATGGCGGTTGGTGCCAAATATCTCAACTTTTGACTCATCAGACGACAGTACAGATTTTCACTGATCTGATGCTCAGTCCTTGTGATTCATGGTCCAAACAAATCTTTTCTTTTTGTTTAGAGTCCTCAGTGGTAGCTATTTTGCCATTTTTATCATAGCAGTTGATGGATTTCACAAGTTAACTTAAGGGTACCTTCAAGGTTCTGGTAATTTTCCAAATTGACTGACCTTAATGTTTTAAAGTAATGATGGACCATTGTTTGTCTTTACTTAATTGAGAGATTCTTGCAATAGTCTGTCTTAGAACACTTGTGGAATAGATCTGAACAGTTTACAAAACTGTATACCGACACTACCTTTGCAAAGCACATCTGATGGTCACAAAATAATTCTGAAGGCCAGTGATTCCAAAAATGAACTGTTTTCAAAGTATATTTGATCATTAGAAGACATTCCGTGACTAACTGACAGCTACTTTCCAAGAGGTTGTAAAGCTGTCATCAGAGTAAAAGATGGCTACTCCGAGGAATCTAAGGTTTAACACATATTCTATTTTATTTCCCACATTTTTCTTTACTCCTTGTTATCATATGTATTCCTTCTTGGTTTTGCTGCCTAGAGCCTGGATCTTTAAGTTGCACATTCCAATAAGAATACAGAAAATGATTGCATGAACAGGTATGTTTATACTTTTGACTGGTACTGTAAAATAAATGGAATACCTCAGTAATTATCATCGACACTGCTAAAGATGAGATGTTTGTGATTGAACTAATTCAATTTTAATGTTACCACAACCCCTTGACCCTATAAATAAACTGATGAATTTGTAACGACAGATGTTTCCTTACAAGTAAGCCTTCAGAAGGTAGCAAGTCTGGACAGAGTTCTCAATGTGTTAGCAACATATTATATTTAAGGAAATGATCTAAGTCATGGAATGCTAACTACTTCCTATTACTAAAGAACATCTCACTATCAAGCAATGCCCTGCCCGGGTTCCATACTAGTGTGTGGGTGGTTTACATATGTAAAGAAAGGCATTTGGCAGAAGTTTTCATTTCATTTGCCAAGGAATAAATATAACTTCAATGAACTTATTGCTATGCAATGTCAAAACTAATATTTATCAAAAACTATTTGTTTCAAAATCAACTAGACATCAAATTTAAATATATATTTTTTTAACACAAATTTATAGTATGTCGTATTTCTTCTTGATTTTACCTTTTTTATTATTATAATATGACATCTAATATATAAAGCTCAAAGTGTGTGTATGTATGTATGTGTGTGTGTATGTATGTGTGTGTGTATGCATGTGTGTGTGTGTGTGTGTATATTACCGGGACTGGCATCCGCACCGTCGCAGCTACAGCCACAAAATTTGGCACAGTCACACGTCTGGACCCCGAGAGCGTCCTAGGCTTTGTTGTGAGGCAAAATTTTAACCCCGCGCGTTCCAATTCACCAAACAATTTTGCCCCTGTCTACATACTGGGGAAAAAGTGTGTGCGTGTCAAGCCCCGCCCCTCATTATGATGTCATAATGCCCCTATCTACATACTGGGGAAACAGTGCGTGTGCGTCAAGCCCCGCCCCTCATTATGATGTCACAATGGTTGCCATGGCGACGCTGATGTCATCATAGGTTGCAAGCCCCACCGCTCATTATGATGTCATAATGGTTGACTATGGAATTGAGGATGTGTGATGGGTATAAGGGCACTGGACTATGGGATGGAGGATATGTATGACGGGTATATGGGCACGGGACTATGGGATGGCGGATATGTATGATGGGTATATGGGCATGGGACTATGGGATGGCGAATATGTATGATGGATATATGGGCATGGGACTATGGGATGGAGGATGTGTGATGGGTATATTGGCACTGGACTATGGGATGGAGGATATGTATGATGGGTATATGGGCACGGGACTATGGGATGGCGGATATTTATGATGGGTATATGGGAACAGGACTATGGGATGGAGGATATGTATGATGGGTATATGGGCATGGGCCTAATGGATGGGGGATGTGTGATGGATATATGGGCACGGGACTATGGGATGGAGGATGTGTGATGGGTATATGGGCACGGGACTATGGGATGGAGGATATGTATGATGGGTATATGGGCACGGGACTACGGGATGGAGGATATGTATGATGGGTATATGGGCACGGGACTATAGGATGGAGGATGTGTGATGGGTATATGGGCATGGGACTATGGGATGGAGGATATGTATGATGGGTATATGGGCATGGGACTATGAGATGAAGGATGTGTGATGGGTATATGGGCACTCGACTATAGGATGGCGAATATGTATGATGGGTATATGGGCATGGGACTATGGGATGGAGGATGTGTGATTGGTATATGGCCACTCGACTATGGGATGGAGGATATGTATGCTGGGTATATGGGCACGGGCCTATGGGATTGTGGATATGTATGATGGGTAAATGGGCATGGGACTATGGGATGGAGGATAATTATAATTTGCTATAACTAACCACAGTTGGTTACTATGCCCGGGCAGTGCCGGGCTCTTCAGCTATTTAATATTATCTCATGACCCTCTATAAAAAAAAACTAAAATGTACATTTTCCAGTTTCTGCAGAGACGACATTAGCATGCACAATAGGTTTCATTTTTTAAGTACCTCTCTTTATGGCACCATTGTATACAATAAATGCAGTACTACCAAAAATTAGATGCAATTACACAATTGATGTAGCGGAGGGGAAAGTATAAACACACATATTAGGTTTTGTCACGGCTGCCACTAGGAATTTCAGGGCCACATACTGGCAAAATTTTCAGAACCACCTTGAGACTTCGCCCAGGCTCCACCCCAGCGCCGCCTCCACCCCTCAAACTGTCCACAGCCCCACCTCCACCCCTTGAATTGTCCACAGCCCCACCACTCTCTCTTGGAAAAACTCCACTTCTCACCAATCACACATTAACAGTTCCCATCACCAGATCACACATATAACCAGCAGCCTTTGTTTTGGCCAAAAGATTTTTTAAGCTGCCACCATGACACGGCAGACTCTTTTGGCCGGGCCCTACTCTACTCTAACCTATTAAACATTTGTAAAAATATCCAATACAATTTAGGTATATTTTTAAATTTTTAAAATGACCAATAATATCACACACAAGGGACAAATACCACTGCACCATGACCAGACACCATATTACCACCACATAGTGACCTATAATACCACATACAAAGAACAAATACCGCCACACCATGTCCAGCCAGACCACATATTAAAACCACAGTGACTAAATAATATCACATACAAGGGACAAATACCGCCACACTATGTCCAGACCACATATTACAACCACATGGTGACCAATAATACCACATACAAGGAACAAATATTACCACACCATGGCCGGACAACATATTACCACCACTTTGTTACTGAATACTACAATACTGATCAGTAATAAAAAAAAAACACAATACTAATATCACCATATGTGCCATTATTCACAGGAGATCTGTACTTAGTATGCAGTGTCAGTGAAAAGGTAATACAGTGATCACTGGTGACTGTACACAGGACCGCTGTATATAATATACAGTGTATAGTATAAGTGTATAGGTAACACACTGACTCACCAGTGACTCCTCTAGGTGAAGTCTTTCATCTTCATCCAGCACAGATCGACATCACTTCTTCCAGCCAGGGCTCGTCTCTGCAGGAAATAACACAGTTATCTAGAGCACTGCTTGCAGAACAGATTGCTTAATTTTTCCCAACTTCTACACTACACCAAATGAAGAAAAAAAGGCAACATAGTATCACTCTGCACAGTAACAGGATCACCTCCCCAGTTAAAACCGTATACTAAAAAAAAAAATAAATACATCACTGCAGTAATAATATCCCTTAATTAGCCACTATGGTAATATCCATTCTGCCCCGTATGATTTCCTTATCATGCCCCATCTGTCCCATGATCCCGTCAAAACTGTCCCATTATCCTGTCCCATCTGTCCCATGATCCTGCCCCATTTGTCCCATGAACCTGCACCAACTATCTCCATCCTGCACCGTCTGTCTCCATCCTGCACCGTTTGTCTCCATCCTGCACCGTCTGTCTCCATCCTGCTCTGTCTCCATCCTGCTCTGTCTCCATCCTGCCTGATCTGCCTCCATCCCGCACCATATATCCAATCATGCCCCCTGTGTCTCCAATCCTGCCCCCTGTGTCTACAATCTTTCCCCGATATCTTTCTTCCTGCCACCATGTCTCCCATCCTGCCCCCTGTGTCTCCAATCCTGCCCTCGTGTCTCTAATCCTGCCCCCATATCTTTCATCCTGCCACCATGTCTTCAATCCTGCCCCCATATCTTTCATTCTGCCCGTGTCTCCATTCTGCCCCATCTCTCTAATCATGCCCCTGTGTCTCCAATCATGCCCCGTGTCTCCATTCTGCCCCCTGTGTCTCCATTCTGCCCCCTGTGTCTCCATTTTGTTCCCTGTTATGATTGGGAAAGCAAGACCAAGCTAAGCCACAGAAAACCAGAGAGGTTGGTAACTAAGCGGATTGCAGACCCCCTGATCCTATCCACACAACTAGCAGTAGCCATGGAGCGTACCTACGATGATCCTAGACGCCTCTACACAGCCAGAGAGCTAAATAAGCCTAAAGCAAGAAAGGGGAAATCTAAACTGCCCCAGAGCAGACCCCAAAGGAATAGATAGCCCCCAAACATATATTGTCGGTGAGACAAGATGAAAACACAAACGCAGGTAGGAAAATAGACTGAGCAAACTATGGGGCCCACACTAACTAGACAGGACAGGAGAGTAAAGACTCTGTCTGCAATCACGCAAAAAACCCTGCAAAAAATGCCCAACACGTCTGATAGAAAAATACTGAAGTCACTAGACTTCGCCCACTATATCAGCACTCTGGTATATTCTGAAAGCAGAGCAAAAAGAGGCCAATCTAATAAGGGACAAAAACAAACTGGCACAAGCAGTAACATAAGGATGGAAATTCAGCACAGCCCCAGCCGGAGCTGGCTGAAAACACAAAATTGAAATAGACAAAACCAGATCAAATGTGAACAATAGTAAAAAAAAGAAAACTTAGCTGAGCATGCAGGGACTGAGCTGGAAACTAAAACCTCAGGAGGCAGGAAAAATTCACCAGCAGGGATAGAGGGAGTTGGCTGTCTTAAATCCAGTCAGAAACTCCAGATCTCCAGTCATCCTCCTCATTATCAGGTGGCAGGCCTCTGTTAATTAGATCAGCTCCATTACCTCCAGTAACCACCAGAGGGAGCCTGGAAAGAAAACTCGCGACCCCTCTATCAATATAACCAGCTGCACTACCTTCACTAGTAACCAGAGGTAGGCCAGAAAGCAAATTCACAACAGCTCCCTGTGTCTCCAATCATGCCCCCTGTGTCTACAATCCTGCCCCGTGTCTACAATCCTGCCCCCTGGGTCTCCAATCATGCCCCCTGTGTCTCCAATCATTCCCCGGCCCCATATCTTTCATCCTGCCCCTTGTCTCCATTCTGACTTGTCTCCATTCTGCCCCGTCATCATTCTGCCCCCGGCAGGATGGACACTTGCCCACCTGCGGGCTTGCCGCTTTCAATAAAAAGAAAAAACCCTTTCTCCTTACCTTGCCGCGCTCCTGCAGCGAGCAATCTTCACCTCAACCAGAAATCGTGCATTCGCCAGCGAATGACGATGACGTCAGACTCCGGCGATGTGCACGCTGACGTCAGCTGCCAGTCTCCTATTGGCTGGCGGCTTTAACTATTGCCATGCGGGCACGGTCCCAAGTGTAACTGAACCCTGCATGTCGGACACAGGGATCAGTTACTGCACCGGCAGAAAGCTGCCGCTGGGGTCCGATCAGCAGAAGAGACGGGGCCCAATGCAGGCCCCCTCTGCTGACCGGGCTCCATATGCCAGTCAGGGCAGTAATGCCCTGATGGTGGCCCTGGGTTTTGTATGCAGCTTCACCTACAACTTTATGAACCTTGATGCAAGAAAAGTAAGACCTCCTATTCCTAGAGAAGAAAACTTTAAATGTAGTCTCAATTGATACTGAATATAGAAAAGAACAGAAATTGGCCTCTAATATAGCAGTCTAGGTGTAGAAAGATACTTTAAAGCATATTTGTCATTAGTATGAAAACCTGCTTTTTAATTATGCATGCAGACCTGCAAGTTCAATGCTCAGTGGGCATTACCTATGAATCATGCTCTTTCTCTCTGCTATCCTTCTTGCAATGCTTTAGCATGTATGACTCTGTGTCTACTCCAAACATAAATGTGGATTCTCTAGAATATATAACACGCTGTAAATTAATAATCATGGGGATACTGATATCATCTGTATCATTTTCAGAAATTTGTTGCCAATGCCAAGAAACAGGAGACAGAAGGAGTGACATGTGACTACACGATTAGAATGCATACAGGAATTGCTTGTAGGTTGAACCACAAATCCACATAAAATATATTTAATCAAGACTAATTATAAAGTTTATTCTTTTGTTTTATTTTTGTATGAATCAGTATAAAAAAACCATGATTCCAATGGCATACAAACTTTGTAAATTGCTACCATATACTTCACCTTGAAAAAAAGTAGGATATAATAATCTAATTCAATTTCGATAACTAATAGAAAATAGACTCTTGATAAAGTTCCTTTAGATGGGTGTGAATTTAAATAATGAAAAAAGGTATTTTATGGTGTATTCAGGGTCTACAGTGGCTTGCAAAAGTGTTCACCCCCTTGGCTTTTTACCTATTTTGTTACATTACAACCTGTATTTAAATATTTTTGTAATCCGATTTGTGTGTGATGCATCAGCACTAGTGTTGAGTATTCCGATACTGCAAATATCGGGTATCGGCCGATATTCGCGGTATCGGAATTCCGATACTGAGTTCCGATACTTTTTGCATATCGAACACCGGAATCGGAAGTTCCCATAATGCTATGAGCCAGTTTGATTTGATTCAGCCAATGAGGAATCCTCAGAAGTGTGGGCACATCCTGTTAGCATGTAGGCATGTTAACTAAAGGCATGGCTGTGATTGGCTGCTGAAATGATGTCATGATGCACTATAAAAGCCGCCACCGCCGCCATTTAGGGTTCACTCTGCTGTGAATTCAGTTAGGGACAGGCTGCTGTTCAAAACTCTGAAGGACAGTTAGAGATAGCGATTTGCTATATAATGTTGTGCTTTACCCAGGCTACATTATCAATCACTGTAGCTTTCTTTTGCCTTGCAGCGCTGTTCACAGCTGTCTGCAAGGTCTGTGTGAGTGCAGCTCACGTTGTAGTGTGTCCTGCAGCCACCTCTGGTTGTAGGCCGCTCAGCGTACGTCACTGCCTCTTACATATTTTTGTTTTATTGCTGCTCATTTTTCATTAATTCAACTATTAGTGTGCATCCATCCGTATCATCTACATTGGTTGCAAACACTATAGGAGTAGATAGCGGAGCCTTTCTGCAGCCTTTCAGTGCTAGTGCCCAGTTCTCTGTACTGTTCACGGCTGTCTGTGAGGTCTCTGTGTGTGAGTGCAGCTCACGTTGTAGTGTGTTCTGCAGCCACCTCTGGTTGTAGTCCACTCAGCGTGCATCACTGCCTCATACATAGTCCTTTTTTTGCTTTATTGCAGCTCATTTCTCCTGATTTTTTTCTCCTATTAGTGTGCTTCCATCCGTATCAATCTACATTGGTTGGTTGCAAACACTATATAGAATATAGAAGTAGATAGAGGAGCCTTTTTGCTGGCTTGTGCCCTGCAGCCGCAGCCAGATTAGTATTAGCCTATTTTTTGGAGCCTCATCTATTGCATTGTAGGTTACCTTCCTGCATTGTAATACCTCCAAAAAGTTTGAGATACTATCGATTTCACATCTTTGGTCACATCCTTTTTGTTATTTTGAAAAAAAATATGTAAATAAAGTTCACCAAACACTCCACTTGACAGTTGTGTAGGCCACATTAGTTCATATTAAAGTGTAGTCCACACACTTTATAAAATTAGTGTTTCTTATACCTGTTAGCAGCTGTTCAGGAATAAGCACACTAAGCCCCCCTTTGTACTGTTCTGCCTATCTTTATCAGTCTACCAAGATGAAGAAAGCAGGGATTAACGCAAGTGGTTGTGGGCGTGGAGTTTCAGCAGGGAGAGGATGTGGGGATTCTGTGCCTGCTGCGGGCACCAGTGACACAGTATCCCCCAGTTTTACCAGGCAACAGTCGTTTATGCGCAGCTTTGTAGGACCTCACCGTACCCCACTGCTGAGGGACGAACAAATTGAAGCTGTTGTCAGATGAATGGCAGCTAACGCATCGACTTCAATTACTTCCACATCCTCTTAGGGCCAGAGCACTGAAGAGCAACCATCTGTCTCTTCACCACCTGCCAAATTGCCCAGGCAGTCAGAGAGCCCTGGACAGGAGCCATCTCTACTTCTGTTCTCTGAATCTCTTGGCTTGGACACAGGGGGCCAGCCAAGCAGCATTCTAGAATGTGAAGAAGAGGAAGTATGCAGTGATGCGCAACTGCTTTGTCCCTCTGAATCTGAAGAGGTGGGTGGGCCAGTGCCTATGGTCAGCACACCTCAGTACGCATCAGATGATAAGACTCAGGTACCACTTTCTGATGCGTACTGTGCTGGCGAGACTACCCAGGAGAAGCAGGTGTTTGAAGAGGGGAGTGTAGATGATGAGGTCCTTGACCCATCATGGCGTGAGGAACAGGAAGGTGGTGGGAGCAGCTCTGAGGAAGAGATTCCCCGAACGGCCAAAACAGGAGGGAGAGGGAGGGGGCAGACTTGGTTGCCTGTAGCCTCCACTTCGGCACCCGTTAGGAGCATTCCTCTTCCAAAACCCAAAACGGGTGCTCCCAGGACTTGCAGTACGTGGTCCTTTTTTGACACAGTTGCAGATGACATTTTCTTTTTCAAATACAAGCTGTGTAATCAGAAAGTCAAAAGAGGGAAAAGTGTCAGCAACCTGAATACCACAAATATGTGGAAACATGTGCGGACCAAGCACGTGATGGAGTTACAAAGACACACTGAAAACATAGGCCAACCTACAGCACCACCCACCACCTCTTCAGCTCGTGTTGTAGCCCCTTCCTCCAGCTCACACACAGCTGGTTCGGTTTCCTCACAGGATCGCCATGGTAGAACCTCTGGCACTGTTGTCCAGAGACCGTGACATTCCACCCACAGCACCACGTTCCTTGTCATCCTCACACTCCCAGGCCACTCTACAGCCATCGGTAACACTGGCATCGGAGAAAAGGCGGCCATACTCGGCAAACCATCCCCGAGCACAGGCTCTGAATGCTGGCATTGCAAAGCTACTGGTCCTTGAAATGCTCTCATTCAGGCTGGTGGAGACTGACACCTTCCGTAACTTCATGGCATTGGCAGTCCCACAATACACCGTGCCCAGCCGCTTTTATTTCAGCAGGCAAGCCGTCCCTGCCCTGCAAAACCATGTGGAGGGAAAAATTAAACATGCGCTACTAAACGCCGTCAGTAGCAAGGTCCACCTGACCACCGATGCGTGGACCAGTAACCATGGACAGGGACGATACCTTTCCCTCACTGCCCATTGGATCAATGTTGTGGAGTCGGGTACAGATCTTGAGAGTGGCGCTGTACGTGTTATGCCAACTCCAAGGATTGCAGGAATCCAGTCTGTACACATTGACTCCTCCTCATACTCCAGTTCCTCTGAATCAGCACTGCAGGAGCCTGTTATGACCGATATGAGCACAGCCGTGGCCAAACATCAACAGGCCGCACTGAAATTAATTTCTTTGGGGAATCGAAGCCACACAGCGAAGGAGCTCTGGAATGCCATCAAGCAGGAGAGTGACGTGTGGTTTGTGCCAGCGAATCTCCAGCCAGGCTTGGTAGTGTGTGACAATGGCCGAAATCTGGTGGCAGCTCTGGGCCTAGGCAACCTCACTCACATCCCATGTCTGGCACATGTGCTCAACTTGGTCGTGCAGAGCTTTCTGAGGGACTATCCGGATCTTGATGCACAAGGTCCGCATAAAGTGCGCTCACTTGCGGCGTTCCAGCATGGCAAGATCGCGCATTGCAGCTCTGCAGCACCGTTTCCGCCTTCCGGAACATCGCATCATATGTGACCTACCCACCAGGTGGAATTCAACGTTACATATGTTGGAGCGGTTATGTGAGCAGCAGGCAGCAGTAATGGAGTACCAGCTGCATCAGGCGCAAACAAGTCGCACTATGCGTCGGTCACACTTCAGCACCACTGAGTGGCCCCTATGAAGGACATCTGCCACGTTTTGCGTGCCTTCAATGATTCCACGCGGATGGCGATTGCAGATGATGCACTAGTCAGCATGACTGTCCCACTTATCTGCCTGCTTCAAGAAACACTGCAAGCACTAAGGGAGGAGGTTTTGGAAGAGGTGGAGGATGAGGAGTCACAAATGCCATCTGCTTCTGGACAATCTGCGCAACGTGGTTCCTCACAAAGGCCTAGGCAGGGGACACTTTGTGAGGAGGATGAGGAGGAGTCAATGGAGGAGGAAGATATCTCTCCAGAGGAGGGAGGTACACAATGCTCTAGTAGTCAGTATGTACAGCGAGGGTGGGGTGATGCAGAGCAGGCAGAGATGACACCTCAAGTAGGGGACAGTGTTTCTTGGGCAGTTCGGAGTCTGCAGCACATGGTTGATTTCATGCTGCAGTGCCTGAGAAACGACTGCCGCATCGCCCACATTCTCAACACGGCTGATTATATTGGATGTACACCCTCCTAGATCCTCGCTACCGGGACAACTTACAAAGCCTCATAACACCGTTGAACTGGGAGCGTAAAATGCGGGAGTACCAAGACACACTGGTGCATTCCATCATGTTCTCCATTCCACCCGAGAGCAGTGCTGCTAGTGCTTTACAAAGCAGCTCTGTGCGTCGAGGCAGTGGAGGAAGCTCTGCACAAAGAGGGAGCAGAGGCAGCGCCTCAGCACAAGGCAAGGCCAAAATGGCCCAACTGTGGCAAAGTTTTGTGTGCCCACCACAAATGTCTACACCATCACAGACGGCTCCAGTCAGCAGGAGGCAATGTTTCCGTCAGATGGTGACAGATTACATGTCTTGCCCTATCAGTGTACTCCCAGACGGCTCTTCCCCCTTCAAGTTTTGGGTCTCTAAGCTGGATACATTGCCAGAGCTTAGCCAGTATGCATTGGAGGTGCTGGCTTGCCCTGCTGCTAGTGTATTATCGGAACGTGTCTTTAGTGCCGCAGGTGGTGTACTAACACACCGTCGCACACGACTATCCTCCGATAACGTTAACAGGCTTAATTTTCTGAAAATGAACAAGGCCTGGATCTCGCCGGAATTTGCCAGTCCTCTTCCAGAATAAATAATTGGTTGGCAACAGTATTCAGGTCTCCTGTTGTGTTCATGTTTCTACCACCTGAACTGTAATCCCTGGGCTCCAACACCGCCAGTTGTTGCTCAGAAGTGCCATCTGCACAGAGAAAAACACTAGCTCCTGTGTTAGTGGGGTTCAGTAACGCCAGCTGCTCCACTGCTGTGTGTCCGGCAAAGTCTCCTGCTGCCTTCACATTCAAACTACATCAGATTTTACACTTACTCCAAGTAGGCCTCAGCCTACTCCATGATTGACTCTGGGCTCCAACACTGCCAGTTGCTGCTCAGAAGTGCCATCTGCACAGAGAAAAACACATGCTCCAGTGTTAGTGGGGTTCAGTAATGCCAGCTGCTCCCCTGCTTTGTGTCCGGCAATGTCTACTGCTGCCTCCACATTCACACTACATCAGACATAAAACTTGCTCCAATTAGGCCTCAGCCTAAACCCTGATTGAACCTGGGCTCCAACATCACCAGTTGCTGCTCAGAAGTGCCGTCTGTACAGAGAAAAACACATGCTCCAGTGTTAGTGGGGTTCAGTAATGCCGGCTGCTCCCCTGCTGTGTGACCGGCAAAGTCTCCTGCTGCCTCCACGTGCGAACTACATCAGATATAAAACTTGCTCCAAGTAAGCCTCAGCCTAAACCCTGATTGACCCTGGGCTCCAACATCGCCAGTTGCTGCACAGAAGTGCCATCTGCACAGAGAAAAACACACGCTCCAGTGTTAGTGGGGTTTAGCAACACCAGCTGCTCCCCTGCTGTGTGTCCGGCAATGTCTACTGCTGCCTCCACATTCGCACTACATCAGATATAAAACTTGCTCCAATTAGGCCTCTGGCTCCACTCTGTCTCTAGTATTTACCCTGGCCTCCAACACCGCCAGTTGCTGCTCAGAAGTGCCGTCTGCACAATCAACACTTGTTCCTGTGTTACTGGGGTTCAGTAACGTCAGCAGATCCCCTGATGTGTGTCCGGCAATTTCTCCTGCTCTGTCCACACTCACACAACTACAGATTTTAAACTTGCTCCAATTGGGCCTCTGTCTCCACTCTGTTTGTAGTATTTTCCCTGGGTTCCAGCACCACCAGCTGTTTCCCGGCATTGTCTTTGGCACAGGTACTCCCTCCTGCCCAGTCTGGTTCCAGCACGCCTGCTGTTTCCGGATAGTGTCAATGTCACTTTGCCACCAATACGTTGTCCTGTCGTGTTGCGGTCGGGTTAGCCGAGTCTATGGTGCCTGCAGTTTATGGGCTTCCTATGTGGGCTGCGGGATCTGGCAACAAAGGCTGGTTCCGTAGTGCCAATAGGACAAGCACCCCCTGTAGGACTGTGGGTTTTGGTAACTGCGGCCGGCTCATGGCCTTGCAACTTTGTTTTTCATGGGTACCTTCTGCTACCCATCTGGGTTCCAGTACCGTCAGCTGGTTCTCGGCAGTGCCTTTGGCTTAGGTGCCTTCTTCTCGGTATCCGAGTTCCAGCAACGTCTGCTGATCCTTGGTAGTGCCATTAGCTCTTGCTCCTTCTGCTGCCCCTCCGGGTTCCAGCACCATCAGCTGGTCCTCGCTAGTTCCATTTGCTCTTGCAGCTTCTGCTTCCCATCCGGGTTCCAGCACCGTCAGCTGGTTCTCGGCAGTGCCTTTGGCTTAGGTGCCTCCTTCTCGGTATCCGAGTTCCAGCAATGTCTGCTGGTCCTTGGTAGTGCTTTCTAGCACAGGTACCTCCTGCTTAGTAACCAGGTTCCAGCACCGTGAGCTGGTCCTCGGTAGTGCCATTGGCTCTTGTTCCTTCTGCTGCCCCTCCGGGTTCCAGCACCATCAGCTGGTCCTCGCTAATTCCATTGGCTCTTGCAGCTTCTGCTACCCATCCGGGTTCCAGCACCGTCAGCTGGTTCTCGACAGTGTCTTTGGCACAGGTACTCCCTCCTGCCCAGCCTGGTTCCAGCACGCCTGCTGTTTCCGGGTAGTGTCAATGTCACTTTGCCACCAATACGTTGTCCTGTCGTGTTGCGGTCGGGTTAGCCGAGTCGATGGTGCCTGCAGTTTATGGGCTTCCTATGTGGGCTGCGGGATCTGGCAACAAAGACTGGTTCCGTAGTGCCAATAGGACAAGCACCCCCTGTAGGACTGTGGGTTTCGGTAACTGCGGCCGGCTCGCGGCCTTGCAACTTTGTTTTTCATGGGTACCTTCTGCTACCCATCCGGGTTCCAGTACCGTCAGCTGGTTCTCGGCAGTGCCTTTGGTTTAAGTGCCTCCTTCTCGGTATCCGAGTTCCAGCAACGTCTGCTGGTCCTTGGTAGTGCTTTCTAGCACAGGTACCTCCTGCTTAGTAACCAGGTTCCAGCACCGTCAGCTGGTCCTCGGTAGTGCCATTGGCTCTTGTTCCTTCTGCTGCCCCTCCGGGTTCCAGCACGTCAGCTGGTCCTCGCTAGTTCCATTGGCTCTTGCAGCTTCTGCTACCCAACCGGGTTCCAGCACCGTCAGCTGGTTCTCAGCAGTGCCTTTGGCTTAGGTGCCTCCTTCTCGGTATCCGAATTCCAGCAGCGTCTGCTGGTCCTTGGTAGTGCTTTCTAGCACAGGTACCTCCTGCTTAGTAACGAGGTTCCAGCACCGTGAGCTGGTCCTCGGTAGTGCCATTTGCTCTTGTTTCTTCTGCTGCCCCTCCGGGTTCCAGCACTGTCAGCTGGTCCTCGGTAGTGCCATTGGCTCTTGTTCCTTCTGCTACCCATACGGGTTCCAGTACCGTCAGCTGGTTCTCGGCAGTTCCTCAGCCTTCTTGTACCTTCTGCTACATTTCCAAGTTCAAGCTTTTGGAAATGGCTTTGGTTATCACTCTGGATCTCCCTGACGACGACCCTGAAGACCACCCCGAAGAAGACGACGACCCGAAAACGATGACCCTGAAGACGACGACCCGGAAGACCACCCCACAGAAGACCAAAAAGATGACCCCGAAGAAGATGACCAAGAGGACAAAGAACATGAAGACAACCACCAAGATACAGAACAACAAGAGACAGAAGACCAAGAAGCAGAAGACCAAGAAGCAGAAGAACAAAAAGCAGAAGAACATTAAGCATAAGACTAAAAATCAGAGCAAAAGATATTATCTAAATTATAAGCAGAAGAAGACTAAGCAGTGTATGTGGGTGAGTCCGTTCTTCCTCATGGTGCCCCTGGAAAATGCCTGCTGCTGCAGGCCAAACTGAATGCGGACAAATCCTGTTGTAAATCTTTTGTGACAGGCAGAACGGAAGGTGTAATCTTCAAACTTTTATAGATAACAACTACAGGAATGACTGTCACAAATAAGAATATGATGAAGAAGAATAAGAAGAAGATGAAGAAGTAGAATATGAAGAAGAAGAATAGTTGAATAAGAAGAATATGAAGAATGTAAAAAAAAGAATAGTAGGCAGAAGGTGAAGAAGAAGAAGATGAATAAGGTGAAGAAAAAGTTGATGAAAAAGATGCTGCTGAGGATCATGAAGGAGAAAGTGTGGGAGAAGTAAAAAAGGAGGTGAAGAGCTTGGAAGTAGTGAAACATACATATCTGACAAAATATAAAAAAGGTTAACATAGTCAATATCTTTGTAACTCCGAACGTCTATAAAAAAAAAAATATTCCTGCTATTCCGTTTGATTGGGCTAAACCTCTATGCCTTTAATGTCTCCTCCACCTCCCCCAATACATTCTACATTATTAGTTGTTTTTCTTCATGTAGAATTAACCTACAAGGAAAGAAAGCTTTTTTTTTTATTCCGATATTTCTGTCCCATTGACTTGCATACTTTTTGGGTATCGGTCCGATCCAATCCGATCCGATATTTCACGATATTGGATTGTATCGCTCAACACTAATCAGCACTACATAGTCTAAGTTGGTGAGAAAGAAGTGAGAAAAATATAGGCATAAATTAAATTTATGGGATCATACAACTAAAAATTGGCATGCGCATACAGTGGGGCAAAAAAGTATTTAGTCAGTCAGCAATAGTGCAAGTTCCACCACTTAAAAAGATGAGAGGCGTCTGTAATTTACATCATAGGTAGACCTCAACTATGGGAGACAAACTGAGAAAAAAAAATCCAGAAAATCACATTGTCTGTTTTTTTTTCATTTTATTTGCATATTATGGTGGAAAATAAGTATTTGGTCAGAAACAAAATTTCATCTCAATACTTTGTGATATATCCTTTGTTGGCAATGACAGAGGTCAAACGTTTTCTGTAAGTCTTCACAAGGTTGCCACACACTGTTGTTGGTATGTTGGCCCATTCCTCCATGCAGATCTCCTCTAGAGCAGTGATGTTTTTGGCTTTTCGCTTGGCAACACGGACTTTCAACTCCCTCCAAAGGTTTTCTATAGGGTTGAGATCTGGAGACTGGCTAGGCCACTCCAGGACCTTGAAATGCTTCTTACGAAGCCACTCCTTCGTTGCCCTGGCGGTGTGCTTTGGATCATTGTCATGTTGAAAGACCCAGCCACGTTTCATCTTCAATGCCCTTGCTGATGGAAGGAGGTTTGCACTCAAAATCTCACGATACATGGCCCCATTCATTTTTTCATGTACCCGGATCAGTCGTCCTGGCCCCTTTGCAGAGAAACAGCCCCAAAGCATGATGTTTCCACCACCATGCTTTACAGTAGGTATGGTGTTTGATGGATGCAACTCAGTATTCTTTTTCCTCCAAATACGACAAGTTGTGTTTCTACCAAACAGTTTCAGTTTGGTTTCATCAGACCATAGGACATTCTCCCAAAACTCCTCTGGATCATCCAAATGCTCTCTAGCAAACTTCAGACGGGCCCGGACATGTACAGGCTTAAGCAGTGGGACTCGTCTGGCACTGCAGGATCTGAGTCCATGGTGGCATAGTGTGTTACTTATGGTAGGCCTTGTTACATTGGTCCCAGCTCTCTGCAGTTCATTCACTAGGTCCCCCCGCGTGGTTCTGGGATTGTTGCTCACCGTTCTTGTGATCATTCTGACCCCACGGGGTGAGATTTTGCGTGGAGCACCAGATCGAGGGAGATTATCAGTGGTCTTGTATGTCTTCCATTTTCTAATTATTGCTCCCACAGTTGATTTCTTCACTCCAAGCTGGTTGGCTATTGCAGATTCAGTCTTCCCAGCCTGGTGCAGGGCTACAATTTTGTTTCTGGTGCCCTTTGACAGCTCTTTGGTCTTCACCATAGTGGAGTTTGGAGTCAGACTTTTTGAGGGTGTGCACAGGTGTCTTTTTATACTGATAACAAGTTTAAACAGGTGCCATTACTACAGGTAATGAGTGGAGGAAAGAGGAGACTCTTAAAGAAGAAGTTACAGGTCTGTGAGAGCCAGAAATCTTGATTGCTTGTTTCTGACCAAATACTTATTTTCCACCATAATATGCAAATAAAATGAAAAAAAAACAGACAATGTGATTTTCTGGATTTTTTTTTCTCAGTTTGTCTCCCATAGTTGAGGTCTACCTATGATGTAAATTACAGACCCCTCTCATCTTTTTAAGTGGTGGAACTTGCACTATTGCTGACTGACTAAATACTTTTTTTCCCCACTGTATGTATGCATCCATTTTGTTATGGAGCTCTTAAAAATTTCTGGTGCAAGCAGTTACCTTCATAAGTCACATGCTTAGTGGAAAGAAGTCCACATGTGTGTAATTCTGAAAAGCCAAAGGACTGCAACACCATTAAGCAAGAGGCATCACTAACCAAACAACACCATGAAGACAAAAGAGATCTCCAAATAAGTCAAGGATAAAGTTATTAAGAAGTAAAAGTCATGGTTGAGTTATAAAAAAAATCCCGATCTCTTATGATCCTCCGAAACACCATCAAATCTATTATTGTAAAATGGAAAGAATATGGTACCACAACAAATCTCCTAAGAGAGGCCGCCCACCAAAACTCTCAGCCCGGGCAAGGAGGACATTAATCAGAGAGGCAGCACAGAGACCAAAGGTAATCCTGAAGGAGCTGCAGAGTTCCCAAGCAGAGAGTGGAGTATCTGTCCATACAACCACAATAAGCCCTACACTCCATAGACGTGACTTTTATGGAAGAGTGGACAGAAAAAAGCCTTTACTTACACACAAAAATTGTAAGGCTCATTTTGAGTTTGCCAAAAGACATGTGAGAGTCTCCCCAAATGTATGTAGGAAGGTGCTGTGGTCAGCCGAGGCCAAAATTGAACTTTTTGGCTCCAAGGTAAACTGTTATGAATGAGTCACCATAGGAGGCAAAAACAGAAATATTAGCTAAGTCCAGAAAACCAGAGAAGTTGGCAGCTATCGGATTGCAGACCCCTGAACCTATCAACAACAACTAGCAGTAGCCGTGGGGGGTTCCTACGGTGCCATAGACCCCTCGATCACAGCCGGAGAACTACATAGCCTAAAGACAGAAAGGGAAATCTAAACTGTCCCAGAGCAGACCCCAAAGCAATAGGCAACCCCCAACATATAATGACGGTGAAGCAAGATGAAAAAACACTCACACAGATAGAAAGATAGGCTGAGCAAATGATGGGGCCCAAGCTAACTAGATAGGACAGGATAGAAAAGCTGCTGTCTGTAATCCGCCAAAACCCTATCAAAACAAGAGCCAACAGCTGATAGGGAAAAAAGCCCTGAAGACGCTAGTCTTCAAAAAGACTATCAGTACTCAGGTATTTTCTGAAGACAGAGCAAAAAGGAATTCCGCTCACCTCAGCAGGGAATGGCAGAAATCAAGGAAAACAATGCAAAACAAAACCAAAACACATATGCAAAAAGTAGAGCAGAACACATAGCTTTTGAGGAGCAGGAATCAGACTGGTCTCCTAGAATCCCTCAGAGAGATCACCAGCAAGGCAGAAGGGTGTTGGCTGCCTTATATCCAGTCAGTAATTCCCGTCACCGAGTCATCATCATCCTGCCCAGGTGCTTGGTAATCAGCCTCACTACCTTCCTTCACCAGAAGAGGGAGTTCATCAGACCTCAATGGTGAAGGGGAAAATGAACTCACAACAGTACCTCCCCCTTGAGTAAGGGTCACCGAACCCTCATCCACGCCACCAGGGCGATCAGGGTGAGCCCGAGAAAGGCACGCACCAATCTTTTGGCATGAATATCAGAGGCAGAGACCCAGGAATTATCCTCCTGACCATAACCCTTCCACTTAACCAAATACTGGAGTCTCCGTCTAGCCAGACGGGAATCCAGTATCTTCTCTACCTCATATTCCATGTTACCTTCAACCAATACAGGGTCCGGAGGTGCCACCCCAGGAACTACTGGTTCAACAAGCCTCTTCAACAACTTATGAAACACATTATGGATTTTAAATGTAACAGGAAGAGCCAAACGAAAAGAGACCGGATTAATAATCTCCAAAATCTTGTAAGGTCCAATAAATCTAGGCTTAAACTTAGGAGAAGCCACCTTCATAGCAATATTTTTTGATGATAACCAAACCATTTCACCAACCTTAAACTGGGGACCAATGGTCCTATGTCGTTTGGAAAACCGCTGGGCCTTTTCCTGGGAGAGAGATAACTTATCCACCACTTGGTCCCAGATCTGGTGCATTCTCTCCACCACAGTGTCAACACCTGGGCAGGCAGAAGGCTCCACCTGCCCTGAAGAAAATCGAGGATGAAACCCAAAGTTACAAAAAAAAGGTGACATCAAAGTGGCAGAACTAGCTCTATTATTTAAAGCAAATTCGGCCAAGGGCAAAAATGAAACCCAATCATCCTGATCAGCGGAAATAAAACATCTCAAATACGACTCTAAGGTCTGGTTTGTTCTCTCCGTCTGCCCATTGGTCTGAGGGTGAAAAGCAGAGGAGAAGGACAACTGAATTCCCAGCTTGGAACAGAAAGTCCTCCAAAATCTACATACAAACTGAACTCCTCTGTCAGACACAATGTTCTCAGGAATCCCGTGCAAGCGAACCATATGTTGCAAAAACAAGGGCACCAACTCAGAGGAAGATGGCAACTTAGGGAGTGGTACAAGATGAACCATCTTAGAGAACCTATCACAAATCACCCAAATAACAGTCATTCTCTGAGAGACAGGCATATCAGAGATGAAATCCAATGAAATATGGGTCCATGGCCTCCTGGGAACCGGCAAAGGCATCAACAACCCACTAGAGCGAGAACAAGGTTTAGACCGGGAGCAAGTCCCACAGGACTGCACAAAATTCCTGACATCACGAGACAAGGCGGGCCACCAAAAAGACCGACTCGCCAGATCTCTAGTACCAAAAATACCTGGATGACCAGCCAATGCAGAGCAATGAACTTCAGACATCACTCTCTTCTTCCACTGGTCAGGAACATACAACTTTCCACTGGGACAACGCTCAGGTTTGTCCTCCTGGAACTCTTCCAGAGCACGTCTCAAATCGGGCGAGATGGCAGAAAGAACTACCCCTTCGCCTAAGATGGTAGCAGGCTTGGTCACCACAGGAGAATCAGCAAAGAAGCTCCTAGAGAGAGCGTCATCCTTGACATTCTTAGTGCCAGGAAGAAAAGAGACCACAAAATCAAAACGTGTAAAAAACAAGGCCCACCTAGCCGACTCCAGGTAAATCAAATTCTTGTGGTCAGTGAGAACCACGACTTGATGTTTAGCTCCCTCCAACCAATGTCTCCACTCCTCAAATGCCCATTTCATGGCTAACAGTTCCCGATTCCCTACATCATAGTTACGTTGAGATAGAGAACTTTCGGGAAAAGAAAGCACAGGGATTCATTTTCGATGTTACAGGATCCTTTTGGGACAAAACAGCTCCTGCACCAATCTCAGAAGTGTCCACCTCTACCTGGAACGGGAGTGAGACATCAGGTTGCCGCAAAACCGGGGCGAAAGTGAATCTTCGCTTCAGCTCCTGAAAGGAAGAAACAGCCTCCAGAGACCAATGCAACACATCAGCACCCTTCTTAGTCAGATCAGTCAATGGCTTGGCAATACTAGAAAATTTTGCTATAAATTTCCGATAAAAATTAGCAAAACCCAAAAACTTCTGGAGGGCCTTCAAAGAAGTGGGCTGAACCCAATCATAAATGGCCTGTACCTTGGCCGGGTCCATTTCAATAGTTGACGGAGACAAAATAAATCCCAAAAAAGAAATCCTCTGAACCCAAAAAGGCATTTCGATCCTTTGACATACAGGGAATTCTCCCTCAAGATCCGGAACACAGTCCGAACATGTTCCACATGAGAATCCCAATCCTTGGAGAAGATCAAAATATCATCCAGATAGATAATCAAAAATTTATCCACAAAGTCTCGGAAAATATCGTTCATGAAGCACTGGAAGACAGAAGGGGCATTAGTGAGCCCAAAAGGCATCACCAGGTACTCAAAATGTCCCTCCGGAGTATTAAACGCTGTCTTCCATTCATCCCCATGCTTAATGCAGATAAGATTATACGCCCCCCTGAGGTCAAGCTTGGTAAACCAGCAAGCACCTTTAACTCTGGAGAATAGATCCGAAATCAGGGGTAACGGATACTGATATTTAATAGTAATTTTGTTGAGGGCACGATAATCAATACAAGGCCTTAATGAACCATCCTTTTTGGCCAAGAAAAAAAACCCAGCACCTAAGGGTGAAGAGGATGGTCTAATATGACTCTTCTCCAATGCCTCCTTAATATAGGATCGCATAGCCTCGTGCTCGGGTACAGATAAATTGAAGAGCCGACCCTTGGGAAATTTACACCCCGGGCTCAGTTCAAATGCGCAGTCATAACTCCTATGAGGAGGCAAAGACACAGACTCATTCTCACTAAATACATCATAAAAATCCGCCAAATAGTCAGGAACATCATGCGACTGAGGAGAGGTGGAAAAAACCGGAGCCTCACTAAGGGCACACCGACAACCCCAACTCACCACAGACACAGATTTCCAATCCAAAACTGGATTATGAATTTGCAACCAGGGAAACCCCAGAACAATGGTATCATGCAAATTATGCAACATCAAAAATCTGCAATTTTCTTGATGGTCTGGGGCGACCCGCATTACCACCTGGGTCCAAAACTGAGGTTTATTTTTCGCCAAAGGAGTAGCATCCATTCCCCTCAAAGGGATAGGCGTCCGCAGAGGTGTCATAGGAAATCCACAACGTTTAGCAATATCCAAGTCCATTAGGTTCAGGGCTGCTCCCGAATCCACAAAAGCCTTGGCGGAAAATGTGGACAGGGAGCAGATCAGAGTAATTGCCAGAAGAAACTTAGGTTGAACACCACCCACAGAAAACGTGTGTGCAAAACATTTCTCTCGTTTAGGACAGACAGAAATAATATGCGAGGCATCTCCATAAAAAAACACATCTTATTACGCCTTCTGAACTTCTGACGTTGCTCCCTGGACAAAACTCTATCACATTGCATAGGTTCAGACATTTGTTCAACAGGTGGCAACACCTCTCGTGCAGTCCTGCGTTCACGTAAACGCCGATCAACCTGAAAGGCTAATGACATAGAATCGTCAAGACCAGAGGGAACAGGAAATCCCACCATAGTATCTTTTACGGCTTCTGACAAACCCTTCCGAAAGAGAGCTGCCAAGGCATTATCATTCCAGGTAGTAAGGACCGCCCACTTTCTGAATTTTTGACAGTACAATTCTGCAGAATCTCGACCCTGGCTCAATGCCAACAGGGTCTTTTAAGCCTGATCAATAGCATTAGTTTTGTCATACAACCCCAAGTCTTGAAAAAATGCATTCGCATTAGTCAGAATAGGATCATCTGGTTTCAAAGAAAACGCCCAATCCTGGGGATCGCCACGCAGCAAAGAGATGACAATTTTAACCTGCTGCGCGGAGCTCCCTGACGAGTTAGGCTTCAAGGCAAAAAATAATTTACAATTATTTTTGAAATTCAAAAATTTAGACCGATTCCCAAAAAACACATCAGGAGTAGGGATCTTTGGTTCGGCAACATGTGAATGAGCAAGGTAGGCGGAAATTCCCCGCACTTCCGCAGCGAGCTGCTCCACACAATCAGACAATTGCTTTATCTCCATTGAGAGAAAAAAAAATTCCCCCTATGGCCTCAGAGATATAGAGGAAAAAATATACACACTTTTTTTTTTTTTTTTACAATTCTTTCCTGCTATTGAGTACCCTAGGATCTGCGGTATGGCTGTTGATTCTGTTATGAATGAGTCACCGTAGGAGGCAAAAACAGAAATACTAGCTAAGTCCAGAAAACCAGAGAAGTTGGCAGCTATCGGATTGCAGACCCCTGAACCTATCAGCAACAACTAGCAGTAGCCGTGGGGGGTTCCTACGGTGCCATAGACCCCTCGATCACAGCCGGAGAACTACATAGCCTAAAGACAGAAAGGGAAATCTAAACTGCCCCAGAGCAGACCCCAAAGCAATAGGCAGCCCCCAACATATAATGACGGTGAAGCAAGATGAAAAAACACTCACACAGATAGAAAGATAGGCTGAGCAAATGATGGGGCCCAAGCTAACTAGATAGGAAAGGATAGAAAAGCTGCTGTCTGTAATCCGCCAAAACCCTATCAAAACAAGAGCCAACAGCTGATAGGGAAAAAAGCCCTGAAGACGCTAGGCTTCAAAAAGACTATATCAGTACTCAGGTATTTTCTGAAGACAGAGCAAAAAGGAATTCAGCTCACCCCAGCAGGGAATGGCAGAAATCAAGGAAAACAATGCAAAACAAAACCAAAACACAAATGCAAAAAGTAGAGCAGAAAACTTAGCTTTTGAGGAGCAGGAATCAGACTGGTCTCCTAGAATCCCTCAGAGAGATCACCAGCAAGGCAGAAGGGCGTTGGCTGCCTTATATCCAGTCAGTAATTCCCGTCACCCAGTCATCATCATCCTGCCCAGGTGCTTGGTAATCAGCCTCACTACCTTCCTTCACCAGAAGAGGGAGTTCATCAGACCTCAATGGTGAAGGGGAAAATGAACTCACAACAGTAAACGCTCTGTCTGGTGCCAAACCAACACAGTGAATTATCCCAAGTACACCATCCTCACAGTGAAACATGGTTTGAGCCAGCATCATGCTGTGGAGATTTTTGTTGGCATCAGGGAAGGGGAAAATGGCCTGAGTTAAGGGGAAGATGGATGGTGCAAAATACAGGGATATTCTTGAGCAAAATCTGTTTCAGTCTGTCACGGATTTGAGACTGGGATAGAGGTTCACTTTCCATTAAGACAATGACCCAAAACATACTGCTAAAGCAACACTCTAGTGGTTTAAAGGTAAACAAGTAAAAGTTTTGGAGTGGCTCAGTCAAAGTCCAGACCTTAATCCAATTGAGGATTTGTGGTCAGACTTGAAGATTACTGTTCACCAGAGGAAACCATCTAACTTTAAGGAGATAGAGCACTTTTGCCTTGAGGAACGGGCAAAAATGCCAGTGCCCAGTGGCAAGATGTGGAAGCTCATAGAGACTTATCCAAAGCAACTTGCAGCTGTAATTGCCACAAAAGGAGGCTCTACAAAGTACTGACTTTAGGGGGGTGAACAGCTATGCACACTGAAGTTATCAGTTGTTTTGTCCTATCTGTTGCTTGCTTCACAATAAAATGAAAATCAAATGTCCACAGTTGTAAACATGTTCTTTACATGAACTGACGCAAACCCTCAAAAAAAACTGTGAAATTCCAGGTTGTGAGGTAGCAAAACACAAAAAATGACAAGTGGGGATGATTACTTTCACAAGCAACAGTTGTTCTGCCCTCTGAATAAGGCAAAGATGTTCTTATTATGTGCTGGGTTAGTTATAGCACCATCTAGTGGTGGTTGAATTTATAGCTGTGTCTATAATAGCATTTACAGCCTGTGACTTTAACAGAAGCAATGCACATGGGATTGAAGCAATGCTTTGTGGGAAGGAAGCAGTGTATTCTAGGACAAAGAAGGTGCCTTTTTCTTTTTGTATTTCATAAGGACACACGTATTTATCTGTCCTCCTGTTAACTCTCCAACTTGAGTTTGTTATCCGGGTAAAGCATATCTGGTAAGCTTTCTTACAATGCAGTGTGTGCAGAGATGTTATTAGTTGTATAGCAGTCAGTGCTCAGTAGATGTAATTAGACACCTGTGTTTTTTCTATGTAAGTTGCATCACACTGAATACTTCCTGTAGTTGTGTTAGCTGTGTGATCAGCTGCCTGTTAAGAGTCTGATTTCTTCCTTCCCTATGATGAAATCTAGACCCTTACATGCTGCATTCTCCTGCGTTTCATCTGCAGTAGAGGAGATTGCAGAGGAGGGTGCCTTGTGGCAACTCTCTCCAGAGGCTAAGTCCTCTGTTCCCTCCACTGAGCATGCTCATGGGACGAACTCCCATTCGAGTTCGGGAGTCATATGCTCAGGTCCTGTGTCTAATCCTATTGGCTCCTCCTGGAGCCTTGGAGATTTCCGGAAGGTCCTGTTTGGTATAAAAAGCACGCATGGCTATTCCACCATGCACTAGTATTTCATACTTGCTGCTGTATGTAAGATGTTGGATGCTTGGACTGGTGACTGACTTATTAAGAAACCCCTTCCCTCTGATAATACGATTGTGTGAGTGTTTGGGTTCAGCCAGTAGCAGCGCTAGTGCCAGCGCGCAGATGCTCCATCTTGCTCAGCAGCTTAGCATCTGCATTGCGCCAGCATTATCGCAGCACCTTGCCAGCGGCTCAGTTCTTGCCACGCTGCAGTTGCAGCTTTTCTCTGCGTCCGCGGTTACGATGCTTCGCACCTTAGTTGACGACAGTCTGCTTATTTTGGAAGACAGAGCCGTGGTTTATGCTGTATGCTAGAGTGCACACTGTGTCAACGTGTATGAAGGCAGAACAACAGTAGACAAGTTATAAAATAGGAAGTTTCAATGGCGTGAAAATTTTACAGGTAAAATTGTTTTTATTTTTGTGTCTTAACATTTTGATACGTATAACGAGGTGTTGAACAATCCAAATTATTTCATTCTAGAAAAGTTTCACAATAATATACTCTCTGTTCTGCTAGCATGATTTCTCTCACTAGATTTAATTCTGCTGATGGAGAGAATAGTGTATTATGCTATGACAGAAACTTGATGGATCAAATTAATTCATCACATTTATTATGGATGTAGAAACTGAACTTGTGATTCCTGTTCATATTTTTTGCATTTTGTTATGATAATGTCTTGCTCTAAAATGGATAATAATCTTGTAATATATCATCTTTCGGATAATACCCAATAATAATTGCAAATATAAATTATGTGGGTAAAATTTGTACAAGTTTATTAAAATTTATTAAAAAAAATTTTACAACTTTACTGGAGTCTATTTTTAGTATGGACAGTTGGTTGGGCATGATTTGAAAAGTTGCATCCCTGACTTTGCTGTGAGTGCAACACTATGGCAAACACTATGGCCTCTATAGTGGAAGAAATTCATAACCACTGTGACTATTTAAAGTTAGTCCAAAGGTCAAAGTGAGGAATCAGAAGTGCCAGCAAGGCTACCACTTGAATACGGGAAAACTTTCCAGCTGGACATCTATCACTATAACATTTCGGCCATCAGATCATCATATGATAGCCGGCTTGGAGTACTCCAAAAGGCACCTAAAACGCTTTCAGAACATGAGAAGTACAATTGACGGAATTAAGCCAAGATTAAAAATCATTGGCCTGATCGGCAAGGGTTAAGTTTTGAGAAAATTAAGCACAGCTCATCAGCTGGCCAATTCTATCACTCTGGGGAAGACATGGAACTATAATGTCATCGGACTAGTTTCAGCTTCAACAACTAGGAGACTAGCCAGAATGAAGTAAAAAAAATGAACAGATTGGAGAAATCATTGATGAAATCCTGTAACAGAGCTCTTTTAGCCTCAGAGTGGAATAAAGAATTATTCCAACAAGACAACTAACCCTAGAGCCTAGATGTGAACCAGATCAAACAAATG
Organism: Dendrobates tinctorius; assembly: GCF_039654945.1. Taxonomy (NCBI): domain Eukaryota; kingdom Metazoa; phylum Chordata; class Amphibia; order Anura; family Dendrobatidae; genus Dendrobates; species Dendrobates tinctorius. The sequence continues at coordinate 12,587,531 of NW_027361698.1, read as the reverse complement.
TCTCAGGACATGAAAACAGCTGTGTTTTGGGGCTTCTCATTCAGAGTTTGAGAAAAGCAAAGGGAGAAAATCCCCAAATACAAGTGTGCCAAGCTTATAGTGATACCTGCTGTGAACTCATTTTCTGGTTTACCTCTGGCTTCTGGTGAGGGTGGTGGAGCTGGCTGTGTTAATAGAGGAGTCGTGCGTTCTCCATCCGGGCTCCCTCTAGTGGTGTCAGTAGGTAATGAAGCTGATCTAAATGGCAGAGACCTGCCACCTGAGGAGGAGGACTGTGAGTGGACATCAGGAGTTTCTGACTGGATTTAAGACAGCCGACTCCCTAATTTTGTACTGGTGATTTTTTCCTGCCCTGAGGTTCTGGTTTCCAGTTCTGTTCCTGCCTTCTCAAGTTAAGTGTGCTCTGCTATTTTTTCACATGAGATTTGGTCTGGTTTACTCAGTTTTTGTGGTCAGCCAGCCCCTGTTGGGGCTGTGCTGAATTTTCATTCTTATGTCTCTGTTTATGCCAGTTTGCTTTTTTGTCCCTGATCAGATTGGTCTCTTTTTGCTTTGTCTTCAGAATATACCAGAGTGCTGATATAGGGAATTGAAGTCTAGCGACTTCAGGGTTTTTGATATCAGAAAGTGTTGGACATTTTTTGGCAGGGTTTTGTGCGCGATTGCAGACAGCATCTTTCCTGTCCTTTCTAGTTAGTGTGGGCCCCATCGTTTGCTCAGCCTATTTTTCTATCTGTGTTTGTGTTTTCATCTTGTCTCACCGACAATACATGTTTGGGGGCTGTCTATTGGTTTGGGGTCTGCTCTGGGGCAGTTTAGATTTCCCCTTTTCTTGCTTTAGGCTTATTTTGTTCTCCGGCTGTGACAAGGCATCTAGGATTATCGTAGGTACGCTCCATGGCTACTGCTAGTTGTGTGGATAGGATCAGGGGTCTGCAATCCGCTTAGTTACCAACCTCTCTGGTTTTCTGTGGCTTAGCTTGTTTTTCCTCCTTGGTGACTCATTCATAACAGAATCACCAGCCATACTGCAGATTCTAGGGTACACAAAAGCAGGAAAAAAAATTGTAAAAAAAAAAAAAAAGTGTCAGAATTTTTTTTTTATACATATATATATTTTTTCCTCTTTTTCTCTGGGGCCGTAGGATTTTTTCCTTAATGGATATTAAGCAATTGTCTGATCGTGTGGAGCAGCTCGCTGCTGAAGTGCGGGGAATTTCTGCCTATCTCGCTCAATCACATGCTGTTGAACCAAAAATCCCTACTCCTGATGTGTTTTCTGGGGATCGGTCTAAATTTTTGAATTTTAAAAATAATTGTAAATTATTTCTTGCCTTGAAGCCTAACTCATCGGGGAGCTCTGCGCAGCAGGTTAAAATTGTCATCACCTTGCTGCGTGGCGATCCCCAGGATTGGGCGCTTTCTTTGACACCTGAAAATCCTATTCTGACTTATGTGGATGCATTTTTTCAAGCCTTGGGATTGTTGTATGATGAACCTAATGCTATTGATCAAGCTGAGAAAGCCCTATTGGCATTGAACCAGGGTCATGATTCTGCAGAGTTATACTGTCAAAAATTCCGAAAGTGGGCAGTCCTTACTACATGGAATGATGGTGCCTTGGCAGCTCTCTTTCGCAAGGGTTTATCAGAAACTGTAAAAGATATTATGGTGGGATTTCCTGTTCCCTCTGGTCTTGACGATTCTATGTCATTAGCCATTCAAGTTGATCGGCGTTTACGTGAACGTAAAACTACACAAGAGGTGTTGCCACCTTTTCAACAAATGTCTGAACCTATGCAATGTGATAGAGTTTTGTCTAGGGTGCAACGTCAAGAGTATAGAAGGCGTAATAAGCTATGTTTTTTCTGTGGAGATGCCTCTCATATTATTTCTGTCTGTCCTAAACGAGAGAAACATTTTGCACACACATTTGCTGTGGGTGGCGTACAACCTAAGTTTCTTTTGGCAGTTACTCTGATCTGCTCCTTATCCACATTTTCCGACAAGGCTTTTGTGGATTCAGGAGCGGCTTTGAATCTGATGGATTTGGATTTTGCTAAACGCTGTGGTTTTCCCATGACACCTCTGCGGACGCCTATTCCTTTGAGGGGTATTGATGCTACTCCTTTGTCGGAGAATAAACCTCAGTTTTGGACCCAGGTGATAATGCGGGTTGCCCCAGACCACCAAGAAAATTGTAGATTTTTGGTACTTCATAATTTGCATGATACTATTGTTCTGGGTTTTCCCTGGTTGCAAATCCATAATCCAGTTTTGGATTGGAAATCTGTGTCTGTGGTGAGTTGGGGCTGTCGGTGTGCTCTTCGTGACACTCCTGTTTTCTCCACCTCTCCCCAGTCTCATGATGTTCCTGACTATTTGGCTGATTTTTATGATGTATTTAGTGAGAGTAAGTCTGCGTCCCTGCCTCCTCATAGGAGTTATGACTGTGCAATTGAGTTGAGGCCTGGGTGTAAATTTCCCTAGGGTCGGCTTTTCAACTTATCTGTACCTGAACACGAGGCTATGCGATCTTATATTAAGGAGTCGTTGTAGAAGGGTCATATTGGACTATCCTCTTCACCCTTAGGTGCTGGGTTTTTTTGTTGGCTAAGAAAGATGGTTCATTAAGGCCTTGTATTGACTATCGTTCCCTTAACAAGATTACGGTTAAATATCAGTATCCGTTACCCTTGATTTCTGATTTACTCTCCAGAGTTAAAGGTGCCTGCTGGTTTACTAAGCTTGACCTCAGGGGGGCGTATAATCTTATTGGCATCAAGCATGGGGATGAATGGAAGACGGAATTTAATACTCCAGAGGGACATTTTGAGTACCTGGTGATGCCTTTTGGGCTCACTAATGCCCCTTCTGTCTTCCAATCCTTCATGAATGATATTTTCCGGGACTTTGTGGATAAGTTTTTGATCATCTATTTTGATGATATTCTGATCTTTTCCAGTGATTGGGATTCTCATGTGGAACATGTTCGGACTGTGGTCCGGATTTTGAGGGAGAATTCCCTGTATGTTAAGGGATCGAAATGCCTTTTTGGTGTACAGAGGATTTCATTTTTGGGATTTATTTTGTCTCCATCAACTATTGAAATAGACCCGACCAAGGTACAGGCCATTTATGATTGGGTTCAGCCCACTTCTTTGAAGGCTCTCCAGAAGTTTTTGGGTTTTGCTAATTTTTATCGTAAATTTATAGCTAATTTTTCTGGTATTGCCAAACCACTGACTGATCTGACTGATCAGTTTTGGACCCAGGTGATAATGCGGGTTGCCCCAGACCACCAAGAAAGGCGCTGATGTGCTGAATTGGTCTCCAGAGGCTGTTTTGGCATTTCAGGAGCTGAAGCGGAGGTTCACTTCTGCTCCGGTTTTACAACAACCTGATGTTTCACTTCCATTTCAGGTAGAGGTAGATGCATCTGAGATTGGTGCAGGAGCTGTTTTGTCCCCAAAAAATCCGGTGACTTCTAAGATGAATCCCTGTGCCTTCTTTTCCCGAAATTTCTCCCCATCTGAACGCAACTATGATGTGGGGAATCGGGAATTGTTGGCCATGAAGTGGGCATTCGAGGAGTGGAGACATTGGTTGGAAGGAGCTAGACATCAAGTTGTGGTCCTCACTGACCACAAGAATTTGATTTACCTGGCGTCGGCCAAACGCTTGAATCCTAGACAGGCTAGGTGGGCCTTATTTTTTACGCGTTTTGATTTTGTGGTCTCCTTTCTTCCGGAAACTAAGAATGTTAAGGCAGACGCCCTTTCTAGGAGTTTCTTTGCTGATTCTCCTATTGTGACCAAACCTACTACCATCCTAGGTGAGGGGGTAGTTCTTTCTGCCATCTCGCCCGATTTGAGACGTGCCCTGGAAGAATTTCAGGAGGACAAACCTGAGCGTTGTCCTATGGGAAAATTGTATGTTCCTGACCAGTGGAGGAAGAGAGTGATGTCTGAAGTTCCTTGCTCCGTGTTGGCTGGTCATCCAGGTATTTTTGGTACCAGAGATTTGGTGAGTTGGTCTTTTTGGTGGCCCGCCTTATCTCGGGATGTCAGGAATTTTGTGCAGTCTTGTGGGACTTGTTCCCGGTCTAAACCCTGTTCTCGTTCTAGTGGGTTGTTGATGCCCTTGCCGGTGCCCAAGAGGCCATGGACCCATATCTCAATGGATTTTATTTCTGATCTTCCTGTCTCTCAGAGAATGACTGTTATCTGGGTGATTTGTGATAGATTTTCTAAGATGGTCCATCTTGTACCACTCCCAAAGCTGCCATCTTCCTCAGAGTTGGTGCCCTTGTTTTTACAACAGGTGGTTCGGTTGCATGGGATTCCTGAGAACATTGTGTCGGACAGAGGAGTACAGTTTGTCTCCAGATTTTGGAAAGCTTTTTGTTCCAAGCTGGGAATTCAGTTATCCTTCTATGCGTTTCACCCACAGACCAATGGGCAGACTGAGAGAACAAACCAGACTTTGGAGTCCTCTTTGAGATGTTTTATATCTGCTGATCAGGATGATTGGGTCTCATTTTTGCCCTTGGCCGAATTCACCCTAAATAATAGCGCTAGTTCTGCCACATTGATGTCGCCCTTTTTCTGTAACTTTGGGTTTCATCCTCGATTTTCTTCAGGGCAAGTGGAATCTTCAGCCTGCCCAGGTGTTGACACTGTGGTAGGGAAAATGCAGCAGATTTCGACCAAGTGGTAGATAAGTTGTCCCTCTCTCAAGAAAAGGACCAGCGGTTTTCCAACCGGCATAGGACCATTGGTCCCCGGTTTAAAGTGGGTGATATGGTTTGGTTGTCGTCAAAGAATATCTCTATGAAGGTTCCGTCTCCAAAGTTCAAGCCATGATTTATTGGACCTTATAGGATTTTGGAGATTCTTAACCCGGTTTCTTTTCGATTGGCTCTTCCAGTTACGTTTAAGATCCATAACATGTTTCATAAGTCTCTGTTGAAGAGGTTTGTTGAGCCAGTGGTTCCTATGGCGGCACCTCCTGACCCTGTGTTGTTTGAAGGTAATATGGAATATGAGGTAGAGAAAATACTTGATTCTTGTCTGGCTAGACGGAGACTCCAGTATTTGGTCAAGTGGAAGGGATATGGCCAGGAGGACAATTCTTGGGTCTCTGCCTCTGACATTCATGCCGATAGATTGGTTTGTGCTTTTCACCGGGCCCATCCTGATCAGCCTGGTGGCGTGGATGAGGGTTCGATGACCCCTCCTCAAGTGGGGGGTACTGTTGTGAACTCATTTTCTGGTTTACCTCTGACTTCTGGTGAGGGTGGTGGAGCTGGCTGTGTTAACAGAGGAGTTGTGAGTTCTCCATCCAGGCTCCCTCTAGTGGTGTCAGTAGGTAATGAAGCTGATCTAAATGGCAGAGACCTGCCACCTGAGGAGGAGGACTGTGAGTGGACATCAGGAGTCTCTGACTGGATTTAAGACAGCCGACTCCCTAATTTTGTGCTGGTGATTTTTTCCTGCCCTGAGGTTCTGGTTTCCAGTTCTGTTCCTGCCTTCTCCAGCTAAGCATGCTCTGCTATTTTTTCACATGAGATTTGGTCTGGATTACTCAGTTTTGGTCAGATTGGTCTGATCAGATTGGTCTCTTTTTGCTCTGTCTTCAGAATATACCAGAGTGCTGATATAGGGAATTGAAGTCTAGCAACTTCAGGGTTTTTGTTATCAGAAAGTGTTGGACATTTTTTGGCAGGGTTTTGTGCGTGATTGCAGACAGCATCTTTCCTTTCCTGTCCTTTCTAGTTAGTGTGGGCCCCATCGTTTGCTCAGCCTATTTTTCTATCTGTGTTTGTGTTTTCATCTTGTCTCACCGACAATACATGTTTGGGGGTTGTCTATTGCTTTGGGGTCTGCTCTGGGGCAGTTTAGATTTCCCCTTTTCTTGCTTTAGGCTTATTTAGTTCTCCGGCTGTGACTAGGTGTCTAGGATCATTGTAGGTACGCTCCACGGCTACTGCTAGTTGTGTGGATAGGATCAGGGGTCTGCAATCCGCTTAGTTACCAACCTCTCTGGTTTTCTGTGGCTTAGCTTGTTTTTGTTTTTCCTCCTCGGTGACTCATTCATAACAGATACCCAAGAGACTGTAATCTCTGCAAAAAAGGTCAGATTAATAATCTAAAGTCAAAAGTTGGCATTTTCACAGCAGCTGGGTAGAATATACACTTTTGGATAATATAAAACTTTGTTTTTTGGTTAAAAAGTCTACAAATTTTTAAAAGGATAATTTATTATTTATTACTTTTTTGCCACATAGACGCTCCTCTAGGCACACCTAGGCTAATTGGGTTTTAACATAATGCAATATTTTTTTCTCTGCATCTACATTCTTATCAAGCAAACACTACATCACCATTAGGAGCAATTATACTTATCTTACTCATTTCCTTTATAAAACCATAAGGACTCACTTATGCTTTTATCTGTACAGTATCTTATTTGTAATTGTAAGATTGTTCTTCAGCTTTCGGGCACTCTGTTGAATCTTCTAATGGCACTGTATAGCAATCCCAATCTGGAAAGTGATGTAATCATATTGAAAAATTGCGTTCCAGGAATGAAGGGCTAGCGAGGCTAGATGCTATCTCTAACAGAGGATTACTATATCTTATCATCATATACCAAGTTGGCACAGCTTCTTTTATCTTTGCTGTGGATGAGGCTGATCTCTATCTGTGAAATATCCAGTGTTAATAAAACAAACCATAAGTCATGGAGTAAGTTATATTTTCCAAAGAATGATTATCTGCAGCACAAAAAAATATGTTAAAGCTCTGAATGCCTTGGTATCACCTTGTGGCATAAAACTAAATAAAATCAATCAGGGTAACACTGGCATCGATTAGGAAAGCAGAACAAACACAAAATGCACCAGAATAATTATTCTTCAAGAGCGGCTGCCCATGAAAATTTACTGCTGTCATTAGGTAATAGCAACCCGTCCTGAAAATATTAATTTCACGTAATCACTGTCTGGATAGTGGCCAGGGTTAAGTCAAGGTAAGGAGGAAAGAGGGAAAAATAAGTAAAATGTGCAGAAATAATTAAGCTTCAATATACACATGGGATCAAACTCTGCATCCTCAGTCTATGTAAAAACAGTTGGAGTCAGGTTTTCGGTCCATGGTTCAAATTTGTGCCGCATGATAATTTACGTTTTACAAAGTAACACACTTCTACAACCTTCCATAAAGCTTTGAGGTTTATTTTCAAATACGCTGTTAGGAATTCTAAAAGGGTGGGAGGTCTTGAGTTCTGGGTTCTCATCTAATAGAGCAAAAAGTATACAGTGGGAACAGTAAGTATTACATTTAAATTTTCACTCTTTGCTTCATTGCAGCTATTTGGTGAATTCAAAAAAGTTCTTTTTTTTTTCTCATTAATGTACACTCTGCACCCCATCTTGATGGAAAAAAACAGAAATGTAGAAATTTTTGCAAATTTATTAAAAAATTAAAACTCGTATTTAAGTCACATGCCGTCCATTTCCTTGTGATCCTCCTTGAGATGGTTCTACTCATTCATTAGAGTCCAGCTGTGTTTAATTAAACTGATAGGATTTGAAAAGGCACACACCTGTCTATATTAGACCTCACAGTTTACAGTGCATGTCAGACCAAATGAGAATCATGAGGTCAAAGGAACTGGCCAAGGAGCTCAGAGACAGAATTGTGGCAAGACAGACATCTGGCCAAGGTTACAAAATAATTTCTGCAGTACTCAAGGTTTCTAAGAGCACAGTGGCCTCCATAATCCTTAAATGGAAGAAATTTGGGACCACAAGTAGTCTTCCTAGACCTGGCCGTCCAGACAAACAGCAATAGTGGGAGAAGAGCCTTGGTGAGAGAGGTAAAGAAGAACCCCAAGTTCACTGTGGCTGAGCTCCACAGATGCAATAGGGAGATGGGAGAACGTTCCACAAAGTCAACTATCACTGCAGATCTCCACCAGTTGGGCCTTTATGGCAGAGTGGCCAGACATACGAAAGCCCACATAGAGTTTGCTAAAAAACACACGAAGGGCTTCCAGACTATGAGAACTAAGATTCTCTGGTCTGATGAGATGAAGATAGAACTTTTTAGTGATAATTCTAAGCGGTTTGTGTGGAGAAAACCAGACACTGCTCATCACCTGCCCATTACAATCCCAACAGTGAAACATGGTGGTGGCAGCATCATGCTATGGGGGTGTTTTTCAGCTGCAGGGACAGGACGACTGGTTGCAATTGAAGGAAACATGAATGCGGCCAAGTACAGAGATATCCTGGATGAAAACCTTTTACAGAGTGCTCTGGACCTCAGATTTGGCCAAAGGTTCACCTTCCAACAAGACAATGACCCAAAGCACACAGCTAAAATAACAAAGGAGTAGCTTAAGAACAACTCTGTGACCATTTTTGACTGGCCCAGCCATAGCCCTGACCTAAACCCAATTGAGCATCTCTGGAGAGACCTAAATATGGCTCTCCACCAACATTCACCATCCAACCTGACAGAACTGGAGAAGATCTGCAAGGAAGAATGGCAGAGGATCCCCAAATCCGGGTGTGAAAAACGTGCTGCATCATTCGCAAGAAGACTCATGGCTGTACTAGCTCAAATGGGTGCTTCTACTCAATACTGAGCAAAGGGTCTGAACACTTATGACTAGTGTTGAGCATTCCGATACCGCAAGTATCGGGTATCGGCCGATACTTGCTGTATCGGAATTCCGATACCGACTTCCGATATTTTTTCAATATCGGAATTCGGCATCGGAATCGGAAGTTCAGTTGATTGACAGCCTGACGTCATCATGATGCGCGGTGTGTGCGCATCATGATGCGCCGTCATTTCGGGCCTTCCGGGGGTCTCTGCCGGCCTGCCGGGGGGCTGTGCCGGCCTGCCGGGGGGCTGTGTGGACTGCCCGGGGTCTGTACCGGCCTGCCGGGGGGCTGTGCCGGCCTGCCGGTGGTCTGTGCACCCTGTGGGGGTCTGTACCGGCCTGCCGGGGGGCTGTGCCGGCCTGCCGGTGGTCTGTGCACCCTGTGGGGGTCTGTACCGGCCTGCCGGGGGGCTGTGCCGGCCTGCCGGGGGGCTGTGCTGATGTCCGGGGGTCTGTGCAAGCATCGTCCGATGGGACTACAAGTCCCATCTGGCGATGCCTGCTACCATGACAGTGATTGACACATTAGCCAATGATGGGACAGTAGTAGTCCCATCATCCGGCTAATGTGTTAAATGTTAAAAAAAAAAAATACTACATACATACTACATGCTACATACATACTACATGCTACATACATACTACATATATACTACATACATGCTACATACATGCTACATACATGCTGCATGCTACATACATACTACATACATACTACATACATACTACATGCATGCTACATGCATGCTACATACATACATGCATGCTACATACATACTACATGCATGCTACATACATACTACATGCATGCTACATACATACTACATGCTACATACATACCACATACATACTACATACATACTACATATATACTACATGCATACTACATGCATACTACATGCATACTACATGCATGCTACATACATACTACATGCATGCTACATACATACTACATGCATGCTACATACATACTACATGCATGCTACATACATACTACATGCTACATACATACCACATACATACTACATACATACTACATACTACATATATACTACATGCATGCTACATACATACTACATGCTACATACATACTACATGCTACATACATACCACATACATGCTACATACATACTACATATATACTACATACATACTACATACATACTACATGCATGCTACATACATACTACATGCTACATACATACCACATACATACTACATACATACTACATACATACTACATGCTACATACATACTACATATATACTACATGCATGCTACATACATACTACATGCTACATACATACCACATACATACCACATACATGCTACATACATACTACATGCATACTACATGCATACTACATACATACTACATGCATGCTACATACATACTACATGCTACATACATACCACATACATACTACATACATACTACATACATACTACATATATACTACATGCATGCTACATACATACTACATGCTACATACATACCACATACATACTACATACATGCTACATACATACTACATATATACTACATGCATGCTACATACATACTACATATATACTACATGCATGCTACATACATACTGCATGCTACATGCATGCTACATACATACTACATACATACTACATGCTACATACATACCACATATATACTACATACATACAATACATTCATACAATACATACATAGACATACAGTACATATAACATAGAGTAACATACTTACCAATACTTGTCATATTGTTCCCCGAAGCCATTGTCTTTTCCGGAATAAATATTAACATAACAAACCACAAAAATACTCACCCACGATCCGAAGCAGTCCACGAGTGTGTCCCACGACGATCTTGGGTAGAGAACTGCAGCATCAGATGATGCTGCCATTCTCTACGGGCTGCAGGAATCCAATGACGGAAGGTAGGTATCCTTCCGCACTGTATTCCTCCACCACTTAAAAAAAAAAAAGTCCCTAGTCTCACTTTATGCCATTGCTGTGTGGGAATTTCCCACACAGCAATGGCATAAAGTGAGACTAGGGACTTTTTTTTTTTTTAAGTGGCGGAGGAATACAGTGCGGAAGGATACCTACCTTCCGTCATTGGATTCCTGCAGCCCGTAGAGAACGGCAGCATCAGCTGATGCTGCAGTTCTCTACCCAAGATCGTCGTGGGACACACTCGTGGACTGCTTCGGATCGTGGGTGAGTATTTTTGTGGTTTGTTATGTTAATATTTATTCCGGAAAAGACAATGGCTTCGGGGAACAATGTGACAAGTATTGGTAAGTATGTTACTCTATGTTATATGTACTGTATGTCTATGTATGTATTGTATGAATGTATTGTATGTATGTAGTATATATGTGGTATGTATGTAGCATGTAGTATGTATGTAGTATGTATGTAGCATGCATGTAGCATGCAGTATGTATGTAGCATGCATGTAGTATATATGTAGTATGTATGTAGCATGCATGTAGTATATATGTATGAATGTATGTAGCATGTAGTATGTATGTAGTATGTATGTGGTATGTATGTAGCATGTAGTATGTATGTAGTATGTATGTAGCATGCATGTAGTATGTATGTAGTATGTATGTAGTATATATGTAGTATGTATGTAGCATGTATTATGTATGTAGCATGCATGTAGTATATATGTAGTATATATGTAGCATGTAGCATGTATGTAGTATGTATGTGGTATGTATGTAGCATGTAGTATGTATGTAGTATGCATGTAGTATATATGTAGTATGTATGTAGCATGTAGTATGTATGTAGTATGTATGTAGTATATATGTAGTATGTATGTAGCATGTAGTATGTATGTAGCATGCATGTAGTATATATGTAGTATATATGTAGCATGTAGCATGTATGTAGTATGTATGTGGTATGTATGTAGCATGTAGTATGTATGTAGCATGCATGTAGTATATACGTAGTATGTATGTAGCATGTAGTATGTATGTAGCATGCATGTAGTATATATGTAGTATGTATGTAGCATGTAGTATGTATGTAGCATGCATGTAGTATATATGTAGTATGTATGTAGCATGTAGTATGTATGTAGCATGCATGTAGTATATATGTAGTATGTAGCATGTAGTATGTATGTAGCATGCATGTAGTATATATGTAGTATGTAGCATGTAGTATGTATGTAGCATGCATGTAGCATGTACTATATATGTAGCATGCATGTAGTATATATGTGTTATGTATGTAGCATGTAGCATGCATGTAGCATGCATGTATGTATGTAGTATGTATGTAGTATATATGTGGTATGTATGTAGCATGTAGTATGTATGTAGCATGTAGTATGTATGTAGCATGCAGTATGTATGTAGCATGCATGTAGTATATATGTAGTATGTATGTAGTATATATGTAGTATGTATGTTGCATGTAGTATTTATGTAGTATGAATGTAGCATGTATGTAGCATGTATGTAGTATGTAGTATGAATGTAGCATGTATGTAGTATGCATGTTGTATGTATGTAGCATGTAATTTTTTTTTTTACATTCAACACATTAGCCGGATGATAGGACTATTACTGTCCCATCATTGGCTAATGTGTCAATCACTGTCATGGTAGCAGGCATCGCCCGATGGGACTTGTAGTCCCATCGGACGATGCCTGCACAGACCCCCGAAGCCTGCACAGACCACCGGCAGGCCGGCACAGCCCCCCGGCAGGCCGGCACAGCCCCCCGGAGCCTGCACAGACCACCGGCAGGCCGGCACAGCCCCCCGGCAGGCCGGCACAGCCCACCGGAGCCTGCACAGACCACCGGCAGGCCGGCACAGCCCCCCGGCAGGCCGGCACAGACCACCGGAGCCTGCACAGACCCCCTGGCAGGCCGGCACAGCCCCCCGAAAGGCCCGTACAGACCCCAGAGAGGCTGTACAAGGGCAGGAAAGGGTTTTTCTTATTCCGATACCGGAAGTCCCATAGACTTGAATGGGACTTCCGGTATCGGAATCGGCGATACCGATACTTTTTTTAAAGATCGGCAGATACCATCCGATACGATACTTTGAAGTATCGGACAGTATCGCTCAACTCTACTTATGACTGTGTGATATTTCAGGTTTTTCTTTTTTAATAAACTTGCAAAAAAATCTACAGTTCTGTCTTTTTCAGTCAAGATGGGGTGCAGAGTGTACATTAATGCAAAAAAAATGAACTTTTTTGAATTTACCAAATGGCTGCAATGAAACAAAGAGTGAAATATTTAAAGGGGTCTGAATACTTTCTGTACCCACTGTATACAGAGAGTATCTTTCAATTAAAGAGGTTATCCACTACTAGAACAACCCCTTCTCCATCTGGTGTCACTGTCCTCACCTTCGGACAAATAAAACAAAAAGAGGAAGTGAGAGAAAAGCACATATGGCTGAAATTAAATAACCATGGTCTGATACATGCTGCCCATGGATCGTGCAGCATGTATCGGCTGTCCGGTTCCAAATAAATCATTCACAAAACTTACTCAGTTAACTAATAAAAGGTCTGTAATCTAATAGTTTTCTTGAGGGCAGTAATTTTTTCATTATCCTACTTCATATACAGTATACCTTAGTCAACAACATGGATGTTGAACAGAATCATTTCCACATGAATATTTTAATGATATGATACCATAGTAAGACAAGTGACATTATTATAAATTATAAACATTCTCTGGCAAAATCAATTAGGAATACAGCCAGATATGATGTCAGGGCACCTTAAGAAAGAAATAAGGTCCTTTATTTATATGGATGAGTTTGCTTTATGTTGAAGGATACAAATTAAAGAAATCTACCAGAGGCACATAATGCAGATGAAGTAATGTCTCTAAAAAAGAGACAAAAAAGGTGAAAGCTTCAAAATGTTACTTGTATGTGAAGGGCTCATTCACAAGGTGTACAGAGGATCACGACTTTTCCCGGACTCTGTAGCTGGTCTGCGCTATACATTTATATAGCAGTATAGAGCCCAACGGCAATAAGTCTGAGGTTAAACAATGCTACATCATGATGTGACTCCCCAAAGTCCTGTTGTCACAGCGACATTGCCTCCATCTAAGGGGTGAGGTCATGCCTGGAGGCAGGAGGGGGGCCCCCATGCCAGGTAACATAGATTACATGACAATTCCTGCTGCAGGTCAGAAAGGGGAGCTTCCTTATAAATTCTGGCCAGCAGATGGGGTTAGTGAGTCAGCAAGAAGTCAGCTGAGAGAGTGAGCAAGGGAGTTGTCATGGAAATGAGAGCAGCTGAGCTCATGACAGGACAGTTAGTCAGTTGGCAAGGGGGAGTTAATCTGTGAAGATGGAAAGGACAGGAGCGAGACAAGAGGCTCTGGGGAAGCTAAAATTGCATATAGCTGACCCCAGAGCGAAGCACTGATATAAAACGAGGACGCCAGAGTCCTAGGCTGAACAGGAGCTTTTCAGCCCTGACCGCCGAATCTGGAAGTATAAGGGACTGCAAGTTCCTGGGCGACATTGAACACCTGAAGGCACGGCAGCAAATCAAGAGCCCGGGTCTGACGGTGAAAAGGACAGTACCCGTGATATAGGCTCACGCTGTCAGCCATACAGGTTAGAAGCGCAGAAGGAAGGTCCCAAACCCCACCTGGCAGGGTGGATCCCCTGATTGCCTCCAGGCGGGCCGGACTCAATCCATCACCTGTATGTGGTACCCTGAATTGCAACCACCTGCAAGTAAAAGGTAAAGAAACCTGCACCTTTCTGTGTCCTCTTATTTCTCTGCTCCCCAACGTTCACCGCCATCTGAACCATTAATCAAATATATTTACCCTGGGGCCCCCGCTCTACCCTTGGGGAGCTGAACCATTCTTTGCTGCGTCACCATCAGCCCCAGAGGACCAAAACCACAGCGTCAGCCACTCATTGCCGAACACCACGGGTGGCATCACACTTCAACATCACACAACTTTCCTCAATTTTATTACTGGACGCCCAGGGCCACCGTCACCGTGACATCCCCCATTGAAGTGAACAGGCCCGGTACGGAGTAACCAACGACATCCAGTGGAACGTTTCACAACTTAAATTTAACAGATTACATAGGAACCTACGAGAAAAAAGCCCTCTGTATACCCTTGTATAAAACCAGTAAGTGTGGTATGGACCATATCAACAGATATATACAGTACGGACCCCTAATACAGCAGGGAGGTGGTGTGGCTCCTTGCAGAAACATGGCAGATGCCTATTCTGTGACAAAAATGAAATATACAAAGACCTATCTACGTTGCCTTACAGATTTTTTTTCAACTGAATACAAAGCTAACAATGATACCACATGATACAAGACCACTAAGCTCAACTCTACATAACTACACATAGAGGATAGCTTAGATCCTAGTTATTATATGTTTACCTCTAAAGGTTTTGTGCTTTCCCAGTAAAGAACCAGCTGCTTACCAAACTCTGACATCAAATAATAAGATTACCTACAAATGGAGGTTTCAAATAAAATTTCTTGTCACCAAAGACAGCTCTATATATAATATACAGCTTACAATATGGTTTGGAAGTACTGAAGACTTGGATTATTTCTCCTTTCTGCCAAGAACACCCTCTTTTGAAGTTAAAGGGGTTTATCTGGGACTTTAATATTGATGGCCTGTTCTCACAATAGGATATCAATATCACAAAACAATCACTGACCTCAGGGAGACCAGTCAAAGAAAACACTGCGGCAGCCGGCAAAGGCGCTCAATCACAGTGAAATCCTAGGTGTATTGCTCCCTGGGAAATACGAATATGCAAATAAAGTCCGTGACTGGATCCTTCCCTGGAGGAAGATCTGGCTAGTCCCGTGTTTGAGACTCTTAATTGAGCCTCCACGGACTTTATTTGCATATTCATATTTCCCAGGGAGCAATGCACCTAGGATTTCACTGTGATTGAGCGCCTTTGCCGGCTGCCGCAGTGTTTTCTTTGACTGGGCTCCCTGAGGTCAGTGATTGTTTCGTGATGTTGGTCTGCTAGGCATTGCTCCCACCTAGCCAGAATCCTACTCCACACTGATGAGGGGCAAAACCCCGAAACAGCTGTCTGTGGATGGATACCTGGCCTTGGTTTTTCCCTTGTCATATCTGTAAACTCGTAAAGAGCTGGATATTGACTTAAAGATCCACTTAATATGGTGGTAATGGTGGTTTCCGAAAGGAGCCACTCCTTGGCTGGGTCCTTCCCTGGAGGAAAATCTGGCTAGTCCCGTGTTTGAGACTCTTGGATGAGGCTCCACAGACTTTATTTGCATATTCGTATTTCCCAGGGAGCAATGCACCTAGGATTTCCCTGTGATTGAGCGCCTTTGCCGGCTGCCGCAGTGTTTTCTTTGACTGGTCTCCCTGAGGTCAGTGATTGTTTCGTGATGTTGGTCTACTAGGCATTGCTCCCACCTCGCCAAAATTCTACTCCACACTGATGATGGGCAACACCTCGAAACCGCTGTCTGTGGATGGATACCTGGCCTTGGTATTTCCCTTGTCATATCTGTAAACTCGTAAAGAGCTGGATATTGACTTAAAGGGCCACTTAATATGGTAGTAATGGTGGTTTCCGAAAGGAGCCACTCCTTGGCTGGGTCCTTCCCTGGTGGAAGATCTGGCTAGTCCCGTGTTTGAGACTCTTAAATGAGGCTTCACGGACTTTATTTGTTTAATAGGATATCAATGTCTGATCAGTAGGGGTGCGACACCTGGCACCCCTGCCAATCAGCTATTCCCGGTAATGACAGTGGCCATTATTCCTTCGATGGAGCTGTGCAGCTCCATAACTGAGCAAATCCATCTGCCGCTGACAGCAGGAATGGCTGATCGGCGGGGGTGCCGAGTATCACACCCCCACCGATCAGACATTGATGACCAATCCTAAGGATGCTGATCTTAGAGACTGATCGTTTTCAGAGGTGGTTGCACAGTCTAATTACAAGATATTTCCACCATTTCTATTTAGAGGCTGCTCATTATCAGAGATTGCTGAACTGTGCCATCATTCCTATTTAGAGCCTCATTGTTACGTGTGTAAGTTTTGCCCTTTCTTTTCAGACAGTGTTCAACAATGAATAGATGCTTATGATTATAGATATTATTCAGCTGTGATTTTAATATAGACCCACTTTACTGGATATCCATTAATTGAAAAGTCAGTAAAGTACTAGCTAACGGCATTTATAACTGCAGTCTTTGAAATCTGCATTATGAGAGTCTCTCACATAACATTACCAAATTATCCAAATAGTATTTAAAATATAACATATATAGTTTACCCTGCATACATGAAATAAATGTCTAATAGGCTTTCTCAATATGACAATCCCATTGATATGATATTTCAAAGAAAAAATAGTTTAATATCCACCAGGGGCTAGTTGTACAGGTGGATCCATGGCAGCTTCAGAGTTAAACATATAAGGCTGAAATCATATAGCCATGGATAACAATAAAGTCAGAACAAAATACATGTACATATATAGCCAGATAGGGGGAGACCACAGTCTTGATACTGGGACTAGGGAAATCCCCATTAGACACTCTTAAATAACCTAGAAACGCCTGTTTATGGGCAAATAAATACTACTAAGAATTAAATTGAAAGTGCACCTCTTAATATCATGTCTGGACACACTGGACTTTTTTATGCAACCTGTCTGTCTCCAATATAAAGACCCTCTGTCGAAAATTGATTATTTCTTTATTATATACTGAATTGTCTTGTAAACTAATACAATTTGCATATGTTTTTCATACAAATTTTGTGGACTTAAACTCTGTGTATCAGGTGTTCCTAATCATATAACCATGGTCTGATACATTCTTCTCATGGATCGTGCAGCATGTATTGGCTGACCGGTTCCCTTTAAGCCATTCATAAAACTTACTCAGGTAACTAAAAAAGGTCAATAATGTAATAGTTTTCTTGAGGGCAGAACCTGTCATGTAAAATAATACTAATAACCTGCAGAAATGGAGTTAATATGCAGGATAATAAGTTTCTGACACCATGGGACAGTTGGACCTAAGCCCCTTTGATGGGAGGAAATGAACTTTATTATTCCCCTCGGCAGAGTTTGGTTTCCAGTCACAGTGGTGGCGTTGGCACGGTGTCAGTCACCGCTCTCTGCATAGAGAGAATGGCTGTGATCACACCATTGGCACTGACTGAAAGCAGGATAAGTATTAAAGCTGGCTGTCAGTCAGTGCAGGG
This sequence comes from Dendrobates tinctorius, assembly GCF_039654945.1. Lineage (NCBI taxonomy): Eukaryota > Metazoa > Chordata > Amphibia > Anura > Dendrobatidae > Dendrobates > Dendrobates tinctorius. The sequence continues at coordinate 12,569,598 of NW_027361698.1, read as the reverse complement.
GCATGATTACAGCTACTCTGCTCTATACACAGAGCATAGAAAGAACACCGTGAGCACAACTCAAGATGGTGCTAAGGTTAGGTTCCCAAACTGTTAAAGCAACAAATATGAACCTAGCACTCAACTTAAAGGTATTTGTAAGGCGGTTTATTGTAGTACACGAAAAAAGACGTTTCGGTCAATGTGACCTTCTTCAGTTACGTGTGGTATATAAATTGTGTAGAGCTTATAGGCATCTATCAGAAAGGACGATGGTGCTTTAGGCATTGAGGAGAATGATCTCTCTAAGGTCTGGTGGACACCGCATCTGGAGGCACGTTTGCCCCTCTACTATATACTGACAAGCTCATTACCTTAGAGAGATCATTCTCCTCAATGCCTAAAGCACCATCGTCCTTTCTGATAGATGCCTATAAGCTCTACACAATCTATATACCACACGTAACTGAAGAAGGTCACATTGACCGAAACGTCTTTTTTCGTGTACTACAATAAACCGCCTTACAAATACCTTTAAGTTGAGTGCTAGGTTCATATTTGTTGCTATACACAGAGCAGTGACTGAAACTGTGCCAGCACCACCTCTGTGACTGGAGGCCGAATACTGCTGGATGGACTAAAGTTAATTTCTTCCCGGCAGTGGGGCTTTCAATGCCGACGCCACACAGTGTCAGAATGCTATTAGTGTACAGATTAACCCCGTATCTGCAGGTTAATAGCATTACTTTACATGACAGGTTCCCTTTAATAATGAGCTTTATTAAGAGTTTTAATCATTTTGTGACATTTGAAGGTGTTTTATCCAAGTATTCTGGTGAAAATACCTTGATGATTTTGGGCCTCATGTGCTTCTGTTCTGAATAGCAAAATCCAGCACCACAATGTGGAGTCACTTTTTTTGGGGAGTCTCTTTTTGCTGAAGGGTGTCACTGCTTACCTATTATTGTCAAGGTTTTTGTAATTAGCTTGTAGCTTTTAGCTGCTTAATTAGCACAATATTTCAGGTACTATAGTTCTAAAACCAGCCAAAAAAATCAGAGGTCTGTGGTAGAAAAAGCAGGTGTTAAGGACTGGCGGTACGCACCAAATAATAAAGAAGGTATTGTTCACCATTCGGGGTCCACCGTGCAGAGATGGTAACTGCTGCTTGGTAATAGTGGATGCTATATGGCGGTATAATAAATGAACACATGTGGGTTAACGTCACCCGGTGTGTACGAGGGCGGACTCTGTTGCTTCACAGAGCCGCACTTCCGCTGAATATAGATGCCGAAGCCTGTTAAGCTCACAGGGCTCGGCGAAATGAGCGCTGGGGTAAAGTCACAGGACTCTGCCCCAAGACACAGGGTCGGAGTCCCTCTAGACTCACCAGCACTCGGTGCCGGGACGCAACACAGAGGCATGATGGACGGCTGGGAGGCGGCGCCGGGACACAACACAGTGGCATGATGGATGGCTGGGAGGCGGTGCCGGGACGCAACAGGGGATGATGGATGGCTGGGAGGCGTCTGATACAGGGGGACCCACCATACCTATGGGACTCAATACAGGTATGGGGACCTATTTATAAAAGTCAATATTTCGGTGTTACTGGGGATCAGAAACAGAAGAGCCACCTTCACAGAATGCAGCCTTAGTGTTGCTGAAGGGTGGACAGGTTCCCTTTAAAACTGTATTTTGTGATCAAGTCGTGTGTTTGACTATTTTCTTGCTGAAGAGGGCCAAATTACCTTGCAAGTGGTGTATTATTTGTGTGTGTGGGTGCAGTATGAACGGGGATACAAAGGAATCACCGAAAAACAGTGTTAAGAAATAATAGAATAGATGCCTTACAAACTTTTTTTAGGCTAAACTCTTGTTGTCCTACTTTTCACCTTGAAGTGGAGAAATGCTCACAAAGATTCCCATGTATTGTAACAGAGGAAGGATACAATTAAAGCTAAAGCAATTGAAAAGCGGGTTTGTAATTGCAGAATGTCTTACTGTTTTAACTGGAAACTAGCAGAATGTCTATACCGCCAGCAGATGTGGCCTTGCTCCCGTAATGTGCGTGACAAAAGTTTGGAATTTGTTCGGAGATGCAATGGCGATTCTCATTTTCTTCTCGAATGCTTCTTTTAGAACAAAACTAAATTGTATTAGACTGTAGTGTAAGTACTGGAATGTAAATGGCTGCATTATACCAACGGAGTGCCGTATACATGGAAGATGACTCATTTCGATACAGACTTTTATTTTCCACCAAAAACAGAACATCTGTTTCATATTCACCTTAAAACAAGTCAGCCAAGTATCTTTTACAAGAATGCTAAAAGAATTTCCTGCTTTTCCAAATGATGATGGAATTTGATACAAAGTGATGACCCATAATACATATACGGTATAACAGCATCAATGTGCTGTCTATCACTATATGAAGGAAAATCATATGAATATAATATATTTTAAATCAGTTATCAATCATATTTTCACAATGTAATAGAAGCTGTGTATTCTATGCAGCCCCATGGTATAGAACACCTAAATGGCAGTACAAGAAAGTATATCGAAGGCATGCCATAGCAACCAAGCAAATGGCTATGCCATAGGCATGGTAATACCAAAAAGAACATTTATCACCTATTCACAAGATAATGTTCATATGATCCTAAAAATAAAGATAAAAGAAACCACAAAAGCACGCCCATAGGACTTTAACTGATATAATAAGTAAATATTGAATTGTTCAGGGTACTCACCCTCAGAGGTTGTGTAACGCCACAACTACTAAATACGCTCAATCCCATATAATGAAGCTGCAGCAGGAGGGTGTAGACAGACAGCGTCTGCTTCCATTAATCAAAGAGGAGATCCCAAAAGGGAAAAAAAAAAAAACACCTGGTTCCCGCGCTGCTATACTTCAACCCTCAAATGGAGGAAATCCAGTCGATTCTAGGAGTAGGTTCCAATATCAATGCTTTATTTCAAGGTACATACAAAGACAACGCGTTTCGAGGTCCATTCCATGACCTCTTCCTCAGGTCAGATGTTCAAGAATGAAGACAAATCAAAGGTTGACGGTTTATATCATATCGGGGTAAATTACCCCGCTGCTCACAAAGAGGAAGCTGTGGGGTGGAGTAACCAAATGCAAATACATTAACATTTCATTACAAAACGAACCAATATTAAAAGACACAATAACTTACTCCCCATAAATCACAAATTGGGCTAGATTAAAAAGAAAAAAAAAAAAAACTCATACCAGAATCAAACCTATAAGGTTGTGGGACTAAAAGTATGTATGTGAACTAAAATCATCCACTTTAACTGGTAGTGCTGTAGGCACACTATTATATTGGACTAAAAAGAGCCATCAATTTAAGCTAAAAAGTGAACATTATATACACAGAAAACCAAGACCGTGAATAACCAGACTGATTTTCCACTTACAGTACTAACATAAGAGGTCAGGAAAACTTATCAGAGCGACAGAAAAATAAACGCATCTGAGAAGAAATTTCACTCGAAAATATCGCACACCTCATTGAGGCCATTTGGATTTATGGTATTCAACCTATAAATCCAGTAGATTTCTCTTCTACACAAAGCCTGGAATCTGTTAGGGGTATTAGAATTAACCCGGTCAATAGGTAAAAACCGCAAACCCGAAAAATCCCGTCCATGTGTGATAGCGCAGTGTCTGGACATGTACAGACTGAGTGTAAAACACTGCTTACAAAGAAAAAGAGGATGGGGACTTCTCGTTTAATTTTTTAACCCCTTAACGACCAGGGGTATTTTTGGTTTTACATTTTCATTTTTCCCTCCCCTTCTTTCCAGAGCCATAACTTTTTTATTTTTCCGTTTATATGGCCAAGTGAGGGCTTATTTTTTGCGGGACGAGTTGTACTTTTAAATGACATCATTGGTTTTACCATATCATGTACTCAAAAACGGGAAAAAAATTCCAAGTGCGGTGAAATTGCAAAAAAAGTGCAATCCCACACTTGTTTTTTGCTTGGCTTTTTTGTTAGGTTCACTAGATGCTAAATCTGACCTGCCATTATGATTCTCCAGGTCATTACGAGTTCATAGACACCAAACATGTCTATGTCCTCTTTTATCTAAGTGGTGAAAAAAAATTCCAAAGTTTGCTAAAAAAAAAAAAAAAAAAATTTGCACATTTTTCCGAGACCCGTAGCGTCTCCATTTTTCATGATCTGGGGTCGGGTGAGGGCTTATTTTTTCCGTGCCGGACTGACGTTTTTAATGATACCACTTTTGTGCAGATACGTTCTTTTGATCTCCCGTTATTGCATTTTAATGCAATGTCTTGGTGACCAAAAAAACGTAATTCTGGCGTTTTGAATTTTTTTCTCACTACGCCGTTTACCGATCAGGTTAATGCTTTTTTTTATTGATAGATCGGGCGATTCTGAACGCGGCGATACCTAATATGTGTATGTGGAATTTTTTTTACTGTTTTATTTTGATTGGGGCGAAAGGGGGGTGATTTGAACTTTTAGGTTTTTTTAATTTTTTTTTATTTTTAAACATTTTTTTTTTTTTACTTTTGGCATGCTTCAATAGCCTCCATAGGAGGCTAGAAGCTTGCGCAACCCGATCGGCTCTGCTACATATGGGCGATGAGCAGATCGCCCATATGTAGCAGATTTACTGCTGTGCTTTCAGTGCCGACCACCGGGTGGCACTGAAATCCATATGCCTGGAACAACCATAGAGGTCTCATAGAGACCTCTGGTTGTCCAGGCAACATGACGCCGACCCCCGATCACGTGACGGGGGTCGGCGATGAGGTCATTTCCGGCCCGGCGGCTGGAAATGCTATTTAAATGCCCGCTGTCAGCTTTGACAGCGGCATTTAACTAGTTTATAGGCGCGGGCGGACGGCGATTCTGCTCACGCCTATTGCGGGCACATGTCAGCTGTTCATAACAGCTGACATGTCCCGGCTTTGATGTGGGCTCAGCGCCGGAGCCCTCATCAAAGCAGGGGATATGTCTAATGATGGACTGTGTCCATCATTAGACATTAAGGGGTTAACTACATTTAATAAGTGCCACAAACAAATGAAAAATATATTAAGGAGGAATTGGCACATCCTCCGCAGTGATCCCGTTTTGGGGAAGTTCTTGCCTGAGAACCCCAGGGTCACCTATAGGAGGGCTCCCACGATCAGAAATATATTAGCCCCCAGTCATTTGAAGGAAAAAACCCTGAATCCCTCTGTGAATATTAAAATAGCTAGTAATATTGGGAGTGTTTCGGTGTGGGAAATTGAAATGCCATTGTTGTAAAGGCATCACTCATAATATGCCCTCCTTCAGCTCTACCTCCACCAATGAATCCTTCCCCATACGTGAAAGGTTGTCCTGCGAGTCGGACTTTGTCATTTATTTGATACAGTGCAGCTGCAATAAGCAGTATATAGGGCGGACAACACAAACATTAAGAAAGAGAATTAATGCACATGGTCACAATGTCAAAAAAGGCTTTATGAAGTACGGCCTGTGCTGACACTGCGCTATCACACATGGACGGGATTTTTCGGGTTTGCGGTTTTTACCTATTGACCGGGTTAATTCTAATACCCCTAACAGATTCCAGGCTTTGTGTAGAAGAGAAATCTACTGGATTTATAGGTTGAATACCATAAATCCAAATGGCCTCAATGAGGTGTGCGATATTTTCGAGTGAAATTTCTTCTCAGATGCGTTTATTTTTCTGTCACTCTGATAAGTTTTCCTGACCTCTTATGTTAGTACTGTAAGTGGAAAATCAGTCTGGTTATTCACGGTCTTGGTTTTCTGTGTATATAATGTTCACTTTTTAGCTTAAATTGATGGCTCTTTTTAGTCCAATATAATAGTGTGCCTACAGCACTACCAGTTATGATTTTAGTTCACATACATACTTTTAGTCCCACAACCTTATAGGTTTGATTCTGGTATGAGAAGTTTTTTTTTTGTTTGTTTTTTCTTTTTTCTTTTTAATCTAGTCCAATTTGTGATTTATGGGGAGTAAGTTATTGTGTCTTTTAATATTGGTTCGTTTTGTAATGAAATGTTTATGTACTTGCATTTGGTTACTCCACCCCACAGCTTCCTCTTTGTGAGCAGCGGGGTAATTAACCCCGATATGATATAAACCGTCAACCTTTGATTTGTCTTCATTCTTGTACATCTGACCTGAGGAAGAGGTCATGGAATGGACCTCGAAACGCGTTGTCTTTGTATGTACCTTGAAATAAAGCATTGATATTGGAACCTACTCCTAGAATCGACCGGATTTCCTCCATTTGAGGGTTGAAGTATAGCAGAGCGGGAACCAGGTGTTTGTTTTTGTTTTTTTTTCCCTTTTGGGATCTCCTCTTTGATTAATGATCCTAAAAATGGGAGAGTAGAGGTAAATTAAAGTACCCAGTAGGAATGGAGCAATAACGAGCATGTGCCACCATTACTCCTATAGGCAATGACTGAGGCAGGGTTGTCAATGCCTACTACTGCTCTATTCTCACAGGAAACTTAGTGGCCCCTATTCCCATGATCAATGAGTGTTTTACTGGTCAGATTCCGAAAAATCATATATTTAAATAGGTGTTATATATTCTTTATGAGAGAACCCATTTTATATGAAATTCAGTTTAATATTTTTTGTTCAGGTTAGATTTTTTCATCTATGTTGCAGAATACATTTAGTAATGTGTTAAGTACCCAGTCTGAGAGAAGTGACTTTTTTAGGACCCTTGAAAAATAATCACATTTCATAAACATGGTTTGTTGTTTCTTGGCCACTTCGCTACCAAGAGTTACAAAATGGCCTAAATACGTCATAAGTCATGTGTACATTATATACAGTATGCCATTAATTCCATAAAAAAGGGTTACATCTAGCTTGGTACATTTGGGCTAATGTGGTATTCAAACTGTATAACAAGCAACCATTTGAACACAGTAGATTTCAGCTATGAATTTGTCAGCATCCTTTATGCATTGCTTAAAATATTGTAAGATTTTGATGCAAATGTGACCTGTCATTCTCTGTAGATGTAATTTATCAACCATAATCAATCTTCAGTGGGTTTTCTTTGCAGTGATAGCTGTCGTCAGATATAGCTCAATCAATAGCATTACTAATATTTCCAGGGATTGGTAGCCAGGCATACAACATATGTATGCTTCTGAGACCTGAAGCATCAGCGATTGATGATCACGCTACTTTCCTCAAGATCTCTCCAAGCAGTTCAATGTCCCAAATGAATCTCCTAATAGCTGATCAAAGCTATTTTATTTTCCATATTCTTTGTTATAAGGAAAATAATAATCTGTGGGTGTAATATTGAGTTATATAAAGTAGCATGAAAGAAATATTTGCTACATGGATGTGTCTTTTAGGTCTTATGATGGCTTTGGAAATTGTTATGTTCCCTTATGGACACAACTATTATGGCCCTGCATTCCAAGAGCCATTGAATTTTTTTTAATTGCACCATTTTTGGGTATATAACCTATCACCAGAAATAAAAAGGGTATTAACCTGCAGATATCGTCGCTAACCTGCCTGGCAACTACTTAATCTGTAAGTCAATTATGTTACTCACCTGTCTGGCATCTGCACGTAGCTGAATGCTGTGGGGGAAAATTACTTTTTTTCTCCCCCCACAGCATTCCGTTTCAGTCACGTGGGTGGTGCTGGTTCAGTCATCACTCAGAGAATATGGAATGGCAGCTGTCACTGCGCCCCTTGCCCTGACTGACAGCCGGCCCTAATGTAGAGCCAGTGTCAGGGCCGGGGGCGCAGTGACAGCCTCCACTCTATATTCTCAACTCCTGTGACTGAAATCGGCATGCTTCTGGGGAGGGTAAAGTTAATTTTCTACCCGCAGCATTTGGAAAAGTGCAGGCGCCGGGCAAGCTAGTTATGCTATTTACCTGCAGATTGTGCCCACATCTGCAGGTTAATAGTGTTTTTGCTGGTGAAAAGCTCCCTTTAAGGTAGAATGTAGAAAACAATAATCCGAAACTATCAATTTTACGTCATATACCATGTGATATGAATGACATGTTAACTTTACTCTACGGGTTAATGCGATTGTAATTATAAAAAATTGATGTAGAGTTTTATTTAGTTTTTGGTAGAAGGATAAAAAAAATCTACATGACCCTGTTAAAATGCTTGGTTATTTTCATGTAAAAAATCATACCAGGAACACTTTTCAGAACTTTTTCCACAGTTTCATTCATAATCTGTATAAATTAATTGAGAAACAATCTGGAGTCTTTTTGAGGAGGGAACTAAAAACAACAAAACAAAAATAATGTGGTTGCAAAAGTGTGAATACCCTCTGTGAGGTAGCGCTGTCATTTACTTGGGGGATCCTCGCTAGGCAGCGAACAAAACCAGATCCGGCACTGGTTTTCCATAAACTCAAAACATAGTCCTTGCGGTTTATTCACCATCATAGAGCCACAGCAGCACTATACAGTTCATATCCGTAGCATAATCCAAAGCAATCAACATAAAGTTCATCACAGCATAGCGTCCATTACAGAGCTTCCCTCTGTTAAGCCGGTGATCATACAGGTTATGCTTAGGAGGCTTTCTAGCATCATTTATCTCACCCACGTCAGGGTCTCCACATGGTTCCGTCACTCATGCTGCAGATGTCCATATCACTCCAGGGAACTTTCAGGCTCTGGCAGCCATTACACACACAGCCACAGACCGGCTGTTAGCCAGGAGAAAATCTTGCGCACGGGACCTTCCGCTCTGGACCAACCAGGTCCCTGCATTCACCCCTTCTGACTCAACCCGACCACATTATATCGTTCATGGCCATGCCCACTGGGTCACATGACTCTGACCTCATCACAGGTCCGTCAGGCATTTTCACACTCTTTGCAACCGTGCTTTAAACACACCCCCTGGGTGGGTTTGTAGGTAACCAGGCCCCCCCAACTCTCTAGTTACCTGGAGACTTCTCCCTATTTCATATTAAATCAACATCTCCGCAAAGACCTTGCTGATCACACACACATAAGTCTCCATCTCAAACCCACCCACTTTGAGATACCTAACAGCCATTCAATATTCTGCCATTCATCCTTTTCCCTGGAACCTCCACACAGCACCCCCTAGCGGACACAGTGGTCACTACACCACACCTCTTATAATTGGGGATGTGCTTGTGCTCTGAATTAACTAATCACATTTAAACTCATGCTAAAAAGTAGTCAGTACACAGCTGCTATCATTTAAAGTGATTGTGATTAACTGCATATAAAGTTTACCTTTTCTTAGAGGATTTCCATGACATTTTCTTTGTGGCATTTTATAGCAAACACCATGGTCCCTAAACAGCTTAGAACACAGCAAAGGGATCTCATTGGTGAAAGTTAGTAGTTGTCAACAGTGCCATCAGCTCAGAGAACTGGCAGCAACCAGTTGGACCCATTAATATCCATTCACTGCTTGGAGGAGTCTGATGTCTGACTAGACTCCTTATTCTGCAGCAGTATTTTCACAAATGTCTAAAACTTGCACAGTATAATATACAGCTCTTGCAAAAATTAAAAAAACACTGCAAAATTTTCAGTTTGTCGGATTTTCCTCTTTATAGGTATATTTTTGAGTAAAATGTAAATTGTTCTTTTATTTTATATACTACTGACAACTAGTGTTGAGCATTCCGATACCGCAAGTATCGGGTATCGGCCGATATTAGCGGTATCGGAATTCCGATACTGACTTCCGATACTTTTGTCATATCGGATACCGGAATCGGAATCGGAAGTTCCCATCCTGCTATGAGCATGCTTGCTTTGATTAAGCCAATGGGAATCCTCCGAAGTGTGGGCACATCCTGTTAGGCATGTAGGCATGTTAACTATTGGCATGGCTGTGATTGGCTGCCGAAATGATGTCATGATGCACTATAAAAGCCACCGCAGCCGCCATTTCTGGTTCACTCTGCTGTGAATTCAGTTAGGGACAGGCTGCTGTAGAAGACTGTGAGGGACAGTTAGAAATAGCGATTCCACCAAACATCTAGTGCTTTACCCAGGCTACATAAACCACCACTGTAGCCTTCTTTGCCCTAGCAGCAGTGTTCACAGCTGTCTGCAAGGGCTGTGTGAGTGCAGCTCACACTGTGGAGTGGGTCCTGTAGCCACGTCAGGTTGTAGGTTGCCCAGCGTGCCTCACTGCTGCCTCATACATCTTTTAATATTTGAGCTGCATTTTTTACATAATTTCAATCTAGTGTGCTTCCATTCGTATCCATATACGTTGGTTGCAAACACTAGTAGTAGACAGCGGAGCCTTTCTGCAGCCTTTCAGTGCTAGTGTCCACTTTGCTGCACTGTTCACGGCTGTCTGAGAGGTCTCTGACTGTGTGTGAGTGCAGCTCACGCTGAGTAGTGTGTCCTGCAGCTACGTCTGGTTGTAGGACGCTCAGCGTGTCACTGCCTCACACATTTTTCTTTTATTGCAGCTCATTTTTTCTTCTATTAGTGTGCATCCATCCGTCTCCATCTACGGTGGTTGCAAACACTATATAGGAGTACACAGCGGAGCCTTTCTGCAGCCTGTCAGTGCCAGTGCCCACTTAGCTGCACTGTTCACGGCTGTCTGAGAGGTCTCTGACTGTGTGTGAGTGCAGCTCACGCAGAGTAGAGTGTCCTGCAGCTACGTCTGGTTGTAGGACGCTCAACGTGCGTCACTGCCTCACACATATTTGTCTTTGAGTGCAGCTCATTTTTTCTCTGATCCTATTAGTGTGCATCCATCCGTATCCATCAACATTGGTTGGTTGCAAACACTATATAGGAGTAGATAGAGGAGCCTTTTTTTCTGGCTTGTGCCCTGCCGGCACAGCCAGATTAGTATTACCCAATTTTTTTGGAGCCTCATCTTTTGCATTGTAGGTTACCTGCCTGCATTGTAATAGCTCCAAAAAGTTGGTGATACTATCAGTTTCAATTCTTTGTTCACATACTTTGAGTTTGTTTCCAACAAAGAAACCACAAAAAAAGTTCACCAAACACTACATTTGGAACTTGTGTAGGCCACATCAGCTCCTATTAAAGTGTAGTCCACACACACACACACTTCATAAAATTAGTGTTTCTTGTACCTGTAACCAGCTGTTCAGGAATAAGCACACTAAGGCCCCCCTTTGTACTTTTCTGCCTATCTTAAGCAGTCTGGCAAGATGAAGAAGGCAGGGAGTAAGGCGCGTGGGCGTGGGCGTGGGCGTGGAGTTTCAGCAGGGAGAGGACGTGGGGATTCTGCAGGGAGAGGACGTGGGGATTCTGCAGGTAGAGGACGTGGGGATTCTGGGCCTGCTGTGGGCACCAGTGGATCAGCATCCCCCAGTTTTAGCAGGCAACAGTCCTTTATGCACAGCTTTGTAGGACCTCAACGTACCCCACTGCTGAGGGACGAACAAATTGAAGCCGTTGTCGGATGGATGGCAGCTAACGCATCGACTTCAATTACTTCCACAGCCTCTCAGGACCAGAGCACCGAAGAGCAACCATCTGTCTCTTCACCACCTGCCAAAGTGCCCAGGCAGTCAGAGAGACATGGACAGGAGCCATCACAGTCTCTACTTCTGTTCTCGGAATCTGTTGGCTTGGAAAGAGGGGGCCAGCCAAGCAGCATTCCTGAATGTGAAGAAGAGGGAGTATGCAGTGATGCGCAACTTCTTTGTCCCTCTGAATCTGAAGAGGCGAGTGGGCCAGTGCCTATGGTCAGCACACCTCAGTACGCATCAGATGATGATGAGACTCAGTTGCCACTTTCTGGTGCGTACGGTGCTGGCAAGACAACCCCGGAGAAGCAGCTGTTTGAAGAGGGGAGGGAAGATGATGAGGTCCTTGACCCATCATGGCGTGAGGAACAGGAAGGTGGTGGGAGCAGCTCGGAGGAAGAGATTCCCCTACCGGCCAAAACAGGAGGCAGAGGGAGGGGGAAGACTTGGTTGCCTGTACCCTCCACTTCGGCACCCGTTAGGAGCATTCCTCATTCCAAAGGCAAAACGGGCGCTCCCAAGACTTGCAGTGCGTGGTCCTTTTTTGACACAGTTGCAGATGACATTTGCTTTGTCAAATGCAAGCTGTGTCATCAGATAGTCAAAAGAGGGAGAAATGTTAGCAACCTCAATACCACAAATATGTGGAAACATGTGCGCACCAAGCACGAGTTGGAGTTGCAGAGACACCCTGAAGACATAGGCCAACGTACAGCACCACCTACCACCTCTTCAGTTCGTGTTGGGGCCTCTTCCTCCAGCTCACACACTGCTGGTTCGGCTTCCTCACAGGATCGCCAAGGAAGAACCTCTGCCACTGTTGTCCGGAGACCCTGTCAGATTCCACCCATAGCAGCACGTTCCCATCCATCACAGCCATCGGTAGCACAGGCATGGGATAAAAGGCGCCCTTACTCGGCAAACCATCCCCGAGCACAGTCTCTGAATGCTGGCATTGCCAAACTTCTGGCAGTTGAAATGCTGTCATTCAGGCTGGTGGACACTGACACCTTCCGGGACTTAATGGCATTGGCAGTCCCCCAATACAACGTGCCCAGCCGCTTTTATTTCAGCAGGCGAGCCGTCCCTGCCCTGCAGAAACATGTTGAGGGCAAAATAAAACATGCGCTACTAAACGCCGTGAGTAGCAAGGTCCACCTGACCACCGATGCGTGGACCAGTAACCATGGACAGGGACGATACCTTTCCCTCACTGCCCACTGGGTCAATGTTGTGGAGCCGGGTACAGATCTGGAGAGTGGCGCTGTACGTGTTCTTCCATCGCCACGGATTGCAGGACTCCAGTCTGTACACATAGACTCCTCCTCCTACTCAAGTTCCTCAGAAACAGCAGAGCAGGAGCCTGTTACGACCGATATGAGCACAGCCGTGGCCAAACGTCAACAGGCTGTACTCAAATTAATTTCTTTGGGGAATCGAAGCCACACAGCGCAGGAGCTCTGGAATGCTATCAAGCAGGAGAGCGATGTGTGGTTTGGGCCAGCGAATCTCCAGCCGGGCTTGGTAGTGTGTGACAATGGCCGAAATCTGGTGGCAGCTCTTGGCCTAGGCAACCTCACACACATCCCATGTCTGGCACATGTGCTTAACTTGGTCGTGCAGAGCTTTCTGAGGGACTATCCGGATCTTGATGCACTGTTGCACAAGGTCCGCATAGAGTGCGCTCACTTGCGGCGTTCCAGCACGGCAAGATCGCACCTCGCTGCTCTCCAGCGACGATTTGGCCTTCCGGAACATCGCATCATATGTGACCTACCCACCCGGTGGAATTCAACGTTACATATGTTGGAGCGGTTGTGTGAGCAGCAGGCAGCAGTCATGGAGTACCAGCTGCAGCAGGCGTAAACAAGTCGCACTGTGCGCCGTTCACACTTCAGCACCATTGAGTGGGCCTCTATGAAGGACATCTGCCTCGTTTTGCGTGCCTTCGATGAATCTATGCGGATGGCGAGTGCAGATGATGCATTAGTCAGCATGACTGTCCCCCTTATCTGCCTGCTTCAACAAACACTGCAAGCACTAAGGGATGAGGTTTCGGAAGAGGTGGAGGATGAGGGGTCCCAAATGCCATCTGCTTCTGGACAGTCTGCGCTACGTGTTTCCTCACAAAGGCCTAGGCAGGGGACACTTTGTGAGGAGGATGAGGAGGAGTCGATGGAGGAGGAAGACATCTCTCCAGAGGAGGGAGGTACACAAACCCCTACTCAGTATGTACAGCGAGGGTGGGGTGATGCAGAGCAGGCCGAGGTCACGCCTCAAACAGGGGACAGCGGTTCTTTGGCAGTTGGGAGTCTGCAGCACATGGTTGATTTCATGCTGCAGTGCCTGAGAAACGACCGCCGCATCGCCCACATTCTCGTCTCGGCTGATTATTGGGTGTACACCCTCCTAGATCCTCGCTACCGGGACAGCATACAAAGGCTCATACCAACGTTGAACCGGGAGCGTAAACTGCGGGAGTACGAAGAGTCACTGGTACAGTCCATAATGTTTTCCATTCCACCCGACAGCATTGTTGCTAGTGCTTTACAAAGCAGCTCTGTGCGTCAAGGCAGTGGAGGAAACTCTGCACAAAGAGGGAGCAGAGGCAGCGCCGCAGCACAAGGCAAGACCACTATGGCCCAAATGTGGCAAAGTTTCGTGTGTCCACCACAATTGTCTACACCATCAGCGACGCCTCGAGTCAGCAGGAGGCAACGCTTCTGTCAGATGGTGTCAGACTACATGTCTTGCCCTGTCACTGTACTCCCAGATGGCTCTTCCCCCTTCAAGTTTTGGGTCTCTAAGCTGGATACATGGCCAGAGCTTAGCCAGTATGCATTGGAGGTGCTGGCTTGCCCTGCTGCCAGTGTATTATCGGAACGTGTCTTTAGTGCCGCAGGTGGTGTACTAACAGACCGTCGCACGCGACTATCTTCCGATAATGTTGACCGGCTGACTTTTCTGAAAATGAACAAGGCCTGGATCTCCAAAGACTTTGCCATTCCTCTTACAGACTAAATTAGTGGTTGGCAACTGTATCCAGGTCTGCTGGTGTGTTCATTTTTCTACCACCTGAACTATAATCCCTGTGCTTCAACACAGCCAGTTGTCGCTCAGATGTGTCGTCTGCACAGAGAAACACACTAGCTCCTGTGTTAGTGGGGTTCAGTAACGCCAGCTGATCCCCTGCTGTGTGGACGGCAAAGTCACCAGCTCCATCAACATTCAAACCACTACTGATTTTTAACCGTGCCCAACTTAGGTCTCTGGCTCCATTGTCTCTACTATTTCCCCTGGCCTCCAACCCCGCCATCTACATCTCTGAAGTGGCGTCAGCACAATCTACACTTGTTCCTGTGGCTCAGTCCCATCAGTTTATCCCCTGATGTGTGTCCGGCAAGGTCTCCTGCTCTGTCCACATTCCCATAACCAGTAGTGGGAATGAGGACAGAGCTGGCGAACTTGCCGGACAAACATCAGGGGATCAACTGACGGGACTGAGCACCAGTAACACAGGAACAAGTGTAGATTGTGCTGATGCCACTTCAGAGATGTAGCTGGCGGGGTTGGAGGCCAGGGTAAATAGTAGAGACAGTGGAGTCAGAGGCCTAAGTGGAGCATGGTTAGAATCAGTAGTAGTCAACAACCTCCATAAAAACCGCTGTCCATTGGCCTCTGCATGCGGCATGCGTAATCCTGGGCTCCAACAGTGTCAGTTGGTGTTCAGAAGTGTCGTCTCCACAGAGCCAAACACATTCGTTCAAGTGTTAGTGGGGTTCAGCACTGCCAGCTGTTCCCCTGCTCTGGAGATGGCAAGTCTCCTGCTGCCTACACCTGCCAAAATCCAGTAGGCCCCAGCCTGCTCCTCGCCTAATCCTGGGCTCCAACAGCGTCAGTTGGTGTTCAGAAGTGTCATCTCCACAGAGCCAAACACATTCGTTCAAGTGTTAGTGGGGTTCAGCACTGCCAGCTATTCCCCTGCTGTGGAGATGGCAAGTCTCCTGCTGCCTACACCTGCCAAAATCCAGTAGGCCCCAGCCTGCTCCTTGCCTAATCCTGGGCTCCAACAGCGTCAGTTGGTGTTCAGAAGTGTCGTCTCCACAGAGCCAAACACATTCGTTCAAGTGTTAGTGGGGTTCAGCACTGCCAGCTGTTCCCCTGCTGTGGAGATGGCAAGTCTCCTGCTGCCTTCACCTGCCAAAATCCAGTAGGCCCCAGCCTGCTCCTCGCCTAATCCTGGGCTCCAACAGCGTCAGTTGGTGTTCAGAAGTGTCGTCTCCACAGAGCCAAACACATTCGTTCAAGTGTTAGTGGGGTTCAGCACTGCCAGCTGTTCCCCTGCTGTGGAGATGGCAAGTCTCCTGCTGCCTTCAGCTGCCAAAAGCAACAGGCTCCAGCCTGCTCCTCGCCTAATCCTGGGCTCCAACAGCGTCAGTTGGTGTTCAGAAGTGTCGTCTCCACAGAGCCAAACACATTCGTTCAAGTGTTAGTGGGGTTCAGCACTGCCAGCTGTTCCCCTGCTGTGGAGATGGCAAGTCTCCTGCTGCCTTCACCTGCCAAAAGCAACAGGCCCCAGCCTGCTCCTCGCCTAATCCTGGGCTCCAACAGCGTCAGTTGGTGTTCAGAAGTGTCATCTCCACAGAGCCAAACACATTCGTTCAAGTGTTAGTGGGGTTCAGCACTGCCAGCTGTTCCCCTGCTGTGGAGATGGCACGTCTCCTGCTGCCTACACCTGCCAAAATCCAGTAGGCCCCAGCCTGCTCCTCGCCTAATCCTGGGCTCCAACAGCGTCAGTTGGTGTTCAGAAGTGTCGTCTCCACAGAGCCAAACACATTCGTTCAAGTGTTAGTGGGGTTCAGCACTGCCAGCTGTTCCCCTGCTGTGGAGATGGCAAGTCTCCTGCTGCGTACACCTGCCAAAATCCAGTAGGCCCCAGCCTGCTCCTCGCCTAATCCTGGGCTCCAACAGCGTAGTTGGTGTTCAGAAGTGTCGTCTCCACAGAGCCAAACACATTCGTTCAAGTGTTAGTGGGGTTCAGCACTGACAGCTGTTCCCCTGCTGTGTGGATGGCAGTCTCTCCTGCTGTCTCCACATTCCAAATACAGTAGGCCTCAGCCTACACCCTCCTATTTCCTGGGCTTCAACACAGCCAGTTGTAGCTCGGAAGTGTCGTCCACACGGAAAGAGACACTTGCTCCCGTGTCTCAGTGGGGTTCAGTAACGTCAGCTGATCCCCTGCTGTGTGGATGGCAGTCTCTCCTGCTGTCTCCACATTCCAAATACAGTAGGCCTCTGCCTACACCCTCCTATTTCCTGGGCTTCAACACAGCCAGTTGTAGCTCGGAAGTGCCGTCCACACGGAAAGAGACACCTGCTCCCGTGTCTCAGTGGGGTTCAGTAACGTCAGCTGATCCCCTGCTGTGTGGATGGCAGTCTCTCCTGCTGTCACCACATTCCAAATACAGTAGGCCTCTGCCTACACCCTCTTATTTCCTGGGCTTCAACACAGCCAGTTGTAGCTCGGAAGTGCCGTCCACACGGAAAGAGACACTTGCTCCCGTGTCTCAGTGGGGTTCAGTAACGTCAGCTGATCCCCTGCTGTGTGGATGGCAGTCTCTCCTGCTGTCTCCACATTCCAAATACAGTAGGCCTCTGCCTACACCCTCCTATTTCCTGGGCTTCAACACAGCCAGTTGTAGCTCGGAAGTGCCGTCCACACGGAAAGAGACACTTGCTCCCGTGTCTCAGTGGGGTTCAGTAACGTCAGCTGATCCCCTGCTGTGTGGATGGCAGTCTCTCCTGCTGTCTCCACATTCCAAATACAGTAGGCCTCTGCCTACACCCTCCGATTTCCTGGGCTTCAACACAGCCAGTTGTAGCTCGGAAGTGCCGTCCACACGGAAAGAGACACTTGCTCCCGTGTCTCAGTGGGGTTCAGTAACGTCAGCTGATCCCCTGCTGTGTGGATGGCAGTCTCTCCTGCTGTCTCCACATTCCAAATACAGTAGGCCTCAGCCTACACCCTCCTATTTCCTGGGCTTCAACACAGCCAGTTGTAGCTCGGAAGTGTCGTCCACACGGAAAGAGACACTTGCTCCCGTGTCTCAGTGGGGTTCAGTAACGTCAGCTGATCCCCTGCTGTGTGGATGGCAGTCTCTCCTGCTGTCTCCACATTCCAAATACAGTAGGCCTCTGCCTACACCCTCCTATTTCCTGGGCTTCAACACAGCCAGTTGTAGCTCGGAAGTGCCGTCCACACTGAAAGAGACACTTGCTCCCGTGTCTCAGTGGGGTTCAGTAACGTCAGCTGATCCCCTGCTGTGTGGATGGCAGTCTCTCCTGCTGTCTCCACATTCCAAATACAGTAGGCCTCTGCCTACACCCTCCTATTTCCTGGGCTTCAACACAGCCAGTTGTAGCTCGGAAGTGCCGTCCACACGGAAAGAGACACTTGCTCCCGTGTCTCAGTGGGGTTCAGTAACGTCAGCTGATCCCCTGCTGTGTGGATGGCAGTCTCTCCTGCTGTCTCCACATTCCAAATACAGTAGGCCTCTGCCTACACCCTCCGATTTCCTGGGCTTCAACACAGCCAGTTGTAGCTCGGAAGTGCCGTCCACACGGAAAGAGACACTTGCTCCCGTGTCTCAGTGGGGTTCAGTAACGTCAGCTGATCCCCTGCTGTGTGGATGGCAGTCTCTCCTGCTGTCTCCACATTCCAAATACAGTAGGCCTCAGCCTACACCCTCCTATTTCCTGGGCTTCAACACAGCCAGTTGTAGCTCGGAAGTGTCGTCCACACGGAAAGAGACACTTGCTCCCGTGTCTCAGTGGGGTTCAGTAACGTCAGCTGATCCCCTGCTGTGTGGATGGCAGTCTCTCCTGCTGTCTCCACATTCCAAATACAGTAGGCCTCTGCCTACACCCTCCTATTTCCTGGGCTTCAACACAGCCAGTTGTAGCTCGGAAGTGCCGTCCACACGGAAAGAGACACTTGCTCCCGTGTCTCAGTGGGGTTCAGTAACGTCAGCTGATCCCCTGCTGTGTGGATGGCAAAGTCTCCTGCTGCCTACACAGTCGTACTACTACTGATTTTTAACCGTGCTCCAATTAGGCCTGTGGCTCCACTGTCTCTCGTATTTCCCCTGTCCTCCAACCCTGCCAGTTACAGGTCCGAAGTGGCGTCTGCACAATCCACACTTGTTCCTGTGTTACAGGTGTTCAGTCCGGTCAGTTAATCCCCTGATGTGTGTCCGGCAATGTCGCCTGCTCTGTCCACATTCCCATAACTAGTTATGGGAATGTGGACAGAGCAGGCGACATTGCCGGACACACATCAGGGGATTAACTGACCGGACTGAACACCTGTAACACAGGAACAAGTGTGGATTGTGCAGACGCCACTTCGGAGCTGTAACTGGCGGGATTGGAGGACAGGGGAAATACGAATATCAGTGAAGCCACAGGCCTAAGTGGAGCTTGGTTAAAATTAGTAGAAGTCTACAACCGATCTTAAAATTTCTTCAATGCAGCCTCAGCCTGCTCCGTGCTTGTCCCTGGGCTTCAACTCAGCCAGTTGTTGCTCGGAAGTGCCGTCTTCACAGAGTAAAACACTAGCTCCTGTGTTTGTGGGGTTCAGTAACGTCAGCTGTTCCCCTGCTGTTTTGATGGCAATCTGTCCTGCTGCCTCCCAATTGACAGCACATCAGGCCTCAGACTGCTAAGTGCTTGTCCCTGGGCTCCAACATCGCCAGTTGCTGCTCATAACTGACTTTGGCACGGGTACTCCCTCCTGCCCAGCTTGGTTCCAGCCCTGCCTGCTGTTTCCGGGAAGTGTCAATGTCAGTTTGCCACCCCAAGTTGCCATGTCGTGTTGCGGTTGGGTTAGCCGAGGCTAGGGTGCCAGCAGTTTAGGTGCTTCCTATGTGGACTGCGGGTTCTGGTAAGAAAGGCTTGTTCCGTAGTGCCAGTAGGACAAGCACCCCCTGTAGGACTGTGTGATTCAGTAACTGCGGCCAGCTTGCGGCATGTCAACTTTGCTTTTCAGGGGTAACTTCAGCTGCCCCTCCGGGTTCCAGCACCGTCAGCTGGTTCTCGTCAGAGCCTTTGGCCTAGGTGCCTCCATCTCGGTATCCGAGTTCCGGCAACGTCTGCTGGTCCTTGGTAGTGCTTTGTAGCACAGGTACCTCCTGCTTAGTAACCGGGTTCCAGCACCATCAGCTGGTCCTCGGTTGTGCCATTGGCTCTTATTCCTTCTGCTGCCCCTCCGGGTGCCAGCACTGTCAGCTGGTCCTCGCTATTTCCATTTGCTCTTGCAGCTTATGCTACCCCTCTGGGTTCCAGCACCATCAGCTGGTTCTCGTCAGAGCCTTTGGCCTAGGTGCCTCCATCTCGGTATCCGAGTTCCGGCAACGTCTGCTGGTCCTTGGTAGTGCTTTGTAGCACAGGTACCTCCTGCTTAGTAACCGGGTTCCAGCACCATCAGCTGGTCCTCGGTTGTGCCATTGGCTCTTATTCCTTCTGCTGCCCCTCCGGGTGCCAGCACTGTCAGCTGGTCCTCGCTATTTCCATTTGCTCTTGCAGCTTATGCTACCCCTCTGGGTTCCAGCACCGTCAGCTGGTTCTCGTCAGAGCCTTTGGCCTAGGTGCCTCCATCTCGGTATCCGAGTTCCGGCAACGTCTGCTGGTCCTTGGTAGTGCTTTGTAGCACAGGTACCTCCTGCTTAGTAACCGGGTTCCAGCACCGTCAGCTGGTCCTCGGTAGTGCCATTGGCTCTTGTTCCTTCTGCTGCCCCTATGGGTGCCAGTACCGTCAGCTGGTTCAAGAGGACAAAGAACAGGAAGACAACCACCAAGATGCAGAACAACAAGAGAGAGAAGACAAAGAAGCATAAAAAAACAAAGCAGAAGAACATTAAGCATAAGACTAATACTCTGAGCAAATGATATTATCTTATTTATAAGCAGAAGAAGACTAAGCAGTGTATGGGGGTGAGTCCGTTCCTCCTCGTGGTGCCCCTGGAAAAGGCCTGCTGCTGCAGGCCAAACTGAACGCGGACAAATCCTGTTGTAAATCTTTTGTGACAGGCAGAACGGAAGGTGTAAACTTCTAACTTTTCTAGATAACAACTACAGGAATGCCTGACACAAACAAGAATATGATGAAGAAGAATAGGAAGAAGATGAAGAAGTTGAATATGTAGAATAATAATTGTTGGATAAGAAGAATATGAAGAATGTAAGAAAAGGAAGAAGAAGAAGAATGTAAAAAAAGGAAGTAGAAGAATTTAAAAAAAGGAAGAAGAAGAAGAATGTAAAAAAAGGAATAAGAAGAATGTAAAAAAAAGAAGTAGAAGAATGTAAAAAAAGGAATAAGAAGAAGAAGAAGAATGTAAAAAAAGGAATAAGAAGAAGAAGGTAAAAAAGGAAGAAGAATAAGAAAGAAGAAAGAAGAAGAAGACATACATGTCTGGCAAAATATAAATGAGGCTAACATAGTCAATATCTTTGTAACTCCTAACGTCTTTAAAAAAAAAGTTTAATTCCTGCTATTCCATTTGATTGGGCTAAACCTCTATGGCTTTAATGTCTCCTCCACCTCCCACAATACATTCTACATTATTCTTAGTTGTTTTTCTTCATGTAGAATTAACCTACAAGGAAAGAAAGGGTTTTTTTTAATTCCGATATTTTGGCCCCATTGACTTGCATTGGTTCCCGGTATCGGAATCGGCGATACCGATACTTTTTTTTAAGATCGGCCAATCCATTCCGATCCGATATTTTCAAGTATCGGCTGGTATCGCTCAACTCTACTGACAACTTGTCTTCGAATTTCCAAGCACTAAATTTTGTATTTATTTTTAGAAAATGAGAAATGGTCAAAATAACAAAAAATGCAGTGCTTGCAGACCTCAAATAATGCTAAGAAAACAAGTTCATAATAATTTAGAAACAACAATACTAATGTTTTAACTTAGGAAGAGTTCACAAATCAATATTTTGTGGAATAACCATGATTTTTAATCACAGCTTTCATGTGTTTTGGCATGCTTTTCACCAGTCTTTCACACTGCTTTTGGGTGACCTTATTCTACTCCTGGTACAAAAATTTAAGCAGTTCTTTGTTTGATGGCTTGTGACTATCCACCTTCCTCTTGATTACATTCCAGAGGTTTTCAATGGGGCTCAGTCTGGAGATTGGGCTGGCCATTACAGGGATTTGATGTGGTGGTCCTTCATCCACACATTGATTGACCTAGCTGTGTGGCATGACGCATTGTCCTGCTTAAAAAAAAAAACAGTTCAGTGTTGGGGAACCTTGCCTAAGCAGAAGGAATCAACTGTTTTTCCAGGATAACCTTGTATGTGGCTTGATTCATACGTCCTTCGCAAAGATTAACCTGTCCAATTCCAGCCTTGCTGAAGCATCCACAGATCATCACTGTTCCTCCACCAAATTTCACAGTGGGTGCAAGACAGTGTGGCTTGCACGCCTCTCCTGGTCTCCGTCTAACCATTAGATGACAAGATGTTGGGCAAAGCTGAAAATTAGACTTATCAGAGAAGATTACCTTACTCCACTCCTCTATGGTCAAATCCTTATGGTCTTTGGCAAACTTCAGCCTGGCTCTCCTTTGCTTCTCATTAATGAAACTTTTTTCTACCTTTACATGGCTTGAGCCCTGCCTCTAGGAGCCTGTTATGAACTGTTCTTGCTGTGTACTTCATTCCAGCTGCCATTTGCCATTCCTTTTGTTGGTCACTTGATGTCATCCTGCTGTCGCTGAGTTATATTGTAATAAGATGACGGTCATCCCAGTCAGTAGAGAGTCGTTTCACCCTTTGCCGGTCTGTAGCTTTGTTGTCCCCAATGTCTGCTGCTTGACCTTGTTGTAATGGACTGCCGTCTTAGAAATTTTAAGGATGGAGCCAATATGACACTCACTGTATCCCTCTGCTAGTAAAGCTAGAATTGAGCCCTTCTTTTCCTCACTCAAGACTTTTCTTTTCAACTCCTTTGGCATGGTTAAAAGTTATTTTTTCATTCCTATTACTTTTGGGATATTACTAGCACTTGTTTTGCCATCCAGCTTGTCCTATTGCAAGAGGATTGTGAACACCACAGCATGTTTTTTTGCACTTTCCTTAATTAAATAACATTTATTTCGGGTGATCACCTAATCAGAAGCACATTAAGTAGAATGAGGTGTACTCTGGTTGGAATTTTACTGAAACTAGAATGGAATGGCTGTCAGAGAATCTGATTTTTATAACAGTGGTCTCTTAATTTTTGCCAGAGCTGTATATACATAAAAGAGCTGAAACATCGCAAAAGGCAAGGGTAAATAAATCACCATATTATTTCTGTTATAATCCTGACAATTTTGGTTGGCATAAGGAAGGGCACAGAGTTGGTACCCAAAGGCTTGCACTTTGCATAATACAGCTTTCTTCCATATATATACAGTTGTGTGAAAAAGTGTTTTTCTCTCCCTGATTTTCTATTCTTATGCATGTTTGTCACACTTAACTCACCAGAATTCATGGTTCCATTTACCGCAGCAAGTTTTTCAGATCCTGAAGCAGAAAAACAGCCCCAGACCACCACCATATTTTACTGTTAGTATGATGTTTCTTTTCTGAAATTCTGTTACTTCTACACCAGATGTAATTATACAAACACCTTCCAAAAAGTACAACTTTTGTCTCGTCAGTCAACTGAGTTTTCTCCCTTCGTATTGACTCAGCCATGCAAGCCATTTTTGCGCAGTCTCTTTCATATGGTGGAGTCATGAACACTGGAATGACCTTAACTGAAGTAAATGAGGCTTGCAGTTTTTTGGATGTTGTTGTGGGGTCTTTTGTGACCTCTTAGATGAGTCATTGCTGCGTTTTTGGGGTAATTTTGGTCAGCCATCCACTCCTGGGAAGATTCGCCACTGTCCCTTGTTTTTTCCATTTGTGGATAATGGCTCTCACTTTGGTCTGCTGGAGTCCCAAAGTTTTAGAAATGTCTTTATAAGCTTTTACAAACTGATAGATCTCAATTACTTTGTTTCTCATTTGTTCTAGAATTTCTTTGGATTGAAGAATCTTTTGGTCAACTTCACTTTATCAAGCTGCTCCTATTTCAGTGATTTCTTGATGGAGAACAGGTGTGCTAGTAATCAGGCCTAGGAAATTTGAACTTAACTTCCCAAAGATGTGATAAACCACAGTTCATTTATGTTTGGGGGATGGGGTAAATCATTTTTTCAGACAGGGCCCTGCAGATTTGTATTTATTTTATCTTAACCCCTTTCTGATATCGGGCATAATAATACGCCAATGTCGGACTCCCTCCCTTTGATGTGGGCTCCGGCGGTGAACCCACATCTTTTCCATTACATGTCAGCTGTTTAGAACAGCTGACATGTGCCGCTAACAGTCACTGGAGTAATTGCGATCCTACCGCGGTTGTTAACCCGTTAAATGCCACTGTCAAACTCTGACAGCAGCATTTAACACGCACTTCCGGCAAGCGCGCCGAAAATCCACTTATCAGTGACCCTCGTCAGAAATTGACAGCGGCATTTAACGTGTCAACAGCCGCGGGTAGAAACAAATCTAAACAGCTGACAAGTACCAGGAAAGTTGTGGGCTCAGTGCCAGAGCTCACATGCAAGGGAGTGACACGACATGTGCAGTACATGTACAGCGCATATCGTGCAGGGGATATATATATATATATATATACACACACACAGTGTATATACATATGTACAGTGTATATTTGTTTATGCTGCTGAAAAATATATTGAACATGTTGTGTTGCATCATCATATTTTCTCGGATCATACTTTACAATATACAAAAGAAGTGATGGGAAAAGATAAAATTGCTTAGAGTTCCCTTCTATCTTTTTCCACTTTGTAATAGCTTGCCTTTACTAGTCAGCACTACACTGACAATTGCATTGTCACATTGCATATTTCTCTTATCTTGCTATTTCTTTCTTATTTAATGCCTAAAGCCTTTTCTGACTAGCTTCACGGTTCCTATATAATAACGTATTAAGTCTTTGACCAAGGTACCATTGTTACTGGACTTTATGTATTCTAACTCCCTTTTGCTTCAATGTTATTTTAAAATCTAGTTAAAGATATAGTAGATGAATTAAAAAAGGCGATGACAAATCTGCCTGGCAATTGATCCATTTATCAACTTACCTCTTAAAACAATGAGCAGCAGTGAGGACCCAGCAGCTGCTAATGAGAGTGGCTCCACACAACAATCTTCCATCACTGTGAGAAGACTTCAGCCGCAGAGCTACCTGCCAGGGCCAGCTGCCCCTGCATGGAAGAAAATAACGGCCTCTTATTAAACTGGGTGAAAATACTATTCTGAAAAATACAGGCTGTTACTGAGATTCTATATAATCAACAGTGTAGAGGCAGCTGGAAATGCATCCACTTGTACAAAGAGGTCTCAGTTCATAATAAATGAAGTTTGTCCAGTAAATCTTTCAACCCTTTAGGAACTTTTAATCTTTAATTTACTCTTTGTACTGAAGAAAGTTTTATCAGTAGAAGAAAATATATAGAAAGCTGTGACTGATATTAGCAAGCAAGGGTAATATGTTTATGCCCAAGCAAGAAGTCTATCAAACAACAGCTAGTGAAAGTCAACCCCACGAATTTCCTTCAGAAAAGCGTCTTGGAGTTGTCTACAGTAGTCTGGAAACACAAAAAAAACATAAAAAACTTCTATAACAAAAATGTCTCTTAGGCTATGTGCCCACGTTGCGTGTTAAAACGCACACTAAAAACCAGACTCCTTCCCAGAAATCCCGCGTTTTTTTCAGCGCGATTTCATCGCGATTTTACCACGATTCTGTTCGCAATTTTGCCGCGATTTTCTCAAGCACTTTCCAAGCGATTTGAAGCATTGCTTGGAAAGTGATTGACAGGTTGGTCACACTCATCAAACATAGTGTTTGAGAAGTGTGAGCAGCTTTTTACTATTGAGGCCGACTATGCGGCATCAATAGTAAAAGATAAAATGTTAAAAATAATAAAAAAAATAAAAAATGGGGGTATATTTAACTTCCGACGTCCCGCGCTGCCATCCCGGCCTAAGCGTTCCCAGTAATTTTTTATTCTTTCTTTTACAGGGGTATGGTGCCCAGGGCCTGGAGGACAGTCTCGTCTCCTCCACACCGTGGGTACCAACCGCACATGAGACGCTTAACTTCCCGCATGGTGGGCATAGCCACATGCAGGAAGTAAGCGATTCTCATGCATTCCTATGGGTACGGAATCGCGGCAATTCTTTGCGATTCCGCACAAAAGAATGACCATGCTGCGATTTTTTCCGCGATGCGTTTCCGACGCGGAAAAAAGCGCAGCATTAGCACAGCATGTGCGGAATGCCATAGGAATGCATGGGGGGTGTTTTGTACACGATTTTTAAACGTTTTTGCTGCGTTTTCGTGCCGAAAATCACAGCAAAAACGCTTAAAAATCGCATCGTGGGCACATAGCCTGAGGCTACTTTCACACATCAGGTTTTTTCTGGCAGGCAGGATCTGGCTATTTGTTAAAAAACCGGATCCGGCAAAAGCTGCTGCCGGATCCAGTTTTCTCTCATTGAATTGTATTAGTGCCGGATCTTGCCGCATGGCCTTCCGTTTCTTCCAGTTTTCGCCGGATCCGGCTAAATGCTTCTTTCCGGCTTCTGGAAAAAACATCTCTAGTAGCGAAAAACCGGTCAGTGCCGAATCTGGCGCTTCTGTTTTTTTGCTATAATGGAAGCCTATGGGCGCCGGAATGCGCCGGATCTGGAAAAAGACGGATCCGGCCACCAGATCCAGTTTTTTAAGTCTGCGCATGCTCAGATCTAATTGGCCAGCCCCCAGGAAACATATAAACCTGCTAGACGGATCCAGCGGAAAAGCAGATCCGTTTTTTCAGTTCTCCAAAATCCACGCCGGATCCGATTTTTTAACAAATAGCTGGACCCTGCCTGTCGGAAAAAACCTGATGTGTGAAAGTAGAATTATCCTGCTGTATCTCATACTGATACTAAAACTAAGAAAAATATATACAAAATGATGTGCATTCTGGGAGATCAACTACTTTGCACCCTTCATGAAACTGTGCCTGGGTAAACACTAACTGGGTGCAAAGATGCGCATTTGTCATTGCTCCAACCAAAATATATGACCAATCAGAAAGATTTATGCCTCTTAGCCACCTAACAGATAAAAATAAGGCTAGGATCACATTACCGTATTTTCTCTCATTCGATAAAATTGGCCTGATTATGCTAATCGCACTCTGATCAGAGTCTAAAAAGAAGATAGGAAAAATTATTCTCCATTTTCTAGGTTCTGATAGTCCGTAATAATCAGACTGTACTCGTATGTCATCCAAGTACAGTCAGATTTTTTTTCCATGGACTCATTGACTTGCATGGTCGAGTACGATCCAAATATAGGATGTAAATTCAGCATAAATTGGACATGTGAACAATGCCATAGAATAACATTGGTCCTAGTCTGATATTTTGTCAGATTGCACGCAGACCGAAAATACTGTAATGTGCACGAGCACTAGATGGAAGTAATACAACATTAACCATTCTATTCTATGCAAGATCTCCACAAGGCTTTAATTTCATGCGATATGTTGTAAAAACATGTAGGACCTCTTTAATCATATATGCTTCATTTTTACATTTGTCTTAGGGTAAATCCCCCAAATAATGTGTTTTGTTCTTTTTCAAACCATATGTATTAGTGAGTGGATGTGATTGCACAATTGATAGTTTTTTGATCCTCCATCCTATCCATCTTCTACTTAGCTCAATAAGGTAAAGCATATGGTTTTATCTCAAAACACATTTATTTCAAGAACAAGAAGCTAAAAGAAATGCTAAAGTGAATCCAGCCTAGCTGGAGCTATATGGGACATATGCTAGGCAGAAGTGTTCAAAGGGAAGAAAGAACTGAATAAAATCAAATTGATCTTTTCCTCCAATGCTGGGCATCCATTGAGTGAACAAAGCATAGAAATCAACCATAATCATCCGTAAGTTTGCCCTTAGCCAGCGGCACATAAATGTTTTCACATCCTATCTGGGCCCTTCCTGCCATGCTTAGGTAACATATGTTTATCTTGGCATTATCCTTGATATAGTATTGTCATAAAACAAATACTCTTACCGTAAAGAATTCCTCCCACCGATAATACGTTTAGGACGTCGATGCAGCAACCGATGTCCACAAACAAGAGAGGATTCTGTAGAACAACATTAATCATTATGAAAGAATTTGTGGATTTCATGTGTTTACTTCTTCAGCAATTCAATATATATGAATCTCCATCATTATTCAACATTGGCTGTAAATAAGTATGTATTCATAATGCATTTACTCGCAAAACAGTGGCATCCATTACCTATAGACTAATATATTGAGAAAATTCTAATATTTTGCCTTTGAATAAAATAATGCAACAACCTAAGATAGCACATGGCACCAACCCAGCATCAGGACCGGTATCGGCTTTTTTGTTCGAGGTTGAAAAGGAGAAGTACTTCCAGGGCTTTGCAAAATTCCCTCCATTACTGGTGTGAATGTTCTGCCAGAACCAGAATCCTTGAAGTTGACATGAGCACCCAACGTCCTCTAATGGATTCTGTGGTCACAGCCCGGCACCAAGCATCTCGATTACCATTTACCAGACAGCACTAAACCTGGCAGGTCCATTATTGACACCCCAATCACTTTACAGATAAGAGCAGGTTCAGAATGAGCATTGGACAGATGTGAAAGAGTCTGGAGACACTGATGAACAGTATGCCACCTGCAGTATCATCCAACATGAATGGTTTGGTGAGATATATGTTGTATCATTGAACAAACCTACAGATGATAGTCAAAAATCCTGTGACAACTGTTTAGGTACCTAGATATCTTCATTGCCATTATTATACCTTATGTTGGTACAGTAGGTCCTGGGTATCTCCTAATGGAGGACAATACCTGACTTCATATGGCCAAAGTCTGTAAGCAATTCTTGGATTGAAGCATTGCTGCCATTGGCTAGCCTTCACAGTCCCAAACATGAATCTAATTGAGACACTCTGGGACATTATATACTAGTGAATCCAACATTGGCAATTTTCACCACAAGTTGTGCAGGTACTCACTGAGGCATAGATCCAGATCTGGGAGGAGTTCCCCCACACACTATTTCTAGATGTTGTCATTGTTGCACTTGGGTGCCATATTTACTACTGAGGTGTTGTGGTGATGAAATTGCCGCAAATTAGATCTATCTGTGATTTAAATTTTTACTTTTCAGGGTGATTTGAAATCCAACCCTCAGTTGGTTGATAGATTTGGTGTCCATTGATTGATGATACGTCATTCTGTTCATTACACGATTCATAGCAGTAAAGATTCAGAATTTAAATGTTTTGTAAATCAAGATGTGACGTGTGATTTAAGTGGTCTCTAAGTTTTTTTATGTGATAAAAAGTATCAAGACAGTTATTTTCAATCTTACCTTATGCTATATGTAATGCATGTGAATAAATGTACTGCAATATAGTGAAATTAAGGACACGTAGACCTCCAGACTGCTATATATATGCACTACATTTACTATATAGTAAAATGCAGCCTTTAAAGCAGACTATAAGACTACTGCTGTTTTACTGTGATGGCAAAATGAAGCCCTGGTTGGTAATTTGCGGCATGTGGTATGAGAGATTTTTTTTTTATAAACACATTTGTACTTCCCATCTCTATTTTGGATCTGTAATAATACCCAGAGCACAAGCAAACCTGCTCTCAACAGTCTTGTATTATTCATTCTAATAGTACTTTCCATCTGCAGAATGAGACATCTATGTATGTAATTACCAAATAAAGCAGAAAACCTGCTGGCTTTGTTAAAATTGCTATGATATTGTACAAATTCATTACCAGATAGGCTTTAATAAACAATTTAAAACAGAAAACCAAGGAAACAATTTAACAGCGCCCCTAGGGTGTTTCATTTACACAATTCTTGACCCCCTTAAAAGTATTGTCTTTTATGGACAATAAAACACATCTATCAATTTAACTGCCTTGTTAAACCTGCACATGTAGCAAAAACTGCAAAACATTAATAATAATGGAGGTTCTGGATTGTTGCTCTTGTTCCATCACAGCGGTTTTGTATGGAACACGCCAGGATATTGCAAAGTACGTTGACCTGGTGCATCTAGAATAGAGTAAACTATGTCCTGACTATTATAGATTTGACGAACTCCATGAAATAATGGTTTTTATAGTTTCAGTAAGTGAAGAGATTTGGTTACAATTAAAGGGTTAAGAAACAATAAGGTTTAAATAGATATTCATCTATGCTGTTCATCTTATTATCTTGCCTTGATGACTCAGAAGAAGACATTAACAAACCACACAAATGGATAGAATTTGAGAGAACTTTGATTCTGGCTGCTTAACATCCTAGATGCCATGGCGAATAATGACTGCGGCATCTAGGTGGTATAAAAACTTTTTTAAGAAGAGATGGGCACTCAGATAGTTAAAAACACATTTCTATTGAGGTCAGTGACCCTATCAGCAGCCCTTAAGCTGTCTGCAAGGAGAAACATTTTTAAGATTTATAGAACACACAGTTTAGAAAGAGAGCATTGATGAGGCATTGGTAAAGGTGGGATTAACAACAATTGATTCAAGGAGTGGTGGTCAACCATCCTCAATAAGTCATACAAGTAGGGAATTGTTTTCCAGTGTTGATAAACAAAAAAAAGCATCAGGATTTTATTTATAGTCAAGGGAGCTTGGAGAGGTTATTAAAGTTGTCCACCTCTTCACGTACCTCTTCACACACATCTTTAGGGCCGAGCTACACGCTCCCTATTTCCATAATTTCATGTCCAATCTTACAAGTGGCCCAGTGATCCTCAGTGGCCTTTTAAGACCCACTTGAACACATACCTATCTGAGTTATGAGACTGGGATGTGTTCATTTGCCATTTGTTTGAAGATTGCCAACATCCAGTTTCTTCTGTTGATATCTTTTCCTCAGACTCCTGTGATTTCTAAAATTTCCATTTGCTGGCTCTGTGACCTTCTGGTTGATCTATTATTTACTGAAAGCATCACAAACTGTTATCAAATCTGCTGTGACTTCAATAACTTGCATCTGCTGTTTCGGTGAACGGCTGGTTAACCAATCATTTGCCATAAGCATCACAAACTTTGACTAGAAACTCTTCATATTAGCCTACAATCTGCTATTAATTCTGCTACCTACATCTGAAGCTGCTTCAGACCTGCCACTTTGCTCTTCATCTGCCCTCTTGGTTCTAGTAACATAGTTTTTTAAGGCTGAAGGAAGACCTTATGTCCATCTAGTTCAGCCTATTTTTAGTGCAGCTGTTCTGCATTGTTGATCCTGGGGAAGGCAAAAAACCCACAGAGTAAAAGCCAATTTTCTCCATAGGGAAAAAATTCCTTCCCCTAAGCTGGGTCAACCATCTACCTATAATATTATGTTATTCGTAACCTTCTGTACTGTTACTCACAAGAAAAGCATCCATTCCTTTCTTAAATTCATTCAGTGAGTTGGCCATCACCACTTCCTCAGGAAGAGAATTCCAGAGCCTCACTGCTCTTACCGTGAAGAACCTTCTTCTATGCTGGTGCAGAAATTGTCTTTCCTCCAAACAAAGAGAATGCCCCCTTGTTCTTGTCACAGTCCTTGGTACAATCAGTTCATTCTCTGACTTCTGGTGTGTCCTTTGTCACTTGCTTGTCTGCCATCCAGCATAGCCTATCCTTACTGTTCCATGTGCCTTCCAACCTGCGGTTTCAACACCTTGGGTCAATGTGTCTATCCCTGACCTTTGGCTACATGAATCTTGTAGCTCACCAGGTGAGCCTACCATTACGCTATAGGTGTGATGGTCATATATATATTTTGGGTATGAGGTCCACTATTCTGGTTAAACTATGTGTCTTCAATGTGAGACAAAACTTTCCCTTGACAAATAAATTGTTTTTTTCTAACTTTCTACGTGTAAGGACTATCTGTGAAATTGTAAAATCTGATAATTATTTATGCTGTGACTGAATGGCTTCTTCGTCCTGAGAGTTCTATTGCTTCCAAAAATCTATGATCTGCAAAACTTCATTTATTCTAAGAAAATAGGATCATTGCCTAGCAACGGCACCCATAGCATCCCCCAACTCTTAATTGGTGCTGTAACTTGGCAGTTGCCTACTTGTCTCTGATTGAGGCTGTTAATAATGTATCTTCTTGTTTCTTCACTCCACAGGCTTTAGCAGAACAGCTGTGACTGTGACTAAGGAGAATGTCAAGTAAATGAAGTTTCTGACCTTCCTCTAGACACAGTGAACTCATTTGCCTGTGGACTTCTTATTTAGGCACAGAGAGAAAAGACAGGGCCATTTTTAATAAAAACATTTCCATTTGGTTGTGAGATGTAAGAAGCCACTTTTGCTATCATCAAAAATAGAAAGCAGATTTATAAAACTTTGCTCTGCTGTTAATGAGCTTTTCGCCCACCTTCCTGTTTAAAACAAAAAAGTCAAATAGATGATGCCATTTTTCTATTGTTTCTATAATGTGCATATATTCAATGCACATGTACACAGTAATGCAATTTTGTTTTCTATTTTTGTACATACTTTTCAATGTGACTTTATTCATAATGGAATGTTTAATTTTGTCCTTTAAGTGCAGTACATCTGTATTAATATATCCCATTCTGGATACAAGAAAGGCCTAATGTTAAGCAGAACTCACCTTTATGTACTATAGCCGTCATTTTATTGCTTAAGTAATCGCAGATGACTCCAGCATCCTCACTGTGGCGACAGTTGTGCTTTCCAATATCTTCCTTGATACAGTCTGCCAAGGACCTTTCGTTTCCAGTGCATTTAACATTATCCACGTGAATCGGTCCTTTACCCTCTCCAAAGTAAGCCATGCTCCTGGACTTTGCAGGACCCCTGAAGTATCAACAGCACTCATCAGGAAATACAGATATAAAATATAGTGAAAAATCTGACATTTATGGCCTCACGAGTCATGACATCACATTGAGAAGGAATATACAGGGTGGGCCATTTATATGGATACACCTGTGTGGGCCATTTATATAGTTGGATCTAGAATGGCCATCTTCAAAATAGCCGCCATGGTCACCACCCATCTTGAAAAGTTTTCCTCCTCCCATATACTAATGTGTCACAAACAGGAAGTTGATATCACCAACCATTCACATTTTATTTAGGTGTATCCATATACATATAGCCGACCCAGGTGTATCCATATAAATCATAGAATCGTAGAGTTGGAAGGGACCTCCTGGACCATCTGGTCCAACCTCCTGCTCAAAGCAGGATTCGCTAAATCATCCCAGTCAGATGTCTGTCCAGCCTCTGTTTGTTAGTTGGCCCACCCTGTACATGTTCAGCTAAGCTGCTAAAGAGTAGCAAAAAAATTCACAGGACAATGGTCAACTGACCACGCTGGTAAGCTGTGACCACCAGAGCAGAACCCTGTTAACATTCTACCACCTACCAGTATCCCCATTGCTTTTTTTGATTAGAAGGTAATGTCATGCGTGTGACAAGACACGGCAATGGGGTCGTGACAAACTTATTTATCAGAAGACGGGGGATACCGGCAGTTAGATTTGAAGGCTCTGGTAAGGTGACCTCGAGCTAATAACATGTGGCATGCAAATAATTTTGCTCAACTCTACTGAAGAGTCAATGACAATTCTTAGTATTATTGATTGGAAATCATATTTAGGAGCCCTGATTTGTCTGTCATATTAAATAATTGTATCTTGTTATGAAACAATGTTGGATCATCTTTCCTTATAATTCTGCATTGTGATCACGCAATACGTAGGCAAGCTAGGTCTACTTTAGCTCATAGAGTGGGGTCATGAGCAAGGTACCCCTCTTCCAACGGCATATAGGCAGTAGAGGTCCATAAAAGAAAATAACCATTTACTACAAATATACTCAAATCATTTATCACTTCCCTTCCCCTACTTCATGTGACAATTAATATAAGGTGCTTAAGGAGATAAGGAACATAGAAGAAATCATCTCTCTCAGTAACACCAAAAAAATCTATGTTGCATTCTAGAGTACAATGGAACAATATGTTAGGAATAAAAAATAGAAAAAAAAACTAAATCTTTGCATCTAAAGTATATATACTGTGTCTTTGCATCTAAACGACATCAACACTGAGCTTAGAAACATTTATCGTGCTGCTAATGAATATTAATGGGAGTGCATTTCCTTTTAATTACAACACATGAAATAATGAATAGCGGACACGTTGGTGTCTTATGCTTGGTTATTCTAGAAGCACTTTCCAGGTAATTACCTCCTCCAGAGCCAATGGCAGAAATGCGCTCAATTTATCACTTGTGTCTTAAAAGACACCTGCGCATTGGCCAACATCAGAATTACCATTGGTCAATTCTAGCTGAAAATATGGCAATATTATCTTTATAAATGCTACCTACATGCGGTATTTGAATTCTAAAACAAAATAAGCTTGGCTACTGATACCTGCCCATATGTACAAGATCATAAAGCAGATGTTTGGCACACGTTTAATAACAGGAAAGCAAAGAAATAAGTAGTGCAATTCAGAAGCAATGAGAGAAGACACCCTGTATAACCAGCATATAATCTTTGCCCTTTATCAGACATCTGGTTTATAACCACTGTGACAGGGTCATTGGCGCTGTATGTGAGGGGAGATATGTATCATGAAGATTGCTTTCTTCCATGATCTAAAACCCATAAGTTTCTCTCCAACATACTATGTGCTGAAGGGGGTTAAACCAGTCATTACAAGGGTCTGGGTTTTTGGTAAGTAAGTGAGAGATGGGTGGGATGCCTGCAAAGGCTTAAGTGCCCGGAATGATGGTAGTGACCACGTAACGTTTATTAAGTGAGAAGCCCAGCCATCTGCAGCACCAGGCCAGGAAAGCAGCAGGCCAGAACAGCACTGGGCCACAGCAGTTTTGGAGCAGAAGTTTAAGGCAGAAACAGTGGCAGTACAGGGACACAGTTGGCTCCATAATGTGGCAACTTATTGCATGGGCGCCTGAGACGGTCCAACCCAGGTACGTGCTGTGTGACAGAGAGAGAAGTGCAGGGAAAGAGGAAGAAATGTGCGATATGGAACATGTTGTTAATGCTGTGAAGAATATGGATGTGCTGCGTAAAGAAACCAGTAAAGTTGTTCTTTTGAAACTTGAAATGGACATTTATAGGGAGCCTTCAGCAGTGCAAAGAGGACCCTGATGGCATAGAAAGTAAAGCCACAGGTATGCAGAGTAATGGACACTATTTTCATGTGATGGGAGGACAGGGCATAGATACACTGGTGTCCTCAGCCATGACTATGGCCCTCCCTCACACATGCTCTAAATATGCTGTTCTTTATGAATATACTGTATAAGCTGTATGTTTTATGCCTAAGATGGTCATATAGACACATTTTTGAATTCATTCATTTGCACGACCATATCTGAGCTGCACAGACAATGAAGTTAACAGTGAGCGGTATGCTGTTTGTGGCTGGAGGTGAGTGTATTCTGCTGCCTACAACTGTAGACATTTCGTCTTCTGAGTCAGGAAGAGTTCAATCTTTTATGTAAAAGTTGTTTTCTGTGTTTTCAGAGGGTTAAATCCAAGGGATGTCTAATCTAAATTATATCTATTTCCATAAAGTGAGCAGACGTACGGTATCAATCCATGCATGCAAGAGGGACCAGAACAATGTTCTCAGTACACTCTTGTTTGTGTCTTATGTAATTGTATTTTGCAGAGAATCTCTTGTGTGTATAATGAAAAGTGGAGGAAAGCTGGTGAGATTTCTACTTCTCATGCCTTATGAACTTTCTGTTGCTCTAAAATAAGATGGAGATAATACAGCAATGACCATGAATGACAGTAAAATATTTAGAATTGAGAGTCCTCAGTGGTTGATACCTTTTAATGGCTAACTGAAAAGATGGTAACAAATTGCAAGCTTTCGAGACTACTCAGGTCTCTTCATCAGGCAAAGACTAATACAACATCTGAAGAATCACATATTTATACACAACACAGCACAGAAATAACGCAATAGATAAGACAAGTGACGTGAAGCAGAATTGTCATTATAGGAGAGGGATAAACATAAATATTGGAACAGTTCAAAGAAAAGGAGTGTGAAAATTGTATTGTCCTCTGATTGGGGTCTGGTACTGTGTTGTGATGCCCCCAGAAGGTCTGAAGAGCAAATTCCTTAATTGATGTAAAAAGACATAAATCCATGCGACACATTCATTCCTGAGCTGAGTGTGTCAAAGGTTGTCATAAATTTATACTCTCAGACCCTCCTATCTCTCTGAGACTTGAAGTTACCTTTTAAAACAAGTAATTTAATGTCCATCATGCTATGATTGGGGATACAAAAATGTTTTTCCACAGGTAGATCCATTCTTTTTTCTCTTATTGTGTGACTGGTCCCCCCCATTTGGACATTTAGTACAAATAATTAGGTACACCACATTAGATGTGATGCAGGTGAAAGTACCTGGGATCTTGTAGTCCTGATGTGAGTTGGGGATCTTTATCTTGTCCATTGTCATTATAAATGGACAAATTTTACATTTTTTCTAGTTGCAAGAAAAGGTTCCTGTAGCTGTTGGAGAGGACAGGGAGCGTCAGACAATGATGCTTTTTTTCGGGGCTGCCTAAAACACAGTAGTGGTGGGTCTGGCAATGTGAATTGTAATCGGGCATCTTTTTGTAGTAAAGCTTGTATTTTCCGTGCAGCTCCCCTTAGGACCTCCAGATTTGGATTGTAGGTGACCAGTAAAGGCACCCAGTTATTTTCATCTTTAGCTTTGTAATGTAGCAGGTGATTCCTTGATATTCTGGTGGCTCTTGTAATCTGGTTTTCAATTGTTCTTGGATGGTAGCCCTCATTCACAAAGGTCTTTCTGAGGCAACCAAGGTGTTTGTTTCTATCCATGGGGTTGGAACATATACGATTGTATCTGATGGCTTGGCTGTAGACAATAGAGTTTTAGGATGTGTCTTGGATGGAAAATGTCCCATTTAAAGTATGTTGGTCGGTTGATTGGCTTCTGATACAGGGATGTCGCTATTTCATTGTTCTTTGTCATGAATGATAGTGGGATTCAGCAACTTTAAGGAATTTTCAAAAAATCCCAAGTTATCCAATATCTACAGGATAGGGTTGACTTGCCAATCGCTGGGGGGCTGACTGCTGGTATAGCAAAGACTCTAAGACTATATCTCTGGAACCCTAACAATGTGGTGCTGTAGAGCCCTGTCTTTACTGGAACAAACCTACACATGCTTGACCTGCGCTCTGTGATGACACCAATGGTGTCACTGGCGCAGCCTAGCAGGCACTATCAGTGGGCACCTGAACAAGCACAGGGAGTTCAGGAACAAGGTACACAGTGTGCAAGGACCTGAGACTAAGTAGTGAGCACAGGACCTGGAACTAAGCAGTCAAGTGATCAGGGGGTGGAGTCACCTCACGTGAGTACAGGGAAGGCAACTGAGCGGGCGGAGTGCAGGGCACAGACAGTAAATGTAGTCAAAGGAGAAATGAGGGTCAAAAGCCAGATGAGAGCATAGTACCTAAGGATAATACAAAGAGTAAACGGAGACAAGCCAA
The DNA here is from genome assembly GCF_039654945.1 of Dendrobates tinctorius. Lineage (NCBI taxonomy): Eukaryota > Metazoa > Chordata > Amphibia > Anura > Dendrobatidae > Dendrobates > Dendrobates tinctorius. The sequence continues at coordinate 12,532,290 of NW_027361698.1, read as the reverse complement.
AGGGTCAGATAACCAGGAGGAAAAGGGCAGTACAAAGCAGGATACCGAGGCATAAGCCAGGGGACAAACCGGGTCATACACAGCAAGGCACACAAGCACAGAGGCACAATGTTTCCAGACGAATAACCTGGGTCAGCAACCACAAACCAAATATACGGAAGTATCACTGATACCAAATCCAGGTACTGCCAACATTAAAAAGCCACCCCAGAACCAAAGAGAGGCGAACTAAAATTAACCCTGACCTGACCAGGATGGAGGCAGAATCATCCTGTCCAGAGTCATGACAGTACCCCCCTCTCAAGAGGGGGCCAACGGACCCCAGGTTTTCCAGGAAACTGGGCGTGAAAGGAGCATACCATATGATCGGCATGAACTGAACAGGCAGGAACCTAGGATCGGTCCTCAGGACTATACCCCTTCCATTGAACAAAATACTAGAGGGAACGGTAGACTAATCGGGAATCCATGATGCGCTCCACCTCGTACTTCCTTCATGGAGACAGCCCCCACCTCCAAGAGCTCAACCGATGATGAATGCTCCGTTTTCACTGGCAACTGAGGTGCATCTCGTTGTACAACACCTCTCTCTCTCAGCCTGCGGTTCATACGGACGGCCTGGGTCATTGCCTCCTCCAGAGTGTCGGGCGGGGGTGTAGGGCCAAGGCATCCTTTAAATGCTCACAGAGACCCTGTCAGAATAGCCCCCTGAGTTCCGAGTTGTTCCAGGAAACCTCGGGTGCCCATCGCCTGTACTCAGAACAGTACCACTCAGCCGAGTGCTTTCCCTGGGTAAGACTCATAATCGTGTCCTCTGCCAATCTCACTCAATCAGGTTCATCATAAATAAAACCCAGGGCCTTTTAGAACTGATCAACAGACATTCTCTCAGGGGAGGTAGGGGATAGGGAGAAAGCCCAGGATTGTGGCTTCTCACGTAACAGGGAAATAACTATCCCCACCCTTTGACTCTCATCACCTGAAGACCGAGGACACAGAGAAAAAAGTCATTTACAACTTTCCTTAAATACCCAGAATTTTTTCTTATCCCCAGAAAAGGTATCCGTAAGTTTGACAGAGGGTTCAGGAAAGGATAGGAAAACCTCAGACACAGTACCCTCCTCATTGTCAGATGAGGAAGAGGCCCCACGAGCAGTATTAACTGTATCTGCCAACTCCCTCTATACCTGTTGGTGAGAAGCAACCAACACTCTTTGCTCAACAGATAGGTTCTGCATTATCTTGGTCAGGTTATATACCTGATCTGACAGAGCATGCAGTGGGTCCATAACAAACACAAAAAAAAAATCCTGAAAAATCATATGGGTCGTCACATGATCAGGGGGCGGAGTCACTGCACGTGAGTACAGAGAAGGCAACTGAGCACGCATAGTTCAGGGCACAGACAGTAAACATAGTCAAAGGAGAGTCGAGGGTCAAAAGCCAGACGAGAGCGCAGTACCTAGGGATAAGGCAAAGAGTAATCGGAGACAATCCAAGGGGTCAGATAACCAGTACAAAGCAGGATACAAAGGCAAATGTCAGGGGACAAACCGGGTCATACACAGCAAAGCACACAAACAGAGGCACAACGTTTACGGATTAGTAATCTGGGTCAGCAACCCAAAACGAGTATACGGAAGTATCACTGACACCAAATACAAGAACTGCCAACATTAAAAAGCCACCCCAGTACCAAAGAAAGGCGAACTAAAATTAACCCTGACCTGACCAGGATGGAGGTGCAACCATCCTGTCCAGAGTCATGACACACGCCATTCATTGTCTATCGGAGTGCTTAAGAGAGCCAAGTACAACCTGCTCATGTGCTATAAAAGCTGAATAGTGGTGATTTATTAAAAACAACATGGTCAGGACTTCTTATCTTAGTCCCCAGTCTGCACCGATGGTTAGTGCTCCAAACACATAGCAGCCACTGAGCCATGTGATAGAGCGGTGGTGTTCAGATTCATACCATTTAAATCTGGCCACTATTTAAGCTAATAACAGCTGATCAATGGGGTGTCAGACCTCCAAAGAACCTAGTGTTACATAGGTTTACCTATAAAAAAGCTGACATTCAATTCCTACCTCTTGGTATAGTTCAATATAAACCCACGGTAATGTATATTGCTTACTAGGCAGTTGAAAAGGACCTGTCATGTGCTCAAAAATATTGCATTAAGTACCTTCTAAAGATCACCGAGTCCTCATGATTCTGAAGTTCGTTTTTCTTTTGCGCTGCATTACTCCTTTGCAGTGATATTCACATTTGGTGCTTTTGGAGCACAGTATGAGAAATTTCTGCTTTGCAGACAAACTTCAGATTCTACTCTCAATGACTGCACTTTCACTCCTCCCTCCCAGAAGCAGCCAATCACAGCTCAGCAGCACCTCAGACTGCTGGTCTGCTAGATCAGCTGTCACGTTGTGATTCACAGTATCTGGAAGGGAGTGGTGAAAGTGCACACATCCAAAGAAGGCTGAAGTAAATTCCAGTTTTAATGCAAAGGTTTTTAAGTTATTTAACTTGTTTTTTTAGCAAGTGACAGGTCCTCTTTCAAGGGTTGATTGAAAAATTGTCTGCTTTCTTCCTATATTTTTCCTTGACTCTCTCAGATATTGCGTCTAACACCCAATTATTTAGAAGAATGACCGACATTTCCAATTACAATTTTTAAATAACTTTGCAATACATTTTCAATAAAAATAAAAAAGCTTGCAAAAAGTCCTAATAAAAAAGTGCGCTGCCATTGTAACACTAACTGTGTAGTCCAATCCTGCAGTCATGCTGCCATTACTGATGAGCGAGTGTGCTCGTTACTGGTGTTTTCCGAGCATGCTCGGTTGTTCTCCGATTATCTTAGGTGTGCTCGTAAATTATGTCTGAGTCCCCGCAGCTGCATGATTTGCTGCTGCTAGCCAGCCTGAATACATACAGAGATTGCCTGTTTGTTAGCGAATCCCCACATGTATTCAGACAGACTAGCAGCCACAAATCATGCAGCTGCGGGGACTCAGACATAATTTATGAGCACGCCCAAGATACTCGGAGAACACCCGAGCATGCTCGGAAAACTCGAGTAACAAGCACACTAGCTCATCACTAGTTGCCATCAATCTCTCATTTACTTCCTACTAAGAAGTTTGGGACACAAAGACAATGAAATGACTGCAAAGTTTACTGTATTATCATGGAAACACATAAGTCTGCATAGGGGCTGTAGACGCAAAACGGGAGAATTTTCATTGAAACAATTTGGAAGCGGACGAACTGCAGTATCAGACATAGTCAATGCACCTGAATGGCAGTTTTTTATTTTATTATTGACATTATTGACCTTAACATATACAGTATGAAATTTTACAAATGATAAACATCATAAAACTAGACTGAATCTGTGTGGAACACGAAACATTAATGGCAGGGATTAAAATATTAAATATTTCCTATATTTTTGGGTAAAAATTGTAAAGAGGTGGTCTAACTGACAAAACGCATTTCATTCAGCGCCTTCTGAATTAAGAATTGAGAGTGAAGATTGGTTGCATAGAAAGCTTCTCAGTCTGGAAGACCTGTCCTGCCCTGTGTTTAAAGAAGCAAGGTTTTTTCCTCTTAATTTATTGCGATCATATTATATAGCACTGGGTACTTACGATTGCTAATTTTGACTTTCTCCCCAGCTACTTCTTTCCGTGCTTTTTGTAGAAAACAAAGTCCTGCTGTTGACATTTGCAGTGACTCATGAGTCAAACAGGGAAAATTGACCTACTGTTTCTACATAGAGCTTAGAAGAATTCAGCTAGTCTGCTTTTATTCACACAATGTGTTAGCCCTTATGAAAAAGAATAGAATTATCTGGGTAGAAGGGCAAAATGAGCAATTGTAAGTACAGAGTTCAATATAATATGATGATTGTAATATATTAACAGGATAAAACTTTGGATGGGAGTGTCTAACCAATAGATCTGAATAAGTACAGAGTGATATATAATTTCCCCGGTGGGGGTACTGCAGGGGAATTGAATACTTATTTCTAGGCATCCAGGATGATCACAGCTGATCACTATGGTTCTGTGCAGGGGGACACTTTGTGATTAGCTCATTGTCAACGAACTCATTTTAACAATCAAGGTGTTGAACCTCTCTAAGTTTTGTAATTTCTAATTTATAAAAATCCCTAACAATTCTTTTCATAATAAAATGTATCTACAGTGAAGATTATTTGTACATGTGTTTTTGTTTTTCCGGTCACAGGTGTCTGTAAATCACTGTAGCATGGCAGTATTAAATTTAGTGTGTTTTCTCAAACGCTTGTCCTTTGACATCTCTTGTGTTCAGTGTCTACCAACATCGTATTTCAGGTTTCACCCATGCCTCAGACTGTCTAAATGTTGTCAAATTATGTAGCCAGTCTTCAGACATTATGTAATATATTAAATAATGGGTGCGATCTTACGTAATGCCTGGCTGTGCTGAAATGTGATAGCATGATATATTTAGCGTCTTAATGGGTCTTTTCTAATTTGTAAGACAGTCCTTTAATGTGATTTAGCTGCTGACGTCTGCTCAGCTACATATAATGGCATTGTTGGCCGCAGGAAACAATCTTCAGTCTGCAGTAACGCACTCAAGGTTGGATGGAAGGGGGGATATGGGGCTATCCTTTTATTTTATGCATATAGCTTCCATGTCGCAGCAATTGATCAATGTCCAGAAAGTTTCTTCATAATACGCATCTCACTTAGCAATGCTTATTTGCAATAATAATCCAAAGCATGTGTATGGAAAAAGTATTGAAATATCCCGTGCTCTCTGGGGAAGGATTGCATTCCCTTTAAGTATGAATAAAATCCCTGATGTCTGTGCTTTCTATCAACTGTGAAGTGGTAAGGAAAGTTACATTTTCACACTTCATTATTCATGTTTCTGGACATTAATACAGAATATAACTTTATAATGTTGGAAAAAAAAAATCAGTTTTACAATTATATAAATGAAATGAGTCACAGCGATCTTCAGTATGTATGGCTTACATTTAACAATTGGTCTGGGGAAAGTATTTTTTTTCTTTATTTTACCAAAAAGGTTCGGTCGTGAAAAATTCTCCTTTGATCAATTAAAAATGTTTTCAAGCTTTTGATTTCCACAATATTTATAGGAGCACAAAATCGTCAGCACAAAACTAACTGTTCAAACCAAGCATATCATCTTGTAGGGAACTTAGTCCTAATTAAAAAACCTCTGCTATCCAATCCATATAATTGATATCATTCGAACTGATAAAGTTGCACCAAAAAAGGGGAAAAATCTCAAGTAAGATCTAACGTAATAGCAGGAGAAAACTCCACCATCTATAATAAAGTATTACTGAAAACTGCCAACAGGTGGCGCTATAGAGTTCAAGTCCTCTTCCTCTCTGAAGAGGCAATTCGCATACTGAAAAATACAAATACGAAACAGTACATACAAAAAATAGTAAAATTGAAGGTGAAGACTCAAGTATACAAAGGCAAGGGTCTAAACACATAATGTAAGGAAGTGCATCGTAGAGAAAAATATATATATGCAATGTGTATACTATCCGTGATTGTGAACACAATGCTCCACCAATCCTATGCCAAGAAGGTCAATGTTTTATGAAAAGTAAATGAGTCACAATTAAAGTGATATTGCATAGAAGACCGTATAAAAAGTCTAAAAAACATTCCAAAGTGTTGTAAATATAAAAAATCCTATGTCTTACCCATGTCCATGTGCCACATGGCTGCAATCGCGACATGCATTTCACGTGGGCTTCTTCAAGCGTTGTTTAAAAAAATCGTTCTCTATTCTAATATGCTAGTGAGGTCATTTGTGTACCCTGGATGTGGCCAACAAGCCCATGTATTTGTTTTCCACCTATATATCTTCATCCTTCTATGAATGGGGATGCCGGCAGCTTGGAGGAGGTTGCAGGACTCTGGTCTGGCAACCATGAACTTCCAACAAAGCTATTGGATCAGGGTCCTGCAAATCCTTTTGCTCAACTCTAGCCCAAAAACTTTAAACAGGTGAAAGTAAACTTCAATTCAATCCAATCTAGACAATCCTCAGGAATATAAATTGTCCTCCTAATTCGGTTACTTACCTACTGTGTAATATAGGTTTGATGACTAAGGTCCTGGCTGATTAGCAGACAGAGAATTACAGAATATATTTGGATATACTTGTAAATGATCTATAATAAAACGTTACTAGACCTAGTGGTACACCATTGTTTTTATCTATGCATTAGAACATGAAAGTGTATTATCTGCAAATCACACTATTCACACTCCTTACCATACTACAGCAGGTATCTTAAATACTGTAAATTAATGCAGTGAAGATTACATTAGATTTACATACTGATCGGCAAAACAAGATGTCAAAATAAAGTGCAAATTAAAAAAAATATTTTTTTTTGTTTTGTTCTCATATTTATACATTGCAATTGATATACAGAAAACAGATCAAGATATGCACATGTTAATAGTCTATTTCCTGGACAGAAATCTCTTTCCACTTGTATAGTAATTTATGGTTATTAATGTACAATTCCAGTTACTTGAAAACCTCCTTTGCCTCCTGGAAATATACTGCCTGTCAAGGAAGAGCTCCATTTGTTGGACTTACTTGTAGCCAAGTTGCCGGCACACAACAGACGCATCCTTATCGGTCCATCCATCATCACAGATTGTCCCCCACTGGCCATTGAGATAAATTTCCACACGCCCCTCTTTCTTGCTTTCACCATCCATCAACCTCAGAGGAGGACCTGGAAGAAAGGCAAGATACTGAGATAAAGACAAGAGGATGCAAACAGAAACTGTACACTTCATATAAGAACTATATTAAATGCAGTAAAAGTGATTTATTTTCATCTTATTATGCAAGAAAAGTAGTATTTTTTAGAACATAGGAAAGGAAAAGGTTCAATATACAGTCAACAAATAACCAGCACACTTACAATATGTTCACGTATAGAGAATAATTAATACTTTTTATTACCTGTGGATGGAAAATCCAAAGCGTATTACAGTAGTAGCAAAGAAGTTTTTTCAATCAGCTGCATGTCGATTTTTTCTGCAGATTTTGACATTTGATTTCACCTTTTGTATCGCCTAGGATGAAATCAGCAGTGGAAAGGAACAAAATGTTTCTACAAAAAATTGCTAATTATGATCTAGTTTTTCTTAATGAAGATTTTCATACACCTGACATTCATGAACGTAATGAATACTTTTCTGTCTCCTATTTTTCTGATGCCAAGGTTAACCTGCTTTTTAAACAGTAAACCAGTTTCAGTCATATATAACTTGGTTCTATGATGTCTTGACCAGGCATTACATAGATATACTGAATATGTGGCCACATATAGCATAAAATAAAGTTGTATGAATCATTTCAATGTACAAAGCAGCAGGGGCTGGCTGGCACTTTTCATCCTGGGGGGCAATCACAAGGCAGTGGCCCTCCAGGTGCTTTTGCCCTGCTTATCTCTGGCCACTGCATTAAAGCAGCAGAGATAACAGGCTTTAATAACAGGCTGGTACATAGATATGGGAACAGAACGGAGCTTGCTGAATATATATGGGAGCAGAACCAAGCTTGCTGCCTACATAGATACTGTAACAGAAGCAAGCTGACTAGATAGACATGAGACCGGAACAAAGATTGCTACGTTGATAAGGAAACTGACTGGAGCTTACTACAGAGATATGGGAGCAGAACAGAGCTTACTGCAGAGATAAGGGAGCAGAATCAAGCTTGCTGCCTACATAGATACTGTAAAGGGTCTGTCACACTAAGTGATATCGCTAGCAATATCGCTATAACGTCACTGGTTTTTGTGACGTTATAGCGATATTGTTGGCGATATCGCTACATGTGATACTTACCTCGAGAACATCCTGGACCGTTTCTCGTCGGGCGCTTCCTCCTGGGCTTCCTGTGGCGCCGACAAGCAACGCGTGGACGCGGGCGTAGGACGTCAGGATCGCCTCGTCTGACAGGTAAGTAGCGACCCGCGACCCCTGCTATGTCGCTGGTGAGATCTGCCTGTGTGGCAGCTCACTAGCGACCACTTAGCGATGCACCAGCGATCCTGACCGCGTCATATCGCTGGTCGGGATTGCTGGTGCATCGATAAGTGTGACAGTACCTTAATAGAAGCAAGCTGACTACAGAGATATGGAAGCAGAACCGAGCTTACTATGTCTACTACAAGATACAGAAACAGAACCAAGCTTATGGCATTCATATTATACCAGAATCTACATTACTACATCGATACAGTACCAGAACCAAGGTTACTGCTTAGATATGGAATCATAACTTAGCTTACTTACAAACATACATACAACTCCAGAAACACGGACATGTAAACACATAGTATGCAGGGGCATTGCTAGGGTCCTTAAAGATCAAGGGCCCAAGCCCCAAAGTGCATGTCGCCCCATAAGACTAACCTTTAGCCATTTAAAATAGCATGTATATATAATTACATTATACCACTGTTGCTACCCAAAAACACACAATGTAAAGACCAATATGATCAATATTACTACTATAAAAGGCCAAAGCAATACGTCTGCACAATGCCCACTCTACTATCACCACCACACCGCGAATACATAATATAATATGACCATTACCTCTAAATAACAAAACACTCTATTCAAAGACCAATGACACCACCATACACCTTCCACTACATAATGACTGAAACACATTAAGCTGTTACTAAATAAATTAAAAAAACAAAAGCTACTAAAAAGAGCACTAGTCCCACCTTACAGGAACCCTATATTTGTAGATACCAGTCCTGCAGAACACACACGATTACAGTCAGGGCTGCCACTAGGAATTTTCGGAGCCCCATACTGGCAAAATTTCCGGGACCCCTTGAGACTCCATCCAGGCTCCACCCCAGTTCCGCCTCCACACCTCGAGCCTTCCACAATCCCACTGCCCACTCTTGGAAAAACTCATCTTCTACACCACGTCCTCACCAATCTGATATTAACAGTTCCCAGCAAACATCAGATCACATACATAACCAGCAGCTTTTGTTTTGGCCAAAAGAATTTTTAAGCCACTACCACAACAAGGTAGACTCTTTAGGCTGGGCCATATTCTACTCTTACTTATGAAACATTTCCTAAAATATCCAATACTCTTTAGGTTTATTTTTATTTATTTTTCTTTAAGGGAATGAGTTGCATATATTTTTTAGAATGACCATTAATACCATATACAAGGTACAAAAACCATCACGCTATGACCAGACCATGTATTACCACCACATAGCGACCGAATAATACCATATATAAGGAACAAATACCTCCATACCATGACCAGACCACATATTACCATCACATAGTGACCAAATAATCTCTACATACAGGGAGAAATAACGCCACACCATAACCAGATCACATACTACCACCATATAGTGACCGAATACTACAATACAGATCATTAATAAAAAAAAACACAACACTAATGCCATTATACACAGGAGCTTTGTATATAGTGTCAGTGTACAGGTAATACAGTGATCACCAGTGACTTTATACACAGGAACTCTGTATATAGTGTATAGTGTACAGGTAATACAGGGATCACCAGTGACATTATACACAGGAGGTCTGTATATAGTGTCAGTGTACAGGCAATACAGTGACCACCGGAGACATTTGTGACGCCCCCAGGAGTATGGTCGCCACAGTGGCATTGCCTTCCTCCAGGGAGGGTGATGGCAGGCTTGGAGGCAATGAAGGGTCTCTCTAACAGTTAACCATGTCATGCAACACAGGTCCCACTCCAGGCCAACAGAGGGAGCTCTGAACCAGAATTGCGGGAGGAGTGCTCTCTGAGGGCCAGGAGGGGAAATCAGGAGTTAGTATGAGGAGGGCAACGTGTGTAGATGTGTGGAGAGAAGCTGGAGGTTGAGCTGAGGATAGAGAGCTCCCGCCCAGTGATAGCGCATGATATGGAGCCTGGTCTCCACGGTTGTATGGATACTGAAGGTCCTGCAACAGAAACCAGAGGAATAGGAAGCTGTAAATGCTCGATTCCAACTAAGACTCGGAGGCACAACAGCGACGGGTGAGCCAAGAGAGATAGAGGGCTACAGCTGTCTGCCATATGAGGTAGTTCTAAGAGAAGATAAGAAGGAGGAACTTCAGTGTAACAAAGTACTGCATGTACCTCAAGCCAGCGCTAGGAAGGAGACTACACAACCCATCTGATAGAGAGATCCCTGAGTTGCTTCCAGGCTAGCCTGCTCCTGTGCCATCTGTAACCAGGACCCTGGACTGCGTTTGCCAAGTAAAGGTAAAGAAACTGCACCCTGTTGTGTCCTTGCCTCCTTCCTGCAACATCCTCAGCACTGCTATATCTCTGTGCCAAACACTGCACCCTCTTCCTAAACACTCCGCTACACTGCCCTGGGACCAACAGCCCTACCTGTGGAGGGCTACAACATCATTGCTGCACTACACCATCTGTCCCAGAGGATCTGTCTGCAGCGTCGGCTTAACACCTCCCTTGCTGAACACCACAGGTGGCGTCACGAATCACTTATAAACTTTATTTCCAACTCAACCCCTTTTGCATGGGCGCCCAGGGCCACGGACGGGGTCATCGCTGCTGTGACAATCCCCTCTGAGAGACTGGCCCGGTACCAAGTACCCCACAGCCCTGGGAGGGCGACCCATTTTGGCGTCACAAACAGGATTACGAAGCCCGGTGTCCTCGGGTCCTGTGTGCCAGAGACTGTGTTGTGTGCTATAGACTGTGTGCGAAATTGGCGCCATTGCCGCCATTATCCCGCTGATTGGCACGCGTGGGAAGAAAAAGGGGAAGGCCTTCGTGGGCGGAGCCAGCTGAGAAGCGCGAAAGGAGAAGAGCGCACGGGAAGTGAAAACCTGAGGCCTGCAGTTCCGGCGTCCCCCGGAGAAGCAGCATTCGGTAAGCAAGCGCAACCCCGCGGCCTGGCCCACGTTAACTAGGGGGGAGAGAAAATGTCTGAGGACAATGCCAATGTAGCGGCGGATGCTCCCGCTAACCTCCCAGCGATGCCAGATGCAGGGTCCAGCGCAGCTGCGGCTCCAACGGCGCCACTGAATCCGGCAGCCAGCGCTGCCTCCAGGGCACTGCAAGAATCAGCGCCCACCGCAGCAGTCCCCATAATGCAGCTGTCTATGCCCTATATACCGGGAGCGGGCTGGCTACCGCCGTACTCGGGTGAGTCACATACCCTGAGTGAATTTAAAGAGAGACTGTGCAGTTTGTTTGAGGTGTATCCTCTATCCGAAAGCCAGAAGGTGAACATTCTGATTGGGCAGCTAACAGGTGCAGCACAGAGAGAAGTAAAAGCCTGGCAGAACACTGATAAAGAGACTGTTAAAAAGATCCTGGCTAAGCTCAGAAGCACCTTTGACACTCGCACTGCAGCTGAAATAAAGATGAGATTCTTTGGATGTAAGCAGAGAGCGCAGGACAGTATACGGGACTATTCTCTTAACCTGCAGGATGTGCTGCGAGCCGTCAAGCAGATTGACCCTGACAGTGTGAAAGATGGAGACGGACTGTTAAAGGAGCAGTTTATTGAAGGACTCCTATCCAGTACCCACAGAGCACAGCTGCGCATTATAGCCCTGCAGAACCCTGACCTGGATTTTGCAGACTTCAAGGACAGGGCTATCTGGGTGCTGCATGAACCAACTGTCAGCCGTCCAGCGCCCCCTAGGCGCCCAGCGATCACCTACCTCCAGGAAGCAACATCTTTCCCTTCCATCCCTGTGGAGGCTGATGTACAGACTCTGGATAAAGATCCCACAGAAGAGCTGCGTCTTCAAGTCCAGGAGTTGACCAAAGGTATGGCTGCACTTACTAAAACCTTGCAGTCTCTGCAGGTGTCCTCTAAGGAGAAGATCCAGCTTGCTTCCAGTCCAGAGGATGTCCCGTGGCTCTGGAAGAGGAGAACCTCGCCACTCCTAGGGAGGAACAACGATCGCTATGACCAGAACGGACGTCCCATCTGTTGTCACTGCCTCAAAGCAGGCCACCTCGCAAGATTCTGTCCTTTAAACGAGTAACCCCTGGGGCAGAGGGCCAACTCCCAGGAGTAGGACCACAAGGCCCAAGGAACTGGTGAGCCAAGTATGTTGGAGGGAGACCGATCCTTCCAGTGGTGATTGACGGCATCCCCATGAACGCTTTGCTGGACACTGGCTCCCAGGTGTCCACCATGCCCTATATCCTCTATAAGCGGTATTGGGCTGACTCTGAACTCACCCGTGGCCCAAGTGATGAACTAACAGTAGTTGCCAGTAATGGTCAGTCTTTACCACAAGTGGGATGTAAAGAAATTACTGTTAAAGTGGGGAGGGTGAAGTTAAAATCTCAAGGTCTGATAGTTGTGGATATTGATCAACGAGAATGTAATCCCATGATGACTCTTGGTACAAATGTCATTGAAAATTGTCTTTCCGAGGTTATTGTCTTGTTGCAACAGTTGGCTGAGACTGCTGGTTCCAGTGAACGAGTCCTGCAGAAGGAGATCAAGGCCCTGATGCAAAGACAGCAGGTAGAACTCTCTAGCAGAGAAATTGGCAGCGTCAGAGTGAGTATGCTTTCCCCATTACAATACCCCCCAGATGTGAAATGTTGATTTGGTGTCATGCAGCCATAGGCCTCAGAGGAAAAGATTACCAGGCAATGGTAGAACCAGTGTACTCTGATAGCAGGCCCACTGTCCTGACAGCCAGAGGGGTAGTGGATGTCCGTAAAGGGTGAGTACCTGTACGCCTTTTGAATTGTGGGGAGGAGGAGGCCACAATACCTCGGTATGCCACAGTTGCTAAGCTTCTCACTGTCAGTAATAATGCAATGCAGGCAGCAGAGCCCTTGGTCTCATCCGACCAGGTGGAGGACAATGGCTCTGGAAAGCAGCTAGAGGACTGGTGCCAGCAACTGCAGGTGGGGACTGACTCTACACCTTCATACCAGAAAAATGGAGTTTACAGGGTGACCCAGGAATATGAGCGGGTATTCAGTAAACACCTCCTAGATTTTGGGAAGGTAAAAGGGGTTCAACATCATATCCCCACCGGAGATCATCCACCCATAAAAGAAAGGTACCGGCCTATACCCCCAACACAATACCAATGTGCTAAAGGTATGTTGAGAGAGATGAAGGAAGCTGGGGTTATCAGAGACAGTTGTAGCCCCTGGGCAGCTCCAATAGTTTTTGTAAAGAAAAAGGATGGTACCATGAGAATGTGTGCTGATTACAGAAAAATTACAGCATTACACATAAGGATGTCTACCCATTACCAAGAATTGAGGAGTCATTAGCTGCACTTAAAACTGCTAACTATTTTTCCACCTTAGATCTCACTAGTGGGTATTGGCAGGTTCCCGTGGCAGAGGCAGACAAGGAGAAAACAGCTTTTTCCACCCCAATGGGTCTCTGAGTTCAACTACATGCCATTCAGGCTCTGCACCACCCCAGGAACATTTCAACGGCTGATGGAGTGCTGCCTGGGACACAAGAACTTCAAGACGGTCCTGTTGTACCTTGATGATGTCATTGTTTTCTCCAAGACTTATGAAGACCATCTGAAGCACCTGGCTGAGGTGTTTGAAGCCTTGTCCAACTTTGGCCTGAAGGTGAAGCCTTCCAAATGCCACCTCCTGAAGCCCAAGGTTCAGTACCTCGGTCATGTAGTGAGCGCAGAAGGTGTGGCACCGGACCCTGACAAGGTCACAGTCATCCGGGACTGGCCGAAGCCCAGCAACCTCCATGAAGTACGTCAATTTCTTGGGTTGGTAGGCTACTACCGAAGGTCCATCAAAGGCTTCACTGAAATAGCCACTCCTATGCAAAATCTTCTGGTGGGGCAGTCCAAGAAAGCCAAACAGAAGAGTTCCATATTTGAATGGACTGAGGAGTTGGAGAGGTACTTCACCCGACTGAAGATGGCTCTCACAGGGGATGAAGCTCTGGCCTATCCAGATTATGACAAACCATTTGTGTTGTATACTGATGCCAGCAACGTGGGACTTGGAGCAGTACTATCCCAGGTACAGGATAGCAAATAAAGAGTGATCTCCTACGCCAGCAGGAAGCTTCGTCCCACTGAAAGGAACCCAGACAACTACAGTTCCTTCAAGCTGGAGTTCCTCGCCATAGTCTGGGCTGTGACTGAAAGATTCAAGCATTACCTAGCTTCAGCCCAGTTTACCATCTCCACGGACAACAACCCATTGACTCACTTGGAAACTGCAAAACTAGGTGCACTGGAGCAGCGATGGATGGCTCGGCTGTCTAATTATGAGTTTACCATCAAGTACCGAGCAGGGCATAAGAATGCCAATGCTGATGCGCTGTCCAGAATGCCTAATCTGCCAGATGCAGGAGAAGACCCTGAGGCTCTGGAGGAAATTGAGTTACCTCCCTTCCACCGGCCAATTGCGGCCCAACGTACTCAAGGAGTGAGAAACAGACGGTCTGGCTTGAAAGAGGTCACCCTAAATCCATTGCCCCATCATGACTGGGCGGAAACACAGGATAGTGACCCTGCAGTCCGCATGGTGAAGGAGCTACTGTCACAAGTTGACTCACGCCCAGAGTCGGATGCTCCTGAAGAAACTCAGCAGTTGTGGAAGGAGAGAGGCCGGCTGTTCATCTATGAAGGAAAGCTGTGTCGGAGGAGTATCAATGCCCGCACTCATGAGTTGGTCTGGCAGGTGGTAGTCCCAAAAAGAGAGGCATCAATGGTCAGCCAGAGAGCTCCTCTATAGCCAATAATAACCAAACAGCCACTTGAGTTGGTCGCCCTGGACCATGTGAAGCTGGTCCCAAACCGTTCAGGCTACATCTATGCTCTTACCATCGTGGACCACTACTCAAGATTCCTGGTAGTTGTGACTGACAAAGATCAAACAGCCAGGACAGCAGCCAGAGCCTTCCAACAGCACTTTTGCCGACAACACGGTTACCCTGAGAGAGTGCTTACAGATCAAGGTACAGCTTTCGAGGCAGAAATGTTCCAGGAATTCTGTAACTTGTACGGTTGCAAGAAGATCAGGACAACACCGTACCATCCACAGACCAATGGCATGTGTGAGAAGATGAACCAGGTAGTGATTGACCTACTGAAGACCTTGCCCTTGGAAGAGAGGAATCTGTGGCCAGAAAAGTTGCCAGATCTGGTAGACCTCTGCAACCACATTCCTGTGAATTCCACCAACTGCACTCCAGCCTACCTAATGAGAGCGAGGCCTGGTAAACTGCCTATTGATTTGGATATGGGAGTCCTGACACCTGAAGTGACATCACCAGATGCTGACTGGGATACAGAGAGGCAGCAACACTACAGAAGAGTACAAGAGTGTGTGGAAAAGAGTCTTGCTCAGGCAAGACAAAAACAAGAGAGGAACTACAATGAGCATGCACCTGCAGTCCCCTTGTCACCAGGAGAACAAGTCCTCAAGGTTAAAAGAAGACTGCATAAATTGGATGACCAATGGGAAGCTGAACCCTACACCATTCTACCCTCAAATTTTGACAATACCAAGGTGTGCCTTATTAGTAAAGATGGAGGAGAAACCTCAGCAGCAGTATCAAGAGATCATTTCAAATTATGCCCTGACCAGTTAAGAGGAAGACTGGAAGAGCAAAGTAACATCCAACCCATAGAAGAAGAAAAAGTCAACACTATACTTGGAGAATTCCCTGCCAATTGGACTAACGTAAGTGATGCCATAGTGGTGTCAGTGTTGACATTTCCCCAACTGGTAGTACAAGAAGAAGTGACTCATGAGAACTCTGAAAATCGGGAAGTTCAGGTAGCAGATGCCATACCAGCAGTGGAGCCAGAGAACCCTCGCCCTGCTAGTGGTGAATCTGTCATACCCATGGTGAGACTAAGAGTCGGTAGGAGAATACTACCTAGTTTACCTACACCAGAGTTCATAGAATCATAGAGTTGGAAGGGACCTCCTGGGCCATCTGGTCCAACCCCCTGCTCAAGGCAGGATTTGCTAAATCATCCCAGTCAGATGTCTTTCCAGCCTCTGTTTGAAGACTTCCATTGAAGGAGAACTCACCACTTCTCGTGGCTGCCTGTTCCACTCATTGATCACTCTAACTGTCAAAAAGTTTTTTCTAATATCTAATCTGTGTCTCCTCCCATTCAGTTTCATCCCATTGCTTCTAGTCTTTCCTTGTGCAAATGAGAATAAAGATGATCCTTCTACAATGGGACATCCCTTTAGATATTTGTAGACAGCTATTAAGTCTCCTCTCAGTCTTCTCATTTGCAAACTAAACATTCCCAAATCCTGCAACCTTTCCTCATAAGACAGGGTTTGCAGACCGGTCACCATTCTGGTCGCCGGTCTGCCCGTACTACACAAGGTATTCCGCCCATCAGATATCATGTATAGATAAGTTTATGTGAATGTTGAAATTGTGTATATATGTAACTGTTCTCAAGCTTTGTGACTATAGATAACCTGTAAGAAGCCTTTTGAAGTTCTTGTTTCATGTTTTGATGGACATTGGACCACAGGACTTGTGTGGTCACTACCCTTGTAAATAGTTCACCATTTGCCCAGGAATGGACCATGGACATTGATGCTTGGACTTATCATCATAGGACTATTTTTGGAGCATGTGGTTTTTGTAAATGTTTAATTTTTCTTAAATCTTGTAACCTTCCTATTGTTTACATGTTTATATGTTTTTCATGTTTTTCTTTTATCAGTCCAGGAGTACTGACTTTCACTAGGGGGGAATGTGGTGCCCCCAGGAGTATGGTCACCACAGTGGCATTGCCTTCCTCCAGGGAGGGTGATGGCAGGCTTGGAGGCAATGAAGGGTCTCTCTAACAGTTAACCATGTCATGCAACACAGTTCCCACTCCGGGCCAACAGAGGGAGCTCTGAACCAGAATTGGGGGAGGAGTGCTCTCTGAGGGCCAGGAGGGGAAATCAGGAGTTAGTGTAAGGAGGGCAACGTGTGTAGACGTGTGGAGAGAAGCTGGAGGTTGAGCTGAGGATAGAGAGCTCCCGCCCAGTGATAGCGCATGATCTGGAGCCTGGTCTCCACGGTTGTATGGATACTGAAGGTCCTACAACAGAAACCAGAGGAATAGGAAGCTGTAAATGCTCGATTCCCAACTAAGACTCGGAGGCACAACAGCGATGGGTGAGCCAAGAGAGATTGAGGGCTACAGCTGTCTGCCATACGAGGTAGTTCTAAGAGAAGATAAGAAGGAGGAACTTCAGTGTAACAAAGTACTGCATGTACCTGAAGCCAGCGCTAGGAAGGAGACTACACAACCCATCTGATAGAGAGATCCCTGAGTTGCTTCCAGGCTAGCCTGCTCCTGTGCCATCTGTAACCAGGACCCTGGACTGCGTTTGCCAAGTAAAGGTAAAGAAACTGCATCTTGTTGTGTCCTTGCCTCCTTCCTGCAACATCCTCAGCACTGCTACATCTCTGTGCCAAACACTGCACCCTCTTCTTAAACACTCCGCTACACTGCCCTGGGACCAACAGCCCTACCTGTGGAGGGCTACAACATCACTGCTGCACTATACAATCTGTCCCAGAGGATCTGTCTGCAGCGTCGGCTTAACACCTCCGTTGCTGAATACCACAGGTGGCGTCACAAATCACTTATAAACTTTATTTCCAACTCAACCCCTTTTACACGGGCGCCCAGGGCCACGGACGGGGTCATCGCTGCTGTGACAATCCCCTCTGAGAGACCGGCCCGGTACCGAGTACCCCACAGCCCTGGGAGGGTGACCCACATTATACACAGGAGCTCTGTATATAGTATCAGTGTACAGGTAATACAGTGATCACCAGTGACATTATACACAGGAGCTCTGTAATATAGTGTCAGTTTACAGGTAATACAGTGATCACCAGTGACATTATAAACAAGATATCTGTATATAGTGTACAGGTAATACAGTGATCACCGGTGACATTATACACAGGAGCTTTGTATATAGTATCAGGGTACAGGTAATACAGGGATCACCAGTAACATTATACACAGGAGCTCTGTATATAGTGTAGTGTACAGGTAATACAATGATCACCAGTGACATTATACACAGGAGCTCTGTATATAGTGTCAGTATACAGGTAATACAGAGATCACCAGTGACATTATACACAGGAGCTCTGTATATAGTATATAGTGTACAGGTAATACAGCAATCACCAGTGACATTATACACAGTACCTCTGTATATAGTGCACAGTGAACAGGTTATAGTGTATAGTGTCAGTGTACAGGTAGCACACTGACTCACCAGTGATGTCTCCAGCTGAAGTCCCTCATCTTTGCTTTTCTTTTTTATGCAGCGCAGACCGCCATCATTTCTTTCAGCCAGGACTCATCTCTGCATAAAATAACACACAGTTACCTAGAGCACCTCTTCCAGAGCACATTACTCAGTTTTCCATTCTTCTACACTACACATCTAAATACAGACGTGCACCCACCATTAATATATAATTAGTTATTATGTAACCCACCATTCCAAATATAAATTATAATTCACTACTGCGCCCCCACCAACAATAAATAGCAATTTCCCCACCTAATAAATATATACATTAATTAGCCCCTGTACTCTTCCTCCAATTCATTACCAGTCACTGCATCCTCAACGTCCCCCACTATGTGCCTCCTGCTCCCCCAATTCATTATATTTACATGCCCCTTCTGCCCCAATTCATTGTCATGTCTTCTCTCCCACCCTCTATTCATTATCAACTGCTCTACCCCACATTCAATACATCATTTACTCCCATCACCCTGAAAATTAATTATTTGCTCTCCTCCAGGTCCTCATTTGTTCTCCCCAACCCCCACCTTCAATTCAATTGCTGTCCCCCGTCCCTCACTTCATCATTCACTGTCCCCCTTCTCAACCCACTTCATCATGTGCAGCAGTCCCCTTTCGTTCATGTGCAGTCCCCTGTCCCCTCCCTCACATCATCATATGCAGCTCCCCTCCATCATTTGCAGCCCCTTCCAACATTTGCAGGCCCCATTCCATCATCATTGGCAAATTGCAGCACCACCTCCATCATTTGCAGCCCCCTTTATCATTTGCAGAACTCCTCCATCATTTGCAGCCCTCCTTTATCATTTGCAGCACCCCCTCCAGCATTTGTAGCCCCCCTTCATCATTGGCAGCCCCGCTTTCATCATTTGCAGTACCCCCTCCATAATTTGTACTGCAGCACCCCTTCCATCATTGGCAGCCCCACTCCATCATTTGCAGCCTCCTCTCCATCATTGGCAGCCCCCTCCATCATCTCCAGCACCCCCTACATCATTTGCAGCCCCCTCCATCATTTGCAGGCCCCACTCCATCATTTACACTGCATTCCCCCTCCATCATTGGCAGCCCCTTCATCATTTATCATTTTGCAGCCCTACTTTATCATTTCCAGCACCCCTCCATCATTTGCAGCCCCGCTCCATCATTTGCAGCCCCCCTTTATCATTTCCAGCACCCTCTCCAGCAGTTGTAGCCCCCCTTCATCATTGGCAGCCCCGCTTTCTTCATTTGCAGTACCCCCTCCATCATTTGCACTGCAGCACCCCCTCCATCATTGGCACCCCCCTCCATCATTTGCAGCCCAACTCCATCATTTTCAGGCCCCCCCTCCATCACTGGCAGCCCCCCTCCATCATTGGAAACCCCCTCCATCATTTGCAGCCCCTTCCATCAGCTCAAGCACCTCCTCCATCATTGGCAGCCCCCCTTTATCATTTCCAGCACCCTCTCCAGCATTTTTAGCCCCCCTTCATCATTGGCAGCCCCGCTTTCTTCATTTGCAGTACCTCCTCCATCATTTGCACTGCAGCACCCCCTCCATCATTGGCAGCCCCCTCCTTCATTTGCAGCCCCACGCCATCATTTGCAGCCCCCCCGCCATCATTGGCAACACCCTCCATCATTGGCAGCCCCCTCCATCATTTGCAGCCCCCTCCATAATTTCCAGCACACCCTCCATAATTTCCAGCACCCCTCCATCATTTCCAGAACTCCTCCATCATTTCCAGCACTCCGCCATCATTTCCAGCACCCCTCCATCATTTGCAGCCCCCCTCCACCATTTGCATCCCCACTCCATAATTTGCAGTCCCCCTCCATCATTTGCAGCCCCCTCCATCATTTCCAGCACCCCTCCATCATTTCCAGCACTCCTTCATCATTTGCAGCCCCCTCCATCATTTGCAGCCCCCTCCATCATTTCCAGCACCCCCTCCATCATTTGCAGGCACCCTCCATCATTTGCAGCCCCCCTCCACCATTGGCAGCCCCCCTTTCTTCATTTGCAGCCCTACTCCATCATTTGCAGCCCCCTCCATCATTTGCAGCCCCCTCCATCAAAGGTCATACAATACATTATACATAAACTCTAACAGTTCACACAAAGCCATCTGCTGTTCCTCCACCATAGCTGTAGCTGTTGCTATGTCTAACATGAGAAACATGATTAGTTGGCAATCACTTTAGATCACGGTGTCACGATCCATTTTTGGATCTGTGTCATTTTCGGCTTCTCAGATATAAACTTTTTTCCTTTCAGGCCAGTTAATGTCAGTCCCCCCCCCCGGTGGCCGCTGGTATTACTATATGTTTAGTTAGTCTGCTGGTAATGACCACTCCCACCTTCCTATATAAGGTCACCAGGTGCTGCAGCTAACTGTTGGTGATACTCTTCCAATTGGTTACCAACCGTGATCAAGACAGGAGCTAGCTGAGAACAGTGGGGCTTCTGCTGAATGCTGATCTGGTGCCTTACTCTGCTGCTCGGTGCATTGCAGCAGATAAAACACCCTGAGGTGTCTGTCTTATCTATCTTTTGTTTTTTGGTGCAGTTCACTTTCTTCCCTGTCTCACCTCCTGGGGAGGGGATTGGGGGTTTAGCTCAGGGCTAAACAGGAGATAGGGACAGGTCGGTGACTTGGGCCTCACTACCATCAAGTGTACCCCCAAGTTAAGGAAAGTCAGGACACCCCCTTAGCCTGAGGGGCAGTTCAGGGGCCCAGGTTCCTCATCCTCTGTTTTCCCACACATGTACCGTGACAGAGGGGTTGGCAATTCATTTTAATGAGGGGGCCACACAGACTGTGACTGTTGTGGAGGGCTGTACAAATAGGCTGAAATTAATTCTGCTCAATATTAATATTAACATATTAATTATTATTTTATAGAAATATTAATTGCTTCACTTAATATTGAGAAGAATTAAGCATGCTGAAATCTCCCGATATACCATATGAGCCCCAACAGCCTCCCTATATACCATATGAGTCCACACACAGCCCCTATATACCGTGTGAGCCCCCAAATAGCTTTTCTACTTACAATATGAGCCCTCATATAGCTAGAGTACAGTATCAGACCCCACATAGCTTCTTGCATACAGTCTGAAACCTCACATAGCCCCCCTATATACAAATGTTGGGTACATCCCATGTCACTTCCACACGTAATAATTAAAATCAAAGTCCTTTATTATCCCATGTTAAAATTAAAGATTAAAAGCATTATAGCAAAATAGAGGAAAAAATATTGGGATGAACCTTATGCATTTCAAACAATTCAGTTCTTATTCATTAATGTAGTACTATGAATACAAACTAAATTGTTTGAAACTTGTAAGGTTCATCCCGAATATTTTTTGCACTATTTTTCAAGAATGTTTTTAATCTTTAACTCTAACATGGAATAATAAAGGACTTTGATTTTAATTATTACCTGCGGATGTGATGCTGGATACACCCAACATTTGCATCTTTATCTGCATCTGGCACAGCTTCCATTCCTGCACTGCTCTAGGACAATGTCCATAAACTGCATTTCAACTAGGTGAACTGGATTCAAGCCTTTTTTCTGCCCCTATATACAGTATGAGCCCCCCACATAGTTCTCTCTATACAATATGAGCTCCCACATAGCCTCTGTAAATACAGTGTGAGCCCCCACATATCCACTTTACATATGGTATGAGCCCTTACATAGTCACTAAATACATTAGGCGCCCCACATAACCTCCGATATACAGTATGAGCTACAACATAGGTCTCTGTATAAAGCATGAGTCCCTACATAGCCTCTCTATATACAATATGAGCCATCACATAGCCTTCTATACAGTATGAACCCCTATAAAGCTCACTATATTCAATATCGACCCCACATAGCCTCCTATATACAGTGAGTCCCACTTACTATATACAATATGAGCTACCACATAACCTCTCTATATGCAATATAAGCACTCACTTAGCCCACCAAATACAGTATGAACCCTCACATAGACCCTTATATACTGTACATGCAACCATCCCATACATATATTACAAAAAAACTACATAATCACCACATTCCCATTCCCCCAGGCTCTGCTCAAGTCTCCGATGCACTTACTCTCCACACAGCAGTCACGATGTAATTACATCATTGCCTCTGCTGACACAGATGCACACACTGATTGGTGGAAGAAGGAGCCCGCACCTCGTCCTCCACCAACTTATTCACTGCTGTCTGCATCCTGAGGTGCGCATATAATAAACCAAACAAATCTGCTTGATCTACTTGTACATGTATATAGACGAGTCGAACAAAATCAAAGTAAATTAAGCAAATGTTGGGCCAAGAGTTATCTAATGTATAACTAAAGGGAATCTCTTAGCAGGTTATTGCTATATAATCTGAGGACAGTATGAGAAAGCAGCTGAAACACTGAATTCAAAGATGTGTCACTTATCAGGCTGGGTGTTGCTGTTTATTTACAATGAATGTTTTATCGCTAGGAGATTATCATTGTTCTGGTCCAACCACGCCCCCTCCTCTGATAGGCAGCTTACTGTCACTACACAATGTACACAGAAAGCTGTGGTAGAGGCGGGCTAGCTTTTCAGCTATGCTACACGCTACATGTGAAAACTCTGATTGTGTCACAAGTGCTGCACCCAGTAAACTAAGTGATGCATTGTTGGAATCAGGCTCACTTGCCCTATATTTTTGCTACTCTCAGATTAAATAGCAAAAACCTGCTGACAGATTTCCTTTGTAGCTAACTTTACTCATGAAGACAAACTGCACTATTATGGTATATGGATTTCATAGCGGGTGGTGTCTTGTCTAGCTCTCGTCTTTATGAGTCAGACTGGAGATCTAGTTTTTAAGAGCCACTTTTGTTATTGCGGCCTTGAG
Source organism: Dendrobates tinctorius (assembly GCF_039654945.1). Classification (NCBI taxonomy): domain Eukaryota; kingdom Metazoa; phylum Chordata; class Amphibia; order Anura; family Dendrobatidae; genus Dendrobates; species Dendrobates tinctorius. The sequence continues at coordinate 12,508,982 of NW_027361698.1, read as the reverse complement.
CAGCCCTATGAATTTTTGCCATATAATGCTATAGCGGCTTGTCTGGAAGTGGCATTTCTGGGCAAAATCTCATGTTTTCGGGGCATGCTGGGGTCCAAACCTGGGTTGATTGGCTTATCTAGCCAGAAGCCACATTGAGAAATATTTTGTCTCTAATGCGACAGCCTATGTACTGTAGAAGACAACTGTAGCTGTATCTATTGTGTGGTAGCAGATATCCCTTTTAATAATGACAAGTATATAATTTTCAAAATATCAAAGTCTTCGTTTTTTATGACCTCCAATGAACTGCGTTGAATTGCGATGGTCTGTCGGTTCAGTCAGCACAGATGGTTCTTGTCATTACAGACAGTTAGCACATTTTCGTCTCAATGATGTATTAGGGTTATGTAGGCATAATTCAAGTTTATTTATCAAGGTCACAGTTAATTAATGCCCTTATTATTCCCCAAAGAGAGGAAAGTCATTCATAACATTGCCAAGCCAGTGGTTGTGATCACTTGTAATAACTGAAACATCTGCAATTCCTATCCGTAAAAAGGGATGTGCTGGAATAGTATTTCATTTTCAGAAACCAGCTGCAAAGTTCTGCCTGATATGAGCCCATCAAATCGCCAGCAGCTGCTCACACCTACTCGTCCCTTCTATAAGGGAATATCATCTATAATAGATTTATATGGAAAATTCCAGCACTGCTATGAATACTCATACAGATTAATAATTTAACACTAATGCATGTAGAATGTGGTCTGCACAATGTGGACATTAACTGTAGCGTAAATGTTATTACGTATAGTGGATTCTAGAAGAAATATTTATAGAGCTGTCTATGATTACAGTATAGACAAGGTCCCATTTGGTGGCAATTTTGGAGTATATTTTACTTGACGTAATTGGAGGATACGATAAATCGTCGGTCAGGCAGAAAATTGGCTATCTGTAGATCTCTTGGGCCTGAAGACGAAGTGTCAATCATTTTTGGACCAGCTGTCTTATTTCCATATGCCTTTCAGTCCTTTAACTCACAGAAAATCTCTCCCTAATCCGCTCACACAAGGATTTAAACCCTTCCACGTCCATTAGTATTATCCAAACATGATTGCTAAATATGCGACATGACTGTACGTATTGCTACATGTAGATTTGTTTGTGGTTTCTAGTTAAGAACATGGAGCACAACACATTCTGTGACGCTATATGGTCAGATTAACAGGACCTTGTTTATGACATTCCTGCAGGGAGCCAAGTGTGTTATATCTCTCAGAGGTGGCTGATGAGAACCAGAAGAACATTTCTCATGCTGCACCAAAAATGTCAATGTATCAAAGCCAATTGAGTAGTTATTAATATGACTGTATGGGTTCTAGGAAACTGAAGGTCTTTAATCATACACTTCTTATGTACAGTAGCTACTTATGTTCCCAGACGCCATCAAATCTGCCTAGCTTTGTGGGGGCACTAAAATATATGACTGCATACAAAGTCAGACTCTGGTTAGTATGGTGACAATCCTAATGGAAGCTGTAATGTCAGCCACACTAGTTGTCACTTAAGCAGACTGGACTTCAGACAGCAGTCAGTCAGTCCATATATCGCTTGAACCTACACACCAACATACACATGGAAGCTCAGCTGAGCACATATGTGTTTTGATAAGTAGTGCTGCCTGACAAACTTGAGGTGGCTTATATTCTGTGAAACCAGTACCCAGGAGGCAGAGATGGCTTAAAACTGCAAAAGCATGCATAGCATGCCAATACAGTGCACTCTGACATATCACTCTGTTCTGTTCTCTGCAGGTCGCTTTAGGCCTGAACCCTACAAAACGGAGGGAGCACACAGAGATCATTAGAGTCCCAGTGCAGAAGACATGATGATGTCAACACTTCAATCTGAATGTTTTGGGATGCTGATGGTGCTCATATACTCAGAAGGATCCTGGGTTAGGTAAATATAGAGCTATAGCTTTGGGGACCATCATACTGTGTGTAGTTGACTGTGGAGAGCATCATACTGTGTGTGGGGGATTGCAGAGGAATCATACTGTGTTGGGCATCTGGGAATATTATGGCTTTTTAGGGTCATTTAGGGAACAACATTCAATGTTAAGTGGGCATTTAAGAGGCATTATTAAATGACAAGTGAAAAAAGGAGAAAGCAGAACGGAAGAAGTCAGCTCACCATTTACAGTCTCTTCCAAGAATGAGTTCCATGCACAGAGCCACCTGGGTTTAAGCATGCAGGTTCCAATGTGAATGAAGAAAAAAGGTACCCCAGCATAGAAAAATATAAAACTTCATCTTTAATGAAAAAAATTCATAAAAACAGGCTCAATGCGGACAACATATAGATCCCACAGAGCTACCAACTGACGCGTTTCGACACTCCGGTCTTGATCATGGTACCCACTATGATGAGGGAATGCCACCAAAGTTTTAAATATGGTTTCCTAGATAAGGGGCCTACTCAGGGTTTTTTCATTCATGTGCTAAATCCTTAGCCAACCTTCTGATGTGAACATAAGGATTGGGTATGTTGAAAACCGACTGATGATTATTCCTTTTTCCGTCAACTAGGGTCCATGCACATTGATTTGGCAGACAATAATCTAATGTGCATGGCCTGCCTTAGCTTTAAATTAAAAAGTATAAAAATAAGCCTAAAATTCAGATGTGATTTTCATTAATTCTAATATCACATCACCTCATGTCACACTAAAAACTACCTAAAAGGTTTAGATATAACGTTTATGGTGGTGCTCTCATACCATTGATCTGCTGAAAGTGTCCTAGTATTGAGGAAACTTTTGGTTACCAACGCGATTTCAGGCCGTTGGCATTAAATTTATGAACTAATTACAGATTCTTATCACCATAATTTAATTGATTTTGGAAAATAGAATACATGTGATTAGCAGTTATGAACGCCATATTTTTTTATTGTACACAGAGATGGGCACATTTTTTCAAGTGGAAATGAATTCTTCTCAGATGCAATTAAAATTTGTATTTTCCAGAATATGAATATTTTGAAATTGGCTCTGCACAAATTTAGCCAGCGGCAGCCCTCACTTTGCTGAACTGCACAGGGTCGGCAATAGATTAAAAAAATGAATACTCACCACTCACCTATCAAACCATCCCCGCAGCCACCATCTGGTTATCTTGGCCTCATATTTTCAATCATCTTCAATGCTCTAATGCCCAGTACTTAAACTGAGAGTACTCTCATAAATCAAGGACATGGGGGGATTGTTTTTGGGTTCTAGGGCATTTCACTAATGTACAAAATGGTCAGTCCACTCACGTAAAGTATCAATACTCCAACTCCAACAATGAAACCTACGTTTCTGAACAAGCTTAATATCGACATTACTTTTGGTTACACTGTCCATTCTTGAATAGAAAAAAGTAGATTCAGCTCACCCTTTTATTAATGTCCACACCGCACATGAATGGTTTTGTCTGAGCAAGGAAGCGTCTCTGCTTGATGTTGAATACTTGTAGAAAAAAGAAGGTATCCAGCTCAGGAAATAAAATCCAAACTCTTTATTGAAACAAATTAAGAAATAAGCTGCTTGATAACCAGTAAATACTGAAGGAAGGAATGTCCTGAACGACTGGACGCGTTTCGAACACGTGTAGTCCTCAACGGAGGACTAAGAGCACTACACGTGTTCGAAACGCGTCCAGTCGTTCAGGACATTCCTTCCTTCAGTATATACTGTGTAGTGAAACCTCCACCAAGGGGAGCTGGTGAGGGAAGAGAGGTTACACACTAAGAGCAGCAACCCTGAGCAACAGCACAGGTGCCACAGGTAACGAGAGAGAATAGTCAGACGAACCGAGTCAGAAACTAGCAGGAGCAGACGTACCAGAAGGAGCAGCAATACACGCAGTCAAAATACCAAGCCGAGAGTCAGAAAGCCAGAACATGAGCATGGGGTCCAAAACGTGAGACGAAATACGTGGTCAGGGTACAAGCCGGGGAGTCAGATGCCAGAGAGGGAATGTAACAGCAGAGACGAATACCAAGAGACGGGGTCAGAAATCAGTCCGGGTCATACACGTGAATATCAGTCAAAGGCAGGAGGAACACCAAGGTATAAGGGTCAGAGGCTCTAAACTGGAAGCTTGAGCTATCACTAACACTGGTCAGCAGGCTGTGAGAGACTGAAATAGCCCAGCTAGCTCCAGAACGAGGCAGAGGAGATTAACTCCAGCATGACCAGTCCAGAGTGAAGACAGCAGAAAATAAACTCCGGACTGGACCATGACATACTAGTTATCAAGCAGCTTATTTTTTAATTTGTTTCAATAAAGATTTTGGATTTTATTTCCTGAGCTGGATTCCTTCTTTTTTCTACAATGTACATTCTACCTTTTTTTAATTTCCTCACTAAATAAATTCAAGACAATATTGCAACAAGATAGCAAACAGACCACAATTCACATCAAAACCACAGAGTGGCCACACTGCTGCAAATTGTATAGATGTATTACAGCAGAGTATCATGAAATAAGTTTTATTTTAGCATAGCTTGTATTCGCGGGCCACAAATCTCAGGATATGCTGAATCCATAATAAATGTAAGAAAGGACACTTCTGTACAACTAAATCCAACTATTTATTCATCATCCATACTATTCATGTCCTGTTTAATTGCTCTGTCTTTAATTTGCAGCGATTTCTAAAATGAAATGAGCACAAAAGACAAAAAACACGACCCAAGCAACAAACCATGAGACGGCCTGACACAAGTAACATAGACCTGAAATGTAAAATTAATATTATCTGCAAACAATCACTCCTAAGAACTCTCACATTTACACATATGGATATTCGTGTTACGAATTCATCATTTAATTAAATTAGCGGATAGAATGTTAAATATTCAGTAGAATGAAGAATCCTGATTTCATGTTTCGCGCTATTTAAAGAAAAAACAGACTTAGGATTTGTTAAGTGGAAAGAGACAATGAAATATTAAAATGATTCTATGTGTCAGCATTTGAGATCAAATTTACTTTTCACGCTACATCATCAAATCACAGAGGATATGTGTGAAATATGAGCTCACAATAAATCAAGGCCAAATATTTTTCCGCTATTTAACTACTGTATTTTTAAATACTGCTTTCAAATACATCCCCTTATACATATGATAGGCTCGGTTATCAGCTTCGTACACGTCATTAGTTTTTAGAGGCTTTTATTGATGTCAGAAAAAAACCTCATTAGATGTGTTTTGTTTTCTTTGTTGCATTTTATCCAGAAGTAAAGAATAGTATTGTTCCTGCCGTCTAGGCCTTGTGTTCTTCCTGCTTCATTTTCTTTTTACTCCAGCTGAAATAAAATCACACTGGCTGCCAAGATACCGGCGCTACTTACATTTCTTTCACAGTGCAAGGTGGCAACCTGCCAGAAGCACAATGAACGGCACCATTAAAATATCACCTGTAATATTCCTAAGCTCACCAGAAACTAATATATGACAATTTATAATCACCTGTCCCAGATGATAGGAGAGAAGGAATTCAGACTTCGCAAGTTTGTGCACACGGCAAAAAGAGCTAAACCTTTTTTCCACCCTACACTGAGGGGCTGACTCATCAAAGAGTTTTCACCAGAATTCTCTCATGAAATCACATGCAATGTCACAAAATTTGGAGAATTTTAGATTTATGCCAGTTTTGGCTAGCTCTGTTAGCTTTTCAAAAAGTGGATGGATCTCAGTTAAGTCTCTCAATACCTCTTCGAAAAAGCATGTACGCGAAACGTGCATCAGGAGCCGCAAGGAGGGTTTCAGCGGTCCAGACTAATTATGGGTAAGCAAATGGATCTTTATGGCAGCTCATTCATTTACTGTGCACAGTGTATCACATTATTAGGGTATGTGCACACGTTGCGGATTAGCCTGCGGATTTTTCTGCAGAGAATCCGCAGAAAACAGAAACGCATGCTGTTTTCCACTGGATTTGAGAGAGAGAGAGATTTTGTGCCAGAGTGGAAACCGCAGCTGCGGATCCTCAAAAACAATTGACATCCTGCGGAAAATAAAATGATGCGATTCTGCGCAAAATTTTCCGCAGCATGTGCACAGCTTTTTTGCATTTCCCATTCATTAACATTGTGTGCACAATGCACTGCAGATTTGAGGCAATTCCGCGCATACAAAAACGCTGCGGAAAGGCATCAAAATCCCCAACATGTGCACATACCCTTAGAAACTTAGCATCAATCTGGTTTAGCTCAGATATGCTTTGTGCTGCTTCTGTATGTCCTGGTGGTTTATTGGACCTCTGCCCTCTCCTTGCCTACTTCCGTGTCTCTTCCATAGTTGCTGACTTTTGTTATTATTTTTGTATTTAGTACGCTTTTAATGAATTGTTTTTATACTACTTTTTGATGGTTTATGGCTTACTCCATTCCTTTTCTTAGTGATGTTAAGACAGGTAATGCTGAGCACTAGAGTTGAGCGAAACGGGTCGAAAAAATTCAAAAGTCGCCGACTTTTGGCAAAGTCGGGTTTCATGAAACGAAACCCGACCCTAGGATGAGGTCGGCCACGAGGTCGGCGACTTACGCGCCAAAGTCGCGTTTCAAAAGTTTGTTTTGCGCTCTTTTTCAGCCAATCAGGATCCACGGACACTGTGGGCAACGTGATGACATAGGCACGGGTCACCACCATCTTTCAGAAGGGCATGCAAGTGATTGGCTTGCTTTGGTGGGCGTCACAGGGGGTATAAAAGGGCGTGCACGCCGACCGCCATCTTACTTCTGCCGATCTTAGTATAGGGAGAGGTTGCTGCTGATTCTGTAGGGAGAGCGTTAGGCAGGGAAGAAGACAAAAAAACTGCTTCTGCTGCTAGCGATTTGGCCTGCACAACACACAAGTCACTGTGTGTGCAGTGCAAGGGGAGGCTATATTGTGGTGTATCAGTGGTGTTCGTTGTTGGGCTGCCTTTTAAGGCTTCCTGACACGCTGGCATTGCTGTTTACCCACTGCTCCGCAAACTGTTTTTATAAAAGCAATCCAATCTCCCTTATCCTCTCGTCACTTTGGTCACAGGCAGCTGTGCCATCGAGCGTGTCACATAGCGCTCAGATATCAGTGGGCCGCACACAATCCACAAGTGTCCAGTGTCCAAAAGTGTACGCAGAGATTCAAAATCTCCATTATCCTCTCGTCACTTTGGTCACAGGCAGCTGTGCCATCGAGCGTGTCACATAGCGCTCAGATATCAGTGGGCCGCACAAAATCCACAAGTGTCCAGTGTCCAAAAGTGTACGCAGAGATTCAAAATCTCCATTATCCTCTCGTCACTTTGGTCACAGGCAGCTGTGCCATCGAGCGTGTCACATAGCGCTCAGATATCAGTGGGCCGCACACAATCCACAAGTGTCCAGTGTCCAAAAGTGTACGCAGAGATTCAAAATCTCCATTATCCTCTCGTCACTTTGGTCACAGGCAGCTGTGCCATCGAGCGTGTCACATAGCGCTCAGATATCAGTGGGCCGCACACAATCCACAAGTGTCCAGTGTCCAAAAGTGTACGCAGAGATTCAAAATCTCCATTATCCTCTCGTCACTTTGGTCACAGGCAGCTGTGCCATCGAGCGTGTCACATAGCGCTCAGATATCAGTGGGCCGCACACAATCCACAAGTGTCCACTGTCCACAAGTGTACGCAGAGATTCAAAATCTCCATTATCCTCTCGTCACTTTGGTCACAGGCAGCTGTGCCATCGAGCGTGTCACATAGCGCTCAGATATCAGTGGGCCGCACACAATCCACAAGTGTCCAGTGTCCAAAAGTGTACGCAGAGATTCAAAATCTCCATTATCCTCTCGTCACTTTGGTCACAGGCAGCTGTGCCATCGAGCGTGTCACATAGCGCTCAGATATCAGTGGGCCGCACACAATCCACAAGTGTCCACTGTCCACAAGTGTACGCAGAGATTCAAAATCTCCATTATCCTCTCGTCACTTTGGTCACAGGCAGCTGTGCCATCGAGCGTGTCACATAGCGCTCAGATATCAGTGGGCCGCACACAATCCACAAGTGTCCACTGTCCACAAGTGTACGCAGAGATTCAAAATCTCCATTATCCTCTCGTCACTTTGGTCACAGGCAGCTGTGCCATCGAGCGTGTCACATAGCGCTCAGATATCAGTGGGCCGCACACAATCCACAAGTGTCCACTGTCCACAAGTGTACGCAGAGATTCAAAATCTCCATTATCCTCTCGTCACTTTGGTCACAGGCAGCTGTGCCATCAAGCGTGTCACATAGCGCTCAGATATCAGTGGGCCGCACACAATCCACAAGTGTCCAGTGTCCAAAAGTGTACGCAGAGATTCAAAATCTCCATTATCCTCTCGTCACTTTGGTCACAGGCAGCTGTGCCATCGAGCGTGTCACATAGCTCTCAGATATCAGTGGGCCGCACACAATCCACAAGTGTCCAGTGTCCAAAAGTGTACGCAGAGATTCAAAATCTCCATTATCCTCTCGTCACTTTGGTCACAGGCAGCTGTGCCATCGAGCGTGTCACATAGCGCTCAGATATCAGTGGGCCGCACACAATCCACAAGTGTCCAGTGTCCAAAAGTGTACGCAGAGATTCAAAATTTCCATTATCCTCTCGTCACTTTGGTCACAGGCAGCTGTGCCATCGAGCGTGTCACATAGCGCTCAGATATCAGTGGGCCGCACACAATCCACAAGTGTCCAGTGTCCAAAAGTGTACGCAGAGATTCAAAATCTCCATTATCCTCTCGTCACTTTGGTCACAGGCAGCTGTGCCATCGAGCGTGTCACATAGCGCTCAGATATCAGTGGGCCGCACACAATCCACAAGTGTCCAGTGTCCAAAAGTGTACGCAGAGATTCAAAATCTCCATTATCCTCTCGTCACTTTGGTCACAGGCAGCTGTGCCATCGAGCGTGTCACATAGCGCTCAGATATCAGTGGGCCGCACACAATCCACAAGTGTCCAGTGTCCAAAAGTGTACGCAGAGATTCAAAATCTCCATTATCCTCTCGTCACTTTGGTCACAGGCAGCTGTGCCATCGAGCGTGTCACATAGCGCTCAGATATCAGTGGGCCGCACACAATCCACAAGTGTCCACTGTCCACAAGTGTACGCAGAGATTCAAAGTCTCCATTATCCTCTCGTCACTTTGGTCACAGGCAGCTGTGCCATCGAGCGTGTCACATAGCGCTCAGATATCAGTGGGCCGCACACAATCCACAAGTGTCCACTGTCCACAAGTGTACGCAGAGATTCAAAATCTCCATTATCCTCTTGTCACTTTGGTCACAGGCAGCTGTGCCATCGAGCGTGTCACATAGCGCTCAGATATCAGTGGGCCGCACACAATCCACAAGTGTCCAGTGTCCAAAAGTGTACGCAGAGATTCAAAATCTCCATTATCCTCTCGTCACTTTGGTCACAGGCAGCTGTGCCATCGAGCGTGTCACATAGCGCTCAGATATCAGTGGGCCGCACACAATCCACAAGTGTCCAGTGTCCAAAAGTGTACGCAGAGATTCAAAATCTCCATTATCCTCTCGTCACTTTGGTCACAGGCAGCTGTGCCATCGAGCGTGTCACATAGCGCTCAGATATCAGTGGGCCGCACACAATCCACAAGTGTCCACTGTCCACAAGTGTACGCAGAGATTCAAAATCTCCATTATCCTCTCGTCACTTTGGTCACAGGCAGCTGTGCCATCGAGCGTGTCACATAGCGCTCAGATATCAGTGGGCCGCACACAATCCACAAGTGTCCAGTGTCCAAAAGTGTACGCAGAGATTCAAAATCTCCATTATCCTCTCGTCACTTTGGTCACAGGCAGCTGTGCCATCGAGCGTGTCACATAGCGCTCAGATATCAGTGGGCCGCACACAATCCACAAGTGTCCACTGTCCACAAGTGTACGCAGAGATTCAAAATCTCCATTATCCTCTCGTCACTTTGGTCACAGGCAGCTGTGCCATCGAGCGTGTCACATAGCGCTCAGATATCAGTGGGCCGCACACAATCCACAAGTGTCCACTGTCCACAAGTGTGTGCAGAAATTCTAAAACTCCCCTGTCCTATAGACACCTTGTACCTTGTTTTACATTACTATATAGTTTGTTGGATTTTGTCTACATTTCTACCAAAAATGAGGAAGGCTGGTGGAAGAGGCCATGGAATTGGGCGGGGGTTGGCAGCTGGTAATGATGGTGTTGGTGGTGGATCTGATGGTAGTGGCAAGAGCAAAATAGGACCGAATGCAGGAGGTGCTGACCCTGCGTCATCGTCTGGCTACATAAGGACTCGAACGCTTAGTTTTCTAGGAGTTCGCAAACCGCTTTTAAAGGCAGAGCATCAGGAAAAAGTTTTGTCTTACATTGCTGACTCAGCCTCCAGCTCTATCGCCTCCTCTTCTTCAGTTGTAAAAAGTAAAAGCACTGAGTCGTCATTGGAGGCTCATGTTCATGAACCACACCTTTCCTTGTGTCCTTCACCCCAACCAAGATTGAAGGATGACGCAGGCCATACTACTGATTACTCCATGGAGATGTTTTCACATACCATGCCTGGATTATCAAGTCAAATGGTGAATTACCCAGGCCAAGATGAATCTGACATGGAGTGCACTGATGCACAGCCGCTGATGGATGATTCTGCTGGTACATTCACTCAGAGCACTACATTGTCCTCGCAGTGTACAGAGGCAGATTTTGACCCTGATGAGACTCAGGTGCCCCTTCCCGCACACTATACCACCATACACGGTGACACAGAGAAAGGTGCACATGACATAGAAGAGGAGGTGATGGATGACCCAGTTGTTGACCCAGATTGGCATCCATTGGGGGAAGAGGGTGCTGCTTCCAATAGCTCAGATGAGGAGCATCCACAGCAGACATCGACATCGCAACAGCTGTTATCTGGCAGGCCCGGAGCACTCCAAAGACAGGTTCCAAACATCAAAAGAGTTGCTGGACAGCTTGTCCAGAGGGTCAAAAGATCACAGCGTGCTAGGCCGCAAAATGTCTGCCAAAGTAGGAAGAGTGCAGTGTGGCAGTTTTTTGAACAAAATCCTCATGATCAGGCCAAGGTTATCTGTAAGAAGTGCGCAAAGACCTTTAGCCGAGGGAAAAATCTGAAAAATTTGAATACCAGTTGCATGCTTAGACATTTAACCAGCATGCACTTGCAAGCATGGACACAACACCAAACCTCAAGTGCCACATGTGCAACTGATCACAACGAAGGAAGTCAGCAACGCTACATTGTTTCCCCCACTGTAAGCCCACCGGTTAGCACAGCAGCAAATGTTGAGGTGTCGTTGCAAGGCCACAGCAGTCAGGGAATCCCACTGTTATATCAACGAAAGACTGATTGTAGGCCATCAGAAAGAACAACAACTCCATCACCATCATCAACCCTCTCTCAGTCCGCCCTGTCCACCGCTACTTCCACCATATGCAGCTCTCAAGTCCAGCTCACCCTCCCAGACACTATGAGTAGGTCAAGAAAGTACTCAGTCTCTCATCCGCGTACACTGGGTTTGAATGCCCACATTGCCAAACTAATCTCGTTTGAGATGATGCCCTTTCGGTTGGTGGAAAGCACAGCTTTCCGCGAACTCATGGCCTATGCAGTACCACGCTATGACCTACCCAGTCGCCACTTCTTCTCTCGCAAAGCCATCCCAGTCCTCCACCATCATGTGAAAGACCGCATTGTCCATGCACTCAAGCAGTCAGTGAGCGGAAAGGTGCACCTCACAACTGATGCATGGTCCAGTCGGCATGGCCAGGGCCGTTACGTGTCCATCACTGCGCACTGGGTTAATGTGGTGGATGCAGGGTCCACAGGGGACAGCGGTGGTGGGACAGTGCTGCCTAGCCCACGGTATAGGAAACAGTTGGCTGTAGGCGTTCGACCCTCCTCCTCCTCCTCCTCCAGAAGCGACAGCTCGTCCACAGAGCGCAGTCGTACGAGCACTCCATCTGCAGCTGCCACTGTTGCACACGATGTGTCCCCCTATCGAGCAGCTAGTGGAAAGCGTCAGCAGGCTGTGTTGCAGATGATGTGTTTGGGCGACAGACACACCGCCGAGGTGCTGGCCGAGTACTTGAAGCGACAAACTGAGTCATGGCTGGGCAGTGTACATCTTGAGGCAGGCAAGGTAGTTAGTGATAACGGCCGTAATTTTGTGGCAGCCATAGCCCTTTCAAAACTCAGCCACATACCTTGCTTGGCTCATACCTTGAACCTGGTGGTGCAGTGCTTCCTCAAAAATTATCCGGAGTTAACAGCCCTGCTCCAGAAGGTGCGAAGACTGTGCGCGCACATCCGCCGGTCGCCTGTACACTCCGTTCGTATGCAGAAGCTGCAGCGATTGCTCCACCTTCCCAACCACCGCCTCATTATCGACATTGCAACAAGGTGGAACTCCACCCTGCACATGGTGGAGCGGCTGTGCGAGCAGAGGCAGGCCATAATGCATATGTGGGAGGATACACGGCCAGGCACTTTGAGAGCAGACATGGAGTTGACAGGCGTGCAGTGGTCGAAGCTGAAAGACCTTTGTAAAGTCCTTCAGTGTTTTGAGGAATGCACACGGCTGGTAAGCGCAGACGACGCCATCCTAAGCATGAGCATCCCACTTATGCGTCTGCTCATGCAAACTTTGACGCACCTTAAGGAGCAGGCGTCTGCAGCCAATGTTGATGAGGAGGAAGAGGAGGAGGGAATCCTTGATGACATTCAGCCATTGTCTGCTCAGGGACCTCTCCTGGACGAGGTGGAGGAAGAAGAGGAGGAGGAGGAGGAGGATGATGGGGATGATTACTTAGGGGAGGAGGATGCATCTCATGGGGCAAGTGAAAATGTTGGCGTGGCAAGGTCTGGTACAGGGTTTGTGCGTGACTGGAGGGATGTGGATTTGCCAGAAAGTGCTCCTCCACCCAGCACTCGCAGTGCATCATTGACACCGGGAACATTGGCCCACATGTCAGATTATGCCTTGCGGATCCTAAAAAGGGACCCCCGCATTGCCAAAATGATGAACGATGACGACTACTGGTTGGCCAGCATCCTGGATCCACGCTATAAAGGCAAATTACAAAACATCATGCCACAGGAGAACCTTGACCTAATATTGGCTAATAAACAAGCAACTCTGGTAAATCGGTTGCTTGAGGCATTCCCAGCACACAGCAGCGGTGATGGTTCTCACACGAGCCGTACGGGCCGGGGGCAGCTTGGCAGAGGTGTTCGTGGTGCACACAGCAGAAGTGGCGTTGGAGACAGGGGTTTCATGACAATGTTGTGGACTGATTTTTCAAATACCGCTCACACAACTGGTAATACTGCATCGATGGAAAGTGACAGGAGACAGCAGTTGTCAACTATGGTTACAAACTACTTTTCCTCCCATATCGATGTTCTCCCACACAGGTCATTGCCCTTTGACTATTGGGCCGCTAAACTGGACACCTGGCCTGAATTGGCACAATATGCCTTACAGGAGCTCGCTTGCCCAGCTGCAAGTGTGCTATCGGAAAGAGTCTTCAGTGCAGCTGGATCAATCCTGACAGAAAAAAGGACCCGTCTGTCAACCCAAAATGTGGATGATCTAACCTTCATTAAAATGAACCACGCATGGGTTTCCAAGGATTTTGTCCCACCTTCCCCTGATGACACATAGGGTGACAGAAAAATGGCTTGCTTTGGTCCACCTCTTCCTGGTACTTCACCTATTTCGCCTTTTGCATCAGCTGAATGTCCAACATCAACATATGCCACTTTCTAAAACTCCCTAACTGTGCTGCCTCCCCCCCCCATGGCCGGGGTCACCACCTACCGCACGACACCGTGCGAGTGCCGTTGCCCTGGACAGGTGGGTAGGCCGACTCTTGGGCGCGGGCACTGGCACAGGGTCCCTCATAGTGCAATCAAGTGTCTCTGACGGTGGTGGTGCACACCCGCCGTCAGACACACCGCTGTACTATGAGGGGCCCAGTGCCAGTACCGACGCCCACGAGTGGGCCCCCCTTGCTTGGCCAGGGCCCCAGCATTTGCAATCTTTACCTCTCCCTGCTCCTCCGCTGTGTAATCTGGGCCGTCAAATCCATACTGTGCCTGACACCGTCTGAGCCTGCCTCCTGAGACATATATTTTGAATGTGTACGCTATCCATACATGTTATCCAGGGATACGGTACCCTTTCTACCCTTTGTGCAATGACGTGCAATCCATACTGGGCCTAACACCGTCTGAGCCTGCCTCATGCTGTATAGACATATATTTTGAATGTGTACGCTATCCATACATGTTATCCGGGGATACGGTACCCCTTCTAACCTTTGTGCAATGACGTGCAATCCATACTGGGCCTAACACCGTCTGAGCCTGCCTCATGCTGTATAGACATATATTTTGAATTTGTACGATATCCATACATGTTATCCGGGGATACGGTACCCCTTCTAACCTTTGTGCAATGACGTGCAATCCATACTGGGCCTAACACCGTCTGAGCCTGCCTCATGCTGTATAGACATATATTTTGAATGTGTACGCTATCCATACATGTTATCCAGGGATACGGTACCCTTTCTAACCTTTGTGCAATCACGTGCAATCCATACTGGGCCTAACACCGTCTGAGCCTGCCTCATGCTGTATAGACATATATTTTGAATGTGTACGCTATCCATACATGTTATCCGGGGATACGGTACCCTTCTAACCTTTGTGCAATGACGTGCAATCCATACTGGGCCTAACACCGTCTGAGCCTGCCTCATGCTGTATAGACATATATTTTGAATGTGTACGCTATCCATACATGTTATCCGGGGATACGGTACCCCTTCTAACCTTTGTGCAATGACGTGCAATCCATACTGGGCCTAACACCGTCTGAGCCTGCCTCATGCTGTATAGACATATATTTTGAATGTGTACGCTATCCATACATGTTATCCGGGGATACGGTACCCTTTCTAACCTTTGTGCAATGACGTGCAATCCATACTGGGCCTAACACCGTCTGAGCCTGCCTCATGCTGTATAGACATATATTTTGAATGTGTACGCTATCCATACATGTTATCCAGGGATACGGTACCCCTTCTAACCTTTGTGCAATGACGTGCAATCCATACTGGGCCTAACACCGTCTGAGCCTGCCTCATGCTGTATAGACATATATTTTGAATGTGTACGCTATCCATACATGTTATCCAGGGATACGGTACCCTTTCTAACCTTTGTGCAATCACGTGCAATCCATACTGGGCCTAACACCATCTGAGCCTGCCTCATGCTGTATAGACATATATTTTGAATGTGTACGCTATCCATACATGTTATCCGGGGATACGGTACCCCTTCTAACCTTTGTGCAATGACGTGCAATCCATACTGGGCCTAACACCGTCTGAGCCTGCCTCATGCTGTATAGACATATATTTTGAATGTGTACGCTATCCATACATGTTATCCGGGGATACGGTACCCCTTCTAACCTTTGTGCAATGACTTGCAATCCATACTGGGCCTAACACCGTCTGAGCCTGCCTCATGCTGTATAGACATATATTTTGAATGTGTACGCTATCCATACATGTTATCCGGGGATACGGTACCCCTTCTAACCTTTGTGCAATGACGTGCAATCCATACTGGGCCTAACACCGTCTGAGCCTGCCTCATGCTGTATAGACATATATTTTGAATGTGTACGCTATCCATACATGTTATCCGGGGATACGGTACCCCTTCTAACCTTTGTGCAATGACGTGCAATCCATACTGGGCCTAACACCGTCTGAGCCTGCCTCATGCTGTATAGACATATATTTTGAATGTGTACGCTATCCATACATGTTATCCGGGGATACGGTACCCCTTCTAACCTTTGTGCAATGACGTGCAATCCATACTGGGCCTAACACCGTCTGAGCCTGCCTCATGCTGTATAGACATATATTTTGAATGTGTACGCTATCCATACATGTTATCCGGGGATACGGTACCCCTTCTAACCTTTGTGCAAAGACGTGCAATCCATACTGGGCCTAACACCGTCTGAGCCTGCCTCATGCTGTATAGACATATATTTTGAATGTGTACGCTATCCATACATGTTATCCGGGGATACGGTACCCTTTCTAACCTTTGTGCAATGACGTGCAATCCATACTGGGCCTAACACCGTCTGAGCCTGCCTCATGCTGTATAGACATATATTTTGAATGTGTACGCTATCCATACATGTTATCCGGGGATACGGTACCCCTTCTAACCTTTGTGCAATGACGTGCAATCCATACTGGGCCTAACACCGTCTGAGCCTGCCTCATGCTGTATAGACATATATTTTGAATGTGTACGCTATCCATACATGTTATCCGGGGATACGGTACCCCTTCTAACCTTTGTGCAATGACGTGCAATCCATACTGGGCCTAACACCGTCTGAGCCTGCCTCATGCTGTATAGACATATATTTTGAATGTGTACGCTATCCATACATGTTATCCGGGGATACGGTACCCCTTCTAACCTTTGTGCAATGACGTGCAATCCATACTGGGCCTAACACCGTCTGAGCCTGCCTCATGCTGTATAGACATATATTTTGAATGTGTACGCTATCCATACATGTTATCCGGGGATACGGTACCCCTTCTAACCTTTGTGCAATGACGTGCAATCCATACTGGGCCTAACACCGTCTGAGCCTGCCTCATGCTGTATAGACATATATTTTGAATGTGTACGCTATCCATACATGTTATCCGGGGATACGGTACCCTTTCTAACCTTTGTGCAATGACGTGCAATCCATACTGGGCCTAACACCGTCTGAGCCTGCCTCATGCTGTATAGACATATATTTTGAATGGGTACGCTATCCATACATGTTATCCAGGGATACGGTACCCTTTCTAACCTTTGTGCAATCACGTGCAATCCATACTGGGCGTGAGAACGGCTGGCGAGCTGTTAAGCAAGCTACAGCACCTGTCCAGACAAGTACAGGGATTCCCTAGCGAGGAGACTTATTTGATTGTTTTCTATGTTGGGACAGCAATTTTTGGGGAGCACTATACTCTGGAGAATGATAGATGGGGCCCACCATACACTGGAACATTCCAAAGGTGGACATCAGACACTGGAGCAGCATTTACAGGGCCCATTATACACTAGAGCATTAGAAATGGGGCCCATTATGTTTGGAGCATTATTTGGGCCCATAAGACAGTGGAGCTTCATCCATGGGGACCAACATATACTGTAGCATTATGTGGAGCTCATCATATACTGTTTCAAACATTATATGGGACCAATGATTTTGTATGGAGAAATAGATGGGCCTCGTCATGAGATGTAAAAAGTGAGGTATTTTTCATTGTACTATACCGCTATTTCTCTGCCGTATCGGAGCATGATGAGTTGTGGTATGTGTTAAAGGGGCGCTCTTTCGCCCAGGGCACATGAAAACCTGCAGCCAGCCCTCCCCCCACACAAATTTAGCCAAATAACCCCCATTTTTCAGTGCGTAACTTGTATTATGAAGTTAATTAAGGTTGACAAGCTTAAGTAAGAAGAATTGATGCTTTTGGCATTCAAATGGGCACTGTAGGTGTGTTTCCTGTCCTCCTCTCACTGCCGACTTTTATTCCCCATTGACTTACATTGGGTTTCGTGTTTCGGGACGACCCCGACTTTTCCCTATAATCGGACGATCTTGCTCGACCCGACTTTTGGAAAAGTCGGGTTTCACGAAACGAAACGCGACCCTAAAAAACCAAAAGTCGCTCAACTCTACTGAGCACAGCTAACAAAATTCACCATCATTTACAACTACTTTCCTCGCAAGAGAGCATTTCTTGTGGCAACATTTAGCAGCTAAAAGATGCACCAAACTTAATAAGAGATGCATGGCTGTTTGTGAATGTGGCACATCTTACACATTGCACTCTTCATCAAGACTGGTATGCAAGATCTAAATTATTTATCTATCTATCTAAAAAAAAAACCTAACCAACACCTCCTTAGTGTGAACAGGTATAAGCTGCAATGACTGTATGACATGTAAAAAAACACAGCAACACTCTGTAAGGGCCAAGATATATCAAAATACTGAAAACATTAAATCTAAGCTGTATTGTTACTCATCAAGATATACTTACAAAAAATGAAGGCTCTGAGTGCATAAACTGGCCAATTCATGTGTACCCATCAACCACAGCAAGGTGTCACTTCTCTGTATGGTACTATCCTACTGGACATGCCACTTTCATATCCTACTGAACATGTCTTTTAGTGTGTGACAGCAGCCAAGCATAAAAAACAATATAAACCTGGTATTGCTGTAATCGCACTGACCCAAACAATAAGGTCATCATAAGGGAATAAAAAATAAATAAAACTAACTTTTCACCTGCAGTTGATTTTTTCATTCTGCCTACCAAAGATCACAGTAAGGCTCAGCTCACATTTATCCTGTGCTCTGCGCTGAGCACTTGCACCAGGATTTTTGTGTAATTCTCTGAAATACGTGATTCAGATGGAACCACCGGCGAAAGGTTCCGTATAATGAGGCAGATGGAGACACTGTGGACATTGTCTGTCCTATGATCCGGTGGACTACGTCTATTTAGGCATGCATAAAAGCGCAGTCCACCTCAGTTTTGAGCACTTCTGAAAGGAAGGAAACTGTTGAACAGAGGCCAGACGGAGTCCAGAGTAACTCTGCTGCCTTATGACAGTTAGTGGATCCCTTGGGGTTTCATCAGAATCACATCACTCGGCAATTTAGTTGAAGACTCCAAAGTAAGTGTTCAGCATAGAGCGCAGAATAAATGTGATTCCAAACATTATGTAACATTTTCCTAATAAAAGCTTCAACTCAATCTGCAAAAATAGAAAATAGCCACTCAGGTCTGTCACCTGTCAATAGAAATATAAGGGGTTTTCACATTACTGGTTGCACAAAGACTCTGGAAAAGTGCTATGGCTCCTCACACCTCAAAAGTAATCCAGCAAATTCTGCACTCCAAAATGGCCCCCACCCTTCTGAGCCCGAGAGTGTGCATCCACCACTTTTAGTATCAACATCTTTGGCATTTCTGTAGCAATGACAGCCCTCTTAAATTACAGATGCTTTTCTCCAGAAGCATGAATTTGGAACTAGTGATGAGTGAGTGTGCTCGTTACTCGAGTTTTCCGAGCATGGGAAACATGGGTGTTCTCCGAGTATCTGGGCGTGCTCATAAATTATGTCTGAGTCCCCGCAGCTGCATGATTTGCGGCTGCTAGACAGCCTGAATACATGCAGGGATTGCCTGTTAGGGAATCCCCACATGTATTCATAATTTACGAGCATGCCCAAGATACTTGGAGAACACCAGAGCATGCTCGGAAAACTCGAGTAACGAGCACACTTGCTCATCACTACTGGGAACCACAACGAACTGGTCACTATAAAGTACTGGGCTTTAAAATGGCAGTTTGCAATTTACTCAGTAACATCCACCGTTGCTTGTTTATGGAAAACACCCATGGAGTAAAAATCGCCACTACACCTGTAGAAAAATTCCCAAAGTGGCATAATATCCAAAATGGGGTCACTTGAAGGGGGATTCTGCTCTTCTGGCAATTAGGGGTTCTATATATGGAGTTCACAAAATTATTCTAGGAAAATCTGCGTTACAGGAGGCAAATAGCGCTCCATCCCTCCCAAGTCTCTTTGTATGGCTAAGCAGTACTGTACAGCTACATATGGGGTATTTCTACATTTGCCAGAAATTGTGTGACAAATTTTGGTGCCATTTGTACCCATTTCTCATTGCAAAAATGTAAAATCTGTGGCTAAAATAATTTTTTTGTAGTAAAATGTAATTATTTTTTCTTCACTGCCCAATTGTTTAAAATTCTGTAACACACCAGTGGTGTCAATATCATCACTGCAACTGTAGATTAATTCATCAAGAGGTGTATTTTGTAAAATGGGGTTATTTATGAGTCGTGCTGTTCTGGAACATCAGAGGCCCTCCCAGTGGGTAATGGCATCCTCAAACCATAAGGCCGGAGTCACGCTAGAGAGAAATACGGACGAGTGAGAGGCACAAAAACAACGCATTGCACTCGGACCAATGTTAATCTATGGGGCAGCTCCCATCAGCTGTTTATTTCTCGGCCGTATTTTACGGGCTGAGAAAATTGCAGCATGCTGCGATTGTCAGCGTATTCCTCCAAAAATACGCCAATGCAAGTCTATGGGGGCGAAAAAAATAGGGATTACACACGGACCAGACATGTGACTTGCGAGAAATACGCACCGGTGTCCCTTAACAAAAGCCGGCAATTCATTTTGCGATACAGTAAAATCACACTGAGATGTTTAATAAAGAATGGAAAGAATAGATATAGACACATAGAATACATACATATATATACAGTATATATATACAGTATATATACATGTCATTGAGACACACATATGCTATATATATATTTACATTTCATAGAGTTCTACATAGCAGAGTAGCCGCTAAATCAATTGTCGGCTTCTGTAAAATCATTACAAAACCTGACATGAAATGACACATGGTTTATAGTAAACAATTTCATTTCATTTTTTCTTTATATATGTCTTTGACTAATAATTAGATTAGGGTATGTGTGTAAAATTTGGGACATGTAGGTGTTAAATTAAGGGGTTAATTCATTGAAAAAAATTGTGTGGTCTCCCACTGTAATTTCTCCGCCAGAGAAGGAAAGCCAGTGAGTGAGGGCAGATATTAATAGCCTAGATAGGGACCATTGTTTTGAGCCCCCTGGCTAAAAAAAAATCTGCCCTCAGCCACCCCAGAAAAGGCGCATCTATAAGATGCGCCTTTTCTGGCACTTAGCCTCTCTATTCCCATTGCCCTGTAGCGGTGGCTAATGGGTTAATAATGGGTTAATCAAACAAAATACGAAGCACACAGTAGCGCCATAGCAGGCAAACATGAAATATGAAAAATGAATTGCATTACTGCATTAGTAAAATTAAAAATTGAGAAAGCTTAGCGCATAAAATGGCCAATTTATGTGTACCTGGAAGCCACGGTAAGGCATTTCTCATTTTGCAGGACCCTAACCTAATGCCAATCCTCACAGACTAAAGTCTTCATCTGAATGGGAACCTATATAAATCCTCTCCTTAGACTGAAATCTATATCTCTGTGGAGGGGTGATGGCCCTGCTGTGATTAAAAACGCCTGCTGCTAAGAGGTGGAGTGCTCAGTCAGAAGGTTAATGAATACAAATTTCAAAAAACTGACCGTCACATCCAAGCATAAACTAAATGTGAACAGGTGATTAACCTAGAGTCACCAACTCATATACACTCAAACAACATAGGAAGCACACTGTAGCGCCATGTAGCGCATGCAAACATGAAATATGAAAAATGAATTGCATTACTGCATTAGAAATATGAAAAATTGAGAAAGCTTAGCGAATAAAATGGCCAATTTATGTGTACCTGGAAGCCACGGTAAGGCATTTCTCGTTTTCCAGGACCCTAACCTAATGCCAATCATCACTTAGACTAAAGTCTCCATGCTATGGCACTACAGTGTGCTTCCTATTTTGTTTGATCATGATCAGGCTAAATTTTGCTGTGCTGACCAGTGTCATATGTGGAGTGGAACCACTGTTTGGGCACATGTCGGGGCTCGGAAGGGAAGTAGTGATGTTTTGAAATGCAGACTTTGATGGAATGGTCTGCGGGCATCATGTTGCCCCTGATGTGCCTAAACAGTAGAAACCCTCAGAAATGACCCTATTTTGGAGACTAGACCCCCCCAAGGAGCTTATCTAGACGTGTGGTGAGCACTTTGAATCCCCAAGTGTTTCACAAAAGTTTATAACGCAGAGCCGTGAAAATAAAAAATATATTTTTTTCTACAAAAATGATTTTTTAGCCCCCTATTTTTTAGTTTCCCAAGGGTAACAGGAGAAATTAGACCCCCAAAGTCGTTGTGCAATTTGTCCTAAGTATGCTGATTCCCCATATGTGGAGTAAACTATTGTTTGGGCGCATGGCAGAGCTCAGAAGGGAAGGCGCACTGCATTTGGAGACCCCCTTATGTACCTAAACAGTGGAAACACCCAATTCTATCTCCAAATCTAACTCCAACACACCCCTAACCCTAATGCCAACCCTAACCATAATCACAACCCTAACTCCAACACACCCCTAACCCTAATCCCAACACTAACCATAACCCTAACCACAACCCTAACCCCAACACACCCCTAACCCTAATCCCAACACTAACCATAACCCTAACCACAACCCTAACCCCAACACACCCCTAACCCTAATCCCAACCCTAGCCATAACCCTAGCCACAACCCTAACCCTAATCCCAACCATAGCCATAACCCTAACCACAAACCTAACCCCAACACATCCCTATCCCTAATCCCAACCCTAACCCTAATCCCAAGCCTAACCCCAACCCTAAACTTAACCCTAATCCCAACCCTAACCCTAATCCTAACCCTAATCCCAACCCTAAAACCCTAATCCTAACTTTAGCCCAACTCACTTTAGCCTAACTCTAACCCTAATGGGAAAATGGGAATAAAATATATTTTCTTTATTTCATTATTTTTCACTAACTAAGGGGGTGATAAAGGGGGAATTTATTTACTATGTTTTTTATTTCGATCACTGTGATAGGGTCTATCACAGTGACCAAAATGAACCAACAGGAAAAATCTTTGTAATGTTGCCAGGTGCCGGCAGATCTCGGTGGGGGCACTGCGCATGCCCCACCATATTCTTACCGGAAGGAGATGCCAGCAGCCGTGGGGGGAAGCCAGGAGACCCAGTGACACCGGGAGTTACCGGGGGAGATCAGGGACCCTCTTTATCTCTCCTCTGATGTGTGATTACATCAGACAAGAGAGAAATTAAATGGCACATCAGACTTTTATTGTGGTTGTCGTTATACGGTTAATAACGGCGATTGCAACACCAGGGTCGGCAAAAACTAACGTGTGAAATATAGCGTGGCACTACTGCAGGGTGCACAAGTAGGTTACCCAAACCAAAGAGCCATAATGAAAATAACTTGGCACTCAACTTATAGCGTTCATGAAAATAGAAAATAATTTTATTTGTGCAGTGTGCAAAACGTTTCGGCCTACATGGCCTTCATCAGTCTGCTCGCTTGTTTTACATGGGTGTGTCAGTGTGTCAGTACAGCAGGTCCTAATGAGGCACTGGTGGTTAGTAGAAGTGGGCATGGGTCCGGACGCAGTTTCCATTGCTTGTCACATGAGCTATGTGACGAGCAGTGGAAACTGTGTCCGGACCCATGCCCACTTCTACTAACCACCAGTGCCTCATTAGGACCTGCTGTACTGACACACTTATGTAAAACAAGCGAGCAGTTTGATGAAGGCCATGTAGGCCGAAAAGTTTTGCAGACTGCATAAATAAAATTCTTTTCTATTTTCATGAACGCTATAAGTTGAGTGGCAGGCAAAAACTAACCTGACTCATGTTTTCTGGGGTCTCGGCTACCCTCGGCATCTAAGACCCCAGAGAAAATCCGACTCTGAGGGGCGCTGTACACATAAACCTCAGCGCTGTTAAAAAGTGGCGCTGTGGTTTAAGTACCCTTAACAGCCACCATAAAAAGGCATATAGTTAAGTGGTTAAACAAAGAGTTGTTCTCATCTCACCTCCCCCTGACCAGTAGATGACGCCTGAAAGACAGTTGTGAACTATAAAAGTGTTATCTGGCTTTGTTCGATTTTCGATTCAAAAGGATGCCAGTTTAAAGGACCTTGGCCCTGGCAGAAAGAATGCAGATGTGCTCCATTAACCAACATTGAACCTTCAAAAACGTTCGGAGAATCCAGGTTGGGACAATCAGGCGACCTATCTTAACAGACTGTCAGCTTCCTAAGCTTGCCATAACCTCCTCTCTGTAGCCGCCCGCCATTGGTGAGGCAGTCAGAATTGGAAGCCCCAAAGTCGCATCTGCTCTAATTCCGACCAACCAGCGGATGGTGAGATTCTGTAATTTCCACCATCTTGCGTATTTGCTGGGACTTTTCTGTATGGTATTGCCATGCTGTTGTACCTTCTCACCCTGTGTTGACTGAGTAGAATTCTGTCCACGGGTTAAGGAGCGCGGGCATTCAGTGGGATGAGCCCTGGTCCATGTGGTCTTTCTTAAGACAACCGAGCCAATGGATGAGAGCAGCCACTGACCCTCATTTCTCCACAGCCAGCAGGGAAAGAAATAATGAAACTATGCAGCTATTTATTCACTTTTAAGAAATCATCTGTTGGAAAGGAACATTCCTTCCTATTGTTCTTGCACACGGACCCTCTTCTGTGAATGTCTGTCACTGCGGAGGAAGCTCACCTTACAGGCAAAACAACAAAGAAGGAAATGAAGAATGATTACATATTACCTACCAGACAATGTTCTGTGCTGGTCAGTATCTGGAAAACACATTATATGAATGTCCTCTTGATGAGTGCAGTCGTGCTTGCCCCAGTCTGGCTTGGTACAATGAGTGAGTGTGGGCTCTTTGCCCGAACAGTTGACATCATCCAGCCAGATGACACTAGTGATCTCTTCAAAATCATTATCCAATAAAATCTTCCCATATCTAAGAAAGTAAAGACATACAGGGTAAATTGATAGGAAACTGGTCATAAATCCTCTATATCATATCGCCATGTGAAAAAGTGAATTATCACTTACTGATAATGTATCATCTACAATATTTTTTGTTAATTAAAGTCAGGTATTGAAAAATATAACTTTTTTTCTAATAAGGTTTTTTTCTGATTGTAGATTTTCCTTTATTCTATTTCTACAGTATGTCAGTGGGACAGACAGGTGAGGGATATGGTTGTTTTTATTTTTGTTTTTTTTTACAGAAGACCAGGGCTTCAACGAAATTTGTGTTAGGTGAGTATAATTGATGTTTATTTTCTGTTTTTACAGGGGACTAGGATTTCAATGGAATGGGCATAAGTTGAGTATAACTTTGTTTTTTATTTTTAAATAAAAAAGTAAAATTGTGTGTAGTTTTTTCAAATAAAGGACTTTATTCTGGCTGTGTGTTTACTTACAACCTGACTATGGCGTGAGTAATGGAGAGACGCCTCTCCATTACCATCTTGTGGGCTTGATGTCAGCTGCCATAAAACAGCTGACATCAACCCCAGAAATATTAACCCCACTAGCTATTGCCACAGAGAAAGTGGGAAGAGCCGAGCAAAGTGACAGAATTGGTGCCTTTTCTGGGCCTGCTGTGTGCTGCTATTTTTAGGCTGGAGGGGGCCAATATTCATGGCTCCTTACTAGCCTGAGAATACTAGCCCCCAATTGTCTGCTTTAGCTTGGCTTGTTGTCAAAAATGAGGGGAAACCCACAGAGGTTTTTTTTTGATCATTTATTGAAATAATTTTAAAAAACAGCATGGGGACCCCTCTATTTTAAATAACCAGCCATAATAAAGCTGACAGATGAGGGTTGCAGCCCGCAGATGTCAGTTTTGCCATGCTGGTTATCAAAAATAGAGGGTAACCAACGCCAATTTTAAAAAAAATGTATTTATGATGAATGCTCACATCGGCCGCCGCATGCTCTCGCTGTTATCAGGGACAGCAGGCGTAGGCTGATGGGACTAGTACTCTCATCAACCACCACCTGTGACCAGACGTAAACTTTTTACCTCCGGTCACAGCTACTGGCTCATGCTATCATCTGACAGCATGGTAGCCACAGTCTTCTGACTAACAGTAATGATCTTACCCCCGATCACAGCTAGTGTTTGCTGCGCTGTCATGCAGATGACAGCATGGCAAACAATGGATGTTTGGGCCCCTATTCATCTGAATTGGGTCCTGGTTCAGGTTTGGGTACTGTTCTCGCATCCAAACAAAACTTTTTTTTAACTGTTCGGCTGAACTTGTTGGATCCAAACATCCACTGGTTTGCCCATCTCTAGTGATAATCAAATGACTACTGAATATTGAACTGTACAGAACAGAAATATTAATTCTATCAAGAGACTTGGTGGCCAATTCATTAAGGCATTTATGCCAGCATTATGGCATAAAACACCTTGATTGTCACAATACTTTTGTGCATCATTGAAGTTGCACAAAAATATTGCGATACTTGGTGATTGCATGCCAGTACTGGCCAGCTACACTAATATGGGCATAGCATTGGCAGGATATATGTGGGACAATGTTTGCTTATGTCCACCTGTCAAATTCATAAAACATTACTCCACTTTAGTGGCATAACTTGCTCTAGAAATTTACTCCAATCCCTGACTTGAGTATGTTTCTGGTGGTAGTAGATGCCAGTTAACAGATGTGCTTAATTACCCTGTCATGGGCAGCCCATTCTCCAGACCTGAACCCCATTGAAAACCTCTGGAATGTAATCAAGAGGATGATGAATAGTCACAAGCCATCAAAGAAGAACTGCTTAAATTTTTGTACCAGAAGCAGTGTGAAAGACTGGTGGCAAGCATGCCAAGACGCATGAAAGCTGTTTTTAAAAATCATGATTATTCCACAAAATATAGATTTCAGAACTCTTCCTGAGTTAAAACATTAGTATTGTTGCTTCTAAATGATTGTGAACTTGATTTATATGCATTATTTGAGGTCTGAAAGCACCCGGCCGGCCGCGAACAATCAGCCACAGGCCCAGTCCGGCCGCGAATTGGCGCAGCATTCGAATGACGCACTCCACCGCTACTGTCGGGAGAGCTGCGGCACTAGCCGCTGATCTCCTGACGGAGGTCAGCGGCGACGCAGCCGGGAGATGACCAGCGCAGCACTCAATGTGCGGATGGTACCCAGGGTCCGGAGGAGAGGAGACTCTCCTCCAGGCCCTGGGTACCATAAACCTGTAAAAAAAATAGAAGTAAAATAAAAAATAGTAATATACTCACCTTCCGACGGCCCCCGGACTCTTTCCCTCCTCTCTTCACGCGCCCAGCATCTTGCAGTCCCAGTAATGCTTTGTGAGAAAGACCGCTGATGACGTCGCGCTCTCGCGAGAGTGACTTCATCTCCGGTCCTTCGCACTAAGCATTACTGGGACCGGAAGATGCCGGGAACGTGGAGAGGAGATCGGGGGCCGTTGGAAGGTGAGTATAACCCCCCTGGCCATATTCTAGAATACCCGATGCGTTAGAATCGGGCCACCATCTAGTATTTCAATAAACTATGTTGTGTCTCATATGTTATGGATCATATGTCCGGGGTCCATTTAACCCAGCCGTGTGCTTGTGTTCAGGGGCCAGCTGCTATCACGCTGGGGGAAGGGGTGATTTCATCCATGCCTCTATGGCCTGGCTTGTGGGTAATATGCTGTTTTTGCGTGGCACAAATCTATAGCGTGTATTTGCACTGATGTGATCATGCTATTTTTGATTTTGTACTTAGTACTATCAGTATTTTCTATTGGAGGCTCATATGCAAACAGCACACGGATACATTAATGTTATAGCAGAATTTGGGCTATTACAGCCAGCAAGCATCTGTATTTGTTTACAGCACACTGATTGTACGGTTAGTTTGGGGCTCTCAGTATTTAACTGTATAATATTATGACCCATTGTTTGTCTCTTGATTCATGTCTGTTTTTTCTCAGACTTTTTTAATTGATTTTAAACAAGTGTTTGTTTGTTGTGTTCACTAAAATAAATAAATTTGTTGATCTTTCACTATATGACTTGGTGGTGATGGTGGCAGGATCACACAGAGCAGTTGACCAGGAGGCACAATGCACCAAGTCCTGTAGTGAAAATCTTATGCTGATAGAAGGTTGTTTTTATTGAAACAACAGCACACAGCCTAATAAGTAACACATAGCAGGAATCAGATTCTCCGCACCTACATTTTGCTGCTCTCAGATTACATGATAAAATCTTGCTGACATATTTCCTTTAAAACTATTGTGTGTAGTGCTGATCTTTATAAGAACATTGATCTGATCTGATCTGAAGAGGCCCATCTGAAGCAACAGAGCTGGGGCATGCACATCTCCACTCCATTCGTTCTCGATGAGAGTGCTCTAAGGATTGAAGATAACACCCAATCTTAGTCTAAAGCCTTTAACATAAAATCAAAGGCCTGTGCTAGCACTGGGTAGGTGACATGTAAAGCAATGAAAACTTTCTATGTAAATAAGTGCAAATCCCAATACACAGTGAGAGGGTGTTTCCAACTGTTCAGTATCTTGGGCATTCTTGACTGGCTTAGCACCCATCTCCCTTCTTCTCTTGGTGAGCCAGAAAAGAGAAGCTGGGGAGGATTCAATGTAGAGTTCACACTACACCCGGGTTGCCAACTTGACTTTTTATTTTTTCTGGGCAGCTTTTCAAAAAACCACAGACCGAGAAAAAAATGTTATAGACATATTGGAAAACCATCATAAATCATTATGATTAATAATAATAATACTAATAAACTTTTTTCCTATAGCGCCGACATATTCCGCAGCACTTTACATTTCAGAGGGGACTTGTACAGACAATAGACATTACAGCATAACAATAATCACATAGATCATAACAGATACCAAGAGGAATGAGGGCCCTGCTCGCAAGCTTACAGTCTATGAGGAAAAAGGTAGACACGAAAGGTGGGTGGTAACAATTGCCCTGATTGTTTGGATCAGCCATAATATTAAATGTGTAACAGTACAAACACAGAGGGCTGATAGATGCATAAAGCATGTGGGAACATGATACGGGGAACCTGGTTATGGTGAAACTTTTGATTGTGCCACACAGGGATAGTTAGGTTAATGTGTTGAGGCAGTAGACCAATCTGAATAAATGCGTTTTCAGGGCATGCTTAAAATTGTAGTGATTGGGGACTAATCGTATTGACCTGGGAAATGCATTCCAAAGCATTGGCGCAGCACGTGTAAAAGTCTTGGTTTATATGATTATAAGTGATACATGTGTACAGCCCATAACGCTGATAAGAAGGTAAGAGTTGCATTCACTGTGAACTGTAAAATGATCATAATAATAATAATTAGTCCAAAGAATCTATAGAAGTTTCTTCAGCACCCGAAAAAATAATTTTTTACAGACAAGGCAAAAAAGTCAACAATTCTTACTGACAGACCTGGAATTTCTGGATGGTTGGCAACCCTGAGGAACGCTTCTATTTCTAGTATAATTAATAAAGTATGTTTTATCTGCTTTACAAGTGAAAAGTTAAAACTTCTGATAGATTTCCATTAACACCGCTTCCCCCATTACTCCCCTCTCATTACACGGCTCGGCTCCTCGTGCAGCTGATTTCATGTCAATAACACTTATCTCCGGAAGTTCTGTGCGCTGCTGGGAACATTCCCCTAAATGTATTATGTCCTAATATAAAGAAGGACTGTCTGCATAATGGAAATGCATTACCAGAAAATATCTTACGATAAATAGCAATTTTCAGAGCCCTCTCCTTTATCACCAGGTAGCAGCGCTGCAATATCACATTCTGAATTATTTTCATACTACGTCCACTTTACATTGGTATTCAAGAATGCATGGGTTTGGTAGAGGACATTGGGAAAAGCCGACTTTTTATAGGAGGTTGGAGGGTGGTGGTGGGGATACTACATGACTGATGTAATGTAGACTGTATTCTTCACATTCATCCACGCTCACCCACAAACAGTGTATACATTCATGGGCCAAGATAAAGAGGCAAGAGCTGGGGGCTCCGGGAGCATAAATGTACAAAGAATGTGCAAGTGGCCATCGTGGGTGGCGGCGTTCAATGAAGCATGTGGCGTACGACCTTTACACCCGCTGGTGTCTGCAACATTAAGTGATGACTCTTCTTATTGTTTCATGGGGTGTTTTTCCAGAATGTCTCCTCTTGTCATACACTGACATTTTATGTAACAGTATGAGCTGTCATAGGCAACAAACGTTTCAGCAGGTTGTCTGCTGTACTGACAGCTACACGTCTTCCACTCAGTTTTGCTTCTTAGTTTTGAAAATAGCAGACGCAGATCATCGATACAAGACATCAATGCTTTACCAACTGAAAACTAAAAGCCGCACTCAGCCTGATGTCAGCAAAAACGCAAGGGCTTAAAGGGATTCTGTCAGCACAGAATGACTGTTCAAACCAAGCACAGGCGCTTTGTGCTCCATGACGTGATCAATCATTTATATAAACCTTCCACATATTTGTTTTTCCTCTATGTCCACCGAAACTTCAATTCCAAGATGTAAATGCAGGGCCAGACACTGATACTTCATGCTGACTGCTTCTTAGCCACTTACAAATTTATACTGTGGGTCAACTGATGCCACTTTTCATGGTGTCCGCCCCTAATTTTAGCTGCTCGAGAAGCTTTTTGTCACTAAGTTGTGTATACGCTTGGTTTGGCCTCCCATTGAATTTAAAGGGGTTCGGGTACGTTAACTGAACATGTTCGGTAAACATCTAAATGTTTGGCGAATGGAACGAAACCAAACCTTGAAAGGTTCTCTCTTCTCTAATGTCCAATCCTAGGACAACGTAAAAAAGTAAAAATAAAGTTAATGAAAATTGTAAAAATATAAAAAATTACAAAAAAAAAAAAAAAAAAATATGAACTCAATAAATAAATTTATTTATGTTAAAAAAAAATACACATATTTGATATCCATAACGACCCAACCTATAAAATAAAAAGTGGAATAAAACGCGATCAAAAAGCCAAATATAAATAAAAATGATATCATTAAAAATGACCTCTTGTCCCACAAAAAACAAGCCTCCATACAGCTCCATAAGCAGAAAAATAAAAAAGTTTAGCTCTCAGAATAAAGCAATGGAAAAATAATTATTTTTTAAATATAAAAAACTTTTATTGTGTAAAAGCACCAAAATATTAAGGTGTGCAGTTTGAGGGCATGTGCCACTTTTTGAGACCATGAAACCTCTGCAGTGTGATAGCAGGTTGATGGTGGGTTTCCATGGCTGTCATCTTAGTACTCTTTGATGCCCCACCGCAGAATTGCTCTTTTATAGTTTCCCATAAATACTTGGAATTGTTTTCCAGTACATTTTATGATATAAAAAATGGTGTTATTCAAAACAACAAATCATCTTATGAGAAACCAGGCCTCATAAGGCAATGTTGTCGAAAAAAAGTTATGGATCTTAGAAGGAGCAGGGACTGAAGCACCACAATGGAAGATTGCCCAGTTATGAAAGAATTACCAAACCTACACCTCTTCTATAGAAAACTGGGATAAAACAAATTCTCTTAAATGGATTATTTGTTCCAAGTCGATAAGTCTGCAGTCATTCTACTGACAAGTGTGTGCGCTGCGGGGATTCTCCGGCTTCTAAGCAAGGACCAGAGCGTATGTATAAGTTATAAATACTCCCAGACAGAGACCATCTAGTGGCCGTGGGCTCACTCCATACACTAGTATGAAGAGAGGTCGCGCCTAGTGACGCGGTCATCCAGAGAGCGTTGCCAACTAGAGGGCACGGCCTCGCTCCATTAAAGTGTATGGAAATGAGGCCACGCCCACTTGTCAGGAGCATGCATAACACATACATAACCTCCGGTCCCAGGTCAGAAAATGGTAAATTCCCGCAGTGCACAGTGCATGTGCTGGGGGGATTCATAAGTCTGCAGTTATACAGCGTGACAGGACAACCCCTTTAAAGAGTATTTTTCAGAAGAAATTCTCCTTTCCTTCGCCCCTTGTATGTTCCTCACACAATTGTCTCTAGGATTTTTCCAAAGCATCCCATATTTTCTGGAATTCACTACCTCAGGTTGGCTTCCATGACTGAAACCTTCAGATGCAACTAGAAAACTCAACTCTTCAGTAAAGTCTGCTATAATGCTACTGCCACCTTATTACAACCTGTGCTATTTCAATTCATTAACCTATTCTCTCTTTCCCAAATACCATGTTGACTGAAAGCCTGTGAGGGCAGAGTACTCTTCACCTCTGAACTAGTCTGTCACTTTTAGTTTGTTTATTGTACTTCTTGTATGTTATATATATATATATATATATATATACACTCACTGGCCACTTTATTAGGTACACCATGCTAGTAAGGGGTTGGACCCCCTTTTGCCTTCAGAACTGCCTCAATTCTTCGTGGCAGAGATTCAACAAGGTGCTGGAAGCATTCCTCAGAGATTTTGGACCATATTGACATGATGGCATCACACAGTTGGCGCAGATTTGTCGGCTGCACATCCCTGATGCGAATCTCCCGTTCCACCACATCCCAAAGATGCTCTATTGGATTGAGATCTGGTGACTGAGGAGGCCATTTGAGTACAGTAAACTCATTGTCATGTTCAAGAAACCAATCTGAGATGATTCGAGCTTTATGACATGGCGCATTATCCTGCTGAAAGTAGCCATCAGATGTTGGGTACATTGTGGTCATAAAGGGATGGACATGGTCAGCAACAATACTCAGGTAGGCTGTGGCGTTGCAACGATGCTCAATTGGTACCAAGGGGCCCAAAGAGTGCCCAGAAAAAATTCCCCACACCATGACACCACCACCACCAGCCTGAACCGTTGATACAAGGCAGGATGGATCCATGCTTTCATGTTGATTACGCCAAATTCTGACCCTACCATCCAAATGTCGCAGCAGAAATCGAGACTCATCAGACCAGGCAACGTTTTTCCAATCTTCTACTGTCCAATTTCGATGAGCTTGTGCAAATTGTAGCCTCAGTTTCCTGTTCTTAGCTGAGAGGAGTGGTACCCGGTGTGGTCTTCTGCTGCTGTAGCCCATCTGCCTCAAAGTTCGACGCACTGTGCGTTCAGAGATGCTCTTCTGCCTACCTTGGTTGTAACGGGTGGCAATTTGAGTCACTGTTGCCTTTCTATCAGCTCGAACCAGTCTGCCCATTCTCCTCTGACCTCTGGCATCAACATGGCATTTCCGGCCACAGAACTGCCGCTCACTGGATTTTTTTTCTTTTTCGGACCATTCTCTGTAAACCCTAGAGATGGTTGTGCGTGAAAATCCCAGTAGATCAGCAGTTTCTGAAATTCTCAGACCAGCCCTTCTGGCACCAACAATCATGCCACGTTCAAAGGCACTCAAATCACCTTTCTTCCCCATACTGATGCTCGGTTTGAACTGCAGGAGATTGTCTTGACCATGTCTACATGCCTAAATGCACTGAGTTGCCGCCATGTGATTGGCTGATTAGAAATTAAGTCTTAACACACAGTTGGACAGGTGTACCTAATAAAGTGGCCAGTGAGTGTATATACACACACATCTTCACATGTACAGCACCTTTGAATTAATGATGCTTTAAAAATAATAACAATAATATTGCCACTTGTAGCCAAACAATAAAATGTTACCCTCTTGACAATGAACGTACTGGTACGCCCAATTATAGGTCACTTTGCTTCATGTGGGCCCAAGAGCTGAGCCTGCATCATACCCAGCACATGCTATCTGTGCTACACATCTGCCTGTAAGGCTGCATTCACACGTCACGTTTTTTTTGCATTTTCGCAGCGGTTTTTAACGCGCGATTTTGCCGCGAAAACGCAAAAATACAGCATCCCATGAAATCCTATGGGATTCCTCAATGCTGTGCTAATGCTGTGGATTTTCCCGCGGTGGAATCGCATCTCGGAAAAATAAGCAGCATGCTCATTATTTTGCGGAATCGCGGCAATTCCACCCACATAGGAATGCATTGTTCTGCTTACTTTCCGCATGTGGCTGTGCCCACCATGTGAAAAGTAAGCAGAACATTTGCGGATGGTACCCATGGTCCGGTGGAGAGGAGACTGTCCTTCGGGCTGTGGGTACCATATCCCTGTAAAAAATAGAATAAAAAATAAAAAATCGGGTTATATTCACCTTCCGGCGTCCCGCGCAGCGTCCCAAGGCTTCAGAGATACACGCGGCAGGTCCCGCTCCCAGTAGTGCACTGCGATAATGACCTTTGCTGTCATCGCTGTCTCGCAATGCTGTAGCGGTCTCGCGAGACCGCAACGTCATCAAAGGTCATTGCCGCAATGCATCACTGGGAACGGGACCTGCCGGAGCATCGTGGAGGCCTGGGGACGCTGCGAGGGACGTCGGAAGGTGAATATAACCTGATTTTTTATTTTTTTTATTATTTTTAACAGTAGATCTTTTTACTACTGATGCTGCATAGGCAGCCTCAATAGTTAAAAGTTGGTCACACTCGTCAAACACTATGTTTGACCAGTGTTACCAACCTGTCAATCAGTTCTCCAAGCAATGCTACAGATCGTTTGGAAAACGCTAGCATTCTGCAAGCTAATTACACTTGCAAATTGCTAGTTTTTCCACGGGAATTTCAAATGCGATTTTCCCGCGGAATGGAATTCTGGAATTCTCACGGTAACTTCTGCGGGAATTCCGCTACGTGTGAACCCAGCCTAATAGTAGCGATCCTTGCTATTTATTGTTAAACCCTTATATGCTGGCCTGGGAGGTGTGCTAGTTTACACGCACATTGCGATTCTTCCTCTTTCCATTGGTTTTCATTGCAGGTGTAAACCTGTCGAATGTACAGTACCTGCCATCAGTCTCTGGACAAGGGGTAGGCAGGATGGGCACCATTTGCCTACCCCAGAGGGAGAACATTTTGGAGAAAAAGAAAACCCTGACATTGCTGAATGTCTGTACCTGGCAGTCACTTTCCTCTGACCGCAGACATTCAGCAAAGTGATGGCCGGGGCGTGGACACACAGGGGAGCAGTGTAAGTCACTTACACCACACACCCCTCTCTCTGCCAGCACCCCGGCCATAGCTTCATCCTCAAACTCAATTGCATTTGCGTCTGTAAGACGCAAGTACAGTTGATGTCGACACCCCTTGGAACAAGAGCAGAGGAGCTGTAATCAGGTCCCTGACCTGCCAGGAATTCCAGCGATTGCAGAGGATGTGTGATGTCGTGATACATTGACGTCATTGCGATGTCTAGCGCCCACTGCTGCATCAGGTGGAAGAGGAGCCTGGACTACGTGAGCATAAACTTTTTTTTTTCTTTTTTTTTCTATTATTTTCCATTTAATAGTGTGAAGGCTATCTTACCTGAGGCCTGTAGGGAGATTCCAAGAGGGACTGGCTATGGGAACATAAGGGGCTGACTATGGGGACATAAGAGGGGCTGTGGGTACATCACAACAGGCGCTGACTATTGGGACATAGGGCACTTGCTATGAGGACATAAGAGGAGCTGTGGGGACTAGAGGTGAGTGAACCTTTCAAGAATCTGTTTGGCTATGTTCTGAACTTCTCGATGTTCCTGGAACAGTTCATTGAATGTAACCAAACAGCACTTAATTCAATGGGAGGCAAAATCAAATGCGTAGACAACAACTTCAGGGGGGCCAAAAGCTGTCAAAACAGCAGACACCAGAAAAAGTGGCAATTGACCGTCAATTGCGCTATAAAAAAATAATTACGTGGTTTCCCTGTCTTTTTGATAACCAGTCATGCAAAACTAACAGCTGCGGGCTACAACCCTCATCTGTCAGCATAAGCAAGGCTGGTTATTAAGAATACAGGGGTTCCCACGCTGTTTTTTAAATTATTTAAATAAATAATTTAAAACAGCAGCGTGGGGTCCCCTACATTTTTGACAACCAGCCAAACTAAAGCTGACATCTGGGGGGCTGGTATTTTCTGGCTGCTAAGTGGCTATGGATATTGGGCCCCACCCAGTATAGAAATAGTAGCTCGCAGTCACCCCAGAAAGGTCTCATCTATTAGATGCACCAATTCTAGCTTGTGGCCTTGCTCTTCGCACTTGCCCTGTGGCAGTGGCAAGTGGGATTCATATTTGTGGCTAATATCACTTTTGTATTGTACGATGACATCAAGCCCAGAGGTTAGTAATGGAGAGGCGTCTATAAGATGCCCCCATTACTAACCTCATAGTGATATTGTATAAAAAAACGCACAGCCAGAATAAAGTCCTTTATTTGAAAAAATGACACAGACGTCTTTATTGATTCTAAATTAAGCCATACTCCCTAGTCCACTGAGGCCAATGTCCCCTGCAATTGAATTAAAATAATAAACAACCACATTCCTCACCTGTCTGAAGTGAAGAGATAATCCATAATGTCCCAAAACAATCCTGATTATTTTGAGAGTAGTCACTAATGTTACTGCTCTACCCAGCAGCTGGCAACACACTGACAGGAGCATGTAATCACTCTTGCAGTGTGTAGTGCTGAGTTGCAGTTAGAAAGATCACCATAGAGTTCAGTTAGAGTTCATCAGCTGATGAGCCCGGGTGATCTCACTTATGGTACCTCTGCTGAGTGAGAACTTTCAACTGTATTTGCTGTATGGCAGATATAAATATCTCCCTGTTCAGCCTCACCTCTAAAATACACCACTTTTTTATTTTTGCTGGTATTTTTTGGTAAAACAGGTAACAATTCTAGTGGAAGTGGTCATCAAGGCGTGTTACCTTCACATCAAAGGGGGGTGCGTTAGGGGTCCTGTTGCCTTAGTTTCTGACCCTATCCTTTACATGGGGGCTGAGGTTTCATGTGTGGGGATGTCATTGGTTTCATCTGGATAGAGCACCAAAATACCTTGTCCCAGCCCTGCCTGCTATGATAGTTCTTGTGGATGAGCTTAATTGTAGACCATGATTTTTACTATGTACTGCGATACTCTACTATCGATCACAGATTCAAGTCGATTGCAGGGTCAAGTCTCCTATGGGGACTAAAAGTGAAATAAAAAATAATTTTTTAAAAAATATTAAAAAAATTATTAACCCCCTTTTTTCTACATTTAAAATAAAAAAATAAAATATACATATGTGATGTTGCTGCATCTGTAAAAGTCTGATCTAATAAATTAGAGAATTAATTAATTCAATCAATCAGTACATGCCTTATGAGAGAAAAATCAAAATGCCACAATAGAAGTTTTTCAGTCTCCACAGCACAGCTAACTCCAACTACACCAGGCTCTCCATGTACATTGTCTATGGACAATGATCTTCTTATCACAGGAGGGGGCGAAGTTGGACCAGGACTTACGCAGCAAGCTAGTCATAGCAATGTTAATGTCCTAGTGCTAGAACCTTCATTGCAAGTAAACAACCACACATAGCCTGATAAGTGACACATCACTGGATTCTGTGTGTTAACACCTACCTCATGCTGTCCTCAGATTATATAGGAAAAATCATTTGACAGATTTCTTTAAAAATAATAATAATTACAATATTTCAATTACTTTCTGCATCAAGTGCTCTTGTTATCAATATGTCTGCTCTGCTTGCAATAGGTTTCTACCAGGGGATATAAATCAGCCTGGTCATGTGATGAACACACAGGTACAGAGCTAATTCAGCACCGTACTAGGGGCGGTGGCAGACATATCATTAGTGCAAGCCCAAGAGGTAAGGGGCCCATTTCCACCTCTAAAACAGGTAGAATTGTGCATTATGATGAGCTAATGGGCTGCAAATGGCCTATTTACTGTTCTTGCACAGGGGACCACTTCTGTCCATGTCCGCCAGTGCACAGTACGGTATCATTGCCATAGCAATGTATCGTAACAAGCCATGTATCTCTATGTCCACTAAACGACAACACACTACAAATGTAAATTGCAGGGTCCTATGAAATAACAACAAAGCCATAATGAATCAAAACAGAAATGTGGCTGTAAAAATAAATTTGCTACACCATAATTCCCCTTTAACCTCTTCGCGACCGCCCACAGTAGATAAACGTTGGCGTTTGCTGGGCTTTGTGCAGCGCCGACGTTTATCTACTGTCGGCGGTTTTGTGCCCCCCGGGACCCCCTCATACCTTATAACGCGGGGATCCCGGTGCACAATGCATGCTGGGACCCCCGACGTCATCGAGACCTGATTGGTTCAGGTCCTGATGACGTCGCGTCACAGCAGCCAATGAGAGAGCTCGCTGGGAAAGCTGCTTGTTTCCCGGCGATCTCCCTCATTATAACGCGACTTCTCCTCTGAGCTCATGCTGACAGATGAGCAGAGGTGAAGCAGCATTACAGTGTGACTAGATCGCTGCCTGGCACAGCTGATCGCTGCCTGGCACAGCTGTGTCAGGCAGCGATCTTGTCACACAGTAACGCTGCTTCTCCTCTGATCATCTGTCAGTGTGAGATCAGAGGAGAAGTGGCGTTACTATGTGCCGGGCAGTGATCTTGTCACATAGTAACGCTGCTTCTCCTCTGATCATCTGCCAGTGTGAGATCAGAGGAGAAGTGGCGTTACTATGAGTCAAAAATACAAAAAATAAAAAACACAAAAATAAAAAAAAAAGTAAAGAAAAAAAAAGCAGGTAGGCAGGCTAGGGCTATGTCTAGGGTTAGGGCTAGGGTTAGGGCTAGGGTTAGGGTTAGGGCTAGGGTTAGGGCTAGGGTTAGGGTTAGGGTTAGGGTTAGGGTTAGGGCTAGGGTTAGGGTTAGGGCTAGGGTTAGGGGTGTGTTGGGGTTAGGGTTGGAATTAGAATTGGGGGTTTCCACTGTTTAGGTACATCAGGGGCTCTGTAAATGCAATATGACGCCCGCAGACCATTCCATCAAAGTCTGCATTCCAGAACGTCACTACTTCCCTTCCGAGCCCCACCGTGTGCCCAAACAGTGGTCCCCCCCCACATGTGGGGTACCAGCGTACTCAGGACAAATTGGACAACAACTCTTAGGGTCCAATTTCTCCTGTTACCCTTGTGAAAATAAAAATTGGGAGCTAAAAGATCATTTTTGTGGAAAAAAAATGATTTTTTTATTTTCACGGCTCTACATTATAAACTTTAGTGAAACACTTGGGGGTTCAAAGTGCTCACCACACATCTAAATAAGTTCCTTGGGGGGGTCTAGTTTCCAAAAAGGGGTCACTTGTGGAGGATTTCCACTGTTTAGGCACATCAGGGGCTCTGCAAACGCGACATGACACCCGCAGACCATTCCATCAAAGTCTGCATTCCAAAACGTCACTACTTCCCTTCCGAGCCCCACCGTGTGCCCAAACAGTGGTCCCCCCCACATGTGGGGTACCAGCGTACTCAGGACAAATTGGACAACAACTCTTAGGGTCCAATTTCTCCTGTTATCCTTGTGAAAATAAAAATTGGGAGCTAAAAGATCATTTTTGTGGAAAAAAAAATGATTTTTTTATTTTCACGGCTCTACATTATAAACTTTAGTGAAACACTTGGGGGTTCAAAGTGCTCACCACACATCTAGATAAGTTCCTTGGGGGGTCTAGTTTCCAAAAAGGGGTCACTTGTGGAGGATTTCCACTGTTTAGGCACATCAGGGGCTCTGCAAACGCGACATGACACCCGCAGACCATTCCATCAAAGTCTGCATTCCAAAACGTCACTACTTCCCTTCCGATCCCCACCGTGTGCCCAAACAGTAGTTTTCTTCCACATATGGGGTACCAGTGTACTCAGGACAAATTGGACAACAACTTTTGGGGTCCAATTTCTCCTGTTACCCTTGTGAAAATAAAAAATTGGGGGCTAAAAGATCATGTTTGTGGAACAAAAATGATTTTTTATTTTCATGGCTCTACGTTATAAACTTCTGTGAAGCACTTGGGGGTTCAAAGTGCTCACCACACATCTAGATAAGTTCTTTAAGGGGTCTAGTTTCCAAAATGGGGTCACTTGTGGGGGTTTCCACTGTTTAGACACATTAGGGGCTCTCCAAATGCGACATGGCGTCCTATCTCAATTCCAGCCAATTCTGCATTGAAAAAGTCAAATGGCACTCCTTCCTTTCTGAGCTCTGCCGTGTGCTCAAACAGTGGTTTAGCCCCACATACGGAGTATCGGCGTATTTGGGAGAAATTGCACAAAAAATTTTGTGGTTCATTTTCTGTTTTTACACTTGTGAAAATAAAAAAAATGGTTCTGAAGTAAAATGTTTGTGAAAAAAAGTTAAATGTTTATTTTTTCCTTCCACATTCCATTCATTCATGTGAAGCACCTGAAGGGTTAATAAACTTCTTGAATGTGGTTTTGAGTACATTGAGAGGTGCAGTTTTTAGAATGGTGTCACTTTTGGGTATTTTCTGTCATATTGACCCCCCAAACTCACTTCAAATGTGAGGTGGTCCCTAAAAAAAATGGTGTTGTAAATTTTGTTGTAAAAATGAGAAATCGCTGGTCAACTTTTAACCCTTATAACTTCCAAAAAAAAAAAAATTATGTTTCCAAAATTGTGCAGATGTAAATTAGACATGTGGGAAATGTTATTTATTAACTATTTTGTGCGATATCACTCTCTGATTTAAGGGCATAAAAATTAAAAGTTTGAAAATTGCAAAATTTTCAAAATTTTTGCCAAATTTCGATTTTTTTAACATATAAGCGCAGTTCATATCTAAGAAATTTTAGCACTATCCTGAAGTACAATATGTCATGAGAAAACAATGTCAGAATCAGCAGGATCCGTTGAAGCATTCTAGAGTTATGGCCTCATAAAGTGACACTGGTCAGAATTGAAAAAATTGGCCTGGTCACGAAGGCAAAAACAGGCTCAGGCGCGAAAGGGTTAAGTAAACCAAGAAGACTACAAAGTCTTACATATCATTGTGATGTATTATTGGCTACTGGAGGCAAACATCTGGAATCCCCATTACCAGTGAACCCATTTCAGACAAGACTATGATGACTACGAGGATTAATATAATTAAACTTCTTCCTATGTCAAAGAGGCTATTTTAGTACTAATTATCCTGTAGCTGCAGGCACTAATCATAGAGACCTCGTTTCCACAGGATGCAGTAGAGGTGGAACTGGCGCGAACAGAGAATGACCTCTCTAGTATGGTATTCCGTATAGATAAAGTGATCAAAATGATTCAACCCCAGTTAGTTTAAGGATTTTTATCACATTTATTTAATTTGTAGAATCCACTTGTTATATTAGTTGTGTTGAGCCATTTAAAAAGAACCTGTCATGTCAGAAAACACTATTAACCTGCAGATATAGGGTTAATCTGCAGGTAAAAGGTGTTCTGAACCTGCACAGCTGTCGCACTCAGAGCCCCACGTACTTGTTTCCTCATCTTTCCCTACTTCGCTGACGCTTCTGTGCGGCACACGTTCGGCCCGGACCGTCTAGTGTACTTGTCTTCATATCTGTTCTTCATTTACAACCTGGGCTTGTTTTCCATGACATTTCTCCCCTGGGTAGAATTTTTCTACAATAATCATGTTGGGGAGACATCTGGAACAACTCCATTTTTTGTAATATACTGCCATCATTCTCAAATACCCTCACTTTTGCCTGTTTTCTCCTGGCTACCAGCTGCTGATTCCTTCTATGGAGACTTCCTCCATATCTGGAGGCAGACCAAGTCCTCCGTCCTTAATACTGTGTCTCAGATGAAGACTCATGCTGACAAGAAAAGAGGTTTTCTGCCTCTGTATCAGCTTGGAGATAAAGTCTGGTTGTCATCCCATAATATTTGCCTAAAGGTGCCCTCATACAAGTTTGCTCCCCATTACTCTTGTCCATACAAAATTGTCAAGCAATTTAGCGCGATGACCTACTTCATCTCTCGGCGAGTTTAAGGATCCCTTCGATGTCTCTGTCCTTAGATAGGTGTCCTTAACAATATCTCCAAGCGTCTTACTCCAACCTCTACTGCTGTTTGGGGGAGGACCTTTTATCTGGTGGACTGGTGATGATTTGGATCTGAAGAGAGATCCTGTGAACCTGCAGAAGATATCTGTGCCCCTCATCCTGGATAGAGATGGGCCC
The DNA here is from genome assembly GCF_039654945.1 of Dendrobates tinctorius. Taxonomy (NCBI): domain Eukaryota; kingdom Metazoa; phylum Chordata; class Amphibia; order Anura; family Dendrobatidae; genus Dendrobates; species Dendrobates tinctorius. The sequence goes on along the minus strand of NW_027361698.1, from coordinate 12,467,109 downwards.
ACCCAAACAGTAAAGTTCGGGATTCATACCAAACATATAGTGTCTGTGCATGGACGCCGAACATGGACCCTCCTGGATAAAAAGGATAGGATGCCAGCTTAGGGGACCATGACCCTGGCTGGAAGAAAACAGATCTACTCAATTGACCTGGCTAAAGCTGACAGCTAAGGGTTGCAATTCCCAGCTGTCACTTTTGCCTGGCTGGTTATCAAAAATACAGAGGTACACATTCCGCTTTTTTAAATTATTTATTTAGAGCTCAGGCGCTGCCTGATGAATACCCTCATCAGCTGCTCCTGCTCTTGCTGTTATTGGGGCCAGCAGCTGACACCAGAGACTGGAGATATATAATGACTTTATAAGGTGTCGCATTGCAATCTGCGACTGTGACATAGAGGAGCAAAAGTTTCTAAACATATCGGATTTTCTGTTACTGATCACAAGCCACACATGACCTATTTACCATATGCTTCAATGCAATTCACATGTGACTTCAACATGAGTGCGACTTATCTTTCATTTGGATATTTTTTTTGAAAGCTAATGCACAGCTCAAAAATAGTCACACGAGAGCACGTCACAGACAAGTTGCACAGATGTTTTTCCCACCCAACTTTTTTGAGATTTGCTGTTGTCCGAACCTTATCTTTTCTGGGAATGTAGGGGTGGGAATTGAGCCTTGCCTTCACAGTAAATGCAATGCCAGCTTCTGAGTTTTCCCTCTGTGATCAGTGAGGCTGCTGCAAGAGGTAAGGAGTAAAGGCCCCGTCTCACATAACGAGATCGCTAGCGAGATCGCTGAAACGTCACAGGTTTTGTGACGCAACAGCGACCTCGCCAGCGATCTCGCTACGTGTGACACATAGCGGCGACCAGCCCCCCGCTGGATATCGCTGACCATGCTCGAATGTCCAGAGCCATTTTTTGATCATTGGCGTCACGCTGGCCAGCATGCATCGCTGTGTTTGACGCCGACGAGCGACCTTGTTGGCGACGCAGAACTCAAGGACGCAGGCGTGAGTCGTCAGAATAGCTGCTGTGTGACAAGGTCCAATTACTGCCGAGGTCGTTATACGGATCGCCGAATTGTTGCTGCGTCATTGAGTAGATCTGCCTGTTTGACAGCTTACTAGCGACCATTTAGCGACGTACCAGCGATCCTTACCAGGTCATATCGATGTCGGGATCGCTGGAGCATCACTTAGTGTATCGGGACCCTAAGGCACGCAGATCCAAGTGTATGCGGAACCTCACTCAGAATAGGAAGCCTGGCAGGAGCACAGTACGTGATATCAGACATAGGAGAGGTGGAGGGGCAATGGCGTAATCAGGGATTGCAGTCATACTTGGGCCTAGAGAGGAGCCCAAAAGGTTCTTTTGGCTCATATGAGAAGACTTAAACTATTAATGTCTCATAATAGTTAAGGGCCTGGAAGGAGATTTTGCTTTAAGGATCACGTACTTCAAGTTACACTACTGGGGAGAGGGCTCGAAGCTCACTTCACGGAGGACAGAAACTGATAAAATGAAGTAAAAGTGGGAGATGCACTATGCTGGGGAAGGATGTAATGTAACACATAATTATGTATTGGGGTAAGATAGCAATCAGATCAATGCACACACTGAGTGACAGACACAAAAGGGAGTGACACAGGAGTGAGAGGGCCGACTGGAAGCTCACTGCCATACAGGACAGCAGAACTGATGGATGGAAGTGCAGGAGGAGATTAGGGGACACAGATGATGAGGGAACGAAGTAAAATTAGGGAGACTGATACAGGAGGGAAGGGGAGAGCTGGGAGATCACTGCCCACGCAGAACTTGAGCATTGATAGAAGAGAGGGGAAGGGGAGAAGTTGGAAGGTGCATGAAGCTAATGAAGTTGGAAGTGCAGAAGGAGAGTAGGGTAAGGAAATACTGGGGGAAGAAAGTAAAATTAGGGAGATGAACACAGGAGGGAGGGTGAGTGTTACGAGATCACTGCCCACGCAGAACTCGAACATTGATAGAAGGGAGGGTAGGGGGAGATGGTGGAAGGTACATGAAGCCAATGAAGCTGGAAGTGCTGCATGTAAGCAAACAGGGTGACCCAGGAAATACTAGTAATGAGACTATATAAATACATCTTTAAGCCAATCAAAAGCATTATAAAGTTACAAAAAAGGCTTTGAAGATGCATCAAATTTATTATTCAGCAAGAACCACAGTAATAAATTTGAAGAATTGGGTATACTTCTATGCTAAATAATGACACTATTAGTAAATCTGCCCCACTTTCTATTACCATTTGACTATAACTCATAATAGAAATTAGTATTACTATTATTATTATTATTGTTCTGTGCAATTTGTTCTACTCTTTCAGTTGGCTGTGTGGCAATGCCCAAAGGCCCATCCGATCATGGAAATAAGATGTCAAAAGGTGCAATCAGCCATTGCTTCTATACATTTAACATACCGCTATGAGTCTAGTGTTTATGTTTTATATACGTTTTCTAGTTTATAGTAGACATGAAATGATTCTTACTTATATCCCAGTTGACGGCACACAACTTGTGTATTCAGCTCTGTCCACCCGTCATCACATATCGTCCCCCACTGTGAATTATGGAAAACTTCCAGACGTCCTTCATGGCTACCTCTACCACCTGCTAGTCTAATGGAGCCATCTGTATGAAATGTAATAGATAGGCAGTATTATTTTCAGCTATTTGTGCACACGCAATAGAACCTATAACAATATCATAAGTTCCTAGACTAAACATCCAGCAATTCCTTACGTAATAGTTTAGTTCAGTGGCAAATTGACGAATTATAGTAATGGCATGTTTATTATCCCAATAACCTCCAGGTCTTCTGCTGACGAGGTGAATTGTTTAATGGGCTTTTTTGTATTGTCAATTACAAGGAAATTTCTGGCAGGACAATGAACAGGCTTACAAATCAATAGTGTCTTTCAACTCTTTGTAAATCATGACAATGACTTTTGTAAACTCAATATTATGGAAGATTTATGAACAAAACAAGTTAAAATGAACATAAAGTGTATGTGATACCTGCAACTGGTGTACAGGAAACGCCTGCATCTTCTTTGTGTCCACAGTTGTGATCCCCCCATGAACTTCGTTGACACTCTTCTATAGACAGCTCATTTCCTGTGCACTGTACCTCATCCAGGAGAATCTGACCTGTTCCTGCTCCAAAATGAGCATGACTCCAAGCTTTTGCAACCCCCCTGTAACATCAAAAGTGATAGTAATATTAGTGGCAAACTACACAAACTAAAAGAAAAATCAGCAAATAATATTCACTGGGTTAAATAGAATTTCCAGTCACTATGCCAAGGCAGCAGGCAGTACTCATGCTCAACTAGAGCATGGGTCAATGTAGGAAGAGTTCAGGCAGAGATGAGAATTGGTTGCCAACATATTGTCAGGATCAACTACACCAATAAATATCAAGATGAAATATGAACAAACATTTTTTCAAAATCAAGAACCAAAATTACCTCTTTGTTCAGAAATCAAATTACTGGGGAAGGGTTATTAAGATTCCTAGGGCTCTTGTACATTGACATTGACTGAGTCAGGAGTGATTAGCATGCACTTTATGGAGAACATGTCATATAAAAAAATGCTATTAATCTGCAGATATGGGGTTAATCTGCAGGTTGTTCCCTTCCCGGCAACCTCTCTCTTTCAGTCATAGGGGTGGTGCCGGCATGGTTTCAGTCACCGCTAAGTAGATAGAGAGAGGCAGCTGTAATCGCTTTTCTGGCACTGACTAACAGCCGACTCTAATGATGATGGGGCACAGTTATAGCCACCACTCACTATGCACTTTGCAGTGACTGAAACTGTGTGGGTGGCTGAAAGAGCGAGGTTTCCAGGGGCAAATAGTTAATTTCCTCCCGGCAGCAGAACTTTCAGTGCGGCGGCCACAGGGTGTCAGAACTCGATTAACCTGCAAAATAAACCCATATCTGCAGGTTAATAATGTTTTTTTATATGACAGGTTTTCTTTAAGAGACCAGAGAAATAAAACAGCAACCATGAAAAGACTGCTGGTCATCCAGAGAAAAATGCTGGGTCGTAAGAACGCGTTAAAAAATAGAGTTGTAAACAGTTTCATTTTATCAGTCAACAAGTAAATGAACAGAAGAAAAATCTACTACAAATCATTATTTGGTGTCACCAATCTTTGCCTTCAAAACATCATCAAGTCTTCTAGGTAAAATTGCACACAGTGAAAGTGGTTGTCTGGTCCAAACTGATAAGTCTGCAGATTTATGAATTCCCACAGCACACACACTGTGCGTTGCAGGGTTTTGTCGGTTTCTGACCCGGGACCGGAGGGTATGTATGCGTTATACATACTCCCAGCCAGTGGGTGCAGCTACTTGATATGGAGCAAGCCTGCACCCTCTAGTCAACCACACCCACAATACAAGTCTATGAAGTTAAGCGGCACCCACTAGACGGGCCTTGCCCAGGAGTATGTATAATGCATACATAACCTCCAGTACCAGGTCAGAAACCGTGAATTCTCGCAGCACACAGTGCATGCGCTGAGGGGATTCATAAGTCACACAGAATGCAAACTTATTGATTTGTACTGGACAACCCCTTTAAGGAACACTCTAGGGACATTTTTCTTCTGCAAATCCTTCTATCTCTTCATGTATTCCCAGACAAATTCAATGATCAGTGTTCAGTGTTCTGCATGGACCATATCATAACCTCCTGAATTCCTTGTTTTTCTTTATGATGATTAATAATAATAATAATAATAATAATAATAAATAATTCTATTTCTATAGCGCCAACATATTCCGCAGCACTTTACATTTCAGAGGGGACTTGTACAGACAATAGACATTACAGCATAACAATAATCACATAAATCAACAGATACCAAGAGGAATGAGGACCCTGCTCACAAGCTTACAATCTATGATGATTATAGATCTTAATGACATTGGTATGTTTGGGATCGTTGTCCTGCTGCAGAATGAATTTGGAGCAAGACGCCTCTCTGATAGTCCTGCAAGATGGATAAGTATCTGCCTGTATTTCTCAGCATTGATGACACCATTAATCCTGTCCAAATGCCTAACTCTAACTCCATGTACTTAAAAGCATCCCCAAACTTGTATTAGAATGTCATCAATGCTTCATTATTGCCAGCAAAATATTCAGTACTGTATCGCTCTCCAGCCTCTCAGCTTCCAAATTACCTTCTGGTACAGTCAAATATTTCTCATTGTCACCAAAGCACCTACTGACATTTTTCTACACCCCAGTTCCAATGTTTTTGGGCATAGTTGAGTCGCTTGGCCTTGTTTCCAATTCAATGGTATGGCTTTTTGGCCATAATTCTTCCATGAAGATAACTCCGGACCAGTCTTCAAATAATAACTCAGATTAGCTGGGTCCTTCTGGTTGCTAGCAGTACTTCAGAGTTGCTGGCACTTTTGGACATTTTCTGAGTTTGAAGAAACGCAAGCATGTTGTTTTTAATCTGTTGCTAAGCTTCCATGGCTAACCACTATGTCTACAGTCCTCAACATTGCTCATTTCTTGGTGCTTTGTCAAAATGGTATTTCTTGGTGCTTCATCAAAACGGTTTGAACAGAACATATTAAAACCTCAGTTTGCTTTTAAATTTTTCCCCAGGACTAATTACCGTAAATTTTGAGCCCTGCAACACAGAGATAGAAGAGAAGGCAGCGAGCAGCCGACATTGTGAGAGGATTTTCACTGGATTTCTGGGAGGGTAAGTCACCTTAGAGGGAAGAAAACAGCTCAGGCACTGAGGTGTAACTGAGTGAGGGTCTCCACAGAGAAAGAACCTGAAAGCAGCCAGTATCACACTGAGAAACTGCCTGTCTGCAAATGTTCATCTGTGAGGAATAGGCTGACCCATTTACCTCACAACTGTATATAGTTAACTACCAGATTACCTCCAGTAAAATCAGTTCTAAATACAAGCTGCCTCTGTAATCTCTGGGGAAATATCTACATAGCGGCGGTCGGCTCATCGCATTTTTTTTTTGTTCGTCACAACCATTGAACTGAACTTACTCTACTGTTTGAGTTGATTTAAAGGAGAAAAATACCCTGACAGTGTATGAAGCATCCAAACAGATTCTGCTATTTGTGTGGTTCTTTAATATCAAAAGGTCAAGTACGTTCAATCACTCATGGTATTAAAAAGATGTACCACATGTACTTTAAGTGTCCACTTGATGATCAAAACAAAAGCTTGTTCCTATCATGTGATATGCTCAAATTGTTCAAATGGTCTTCATGACTGGTTGAATATGAGGAAAGTGGCTATGCCATTTGTTGTTCCCATGATTTGGTGAGAACCCAAAAATCATAGTGATGGTTGCTACTTTTGTTTTGTCAAACTGAAGGGCTTTTCTACAAACAACAAACATAAGATTAATTACCCTGAACTTGAATCTGCGATTAGGCCAGTTCCACCTGATGGTACCTTGCCAGTTCCTGTACCACCGTTGTCTGGATTGGATGAAAATGAAGTAGAATATGAAGACTATGGAGCTGAAGCTACTGGCGAAGAAATGGAGACCTCAGGTCAAGATGAGTATGTACCCGATGGAGCAGCCGATCAGCCAGAATGCTTTACTCAACATGAATTAAATGATCTCATCAGAGACCTTTCATTTTCAAAACATCAAGCTGAACTTTTGCATCTAGGTTGAAACAGAAGAATCTTCTTCATGATGATGCCAAAGTGTGTTATTACCAAAACAGAAGTAACACTTTAACACAATTTTTCACAAAAAACTATAATATGCCTAGATTTGTGGCAACCTCCAAATACTGAATAAATAAAGTGCAATGATAGAAATATACAAAGGTAAAGCATGAGGGGCAAATGCTCGCTCCCTTGGAAAAAGCTGAATGCGAAATGCGAGTTGGGGGTGCCACGGTTCATTAGAGGTAAGGTACCAAACATCCAGTGGCCATTATTATTTACTCTCATTTGTCCCTCATGCTTTACCATTGTATTTTTCTATCATTGCACTTTATTTATATTTTGGGCAACTGTCTTTTAGGGCACTTGAATTACTAGGCTATATAGCTGGTTAACCCAAACATGGGTTACACATGGGCAATATCATCTTGCCACTGCTATATATTTTATGCATTATATACCTCCTTTTTCTATGCACTTTGATATTGTGGTCATTAGAAAGCCATTTTTTTTGTTTCATATGCACAATGCACTTTGCCTTTGGACCATTTAGCTGCTTACTAAGAAACACATATATTTATTCCGTTTTTGTGGTGGGATTATATGCATGGTTTATTGTCTAAATAGGATTATTCGGGTTTTTGTACCTACAAATGGCCAGTTTTCTTGCATTTTTCTGTCCCCATTATTTATTAAATTGTTGTACAAACTGAGATTCAATAAAATTTCATGTATTTTTATGGCAAAATAGCTTCCCATTTTCCTTTTTTTGGTGATTCACAATTTTCCACAGTTGATGGACCAATGGTGTACTGTAACAGTGTCAATGGTCTCTTTGAAGAACTGAACCAAGAGTATTTTGTTGCAGATTGGCAATTGTTTATTCACTCATACCAGAGAAGTTTGAAAGCAGTGTTGCTTCACAATGGAAATATGAAACCATCAATCCCTATTGCTCACTCATGTCATCTAAAAGAAAGTTATGAAAATCTGTCAGTTGTTTTGGATGCTATACAATATAAGCATCATCAATGGAATATCTGCGGAGATTTGAAAGTCATTGGTCTGCTAATGGGAATGCAAGGAGTTTTCACAAAATATTGTTGCTTCTTGTGTTTATGAGACAGTAGACATACAGTAGAGCATTATGTTCGTCATGATTGGAGACAGAGAAACATCTATGCTCCAGGTAGAGACAATGTTCAGCATAATCCTTTAGTTGCTCCAACAAAAATCTTTCTTCCTCCACTAAATATAAAGTTGGGATTGATTAAAAACTTTATGAAAGCCATGGCAAAGACAAATTCACAAGGGTTCCAGTACATTTCCCAGAAATTTTCCAGCCTTTCACCAGCAAAACTGAAGGAAAGGGTATTTGTTGGTTCTCAGATCAGAGATCTTATGAGAGATGATGTGTTTGAAGGAACTCTAAATGTTAAGGAATTGAGCTCTTGGAAAGGTGGATCTGTGAAAACTTCTTAGGAAAACAAAAATCTCCAGAATATGTTGAAGGTGTTGAAGAATTGCTAAATGCATACCAGTGTCTTGGATGTCACATGTATCTGAAAATGCACTTTTTGCAATCACATTTAGATTTCTGCCCTCGAAATCTTGGGGATGTAAGTGATGAACAAGGCAAGAAGTTTCACCAGGACATTAAAGTAATGGAACAGCGCTACCAGGGTTTTTGGAATGGCTCAGTGATGGCAGATTACTGTTGGATGTTATATAGGGACAACCCTGATAAATCGTATCAATGACAGTCTAATGTCAAGCACTTTTCATTTCTGCTAACGTTTTGGTTTCTATTTTGCATGTGAAATTGTTTTGGTTCAATAAAAACTGTTTTGTAAGGTGAAGCATTTTTTTTCTGATATGTAGATTACTGTTTTCTTAATGTTGCCAGTATATGTCCTATACCTTATAATAATGATGCTGCTCCATGGAAACCATACGTGCTACAGAAAAACTATATACATTTTTGAAATCAGGACAAAAAGATGATTCAGAAAAGTACAAAGTCACCTGCGATGATTACAAAAATCAGTTAAGTTTTCTGTCTGAGTGCCATTTTATATATTTTGATTGCAATATCCTATATGTACATAGTACAATCAAGACAAGAAAATCCTAAATAATTTTCTATAAGATGCATAGGCTAGAAGGAATTTCTTTAAAAATGTATCCCATCATGTAAATTCTTATGTACCACACTGACAAATAATAAAAATTAAAATATAGATTTTTTTAGGAGCAAATCAGTAACAATGCAGTGACATGAGAAGAATCTGCATAACTAATCATATGCTAAATAGTTTCAAGTCAAATGTATGCATGAGAAAGCCAAGATGATTGTCTATGAAATGATGGTAGTCTCATAATCAAAGCAGCAGTGGATGGTGAGACGTGGAGCCTGAAAGTTGAAAACACTGTTACCATTTTGCACATCACTCGTAATTCTCCTATTTACGACTTCGAGTTTTTGAATGGATGTTCACTTATATTAGCCAAAACATAGATATTGTAAAACTAACAAGTGATCAATAAGGGGTCAGTCAAAGATCACGTTACCCTTCTTCCCTACTAGAGTAAGGTGTAAGAACACCGGGCAGTATTGTTCTAGGTGCAGTGGGCAAAACATAAGTGGAGGGTCCATTCTGATTTTTGCAGAGTACTCCATTCTATGCCATACAATGAAATGTTAGTGACATGTGATAAAATTACATTACAATGACATTATTTTCCATTTATTCTTAACTTTTTGTAGCAGGTTATTATAATGTCACTAGTTCTGGTAAATAAATTACAATTAAACTAAGTTTAATAGCAAAAAAATCTCATGAATGAGCTATTAAGCATCACAAGAGATCAAAATTGGAGTTTTTCAAGCTAAATAATTTATTTAGAATAATTAACAGAGCATAAATGCTAAATGCAAGTTACAGAAGACATAAGCACAATATAATTAAACCAGCACCTTGACAGTTAATAAAGTTTTTATCTATATAAAACATGTAGTTTCTTTACTTTCCTTTCGCAAATAGAATGCATAGTAAACAGCAAACTCCCCATTTACATAATATGTATGCCCAGATAAGGTTTTGCATACAATAAGTGCCAAGAGTAAACTGCTGAATATAAAGTGCACGTGTGCCTTATATCAAAAAGCCTGGTAGGCGTTAAGTGTACCCAGAGTAAAAACTGCCTATACAAATTCCAAAGTGAGATACAAGGGCTGCATTGAAAGTAACAACTTACATGTGCTGTATATGTCGCTGTGAAACCTGCCGCCCCTATGCGCGTTACGCCGCAGCTTATGGCTGTAACCATGTGACAGCCATGTGCTGCATCAGTACCAAACGTACTGGTGCCAGGGAAGCAGCAGTATTATTAGTGCTGTTCCCCGGTACTGGGTGCAGAAGAGTGCTCTCATCAGAATGATGAGAGTTATACTCAATGATAACAGCGAGAGCAGGCTGTGGCTGATGGGACTGTTGCTCCCATCAGCCTACACTTGCTGCTAATAACAGTGAGAGCAGGCAGCGGCTGATGGGAGTATTCATCAGCCGCTGCCTGCTCTCACTGTTATTAGCGGCAGCAGGTGTAGGATGATGGGAGTAGTAGTCGCCTGCTCTCATGGTTATCACTTGAATATAGCGCTCAACATTCTCCTCTGCTCGCACTGATCACCTGGAGAGCAGGGGAGAGTGATGTGAGCCGTCTTCAGCACCCTGCACCGGGGAACAGCGCTAACTGTACGGCTGCTTCTCAGGCACTGGTATGTGTCACAGGGATGACATCCATGTGTGTCATCCTAGTGCACATGTGCAGGACGTTTTGCTGCTTGTGCTGCTGTTAAAAAATGGACATGTCCACATATTTTGCCCATGGACACATTGAGTTGAACGGGTCTACATGTGTAAGTGTCTCTGGAGTGAAAACTGTCACCACATGTACCGGACACACTGATGTGTCAAAAAAGCCTTAGCTGGTTTCACACATCCAAGTTTTTAACTCAGACTTCAATGCATGGACTGTATTATGAGCAGTCTGTGTATCACAGTCTGAGTACAGACTGCAAAACATGTGTGTGAAACTTGCGTTACAGACAGTATATACTGTAACACATCCACAGATTTCCAAATGCAACTATGGGCAAAATAACACCTATGTTCAATCAATAATAAACCTAGTGAATAAATAATACGTGCCCAAAAATAGTCCTAACGGATAAAGTAAATGTAAACTCCAAACAGAATATACCATAAAGAAAAGAGGAGTGCAATACATATAATAAAGTGCACGACAATGTGATAAAGTGAAAAATAGTATTTATTAATTATAAATAAATGCGTACAAAAATATATTAAAACTGAGTATATCATCCAACCCTAATTAGTATATGTACCATTGCAAACCAGAGCAAAAAAACTCTTAGGTGGCATATAATAAAATATTATACACAAAAGTGTTATAATGACCATAGAAAAGTGGTACTATTACATATGTATAAGTAGAAAGCTTGAATGGCCCATAATAAATTCATTTTACACCAAATGTTATAATAACCATAAAAAACAATAGCGCTACATGTATACAAAAGCCAATCCGCAAAATACTAGCAATAGAAACCTCAAAAAAGAGCCAAATAAAGTCACAGCTTTTTTAAAGCTTACCCATATAGTATGGTGCCTGGTTGCTCTGGAGCCACGTGTCCCCCTTAAGTGGTCACCACGTGTCACCCAATCAAGTGGTGTCTTCCCAGTGAAAAGCCAAAAGATTTGCTGAAAGGGATTGTCCACTTTATATTTCCTTCAACAAATAAAGTCATGGCCAAAATTTTTGAGACTTATACAAATTTATGTTTTCACAAAGTTTGCTGCTTCATTATCTTTAGATTTTTTAGTAAGATGTTTCTATGGTTTACTTAAGTAAAAACAATAAACATTTCAGACTCTTTTACACTTTTATTCACAAACTAGCTGAAGAGCCCGGCGCTGCCCGGACATAGTAACTAACTGTGGTTAGTTATAGCAAATTATAATTATCCTCCATCCCATAGTCCCGTGCCCGCATACCCATCATACATATCCACGATCCCATAGGCCCGTGCCCATATACCCATCATACATATCCTCCATTCCATAGTCGAGTGCCCATATACCCATCACACATCCTCCATCCCATAGTCCCATGCCCATATACCCATCACACATCCTCCATCCCATAGACCCATGCCTATATACCCATCATACATATTCGCCATCCCATAGTCGAGTGCCCATATACCCATCACACATCTTCATCTCATAGTCCCATGCCCATATACCCATCATACATATCCTCCATCCCATAGTCCTGTGCCCATACACCCATCATACATATCCGCCATCCCATAGTCCCGTGCCCATATACCCGTCATACATATCCTCCATCCCATAGTCCAGTGCCCATATACCCATCACACATCCTCCATCCCATAGTCCCGTGCCCATATACCCGTCACACATATCCTCCATCCCATAGTCCAGTGCCCATATACCCATCACACATCCTTCATCCCATAGTCAACCATTATGACATCATAATGAGCGGCGGGGCTTGCAACCTATGATGACATCAGCATCGCCATGGCAACCATTGTGACATCATAATGAGGGGCGGGGCTTGATACACACACACTTTTTCCCCATTATGTAGATAGGGGCAAAATTGTTTGGTGAATTGGAACGCGCAGGGTTAAAATTTTGCCTCACAACATAGCCTAGGACACTCTCGGGGTCCAGACTTTTGACTGTGCCAAATTTTGTGGCTGTAGCTGCGACGGTGCTGATGCCAATCCCGGACATACACACATACATAAATACATACATACATACACACACTTGAGCTTTATATATTAGATACATCAAGTTTATGCAAAGACTCAATACTTACAGTGGTAACAATATGCGCACATGTGCACAGTATTTGCAGCAGATTTTTGTGCACAAAAAAAGTGTTGGAAGGAAAAATGCACCTATTTTTTATGCTTTTTTACATTTGTTTTTGGTGTGTTTTAGCTTGTATTTTTTCCCATTCATTTAAAACACTGTAAAAATGCCGAAAGAATTGACATGCAGCGAAATAGAAAAAAAAAGCTTTGATGATTCATGAGGAAAAAATAATCAGCATGTGCATGAGATTTCAGAAATATCATTCACTTTGCTAGGACAGTAAAAGCATCATCTTTTACCCCTGAAAAATGCATAGAGAACGATGCGGGAAAAACACAGCTTATGAAATATAGCGTTAATAAGACATGAGGGCACAGCAAATATTTAGGGGATCACTGACCACACACTTGAATAAATAACTAGGGAGCAAACAAGAAAAGAAGCGTATGTAAGATCACCCAAAATAATTACATTTACAAGTGTGATTTTCATATTGTCCATACCTGTTACTTGCCACAGGTGAGTCTGAATGAGCATCACATGCTTGAAACAAAGTTGTTAACTCTCAATTTCAGAAAGGTACCAACAATTTTGTCTGGCCCACTTGGGGGATTTGTGTGAAATTTTGCCAATCTGCCTTTTTTGTTTTATTATATGCTGCATAATGAAGGGCAGGGCTTGATACACACACACTTTTTCCCCAGTATGTAGATAGGGGCAAAATTGTTTGGTGAATTGGAACACGCGGGGTTAAAATTTCACCTCACAACATAGCTTAGGACGCTCTCGGGGTCCAGACGTGTGACTGCGCCAAATTTTGTGGCTGTAGCTGCGACGGTGCGGATGCCTATCTCGGACATACACACATACATACACACTTTGAGCTTTATATATTAGATTAGCTATTGAACCTGGGGAGAAAATGATCTTTATCGGGAGATGTGACTGCTCTACAAGGCCGCTGGTAATAAAGTGACTGGAGATAATACTCCTGGAGTGTAGTTCATTGGAGTTTGTGCTCTCACTTTACGGCACTACCGCTGCATGAGAATTTTCTCACGCTGTGGTGCCACAAGTGACAGCATGAACTCCGGTGAATTCACGGCGGCGGATTGATAAACGGCAGGAGGTTTATCTCCTGTTACTGTATCACCGGAGCCCTGTAGAGTGGTCACATTTTCTGATGTGACAGTGTAGGGTTCTAGCAGGTTCTCAGGATGCAGTGACGGGACACGAGACAGGGTATGACTTGTATAATGAACTTTTATAAATTGAAGCCACTAGGGCTATACTGAACAGACAAAACGGGGGAACAAGCAATCTGTCCTCGCAGGGACTCAATGAACTAAACGGTACTTTTTGTGTAACTGCGAGTAACCCGGCTAGTCCGGGTGACGGAAGCCAGACTATGGCCAAACTATAACACGTATTTTCAAGAGTCCACTTATCCTTCCATGCGTCGCTCAGGATTGCAGATGCGGCCGCTTAGAGGTTGTTGATGCGGCTACCTTGACGCCTCGATCTTCCGGGAAGGTTTGGGCTCGTCGGGCCCTGAAGAAACTATACCGGTGGGGCGTAACAGGCCCTGAGGAAATGGTGCCGACGGGGCGCAACAGACCCTGAAGAAACAATGCCGGTGGGCGCAACAGGCCCTGAAGAAACGGTGCCGGTGGGGCGTAACAGGCCCTGAAGAAACGGTGGAGGTGGGCGCAACAGGCCCTGAAGAAACGATGCCGGTGGGGCGCAACAGGCCCTGAAGAAATAGTGTCGGTGGGGCGCAACAGGCCCTGAAGAAGCGATGCCGGTGGGGCGCAACAGGCCCTGAAGAAACAGTGCTGATGGGGCGCGGTAAATACGTAGTCTCTAAATATAACCATTCACCAAACTCTGCTCAGGGTCCCTTAGCAAACCGGATGGGGGCCTCTACTACCGCCTGTAGCGAGGTGGCACCCCCTGGGGCCAGTGATGACAGGGCCGCAGCTGTGGGAGAAGACAGGGGGGCAGTGTCCTGACCGCTGTAAAGGAATGGTCTGTCGTCACAGCGGTCGCCTGACGTAGCCGCCTTGTCACAACAGGGTGGGAAGCAGCGGGAGTGGCTGTATGGGACCGTATGCGGGGAGCGGCCGCTGGTGTAAGTCTCTCACGTGTCACTAGTTGGTGAGTCCGCAGCTTTCCTTTCACAGACCCCTGTCGGTCTCTCCACAACACACCGTCTGCTCCCTCGGACCTCTCTGTCTCACATGGCTTCCTGTCTGTTGTCCTGCTCTCTGTCAACTGCCACTTCAGCGCGCCCCCTGCTCCTTTTAAGCTTGCCCCGCCCCCTGTTTACCTGACAACTTCAGTTAAGTCTTTTATTTTACTGTTCTCCCAGTATCGTTCCCTCAGGAACCCTGATGGCGATCCCCTGGGTACCTGTCCTTTCACTGTCTGGGAGTCCTCCTCCTCACACTCCCCCAACCTGTAAGCCCGCCAGTCCTCGAGCGAGGGCCTTAGTCTATTGAGATCGGTCTGTAGAGGTTTCATTGTTCCTTGCCACATGAATTGATCTTGCTCATATCGTTCAGGGGGTTTGCCGGCTGTTGACCGCTCAGGGCGTCTAAGTTCGACTGAGGTAGAGTCGTCTGGGGTGGTGGACATCGGTGGGCTGGTTGGTGCGGGCGGGTTAATTGTGTTAGATGAATCAATTCTGAGTGGAGGGCCTCCGGGTCCTGGGAGACTATCTTCGTCGTCGCCCGGGTCCCAACATACGGAAGACTGTTCAGATGTCGACGGGATAGGTTTCCGGTTGCTTTGGGTCGGAGGAAGTACATGGGCGTAACATATTACGATGCACAACACGAGTGGGCAGTGTTTCATCCTCCTCAGATCGTATTTCGTACACCGGTCTGTCCGGATGGATACGGCGTAAGACCCGATAAGGACTTTCTTCCCAACGTGGCTCCAGTTTGTTCTGGGGGCGTTGATCTAGTACAAGCACCCGGTCCCCGCTTTGGAGGTGAGGAGGCGGGGTAGCATTCCTACCGGGGTGCTCCCAGTCTCGGAGCTTGGTGTGTACAATTCGGTGAAGAGTTTGCAGCCGATGGCGATGATTTCGGACCCAAGACGACACTCCAGTCCAGGGCTGAGGTTCTTCGGGGTCTATCTCCACCTCCGTGATCCCTTTACCTTCTCGCCCAAACAACAGGGAATAGGGGGTATAGCCAGTCACTCGATGTACCCTATTGTTATAGACCCAAACTAATTCGGAAACATATTCGGGCCAACGGACCTTCTTGTCACTCTCCAGAGTGCGCAACATCTGAATCAATGTCCGATTAAATCGTTCACAAGCCCCATTCCCTTGCGGGTGATACAGTGTGGTCTGGGATTTGTCAATTCCATAGAGGTGATGTAGTTCTTCCATGACTTTTCCCAAAAAACATGCTCCCTGATCAGAATGTATTCGTTGAGGACAGCCGTATACTTGTATAAAGTTTCTACAAATGGCGGAGGCAGCTGACTCTGCGGTCTGATCCCGAGTGGGGGTGACCACAGCGAACTTGGTGAAATGATCTACCATAATGAGACAGTGTTCATATCCCTGAAATGCGGGCCCAATGGTCAGATAATCCACCATCAGGAGCTCAAGGGGCGCTGAGGTCATAAAAGTCTGTTGCGGCTCGCTGAGAGGGTGGTTTGGCTAATTCACACAAGCGGCAGGTCAAGCAAATTTCGTCCACAACAGCCGGCAAGCGCGGGTGGTAAGCTTTCTGTTGCAGCCATTGCAAAGTTTTTTTTGTTCCGAAATGGGACCCTTTTTCGTGAGCCTCCCGAGCCAGTACGTGAAGTTGGGCTCCTGGCGTAAACACCTGCCAAACCGTTATTGAGGTTGTTTGTGATGTTATTTTACGATACAATAATCCCTTTCGGATAACCAACTTCTCCCATTGTCGCAGCATAAGCAACAGGTCTTGAGTCAAATTTTGCCGTTGAGAGTCAGGGGGTAATTGCCCAGCGGCAACCCATGTCCTGAGAAGGCCAACCTCTTTGTCTTCTTGTTGCTGTTGTATCCACTTATCCCGGGATTGTTCTAATATGCCCCTTGGGGTCTCAGAGGAAGATTTTTTTTATTGTCAGTTGTGAGCACGGCAGCAGTGAGAGCGAACGGTATTTCCTCTCCATCTAATTCTTTGTCTCGATTCTGTCCTGGAGTTGTAGGTCGAATCCTAGAGAGGGCATCTGCAAGGACATTTTCAGCCCCTCTTTTGTAGATAATCTTATAATTGTACTTCGCCATCCGGGCCACCCATCGCTGTTCCAGAGCCCCCAATTTTGCGTTTTCCAAATGAGCCAGCGGGTTGTTGTCAGTTTGCACTACCACCTCGGAGCCCGCTAGGTACTCTGCGAATCTCTCCGTCATAGCCCACACCACTGCGAGGAGCTCGAGCTTAAAAGAACTGTAATTGTCAGGGTTACACTCGGAGTCATGGAGTGAGCGACTTCCATATGCGATCACTCTCTCCCAGCCATCCTGAACCTGTGACAACACTGCCACCAGCCTGTGAAGACTCCCGTCAGTGTGCAGGATGAATGGTTGGGAGAAATCCGCATAAGCCAACACTGGGGCATCCAAGAGCACAGCCTTGAGGTCTCGGAAGGCCTCTTCCTGAGGGTGTTGCCACTGGATTTTTCGCCCATTGGTCCCAGCGGGAGCCCCCTTCAGCAGTTCGTGCAGGGCTCGAGCTCGACATGCAAAATTCTTTACGAAGCGACGGTAATATCTGTCTAACCCCAGAAAAGCCCGCACATCTTTCACCGTCTCGGGGGCAGGCCATTCCTGGATAGCAGCAACCTTCTCCCGGGATGGCCTCACACCCTCTGCCGAAATGACATCAGCCAGATACTCAATCTGAGAGCGAAATAGGTGGCATTTCTGAGGCTTCACCTTCAACCCGTATTTTTGCAACCGGCTGAGTACCTGTCCCAGCCACTTCAGGTGGTCCTCAAAGGTGGCGGCATAGACGATGATGTCGTCCAGATAGATCAACGTAGTCTCAAAATTGAGATCTCCCATACACCGCTCCATCAATCGCTGAAAGGTCCCGGCGGCGTTGGCTCGACCAAACGGCATCCAATTAAACTCAAACAGTCCCATGGGCAATATGTACGCTGTCTTGGCTCTATCTTCTTCTGACATGGGCACCTGCCAGTACCCACTGGCCAAGTCCAGGGTTGAAAAATATGTTGCTTTTCCCAAGGCGGACAGGGATTCTTCTATGCGGGGCAGTGGATATGAGTCTTTAATAGTGCAAGCATTCAGTTTACGATAATCCACACAAAATCGTAGTGTACCATCTTTCTTCCGGACCAACACGATTGGGGCCGCCCAGGGGCTTTGACTTTCCCGTATCACCCCTTTTCGCAGCATTTGGGCCAGCAAAGTTTTCACCTCTTGATAGAGTTGTGGTGGAATCTGTCGATATCGTTCCCGGATAGGGGCCGCTCCTGCTGTGGGGATTTCATGAGTGATGGCGGTGGTACACCCAAAATAGTCCTCATGACTAGCAAATACTTCATGGTACTGTCCCAGCATTGTTTTTATCTGTGAGAGTTGGGCTGCAGTTAATCCAGAAAGCTTGACCCGCATCTGCTCCAAAATCTTTCGGCCCTTCTCTTGTGCTGAGACTTCGTGGGCCTGTAAGGTTCGTATTGCTACTTCCCAAGGATCCTCGGGGTGTACTTGTAATTGAACCGCAGGAGCTGGCAGCACTTCTTCTAAAGGCCTTACTAGTTTGGCCAGCACAGTCCGTGCTTTCAGAACGGTGTCTTGGTCTTCAAGGTTAACGCAGCGCACCAAGACGTCTCCTTTTTGCACGGTAGCCAGGGAATGGGCCACCAGTATGCCAGGAGGTAAGCGCTCCGAGTGACATGGCTCCACCTGCACCTCCATGCCCTCTAACGGTATCGGGGCTCAAATGGGCAGGGCCACCACAGTCTGTCCAGGAGGTAACATAAGCAGGGGAGTCGCTGGCATGATGACCTTACCCAGCCTCGCCTTCCTGGTGGTCCTGATGTACCCGTGCTCCCCGCACCAGCTGCTGAAATACCTGTCCCTGGGCTGTGCGAGAACCCCACTGCTTCAGAATCTTCTGTGTAGGGTCATTGAGCAGTAGGTTGCCGAACTCTCGTAGAACATTCATGCCTAGGGTGACGGGGTGTTGCTTCTCAGCTTCTCCTTGAGTCAGTACCACCCCTCTGCGACCAAAGGATTTACCGCACAGCGTCACTTGCACCCACACCACCCCAGCAACTGGGACCAGCAGTTGGTTGGCAGCTACTAGTCTGAACACGGGCCCCCACTGAGGCCTTGCTGCTTCCAGGAAGTTCTGTTGAAAATACGTTGCGGGCATAGTGGTTACTTGTGACCCCGTGTCCACCAGGCACCGGAAGGCCCGGCCCTACACTTCTGCCCAAACCACCGGGCATTTTGCTACCAAATCTTCGGGATTTCCACCACCCCTAGTTGTGGTTTTCGGCTCCGAGCAACGTCCCCCCAGCCCGGAGCCCGTTAGTTTAATGGCGGCCGGGGTGGGTATCTCCCACTCCGCGGACACTCTCAGGCAAAGTGGCCTAGTTCTCCACACTCAAAACACCGGGCCTGTGTAGGTTGACCACCCCGCGGGGAGCATGATCCCCAGAAGCCGGGGTTAAAGCCAGGTAGTCCAGTCCCGGTCTCGGTTCTTCTCTTTACTTCGACCAACTCGCCCTTAATACTTTTCAGCTCTTGCTTCATCTCTTCCACCCACTGAGGCTCCTTGACTACATTCGCGGAGGCCTCCACACCTCGGACTTTCCCCACGGGGACCGCCATCCCCTGCGCCTGCTTTCAAGCACGTGCCTGACTTCCCACCTCTGAAAAATCTATTTGGGGATTCATCCTGATCTGTTCCCGCAGTGCCTGTTTGACTAATGGATCTCGCAAACCAGTCACCAGTAGGTCATGTAGGGTAATGTCAACAGGTCCTGCCCCTACCCCGTCCTTTCTTTCTATAGCCGTATGCAATTCTTGGAGGACATTCATATACTCTGTGATCGTCTATCTGTAACACTTTTTCAAAAGTGTTGCAGTGACCCGGAGGTTTCAACATCACTGACCTCCGCGCCTCCCTGTCCAATGCCATGAGTGCCACCTCAGCCTCCAGATCAGGGGTCATTGTGTGCATCCGAAAGAGCCCCCGCATCCGCTCTGTCCAGCTCCATAACATAGTATTGGAGCTGGAAAATCTAGGCAGGTTGTTCAGCATGGCCCCCAATGATATGCTGGTACGGGGACCCTCATCATTTGTAGAGTTTACAGCTCTACCCTGATCTGGGGCACCACTGTCTATGCTCGGAGACTGCATCCTGCCGATTACGCCAAGTGTAGGGTTCTAGCAGGTTCTCAGGATGCAATGACGAGACACGAGACAGGGTATGACTTGTATAATGAACTTTTATAAATTGAAGCCACTAGGGCTATACTGAACAGACAAAACGGGGGAACAAGCAATCTGTCCTCACAGGGACTCAATGAACTAAACGGTACTTTTTGTGTAACTGCGAGTAACCCGGCTAGTCCGGGTGACGGAAGCCAGACTATGGCCAAACTATAACACGTATTTTCAAGAGTCCACTTATCCTTCCATGTGTCACTCAGGATTGCAGATGCGGCCGCTTAGAGGTCGTTGATGCGGCTACCTTGATGCCTCGATCTTCCGGGAAGGTTTGGGCTCGTCGGACCCTGAAGAAACTATACCGGTGGGGCGTAACAGGCCCTGAGGAAACAATGCCGGTGGGGCACAACAGGCCCTGAAGAAATAGTGCCGGTGGGGCGCAACAGGCCCTGAAGAAACGGTGTCGGTGGGGCGCAACAGGCCCTGAAGAAGCGATGCCGGTGGGGCGCAACAGGCCCTGAAGAAACAGTGCTGAAGGGGTGCGGTAATGACGCAGTCTTTAAATATAACCATTCACCAAACTCTGCTCAGGGTCCCTTAGCAAACCGGATGGGGGCCTCTACTACCGCCTATAGCGAGGTGGCGCCCCCTGGGGCTGGTGATGACAGGGCCGCAGCTGTGGGAGAAGGTAGGGGGCAGTGTGCTGACCGCTGTAAAGGAATGGTCTGTCGTCGCAGCGGTTGCCTGAGGTAGCCGCCTTGTCACAACAGGGTGGGAAGCAGTGGGAGTGGCTGTATGGGACCGTATGTGGGGAACGGCCACCGGTGTAAGTCTCTCACGTGTCACTAGTCGGTGAGTCCGCAGCTTTCCTTTCACAGGCCCCTGTCGGTCTCTCCACAACACACCGTCTGCTGCCTCGGTCCTCTGTCTCACACGGCTTCCTGCCTGTTGTCATGCTCTCTGTCAACTGCCACTTCAGGGTTGCCCCCTGCTCCTTTTATGCTTGCCCCGCCCCCTGTTTCCCTGACAACTTCAGTCAAGTCTTTCCTTTTACTGTCCTCCCAGTATCGTTCCCTCAGGAACCCTGATGGCGATCCCCTGGGTACCTGTCCTTTCACTGACTGGGAGTCCTCCTCCCCACAACAGCTCTACACGGAAGATTGTCATGGGACACTCGTTATTAAATGAATTACATCAGATCAGGAAGAATTTGTGTTGGTTTATTATTTTATTTTTTTGCAGGTGATTGAGGGCGTCGGGGATTAGCTGTTTGGTGAGTGAGTACTGTATGTGTATATGTAAATGTATTTTTTTTTACTATTCAACACAGTAGCCGGATAATGGGACTACTATCCCATCATCAGCTAATGCTGTCACTGTTCTATGTGAGAGCACACACAGCTGGATGGGACTGGTAGCTCCATCAGGCGATGCCTGCCTGCATACAGACCTGCACACACAGACCTGCACACACAGACCCGCACACAGCAGCACACACAACCGCAAATACACGCACACACACGCAGATACACAGACACCCGCAGACACGCACATATTCTCTGCTCACACATAGTCTCCACCTACACACTCTTCCTCCTGCTTTCTGCAGTGTTTTTTGCACGCTCATCCGCAGCAAATCCGCAAATCTTTTTACAACTGCGGTTTTGCTGTGGATTTGACTGACTCAATAGAAGTCAATAGGTGCAGAAACACTGCAGATCCGCAAAAAGAATTGACATGCTGCGAAAAATAAAACGTGGCAAATCCACAGGGATTTTTACGGAGCATGTGCACACCAATTCTGTAATTCCCATTAACATTGGTTGTGCATTACATTGCGGATTTGGTGCAATTCCACACGTCCAAAAATGCTGCGGAGCTGCAACAAAATCCGCACATACAGTAGCCTTAGGGTTATGCCTTGTTCACTATTATCGTTAGGAAAGGCCAGGTGATGCAAATTTACCAGCTTTATAAAAACCCAGCCTCCTCTAACCTTGTGCCAAAAAACAGCAGCCATGGGTTCTTCTAAACAGCTGCCTAGGACTCTGAAAATGAAAATGGTGGAGGCCCACAAAGAAGGAGAAGGCTATAAGAAGATAGCAAATGTATGTATACATGTGGGCCTGTTTGCATGTTTGTGTGTGTATGCAGCTGTATGCTAAATATTAACTAGGAGATTACCCCTTAATACATCACATATAACTAGCTGTGGTAAAAGCCCTTCTGATAAAAGCAACATTTTCATGAATCACTATAATGCATGATAATAAATCTCCTACATGAGGGGCAGCACAAGGACACTGGTAACAAGTCATACTTGTTCTCATATTATTATTATTCCTAGTATTAGGCTAATGTCACTTTGTTGACCTCCATGATTCATTTATCTCTAAGCAAAATTCTCTATAAAATAAATTTCTATGCAGCATTTAACACCCAAGTTTTCCACGCTTTTTTCCTGAGGTCTATATTCCATAAAATATTTTTCATCTCAAAGCCATTAT
Source organism: Dendrobates tinctorius (assembly GCF_039654945.1). Lineage (NCBI taxonomy): Eukaryota > Metazoa > Chordata > Amphibia > Anura > Dendrobatidae > Dendrobates > Dendrobates tinctorius. Next base: position 12,444,531 of record NW_027361698.1, on the reverse strand, counting down.
GTTGTAGTGTGATGAATCAGCACACTTGAGCCATGCTTGAATAATGACCTTTATTCTGCTGGCTCATCCTTCATATTAGGTTAGTTACGATATTAATTTTCTGTGAAGGTGAAATATTATGACATTTCTAATATTTTCATTATGATCCTTACAGGACAGCCTTTTCTGTAAAACTAACAAAATGTTATTCATTTAAGAATATATTAAGGCGTTGAAAGGGAAAATATATTTTCTGCATAATTTTTTATTTTTAACACATTTGCCGGTATCTCTGTGATACTCTTTAGGAAGGTGTGCATCTGTATTAGAAGAAGACTAAAACTAAATTAAGGCTTCACACATCTACTGTATAATTCATAGTCTGAGTACAGACTGCAAAGTAAGGTTTGGCCAAGGGTCTCCTGAGCTAAACTCAACAGCCTAATATTTGCAATTGAAGACCCATGGCCATTTTCAACCTTGAAATATTTTGAAGAAAGGACAAGGCACAAGGCCATCAGTCAGTGTTGGATGTGTGTCACCTACAAGCCCTCAGGCTGGACTACATGAAATATACTTTGAGAAATCATTATCTGTGAACACATATGGCAGTGCAATCCAAAACTGGATGTTAAAGCTCTTTCATACAAAGAAAAAACCATATATCACCGCAATCCAGAAACACTGCCATCTTTTCTGGGGCAAAGCAAAAGGCATAATGGGAAATTGTTCTGTGATCAGACTTTTTGAAATTCTTTCTGGAAACCAAGGATGTAATGTACTATAGGCTCAAGAGGAGAGGGACCATCCAGCTTGTTATCAGCGCATAGTTTAAAAACCTAATTCTCTGATCGTATAAAGCTGCATTAGTGTCTATGGCATGAGCAGATTGCACATTTTGAAAGGCACAGTCAATTCTGAGCATTATAATGATGCTTTAGAATAACATTTGCTCCCATCTAAGCAATGTTTCTTTTACGGAAGACCATATTTCAGCAGCACAATGCTAAACTACATACTGAATCTGGGTCACCCTCCCAGGGCTGTGGGGTACTCGGTACCGGGCCGGTGTCAGCGGGATGTGTCACAGCAGCGGTGACCCGGTCCGTGGCCCTGGGCGTCCAAGTAATGGGGGAATGTAGTTAATGGAATAGTTTGTGGCGCCACCTGTGGTGTTCGGCAAGTGAGATGTTAAGCCGACGCTGCATGCAGATCCACTGGGACTGATGATATGGTGCAGCAAAGATGTAAAAGCTCCCCACAGGTAAAGCTGTAGTCCCAGGGCAGTGTAGATGTGGTTGGCACGGGGATGTAGCGGTGCCGGAAGGGTAGGAAGCAGACAAAGACACAGCGGGGTGCAATTTCTGTACCTTTACTTGATAACTGCAGTCCAGTATCCTGATTACAGATGATAACGGAGCAGGCTAGCCTGGAAGCAGCTCAGGATTCTCTCTCAGCAGAAGGGCTGTGTAGTCTCCTTCCTAGCGCCTATTTGGATGAAGTACTCCTAGTACTGAGTTACACTGGAGTTCCTCCTACTTCTCTTATTGTCTCTTAGAACTACCTCATATGGCAGACAGCTGAAGCCGTATTCCTCTCTTGGCTCACTCCGTGCTGTTGTGCCTCCGAGTCTTAGATGAGAGTAGGGCATTTACAGCCTCCTACTCCTCTGGTTTCTGTTGCAGGACCGTTAGTATCCGTACAACCGTGGAGACCAGGCTCCAGTTCATGCGCTCTCGCTGTGAGGGAGCTCTCCTTCCTCAGCTCAACCTCCAGCTTCTCTCCACACGTCTGCACACGTGGACCTCCTCACACTAACTGACCACTCCTTCCTCTTGACCCTCAGAGGGCACTCCTCCCCTTAATCCTGGTTCAGAGTTCCCCCTGCTGGCCTGGAGTGGAACTGTATTGCATGCATAGGTTGACTGCGAGAGAGACCCTTCACTGCTTCCAAGCATGACATCACCCTCCCTGGAGGAAGGCAAAGTCACTGTGGCGGCCTTACTCCTGGGGGGTGCCACAAATCCATCACAACAGCATTGCTTCACAGAGGAAGAGTTTGGGTGATGAACCAGCCATCTGCAGTCAAGAGTATTCACCAGTAGAAAACATTTTGGGCATTATGAAATTAAAAATCCAGCAAAAGAAGACCCAGGCCTGTTGAGCAGTTAGAATTCTATATCAGACAAGAAAGAGGCAAAATGCTTCCCCTCTCCATTATTAAACCATGTGCTTGATGTCACCTGACAATACAAAGGTAACATCAACCCCACAAATATGAACCCCACTTGTCACTGCTACAGGGCAAGTGGAAAGAGCAGGGTAAAGCGCCAGAATTGGCATATCTAAAAGATGTGCCTTTTCTGGGCAGCTGTGGGTTGCTATTTTTAGGCTGGGGGGCCAATATCTATGGCCCCTTACCAGCCTGAGAATACCAGCCACCAGATGTCTGCTTTAACAAGGATGGTTGTCAAAAATGGGGGGACCCCACGCCATTTTTTCAAATTATTTATTTTAATAATTTAAAAAACAGTGTGGTGACACCTCTATTCCTGATGACCAGCCTTGTTGAAGTTGACAGCTGTGGGTTGCAGCCATCAGCTGTAAGTTTTGCCTGGCTGGTTATTAAAAATGCAGGAGGACCCACGCAGGTTTTTTTTACTATTTCTTTGCAGCTCATGAGCGGCTGATGAATACTTCCATCCACCGCTCCTGCTCTTGCTGTTATTAGAAAACAGAAAACTTTATACCTCCGATCACAGCTGAGCAATCACGATGTCTTTTGACAGCGTGGGAACCGCAGCTCTCTGACCAGAGGGGATGATTTCACTGCCGATCAGAAGCGGTGTTTGCCACACTTTCATGCACATGTCTCCTATGAACGCCAGTTGTAGCAGCAACTCAATGGTGCCCAATGATCACGTCACAGGGGAGCCAGTCTAGCGTAGTACCAACCCTGCCAATTCGCTGCAAATGTTGCTGTCACCCCTTGTCTCTACTCTGGTTCTACATATAAGTTTAAATAAAATATTCCTATAAGAATGTTCCACATCATTCCATTCTAAATTTCCTACATTTTAAACAGTGTCCCAACACGGAATTGAGTTTGTAGAAGAGATGGATGTTTTTAGTTTTTGTGCACCATATATTCAGAACAAGCAGGATTCGAGTGGTGGCTGCAATCACTACAATACACACTAGCAGTTTTCTCAAAAAGAGAATCCCTTTCTAAAATGAAGTCAGACCAGCATCCACTGCAGGTAAAATTAAAGGACTTGTCCATTTTCCTAAGAAATTGGGATACAGGCAGGTAATAATTTACAAATAAGTATTACTTATCTATTGAATCCCTTGTATCTTTAGCGCCCCCTCTCTATTGATACATAGTGGTCTTTTTTACAGGTTTATGTGACAGACATACATAAAGACTGATTGGGAGTAGAGGTGAGGCAATGCTAGATCCTGGCTGCTGGTAAGACTTCAATTTTTTTATGAAAATGGGCAACTACTTCAAGTATTACTAGATACAATCCCAGTTAATCAGGTCAGGTCTGTCAATCACAAGTATCTGATAATTAGCGGCTCTCTCTCCACTTTGGTTTAAACTATACTAGTTGATCAACTTGTTCTCAGAAGACAAAAAGATTAAGACAACATCAACAAAAATTATTTTTACCCGAGTCCCAGCTGTCTGCAGACCACCTCAGCATCAGCATCATCCCACTGGTCATCACAAACTGTGCCCCATTGGCCAGAATGGTAGACTTCAATCCTTCCTTCAAAATGAGAGCTCCCACCAACTAGTCGAGTGGGTATAAAAGAGTCTGTGGCTGAAATAAATTTGTACAAACCAAGTTATATTAAACAAACATCAAAATTAGCTCAAGCTCATATATTAGATATAATAGTCAAATAAATATTAAACATATTCTATATTATATGGTATAGTCAATGAAATATTAAAAATATTGTATATAATATATTATAGTCAATTAAATTTTAAAAATAGTGTATATGATTGTAAATACTAAAAGTACCGTAAACTACGAAATTATGTGAAAAAATAATATAGCAGAAATAGGGTTAAGAAAAATTGTAGTCACATGCAGAATCAACTCATAATGCTTGAATGTATGTGCAAACATTGTAAATAGCATATGCTTCATATAGTATGTCAAACTATGGTTTCTACATTGTTACAGCTAGTAACTCTTTTGACCAGGATATCATTTTTTTTCTCCATAAGAAATATGTCAGCAATGTGTTCAGTGCATTCTACTGCACAGGTGTCGATTGCCATGGAAAGAAAGTTTAGCATTTGCAAATTACACATTATGTCATCTGCTTAAAAAAATGAATAAATAAATAGTAATAATAATAATACATTTCTGAAATTTAATACATTTCTTTCTTTAGTCATGACTGGTATTCTATAGATACTGTATATGATTACTTGAATTTTTGATTAACCTCTCAAAGCAGATCTGCAAGGTTCTTTATTCGAACTTCCTGAGAGCAGTAAAGGATAAGGTGTGTAAAAATCTCTAGGATATATTGTATAGTTTTTTTTATTCAGCATTTACATAAAAAAGATGTAAATACTGCCAGGACATAGAAAGACTCTAAGTTACTCACCATCTCCTCACTGAGTCCCTCCCCCTGTCTCCCTGATTTCTTCACCCCATCTGAGTCCTTCACCCCCATCTCCCTGAGTCCTTCATTCCTATACCCCTGAGTCCATCTTCCCCTTCTCCCTAAATCCTTCATCTCTGTCTCCCTGAGTCCTTCATGCCTTTCTCCCTGAGTCCTTCGTAACATCTCCCTGAGTCTTTCATCCCCATCTCCCTGAGTCCTTCACCCCCATTTCCCGAGTCCTTCATCCCCAACTCCCTATGTTCCTGAGTCCTGCATCCACTGAGTCCTTCACCCCTATCCCTCTGAGTCCTTCATCCTCTTCTCAATGAGTACTTCATCACTTTCTCCCAGAGTCATTCAACCCCTTCTCCCTGAGTCCTTCTTCCCTTTCCTCCTGAGTCCTTCATCCCCTTATTCCTGAGTGCTTCATCTTCATCTCCCTGAGCCTCTGAGTCCTTCTTCCCATACTCCCTGAGTCCTCATCCCCCTCTCCCTGAGTCCTTCATCCCCTTCTCCCTGAATCCTTCATCCCTATCTCCCTGACTCCTTCACCCAGTCTCCTGAGCCTTTCATCCCCATCTCCCTGACTCCTTCATCACCATCCCCCTGAGTCCCTCACCCCTTTACCCCTGAGTCATTCAACCCCTTCTCCCTGAGTCCTTCTTCCCTAATTCCTGACTCCTTCATCCTCTTCTTACTGAGTCCTTCATTACCTTTGCACTGAATGCTTCTTCCCCTTCTAATTAAGGGTCCCGTCACACTAAAGGCCCCGTCACAGACAGCGAGATCGTTAGCGAGATCGCTGGTTTTGTGACGCATTAGCGATCTCGCCAGCGATCTCGCTGTGTGTGACATGCATCAGCGACCCCCCCTGCCAGGTATCGCTGATCGTGCTCTAATGTCCTGGGCCATTTCTTGATCGTTGGTCTCCCGCTGGCCAGCATACATCGCTGCGTGTGGCAGCGGGAGACCAACGATCAGCAAACTCCTAGCACTGTAAGCAGACGCTGGGAGCTGGTATCCAAGGTAAATATCGGGTAACTAAGCACGCGCATTGCTTAGTTACCCGCTGTGTACCTTGGATACCTGCGTGCTCGCGCTGGGAGCTGGTATCCAAGGTACAAAGCGGGTAACTAAGTGACACGCGCTTAGTTACCCAATATTTACCTTGGATACCAGCGTCCTCGCTGGTCCTGATCGCTGGTGAGTCTACCTGTTTGAGAGCTCACCAGCGATCATGTAGCGAGGCACCAGCGATCCTGACAAGGTCGTATTGTTGTCTGGACCGCTGGTGCATTGTTAGTCCTACATCCCCTTCTCTTGTCTGAGTTTATATGCTGAGTAAACAAAACCGTCAATCAGCTATGTATGAGCAGGGAAAACCAGGGCTCATATGGTTTCTCTATGAGTCTTGGAAACATTTTAACTGCATTTGTACTTAAAATTGTAACATTATATTAAAGAAGGCGCATAAGGAACATACAGCTCTTCATAAATCAGAAACAACTGACTTCAGCACGTCCCCTTATCAATATCGGTGGGAACAACACTGGTCTTGACATACCTGTTGGGCACTGAGTCTTTTACTATAGACTGCACATGGAAAAAAAACACTTTAAATAGTCTCTGCAATATTTCTAAAAACAAATATGTCAATTCTTGAGGTACTGTGCCACTGCCTAATACCAGCACTTCAAATTTGAATACTCAAGCAATTGAAACAGTAAAAATGCCCCTTACACAAAAAAAAATTTCAAAAACATGACAAAAAAAATTCTCCTTTGATTTTTTTTTTGGACATGGATGTTTCAGCCAGAAAAATCCATGTAAAACAACTCTGTGTGAAAATACCCTAAAAAAGCATTTTTTCTATCTAAATAGATCTCATTTTTCCTCCTTTTAAGGCTTTACTGTATATTGATGCAGAAGAGCAGCTTTGCTGTTTCTATAGAATTCCTGATGATTTGTGAAGTTGACTCTGCGTAAGTTAAACTCATGGGTTTGTACTAAATTGGGCGACTTGCGTATCTTTGTGTTTTGGTGCTGAGCGCTTTGTATTTACTGTTAACAGAGGAAGGGGTCAGTGACTGACAGCTACAGGTTCCTATCTGTGCATGTATATGTTTTAAAGCCAGTGGAATATATCATGAAATCACTAGTCTGTTGGTGCGTCCCGCTGGAGGCTTCAGGCACTTTTAAAGCCTATACAACTGTGATATTGTGTATTGGCTTACTAAGACATCAATGTGAAATGAAGCACAGCTTTTCAAAGGAGTTATTCTTTGCGTGGCTGAAACATGTATAAAATAATGGGGAAATCCTCCAGCAATAAACTTGTACCACATCCTTCTCAATGCTGTTACCGTTTAGCGGAACAAAGACTTCTGGTAGGTAGACGTGAGAGGTGCACAGCAGGGACTTGTTGGGGCACTCCGTGTAATGATTCCATTTGATTCTACAAAAGACACAACATCGGACTTGAAGGATGAGAACCCTTTTGTCATCTTTTGATACGTTACTTAATGGTGCAAACCTGCCGGTTGTAACGTACAGATCTTGAATTATAAATGAGATCACTGCTGCAGCCCTTGTAATGGACGCAGCTGCATTCCCCTCTCTAGGCTTAATTGATCTGTTTGATGCACAGGAAAATCGCCTACTGGGACAGAATAAATTTCTTTTTCTAAGCGTTTTGACAGGGTTGTGTCATTCTTTTTGACCATTTAGCTGCATCTTATATATAAACGTAATAACTAGAAAAAGCTTTTAAACTTAGCAATGACGAAAAAGGTATGTGTGCCCAACTAAAAGGGATAAAATGCGTAAGATTCCAGAAGTGGGAAAATATTACCATAAAGGTGTGGAACACAGTTCTATTGATTGCGAATAAACTTGGCCTCTTTTCTTGCTCCCAAGATGTACAGAAGAATAGCATTTCTCAATGGCACAATATAATTAACAGTTCCAAAAGAGTAAAAAATGAACAGTCAGAACTATTGGATACTGCTGGGATGACTTTTATTTACGTTTGTTAGGCAGGCTAGGCTACGTTAGGCCCTGATTCATCAAGACCAGCAAGCCTTGATGAGGGGGTGAAGTGCGAGACTCATTACAAGCTTCGTAATGAATTCGGAGCATCTGACAAGTGATAAGCACCTCTATGTGCATCTAGTCACAAATCATACTCCAATCAGTGTTCAAGTAAAATTTGTCCACCACTCAAAATTAATTTGATAAGCTGCAGTCACTATGCCCCATCCAGCCCTACCAAAACTCATTTTGTCAGAGGTGGGTAGAAATGGTGTGAGAACGATAAAAATCACAACATTTTATCACAGCCTCGATTGTTTGACTTTCAAAGCTTTTTACACCAGAATTCTAGCAGAATCGGGCCCATACTGTGTACACCCAACTATCTCTCCAGGTAAAGCTGGGTCCAGGTAGACTTTTTTTTACAGTCTGTGCACAAACCACGATAAATGTACCAACTGTACTAACCACAGGTTTTCTAATCCAAACAAATACCTCAAATGCATGCATTAAAGTGATAGTTTGGGTCAGAAGACCCGTTGTTGGTCCAGTCATTGTAGTCCATACATAGACCATGAAACAAAGACATCCTAACTTGGCAAAAGCCATAGAAATTGATTATCTCCGGGAAACCTAATGATTTAGCTCTTCAAGCTCACCAGTTTTAATCACTCTCTCTTTGGAGCAAGTCTTCTTGTGGTCCCCTCTAGTTCTCACACATGTAGACTCCACTCTCCACCCACGGAAAAATAACCCTGTCATAGCGTGGCAATAATGTCACAGTTTACAGGTATATACCAATTTCAGTACACACTAAAAAAATTATCCCCATATGCAGCACATCCTGAAAAACAGGGCTTGGCTTGCCATGTATAATCTCAGGGCCAACAGAAGTATACCAACTACCATCAGTGAAGTATGGAGTAAAAATAATTCGTATACCGGACAGTAAACCAGGCATTTACACATAATTAAAGTAATTTGCAATACAATTTTAACCCACTTTCAGCACAATTTGTCCCACTCTCAGCATAATTAAGTACTAGTCACAATATAGCTGAGAGTCAATAGTTGTTATCTGATACAGTAAGTGTTAGGCGTCAGGTTTCTGCGTCTGCTCTGCAGGAATCCAGAGCCTCACATTCTGCGGTCTCCTGCTGTCTTTCTACTGCAGAGGAGATTACTTTGCAGCAGACCGCTCCAGAGACTAAGTCCCTCTGTGCTCCTACTGGGCATGCTCACGAAACGATCTCCCATTGGAGATTGGGAGTCATGTGCCCAGGTCCTGTTCCAGATCTCATTGGTCCATCTTGGAGATCTGGAAGGTCCCGCATGGCTATAAAAAGCGCGCATGGCCGTTCCACCATGGCTAGTATAGACTATACTGCTATGTGTGAATGGTGACGGATGTATGATTCTGGTGACTGACTTATTATGAAACCCCTTCCCTCTGATATTACGCATGTGGTTAGGGAATTAGTTCAGTAGTCTGTGCCAGTCTGTGGCAAGCCTTAGGCCACTGTGCACACTGCACCTCTGCGCTAGCGTCTGACATAGCACCTGCTTTGTAGCTGTGTCATCCAGCGGCAGTGTCCTGCGCCGCACTGCAGTTGCAGCCATTCTTGGCATCCGCAGTAGCGACGCCGCACACACGGTAGGTCTAGACTGACGCAGCCCCTCTGTCTTAGTTCCTGCTCCTGTGACCTTATACCGTGTGTGCATTTACCTGAGGCCTGGGACTCTAACAGGCTCAGCCTTTTTGTATGTTTTTGTTGCGGCGCCTCTGTGTGTGAACAGAGCCCGCTCTGCGCACTTCGGGTGATGTTGAACCCGTGCGCATTATATCGCCATATTGCTCGTCTGCCATTACTCAGCAGCGGTTGTAACACCTACTGCACGGTGGACCCCGAGCGGCAAACGCACTTTATTATTATTTTTATTTAGTGCGTTCCGTCGTTCCTAACATTATACTAGCGCCAGGGTCTGGCTAGTGATGGCAGATCAGCAGCAACTCCTTCAGTGCATTCGCCAGCTAGAGGGCCGGTTGGCTACTCTTCAGAGTGTTATCGCAGCGGCGAAGTCTTCGGAGGCTGCTGTACATGCAATCGCACAGGCGGTTTCTCGTATGTCCACGTCCTCCCACCGAGCCGACAGCTACCCGCCTCCCGTTGCCTGATAAATTTTCTGGCGATGGCGCCTCCTGTAGGGGTTTCATTAGCCAGTGCTCTATCCATCTGGAGTTACTTGCTGCGCGATTCCCTATGGAGCCGGCCAAGGTGGGGTTTATTGTTTCCCTTCTGTCGGGCAAGGCGTTGGAGTGGGCTACACCACTATGGGAGTGTGGTGACCCAGGGATTCGGACCGCTGCTCAGTTTTTAACAGATATTAAGCAGGTCTTCCTGGGACCACGGGTCACGCACGACACCTCTCTACAGCTACTGGCTTTGACTCAGGGATCCCTCTTGGTTAGTAAGTATGCCGTTCGTTTTCGGACACTGGCTTCCGAGCTGGAGTGGTCTGACAAAGCCCTCATCCCTGTGTTTTGGAGAGGTTTAGCTGAGCATGTTAAGGATGCTCTTTCTACCAGAGAGGTTCCTGCAAGTCTGGAGGAGCTGATTGCCATTGCCACCTGTATTGATCTCCGTTTTTCGGAGCGAGGGCTGGAGCGTGCTCAATCCAGATGGAAGGTTACTCCGTCTCCCAACCTCTTTGAACCTCTGGAATCACTCGAGCCAGAGTGTTCACTCCCAGAGCCCATGGAGGTGTCTCACGCCAGTCTCGAGGCGCGTCCGACACTAAGTTCCATTTGCAGCTGCCACTGTCAGCACTCTGTTCACCAGGATAACGGGGCCCCGCAATGGTCAAACTCTGTGCCGCCGGGCAAGACCTTTGCCCCCCCTCGCCTTCGGCTGAAGGTTCTCGTGTGGGCACACACGTCCAGGGCGGGTGGTCACTGTGGCTACATGCAGACCACAAAACTCCTGGCAGGGTTGTATTGGTGGCCACACAGGGCTCGGGACATTAAAAAATATATTCAGGCATGCGCTTCTTGTGCTCGGGTAAGCCTCCTTAAACAGAGAGTGGAGATGTCCGCCAACACACCGCGGCGTCCCACTTCAACTTATGCTCTGGGCGGTTTTGCCGCACCCGTTGTCTCCCACGTGTCCCTTCTTAAACCTGGCGATCTTGCCGCCTCTGATACCTTCCACGTGTCCCAGTTTTCCGTGTCACCTGCCGGGACAGACTTGCCTTCGGACAAGTCTGAAGCCTATGCCTCTGATAGGCACAGGGTGGTGGATTGGAAGGCTCAGAGAGGAAGGGGCCCTAGGAGGGGGGGTAATGTTAGGCATCAGGTTTCTGCGTCTGCTCTGCAGGAATCCAGAGCCTCACATTCTGCGGTCTCCTGCTGTCCTTCTACTGCAGAGGAGATTGCTTTGCAGCAGACCGCTCCAGAGACTAAGTCCCTCTGTGCTCCTACTGGGCATGCTCACGAGACGATCTCCCATTGGAGATCAGGAGTCATGTGCCCAGGTCCTGTTCCAGATCTCATTGGTCCATCTTGGAGATCTGGAAGGTCCCGCACGGCTATAAAAAGCGTGCATGGCCGTTCTGCCATGCGCTAGTATAGACTATACTGCTATGTGTGAATGGTGACGGTTGTATGATTCTGGTGACTGACTTATTATGAAAACCCTTCCCTCTGATATTACGTATGTGGTTAGGGAATTAGTTCAGTAGTTTGCGCCAGTCTGTGGCAAGCCTTAGGCCACTGTGTACACCGCACCTCTGCGCTAGTGCCTGCTTTGTAGCTGTGTCGTCCAGCAGCAGTGTCCTGCGCTGCGCTGCAGTTGCAGCCCTTCTTGGCACTCGCAGTAGTGACACCGCACACACGGTAGGTCTAGACGGACGCAGCCCCTCTGTCTTAGTTCCTGCTCCTGTGAACTTATACCGTGTGTGCATTTACCTGAGGCCTGTGACTCCAACAGGCTCAGCCTTTTTGTATGTTTTTGTTGCGGAGCCTCTGTGTGAGAACAGAGCCCGCTCTGCGCACTTCGGGTGAAGTTGAACCCGTGCACATTATATAGCCATATTGCTCGTCTGCCATTACTCAGCAGCGGTTGCAACACCAACTGCACGGTGGACCCCGAGCGACGAACGCACTTTATTATTATTTTTATTTAGTGTGTTCCGCCTTTCCTAACAGTAAGTCTATCAGGGGCTTCAGTGGGACGCTTTAAGAGACGCTGTGCCTAATGAAGAAACCTGATCTAAAACACTTAGCTAATTGATAAAGTAAATAGTTTTCATCACCGTGCTATATTTTAACCACTGTTTTGAGCATATTCCACAATGATTGGAACTGTATGGTTTGTGAGTAACGTTGTACCTCCTTTAGCACAAACTTCCAAGAATGAGAAAAAAGTCTACAAGCACCCTCTTGTCCTCAATTAACTGTATTATCAAAAAGCAAGGCATACTTGCTTTCCCCACTACAGTAACCGTCTAGGGATGGACAGTAGACACTTTCATTAAGTGTGTGGTAAAAGATTTGTCAACATTTCCCTTTCCTTCTTTTTAGACTGAGTTGACAACCACTTATTCAGAAATGATCTTGTTGTGGAGGCTATGGTTTAGATACCAGGTACATTGAGATAATACATGTACTGGATAGCCATCGCCTTTTATTGCTCTTTGGGAAAATACCATAAGATCCTGTCTTGTTAATCGGCTTAAAAGAAATCTGTCACAAGGACGGACAACTTAAGCTTAACTTGCTTTAAATAAGTGTGTCATGTTGACAGATTCCCTTTAGGAGTGCAGTATGAATGCTTAGCTCATGTATCCTTATGGTGCACTATATAAGTCAATATCTTAGAAGGGTCCCAAGAAAGCTATGTATAGGTGGCACTAGTGAGATGTTTTTTCCTTCTGGATTGTAGCTAATTTTCAGAATTTCTGAGGCCAAAAGTGGTCTGCTCCTGAACAAAACATGTAACACAGCAAAGTCAAAACTCTTTCCACACATTCAGAACAGAGGTGTACATTTATACGTTTGTCTGTACACGCCACTTTGTACAGTCACTTGACCCCAGAGATGAATGACAAAATAATGTCCAATGTTACAATGCCTAGATTAATCCTTGTGAGACCTGCATGTTGTGCTCGAAGATGACAATTCAGGTGTGACCTGACCTAAGTGAATATTTCAGTTATATGAAAGTATTATTTATATATAAAGAGATTTAAGATGCGAGATTTGCAGATTGAAGGGTAAATGTAGTACTGGTCAAGAAGTCCTGGGTCTACATAGTTTGTAAAAAGAAAGTATTCAGTATGTAATAGAATTGAGCAAAAAGATTTGCAGGACCCTAGTCCAGCAGTTTTGTCAGTTCACGTCTGACCAGAGCCCTGTGAATATCCTTCATGCCAGTAACGCCAAAGCCTTCTGTGACTGGTAGGCACGGCGGGATGTCATCATTGTTGTATCACACCAAGACTAATCAGATAAGGTGTCAGGAATACCAAGAGGTACGAAGAGGTTCATAGGGCGCAATGGACTGCCGACAAGGCTGCTAGACCATGGTCCTGCACAACTTTTTTCTCAACTCTAATATATACTGTAGCTTTTGCTGAATAACAAAATCATTCATTGCTTGAAATAAATTCCCAAGTGGCCACCAAGTTAAGAAAAAAAAAAACATCTTCTGAAGAATAAAAAATATGGCTCCTTCCAAAATCAGTGTCACACCTTGCCTTGGGCTGTGTCTAGTATTGCTTGACAACTTCATTGAAGATTTAAGCTGCAATACCAAAAATAACCAGTGGATAGGTGTGGAGCTGGCACTTATATAGTTCTAATCTTGGACAATGTCTTTAAACTGCACTTTAGGCCGGGGTCACACTTGCGATGAATACAGACGAGTGCTTTGCGATAAAACATCGCATAGCACTGGGACCAGTATTCACCTATGGGGCAGCTCACTTCAGCATTTTTTTGCTCGGCCATATTCTATGGGTGCGAATGACACAGTGCACATCACTCGGATATCATCCGGGTGCTGTGCGATATACGCAGACAACAGCAATGGCGGAGATGGAGAAATTATTTTCTCCGCCTCCGCCATCCTCCAATCCTCTCTGTGAGAGAGGCTCGGAGCACAGTCGCATGACATTCGGCTCCTGCTCGCAGCAGAGCAGGAGCCGAGGGTCATTAGCATATCGCATCCAATGCTCTCACAATGGATGCCATACGCTAGTGTGACCCCGACCTTAGTGTGAGGATCCCACATCAGGCAGGATGGACAAGTGTGAGTTCTGTCTTATGGGGAAACAATGGGAATTAATTGTGATTACCAGAGAAATTTAGGGGAACTAAATGTAATAGTATATGACTATTAAAGGGGTTTTCTCCCCCGCTAATGTGGCGCCCCTGAGGGTTCAGTCGCCACAGAGGTACTGCACCTCCTCCTGAGGTGTGGTACCCCACCATCCAGGTAAGGTGGAGACACCTGACCACGCTCCAACACCTGCATCCCACACAAAATAGTAGTGTAGCAAAGCACCCGTTGGTGGCTCCCTGCTTGGAACACGAAGTGTGCTGGGAGGCGGGTGGAGTTTAGACTGCACTAAAAGAGCGGGAAGAGTGTAGGATTTAGTTAGTTGGTCACAGGAGTCTGACGAGGTCAGTCTGTGAAAGAAGATCCCTGGAGTGGGATGGATGAAGGAAGTGCTGCAGCCGACCTCAGTGACCTGGGTCTGCTGGCACAGGAAAGGAACAATTGATAGAAAGCCTGACTCTCCATAAGAAGGAAAAGGATTAGTACGGAACATGAGGAGAAGAGGAGAACTAAGGATTAGGGTTAGAGGAGAACCCTTCCCAGTTCTAAGTGCAAGGCCGGGGCCCGGTCCCCAAGGTTGTATGGATACTAATGGTCCTGCAGCAGACACCGGAGGAATAGAAGTTGTCACCACTTTATTCCCACACAAGACTTGAGGGCACAACAGCATCGTGAGTGAGCCGGGACTAGGTAGCAAGGAGTCCCCGAAGCAGGCTACAGCTGTCTGCCGTACAAGTAGAGTTCTAAGAACATCTGACAGGAGGAACTCCAGTGTAACTCAGTACTGTGAGTACTTCACTAAAAGGCGCTAAGAGGGAGACGTTCAGAAAAGGCACATATGTTGGCGGAGTGTTGGAAAGGAGTACTTCATCTTGCCTGAAAGCTGGCTGAGCTCCTGACCCAGAGGACACGGCACGGATGTGGGCTCTTGTGCCACAACAGACTGTGAGTAAAGCTTTAGAACTACATGCCCTGGTGTCCTCCACTTAATCCTGCGTCAACCTGCCCAGCACTGCTACATCCCCTGCGCCTGACACTACACCATCTAAGTGTCACTTCACCTACTCTGCCCTGGGACTACAGCCCTGCCTGTGGAGGGCCATAACATCATTGCTGCACCCCACTATCTGTCCCAGAGGATCTGTCTGCAGCGTCGGCTTAACATCTTCATTGCCGAACACCACAGGTGGCGTCACGACTCATTCATTCATAAACTCTAATCATCATAAGCACACTGAACGTTCCCCTTTTACAATGGGCGCCCAGGGCCACGGGCCGGGTCCCAGCTGCCGTGACATCTCCCATTGAAGCTCATCGAGCCCGGTGCCGAGTACCCCGCCAGCCCTGGGAGGGCGACCCACTAACAGTTGTGCTCACTCTCTCCTGCTGTTCCTGGTGCTGTCATTGCTAACAGTGTTGCACCCAATCAGTGAGCTCAGCAGTTTACGCTGTCAAAGCCGCTGAGCTCAGTTTTAGGCTGCAGTGCTGCCAATATGACATCAGCACTGCAGACAACAACAGACACTGGGAACAGCGGTAAAGACTCAGTGCTGGACCCAAGAATGGTGAGTAAAATACATTTTGTTTTGTATTTTTAGAACAAACTCCAGCATTGAAATAGGGGATTGCTGGGGTAATAAAGGGAAGTGGTGACCATGATAAAGCAGTGTAATCTTCAGGCACTTTGTTATAAAGCGGGTGGAGCTGAGCAGAGTTATATAAGGTTTTATGAGAAAAGATTCAGTAATCAGTGTTTTCATAATTTAATCCTCTGCTCTGTCTGGGGTTTTCAGTCCAGTGGGCAGTCCTAACATGTAGCTGACAGCTATCTGTGCGTGCACACTTAAGGCCCCGGAACACATAGCGACTCACCAGCGATCCCGACAATGACATCAACGTGTCAGGATCGCTGGTGAGTCGCTACATGATCGCTGGTGAGCTGTCAAACAGACAGCTTCACCAGCGATCAGCACCAGCGACACCGAGCGCGCGGCGTCGCTGTGTACTTTAGTTACCAGCGCGCTGATGCAGGGACCTGGTAACTAAGGTACACATCAGGTTTCTAAGGGACGTGCGTCACTTAGAAACCCGATGTGTACCTTAGTTACCAGCTCCCTGCATCAGCGCGCTGGTAACTAAGGTACGCATTGGGTTTCTAAGCACCGCCCGGTGCTTAGAAACCCTGCGTTTATCTTAGTTACCAGCTGATCGCTGGTCTCCCGCCTGTCACAAGCAGTGATGCGTGCTGGCCAGCGGGAGACCAGCGATCAAAGAAATGTCCAGGGCTTTCCAACATCGATCAGCGATACCGGCAGGGGGGCCGGTCGCTGATAGGTGTCATACACAGCAATCTCGCTGGTGAGATCGCTGTTGCGTCACAAAACTTGTGACTCAGCAGCGATCTCGCTAGCGAGATCGCTATGTGTGATGGGGCCCTCATACAACGAAAGCTGATAGGACAGCCCACTGGACCGAAAACCCCAGAAAGAGTTCAAGATTAAATGATGAAAACGGGTATTACTGAATCTTTTCTCACAAAACTATATATCAGTCTACTCAGCGCCCCCTGCTCTATATCATGGTGTCTACAGATTGGACTGCAATTTTATAGTGACAGGTTCCCTTAAAACATTTTTACAAAATTTTGTTACATTTAGAAAAAAAACACTGCCATTTTTAGATCTTCCAAGAGGCTAAAAAAAAGTGTAGTAACCACAGTAATGCATAAGGTATTGATTCCCAGTACATTTCACAATAATTAGGGATTATATACGATGTTTATTTACCTTGCGTAAAGCTACATGTCACCGCAGCTGCTACATTTTGTGGACACGTTCCACCCTGCCAGATGTTTTTTTCACAGAGAAGTATATTTTCTTCATCACCGCGGCAACGAACATCATTCCAAAAAGATGGAATCACCCCAGATAGTGATATCTTCTTTGCTTCCCCTTTATTGCTATGAAAAAAATACAATGATGTGTATACATTTTTAATACTTGCTAAAGATTACATGCAAACTGTCACAAACAGTATACCTCCCTAGATACAGACACAACAACACCAAAGCACAATACATTATCAGATGCTAGGTGTCTGGGACCGATCTTAGGTCTCCTGACTCAAACTCAATAGCCTTATAGACATATATGAGGCTATTGAGTTCAGATATAGAGACCTGCGTCCTGCCCATAAATAGTGGTCCATAATTGGACTGTGAAACAGATGTGTGAAGCCAGCCTAAAGCCCCCGTCACACATAGTGATCTCGCTAGCGAGAGCGCTGCTGAGTCACAAGTTTTTGTGACACAACAGCAATCTCACCAGCGAGATCGCTGTGTGTGAAACCTATCAGCGACCAGCCCCCCCTGCCGGTATTGCTGATCGTTGATGGAAAACCCTGGACATTTTTTTGGTGGCTGGTGTCCCGCTGGCCAGCATGCATCGCTGCGTGTGACAGGCGGGAGACCAGCGATCAGGGCGCTGGTAACTAAGGTAAACGCAGGGCTTCCAAGCACTGGGCGGTGCTTAGAAACCCGATGTGTACCTTAGTTACCAGCTCGCTGATGCAAGGGGCTGGTAACCAAGGTACACATCGGATTTCTAAGTGACGCATGCCCCTTAGAAACCCGATGTGTACCTTAGTTACTAGCTCCCTGCATCAGCGCGCTGGTAACTAAAGTACACAGCGACGCCACGCGCTCGGCGTCGCTGGTGCTGATCGCTGGTGAAGCTGTCTGTTTGGCCCAACAGTGCCAAAGGATGCAGTCGTCTTTGTCTTTAATGAGCTGTGGCTTGGAAACAATCCTCTGGAAGAATGTCCCAAGAATGGGGCTGGGCACGAGCCGCAAGCTCGTGCGCTGTCCACAACGGTTCGCTGTCTCTCAGAGTAGTCTCTATGCTGTACCAATGGTATCCTAGCCGAAACAACAGTATCCGATGACTTGCTTACAGACGGTAACTCAATAGCGTCAGGGGAAATCTCAGAGTCAGTGCATGGAGGCTCAAAAGGAGGGGTGTCGTCGGTAGGAGCTGGGGACAGGGAGTCAACCATCCCCTGTTGCTTTCGCACCAAGTCTGCCCTGTTCCAGAGCTCAGTCCCCCTTAAGTACCCCATGCCCCCTGCTGCCTGACCAGATGGTTTCACCCACCCAGGGGAAATCTTCCCCGCTAGCAGTGGTGACAGCACCGATAGTTCCAGCCTTAAAGGGCACCGCACACCTTTGATTCTGTCTTGTCTCATCTTCTTACAGTGACATGGGAAATTATTAACAAGCTAGTATGAGTATAGTGTTTGCAACACCAGTTGTATTAAAAAATCTGTTACAAAAAGCAAAATACATATGCAAAATAGGAACCATTTCTTATTATACATTTCCCATAGATTTCAATGTTAAAAAAATTATCTAGTTGTTATCTATTTTGGCAAATAATGGCAAACTCTAAGGGTACCGTTACACCTAGCAACTCACCAGCGATCCCGTCCAGCGATATGGCGCGGTCAGGATCGCTGGTGCATCGCTAGGTGGTCGCTAGTGAGCTGCCACACAGGCAGATCTCACCAGCGACATCGCAGGGGACGGGGATCGCTACTTACCTGTCAGACGCGGCGATCCTGCATCCTCCCGCCCGCGTCCACGCGTCGCTCATCGTCACAGTAGGAAGTGACCGACGAGGAATGGTCCAGGAGCTTCTCGCGCGATCAGCGATAACCAGCAGGGGAGCGGGTCGGAGGTAAGTATCACATGCAGCGATATGGCTAGCAATATCGCTGCAACGTCACAAAATCGGTGACTTTACAGCGATATTGCTAGCGATATCGCAGTGTATAACGGGGGCTTAACTCCTTTGCAGATTATGACATACTGGCACGAAGCGCTGCCTAAATAATGATTACAGCGTTCTAGCATTGATTGTTATCCGAAGATCGATAATGAGAAAACACAAATCTCAGGGCAAAGGGTTGCCATTAGAGATGACTGAATCTTTTGTAATTTTGAACTCATCAGCTTTGACAACTTTTTCCAGAAAATTTCATTTCCAGGGAAATAATTTGAAACAAATCACAATACTACAAAGACTCTACTACCGTAGAATAAGGACGAGTGCGATGCGAGAAAACATTGCATAGCACTTGGACCAGTATTAATCAATGGGGCAGCTCACATCACCGTATTGTTACTCAGGCATATTCGACATGAGTGTAAAATCACAGCAAGCTGCGATTGTACACGTATATCGTCCGAGATTCACCAAGGCAAGCCTATGGGTGCGTGCGATAAAAACTTGGACGCCAAACGGACTATGCATCTAGCTTGCTGCAAATATACAAACATTTTCCTCATTTCAACCCATTGAGCCATTTAATTCAATGGGGAAAATCAGTGAGAAATGTAAACTCATACGCATGTCATACGGATGCCATATGGAAACATGGGAGGGAGAAAATTGCATCATCACACTGAAAACATATTACACTTGTGCAACTCTCGGCAGGGAGACTTGGACTGATTTTCTATACGTTTAGTGTGACTCTGGCCTAATTGTGAGGAAAAGACATGTAAGATTCTGAGGTCTCCTAGGATTACATTATATTGAACATTTTTAAGCTCTTTAATTCAAACACAGCCTTAGGAATGTCCAAGTCAGATCAACATTACTATGTGAAAAAGGATGGTAACTAATAGTAACAAAACACTGTCCTAACAATCTTTTTAGGCTTCTTAAATTTTAAAAATGGTTGAAAAATGATCCCTTTTTTCGGACAGATGCCTGTCTTGTTTGTGTTTATACACAGACAACATGAACAGAAAAATCCATGGCTTTTTCACACAGGGTGGTGCAAAAACTATTTGCGGAGCATCAAGAGGTTCTTTCCTATATGAAGAAGTGATAGATTTTTCACCATCAGTCCAAAATGTATCCCATTATTTACAGAGCAGCATGTTGTTTTGAAAATGAAGAAGCAATTACTTCGCAACTAGGACTGGAAAAGCTATGAATCTTTGGGGTCAATAACAAATATAAGACGCTCCAGGATTGCAGAAGATAACCTGGTCCACTTGAGTGTGACAAAACCACTGGCCACGCTGCATACCTTCTCTGACAGTATACTTGAGGCAAAACATGGAAATAGACCCATAGCAAACTAGACTAGTTTCTACCTCTATTTCAATCTGTTGAGCCAAAAGTCAATGGGATTGGGGATCAAGGTATCTGATGGAGAAAGAATATTGCCTAAGTATGACCAAATCTGTCTATTTAGCACTGTCTTTTTGTTTGCTGAAATATATCAGCTTGGCGTAATGGGAGATAAAACATCTGGTCCATCATTCCAAATATACAATGGCTGTTGCTGCTGCCTTTGCTACTCCTAGTAGCCATGGTGCTTGCATGTGTGGGGGATTGTTAGCTCTGTGGGGAGTGGAGAAAGTTAATTTAGTCCGCCATGCGGTTAGCAGGTGGCCTCTGTGTGAAAGCTTCATGAAGCAGAGAACACAGCTTATAATGGTAATATGCCAATTTGGGCTCCTACCAGAAGCCAAAAAAAAACCATTTTGAATCTATAGCAAGGATCTAAACACATGGCTATCCAATAAACATCACTTGCTTGACAATAACGAGATGCCTTGTCACCCTAAAAGCGTTCAAGTTTTAATTTTTCCATGCTCATCAGCTTGATCGAGGGCCCAGTTTGTTAACTTTCTGCACCTCACTGCAATGGATGTTCATCATGGCCAACATAGTCATCATTGTCATCTTTAGTTTAACGGTCAGCCTTGCCCCTTGCCTATGCTTGGGATAACTCAATGAACTCCTCTACATTTACCTGCTGCTCTTGCTCCTCCTACTTTACTTCCTCTTTCTCCCCCTTCTTCACATTCTATTGCATGTAAAATAAATGTTAACAGTCTTCAATAGCCACAATGTAGTGATGAACATATTCTGCCCGATCTTCCATCACACCCTGTTGCACTGCGGCAAGTGTCTTTTTGCCAATATACAAACACTCCTCAACCATGAAATTGCAATACCAAGAAGGAAAAGTCATAGAATTATAAAATCACAAGATCATTAGTCATGCTTATGATATGCAAATAAAGAAGAAATGGAAAAAAGTTTTTCAAGCATCTCAATTTATTTAGTATTGCGTATGAGCGCTACACGTAGAAATAATGCACTTACATGCCTTGCCATGCTGTCAAGTAGATTATTATTGTCTGCCTGAGGAAATTTTTGATTTGTTGAATACACTTGGGTATGCCATTCATCAAAATCTGCTGCTTACAACTCCCTTTAGAAATATGTGAAAAAATGGCCAGGAGAACAATCCAAGGTTTGCTCTGATTGCTGGATGGCTTCCTTTTCCCAAATGAGCTTGTGATGTTGCTGATTTTCTGATGGACAGCAGTTTGTAATCTATGCTACTCTGGAAGTTCAAGGCTTAATGTCTTCCTGCAGAGCCTGCAGACTGCCAAAGACTCCTCTGGCGGCAACTATCAAAAAAACTTCCACGCACAAGTTGCTCGCTCTCAGCGCCACCACAACCAGAGGAACAAGATGATACACGAAGGACAGCTTGCCTTTGCCTCTGGGAAGTCTGGCACACATGAGCCAAAACATGTTGCTGTGACTGTGCAACGACTGCCGAGTTGCCCGGATTGTTACCAGTGCTGATTACTGGGTGGCCATCCTGCTAGATACCCACTACAAGGTCAATGTATCATCCTTACTTCCGTCACTGGAGTGAGATCGAAAAATGCGGGTACACAAGCACACGCTGGTAGGTGCATTACTACGACCATTTTACAGCACCAAAGTTCGAATCCCCTTTGACTTCTATTGAGTCTGTGGTCAAATTCTGATATCAGAACTGAACTTTGGACTACAGTTTGACCGAACCCGATTAACTTGAACATTCACGGGTCTGCTAATCCCTAATTTTACCCCATTAACGCCTGGCAAATGTTCACTTTTTTCCTTGTTTTTTCGACCCCTTCTTCCAAGAAGTTTAACTTATTTTTATCTTTCTGTCAACATAGCTGACCATATGATGGCTTGCTTTTTTAGAGAATTTGCAGTTTTCAATGGCACAATTTATTTTACCATTCAAAGTATTGAAAAATGGAAACAAAATCCATGCAGTATGAGAAGGGGAAAAAATGCAATTCTGTCACAGGTTTTTGGTTTTGCTTTTACAGTTTTCATTATAAAAAACAATTACATTGAAACATAATTCTTCAGGTCAATACGATTACGATCTACTTACAAAGATTTTCATTTACTTAAGTTTTGAAAAATAATACTGCAAAAAAAAAAAGGTTTCTGTTTTAATTTTTCAAGGCCGCTAAACTTTTCCATCCATGGTGCTGTGTGAGGACTTATTTTTTGAGTGGTAAACAGGCAATTATATTGATTCCATTTTGGGGCAATACGATCACTTCTTATTCCGTTTTTTTGGCATTTTGATTCTTTCTCTTTTAACAACATTTATAGTATGAATTAATTCATTGCATATTTTGATAGATCTGACTTTCTCTATTTTTAACAGGGGAAAATGATGTTATTCAAATGTTTATATTTTTTTCAACTTGTCTTTTCAGAGAGGAAGAGGACTTGAATTTTAGGCCACCTATTGAAATAGCAATACTAGAAGTCACTATCGACCCTTTAACAAGCCTTGAAATATGACTTAAGGGCCTTTCACACATAGCGAGATCGCTAGCGATCTCGCTAAAGCGTCACTGATTTTGTGATTCAACAGCGATATCGCTAGCGATATCGCTTTGTGTGACACGTACCTGCGAGCGGCCCCCGCTGGATATCGCTGATCGCGCTGGAATGGCCTGGGCCATTTCTTCATTGTTGGCGTCCCGCTGGCGCCGACTAGCAACGCATGGACGCAGGCGGAAGTCGTCATCATCGCTGCGGTGTGACAGGTAAGAGCGACCCCCGACGGATCGCTAATCGCTGCTGCGTCGCTGGTGAGATCTGTCTGTTTGGCAGCTCACTAGCGACCATTTAGCGATGCATCAGCGATCCTGACCAGGTCGTATCGTTGTCGGGATCGCTGGTGCATCACTAAATGTAACAGGACCTTTAGGGTAAAAGCCAAATCAGAATCTCAATTTGTATTACCCTTCGCCAGTACAAAGTATGAGATCCAACTTGGCTGCGTGAGAGGCTAAGACTGGGATCTAAGGGGTTAGGTTTCAACTTGTGGAAAGTGACATGCCAGGTCTGACACGCCAGTATGAGGAGACAAAGGTCCTGTATGCTCCTCTAGGAAATTAAACATGCAAATTGTCTCTTCAGAGAGGAAGAGGATGTCATTATCAACCCTTTAATGATCCAATTTAACAAGCTTATCTTGAGACTACTTTTTAAAACACTAGTTTTTACTCTTATTTGCAGGGGACTTGAACCTGCAATCATCTTATTGCTTATATTATGTACTGCAAAACCACTGCATTGCACTATATAGTGAAAATATCAGTATCTTTTGAAAGCTACTTCCTGAGCCCAATCCACACAGCCTGACCTGTTCCATGTCATATATATCAATTTTGCATTGAATAAATAATACTCAATTGTTCTAAATAATTTTGCATTTACTCATATAAACAAATAGAAGATGGCTGACACACCCCGACAGGATTGCTGATATGACCTAATGATTGATTTGTTATGTGCAATATGATATTCTGCTATTGCTTCAAATTAAGGGTACAGACTCAGGGCGGATTCAGGAGTTAAGGCAGGGTTCGTGGCCCTGGCGTCTTCACCATCAGAAGTAATCCATGGAGCAGGGCAAGCTAGGGTGCCCCTAGCATTAGGGACAGGGAAGGATCCCATGGTCCTGGGATACCAGACAACAGAGTTGTCACATTAGGAGTATGTTTACTGGTTAGTGTTGGTGTGCAATGGGAGAATGAAGCAAGGAGCTACGTGGAAAAGAAGGAGACTTTTAATAGCAACTGGTGGATAAAAGACGTGGCAGCTTTGATCCCAAATACGGCAAGAGCATCCTTGATGCCCTGGGAAATGGAGCAGACAGAAAGGAGAGTTCAGCTGCACTGGGCATGGCTGTAGGTTTTTGAGACCCTGAGCTAGCAAACGCAAAAGTTGGGGTTGAGGCAATGTGTAGGAAGGACTTGGAACTGGTAGTGAAAGTGTTAGGGCTGGCGGAACGCACCAAATTATATAATAATAGTAGGTGCGTTTGCAGCCCGGGGTCCACCATGCAGAGGTGCTACACTGCTGCTAAGTAATGGCGGAAGAATTAAGCGGTGTGAAACCAGTCACACATGGGTTACGTCACCCAATGTGAACAGGGGCAAACTCTGTTAATGCACAGAGCCGCACAACTGCTGAACGTAGATGCCGGAGCCTGTTAAGCTCACAGAGCCTGGCCAAAAGAGCGCACAGTGTACAGCCACCGAACTCTACCCCAAGGACACAGGGTTAGAGTCCGTCTAGGTGCACTGAACGGGCGGCGTCGCTGCCGCGAACGCCGCTATAGACGCTGGCTATGGAGCACGTGCACTGAGGCGTGTTGAGTCCCTGGTGAGGACTGATGCCTGACTCAATCTCTGTCCTACCTATGCCTAGGCTAGGCTGCACAACCCATGCGTACCAAGGGTAGGGGTTTCTTAATGAGTCATTCACCAGAGACATTCCTGGGTGCATACATCACTCACTCCATATAGTCTGTAAATACAGTCTTATCCTAGCGCATGGCCGAGCGGCCATGCGAACCTTTTATAGCCGCGAGCGTCCTGGACCTTCCTGGCCTCTCGGATGGGCCAATCCGAACAGGAGCAGGACCTAAGCACATGACCTTCAATCTCCAATGGGAGATCACTCCACGGGCATGCTCAGTGGCCCGACATGGGGACTTAGTCCCTGGAGAATCTCGCTGCTGAGCAGCATGTATTGTCATGACTGCGCCTGGACCGATGAATTTACTGAGCAACCTCCTCTGCGGCTGGAGAGGAATGGGAGACCGCTGGAAGTAAGGCTCGGGATTCTTGCTGTGCAGCGACAGAAATCTGACGCCTAACAGAAAGAATACTGGACTTGCCAGGTCATGTTTGTTTTTAAAAGGGGTTCCCCCAGAAATGTGCTTAAAAAATAAGTAAAATAAATAAAACATTTTTCTAAATATCTTTATATAGAAAAAGATATTCTTTATATACTGTACTCTGTCAAGATTCCAAGATGTCAGCTACTATCAATCACAACCCTGTCCTAGATTTTAGAAGACATATAGGAGAAGCAGGACGGACAGTGTGAAGCACAAGACAGAGGTCACATCAGAGTGTCCAGTCAGGCATTGTGAATGTGCATTCCTCGGTTCAGTCAATCTGACAGGACACTGAGTGGAGCTTGACTAAAGAAGATAAACACCATTCTTTTGCTGACTGAGAATGAACATTCATCTCGTCAGCCAGTTTTGGTGTCTTATGCTTCACACAGTCCATCCTGCTGCATGTCCAGGCAGTTACCATGTTTAAAACCAAAGAATTGAGCAATAGGATAAGCGAATATACATGCAATGTATAAAAGTATGTTCACAGCTTCCCACGGCCAGGTGTCTGAACTGTCGTAATCCGGTCCTGCTCTGTCCCCATCTGCATTGAGGTTGTTTGACACATGATAGGTTTTAATAATAGATAATTAGCCCTTCCCGATTGAGGTACACACTGTCACGCTTGGATGGCTTTTACACTTTTTTGGTCAAAAAATAGTGTACTAAGTACCCTATGTTATTTGTATGCACTTTTGCGATTTCATAGAATCATAGCATATTAGAGCTGGAAGGGACCTCAAGGATCATTGTGTCCAACTCCTGTTAAATGCAGGATTCATTAAACCATCTCAGACAGATGTCTGTCCAGCCTCTGTTTGAAGACTTCCATTAAAGGAGAACTCGCCACCTCTCGTGGCAGCCTGTTCCATTCATTGATCACCCCCACTGTCAAAAAGTTTTCTTTTAATATCTAATCTGTATCTTCTCCCTTTCAGTTTCATTCCATTGCTTCTCGTGTTGCCATGTGCAAATTCAGAATAAGGATGATTCCTTCATATGTGACATCTCTCCACATATTTGTAGACAGCTATTAAGTCTCCTCTTAACCTTCATTTTTGCAAGCTAAACATTCTCAGATGCTTTAACCATTCCTCGTAGGACATACTTTCCAGTCCGCTCACCCTCCTGGTAGATCTTGTCTGAACTTGCTCCAGCTTTTCAATGACTTTTTTAAATTGCGGTGCCCAGAACTGTACACAGTGTTCGAGATGAGGTATGACCAAGGAGGAGTAGAGGAGGATAATTACTTCACGTGATCTAGACTCTATGATTTTCTTAATACATCCTAGAACTGTTTTTGCTGCTGCATCACACTGCTAACTCATGTGCAGTCTGTGATCTATTAGTATACCCAAGTATTTTTCACACATGCTGTTTCTTCATTTTATTCCTCCCATTCTGTAGATTTAATTTTCATTTTTCTTGCCCAAATGTAGAATCTTGAATTTCTCCGTTAAATAGCATCATTCTATTGGATGCTGCACATTGTTTAAGCTTATCTAGATTCTTCTGAATCCTTTCTCTTTCTTCTCTAGTGTTAGCTATCCTTCCTAGCTTTGCATCCATCTGCAAATTTGATCAGTTTACCTATAGTTCCCTTATCTAGATCATTTATAAAAATGTTGAACAACACTGGAGCCAGGACAAAGCCCTGTGGTACCCCACATAAAACGCGTCCAATTGCATGTGCAACCATTTATTAACACTTTTTGAGTATGATCACTAGGCCAGTAATGAATTCACCTAACCGTAGCCTTGTCAGTCCCATACTTGGTTATTTTTTAATAAGGATAGTATGAGATACTTTATGAAATGCTTTGCTGAAGTTGAGATATACTATATCTACTGCATTTCCCAGATCCACCCAGTCAGTGATTCCATCAAAGAAGAAAATTAGATTAGTCTGGCATGACTTGTTTGCTACAAACCCATGCTGGCTCTGGTAATTACTGTATTCTTACCCAAGTAATTATACATGTTGTTTAATAATTTGTTCAAAGATCTTTCCAGGTATAGAAGTAATGGTCAGTGGCCTGTAATTCCCTGGCTCCATCTTCTTTCTTTTTTTTGAAGATTTGGAATATAGGGACAACATTATCCGTTCTCCAATCTTCTGTTCTCCAGAATTTCTCAAAGTTTCTGGCTAATGGATCTAGAATTTTTTTCTGCTAACACTTTCAGTAGCCTAGGATGTAATTCATCTGGACCAGGAGATTTAAATTTATTTAAATTAGCTAAGTGTTCCCTCACCATCTCTCCATTTATAGATATTCATTTATTCCTTAGATGGCACTGTGAAGATCAGTTGATGTTACAATTGCTTTCTTAGAAAACACAGATGCAAATTAGGAATTTAAAAGTTCAGCCTGCTCAACATAATTTTTGATAATTTCACCCTTTTCATCCTGTAAAAATCCTATAGCATCTTAGAATTTTCTTTTGCTTTTGACATACCCCCAAAATCCATTTTAACTGCTTCTCGACTGCCCACTGTATATAAACATCAGCGCTACCTGGGCTTTGTGCAGCGCCGACATTTATGAGCGGTCAGTGTTCTCACAATGCTCAGGAAAAGCGGTAGCTTTGACAGGTGACATAATCAAGACCTGATTGGATCAGGTCCCAATGATGTTAACCCTTTGCTTTGCTCTAGATGCCGCAATAGCGGCATTTAGAAGGTAGCAGAGGGAGACCACTATTGTTCTCACCTCTCCGATGCCCCCCGTGATGAAATCTAATTACATCACGAGGGATCCAACATTGTCCCAGCAGCCAGAGGTCACGTGATGACCTCCGGGTCTGCCAGTTACAATAGCTTGTTAGACTCAGCCAGCTGCTGAGTCTAACAAGCGATCTGACAGTGTAAAATTGTCAAGTCTCATACAATGCAATACATGTGTATTGCAGTGCATGAGACCAGTGGTCAGAGAAATAAAAATTGAAGTCCCATACAGGGATTAAGTAAAAAAGTTTTAAAAAAAAGTAAAAAAAAAAGTTTAAAATCTATTTAAAACAATGAAAAACTAAATAAAAAGAGAAGAAAAAATATTAAACCAATAAATACATATATTTATGCAAAAATATAAAAATGTCATGTGCCCAAAAATGGTACCAATAAAAACATAACTTGTGCCGCAAAAAACAAGCCATCACATTACTCTGTTGGCCGAAATATGGAAAAATTATAGCTCTCAAAATATGGTGATGCGTTTTTGCTATAAAAAAGCGTCTTTGAGTGTGTGACAGCAGCCAATTATAAAAAAACAGTATAATTCTGCTATCTCGGTAATTGCACCGACTCAAAGAATAAAGTCGCCTAATCACTTATACCGCACGAGGAACGCCATAAAAAAAATAAATTCTTCACCTGCTGTTGATTTGTTAATTTTGCTTCACAAAGATTGCAGTAAGGCTTGGCTCAGATTTATCCTGTGCTCTATGCTGAGTGCTTACACCGGGGTTTCCGTGTAAATCTCTGAAATACATGTTTAAGATGGAACCCCTGGTGGAAGATTCCCTATATTGAGGCATAGGGAGACACTGTGGATGCTGTCTGACCTGTGATCCAGCGGTGTCCATCGTCCATCTTTTTAGTCATACATAAAAGTGCGGTCCGCCTGTTTTGTGCACCTCTGAAAAGAAAGACACCGCTGAACAGAGGCCAGATGGAGTCGAGAGTAACTCTGTTGCCTCATTATAGAGAATGGATCCCTTGGGGTTTCAGCTGAATAATGTCACTCTGAGATTTCATTGGAAACCCCAAAGTAAGTGATCAGCATAGAGCGCCGGATAAATGTGATCCCAAACCTTATGTAAAATTGTTCCCAGTAAAAGCATCAACTCAATCCACAGAAAGATCAAGCCCCCACTCAGGTCTGTTATCTGTTAATGGAAATATAGGGAGCTTATAGGTAGTATAAAGGCTCTGGAAAAGCGCTATGGCTCCTCACACACCCCCACCAAAAGAAATTCAGCAAATTCTGCACTCCCAAATTTAAAAATACCTCTCCCTTCTGAGCCCCAGTGTGTTTAATCCACACTTAGCGTTCACATGTCTGGTATTTCTGTAGACATGAGAGCCCTCCTAATTTATGGGTGCATATCCCCAGAATCATGAGCTGTGTATAATGTACTGGACACTGCAACATTCTGGTCACTACAAGGTACTGGTCAATACAATGGCAGTTTGCAATTTTCACTCAGCAAAATCGACTGCTGCTTGTTTCTGGAAAACACTTATGGAGTCAAAATTTTCACTACACCTGTAGATAAATTCCAAAAGGGGTGTCATTTCCAAAATGGGGTCACTTGAGGGGGAATTGTGCTCTTCTGGCACTTAGGGGCTCTGAATATGGAATCCGGAAACTATTCTGCAATAATTTGTTCTCCAAGAGTCAAATAGCTCTCCATCCCTCCCGAATCATGCTGTGTGGCTGAGCAGTACTATACAGTTACATGTGGGGTATTGCCACATTCAGCAGAAAATGTGTGACACATTTTGACACCATTTTTACCTTTTTCCCCATGTGATAATGTAAAATATTGGGCTAAAACTATTTATTTGTGGTAAAAATTTAATTACTTTTTCTTTACTGACCAATGGTATAAAATTCTGTGCCCACCTGTGATGTCCATATGATCACTGCACCCCTAGATGCATTCATTGAGAGATGCAGTTTGCAAAATGGGGTAATTTACGGGTATTTCTGCTGTTCTGGAATCCCAGGGGCTCTTCCAATGTGACATGCCTCCCTCAAACCAATGCAGTAAAAACTGCACTGTAATATGGCGCTCCTTCCCTTTTGAGTTTTGTATTGTGCCTCAAAGTAGTTTTCTACCACTTGTGGGGTATTGATGTACTCAGGAAAAATTGCTTATCAAACTGTACTGTCCATTTTCTTCTATTACCCCTTTCTAAAATTGCAAACTTTGGGTCAATGCAACACTTTAGTGGAAAAAATAGTAATTTTTCATTTACTCAGCCCAATTTTATACCAGTCTGTGAATTGCCTGAAGGTTAAAAATACTCAATGCTCCACCAGATGAATTCCTTCTGGGGTTTAGTTTACAAAATGGAATCACCTGCAGGGGTTTCTGCTGTTTTGGCATAGCAGGGGCTTTTCAAATATGACATTGTATCCGCAACCTATTCCAGCCAAAATAGCGCTCAATCTCTTTCCACCAGGGAAAGCCTATGAGGGTTCAAGGTGCTCACCACACATCTAAATTAAAATCCTTGAGGGGTATAGTTTCCAAAATGGGGTCATTTGTAGGGGTTTCCACTATTTTGGCATCTCTGGGGCTCTCCAAACGCGAATTGGTTTCGACTATTGACTCAAGCCAATTTTGCGTTCCAAAACTGAAATGGCGCTCCTTCCTTTCTGTGCTCTGCCGTGCGCCCAAACAGTAGTTTGGGTACACAGATGTGTATTAGCGTACTCAGGAAAAGTTGCACAACAAATTTAGGGATACATTTTTTTCTTACTACCCTTGTACAAATAAAAAAAGTTGAGGCTAAAATAATATTTTTGTGGGAAAAATGTTTTTTTCTTTTATTTTCACAGCTCAACATTATAAAATTCTATGAAGCCCCTGAGGGTTCAAGGTGTTTACCACACATCTAGATTTATTCCTTGAAGGCTCTAGTTTCCAAAATGGGGTAATTTGTGGGGGTTTCCACTGTTTAGACACATCAGGGGCTCTTCAAATGCATCAAGGCGTCCGTTATTGATTCCAGCCAATTTTGCATTTCAAAACTCAAACGGTTCTCCTTCGCTTCAGAGCAGTGACGTGCACCCAAACAGTAGTTTTTCACTAAATATAGGGTATTGGCGTACACAGGAGAAATGGTACAACAGATCTTATGTTGCATTTTCTCCTGTTACTCTTGTGAAAATTAAAAAAAAGGCGCTAAAAAAAACATTTTTGTCAGAAAAAGTTAAATGTTCATTTTTTTCTTCCACATTCCATTAATTTCTGTTAAGAGCCTGAAGGGTTAGTAAACTTCTTGAATGTGGTTTTGAGCACCTTGAGGGTTGCAGTTTTTAGAATGGTGTCACTTTTGGGTATTTTCTGTCATATAGGCCCCTCAAAGTCACTTCAAATGTAATGTGGTCCCTAAAAAAATGGTTTTGTAAATTTTATGGACAAATGAGAAATTGCTGATCAACTTTTAACCATTCTTACTTTGCAATAAAAAACATTTTGTTTCAAAACTTGTGCTGATGTAAAGTTTCCATATGGAAAATGTTATTTATGAACTATTTTGTGTGACATAACTCTCTGGTTTAAGGGTAGAGACTAAAAGTTTTAAAATTGTGAAATTTTCAAGTTTTGCAAAATTTCCGATATTTTCAGAAATAAACGCAAGTTATAGCAATCAAATTTTACCAGTATCATGAAGTACAATATGTCACGCAAAAACAGTCTCAGATTCACTTTGATCCGTTGAAGCATTCTGGAGTTATGACCTCATAAAGTGACACTTGTCAGAATTGTAAAAATTGGCCCTGTCTCAAAGGCAAAAACAGGTTCTGGCACGAAAGAGTTAAACTACTTTTGCTCTCCCTTTCTTCCTTTGGTCCCTGCTTTGGTCTCCCTTGCAAGTTACTACAGCAGGTTATATGCTCATTTTGTTTATATTTTAGAAATTGCCTCATAAATGGCCACAGTGTGAACATGATCTTATATGTTGAATGTTTACCAACAGCTTTATGTACTTTGTACAAACAGGGGTGCGGCTCCTTTTTTTGAACTAGGCATTTAATCTATCTAGCTTTCCATGGCCAGGTGTCTGACCAGTTTGATTCTGGTGCTGCTCTGCCCTGTCTACATTGAGGTTGTCTGACACAAGGTGCTGTTTTAATACTGGAGGATTGGATGGTCCCGATTGGGATATACAGTCAGGTCCATATATATTTGGACAGATACAACATTTTCTAATTTTGATTCTAGACATTACCACAATGAATTTTAAGCAAAACAATTCAGATGCAGTTGAAGTTCAGACTTTCAGCTTTCATTTGAGGGTATCCACATTAAAATTGTATGAAGGGTTTAGGAGTTTCCGCTCCTTAACATGTGCCACCCTGTTTTTAAAGGGACCAAAAGTAATTGGACAATTGACTCCAAGGCTATTTCATGGACAGGTGTGGGGAATACCTTCGTTATATCATTCTCAATTAAGCAGATAAAAGGCCTGGAGTTGATTTGAGGTGTGGTGCTTGCATGTGGAAGGTTTTGCTGTGAAGGAAACGAGTGGTCAAAGGAGCTCTCCATGCAGGTGAAACAAGCCATCCTTAAGCTGCAAAAAAAGAAAAACCCATCTGAGAAATTGCTACAACAATAGGAGTGGCAAAATCTACAGTTTGGTACATCCTGAGAAAGAAAGAAAGCACTGGTGAACTCATCAATGCAAAAAGACCTAGGCACCCACGGAAGACAACAGTGGTGGATGATCGCAGGATAATCTCCATGGTGAAGAGAAACCCCTTCACAACAGCCAACCAAGTGAACAACACTCTCCAGGAGGTAGGCGTATCAATATCCAAATCTACCATATAGAGAAGACTGCATGAAAGTAAATACAGAGGTTTCACTGTACGTCGCAAGCCACTCATAAGCATCAAGAATCAAAAGGCTAGACTGGACTTTGCTAAAACACTTCTAAAAAAGCCAGCACAGTTCTGGAAGAACATTCTTTGGACAGATGGAAGATCAACCTCTACCAGAATGATGGAAAGAGAAAAGTATGGCGAAGGCGTGTTACAAGTCATGATCCAAAGCATACCACATCATCTGTAAAACACGGCGGAGGCAGTGTGATGGCTTGGGCATGCATGGCTGCCAGTGGCACTGGGTCACTAGTGTTTATTGATGATGTGACACAGGACAGAAGCAGCTGAATGAATTCTGAGGTATTCAGAGGCATACTGTGTGCTCAGATCCAGCCAAATGCAGCCAAACTGATTGGTCTTCGTTTCATACTACAGATGGACAATGACCCACAACATAAAGCCAAAGCAACCCAGGAGTTTATTAAAGCAAAGAAGTGGATTATTCTTGAATGGCCAAGTCAGTCACCTGATCTCAACCCAATTGAGCATTCATTTCACTTGTTAAAGACTAAACATCAGACAGAAAGGCCCACAAACAAACAGCAACTGAAAACCACCACAGTGAAGGCCTGGCAGAGCATCAAAAAGGAGGAAACACAGTGTCTGGTGATGTCCATGAGTTCAAGACTTCAGGCAGTCATTGCCAACAAAGGGTTTTCAACCAAGTACTAGAAATGAACATTTTATTTACAATTATTTAATTTGTCCAATTACTTTTGGTCCCTTAAAAAACAGGGTGGCACATGTTAAGGAGCTGAAACTCCTAAACCCTTCATCCAGTTTTAATGTGGATACCCTCAAATGAAAGCTGAAAGTATGAACTTCAACTGCATCTGAATTGTTTTGTTTAAAATTCATTGTGGTAATGTCTAGAACCAAAATTAGAAAAATGTTGTCTCTGTCCAAATATATATGGACCTAACTGTATCTTGTTGCTGTGGTATGGCTTTTACACTTTTTTGATGAAAAACACTGTTTACTAAGTATCCAATGTTATTTGTATGTACTATTACTAGAGTTGAGCGAAACGGGTCGAAAAATTTCAAAAGTCGCCGACTTTTGGCAAAGTCGGGTTTCATGAAACGAAACCCGACCCTAGGATGAGGTCAGCCACGAGGTCGGCGACTTACGCGCCAAAGTCGCGTTTCAAAAGTTTGTTTTGCGCTCTTTTTCAGCCAATCAGGATCCACGGACACTGTGGGCAACGTGATGACATAGGCACGGGTCACCACCATCTTTCAGAAGGGCATGCAAGTGATTGGCTTGCTTTGGGGGGTGTCACAGGGGGTATAAAAGGGCGTGCACGCTGACCGCCATGTTACTCATGCTGATCTCAGAATAGGGAAAGCTGCTGCTGCTGATTTTGTAGGGAGAGCGTTAAGCAGGGAAGAAGACACCAAAAACTGCTTCTGCTGCTAGCGATTTTGCCTGTACCACACACCAGTCACTGTGTGTGCAGTGCAAGGGGAGGCTATATAGTGGTGTATCAGTGGTGTTGGTTGTTGGGCTGCCTTCTAAGGCTTCCTGACATTCCTGCATTGCTGTTTACCCACTGCTCCGCAAACTGCTTTTTTAAAAGCAATCCCAATTTTTTTTTTTGTCCTGCTGAGGTACTGAGCGTGCATTTTTTCACACCATACAGCGGTGTACGCTCCTCACACAGTACCGTGTAACGGCTGTTATCACAGCCACAGTGAAGCTATCAGTGTGTCACTCTGTGAGAATAAAACGAGGACATGTTCCGTTCTTACAGACCTGCACTCTAGGGAGATTCCTATTCTGCCCAATTCTACATACACCTTGTAGTTTGTGATACACTAGCCAATTTCTGCCTGTGACATAGCGCTGTGATATTCAGTGGGCCTCACACAATCCATAAGTGTCCAGTGTCCACAAGTGTGTGCAGAAATTCAAAATCTCCCTTATCCTCTAGTCACTTTGGTCACAGCTGTGCCATCGAGCCTGTGACATAGCGCTCAGATATTCAGTGGGCCTCACACAATCCAAAATGGTCCAGTGTCCACAAGTGTCTGCTGAAATTCAAAATCTCCCTTATCCTCTAGTCACTTTTGTCACAGCTGTGCCATCGAGCCTGTGACATAGCGCTCAGATATCAGTGGGCCTCACACAATCCAAAAGTGTCCAGTGTCCACAAGTGTCTGCAGAAATTCAAAATCTCCCTTATCCTCTCGTCACTTTTGTCACAGCTGTGCCATCGAGCCTGTCACATAACGCTCAGATATTCATTGGGCCTCACACAATCCAAAAGTGTCCAGTGTCCACAAGTGTCTGCTGAAATTCAAAATCTCCCTTATCCTCTAGTCACTTTTGTCACAGCTGTGCCATCGAGCCTTTGACATAGCGCTCAGATATCAGTGGGCCTCACACAATCCAAAAGTGTCCAGTGTCTGCAGAAATTCAAAATCTCCCTTATCCTCTCGTCACTTTTGTCACAGCTGTGCCATCGAGCCTGTCACATAGCGCTCAGATATTCATTGGGCCTCACACAATCCAAAAGTGTCCAGTGTCCACAAGTGTCTGCTGAAATTCAAAATCTCCCTTATCCTCTAGTCACTTTGGTCACAGCTGTGCCATCGAGCCTGTCACATAGCGCTCAGATATCAGTGGGCCTCACACAATCCAAAAGTGTCCAGTGTCCACAAGTGTCTGCAGAAATTCAAAATCTCCCTTATCCTCTCGTCACTTTTGTCACAGCTGTGCCATCGAGCCTGTCACATAGCGCTCAGATATTCATTGGGCCTCACACAATCCAAAAGTGTCCAGTGTCCACAAGTGTCTGCTGAAATTCAAAATCTCACTTATCCTCTAGTCACTTTTGTCACAGCTGTGCCATCGAGCCTGTGACAGAGCGCTCAGATATCAGTGGGCCTCACACAATCCAAAAGTGTCCAGTGTCCACAAGTGTCTGCAGAAATTCAAAATCTCCCTTATCCTCTCGTCACTTTTGTCACAGCTGTGCCATCGAGCCTGTCACATAGCGCTCAGATATTCATTGGGCCTCACACAATCCAAAAGTGTCCAGTGTCCACAAGTGTCTGCTGAAATTCAAAATCTCCCTTATCCTCTAGTCACTTTTGTCACAGCTGTGCCATCGTGCCTGTGACATAGCGCTCAGATATCAGTGGGCCTCACACAATCCAAAAGTGTCCAGTGTCCACAAGTGTCTGCTGAAATTCAAAATCTCCCTTATCCTCTAGTCACTTTTGTCACAGCTGTGCCATCGAGCCTGTGACATAGCGCTCAGATATCAGTGGGCCTCACACAATCCAAAAGTGTCCAGTGTCCACAAGTGTGTGCAGAAATTCAAAATCTCCCTTATCCTCTAGTCACTTTGGTCACAGCTGTGCCATCGAGCCTGTGACAGAGCGCTCAGATATTCAGTGGGCCTCACACAATCCAAAAGTGTCCAGTGTCCACAAGTGTCGGCAGAAATTCAAAATCTCCCTTATCCTCTAGTTACTTTGGTCACAGCTGTGCCATCGAGCCTGTGACAGAGCGCTCAGATATTCAGTGGGCCTCACACAATCCAAAAGTGTCCAGTGTCCACAAGTGTCTGCAGAAATTCAAAATCTCCCCTGTCCTATAGACACCTTGTACCTTGTTTTACATTACTATATAGTTTGTTGGATTTTGTCTACATTTCTACAAAAAATGAGGAAGGCTGGTGGAAGAGGCCGTGGAATTGGGCGGGGGTTGGCAGCTGGTAATGATGGTGTTGGTGGTGGATCTGATGGTAGTGGCAAGAGCAAAATAGGACCGAATGCAGGAGGTGCTGACCCTGCGTCATCGTCTGGCTACATAAGGCCTCGAACGCTTAGTTTTCTAGGAGTTGGCAAACCACTTTTAAAGCCAGAGCATCAGGAAAAAGTTTTGTCTTACATTGCTGACTCAGCCTCCAGCTCTATCGCCTCCTCTTCTTCAGTTGTAAAAAGTAAAAGCACTGAGTCGTCATTGGAGGCTCATGTTCATGAACCACACCTTTCCTTGTGTCCTTCACCCCAACCAAGATTGAAGGATGACGCAGGCCATACTACTGATTACTCCATGGAGCTGTTTTCACATACCATGCCTGGATTATCAAGTGAAATGGTGAATTACCCAGGCCAAGATGAATCTGACATGGAGTGCACTGATGCACAGCCGCTGATGGATGATTCTGCTGGTACATTCACTCAGAGCACTACATTGTCCTCGCAGTGTACAGAGCCAGATTCTGACCCTGATGAGACTCAGGTGCCCCTTCCCGCACACTATACCACCATACACGGTGACACAGAGGAAGGTGCACATGACATAGAAGAGGAGGTGATGGATGACCCAGTTGTTGACCCAGATTGGCATCCATTGGGGGAAGAGGGTGCTGCTTCCAATAGCTCAGATGAGGAGCATTCAGAGCAGACATCGACATCGCAACAGCTGTTATCTGGCAGGCCCGGAGCACTCCAAAGACAGGTTCCAAACATCAAAAGAGTTGCTGGACAGCTTGTCCAGAGGGTCAAAAGATCACAGTGTGCTAGGCCTCAAAATGTCTGCCAAAGTAGGAAGAGTGCAGTGTGGCACTTTTTTGAACAAAATCCTCATGATCAGGCCAAGGTTATCTGTAAGAAGTGCGCAAAGACCTTTAGCCGAGGGAAAAATCTGAAAAATTTGAATACCAGTTGCATGCTTAGACATTTAACCAGCATGCACTTGCAAGCGTGGACACAACACCAAACCTCAAGTGCCACATGTGCAACTGATCACAACGAAGGTAGTCAGCAACGCTACATTGTTTCCCCCACTGTAAGCCCACCGGTTAGCACAGCAGCAAATGTTGAGGTGTCGTTGCAAGGCCACAGCAGTCAGGGAATCCAACTGTTATATCAACGAAAGACTGATTCTAGGCCATCAGAAAGAACACCAACTCCATCACCATCATCAACCCTCTCTCAGTCCGCCCTGTCCACCGCTACTTCCACCATATGCAGCTCTCAAGTCCAGCTCACCCTCCCAGACACTATGAGTAGGTCAAGAAAGTACTCAGTCTCTCATCCGCGTACACTGGGTTTGAACGCCCACATTGCCAAACTAATCTCGTTTGAGATGATGCCCTTTCGGTTGGTGGAAAGCGCAGCTTTCCGCGAACTCATGGCCTATGCAGAACCACGCTATGACCTACCCAGTCGCCACTTCTTCTCTCGCAAAGCCATCCCAGCCCTCCACCATCATGTGAAAGACCGCATTGTCCATGCACTCAAGCAGTCAGTGAGCAGAAAGGTGCACCTCACAACTGATGCATGGTCCAGTCGGCATGGCCAGGGCCGTTACGTGTCCATCACTGCGCACTGGGTTAATGTGGTGGATGCAGGGTCCACAGGGGACAGCGGTGGTGGGACAGTGCTGCCTACCCCACGGTATAGGAAACAGTTGGCTGTAGGCGTTCGACCCTCCTCCTCCTCCTCCTCCTCCAGAAGCGAAAGCTCGTCCACAGAGCGCAGTCGTACGAGCACTCCATGTGCAGCTGCCACTGTTGCACACGATGTGTCCCCCTATCGAGCAGCTAGTGGAAAGCGTCAGCAGGCAGTGTTGCAGATGATGTGTTTGGGCGACAGACACACCGCCGAGGTGCTGGCCGAGTACTTTCAGCGACAAACTGAGTCATGGCTGGGCAGTGTACATCTTGAGGCAGGCAAGGTAGTTAGTGATAACGGGCGTAATTTTGTGGCAGCCATAGCCCTTTCAAAACTCAGCCACATACCTTGCTTGGCTCACACCTTGAACCTGGTGGTGCAGTGCTTCCTCAAAAATTATCCGGAGTTAACAGCCCTGCTCCAGAAGGTGTGAAGACTGTGCGCGCACATCCGCCGGTCGCCTGTACACTCCGTTCGTATGCAGAAGCTGCAGCGATTGCTCCACCTTCCCAACCACCGCCTCATTATCGACATTGCAACAAGGTGGAACTCCACCCTGCACATGGTGGAGCGGCTGTGCGAGCAGAGGCAGGCCATAATGCATTTGTGGGAGGCACTTTGAGAGCAGACATGGAGTTGACCGGTGTGCAGTGGTCGAAGCTGAAAGACCTCTGTAAAGTCC
The DNA here is from genome assembly GCF_039654945.1 of Dendrobates tinctorius. Lineage (NCBI taxonomy): Eukaryota > Metazoa > Chordata > Amphibia > Anura > Dendrobatidae > Dendrobates > Dendrobates tinctorius. The sequence continues at coordinate 12,405,749 of NW_027361698.1, read as the reverse complement.
TTCAGTGTTTTGAGGAATGCACACGGCTGGTAAGTGCAGACAACGCCATCCTAAGCATGAGCATCCCACTTATGCGTCTGCTCATGCAAACTTTGACGCACCTTAAGGAGCAGGCTTCTGCAGCCAATGTTGATGAGGAGGAAGAGGAGCAGGGAATCCTTGATGACATTCAGCCATTGTCTGCTCAGGGACCTCTCCTGGACGAGGTGGAGGAAGAAGAGGAGGAGGATGATGGGGATGATTACTTAGGGGAGGAGGATGCATCTCGTGGGGCAAGTGAAAATGTTGGCGTGGCAAGGTCTGGTACAGGGTTTGTGCGTGACTGGAGGGATGTGGATTTGCCAGAAAGTGCTCCTCCAACCAGCACTCGCAGTGCATCATTGACACCAGGAACATTGGCCCACATGTCAGATTATGCCTTGCAGATCCTAAAAAGGGACCCCCGCATTGCCAAAATGATGAACGATGACGACTACTGGTTGGCCAGCATCCTGGATCCACGCTATAAAGGCAAATTACAAAACATCATGCCACAGGAGAACCTTGACCTAATATTGGCTAATAAACAAGCAACTCTGGTAAATCGGTTGCTTGAGGCATTCCCAGCACACAGCAGCGGTGATGGTTCTCACACGAGCCGTACGGGCCGGGGGCAGCTTGGCAGAGGTGTTCGTGGTGCACACAGCAGAAGTGGCGTTGGAGACAGGGGTTTCATGACAATGTTGTGGACTGATTTTTCAAGTACCGCTCACACAACTGGTAATACTGCATCGATGGAAAGTGACAGGAGACAGCAGTTGTCAACTATGGTTACAAACTACTTTTCCTCCCATATCGATGTTCTCCCACACAGATCATTCCCCTTTGACTATTGGGCCGCTAAACTGGACACCTGGCCTGAATTGGCACAATATGCCTTACAGGAGCTTGCTTGCCCAGCTGCAAGTGTGCTATCAGAAAGAGTCTTCAGTGCAGCTGGATCAATCCTGACAGAAAAAAGGACCCGTCTGTCAACCCAAAATGTGGATGATCTAACCTTCATTAAAATGAACCACGCATGGGTTTCCAAGGATTTTGTCCCACCTTCCCCTGATGACACATAGGGTGACAGAAAAATGGCTTGCTTTGGTCCACCTCTTCCTGGGACTTGACCTATTTCACCTTTTGCATCAGCTGAATGTCCAACATCAACATATGCCACTTTCTAAAACTCCCTAACTGTGCTGCCTCCCCCCCTATGGCCCGGGTCACCACCTAGCGCACGACACCGTGCGAGTGCCGTTGCCCTGGACAGGTGGGTAGGCCGACTCTTTGGCGCGGGCACTGGCAAAGGGTCCTCCATAGTGCAATCAAGTGTCTCTGACGGTGGTGGTGCACACCTGCCGTCAGACACACCGCCGTACTATGAGGGGCCCAGTGCCAGTACCGACGCCCACGAGTGGGCCCCCCTTGCTTGGGCAGGGCCCCAGCATTTGCAATCTTTACCTCTCCCTGCTCCTCCGCTGTGTAGTCTGGGCCGTCAAATCCATACTGTGCCTGACACCGTCTGAGCCTGCCTCCTGATGTATAGACATATATTTTGAATGTGTACGCTATCCATACATGTTATCTGGGGATACGTTACCCTTTCTAACCTTTGTGCAATCACGTGCAATCCATACTGGGCCTAACACCGTCTGAGCCTGCCTCCTGATGTATAGACATATATTTTGAATGTGTACGCTATCCATACATGTTATCTGGGGATACGGTACCCTTTCTAACCTTTGTGCAATCACGTGCAATCCATACTGGGCCTAACACCGTCTGAGCCTGCCTCCTGATGTATAGACATATATTTTGAATGTGTACGCTATCCATAAATGTTATCCGGGGATACGGTACCCTTTCTAACCTTTGTGCAATCACGTGCAATCCATACTGGGCCTAACACCGTCTGAGCCTGCCTCCTGATGTATAGACATATATTTTGAATGTGTACGCTATCCATACATGTTATCCGGGGATACGGCACCCTTTCTAATCTTTGTGCAATCACGTGCAATCCATACTGGGCCTAACACCGTCTGAGCCTGCCTCCTGATGTATAGACATATATTTTGAATGTGTACGCTATCCATACATGTTATCTGGGGATACGGTACCCTTTCTAACCTTTGTGCAATCACGTGCAATCCATACTGGGCCTAACACCATCTGAGCCTGCCTCCTGATGTATAGACATATATTTTGAATGTGTACGCTATCCATACATGTTGTCTGGGGATATGGTACCCTTTCTAACCTTTGTGCAATCACGTGCAATCCATACTGGGCCTAACACCGTCTGAGCCTGCCTCCTGATGTATAGACATATATTTTCAATGTGTACGCTATCCATACATGTTATCTGGGGATACGGTACCCTTTCTAACCTTTGTGCAATCACGTGCAATCCATACTGGGCCTAACACCGTCTGAGCCTGCCTCCTGATGTATAGACATATATTTTGAATGTGTACGCTATCCATACATGTTATCTGGGGATACGGTACCCTTTCTCACCTTTGTGCAATCACGTGTAATCCATACTGGGCGTGAGAACAGCTGGCGAGCTGTTAAGCAAGCTACAGCACCTGTGGTTTGCACACGTAAGTTTTTCATTTTTTCAGGAATGACGGTTAGGCCTAATTCCGGAACTGCGGTTGACCTGCACTTACTGGGAAATCATTGTTTGCGGGTAATAATTGTAATCAGTGATCCCCATCACTAACGTTGTTCAGCGGGTTATCTGCACCTGTAAGCGACAAACGCTGGCCTTTTCAGTGTAGCGCACATGCAGCCACGGACATGTAAGGACATGACACACCAGTTATTGGCCAATCTCATGTGCCAGAGCCTCACGTGTCCCTCTAGTATGCCGGACTCGGACCGCGGGGCATGACGGAGTCTCGTTCGTTAACGGAATTAAGCTTGCAATGTGTGCATCTGTTCTGTAGCTGGCATGGTTGAGGTTTCCCAGGTGGAGTCGAATTTAACCGTAGGCTCCACTCCTGGTGGTGCCCTTCTGGACATTCCTTTAAGGTTCAGCTTTGCAACCATACTGCCCACGTAAAACAAACACTTTGCCTTCATGAACGCTGTTTGGAGGGTCATGACTCGTGGGAATAACGCCGCCCAATCAGTTAACCTGCTAGAGAGATCATTCGTTGCTCCCAAGCATGACATCACACTCCCTAGGAAGAAGGTAATGCCACTGTGGCGACTGTACTCCTGGGGGCGACACAAGTGCACTGATGCCCAGCCACTGCTCGATGAATCTGCTGGTACATTGACCCAGACTACTACATTCCCCTTGCACGCTACATGGCCTGAATCTGACCCTGATGAAACTCAGGTTACCCTTCCCATATACAGTTCCATCTTACACGGTGACAAAGAGGAAGCTGCAGATGAAAGTGCAGGTTTGGCCCACCCGCCATCAGACACACCACCGTACTATCAGGGGCCCTGTGCCAGTGCCGTCGCCAACGAGTGGGCCCCCCCTGCTTGCTCAGGATCACAGCACTTGCAAAGTTGAAATACTGTGTAGTGAGATGGAAGATGGGGACGACGAGGAGTCCAGACAAGTACAGGGATTCCCTAGCGAGGAGACTTATTTGATTGTTTTCAATGTTGGGACAGCAATTTTTGGGGAGCACTATACTCTGGATAATGATAGATGGGGCCCACCATACACTGGAACATTCCAAAGGTGGACATCAGACACTGGAGCAGCATTTACAGGGCCCATTATACACTAGAGCATTAGAAATGGGGCCCATTATGTTTGGAGCATTATTTGGGCCCATAAGACAGTGGAGCTTCATCCATGGGGACCAACATATACTGTAGCATTATGTGGAGCTCATCATATACTGTTTCAAACATTATATGGGACCAATGATTCTGTATGGAGAAATAGATGGGCCTCGTCATGAGATGTAAAAAGTGAAGTATTTTTCATTGTACTATACCGCTATTTCTCTGCCGTATCGGAGCATGATGAGTTGTGGTATGTGTTAAAGGGGCGCTCTTTCGCCCAGGGCACATGAAAACCTGCAGCCAGCCCTCCCCCCCCACAACTTTAGCCAAATAACCCCCATTTTTCAGTGCGTAACTTGTATTATGAAGTTAATTAAGGTTGACAAGCTTAAGTAAGAAGAATTGATGCTTTTGGCATTCAAATGGGCACTGTTGGTGTGTTTCCTGTCCTCCTGTCACTGCCGACTTTTATTCCCCATTGACTTACATTGGGTTTCGTGTTTCGGGACGACCCCGACTTTTCCCTATAATCGGACGATCTTGCTCGACCCGACTTTTGGAAAAGTCGGGTTTCACGAAACGAAACTCGACCCTAAAAAACCAAAAGTCGCTCAACTCTAACTATTACTATTTACTTACAGCAGCGTATATGCTTATTTTGTTTCTATTTTTAATATCCTGATGAGAGTGCAATAGATAAAGCATACCTTTATGCTATATAAATGTATTTAGAAAAATGTTTAATAATTTAATGTGTATTTATTTAATTTATTTTTAATTTAGTGCATTTTCTGGAGAACCCCTTTAATCCAGTTATAGACTGGCTACCAAAAGTCTCCTTCCTTGTAAGTATTTATTTATTTTACTGTAAAGTCAGTAAAGTGCTGTGGAATTAATGGCGCTCTATAAGCCAATAAAATAAATATGAGCCACATAAATGCTGACTTACATCACAACCTAAATATTGCTATTATGTCTTTGGAGTGTGAGAGGAAACCAGAGCCTCCAGACGAAGCCCAAGCAAACATGGAGAACATACAAACTCCTTACAGATGTTGTCCTGGTTGGGATTTGAACCCAGGACAGCAGCACTGCAAGGCTACAGTGCTTACCCACTGAGCCACAGTGCCCACCTCATTGCACACAAGCTAACAAACCTGTTTTTGCTCACAACGTTCCTCCCCATTGCAGGGCTGCCTACTTACTAACCTCTACCTGTACATGTTATTACAACATATTGTATAGGTGGGAATATAGAATTTAAAAAGAGGTTGTCCGAGTAGTGGCCAACTCCTTTAGAGGGAACCTGTCAGCAAGATTGTGCTCAGTACCCTACACACAGTGTCAGGTCAGTGCCATTATACTGATTGCAATGATACCTGGGTGATAAAATCCGTCTAGTGGTTGTTGTGTATTCTTTATTTTGAGTTTGGAGTTAATTATATGCTTGTGCTCTGGGGCGGCCTGTGGGAGGTCTGCATGTGGTTCTCTGATTAGGTATTCATCAGTATGGCTTCTGACAGGTCACTGATGCCTCACTGACCAGCCCCCTAGTTTACATAATGAATATTGTTATTATATATATATATATATATATATATCTTAAAAAAATCCCCTTCTGCAGGCAGGCACTGGCGGTAGCATGTGCACTGCAGCATTTTCGCAACTAATTTCTTTGATGTTATCCTTAAAGGGAATCTGTCATCTGGTTTTGGCGGGCGATGAAAACAAGGTTGGTCCGGTCCGATGGGCGGTGTTCCCGATGTGAGCCGTCTCCCCATCCTTGGCCGCCGTCTGCAGTTTTTTGAGGAATAGGAGTAGGTGTCCGCCATTTGTTGCGCGTGCGCTAAGCATTCTTGGCTAGCGCACGGGCAGTATGCTTTGCCCAACTGCAGGCAAAGCCGAAAAGCCTGACTGCGCATGCGCCGGTTAACTAAGCCCCGGAACACAGCAAAATACTTGCTGCTGCATCTAGAAATGTGTAATAATTTTTTTTTTCTTTACAGACATCAGACACGGCAAGTGAAGGCAAAGAGCAGGAGCAGCCTGAACGGGAGCAGCCTAGTCAAGTCGCGGCGAGGAGACGTAATGTAAGTATATAGTCTTTGAATGTTCCTTTGTTGTTGTTTTTTTTTTTTACTGTCTTTATTTTCATCTTCTATCTTGCTTCTTCTCTGTTTCTTTTTCTATCTTTTTCATTCTCCCAAATTTCCAAATCTCCCAAATTTCATTCTCCCAAATTTCATCTTCTATCTTGCTTCTTCTCTGTTTCTTTTTCTATCTTTTTCATTCTCCCAAATTTCCAAAATTAGAATTTTTTTGGTTTGATCTAGGTTCCACAACGGGATGAAGAAGACGTGTACATCGACAACGAGCGCCTGATCCGCCTTGTTGAGGAGCGTATCCCGTTGTGGGACAGCCATGACCAGCAGTACAAAGACACAGTGGTGACCCGGCAGCTCTGGAATGAGGTGGACGCAGCGATGATGGATGGCTGGCACAGCGCCTCTCCCACTTCAAAAAAGGCGTTCAGTAAGTATAAACCTGCTCTGTGATGCTGCATTGACTCTTGGTCCTGATGGTACAGGTGTGTTTGTAGCAAGATATATTCTTGCATCAAACACACCAGTGCCCTCTGGATCAACAGTGATTGCTTTGTGTATTGGACTGCTGTATTGAATCTGGTTTTATTCTTGCTCCTGATGGTACAGGTGTGTTTGTTGCAAGATATATTCTTGCATCAAATACACCAGTGCCCTCTGGATCAACAGTGATTGCTTTGTGTATTGGACTGCTGTATTGAATCTGGTTTTATTCTTGCTCCTGATGGTACAGGTGTGTTTGTTGCAAGATATATTCTTGCATCAAACACACCAGTGCCCTCTGGATCAACAGTGATTGCTCTGTGTATTGGACTGCTGTATTGAATCTGGTTTTATTATTGCCCTGATGGTACAGGTGTGTTTGTTGCAAGATATATTCTTGCAGGAAACACACCTGTACCATCAGGATCAACAGTGATTGCTTTGTGTATTGGACTGCTGTATAGATTCTGTTTTCACTCTTGCTCTTGAAGGTACAGGTGTGTTTGTTGCAAGATATATTCTTGCAGGAAACACACCTGTACCATCAGGATCAACAGTGACTGCTTTGTGTCTAGAATTATTTTGTGATGCCACATTGACTGTTTGGAAAGTTCACTCAGGTTTGTGTGCTGATAATGATGTTGGCATCAGTGCATTGCATAACATTTTTTCTTTGTTTTTCCAGCAGTGAACAAAGTCCGCACATGTTGGTGCTCGATGAAGGACCGCTTAAAACACTGATATTCGTGCTGAGGGACAGGTTTGCAGTGGTTCAGAGGCAAGTACCAGAAGACAATGTCGTTATCGCGAGTTGGCATTCCTGAGACCGGTCCTTGCCAGCAGAGCGTATTATTATTATTTTTTTTTTTTTTTTAACCTGTCCGTTTCTATTCCACAGCTGATGCTTCTTGTAAATGCATGATAGTAATGTATTTCCTTTCTTTCCACAGCACCTGGAGCAGCACCCTGCAACCTGTCCCTGGAGCGGTCCTTCATCGGACGACCTCGGACCCGTCCCAGCCATCTGACAGCCAGGAAGCATCTTGCAGGTCAGCAACACAGACAGCTGGTGACCAGGAAGCTGGTCAATCAGGTGTTCCCCTGTCCCAGGTCTCTGTCACTGGTTATGCGGGCACTACCCGCCAGCAGCAGAGGGCCTTGGACAGGCCTGTCATGCCCGAGTTCATGCACTTGAGCGGCCTTTCATGCCTTCCTCAAGACGCTGTCAGCCAGAGTGGAAAGCGGTTTTTCCCTGATGGAACGCGGTTTTAACCACATGGAACACCGCTTCCACTCTGTCGACCAGCGCCTTGACCATCTGAAGGCCGACCTCAACAGACCAGCGCACCATTTTTTCAGTAAAATTGAACAGGGCATGGCGGAACACCTTAGTCCTGAGCAACAGCTGAGTGTGTTACAGGCCTGCAACACTGCTTACTTGCAGGCTATGCAGCAGAATCGGTATGTGCAGCAGTCAGTGGTGTCATTTCCAACAGTTCCACCACTGACTCACTACACCTCACTACCGACTTCTGCTGCATACCACTGCACGGCCACCTGCATTCCAAGCCAAGCTGGACACCACTACACTACCCCAAGTCCGAGTGCTGCTGGACACTCCACCACTATGGCAAGTGCTGCTCCTGTCTGGAGAACCATCACCGCCACCGCACCACCTGCTTGGAGCACCGCCACCACAGAACCTGCTTGGGCCACAGACACCTATTCTCCTGTTCAGAGCACAGCCACATTTCTCCGTCTAGGAGCACCGACACCACCACTCAACAGCATTCAAGGAGCACCGCCACCACTCCTCATCATAGGAGCACCGCCACCACTCCTCATCAAAGGAACACTGCCACCACTCCTCATCAAAGGAGCACCGCCACCACTCCTCATCAAAGGAGCACCGCCACTAATTCTCCTCCTGGAGTCCCGCCAACACCTCTCCTGTTCGGAGCACCGAAACGTATCCTCCTTCTAGGAGCACCGACACGACTTTGTCTCCTAGGATCACCGCCACTTCTTTGAGCACCGACACGAGTTTGTCTCCTTCTCAGAGCACCTCCACTACCACCACTTCTTGGAGCACCGACACAACTTTGTCTCCTTCTAGGAGCACCGCCACCGCCCCTTCTAGGAGCACCGCCACCACCACCACAGAGCATCAGAGGGGTGACCCACATTCCATCTTTTACAGGTCAACGCCATGGTCCACCAGCTCCAGGCGGTTGAGCACTGTAAGGCGGTCACACTGTGGAAGTCGGCCCAAGCAGGATACTCCTGCGCCAAAGAGAGAAAAAAAAGACTTTGTTTGTCCATCCACCTTCTCCTCTTAATGTGTCTCAATCTGCCTCCATGTCCATCCCTGAGCTCCCTTCCACCAGTACTTTCGTCGCCCCTTCTCCTAGACCCCCTTCCTCAACTTCCAGCCGTTCCTCATCTCTCCACACCCCCTTAAGTACCCCAATCTTCTCCCAAACGTCATTCATAATAAAAAAAAAAAATTTTGGTTTGGGAAAAAATAAATGTGCAATTCTGGTTTCAAAAAATATCGTTTGATTAATGTGTCTTTTGCCGACTACACACACTGCGCCGTACACTTAGCGTTTTTGACACCACATATCTCCATTACTGAGACATGTTTCTTGTGTCAGTCTTGGAGATATGTGGTGTCAAAAAAACAAATCTATATGACTTGTATTTTCTGTCATGATCTCAGTGCGGGTTTGACTCGCACACGTGGGGTTAATGTCTGGAACCAGTGCTGATGACAGGCATTTCTGGGGTTAAAGGTTGTGATCCCAGTGTAGGCTTACCTGCACACCTGGGGCTATGATTGTGGCCTCTCCCTGGTTCTGGGAGAGGCTTCTTATAGCCTCAGGACGCTCCCATCCCCGTCAGTTATACTTTCGCCCTTGGCATTGTGTGGTGACCCCTGAGTGTGTTTGTGCTGTGTTCTGGTTGCTTGATTCTCTGTGTACGACTCGGTCTGTTCTCTGGATATTGCTTTGGATTCTGCTTGGTACCTTCTATGTCTGTTTGATTTTGACTTCTGCTTGGCCCTGACTATCCATTCTGTCTCATCCCTTGTACTTAACTGATATCTATGTGTATGACCTCCATTTTGCCTGACTCTGAGTATTTCTGTATAGTGTCCTGCCATCTCTGAAAGCAGGACGCTAAGCCCCGCCCCCTTGCAACCACAGGACCTTAGGTCCTGTGACTGCTTGCTAAACTTCAGCGTCCACAGGTCCTGTGTATCTGTATTTTCCGGCTGTACCTGACCCCGGGCCCCCCTACAGTGCGGGTGAGTCCCTGATCAGCGGAGGCTGCACGCCGGCGCTGACAGGATCCTGACATTATAACTGACCGATAAGTTTTTGGGTTTTTTTTTTTTTTCTTTCTCTGCTGAGAAATATGGATCCCATACAATCTCTTGCTGAGCAAATGAAAAATCTGAGTCAGATGTTTCAGGGTTTATCTCTGGAGCAGCAAGCTCTGGCTCATTCTCAGCAGCAGGTTTCTGAGACAGTGCGGGGGGGTTTTAGCTGCTGGGTCTCTGGGGGCTGGGGCGAGTGATGTTGTTTTGATGTCCCCAGAACCAACTGTTAAACTGCCTGATTTCTTTTCTGGGAACAAAAAGGAGTTCAGGGTCTTCATGAAGGGCTGCAAACTCTTCTTTAGTTTGAGGCCACATTCCTCTGGGGACAAAAGTCAGAAGGTTGGGGTCATTAGGTCTCTGTTAAGAGGGTCCCCACAAGCTTGGGCTTTCTCCCTTCCTCCCACTGCCCCTGAGAGAGTGTCTGTGAATGCGTTTTTTGACGCCCTCCGGGACATATATGATGAGCCGGACCGAGTGCGATTGGCAGGGGACATGGTGATGAGTGTCTGTCAGGGGAACACTCGGCTGAGTGGTTTTGCACAGAATTCCGCCGCTGAGCCGCAGAGGTCTCTTGGGACGACGACGCACTACGAGGACTCTTTTGCAGAGGCTTGTCCGAGTGGTTACAGGATGCCTTGGCATTACATCCCCCACCTAACTCACTCGAAGACGCCATGACCCAGGCCGTCCGGATGGACCGCAGGCTGTGGGCCAGGGTGGTGATGCAGGCAGAGACTCCATTGTTCCCTAGTGGAAAAGAGACTGTTTCTGTGCTCATGGACGTAGTGGCTCTCTCCCTGAAGGAAAAGGAGAGACAACGCCTGGGAGAAAAGCAGTTATGCTTCTACTGTGGTAAAACGGGACATTGGAAAAGGGAGTGTCCTGATTGTCCATCCTCAACCCGATCAATGGGAAACGACTAGGTCTGGGTAGTCAGCGGGGAGACTACTCAGACTCTCAGGTACCCTTTTCCTCGTTTTCTAAGGTGTTGCTTCATGTGGAACTGTTAGTGGACGATTGTTGTTTTCGCTCTACAGCTTTCGTGGACTGCGGATCATCCATCAATCTCATTGACTCCCAATTGGTCACACGCTGTAAGATAGGGACAGTTAGACTTAAGGTTCCGATCAAAGTGGTGGCCATTGACTCCTCCCCCTTCACTAAAGAGTGAATTCTCTTTATGTCTGACTTGTTTTCGCTCAAAATGGATGCTACCCATGTGGAAAAATTAAGTTGTTTGGTTCTGGACAATCTACCAGCAGGATTGGTGTTGGGCATGCCCTGGTTACAACGCCATAACCCAGTCATTAACTGGAAAACGAGGGAGATTGTTCAGTGGGGTTTAATGATTCAATGTTATGTGATAAGTCTGCACTATTGGTTGAACCTGTTAAATCTGTATCTGTGTCATCTGTCGAGCTGGAAGGTATTCCGGAGTACCTGAAAGAATTCGAAGATGTGTTCTCTGAAAGCGAGGCTGAGACGTTGCCGCCACATAGACCCTTTGACTGCGCTATCGAGTTAGTCCCGGGGCTAAATTGCCTAAAGCCCGTCTGTTTAATTTATCTGGCCCTTAGCGCTTGGCCATGAAAGATTACATTGCTGAGAGAGTCTTCGCAAAGGATACATATGTCCCTCAGTGTCACCTGTGGCGGCAGGGGTTTTTTTTTGTAAAGAAAAAAGATGGTGGTTTACGTCCCTGCCTCGATTTTTGTGAGCTCAACAAGATTACTGTATGAAATACGTACCCCCTTCCATTGATTCCCGATTTGTGTAACCAACTTTCAGGGGCAAAATGGCTCTCCAAACTAGAGTTGAGCGACTTTTGGTTTTTTAGGGTCGCGTTTCGTTTCGTGAAACCCGACTTTTCCAAAAGTCGGGTCGAGCAAGATCGTCCGATTATAGGGAAAAGTCGGGGTCGTCCCGAAACACGAAACCCAATGTAAGTCAATGGGGAATAAAAGTCGGCAGTGAGAGGAGGACAGGAAACACACCAACAGTGCCCATTTGAATGCCAAAAGCATCAATTCTTCTTACTTAAGCTTGTCAACCTTAATTAACTTCATAATACAAGTTACGCACTGAAAAATGGGGGTTATTTGGCTACAGACAGTGGGGGGGGAGGGCTGGCTCCAGGTTTTCATGTGCCCTGGGCGAAAGAGCGCCCCTTTAACACATACCACAACTCATCATACTCCGATACGGCAGAGAAATAGCGGTATAGTACAATGAAAAATACCTCACTTTTTACATCTCATGACGAGGCCCATCTATTTCTCCATACAGAATCATTGGTCCCATATAATGTTTGAAACAGTATATGATGAGCTCCACATAATGCTACAGTATATGTTGGTCCCCATGGATGAAGCTCTACTGTCTTATGGGCCCAAATAATGCTCCAAACATAATGGGCCCCATTTCTAATGCTCTAGTGTATAATGGGCCCTGTAAATGCTACTCCAGTGTCTGATATCCACCTTTGGAATGTTCCAGTGTATGGTGGGCCCCATCTATCATTCTCAGATGGTGTTAGGCCCAGTATGGATTGCACGTGATTGCACAAAGGTTAGAAAGGGTACCATATCCCCAGATAACATGTATGGATAGCGTACACATTCAAAATATATGTCTCAGGAGGCAGGCTCAGAAGGTGTTAGGCCCAGTATGGATTGCACGTGATTGCACAAAGGTTAGAAAGGGTACCATATCCCCAGATAACATGTATGGATAGCGTACACATTCAAAATATATGTCTCAGGAGGCAGGCTCAGAAGGTGTTAGGCCCAGTATGGATTGCACGTGATTGCACAAAGGTTAGAAAGGGTACCATATCCCCAGATAACATGTATGGATAGCGTACACATTCAAAATATATGTCTCAGGAGGCAGGCTCAGATGGTGTTAGGCCCAGTATGGATTGCACGTGATTGCACAAAGGTTAGAAAGGGTACCGTATCCCCAGATAACATGTATGGATAGCGTACACATTCAAAATATATGTCTCAGGAGGCAGGCTCAGACGGTGTTAGGCCCAGTATGGATTGCACGTGATTGCACAAAGGTTAGAAAGGGTACCGTATCCCCAGATAACATGTATGGATAGCGTACACATTCAAAATATATGTCTCAGGAGGCAGGCTCAGACGGTGTTAGGCCCAGTATGGATTGCACGTGATTGCACAAAGGTTAGAAAGGGTACCGTATCCCCAGATAACATGTATGGATAGCGTACACATTCAAAATATATGTCTCAGGAGGCAGGCTCAGATGGTGTTAGGCCCAGTATGGATTGCACGTGATTGCACAAAGGTTAGAAAGGGTACCGTATCCCCAGATAACATGTATGGATAGCGTACACATTCAAAATATATGTCTCAGGAGGCAGGCTCAGACGGTGTTAGGCCCAGTATGGATTGCACGTGATTGCACAAAGGTTAAAAAGGGTACCGTATCCCCGGATAACATGTATGGATAGCGTACACATTCAAAATATATGTCTCAGGAGGCAGGCTCAGACGGTGTTAGGCCCAGTATGGATTGCACGTGATTGCACAAAGGTTAGAAAGGGTACCGTATCCCCAGATAACATGTATGGATAGCGTACACATTCAAAATATATGTCTCAGGAGGCAGGCTCAGACGGTGTTAGGCCCAGTATGGATTGCACGTGATTGCACAAAGGTTAGAAAGGGTACCGTATCCCCGGATAACATGTATGGATAGCGTACACATTCAAAATATATGTCTCAGGAGGCAGGCTCAGATGGTGTTAGGCCCAGTATGGATTGCACAAAGGTTAGAAAGGGTACCGTATCCCCGGATAACATGTATGGATAGCGTACACATTCAAAATATATGTCTCAGGAGGCAGGCTCAGATGGTGTTAGGCCCAGTATGGATTGCACGTGATTGCACAAAGGTTAGAAAGGGTACCGTATCCCCGGATAACATGTATGGATAGCGTACACATTCAAAATATATGTCTATACATCAGGAGGCAGGCTCAGACGGTGTCAGGCACAGTATGGATTTGACGGCCCAGATTACACAGCGGAGGAGCAGGGAGAGGTAAAGATTGCAAATGCTGGGGCCCTGCCCAAGCAAGGGGGGCCCACTCGTGGGCGTCGGTACTGGCACTGGGCCCCTCATAGTACAGCGGTGTGTCTGACGGCGGGTGTGCACCACCACCGTCAGAGACACTTGATTGCACTATGAGGGACCCTGTGCCAGTGCCCGCGCCCAAGAGTCGGCCTACCCACCTGTCCAGGGCAACGGCACTCGCACGGTGTCATGCGCTAGGTGGTGACCCCGGCCATGGGGGGGAGGCAGCACAGTTAGGGAGTTTTAGAAAGTGGCATATGTTGATGTTGGACATTCAGCTGATGCAAAAGGCGATATAGGTGAAGTACCAGGAAGAGGTGGACCAAAGCAAGCCATTTTTCTGTCACCCTATGTGTCATCAGGGGAAGGTGGGACAAAATCCTTGGAAACCCATGCGTGGTTCATTTTAATGAAGGTTAGATCATCCACATTTTGGGTTGACAGACGGGTCCTTTTTTCTGTCAGGATTGATCCAGCTGCACTGAAGACTCTTTCCGATAGCACACTTGCAGCTGGGCAAGCGAGCTCCTGTAAGGCATATTGGGCCAATTCAGGCCAGGTGTCCAGTTTAGCGGCCCAATAGTCAAAGGGGAATGACCTGTGTGGGAGAACATCGATATGGGAGGAAAAGTAGTTTGTAACCATAGTTGACAACTGCTGTCTCCTGTCACTTTCCAACGATGCAGTATTACCAGTTGTGTGAGCGGTATTTGAAAAATCAGTCCACAACATTGTCATGAAACCCTTGTCTCCAACGCCACTTCTGCTGTGTGCACCACGAACACCTCTGCCAAGCTGCCCCCGGCCCGTACGGCTCGTGTGAGAACCATCACCGCTGCTGTGTGCTGGGAATGCCTCAAGCAACCGATTTACCAGAGTTGCTTGTTTATTAGCCAATATTAGGTCAAGGTTCTCCTGTGGCATGATGTTTTGTAATTTGCCTTTATAGCGTGGATCCAGGATGCTGGCCAACCAGTAGTCGTCATCGTTCATCATTTTGGCAATGCGGGGGTCCCTTTTTAGGATCCGCAAGGCATAATCTGACATGTGGGCCAATGTTCCCGGTGTCAATGATGCACTGCGAGTGCTGGGTGGAGGAGCACTTTCTGGCAAATCCACATCCCTCCAGTCACGCACAAACCCTGTACCAGACCTTGCCACGCCAACATTTTCACTTGCCCCACGAGATGCATCCTCCTCCCCTAAGTAATCATCCCCATCATCATCCTCCTCCTCCTCTTCTTCCTCCACCTCGTCCAGGAGAGGTCCCTGAGCAGACAATGGCTGAATGTCATCAAGGATTCCCTCCTCCTCTTCCTCCTCATCAACATTGGCTGCAGACGCCTGCTCCTTAAGGTGCGTCAAAGTTTGCATGAGCAGACGCATAAGTGTGATGCTCATGCTTAGGATGGCGTCGTCTGCGCTTACCAGCCGTGTGCATTCCTCAAAACACTGAAGGACTTTACAAAGGTCTTTCAGCTTCGACCACTGCACACCTGTCAACTCCATGTCTGCTCTCAAAGTGCCTGGCCGTGTATCCTCCCACAAATGCATTATGGCCTGCCTCTGCTCGCACAGCCGCTCCACCATGTGCAGGGTGGAGTTCCACCTTGTTGCAATGTCGATAATGAGGCGGTGGTTGGGAAGGTGGAGCAATCGCTGCAGCTTCTGCATACGAACGGAGTGTACAGGCGACCGGCGGATGTGCGCGCACAGTCTTCGCACCTTCTGGAGCAGGGCTGTTAACTCCGGATAATTTTTGAGGAAGCACTGCACCACCAGGTTCAAGGTGTGAGCCAAGCAAGGTATGTGGCTGAGTTTTGAAAGGGCTATGGCTGCCACAAAATTACGCCCGTTATCACTAACTACCTTGCCTGCCTCAAGATGTACACTGCCCAGCCATGACTCAGTTTGTCGCTTCAAGTACTCGGCCAGCACCTCGGCGGTGTGTCTGTCGCCCAAACACATCATCTGCAACACAGCCTGCTGACGCTTTCCACTAGCTGCTTGATAGGGGGACACATCGTGTGCAACAGTGGCAGCTGCAGATGGAGTGCTCGTACGACTGCGCTCTGTGGACGAGCTTTCGCTTCTGGAGGAGGAGGAGGAGGGTCGAACGCCTACAGCCAACTGTTTCCTATACCATGGGCTAGGCAGCACTGTCCCACCACCGCTGTCCCCTGTGGACCCTGCATCCACCACATTAACCCAGTGCGCAGTGATGGACACGTAACGGCCCTGGCCATGCCGACTGGACCATGCATCAGTTGTGAGGTGCACCTTTCTGCTCACTGACTGCTTGAGTGCATGGACAATGCGGTCTTTCACATGATGGTGGAGGGCTGGGATGGCTTTGCGAGAGAAGAAGTGGCGACTGGGTAGGTCATAGCGTGGTACTGCATAGGCCATGAGTTCGCGGAAAGCTGTGCTTTCCACCAACCGAAAGGGCATCATCTCAAACGAGATTAGTTTGGCAATGTGGGCGTTCAAACCCAGTGTACGCGGATGAGAGACTGAGTACTTTCTTGACCTACTCATAGTGTCTGGGAGGGTGAGCTGGACTTGAGAGCTGCATATGGTGGAAGTAGCGGTGGACAGGGCGGACTGAGAGAGGGTTGATGATGGTGATAGAGTTGGTGTTCTTTCTGATGGCCTAGAATCAGTCTTTCGTTGATATAACAGTGGGATTCCCTGACTGCTGTGGTCTTGCAACGACACCTCGACATTTGCTGCTGTGCTAACCGGTGGGCTTACAGTGGGGGAAACAATGTAGCGTTGCTGACTACCTTCGTTGTGATCAGTTGCACATGTGGCACTTGAGGTTTGGTGTTGTGTCCACGCTTGCAAGTGCATGCTGGTTAAATGTCTAAGCATGCAACTGGTATTCAAATTTTTCAGATTTTTCCCTCGGCTAAAGGTCTTTGCGCACTTCTTACAGATAACCTTGGCCTGATCATGAGGATTTTGTTCAAAAAAGTGCCACACTGCACTCTTCCTACTTTGGCAGACATTTTGCGGCCTAGCACGCTGTGATCTTTTGACCCTCTGGACAAGCTGTCCAGCAACTCTTTTGATGTTTGGAACCTGTCTTTGGAGTGCTCCGGGCCTGCCAGATAACAGCTGTTGCGATGTCGATGTCTGCTGTGGATGCTCCTCATCTGAGCTATTGGAAGCAGCACCCTCTTCCCCCAATGGATGCCAATCTGGGTCAACAACTGGGTCATCCATCACCTCCTCTTCTATGTCATGTGCACCTTCCTCTGTGTCACCGTGTATGGTGGTATAGTGTGCGGGAAGGGGCACCTGAGTCTCATCAGGTCAGAATCTGGCTCTGTACACTGCGAGGACAATGTAGTGCTCTGAGTGAATGTACCAGCAGAATCATCCATCAGCGGCTGTGCATCAGTGCACTCCATGTCAGATTCATCTTGGCCTGGGTAATTCACCATTTCACTTGATAATCCAGGCATGGTATGTGAAAACAGCTCCATGGAGTAATCAGTAGTATGGCCTGCGTCATCCTTCAATCTTGGTTGGGGTGAAGGACACAAGGAAAGGTGTGGTTCATGAACATGAGCCTCCAATGACGACTCAGTGCTTTTACTTTTTACAACTAGAGTTGAGCGAAACGGGTCGAAAAAATTCAAAAGTCGCCGACTTTTGGCAAAGTCGGGTTTCATGAAACGAAACCCGACCCTAGGATGAGGTCGGCCACGAGGTCGGCGACTTACGCGCCAAAGTCGCGTTTCAAAAGTTTGTTTTGCGCTCTTTTTCAGCCAATCAGGATCCACGGACACTGTGGGCAACGTGATGACATAGGCACGGGTCACCACCATCTTTCAGAAGGGCATGCAAGTGATTGGCTTGCTTTGGTGGGCGTCACAGGGGGTATAAAAGGGCGTGCACGCCGACCGCCATCTTACTTCTGCCGATCTTAGTATAGGGAGAGGTTGCTGCTGATTCTGTAGGGAGAGCGTTAGGCAGGGAAGAAGACAAAAAAACTGCTTCTGCTGCTAGCGATTTGGCCTGCACAACACACCAGTCACTGTGTGTGCAGTGCAAGGGGAGGCTATATAGTGGTGTATCAGTGGTGTTGGTTGTTGGGCTGCCTTTTAAGGCTTCTTGACAGGCTGGCATTGCTGTTTACCCACTGCTCCGCAAACTGCTTTTTTAAAAGCTATCCCAATTTTTTTTTTTTGTCCTGCTGAGAAGAAAAAAAAACTGCTTCTCCTGCTAGCAATTTGGCCTGCACAACACACCAGTCACTGTGTGTGCAGTGCAAGGGGAGGCTATATAGTGGTGTATCAGTGGTGTTGGTTGTTGGGCTGCCTTTTAAGGCTTCCTGACAGGCTGGCATTGCTGTTTACCCACTGCTCCGCAAACTACTTTTTTAAAAGCAATCCAATCTCCCTTATCCTCTAGTCACTTTTGTCACAGCTGTGCCATCGAGCCTGTCACATAGCGCTCAGATATTCATTGGGCCTCACACAATCCAAAAGTGTCCAGTGTCCAAAAGTGTGTGCAGAGATTCAAAATCTCCCTTATCCTCTAGTCACTTTTGTCACAGCTATGCCATCGAGCCTGTCACATAGCGCTCAGATATCAGTGGGCCTCACACAATCCAAAAGTGTCCACTGTCCACAAGTGTGTGCAGAAATTCAAAATCTCCCTTATCCTCTAGTCACTTTTGTCACAGCTGTGCCATCAAGCCTGTCACATAGCGCTCAGATATCAGTGGGCCTCACACAATCCAAAAGTGTCCAGTGTCCAAAAGTGTGTGCAGAGATTCAAAATCTCCCTTATCCTCTAGTCACTTTTGTCACAGCTGTGCCATCGAGCCTGTCACATAGCGCTCAGATATCAGTGGGCCTCACACAATCCAAAAGTGTCCACTGTCCACAAGTGTGTGCAGAAATTCAAAATCTCCCTTATCCTCTAGTCACTTTTGTCACAGCTGTGCCATCGAGCCTGTCACATAGCGCTCAGATATCAGTGGGCCTCACACAATCCAAAAGTGTCCACTGTCCACAAGTGTGTGCAGAAATTCAAAATCTCCCTTATCCTCTAGTCACTTTTGTCACAGCTGTGCCATCGAGCCTGTCACATAGCGCTCAGATATCAGTGGGCCTCACACAATCCAAAAGTGTCCAGTGTCCAAAAGTGTGTGCAGAGATTCAAAATCTCCCTTATCCTCTAGTCACTTTTGTCACAGCTGTGCCATCGAGCCTGTCACATAGCGCTCAGATATTCATTGGGCCTCACACAATCCAAAAGTGTCCAGTGTCCAAAAGTGTGTGCAGATTCAAAATCTCCCTTATCCTCTAGTCACTTTTGTCACAGCTGTGCCATCGAGCCTGTCACATAGCGCTCAGATATCAGTGGGCCTCACACAATCCAAAAGTGTCCACTGTCCAAAAGTGTGTGCAAAAATTCAAAATCTCCCCTGTCCTATAGACACCTTGTACCTTGTTTTACATTAATATATAGTTTGTTGGATTTTGTCTACATTTCTACCAAAAATGAGGAAGGCTGGTGGAAGAGGCCGTGGAATTGGGCGGGGGTTGGCAGCTGGTAATGATGGTGTTGGTGGTGGATCTGATGGTAGTGGCAAGAGCAAAATAGGACCGAATGCAGGAGGTGCTGACCCTGCGTCATCGTCTGGCTACATAAGGCCTCGAACGCTTAGTTTTCTAGGAGTTGGCAAACCGCTTTTAAAGCCAGAGCATCAGGAAAAAGTTTTGTCTTACATTGCTGACTCAGCCTCCAGCTCTATCGCCTCCTCTTCTTCAGTTGTAAAAAGTAAAAGCACTGAGTCGTCATTGGAGGCTCATGTTCATGAACCACACCTTTCCTTGTGTCCTTCACCCCAACCAAGATTGAAGGATGACGCAGGCCATACTACTGATTACTCCATGGAGCTGTTTTCACATACCATGCCTGGATTATCAAGTGAAATGGTGAATTACCCAGGCCAAGATGAATCTGACATGGAGTGCACTGATGCACAGCCGCTGATGGATGATTCTGCTGGTACATTCACTCAGAGCACTACATTGTCCTCGCAGTGTACAGAGCCAGATTCTGACCCTGATGAGACTCAGGTGCCCCTTCCCGCACACTATACCACCATACACGGTGACACAGAGGAAGGTGCACATGACATAGAAGAGGAGGTGATGGATGACCCAGTTGTTGACCCAGATTGGCATCCATTGGGGGAAGAGGGTGCTGCTTCCAATAGCTCAGATGAGGAGCATCCACAGCAGACATCGACATCGCAACAGCTGTTATCTGGCAGGCCCGGAGCACTCCAAAGACAGGTTCCAAACATCAAAAGAGTTGCTGGACAGCTTGTCCAGAGGGTCAAAAGATCACAGCGTGCTAGGCCGCAAAATGTCTGCTAAAGTAGGAAGAGTGCAGTGTGGCTCTTTTTTGAACAAAATCCTCATGATCAGGCCAAGGTTATCTGTAAGAAGTGCGCAAAGACCTTTAGCCGAGGGAAAAATCTGAAAAATTTGAATACCAGTTGCATGCTTAGACATTTAACCAGCATGCACTTGCAAGCGTGGACACAACACCAAACCTCAAGTGCCACATGTGCAACTGATCACAACGAAGGTAGTCAGCAACGCTACATTGTTTCCCCCACTGTAAGCCCACCGGTTAGCACAGCAGCAAATGTTGAGGTGTCGTTGCAAGACCACAGCAGTCAGGGAATCCCACTGTTATATCAACGAAAGACTGATTCTAGGCCATCAGAAAGAACACCAACTCCATCACCATCATCAACCCTCTCTCAGTCCGCCCTGTCCACCGCTACTTCCACCATATGCAGCTCTCAAGTCCAGCTCACCCTCCCAGACACTATGAGTAGGTCTAGAAAGTACTCAGTCTCTCATCCGCGTACACTGGGTTTGAACGCCCACATTGCCAAACTAATCTCGTTTGAGATGATGCCCTTTCGGTTGGTGGAAAGCACAGCTTTCCGCGAACTCATGGCCTATGCAGTACCACGCTATGACCTACCCAGTCGCCACTTCTTCTCTCGCAAAGCCATCCCAGCCCTCCACCATCATGTGAAAGACCGCATTGTCCATGCACTCAAGCAGTCAGTGAGCGGAAAGGTGCACCTCACAACTGATGCATGGTCCAGTCGGCATGGCCAGGGCCGTTACGTGTCCATCACTGCGCACTGGGTTAATGTGGTGGATGCAGGGTCCACAGGGGACAGCGGTGGTGGGACAGTGCTGCCTAGCCCACGGTATAGGAAACAGTTGGCTGTAGGCGTTCGACCCTCCTCCTCCTCCTCCTCCTCCAGAAGCGAAAGCTCGTCCACAGAGCGCAGTCGTACGAGCACTCCATCTGCAGCTGCCACTGTTGCACACGATGTGTCCCCCTATCGAGCAGCTAGTGGAAAGCGTCAGCAGGCTGTGTTGCAGATGATGTGTTTGGGCGACAGACACACCGCCGAGGTGCTGGCCGAGTACTTGAAGCGACAAACTGAGTCATGGCTGGGCAGTGTACATCTTGAGGCAGGCAAGGTAGTTAGTGATAACGGGCGTAATTTTGTGGCAGCCATAGCCCTTTCAAAACTCAGCCACATACCTTGCTTGGCTCACACCTTGAACCTGGTGGTGCAGTGCTTCCTCAAAAATTATCCGGAGTTAACAGCCCTGCTCCAGAAGGTGCGAAGACTGTGCGCGCACATCCGCCGGTCGCCTGTACACTCCGTTCGTATGCAGAAGCTGCAGCGATTGCTCCACCTTCCCAACCACCGCCTCATTATCGACATTGCAACAAGGTGGAACTCCACCCTGCACATGGTGGAGCGGCTGTGCGAGCAGAGGCAGGCCATAATGCATTTGTGGGAGGATACACGGCCAGGCACTTTGAGAGCAGACATGGAGTTGACAGGTGTGCAGTGGTCGAAGCTGAAAGACCTTTGTAAAGTCCTTCAGTGTTTTGAGGAATGCACACGGCTGGTAAGCGCAGACGACGCCATCCTAAGCATGAGCATCCCACTTATGCGTCTGCTCATGCAAACTTTGACGCACCTTAAGGAGCAGGCGTCTGCAGCCAATGTTGATGAGGAGGAAGAGGAGGAGGGAATCCTTGATGACATTCAGCCATTGTCTGCTCAGGGACCTCTCCTGGACGAGGTGGAGGAAGAAGAGGAGGAGGAGGAGGATGATGGGGATGATTACTTAGGGGAGGAGGATGCATCTCGTGGGGCAAGTGAAAATGTTGGCGTGGCAAGGTCTGGTACAGGGTTTGTGCGTGACTGGAGGGATGTGGATTTGCCAGAAAGTGCTCCTCCACCCAGCACTCGCAGTGCATCATTGACACCGGGAACATTGGCCCACATGTCAGATTATGCCTTGCGGATCCTAAAAAGGGACCCCCGCATTGCCAAAATGATGAACGATGACGACTACTGGTTGGCCAGCATCCTGGATCCACGCTATAAAGGCAAATTACAAAACATCATGCCACAGGAGAACCTTGACCTAATATTGGCTAATAAACAAGCAACTCTGGTAAATCGGTTGCTTGAGGCATTCCCAGCACACAGCAGCGGTGATGGTTCTCACACGAGCCGTACGGGCCGGGGGCAGCTTGGCAGAGGTGTTCGTGGTGCACACAGCAGAAGTGGCGTTGGAGACAGGGGTTTCATGACAATGTTGTGGACTGATTTTTCAAATACCGCTCACACAACTGGTAATACTGCATCGATGGAAAGTGACAGGAGACAGCAGTTGTCAACTATGGTTACAAACTACTTTTCCTCCCATATCGATGTTCTCCCACACAGGTCATTCCCCTTTGACTATTGGGCCGCTAAACTGGACACCTGGCCTGAATTGGCACAATATGCCTTACAGGAGCTCGCTTGCCCAGCTGCAAGTGTGCTATCGGAAAGAGTCTTCAGTGCAGCTGGATCAATCCTGACAGAAAAAAGGACCCGTCTGTCAACCCAAAATGTGGATGATCTAACCTTCATTAAAATGAACCACGCATGGGTTTCCAAGGATTTTTTCCCACCTTCCCCTGATGACACATAGGGTGACAGAAAAATGGCTTGCTTTGGTCCACCTCTTCCTGGTACTTCACCTATTTCGCCTTTTGCATCAGCTGAATGTCCAACATCAACATATGCCACTTTCTAAAACTCCCTAACTGTGCTGCCTCCCCCCCATGGCCGGGGTCACCACCTAGCGCACGACACCGTGCGAGTGCCGTTGCCCTGGACAGGTGGGTAGGCTGACTCTTGGGTGCGGGCACTGGCACAGGGTCCCTCATAGTGCAATCAAGTGTCTCTGACGGTGGTGGTGCACACCCGCCGTCAGACACACCGCTGTACTATGAGGGGCCCAGTGCCAGTACCGACGCCCACGAGTGGGCCCCCCTTGCTTGGGCAGGGCCCCAGCATTTGCAATCTTTACCTCTCCCTGCTCCTCCGCTGTGTAATCTGGGCCGTCAAATCCATACTGTGCCTGACACCGTCTGAGCCTGCCTCCTGAGACATATATTTTGAATGTGTACGCTATCCATACATGTTATCCAGGGATACGGTACCCTTTCTAACCTTTGTGCAATCACGTGCAATCCATACTGGGCCTAACACCGTCTGAGCCTGCCTCATGCTGTATAGACATATATTTTGAATGTGTACGCTATCCATACATGTTATCCGGGGATACGGTACCCTTTCTAACCTTTGTGCAATCACGTGCAATCCATACTGGGCCTAACACCGTCTGAGCCTGCCTCCTGAGACATATATTTTGAATGTGTACGCTATCCATACATGTTATCCGGGGATATGGTACCCTTTCTAACCTTTGTGCAATCACGTGCAATCCATACTGGGCCTAACACCGTCTGAGCCTGCCTCATGCTGTATAGACATATATTTTGAATGTGTTCGCTATCCATACATGTTATCCAGGGATACGGTACCCTTTCTAACCTTTGTGCAATCACGTGCAATCCATACTGGGCCTAACACCGTCTGAGCCTGCCTCATGCTGTATAGACATATATTTTGAATGTGTACGCTATCCATACATGTTATCCAGGGATACGGTACCCTTTCTAACCTTTGTGCAATCACGTGCAATCCATACTGGGCCTAACACCGTCTGAGCCTGCCTCATGCTGTATAGACATATATTTTGAATGTGTACGCTATCCATACATGTTATCCAGGGATACGGTACCCTTTCTAACCTTTGTGCAATCACGTGCAATCCATACTGGGCCTAACACCGTCTGAGCCTGCCTCATGCTGTATAGACATACATTTTGAATGTGTACGCTATCCATACATGTTATCCGGGGATACGGTACCCTTTCTAACCTTTGTGCAATCACGTGCAATCCATACTGGGCCTAACACTGTCTGAGCCTGCCTCATGCAGTATAGACATATATTTTGAATGTGTACGCTATCCATACATGTTATCCGGGGATACGGTACCCTTTCTAACCTTTGTGCAATCACGTGCAATCCATACTGGGCCTAACACCGTCTGAGCCTGCCTCATGCTGTATAGACATATATTTTGAATGTGTACGCTATCCATACATGTTATCCAGGGATACGGTACCCTTTCTAACCTTTGTGCAATCACGTGCAATCCATACTGGGCCTAACACCGTCTGAGCCTGCCTCCTGAGACATATATTTTGAATGTGTACGCTATCCATACATGTTATCCGGGGATACGGTACCCTTTCTAACCTTTGTGCAATCACGTGCAATCCATACTGGGCCTAACACCGTCTGAGCCTGCCTCATGCTGTATAGACATATATTTTGAATGTGTACGCTATCCATACATGTTATCCAGGGATACGGTACCCTTTCTAACCTTTGTGCAATCACGTGCAATCCATACTGGGCCTAACACCGTCTGAGCCTGCCTCATGCTGTATAGACATATATTTTGAATGTGTACGCTATCCATACATGTTATCCGGGGATACGGTACCCTTTCTAACCTTTGTGCAATCACGTGCAATCCATACTGGGCCTAACACCGTCTGAGCCTGCCTCATGCTGTATAGACATATATTTTGAATGTGTACGCTATCCATACATGTTATCCAAGGATACGGTACCCTTTCTAACCTTTGTGCAATCACGTGCAATCCATACTGGGCCTAACACCGTCTGAGCCTGCCTCCTGAGACATATATTTTGAATGTGTACGCTATCCATACATGTTATCCAGGGATACGGTACCCTTTCTAACCTTTGTGCAATCACGTGCAATCCATACTGGGCCTAACACCGTCTGAGCCTGCCTCATGCTGTATAGACATATATTTTGAATGTGTACGCTATCCATACATGTTATCCGGGGATACGGTACCCTTTCTAACCTTTGTGCAATCACGTGCAATCCATACTGGGCCTAACACCGTCTGAGCCTGCCTCATGCTGTATAGACATATATTTTGAATGTGTACGCTATCCATACATGTTATCCAGGGATACGGTACCCTTTCTAACCTTTGTGCAATCACGTGCAATCCATACTGGGCCTAACACAGTCTGAGCCTGCCTCCTGAGACATATATTTTGAATGTGTACGCTATCCATACATGTTATCCGGGGATACGGTACCCTTTCTAACCTTTGTGCAATCACGTGCAATCCATACTGGGCCTAACACCGTCTGAGCCTGCCTCATGCTGTATAGACATATATTTTGAATGTGTACGCTATCCATACATGTTATCCAGGGATACGGTACCCTTTCTAACCTTTGTGCAATCACGTGCAATCCATACTGGGCCTAACACCGTCTGAGCCTGCCTCCTGAGACATATATTTTGAATGTGTACGCTATCCATACATGTTATCCGGGGATACGGTACCCTTTCTAACCTTTGTGCAATCACGTGCAATCCATACTGGGCCTAACACCGTCTGAGCCTGCCTCATGCTGTATAGACATATATTTTGAATGTGTACGCTATCCATACATGTTATCCAGGGATACGTTACCCTTTCTAACCTTTGTGCAATCACGTGCAATCCATACTGGGCCTAACACCGTCTGAGCCTGCCTCATGCTGTATAGACATATATTTTGAATGTGTACGCTATCCATACATGTTATCCAGGGATACGGTACCCTTTCTAACCTTTGTGCAATCACGTGCAATCCATACTGGGCCTAACACCGTCTGAGCCTGCCTCATGCTGTATAGACATATATTTTGAATGTGTACGCTAACCATACATGTTATCCGGGGATACGGTACCCTTTCTAACCTTTGTGCAATCACGTGCAATCCATACTGGGCCTAACACCTTCTGAGCCTGCCTCATGCTGTATAGACATATATTTTGAATGTGTACGCTATCCATACATGTTATCCAGGGATACGGTACCCTTTCTAACCTTTGTGCAATCACGTGCAATCCATACTGGGCCTAACACAGTCTGAGCCTGCCTCCTGAGACATATATTTTGAATGTGTACGCTATCCATACATGTTATCCGGGGATACGGTACCCTTTCTAACCTTTGTGCAATCACGTGCAATCCATACTGGGCCTAACACCGTCTGAGCCTGCCTCATGCTGTATAGACATATATTTTGAATGTGTACGCTATCCATACATGTTATCCAGGGATACGGTACCCTTTCTAACCTTTGTGCAATCACGTGCAATCCATACTGGGCCTAACACCGTCTGAGCCTGCCTCCTGAGACATATATTTTGAATGTGTACGCTATCCATACATGTTATCCGGGGATACGGTACCCTTTCTAACCTTTGTGCAATCACGTGCAATCCATACTGGGCCTAACACCATCTGAGCCTGCCTCCTGAGACATATATTTTGAATGTGTACGCTATCCATACATGTTATCTGGGGATACGGTAACCTTTCTAACCTTTGTGCAATCACGTGCAATCCATACTGGGCCTAACACCGTCTGAGCCTGCCTCATGCTGTATAGACATATATTTTGAATGTGTACGCTATCCATACATGTTATCCAGGGATACGGTACCCTTTCTAACCTTTGTGCAATCACGTGCAATCCATACTGGGCCTAACACCGTCTGAGCCTGCCTCCTGAGATATATTTTGAATGTGTACGCTATTCATACATGTTATCCGGGGATACGGTACCCTTTCTAACCTTTGTGCAATCACGTGCAATCCATACTGGGCCTAACACCATCTGAGCCTGCCTCCTGAGACATATATTTTGAATGTGTACGCTATCCATACATGTTATCCGGGGATACGGTACCCTTTCTAACCTTTGTGCAATCACGTGCAATCCATACTGGGCCTAACACTGTCTGAGCCTGCCTCATGCAGTATAGACATATATTTTGAATGTGTACGCTATCCATACATGTTATCCGGGGATACGGTACCCTTTCTAACCTTTGTGCAATCACGTGCAATCCATACTGGGCCTAACACCGTCTGAGCCTGCCTCATGCTGTATAGACATATATTTTGAATGTGTACGCTATCCATACATGTTATCCAGGGATACGGTACCCTTTCTAACCTTTGTGCAATCACGTGCAATCCATACTGGGCCTAACACCGTCTGAGCCTGCCTCCTGAGACATATATTTTGAATGTGTACGCTATCCATACATGTTATCCGGGGATACGGTACCCTTTCTAACCTTTGTGCAATCACGTGCAATCCATACTGGGCCTAACACCGTCTGAGCCTGCCTCATGCTGTATAGACATATATTTTGAATGTGTACGCTATCCATACATGTTATCCAGGGATACGGTACCCTTTCTAACCTTTGTGCAATCACGTGCAATCCATACTGGGCCTAACACCGTCTGAGCCTGCCTCATGCTGTATAGACATATATTTTGAATGTGTACGCTATCCATACATGTTATCCGGGGATACGGTACCCTTTCTAACCTTTGTGCAATCACGTGCAATCCATACTGGGCCTAACACCGTCTGAGCCTGCCTCATGCTGTATAGACATATATTTTGAATGTGTACGCTATCCATACATGTTATCCAGGGATACGGTACCCTTTCTAACCTTTGTGCAATCACGTGCAATCCATACTGGGCCTAACACCGTCTGAGCCTGCCTCCTGAGACATATATTTTGAATGTGTACGCTATCCATACATGTTATCCAGGGATACGGTACCCTTTCTAACCTTTGTGCAATCACGTGCAATCCATACTGGGCCTAACACCGTCTGAGCCTGCCTCATGCTGTATAGACATATATTTTGAATGTGTACGCTATCCATACATGTTATCCGGGGATACGGTACCCTTTCTAACCTTTGTGCAATCACGTGCAATCCATACTGGGCCTAACACCGTCTGAGCCTGCCTCATGCTGTATAGACATATATTTTGAATGTGTACGCTATCCATACATGTTATCCAGGGATACGGTACCCTTTCTAACCTTTGTGCAATCACGTGCAATCCATACTGGGCCTAACACAGTCTGAGCCTGCCTCCTGAGACATATATTTTGAATGTGTACGCTATCCATACATGTTATCCGGGGATACGGTACCCTTTCTAACCTTTGTGCAATCACGTGCAATCCATACTGGGCCTAACACCGTCTGAGCCTGCCTCATGCTGTATAGACATATATTTTGAATGTGTACGCTATCCATACATGTTATCCAGGGATACGGTACCCTTTCTAACCTTTGTGCAATCACGTGCAATCCATACTGGGCCTAACACCGTCTGAGCCTGCCTCCTGAGACATATATTTTGAATGTGTACGCTATCCATACATGTTATCCGGGGATACGGTACCCTTTCTAACCTTTGTGCAATCACGTGCAATCCATACTGGGCCTAACACCGTCTGAGCCTGCCTCATGCTGTATAGACATATATTTTGAATGTGTACGCTATCCATACATGTTATCCAGGGATACGTTACCCTTTCTAACCTTTGTGCAATCACGTGCAATCCATACTGGGCCTAACACCGTCTGAGCCTGCCTCATGCTGTATAGACATATATTTTGAATGTGTACGCTATCCATACATGTTATCCAGGGATACGGTACCCTTTCTAACCTTTGTGCAATCACGTGCAATCCATACTGGGCCTAACACCGTCTGAGCCTGCCTCATGCTGTATAGACATATATTTTGAATGTGTACGCTAACCATACATGTTATCCGGGGATACGGTACCCTTTCTAACCTTTGTGCAATCACGTGCAATCCATACTGGGCCTAACACCTTCTGAGCCTGCCTCATGCTGTATAGACATATATTTTGAATGTGTACGCTATCCATACATGTTATCCAGGGATACGGTACCCTTTCTAACCTTTGTGCAATCACGTGCAATCCATACTGGGCCTAACACAGTCTGAGCCTGCCTCCTGAGACATATATTTTGAATGTGTACGCTATCCATACATGTTATCCGGGGATACGGTACCCTTTCTAACCTTTGTGCAATCACGTGCAATCCATACTGGGCCTAACACCGTCTGAGCCTGCCTCATGCTGTATAGACATATATTTTGAATGTGTACGCTATCCATACATGTTATCCAGGGATACGGTACCCTTTCTAACCTTTGTGCAATCACGTGCAATCCATACTGGGCCTAACACCGTCTGAGCCTGCCTCCTGAGACATATATTTTGAATGTGTACGCTATCCATACATGTTATCCGGGGATACGGTACCCT
Source organism: Dendrobates tinctorius (assembly GCF_039654945.1). NCBI lineage: Eukaryota > Metazoa > Chordata > Amphibia > Anura > Dendrobatidae > Dendrobates > Dendrobates tinctorius. Next base: position 12,376,171 of record NW_027361698.1, on the reverse strand, counting down.
TTCTAACCTTTGTGCAATCACGTGCAATCGATACTGGGCCTAACACCATCTGAGCCTGCCTCCTGAGACATATATTTTGAATGTGTACGCTATCCATACATGTTATCTGGGGATACGGTAACCTTTCTAACCTTTGTGCAATCACGTGCAATCCATACTGGGCCTAACACCGTCTGAGCCTGCCTCATGCTGTATAGACATATATTTTGAATGTGTACGCTATCCATACATGTTATCCAGGGATACGGTACCCTTTCTAACCTTTGTGCAATCACGTGCAATCCATACTGGGCCTAACACCGTCTGAGCCTGCCTCCTGAGATATATTTTGAATGTGTACGCTATCCATACATGTTATCCGGGGATACGGTACCCTTTCTAACCTTTGTGCAATCACGTGCAATCCATACTGGGCCTAACACCATCTGAGCCTGCCTCCTGAGACATATATTTTGAATGTGTACGCTATCCATACATGTTATCTGGGGATACGGTAACCTTTCTAACCTTTGTGCAATCACGTGCAATCCATACTGGGCCTAACACCGTCTGAGCCTGCCTCCTGAGACATATATTTTGAATGTGTACGCTATCCATACATGTTATCCGGGGATATGGTACCCTTTCTAACCTTTGTGCAATCACGTGCAATCCATACTGGGCCTAACACCGTCTGAGCCTGCCTCATGCTGTATAGACATATATTTTGAATGTGTTCGCTATCCATACATGTTATCCAGGGATACGGTACCCTTTCTAACCTTTGTGCAATCACGTGCAATCCATACTGGGCCTAACACCGTCTGAGCCTGCCTCATGCTGTATAGACATATATTTTGAATGTGTACGCTATCCATACATGTTATCCAGGGATACGGTACCCTTTCTAACCTTTGTGCAATCACGTGCAATCCATACTGGGCCTAACACCGTCTGAGCCTGCCTCATGCTGTATAGACATATATTTTGAATGTGTACGCTATCCATACATGTTATCCAGGGATACGGTACCCTTTCTAACCTTTGTGCAATCACGTGCAATCCATACTGGGCCTAACACCGTCTGAGCCTGCCTCATGCTGTATAGACATACATTTTGAATGTGTACGCTATCCATACATGTTATCCGGGGATACGGTACCCTTTCTAACCTTTGTGCAATCACGTGCAATCCATACTGGGCCTAACACTGTCTGAGCCTGCCTCATGCAGTATAGACATATATTTTGAATGTGTACGCTATCCATACATGTTATCCGGGGATACGGTACCCTTTCTAACCTTTGTGCAATCACGTGCAATCCATACTGGGCCTAACACCGTCTGAGCCTGCCTCATGCTGTATAGACATATATTTTGAATGTGTACGCTATCCATACATGTTATCCAGGGATACGGTACCCTTTCTAACCTTTGTGCAATCACGTGCAATCCATACTGGGCCTAACACCGTCTGAGCCTGCCTCCTGAGACATATATTTTGAATGTGTACGCTATCCATACATGTTATCCGGGGATACGGTACCCTTTCTAACCTTTGTGCAATCACGTGCAATCCATACTGGGCCTAACACCGTCTGAGCCTGCCTCATGCTGTATAGACATATATTTTGAATGTGTACGCTATCCATACATGTTATCCAGGGATACGGTACCCTTTCTAACCTTTGTGCAATCACGTGCAATCCATACTGGGCCTAACACCGTCTGAGCCTGCCTCATGCTGTATAGACATATATTTTGAATGTGTACGCTATCCATACATGTTATCCGGGGATACGGTACCCTTTCTAACCTTTGTGCAATCACGTGCAATCCATACTGGGCCTAACACCGTCTGAGCCTGCCTCATGCTGTATAGACATATATTTTGAATGTGTACGCTATCCATACATGTTATCCAGGGATACGGTACCCTTTCTAACCTTTGTGCAATCACGTGCAATCCATACTGGGCCTAACACCGTCTGAGCCTGCCTCCTGAGACATATATTTTGAATGTGTACGCTATCCATACATGTTATCCAGGGATACGGTACCCTTTCTAACCTTTGTGCAATCACGTGCAATCCATACTGGGCCTAACACCGTCTGAGCCTGCCTCATGCTGTATAGACATATATTTTGAATGTGTACGCTATCCATACATGTTATCCGGGGATACGGTACCCTTTCTAACCTTTGTGCAATCACGTGCAATCCATACTGGGCCTAACACCGTCTGAGCCTGCCTCATGCTGTATAGACATATATTTTGAATGTGTACGCTATCCATACATGTTATCCAGGGATACGGTACCCTTTCTAACCTTTGTGCAATCACGTGCAATCCATACTGGGCCTAACACAGTCTGAGCCTGCCTCCTGAGACATATATTTTGAATGTGTACGCTATCCATACATGTTATCCGGGGATACGGTACCCTTTCTAACCTTTGTGCAATCACGTGCAATCCATACTGGGCCTAACACCGTCTGAGCCTGCCTCATGCTGTATAGACATATATTTTGAATGTGTACGCTATCCATACATGTTATCCAGGGATACGGTACCCTTTCTAACCTTTGTGCAATCACGTGCAATCCATACTGGGCCTAACACCGTCTGAGCCTGCTTCCTGAGACATATATTTTGAATGTGTACGCTATCCATACATGTTATCCGGGGATACGGTACCCTTTCTAACCTTTGTGCAATCACGTGCAATCCATACTGGGCCTAACACCGTCTGAGCCTGCCTCATGCTGTATAGACATATATTTTGAATGTGTACGCTATCCATACATGTTATCCAGGGATACGTTACCCTTTCTAACCTTTGTGCAATCACGTGCAATCCATACTGGGCCTAACACCGTCTGAGCCTGCCTCATGCTGTATAGACATATATTTTGAATGTGTACGCTATCCATACATGTTATCCAGGGATACGGTACCCTTTCTAACCTTTGTGCAATCACGTGCAATCCATACTGGGCCTAACACCGTCTGAGCCTGCCTCATGCTGTATAGACATATATTTTGAATGTGTACGCTAACCATACATGTTATCCGGGGATACGGTACCCTTTCTAACCTTTGTGCAATCACGTGCAATCCATACTGGGCCTAACACCGTCTGAGCCTGCCTCATGCTGTATAGACATATATTTTGAATGTGTATGCTATCCATACATGTTATCCAGGGATACGGTACCCTTTCTAACCTTTGTGCAATCACGTGCAATCCATACTGGGCCTAACACAGTCTGAGCCTGCCTCCTGAGACATATATTTTGAATGTGTACGCTATCCATACATGTTATCCGGGGATACGGTACCCTTTCTAACCTTTGTGCAATCACGTGCAATCCATACTGGGCCTAACACCGTCTGAGCCTGCCTCATGCTGTATAGACATATATTTTGAATGTGTACGCTATCCATACATGTTATCCAGGGATACGGTACCCTTTCTAACCTTTGTGCAATCACGTGCAATCCATACTGGGCCTAACACCGTCTGAGCCTGCCTCCTGAGACATATATTTTGAATTTGTACGCTATCCATACATGTTATCCGGGGATACTGTACCCTTTCTAACCTTTGTGCAATCACGTGCAATCCATACTGGGCCTAACACCATCTGAGCCTGCCTCCTGAGACATATATTTTGAATGTGTACGCTATCCATACATGTTATCTGGGGATACGGTAACCTTTCTAACCTTTGTGCAATCACGTGCAATCCATACTGGGCCTAACACCGTCTGAGCCTGCCTCATGCTGTATAGACATATATTTTGAATGTGTACGCTATCCATACATGTTATCCAGGGATACGGTACCCTTTCTAACCTTTGTGCAATCACGTGCAATCCATACTGGGCCTGACACCGTCTGAGCCTGCCTCCTGAGACATAAATTTTGAATGTGTACGCTATCCATACATGTTATCCGGGGATACGGTACCCTTTCTAACCTTTGTGCAATCACGTGCAATCCATACTGGGCCTAACACCATCTGAGCCTGCCTCCTGAGACATATATTTTGAATGTGTACGCTATCCATACATGTTATCTGGGGATACGGTAACCTTTCTAACCTTTGTGCAATCACGTGCAATCCATACTGGGCCTAACACCGTCTGAGCCTGCCTCATGCTGTATAGACATATATTTTGAATGTGTACGCTATCCATACATGTTATCCAGGGATACGGTACCCTTTCTAACCTTTGTGCAATCACGTGCAATCCATACTGGGCCTAACACCGTCTGAGCCTGCCTCCTGAGACATATATTTTGAATGTGTACGCTATCCATACATGTTATCTGGGGATACGGTACCCTTTCTCACCTTTGTGCAATCACGTGTAATCCATACTGGGCGTGAGAACGGCTGGCGAGCTGTTAAGCAAGCTACAGCACCTGTCCAGACAAGTACAGGGATTCCCTAGCGAGGAGACTTATTTGATTGTTTTCAATGTTGGGACAGCAATTTTTGGGGAGCACTATACTCTGGAGAATGATAGATGGGGCCCACCATACACTGGAACATTCCAAAGGTGGACATCAGACACTGGAGCAGCATTTACAGGGCCCATTATACACTAGAGCATTAGAAATGGGGCCCATTATGTTTGGAGCATTATTTGGGCCCATAAGACAGTGGAGCTTCATCCATGGGGACCAACATATACTGTAGCATTATGTGGAGCTCATCATATACTGTTTCAAACATTATATGGGACCAATGATTCTGTATGGAGAAATAGATGGGCCTCGTCATGAGATGTAAAAAGTGAGGTATTTTTCATTGTACTATACCGCTATTTCTCTGCCGTATCGGAGCATGATGAGTTGTGGTATGTGTTAAAGGGGCGCTCTTTCGCCCAGGGTACATGAAAACCTGCAGCCAGCCCTCCCCCCCCACAACTTTAGCCAAATAACCCCCATTTTTCAGTGCGTAACTTGTATTATCAAGTTAATTAAGGTTGACAAGCTTAAGAAAGAAGAATTGATGCTTTTGGCATTCAAATGGGCACTGTAGGTGTGTTTCCTGTCCTCTTCTCACTGCCGACTTTTATTCCCCATTGACTTACATTGGGTTTCGTGTTTCGGGACGACCCCGACTTTTCCCTATAATCGGACGATCTTGCTCGACCCGACTTTTGGAAAAGTCGGGTTTCACGAAACGAAACGTGACCCTAAAAAAACAAAAGTCGCTCAACTCTATTTACAACTGAAGAAGAGGAGGCGATAGAGCTGGAGGCTGAGTCAGCAATGTAAGACAAAACTTTTTCCTGATGCTCTGGCTTTAAAAGCGGTTTGCCAACTCCTAGAAAACTAAGCGTTCGAGGCCTTATGTAGCCAGACGATGACGCAGGGTCAGCACCTCCTGCATTCGGTCCTATTTTGCTCTTGCCACTACCATCAGATCCACCACCAACACCATCATTACCAGCTGCAAACCCCCGCCCAATTCCACGGCCTCTTCCACCAGCCTTCCTCATTTTTGGTAGAAATGTAGACAAAATCCAACAAACTATATAGTAATGTAAAACAAGGTACAAGGTGTCTATAGGACAGGGGAGATTTTGAATATCTGCAGACACTTGTGGACACTGGACACTTTTGGATTGTGTGAGGCCCACTGATATCTGAGCGCTATGTGACAGGCTCGATGGCACAGCTGTGACCAAAGTGACTAGAGGATAAGGGAGATTTTGAATCTCTGCACACACTTTTGGACACTGGACACTTTTGGATTGTGTGAGGCCCACTGATATCTGAGCGCTATGTCACAGGCTCGATGGCACAGCTGTGACCAAAGTGACTAGAGGATAAGGGAGATTTTGAATCTCTGCACACACTTTTGGACACTGGATGGACACTTTTGGATTGTGTGAGGCCCACTGATATCTGAGCGCTATGTGACAGGCTCGATGGCACAGCTGTGACCAAAGTGAATAGAGGATAAGGGAGATTTTGAATCTCTGCACACACTTTTGGACACTGGACACTTTTGGATTGTGTGAGGCCCAATGAATAACTGAGCGCTATGTGACAGGCTCGATGGCACAGCTGTGACAAAAGTGACTAGAGGATAAGGGAGATTGGATTGCTTTTAAAAAAGCAGTTTGCGGAGCAGTGGGTAAACAGCAATGCAGGAATGTCAGGAAGCCTTAGAAGGCAGCCCAACAACCAACACCACTGATACACCACTATATAGCCTCCCCTTGCACTGCACACACAGTGACTGGTGTGTTGTGCAGGCCAAATTGCTAGCAGCAGAAGCAGTTTTTTTGTCTTCTCAGCAGGACAAAAAAAAAAATTGGGATTGCTTTTAAAAAAGCAGTTTGCGGAGCAGTGGGTAAACAGCAATGCAGGAATGTCAGGAAGCCTTAGAAGGCAGCCCAACAACCAACACCACTGATACACCACTATATAGCCTCCCCTTGCACTGCACACACAGTGACTGGTGTGTTGTGCAGGCCAAATCGCTAGCAGCAGAAGCAGTTTTTTTGTCTTCTTCCCTGCCTAACGCTCTCCCTACAGAATCAGCAGCAACCTCTCCCTATACTAAGATCAGCAGAAGTAAGATGGCGGTCGGCGTGCACGCCCTTTTATACCCCCTGTGATGCCCACCAAAGCAAGCCAATCACTTGCATGCCCTTCTGAAAGATGGTGGTGACCCGTGCCTATGTCATCACGTTGCCCACAGTGTCCGTGGATCCTGATTGGCTGAAAAAGAGCGCAAAACAAACTTTTGAAACGCGACTTTGGCGCGTAAGTCGCCGACCTCGTGGCCGACCTCATCCTAGGGTCGGGTTTCGTTTCATGAAACCCGACTTTGCCAAAAGTCGGTGACTTTTGAATTTTTTCGACTCGTTTCGCTCAACTCTACTCCAAACTGGATCTTCGGGGGGCATATAATTTGATAAAGGTCAGGGAGGGGGATGAATGGAAAACCGCGTTCCTCACGACCGAGGGAATGTTTGAAAATTTTAATCATGCCATTTGGTCTTACCAATGCCCCAGCATATTTCAGAATTTCATCAACGTGGTATTCTCGGATCTCATTGGTCATTTTGTTGTTATTTACTTAGACGATATTCTGATATACTCTCCCGACAGTCAATCTCATCTGAATCATGTACAACCGTTCTCTAAAGACTGAGGGAAAATCATCTGTATGCCAAATTGGAGAAATGTGTGTTTTTTGTTCAAGAATTGTCTTTTTTGGGATTAGTTGTGTCCTGTGAGGGTTTTCGCATGGACCCCAAGAAAGTGCAGGCCATTGCGGATTGGGTGCAACCTCGAGACCTTAAGGGTCTTCAGCACTTCTTGGGGTTTGCCAATTATTACCGCAAATTTATTCGGGGGTTTTCACAGGAGGTCAAACCCCTCACAGATCTTACTTGTAAAGGTGCGGATGTGAGAAACTGGTCCTCGCTCACAAAAGAGGCCTTTGCGACCCTGAAAAGAAGCTTTATGTCTGCTCCCATGTTAGTACAGCCAGATCCGTCCAAACCATTCGTCGTGGAAGTGGACGCCTCTGAGGTGGGGGTGGGGGCGGTGTTGCCCCAAGGGCCTGCCACTCTAACCAACCTCAGGCCATGTGCTTTCTTTTCCAAGAAGTTCTCTGCTGCAGAAAGAAATTACGACGTAGGCAATAGAGAGCTTCTTGCGGTCAAATTGGCATTTGAAGAATGGAGGCACTTTTTGGAGGGGGCCAGTCACCCGGTTACGGTGATCACGGATCACAAAAATTTGTCATACATTGAGTCTGCTAAAAGACTAATGCCCAGACAGGCCCGTTGGTCACTTTTTTTTCCCGTTTTCAGTTTACGATTACATTTCATCCAGGGTCCAAGAATGTCAAGGCTGACGCCTTATCGCGCAGTTTTCAGCCGGTGTCGCCCCCTGAGCCACCGTCCTCCATTCTTCACCCTGGGGTTGTGATAGCAGAGGTCTCGTCTGAATTGGAACGGGAGATTCAGGGGGCCCAGTCGCGGTCCCCGGCGGCCAAGCCGGAGGGGAAGTTGTTTGTCCCAGAGCAACTTCAACTGAAACTCCTGCAGGAGTTCCATGAATCCAAGCTGAGTGCTCACCCTGATATTTCAGCCACGCATCTGGCGGTGGCTAGGATCTTTTGGTGGCCTACCCTTGGTTCGGACATAAAAAAAATTCATTGCTGGTTGTGGGGTCTGCGCTCGTTCTAAAAGCTCTCATAGCCAGCCGGCAGGGGAGCTGATGCCCTTGGCAGTGCCCGAAAGACTATGGACTCACTTATCCATGGATTTTGTTACCAATCTCCCTCCATCTAAGGGTAATACAGTGGTATGGGTAGTGGTGGACAGGTTTTATAAGCAGGCTCATTTTGTACCCCTGTCCGCACTACTGTCAGCTGAGACGTTGTCCAGGTTGTTTGTGCAGCATGTGATCCGGTTGCATGGGGTACCCAAACTGATCGTGGTGTGCAGTTTGTGGCTAAGTTTTGGTGTGCTTTCTGCAAAAAATTAGGGATGTCTCTGTCCTTTTCATCTGCATACCATCCTGAGAGCAATGGTCAGACGGAGTGCACTAACCAGTCCTTGGAACAGATCCTCAGGTGTCTAACCTCTGCTAGACAGAATGACTGGTGCGATGCAATGCCGTTGGCTGAATTTGCCTTCAATAGTCGGGTGAGTCACTCCACGGGTATGACTGCTTTTTTGATCAATTATGGGTTCAGTCCTCATTTTGGTGAGTTTTCTCATCTGGACTCGGGGTGTCCCGGGGCTGAGGGCTCTGTTCAGCGAATACAGAATACGTGGGCAGAAGTTCAGCAGAGTATATCTAGGTCTCAGCGCAGATATAAGTTATTCGCGGACAGGAAATGAACACCAGAGCCCACGTTTCAGGTTGGAGACAAGGTTTGGCTCTCCACGCGAAACATTAAATTGAAGGTTCCTTCAGCCAAGTTGGGGCCCAAATTCATTGGCCCATACAAGATTGTGGAAAAAATCAATCCAGTGGCGTATAGGCTGTGCCTTCCACCCTCTTTCAAGATCCCTAACGTCTTCCACAAATCTCTACTGAAACCTTTTGAAGCAGTCCGGGGCGACTCTGAGTCCGCTGCTCCTCCTGTTTTGCTCGAGGGGCAGGTGGAGTACGAGGATGGTCATATCGTAGATTCCAGGTTGGTACAGCGGTTGGTACAGTACCTGGTTCATTGGAAGGGGTATGGACCCGAAGACAGGTCCTGGGTACCGGCCCGGTTGATGCATGCTGATCGCCTGGTGCGGGCTTTTCATGCTATGTACCCGGGCAAGCCTGGGGGTCCAGAGGCCCCCCGTTGAGAGGGGGGTACTATCATAATCTCAGTGCGGGTTTGACTCGCACACGTGGGGTTAATGTCTGGAACCAGTGCTGATGACTGGCAATTCTGGGGTTAAAGGTTGTGATCCCACTGCAGGCTTACCTGCACACCTGGGGCTATGATTGTGGCCTCTCCCTGGTTCTGGGAGAGGCTTCTTATAGCCTCAGGACTAGAGTTGAGCGATACCATCCGATACTTCAAAATATCGGATCGGAATGGATCGGCCGATCTTTAAAAAAAGTATCGGTATCGCCGATGCCGATACCGGAAGTCCCATTCAAGTCTATGAGACTTCCGGTATCGGAATTGGAAAAACCCTTTCCTGCCCTTGTACAGCCTCTCGGGAGTCTGTACGGGCCTTCCGGGGGTCTCTGCCGGCCTGCCGGGGGTCTGTGCTGGCCTGCCGGTGGGCTGTACGGACTGCCCGGGGTCTGTGCACCCTGTGGGGGTCTGTACCGGCCTGCCGGGGGGCTGTGCCGGCCTGCCGGGGGGCTGTGCCGGCCTGCCGGGGGGCTGTGCTGAGGTCCGGGGGTCTGTGCAGGCATCGTCCGATGGGACTACAAGTCCCATCGGGCGATGCCTGCTACCATGACAGTGATTGACACATTAGCCAATAATGGGACAGTAGTAGTCCCATCATCCGGCTAATGTGTTGAATGTAAAAAAAAAAAAAAAAATATACTACATACATACATACTACATGCATGCTACATACATACTACATGCATGCTACATACATACTACATGCTACATACATACTACATACATACTACATATATACTACATGCATGCTACATACATACTACATACATACTACATGCATGCTACATGCTACATACATACTACATACATACATACTACATGCTACATACATACTACATACATACTACATGCTACATACATACTACATACATACTACATATATACTACATGCATGCTACATACATACTACATGCATGCTACATACATACTACATGCTACATACATACTACATACATACTACATGCATGCTACATACATACTGCATGCATGCTACATACATACTACATGCTACATACATACATACTACATGCTACATATATACTACATACATACTACATATATACTACATGCTACATATATACTACATACATACTACATACATACTACATATATACTACATGCATGCTACATACATACTACATGCATGCTACATACATACTACATGCTACATACATACTACATGCTACATACATACTATATACATACTACATGCATGCTACATACATACTGCATGCATGCTACATACATACTGCATGCATGCTACATACATACTACATGCTACATACATACTACATATATACTACATGCATGCTACATACATACTACATGCTACATACATACTACATACATACTACCTGCATGCTACATACATACTACATGCTACATATATACTACATACATACTACATACATACTACATATATACTACATGCATGCTACATACATACTACATGCTACATACATACTACATACATACTACATGCATGCTACATACATACTACATACATACTACATGCATGCTACATACATGCTACATACATACTACATACATGCTACATATATACTACATACATACTACATACATACTACATGCATGCTACATACATACTACATGCTACATGCATGCTACATACATACTACATGCATGCTATATACATACTACATGCTACATACATACTACATGCTACATACATACTACATACATACTACATGCATGCTACATACATACTACATGCTACATACATACCACATATATACTACATGCATGCTACATACATGCTACATGCTACATACATACTACATACATACTACATACATACTACATGCATGCTACATACATACTACATGCTACATACATACCACATATATACTACATACATACTACATACATGCTACATACATACAATACATTCATACAGTACATATAACATAGAGTAACATACTTACCAATACTTGTCACATTGTTCCCCGAAGCCATTGTCATCTACGGAATAAATATTAACATAACAAACCACAAAAATACTCACCCATGATCCGAAGCAGTCCACGAGTGTGTCCCACGACGATCTTGGGTAGAGAACTGCAGCATCAGCTGATGCTGCCGCTCTCTACGGGCTGCAGGAATCCAATGACGGAAGGTAGGTATCCTTCCGCACTGTATTCCTCCGCCACTTAAAAAAAAAAAAGTCCCTAGTCTCACTTTATGGTAAAAGCTGTGTGGGAATTTATGTAGCATGTAGTATGTATGTAGCATGCATGTAGTATGTATGTAGTATGTATGTAGCATGTAGTATGTATGTAGCATGCATGTAGTATATATGTAGTATGTATGTAGCATGCATGTAGTATGTATGTAGTATATATGTGGTATGTATGTAGCATGTAGTATGTAGCATGTATGTAGTATATATGTGGTATGTATGTAGCATGTAGTATGTATGTAGCATGCATGTAGTATGTATGTAGTATGTATGTAGTATGTATGTAGCATGTAGTATGTATGTAGCATGCATGTAGTATATATGTAGTATGTATGTAGCATGTAGTATGTATGTAGCATGCATGTAGTATATATGTGGTATGTATGTAGCATGTAGTATGTATGTAGCATGTATGTAGTATGTATGTAGTATTTTTTTTTTTTTTTTTTTTTAAACATTTAACACATTAGCCGGATGATGGGACTACTACTGTCCCATCATTGGCTAATGTGTCAATCACTGTCATGGTAGCAGGCATCGCCAGATGGGACTTGTAGTCCCATCGGACGATGCTTGCACAGACCCCCGGACATCAGCACAGCCCCCCGGCAGGCCGGTACAGACCCCCACAGGGTGCACAGCCCCCCGGCAGGCCGGTACAGACCCCGGGCAGTCCACACAGCCCCCCGGCAGGCCGGCAGAGACCCCCGGAAGGCCCGAAATGACGGCGCATCATGATGCGCACACACCGCGCATCATGATGACGTCATTTCGGCTGTCAATCAACTTTGAACTTCCGATTCCGATGCCCGATATTGAAAAAATATCGGATGTCGGTATCGGAATTCCGATACAGCAAGTATCGGCCGATACCCGATACTTGCGGTATCGGAATGCTCAACACTACTCAGGACGCTTCCATCCCCGTCAGTTATACTTTCGCCCTTGGCATTGTATGGTGCACTGGTGACCCCTGAGTGTGTTTGTGCTGTGTTCTGGTTGCTTGATTCTCTGTGTATGACTCGGTCTGTTCTCTGGATATTGCTTTGGATTCTGCTTGGTACCTTCTCCTTCTATGTCTGTTTGGTTTTGACTTCTGCTTGGCCCTGACTATCAGTTCTGTCTCATCCCTTGTACTTTACTGATATCTCTGTGTATGACCTCCGTTTAGCCTGACTCTGAGTATTTCTGTATAGTGTCCTGCCATCTCTGAAAGCAGGATGCTAAGCCCTGACCCCTTGCAGTCACAGGACTGTAGGTCCTGTGACTGCTTGCTAAACTTCAGCGTCCACAGGTCCTGTGTATCTGCACTTTCCGGCTGCACCTGACCCCGGGCCCTCCTACAGTGCGTGTGAGTCCCTGCTCAGCGGAGGCTGCACGCTGGCGCTGACAGGATCCTGACATTTTCCACACCAATTTCTACATTCTTCTAATATTGCACAGACTGAATCGAGCAGGGTTCCCCAACTGTAGTGGTCAAGGCCCACCAACAGATCATGTTTTAAGGATTTCCATTGCTCCGGTGAAGCAGTTATCACCGGAGCAATGAAATTCCTTAAAACATGATCTGTTGGTGGGCCTTGAAGACTGGAGTTTGGGAACCCTGCTCGATTCAGTCTGTTCAATATTACAAGAATTTAGAGACTGGTGTGGAAAATACAAGTCATATAGATTAGGGTTTTTGACACCAGATATCTCCATTACTGAGATGTTTCTTGTCTCAGTCTTGGAGATATGTGGTGTCAAAAAAACAAATCTATATGACTTGTATTTTCACCACCAGTCTCTTCAGTCTTCTAATATTGCACAGACTGAATCGAGCAGACTGAATTGAGCTGGGTTCCCCAACTCCAGTCCTCAAGGCCAACCAACAGATCATGTTTTAAGGAATTCCATTGCTCTGGTAATAACTGCTTCACCTGAGCAAAAAAAAGGAAATCCTTAAAACATGATCTGTCGGTGGGCCTTGAGGACTAGAGTTTGGGAACCCTGGAATAGAGGATGGTGTTGAGTGCAAGGCATATCTATTGTTACCTTGCCTATTTTTTTTATTACCATCATCATTTAACTATTTTTGAGACAAGGCAAGAGGATTGTAGATATACCTTGTAATTAACCACATACTCTATTAAGTGTGTGTTGAATAAACTGATGACATGATGGTGAAAATAAATGTTATATTTACTTCACCAATACCCTGGCCTTGAATCATAACTATCACACCTGGGCAGGTGAATACACATGAGTTTTATCCTGCAGCATTGCTTCAGTCTCCATATATTTGAAGCAGACTGTAGCGATGCTGCGGTTTAAGTCATATGTGTATTCTCCTACCCATATGTGATAACTTTGTGAAGTCAGGATGCGTTAGTTTGTGCGTCCTCACTTCAGCATGACACCAGGCCTGGGTATTGTAGAAGTTGTATAAACTTTATTATGTCTCCAGTGTGCGTTCAAACTCAAGGAGTGGTGATTCTACAAATAATATTTATAGTCACATGTTTTAGGTGTCTTAAAAAGTGAAGGATGCCAGTGCATCCACAAATCACTATTTGTAAAATCGGCCCATGTGACAAATATATTAGTTGTATTATCTCCACCATCGCTGCTAATTGAACACACACTGTAGAGATGATAAAGGTCATACAACTTGTCTGTGTATGCATAGTCACCTGGTCAGGAGTACTAGTAAATTCATGATGCACAAACACACAGCATCATAAATTCACTGGTACACCCGGCCAGTTGATAATAGTATTGGGAGTGTAAAAGGACATAATGCACTCAGTGCAGGTATCAAAACAGTGTTTTTATTAACATACCAACAAGAACAATTTTTTACACCATTTTCTCTTTCCATTCCACCCGTCCTTCATCTGAGTTGAAGTAGGCCGCAAATTGGTCCCTCATTTGGCCAACTTCAACCGATGACCTGAGAGGGTGCTGAGTAAATTCAGGCAATCAGTTAGGAGCAACATCATCAAGATCTAAGTTTGGGTGCTCTCCAGCCATGACAAAATTATGTAGAACCACACAGGCCTTCACCACCTCATCCACTGTTTCCAGTTTCAGATTAATGGCTGTGCCGAGAATGCGCCATCTGGATACAAGTATACCAAAGGCACACTCTACAGTTCTTCTGGCCCTGGTCAGCCTGTAATTAAAAATCTTTTTGTTGTGGTCCAAGTCCCGGCTGGAGGAGGGTTTGAGCAAGTTTTGGCACATCTGGAATGCTTCATCCCCAACCATTACAAATGGTTGTGGCGGACCTTCGGTGTTGGGAAGAGGCCGTGGCATGGGGAAATTGAACTGGTTGCCATACAATCTTTGGCCCATGTCCGAGTTCTTAAAGGCCTGGGAGTCATTCCCACAGTCAAATGCACCAATGTCCACTGCAATAAACATACAGTATGCATCCGCAATGGCCATGAGTACAGTAGAAAAGTACTTTTTATAGTTGTAGTACTCAGATCCAGTTCTTTTTGGCTTGATAATCCGGATGTGCTTCCCATGAACCGCTCCCAAACAGTTGGGGAAATTGCAGACTGTCCAGAATTTTTTGGCGATTTCCAACCACTTTTCTGCGGTGGGCAGGGGCATGAATTCTGGACAGAGAACGTTCCCGGCAGGTGTCCGCTACAATTCCAGACAACGTGGATATTCCAATACGGTACTGGAAGTGGAGTGAAGAGAGGGTCTCTCCAGTAGCCAGGAATCTGGGAAACCAAGTAAAAACAAAAATTAGTATTTATGTATATGGATTTTTAAAACACCAAAAATAAATTAAAAAAAATTAAAAAATTCATAAAAATACATCTGCAGCCTTTTGTTCACTACATGCCATAAAAAAAAATACCACAGCCTTTTGTTAACTACATGGCAGAACTATAATTATGCAGTCATTGGTTTTGCAATACTACGTACCGTAATGTGACCAGGAGCCGTTCCTCAGAAGTAATCGCATGACGGAGCTGCGTGTCCTGTCTCCGGATGGCTTCTTGGACCAAGCAAATCATTAAAGGTTTCTTGGGACATCCGGGTATAGTCATTAAATTTCTCCGGGTCGGCCTGTATCTCGCTGTAGAGGGTGTGGTATGCTCCACGGCTCTCCCGGAGTTCAACAATGGGATGTATCCACAAACGCTGCCACTGCCATCTTCGCTGCCTCACTCTCTCCCTTTGTTGATGGCAAGCAACTGGATAAGCCTGAGCCATCCTGATGTCCAGATCCAAGTCAAAGTAAAAACTCTTCCAGCGCAGATCCATGTTTCACAAAGGAAAATGCAAGCACATGTGAAGAATTCAGCTGTAAACAGGGACTATATAAACAATTCCCATAACACACGCCCACTGATGTCCCATTAGTGGAGTCTGTTGCAAGAATTTTTCAAGGATTTTTCTCCTGTGAAATGTGACACCTAGACTACCATTGCGCATAAAAACTCAAACGCATGTAAAAATGCTTACAAACGCATAAAAACGCTGCAATTTTTTGTCGTAATGCGCACAATAATGCTACAAAAAACCGCAGCGTTTACAAACGTTTTTGACATGCGTTTCATGTGTGCTCGATACGCTGCACAAAAAGGCGCAAGTGTGAAACTAGCCTTAGATGGGCCAATTTCAGTACATTATTTAGCCTGATGGACTATACATGAGTCAATCAGTGGTTGTTTAAAGGTCTGTTTACATGGGCTGACAAAAGCCACTTATGGAAACTGATTGGTAATATGCCGATAATGATCGTTTTTATGACGGCATAAATGACCTGATCAGCCAACAAAATTTTTTATATATCACTTTGTGGGTTGGGGAACCAAACTGTATCTTTCCCCTGAAAAAAAATGCCAGGCCTCTTCCGGAGAGACAGTCTTTTTTCTATTACAATGAATATTATTTTTTGGGGAATTGGTAGTATATTCTATTTAATTTAATGCAAGAACAAGAATGATAAGTTTAATCAAATCTTCCCTGGCATTGTGCCCGGGCCATCTGAGCATTGTGTTATCACAAAGGATGGACAGAGTTGTAGACACTATTTGTGGTTGAGCTTCATGCATTAAGACATGGTTATAAATCAGCAGATGAACTGCACATTATTTTAACAGTCTCATTGTATCAGTAAAGTGGCTTCTCTAAAAGGGTCATTGCAAGTAGGAAAAAGAGCAAAAAGTCAGAGTGTGGTTTATAGCCGACTCTGCTCATAGACTTGTTATATTTATAGATGTGAAGCTTTCTGCTATTCTCCCGGGCTCGTTTTTCTGTCTGGCAACGACCCAAAGAGCTGGATCAGCTTTAATCATAGTATATAAGCCAAGCATATAATCTATAAGAGTTGCCATAAGAATGTACAATTAATTTCAGAATGTGATGCTATGTGTACAGCTGCAAACCAGTTTCTTATATGAAAGAGGCTAAGGAAAAGTCTAATGTAACATGTCATCAAGGTCACAAGTATTGCTCCAAATATTGTAAGTGAAAAATAGAACCACAAATTCATTTTCAAAGACGGCCCTGCTTTTCACCTCCCCGCTATGTGCGTTATCATCGTCTGGAGATAGGGACTGTGTATGTGCTCTAAGATGGATAGTGGCTGCAGGAAATTTGTATATAAGGGTGTATGAACTCAGTTATGATATTCACACACCTGAGGCACACTGTATAAATGATGGTAGTGGTGATCTTATATACGGCATCTGGCAGATGAGCACAGGATTTAGAGAAGAACATAAATTGTCATCTTCTATCTTCATGATTCTATTCAACAAAACCTAGTTACGGCATATTTGTAAGGCTGGGTTCATGCAACACGTGTGATTTTTCCATAAATTGCAGCAGTTTTGGGTAGAGTACACAACAACCATGAGCCGAAACTGTCCTTTCCTTAGAATAACGATAATTCACAAGTGTGCACCTATCCCGCACCTGGAATCTGTGTACAAAGCATGAACGCTTTCTGGCAACTATTATAGCTCCAATTACAAGTCCCACTTGGGTTAAAATTGTAGTCGTAAATTACTCCATAAACTGCAATTATTCAATCAATTAGAAATATTATTACATCCGGGCCAGTCGCACTAGCACCGCTCCCGGTTGTAAACTATTTAACCCCTTCCCATGGATTGCAGCGTGGGACTTGACTGTATAGCAGACAGGTATGGGATCATAGAATCATAGAATCGTAGAGTTGGAAGGGACCTCCTGGGCCATCTAGTCCAATCCCCTGCTCAAAGCAGGATTCGCTAAATCATCCCAGACTGGGATATTGTTGCTTTTATATTTTGGCTTTTTTTCAGGAGAACGATGGCTTCAAATGGATTGGGAATGAAAAAAAGATGGCAAAATGTGTGTTTATTTATTTCGTTAAAAGTCTTTATTCTTAACGTGTGTATTTTTTTAACCCTTTCAAACTATTGGATTAATAATGGATAGGTGTCTTATTGACACCTCTCCATTATTAACCAGGCTTAATGTCACCTTACAAGAGCAAGGTAACATTAACCCCTAATTACCCCATATACCACCCGCTAGAGGGCAATGGGAAGAGAAAGGGTAAGTGCCAGAATTGCTTCATCTTACAGATGCACCTTTTCTGGGGTGGCTGGGGGTAGATTTTTTTAGCCAGGGGGGCCCAAAATCAATGGTCCCTCTCTAGGCTTTTAATTTCTGCCCTCAGTCACTGGCTTGCCCTCTCTGGTGGAGAAAATTGCATGGGAGCTCATGCAAGTTTTTTCCATGAATTAATCCTTTAACACCTACAGCTCCAAAATTTTACACACACACACACACACACACACACACACTACTAACGTTATTATTGAGGGACACATATAAATCTTACGGATATGCAATGGTTTACTGTATGTAAACCATGTCTCATATCCTATCGGGTTCTGTAATGATTTTACAGATGCCAACAATTGAATTTTCACCTATTCTGCTATCTATATCTCTATGAAACATAAATAAATATATATATATATGTGTCAATGACATATATATACAGTATACCTGTACTATGTGTATACATGTATTCTATCTTTTCTATTTTAACATGTCAGTGTGATTTGACTGTATAGTGCACTGAATTGCCGGCTTTTCTAAAGGACACTGGTGCGTATTTCTCACAAGTCACACACATGGTCCATGTGTAATCCATTTTTTTCTCACACCCATAGACTTGCATTGGCGAGTCTCGGGCGTAATACGGTGCAAATCGCAGCATGCCGCGATTTCACTTGCACGTATAATACGGCCGAGAATAAATCGGATGATGGGAGCTTCCCCATAGCTTAACAATGGTCCGAATGCTATGTGATTTTTTTATCGCATAGCACTCCTCTGTATTTCTCTCTAGTGTGACTCCGTCCTTATAGTTAGAATGGATGTGGATAAAAAATAATTTAAAGTATCCAGCATGAAAAATGATACATTTTTTTCTTTTATGCAAAAAAAGCCAGATGTCTGAATGAAGTCTTAAAGGGAAGCTATCATCAGAAAATAACCTATTGTTTTAATCAGGTTATAATACTACATGTATTTTTAAAAAATTGTTTTAATTTTTTTTTTAGCATTTTACAATCTTTATTAAACAAAACAAAATAAGTAATCTTGCAATGTTCACACTGGATACTGTGGCATTTGTTGACTTATACTTCCTGTCCTTTCAGGAGGAGTTTACAGGAGTTTTCCTATCATCAGAGGCAGGATTACAATGACAAGTTACATCTCTATACACAGCTGATTACACCGGATTCACCATTCACAATACCTGATGTCCTTACTGACCCTGATTCCTCTCCTTTCACAATGGCATTAACAGAGGCTTGTTAGGCAATTCAATATAAAAGATAGGACATTTTGGCTATGTACATGTGTTGTTTCCTGAAACAAAAGGAAGTTAATGACTAAAAAAAACCTCAGTGGCCAGTGTAAAAATTGGTAGATTTATATATTTTTTTTATTTAGTATAGATTGTGATAAGTAAAAAAAATAAAACATTTTCAATTTTTTTTTTTACAGAAATACATTCACAAACACCTGATTTAATCAATAGGTTATTTTTTGATGACAGCTTCCCCTTAAGGTGATTATATACATCAACAATACATACACCAAGCATTTCTTTAGTTGTAATTTTTGAACAGTCGATAATCACATATAAACTAAACAACAATAATGAACCAAGTTCTTGTTAATGAAACTTACCCAAGTTCTAGCTGACGACATATGACGGATGCATCATTATCATCCCACTGGCTGCTGCAGATCGTTCCCCAGGCACCATTCACATAGACTTCTACTATACTTCCCTCTGACTCAGTTTTCTGGCTCCCCCGCAGACGCACTGACCCTGTTAATTGTTGAAAATGCATTTAGATGATGTACTAGAGCCTCACAAATGGCATCCTGCTGTGTTTAGAGATGCATTTATTCCCCAGGAATTGACACTTTGCTTAAGGGCAAATAGTTTTTGCACTTGCAATTACCTTAAAGGGGAAAGCTATAAATTGTAAGGTCATGAAAAGTATTTGAGAAAGAATCCTAGCTGTACAGGTACTGAGTTAATCTGGAGTGACTGATAATACCTGTACCCATCATCTCAGTAGTATCTCTGAGAATCTGTGGACACATTAGTGATACAGTTTTTAGACTGGTCACATGAATAAGTTTTCTGAGCTAGCAGTAAAAATAAACTAAACTCTAAGTTTCACAAGAATCTGTGCATAATAAATTGTATCCCGAATACCTGATGTAATTTTCCTGCTATATATATATATAATGGTTGTTTATCATTGACTTGCACATTTCAGATCAATAAGTTATCCAAAAATGCCCTCGGAAATCTGGCAAGACTTCATTTAGATATCTTTAAAATGTATTAGGAAATTAACAGTGTTCTAAAACTGGCATCAAAAGACATGAAATGAAAGCTTATTTATTAGCGCTTCTTTTATATCAAGCTACTGTAGATAGCATACGAACCTTTTATATCAACACATCAATAAGGATTGCATTCAGGCTGCAGGTTAATACCTCTTTTTTGTTGATTTTTAAAGAATATTATAATCCTAAACCATCCTTTGACATAATGTCTTAAAACCTTGAAAAGGGAGAGAATGGCATTCTATTATTCTACAAATGTCCACTACAGTAGAATAATCTGTTTGGACTTGATAGATTGCATATATAACAATTTGTCGACTGAACAAATTCTCTCATAATTATCATAACGCTATAAATAATATGTTTTGGAGTTGTGACTTATTAATGTTTTGTGCACTTAGAATAAAACCGAACGTCATTCTATATTATCCCATCAATCCATCAGCCCCCCACCATTCATCCATCTATTGACAATATCATAAAATAAACTACATGCAAGACACAAAAAAAAAAGGACACGGGAATTTCACTTCTAATTGGGGAGCTGCCATAATAGTATATATAATTTGGGGTAGGCTTTCAATAAGAGGCCAGAAATCTGATGACTATAGCCCTCAGGTTGACAATGCTACTGCACAGGCTTAGGAGTTTTAAAGGCCTTAGGCTACAAAGGGATCATAAAGGGGTTATAAAGGCCTTAGGCTGCAAGTCTGCAGTCACTCTACCTTGTGTGTGACTGCAGACTTGTGGATCCTCACATCATGCACAATATGTGATGTGAAGATTCTCCTATGCCGGGAGTGGAGGGTCATGTGACTGCAAGAATGTGATTTGCATGCTTTTGGCCACATTCCGACTAGACTGTGTCTGGCCTCATTAAATACACAGTGCCAGCACCGTCGAATCCACATAGCACATAGTGCACTTGATATGAGGACCCAGATTTAGAGTGACTGCAGATTTGTAGACTAAAGGGGGTTTTACACATAGCGATATCGCTAGCAGTATCGCTAAAGCATCACCAATTTGGTGACGCAGCAGCGATACTGCTAGCGATATCGCTATGTGTGATACTTACCTCCGACCGGCTCCCCCGCTGTTTGTCGCTGATCGCGCAGCTCCATTTCTCATCGGCTGCTTCCTGCTGGGCTTCCTGCTGGCGCCGACGAGTGACGTGTGGACACGGGCGTGAGGACGTCAGGATCGCCGCGTCTGAAAGGTAAGTAACGACCGCTGTATCACTGCTACATCGCTGTGAGATGCACTTCTTCTTTGTTTGATGGCTTCTGACTATCCATCATCTTCTTGATTACAATCCAGAGGTTTTCAATGGGGTTCAGGTCTGGAGAATGGGCTGCCCATGACAGGGTTTTGATGTGGTGGTCTCTTAATTTTTGTCAGAGCTATATATATATATATATATTATATATATATATACTAGATGAATTTGACACATTGGGTAATCTAGAATATAGAATCATAGAGTTGGAAGGGACCTAAACATTCCCAAATCCTGCAACCTTTCCTCATAAGACAGGGTTTGCAGACCGGTCACCATTCTGGTTGCTCTTTTCTGAACTTGCTCCAGTTTGTTGATGTCTTTTTTAAAATGTGGCACCTAAAACTGGACACAGTATTCCAGATGAGGTCTGACCAAAGAGGAATAGAGGGCAATAATGACTTCATGTGATCTAGACTGTATGCTTCAGTTAATACATCCTAGAATTGCATTTGCCTTTTTTGCTGCTGCATCACACTGTTGACTCATATTCAGTCTGTGATCTATTAGTATACCCAAGTCTTTTTCACATGTGCTGTTGCTTAGCCCTATTCCTCCCATTCTGTATATGCTTTTTTCATTTTTATTGCCCAGATGTAGTACTTTGCATTTTTCCCTGTTAAAAACCATTCTCTTAGTTGCTGCCCACTGCTCCAGTTTATTTATATCTTTTTGAATCTTCTCTCTCTCTTCTCTAGTATTAGCTATCCCTCCTAGCTTTGTGTCGTCAGCAAATTGAATCAGTTTACCCTCAATTCCTTCATCTAAATCGTTGATAAAAATGTTGAACAATACAGGGCCCAGGACAGAGCCCTGTGGTACCCCACTTGAGACATTCTTCCAACTGGATGTGCAGACATTTACGACCACTCTTTGGGTCCGATCACTAAGCCAGTTATGAATCCACCTAACAGTTGCCTTGTCCTTTCCATACCTAGTCATTTTTTCAATAAGGATTGTGTGAGATACTTTGTCAAATGCTTTTCTGAAGTCAAGATATACTATATCTACAGCATTTCCCTGATCCACCCAATCAGTGATTCTGTCATAGAAGGAAATTAAGTTAGTGTGACATGACTTATTAGTTACAAACCCATGCTGGCTCTGTTTAATCACTTCAGTCTTATCCAGGTACTGACATACATGTTGTTTAATAATTTGTTCAAAGATCTTTCCTGGTATATAAGTCAGACTCACCGGCCTATAGTTGCCTGGGTCCACCTTCTTCCCCTTTTTGAAGATAGGAACAACATTTGCTCTTCTACAGTCTTCTGGGACTTCTCCTGTTCTCCACGAATTTTCAAAGATTATGGAGAGCGGTTCAAAAATTTCTTCTGCTATCTCCTTCAATACTCTGGGGTGTAATTCATCTGGACCTGGAGAATTGAATTCATTTAGGTTAGTTAAGTGCTTCCTCACTATATTTCTGCTTATAGATATCCTGGATTCTTCTATTCCCTTAATAGGACAGTGAAGAACAGTTGATGTTACATTTCCTTTCTGAGAGAAAACAGATGGAAAATAGGAATTTAAAAGTTCGGCCTTCTCAACATCCTGTCTTACCATTCCATCATTTTCATCCTGTAAAAATCCTATAGCATCTTTGACTTTTCTTTCACTTTTGACATATCCCCAAAATCCTTTATTATTGCTTTTGACATCTCTTGCAAGCATCAATTCATTGTCTGCTTTAGATAATCTGATTCATGCCCTGCAGGTTCTGCAGACAGCATTATATTCTTTAGATATGCCTCCCTCTTTCTATTTGATAAACATTTCTTTCTTCCTTTTAAGCATGTGCTTAAGTTCTGTGTTCATCCATCCTTGTTTCCTTAAATGCTTCCTATTCTTCCCTCTCTTCGGAATTGTTAACGATTGTGCTTTGAGAATTTCATTTTTCAAGATTTCCCATCCTTCCTGGACATTTTTGTCCTTAAGGATATCCAGCCATTGGATCCCTCCAATTCTCTTTCTGAATCCCATAAAATCTGCCTTTCTGAAATCTAACCTTGACGTCTGAGTCTTCACAGGTCTTCCTCCTCTAGTTATCCAAAATTCTAAAATAGCATGTTCGCTATCTCCTAGGGTCCCAGCCACTTTTACCTCCTCAACCATTTCCTCCCTGTTTATAAGGATTAGATCCAAGGTAGCAGTTCCCCTTGTTTTCTCCCCTACCTTTTGGAAGATAAAGTTGTCAGCAAGAGAGGATAAGAATTTCCTTGACCTGTTAGTTTTGCCTGGGAGAGATTCCCAACAAATGTCAGGATAGTTGAAATCTCCCATGACAACTATGTCATATTTTTTGGAGAACTTGGCCATTTGATGCATAAAGAGTTCATCCATATCTTCAGCTGCACAGGCGGCCTGTAGTAAATGCCTACAATGGTGTCCTTTCCATTGTTCTGTCCTTGTATTCTTACCCAAACAGTTTCCACAGAACTCCTAGTGTCTGAAGCTTCAATCTCTGTGCAGATATACGCATTTCTAGCATACAATGAGACACCTCCTCCTCGTTTATCAAGTCTGTTTCTTGCAAATAAGTTGTATCTTTCTAGCCTTGTATTCCAATCATGTGTATTGTCCCACCAAGTTTCTGTGATTCCAATGAAATCATATTTCTTTTCCTGCGTTAGTACAGTAGTTCCAATTCTCCTTGTTTGTTGCCCATGCATTGCGCATTTGTATAGAAATATTTTAGTTTGTGATTGGTTTCTCTTTCTCCAATATTTTTATTATTTAGATTCCTTTGTCTTTGTTCTTCCATTCCACTTCTAATAGCAGAGTTCTCAATTGCATTTGTCAGGTGTATGGCTTTTTCTGGCCTTTTGTTTCCCTTCCCGCATTGTTCTAGTCTAAAGTGTAGCAAGGCTTTTTCCAAATACATGTTTTCCAGTCTTCGTAAGGTGCACCCCATCTCTAGCAAGTAGTCCATCGTATAGGTAATTCACTCCGTGATCCTGAAATCCAAATCCTTGCTGATGGCACCATCGACGTAGCCTGTTGTTCACCTGCAGAATCTTATTCCACCTCCTTGTTCCATGGCCATGCACTGGGAGGATGGAAGAGAAGACCACCTGCGCTCCCAATTCTTTCACTTTCTTACTTAAGTTTTCAAAGTCACTGCAGATGGTTTCCAGGTCATTTCTTGCTGTGTCATTTGTCCACACAAGTATTAGCAGGAATGGGTAGTCATCAGTAGGTCTGAAGAGTCCTGATATTGTAGGGTTCGAGCAGGCTCACAGGATGCAGTGACGAGACACGAGACTGAATGTGGGGTGAAATAAACTTTTATAAGTTTTAAAGCCACAAGAGCTAAACTGCTTAAATCAAACAAAGGAGAAACACCTATTTGTCCTCGCAGGGACTCGTAAAACAACTTTCAAACAAAAAGGGTCCTTATTTTTCTATAGTGCACTTAGCCTTCTGGGCGTCGCTCGAGTTCACGACCACTCAGGGGTTGCAGATGTAGCTGTCTTGTAATCCACGTTTAACCGGAAGGACTCGTGCTCGTCCGGCCCTGAAGAAACCGGAACGGTGGGGCGCAGCAGGCCCTGAAGAAACCAGAACGATGGGGCGCAGCAGGCCCTGAAGAAACTGGACGGTGGGGCGCAACGGGCCCTGAAGAAGTGGGGTCGGTGGGGCACAATGGGCCCTGAAGAAGCTGGCACGGTGGGGCACAACAGGCCCTGAAGAAATGGGGTCGGTGGGGCACAACGGGCCTGAAGAAGCTGGCACGGTGGGGCACAACGGGCCCTGAAGAAACTGTTCAGGGGGTCAATCTCCCAGGCGTCCGTTTAGAGGCGCTCGTTCCCCAGCCAGGTCATGACGCAGTTTCAAAAAGAGACATAAACGTTAACAAATTCTGCTCAGTGTCCCCTCAGTAACCGGGACGGGCTCTGCGGCCGCCTATAGCGAGGTGACGTCCCCTGAGGTCGGTGATGACGGGGCCGCAGCTGTGGGAGAAGACAGGGGGGCAGTGTCCTGGCCACTGTACCGGATTGCTGTGTTGTCGCAGCGGTCGCCTGAGATCCCGGTCCTGTCACACCACGGAGGGAATCAGCGGCCGTCACTTTATCTGAATCTTTGCGGGGGGAAACTCCCGGGGAGAGTCTCTTACGCGTCAACCTTCGGTCAGTCTCAAATTTCCCTTTTTCAGACTCCTGCCTGTCTCTCTTTTCCACACCGTCAGTTGCCACAGTCCTCTCTCTGCCGCACGGCTTCCTCTCTCCTGTCAGGCTCTCTGCCAACTGCCACCTCAGCGCGTCCCCTGCTCCTTTTACCCTCGCCCCGCCCCCTGTTGCCCTGACAACTTGTCTCCCTTTGTAATCCCCCTGATGTGGTTTCTTCAACAACCCTGATGGCGGTCCCCCTGGTTCCAGCCCAATCACTGTATGGGGGTCCTCCTCCCCACATTCCCCCACCCTGTAAGCTCGCCAGTCCTCGGGCGAGGGTGTTAGTCTATTGAGATTGGTCTGTAAAGGTGTCAATATTTGTTGCCATACGAACTGGTCTTGTTCATACCGTTCGGGGGGTTTGCCGGCTGTTGACCGCTCGGAGCGTCTAAGTTCGACTGGGGTGGAATCTTCTGGGGTGGTGGACATCGGCGAGCTGCAAGATGCCGGTGGGTTAATTGTGTCAACTGGCTCATTATTGGGTGGAGGGCCCTTGGGAACTGGAGGGAAATCCTCGTCGTCTGAGTCCCAGCATATGGACTCCGGTTCAGATGTCTTCGGGACGGGTTCCAGTTGCTTCGGGTCGGAAGAAATACACAGGCGTAACATATTACGATGCACAATGCGAGTAGGCAGTGTTTCATCCTGCTCGGGCTGTATTTCGTACACAGGTCCTTCTGAATGGATACGGCGTAGTACCCGATAAGGACTCTCTTCCCAACGTGACTCCAGTTTATTCTGGGGGCGTTGATCTAGTACAAGCACACGGTCCCCGCTTTGGAGATGGGGAGGGGAGGTTGTATTCTTCCTGGGGTGTTCCCAGTCTTGAAGTTTGGTATGTACAATTCGGTGAAGAGTTTGCAACCTGTGGCGATGATTTCGGACCCAAGACGACACTCCGGTCCAGGGCCGAGGCTCTTCGGGGTCCAACTCTACCTCCGTGATCCCTTTACCCTCTCGTCCGAACAGCAGGAAATAAGGAGTATAGCCCGTTACTCGATGTACCCGATTATTATAAACCCACACTAATTCAGAAACATATTCAGGCCAACGAGCTTTCTTGTCACTCTCCAGAGTGCGTAGCATTTGAATCAATGTCCGATTAAATCGCTCACAAGCCCCATTCCCTTGCGGGTGATATGGTGTGGTCCGGGATTTATCAATCCCATAAAGATGATGTAGTTCCTCCATAACTTTCCCCAAAAAACATGCTCCCTGGTCGGAATGTATGCGTTGAGGACAGCCGTACACTTGTATAAAATTTCTGCAAATTGCGGAGGCGGCTGACTCCGCGGTCTGGTCTCGAGTAGGGGTGACCACAGCGAATTTAGTGAAATGATCCACCATGACGAGGCAGTGTTCGTATCCCTGGAATGCGGGACCAATGTGCAGATAATCCACCGTCAAGAGCTCCAAGGGTTCTGAAGTCACAATCGTCTGTGTTGCGGCCCTCTGAGCAGGCGGTTTGGCCAATTCACATAAGCGGCAAGTACGACAAACTTCGTCCACAACAGCCGACAAGCGTGGGTGATAAACTTTCTGTTGTAACCATTGCAAAGTCTTTTTGACTCCAAAGTGGGCCCCTTTTTCGTGAGCCTCTCGAGCCAGTTCGTGTAGTTGAGCTCCGGGCGTAACCACCTGCCAAACAGTCGTTGAGGTTGTTTGCGAAGTGATCTTACGGTACAGTAATCCCCTTCGGATAATCAGTCTCTCCCATTGTCGCAGCATCAGCGACAGGTCTTGGGTCAAAGCTTGTCGTTGAGTATCAGTGGGTAATTGACCAGCGGCGACCCATGTCCGGAGAAGTCCAACTTCTTCATCTTCTTGTTGCTGTTGTATCCACTTATTACGAGATTGTTCCAGGATGCCCCTGTGGGCCTCTGGGGAAGATACTTTTGCATCAACATTGGTGAGCACGGCAGCGGTAAGAGCGAACGGTATTTCCTCTCCTTCTAATTCTTCGTCTCGATTCTGTCCAGGAGTTGTATGTCGAATCCTAGAGAGAGCATCTGCATGAACATTCTCGGCCCCTCTTTTGTAAATAATCTTGTAATTGTACTTCGCCATTCGGGCCACCCATCGCTGCTCCAAAGCCCCCAACTTGGCGTTTTCCAAATGAGCCAGTGGGTTATTGTCAGTTCGCACTACTACCTCGGAGCCCGCTAGGTACTCTGCGAATCTCTCCGTCATAGCCCACACCACTGCGAGGAGCTCGAGCTTAAAAGAGCTGTAATTGTCAGGGTTACGCTCGGAGTCATGGAGTGAACGGCTTCCATATGCGATCACCCTTTCCCGGCCATCCTGAACTTGTGACAACACAGCTCCTAGCCCGTGAAGACTCCCGTCAGTGTGCAGGATGAACGGCTGAGAAAAATCCGCATAAGCCAACACTGGGGCATCCGAGAGTGCAGCCTTGAGATCTCGGAAGGCCTCTTCCTGAGGGTGTTGCCACTGGATTTTTCGCCCATTGGCCCCAGCGGGAGCCCCCTTCAGCAGGTCATGTAGGGCTCGAGCTCGACATGCAAAATTCTTTACGAAACGACGGTAATATCCAGCTAACCCCAGAAAAGCCCGCACGTCTTTCACCGTCTCGGGGGTAGGCCATTCCTGGATAGCAGCAATCTTCTCCCGGGATGGCCTCACACCTTCTGCCGAAACGACATGACCCAGATACTCAATCTGAGAGCGAAATAGGTGACATTTCTGAGGCTTCACCTTCAACCCGTACTTTTGCAGCCGGCTGAGTACCTGTCCCAACCGCTTCAGGTGGTCCTCGAAGGAGGCGGCATAGACGATGATGTCGTCCAGGTAGATCAACGTGGCCTCAAAATTGAGATCCCCTAGACATCGCTCCATCAATCGCTGAAATGTCCCGGGGGCGTTGGCCAGCCCGAATGGCATTCGATTAAACTCAAACAGTCCCATGGGCACTATGAACGCCGTCTTAGCTCTGTCCTCTTCTGACATAGGCACCTGCCAGTACCCACTGGCCAAGTCCAGGGTCGAAAAATATGTTGCTTTACCCAATGCAGACAGAGATTCTTCTATGCGGGGCAGTGGGTATGAGTCTTTAATAGTGCAAGCATTCAATTTACGATAATCAACACAGAATCGTAGTGTACCATCTTTCTTCCGGACCAACACGATGGGGGCCGCCCAAGGGCTTTGACTTTCCCGTATCACCCCTTTTTGTAGCATCTGAGCCAGCAAAGTTTTCACCTCCTGATAGAGTTGTGGCGGGATCTGTCGATATCGTTCTCGGATAGGGGCCGCTCCTGCTGTGGGGATCTCATGAGTGATGGCGGTGGTACACCCAAAGTCGTCCTCATGACTAGCAAATACTTCATGGTACTGTCCCAGCAATGCTTTTACTTGTGAAAGTTGGGCCGCAGTTAGTCCAGAAAGCTCGGCCCGCATCTGCTCCAAAATATTTCGGCCCTTCTCTTGTGTCGAGACTTCGTGGGCCTGTAGGGTTCGTATTGTTACCTCCCCGGGATCCTCGGGGTGTACTCGTAATTGAACCGCAGCAGCGGGCAGCACTTCTTCTAGAGGCTTTACTAGTTTGGCCAGTACAGTCCGTGCTTTCAGAATGATATCTCGGTCTTCAAGGTTAACGCAGCGGACCAGGGCGGTTCCTTTTCGCACCGTAGCGAGGGAACGGGCCACCAGTATGCCAGGAGGTAAGTGCTCTGAGTGACACGGCTCCACCTGCACCTCTACGCCTTCCAAAGGTATCGGGGCCCGAATTGGCAGGGCCACCACTGTCTGTCCAGGAGGCAGCACAAGCAGGGGTGCCGCTGTCGCGATGACCTTGCCCAGAGCCTCACCCTCCTGGCAGTCCCGATGCACCCGCGCACCTCGCACCAGCTGCTGGAATACCTGTCCCTGAGCTGTGCGAGAACCCCACTGCTTCAGTGTCCTTTGTGTGGGATCATTAAGCAACAGGTTGCCAAACTCTTTTAAAATATTCATGCCTAGGGTGACGGGGTGTCGTTGATCAGCTTCTCCTTGAGTCAGCACCACCCCTCTGCGGCCGAGGGGTTTACCGCACAACGTCACCTGCACCCACACTACCCCGGCAACCGGAACCGGCAGTTGGTTGGCGGCTACTAGTCTAATCATGGGCCCCCACTGAGGCCTTGCTGCCTCCGGAAAGTTTTGTTGAAAGTACGCTGCGGGCATAGTGGTTACTTGTGACCCAGTGTCCACCAGACACCGGACGGCCCGGCCCTCTACTTCTGCCCAAACTTCAGGACACTTTGCTACCAAATCTTCGGGACTTCCACCACCCCTAGTTGTGGTTTTCGGCTCCGAGCGGCGTCCCCCCAGCCCGGAGCCCTTTAGTTTAATGGCCGCCGGGGTGGGTATCTCCCACGCCGCGGACACTCTCTGGCGAAGTGGCCTGGTTCTCCACAATCATAACACCGGGCCGGTAGAGATTGACCACCTCGCGGAGAGCGTGACCCCCAGGGACCGGGATTAGCACTGGGTCGTCCAGTCTCCGGTTCGGTTCTTCTCTTTACTTCAGCCAACTCGCTCTTTATATTTTTCAATTCACGCTTCATCTCCTCCACCCATTGAGGTTCCTCAACTGTGTTCGAGGAGGCCTCCACACCTCGGACCTTCCCCACGGGGACCGCCATCCCCTGCTCTTGCTCCTGAACCCGTGCCTGACTTCCCACTTCTGAAAAGTCGATTTGGGGATTCATTCTGATCCGTTCCCTTAAAGCCTGCTTTATCAGTGGATCTCGCAGTCCAGTCACCAGTAGGTCACGTAGGGTTATGTCAACAGGTCCTACCCCTACCCCATCTTTTCTTTCAATAGCCGTATGCAACTCTTGGAGTACATTCATATACTGAGTAATCGTCTCCCCCTCTGCCTGCATCCGGCTAAACAGTCGGGTCCTTAACTCTCCCACATTAGTGGGATCCCCGTGGGTCTGTTCCACTATCTGCAACACCTTTTCAAAAGTGTTGCGGTGCCCCGGGGGTTTCAACATCACTGACCTCCGCACCTCCCCGTCTAGGGCCATGAGTGCCACTTCAGCTTCCAGGTCAGGGGTCATTGGGTGCATCCGAAAAAGCCCCCTCATCCGCTCTGTCCAGCTCCATAGCATAGTATTTGAGCCAGAGAATCTAGGCAGGTTGTTCAACATGGCCCCCAATGAGATGCTGGTACGGGGACCCTCATTATTTACAGAGCTTACAGCTCCCCCATGTTCGGGGCTACCACTGTCTGCGCTCGGAGACTGCATCCTGCCGACTACGCCAAGTGTAGGGTTCGAGCAGGCTCACAGGATGCAGTGACGAGACACGAGACTGAATGTGGGGTGAAATAAACTTTTATAAGTTTTAAAGCCACAAGAGCTAAACTGCTTAAATCAAACAAAGGAGAAACACCTATTTGTCCTCGCAGGGACTCGTAAAACAACTTTCAAACAAAAAGGGTCCTTATTTTTCTATAGTGCACTTAGCCTTCTGGGCGTCGCTCGAGTTCACGACCACTCAGGGGTTGCAGATGTAGCTGTCTTGTAATCCACGTTTAACCGGAAGGACTCGTGCTCGTCCGGCCCTGAAGAAACCGGAACGGTGGGGCGCAGCAGGCCCTGAAGAAACCAGAACGATGGGGCGCAGCAGGCCCTGAAGAAACTGGACGGTGGGGCGCAACGGGCCCTGAAGAAGTGGGGTCGGTGGGGCACAATGGGCCCTGAAGAAGCTGGCACGGTGGGGCACAACAGGCCCTGAAGAAATGGGGTCGGTGGGGCACAACGGGCCTGAAGAAGCTGGCACGGTGGGGCACAACGGGCCCTGAAGAAACTGTTCAGGGGGTCAATCTCCCAGGCGTCCGTTTAGAGGCGCTCGTTCCCCAGCCAGGTCATGACGCAGTTTCAAAAAGAGACATAAACGTTAACAAATTCTGCTCAGTGTCCCCTCAGTAACCGGGACGGGCTCTGCGGCCGCCTATAGCGAGGTGACGTCCCCTGAGGTCGGTGATGACGGGGCCGCAGCTGTGGGAGAAGACAGGGGGGCAGTGTCCTGGCCACTGTACCGGATTGCTGTGTTGTCGCAGCGGTTGCCTGAGATCCCGGTCCTGTCACACCACGGAGGGAATCAGCGGCCGTCACTTTATCTGAATCTTTGCGGGGGGAAACTCCCGGGGAGAGTCTCTTACGCGTCAACCTTCGGTCAGT
The DNA here is from genome assembly GCF_039654945.1 of Dendrobates tinctorius. NCBI lineage: Eukaryota > Metazoa > Chordata > Amphibia > Anura > Dendrobatidae > Dendrobates > Dendrobates tinctorius. Next base: position 12,344,053 of record NW_027361698.1, on the reverse strand, counting down.
CTCAAATTTCCCTTTTTCAGACTCCTGCCTGTCTCTCTTTTCCACACCGTCAGTTGCCACAGTCCTCTCTCTGCCGCACGGCTTCCTCTCTCCTGTCAGGCTCTCTGCCAACTGCCACCTCAGCGCGTCCCCTGCTCCTTTTACCCTCGCCCCGTCCCCTGTTGCCCTGACAACTTCAGTCGCATGTCTCCCTTTGTAATCCCCCTGATGTGGTTTCTTCAACAACCCTGATGGCGGTCCCCCTGGTTCCAGCCCAATCACTGTATGGGGGTCCTCCTCCCCACAATATCCTGTCAGACACATCTTTAATTTTTGCACCTGGAAGACAGCGCATTTCTCTTGAGGTTATAACCGGTCTGCAGATTACGGCCTCTGGTCCTCTCATCAGGGAATCCCCCATGACCACCACTCTCCGTGTGTATAGGACTGTGCCTGTGTAATGAGTGACGCAGCAGTCATGCCTTTAATGGCTGTAATGTGCCTGTACAATAAGCGATGCGGCCGTGCTGCCGCGACGACTAAGCAACTGTCACTGATTGACCAATCAGCGAGGCAGGATTTCTGTTACAGACAGACAAACAGAATTAGACAATTATATAGTATATATATATATACAGTGGGGAAAAAAAGTATTTAGTCAGTCAGCAATAGTGCAAGTTCCACCACTTACAAAGATGAGAGGCGTCTGTAATTTACATCATAGGTAGACCTCAACTATGGGAGACAAACTGAGAAAAAAAAATCCAGAAAATCACATTGTCTGTTTTTTTTTCATTTTATTTGCATATTATGGTGGAAAATAAGTATTTGGTCAGAAACAAGCAATCAAGATTTCTGGCTCTCACAGACCTGTAACTTCTTCTTTAAGAGTCTCCTCTTTCCTCCACTCATTACCTGTAGTAATGGCACCTGTTTAAACTTGTTATCAGTATAAAAAGACACCTGTGAACACCCTCAAACAGTCTGACTCCAAACTCCACTATGGTGAAGACCAAAGAGCTGTCAAAGGACACCAGAAACAAAATTGTAACCCTGCACCAGGCTGGGAAGACTGAATCTGCAATAGCCAACCAGCTTGGAGTGAAGAAATCAACTGTGGGAGCAATAATTAGAAAATGGAAGACATACAAGACCACTGATAATCTTCCTCGATCTGGTGCTCCACGCAAAATCCCACCCCGTGGGGTCAGAATGATCACAAGAACGGTGAGCAAAAATCCTAGAACCACGCGGGGGGACCTAGTGAATGAACTGCAGAGAGCTGGGACCAATGTAACAAGGCCTACCATAAGTAACACACTACGCCACCATGGACTCAGATCCTGCAGTGCCAGACGTGTCCCACTGCTTAAGCCTGTACATGTCTGGGCCCGTCTGAAGTTTGCTAGAGAGCATTTGGATGATCCAGAGGAGTTTTGGGAGAATGTCCTATGGTCTGATGAAACCAAACTGGAACTGTTTGGTAGAAACACAACTTGTCGTGTTTGGAGGAAAAAGAATACTGAGTTGCATCCATCAAACACCATACCTACTGTAAAGCATGGTGGTGGAAACATCATGCTTTGGGGCTGTTTCTCTGCAAAGGGGCCAGGACGACTGATCCGGGTACATGAAAGAATGAATGGGGCCATGTATCGTGAGATTTTGAGTGCAAACCTCCTTCCATCAGCAAGGGCATTGAAGATGAAACGTGGCTGGGTCTTTCAACATGACAATGATCCAAAGCACACCGCCAGGGCAACGAAGGAGTGCCTTCGTAAGAAGCATTTCAAGGTCCTGGAGTGGCCTAGCCAGTCTCCAGATCTCAACCCTATAGAAAACCTTTGGAGGGAGTTGAAAGTCCGTGTTGCCAAGCGAAAAGCCAAAAACATCACTGCTCTAGAGGAGATCTGCATGGAGAAATGGGCCAACATACCAACAACAGTGTGTGGCAACCTTGTGAAGACTTACAGAAAACGTTTGACCTCTGTCATTGCCAACAAAGGATATATCACAAAGTATTGAGATGAAATTTTGTTTCTGACCAAATACTTATTTTCCACCATAATATGCAAATAAAATGAAAAAAAAACAGACAATGTGATTTTCTGGATTTTTTTTTCTCAGTTTGTCTCCCATAGTTGAGGTCTACCTATGATGTAAATTACAGACGCCTCTCATCTTTTTAAGTGGTGGAACTTGCACTATTGCTGACTGACTAAATACTTTTTTCCCCACTGTATATATATATATATATATATATAGTACATATATATGGACAGGCAGATGTACAGTAAAGTATGCAATTACTTTAGTAGCTAGTGTGATGTCAAGAACCAGTAGGAGTAGTGAGAAAAATATACTCTGTATACACTGCTCAAAAAAATAAATTCTATTTTTTGGAATTGAAGACCATAATGCCATCGCATGCCATGTTCAAATTTATAATGTTTACATACACAAATATAAGTGAATATATATATATATATATATATATATATATATATATATATATATATTGCTCAAAAAATAAAGGGAGCACTTAAACATAGGATCCTAATGACAACCCAAAACATTCAAATGACCATGATCAAAAGTATACATGCCCTGGTAATTTTGTCCTGATAACATTCACAGAAGTTGACACAAATGGGATTGAATGGCTACTAAAGGTAACATCCTCACCTTTAGTAGTCAACACCTGTACAACACCTGTTTGCTTGTAATCAGTGTGTGTGCATAAAAGGTGATTGAGTTTCTGGGATCCAGACAGACTCTTGCATCTTCCATGCAGCCACTGACATTTCTGGACTGTGAGTCATGGGGAAAGCAAATGAATTGTCAATGGATCTACTGGAAAAGGTAGTTGAACTGTATAAAATAGGAAAGGGATACAAAAAGATATCCAAGGAATTGATAATGCCTGTCAACAGCATTCAAACTGTGATTAACAAATGGAATATCATGGGCTCTGTAAAAACAAAACCATGGTTAGGTAGACCAACAAATATTTCGTCCACAGATGCCAGGAAATTTGTTCGGGATGCAAAGAAAACCCCACAAATAACATCAACTGGAATACTGGACTCCCTGAAAACTAGCAGTGTTGCTGTTTCAAGATGCACAATAAGGAGGCACTTGAAGAAAAATGGGTTGCATGGTTGAGTCGCCAGAAGAAAGCATTACTGCGCAAATGCTACAAGGTATCTCACCTACAATATGCAAAACAGCACAGAGACAAGCCTCAAAACTTCTGGAACAAGGTAATTTGGAGTGATGAGACCAAGGCTGAACTTTTTGGCCACAACCATAAACATTACATTTGGAGAGAGGTCAAAAAGGTCTTTAATGAAAGGAACACCATTCCTAATGTAAAACACGGAGGTGGATCGGTGATGTTTTGTGTAAGCTACAAAGGCACAGCAAACTTGGTCAAAGTTGAAGGAAAGATGAATGCAGCATGTTATCAGCAAATACTGGAGGCAAATTTGCAATTATCAGCCCAGAAGCTGCGCATGGGACATACTTGGACGTTCCAACATGACAACGATCAAAAACACAAGGGCAACTCGATCTGTCATTGGCTACAGCAGAACAAAGTGAAGATTCTGGAGTGGCCATCTCAGTCTCCTGACCTCAATATCATTGCGCCACTCTGGGGAGATCTCAAGCACGCAGTTCATGCTGCACAGCCCTGGAATTTACTGGAACTGGAGGCTTTTTGTCAAGAAAAGTGGGCAGCTTTACCATCTGAGGAAATAAAGAACCTCATCCACAACTACCACAAAAGACTTTAAGCTGTCATTGATGTTGGAGGAAGTAATACACGGAATTAAGAAATGGGATATGTAAATTTTTGATCAGGGTCATTTGGATGTTTTGTGTTGTCATTATGATTTGTGCACCCACTTACAGCCCCTTAAGTTATTTCTAAATTTATAGATGGGTATTGTTAGATAGTGTTTGTAAAGTGAACATTGTCAGTAGGATTGTGCACAGTAACCTACAGACAGTGTCAGGTTGGCGTCGTTATACTGATTACAATGATATTTGGGTGATGAAATCTGTCTTGTGGTTGTTTAATCTTTATTTTCACTTTTCAGTTAATGAGATTCTTGTGCTTCATTGTGGCCTGTGGGTGGGGCTATGGGTGGGGCTTTATGTGGTGCTATGCTTACATATTCTTCTGCGTTCTGATAGATGCTGCTGCTCAGATGATGACATCATTGGCAGAGAAAAAAAATTAGGTTCCATCAAGATGGCGCCGGCAGCACCTTCGCAATAGCATCGTTCCATTTTCTCTGCCAAAATGGAGCCCCCGGCAGCGCCTGTGCAGTACCATCTATCAAAACGTGATAGATGCTACTGCGCAGGCATTGCCACCTGCGCCACTTTGTTTGGAAAAAAAATAAAAAAAATTCTTAAACAAAACTATATGTCTAAATAAAACGAAAATATGCTGATGGAGGGGAGAGGGATTGATTGTCTAAATCTTCTCAATGTCTGTTAAATTTGTTATATTTGCTTAATAAAAACATATTGAACAATAAATAAAACGAAAATATGCATATTATCCCCCATATCATGCTACAGCATAGGTGCCAATGCCGCCGCATGCCTGATGAATTGTGAATTTTTTTTTCAAACCATATCATATACAGTAAGTAAAATAGGGAGCAGGTCACTGAGGGATCAGTGACTGGTCATAAGCCATAAAGATGAATATGTAAGCAGAGCACCACATGAAGACCCCCACAGGCCGCCCCGGAGCACCAGCATATCATTAGATCAAAACTAAAAATAAAGATTAAACTACAACCACAAGACGGATTTCATCAACCAAGGTATCATTGTAATCAGTATAATGGCGTCAACCTGACACTGTCTGTAGGTTACTGTGAACAATCCTGCTGACAGGTTCACTTTAAGTACAAGCAATTTTGAAATTTGCTACTTATTAAAATTTTCAGACATTTTTGATATATTAATTTTTTATTTTTTTTGTTGACAGCTCATCATCTTAGAAATCAACTACATCCGTTGTACAGCAGAAAACTCACAGCTCTTACAAGCTAGAGCATGCTGTTGTGTCCTAATCTCAGACAGCTTCAGAGAAGTGCTTACTAGCTAGACAGCAATTATGGTCAGTCTCTTAGGCAACGAGTTTTAAACAAAGGAAAGCTTGTTACCTTGGAGGTCGACTACCACTGCTAAACAGCAGAACATGCGCAGTGTGCACAAGATATTTAAGCTTGGAATCACTGTTTTCAAGTTGTCCAAGATTGCTGGAGCCATGGTGTTTCTTCGTAATCCCTGCCAACTTCAGCTAAATGCTTACACACTAGGTAGCAGTTGTGATCGATCTCCTAGGCAATGAGCTGTAAACAAATGCGATCTGACAAAACATCGGATGGCACCTGGACCAATGTTACTCTCTGGGGCCGTGCACATGATCAGTTTTCTCCCCTGACATAGTCTGACCGAGGAAAAAATTGCTTCACGCCCATGATTGATCCAATATTCGGATCATATTTGGTGATGGTAATCAATGAGTCAGTGAAAAACATCAGACAACATTCGGATTACTTCTCAGTGTGATCCAATTTACATGGACTGACAGAATAGGCAGGAGGGATACTTTTTTTTCTCCACCTTCTTGACATATGAGAGAACCGGATTGCACTATGAACACACTCTGATCAAACTGCTCAGGATTAGATCAGGGTGTTATTTGCATAATCAACCCGATACTCTTAGAAGAGAGAATCTGCGCCTGCTCTTAAGGAAGTACATGTCATGCTTAACATGCCCATTTTTTTTTTTAAATGTTAACATGTCCAATTTTTTTTTTGTTTTTAAATTTTAGTGCAGGTAATAAAAAAAATGTAAAACATTGATAAATTTAGTGTAGGTAAAGTACTGCAGTGCGCAGGTGCTGGACCTATCTGACTTTTCCCGGCGCCTGCGCACTGCACTACTTTGCTCTGCCCTTAACAGGGCGCAGGAGCTGCAACAGAAGCAAGGAAGAGGACGTCATCACATCAAGATGGGAGGCGGCGGACCTGGACCCGCGACACCCATCGGACCGCCCCTGGGTGAGCGTAATCTAATTTGTTTTTCTTCTCTTTCAGGTTACATCGGGGGCTTATCGACAGCATTACAGAATGCTGTAGATAAGCCTGTAATGGCAGTGGCCGCAGCTTATATGCGAAAAATGAGGTGACAGATTCTCTTTAACATTGGCTCCAAATTTTGCAACTTTTAAAAAATGTTTTATACCAGTTTTCCAATGTAAACACTTTGATGAATGGGGGCCTAAATGTGTTATGCTATAGATCTAAAAAATATAAATCCTTCATGAACTCTCAGTTTTAATCCTATTTATGGCTTACATTAATAAGATGTTGTGTATGCCTTGCCAAAACCCTCATGGTGTCCACTTGTTTATAAACTGTGTAATACTGTATAAGCAGTTTCCTAAAGACACAAACGACGGTAATCAATTATCGCCACGTAGGGAGTATCTGAATTTCAATGAGTCTAAAATCTTCTCTCGTCTCCAGTTTTAATAATCTTTGGCAGCTGATTGTGTTTAGATATCATGGAAATGTTCTCTCATTTACTATGATAATGTTTTTACAATTACTTTTCTGTCAAACAAACAAAAAACATGTCTCACTCTGTTTTCTGCTGCAATTCTTGTGGTATGGAAAAAAAATGAACAGATAGCAGGAATCAATATATTACATCAGCTTTTGAATTTATTTGACTTTTTTGTAAAGTAAGCAAAATATGTAATCCTGAATATGCAGCTTATTCATACTAGCAAAAAAAGGAACAGATTTTAGGACCTTGACTATAAAATGTAAAAATGTATTTTCTTAAATAAAAATTCTTCTCAGATTAATATTGGAAAATTTCCCAAATGATAAGATTATCTGCAAACATTTTTGTTATGAAAGGAGAGACTCTGAGGAAACTCTGCAGAGAGCCGTTTCCAGCTTTTGGAGATGAAATATTAAATTCAATATCCCCTGATGCTAGTGTATCCAAGTAACAAACTGTGAAACTTCTCTGCTGGAGATAAGTTTGCAAATAATTTCAGATTCGTTCTTTGAAAATTGGTTTTGTGCAGAATGCAGAAAGGAGGACAGCTTTATATAGTCAGTTATTAAATTTACACTAATGGTGAAGGTTTATTGTGTCTATTTGTACTAATCCAGACTCATGTAATAATATCCAATGAGCTCACACTAACTCCCCAAGCAATGCTTCCAAATGGAAGGGCTCACTTTTCCCCAAGACTAGTCACTGACCGGTATGAGACAGGTTTATCTTATTTTCTCTTCCTAACATGATGCTTAAAAAAAAATCAATATCTAACGGCAGTAAGCCAGCAGCCTCATTGCACGAGAAACTCAAGTGTCAGGTGGTCTGATACAAGTAAGTGGGTTTCCAAGTAAGATAATATTAACAAGATACAAAATTTTCATATATTTAAGGGAATAGGTAATAATCATCCTGTGATAAAAAAGCTAAACCATTCTGTTGCTCTTCCCTCTACTCTCCATATTCTCATTTACTAAGACTATATTTTCAGGCACTTTGCCACCAATACTTTTAGAAAGAGAATATGAAGCATGATATAGATTACGTTCAGTATTGTTCATTTCTATTAATTTTTCCAGACTGATCAGTTTTCTACTAGGAAGCTTTTATCGTTTTCACTAAATATTCTAGTGGAAAGCTAAATGAATATTCTGAGCTGTTAGAACAATTAGTCCAGCAGTATTGTCAACTATTGGCAGCAGCATCTGACAAACACTTTAGTTAACACTATAGAAAAGAGGACACTATAATAAAAATCCATTTGGAATAAACCTAGGTAAGGGAAAGCTCTGTTGGTACTCATAATAGTGTATTCAGACTGTTCCCCACTGCTTTTGGTTGCTGAAATTCAGCATCCTAGTTGTCAGATGACTAGTAATTTTTATCTTTAAATTTAGGTTTATGTGACAAAATTGTCAACTTCTTTTTTAGCCCAAAATGATCATTTCACTTAAAAAAAATTACCAACTCGGTGTCTCTCGTCTGACTAACTTGCTTTGCAATGCCTGTTGTAATTTTACAGATTAGGCTACTTTCACACATCCGGTGTGTGGGGTCCGGCGGCGTGCGGCGAAAAGCCGGGCCGCCGGATCCGGCCTGCAGCCGTGACACCGGATGTGTGTGCGACGTCTGATACGGCTCGGACGTGATTTAAAGGAGCCGCAGCAGGAGGTGGACAGAGACAGCCGCTGAGAGAGACAGCTGCTGAAAGGGAGGTGAGGGGAGGGTAGGAGAGGAGAGGGGAGGGGAGAGGAGAGGGGGTTGGAGAGAGAGAGAGACATGTGGGGTTAACACTCAGTGTCCGGGCGAGAGAATCTCTCTCTCTTGCCGGGCACTTGTGGGGTTAACCCCACAGAGAGATCTCTCTCTCACCCAGACACTGTGAGTGTTAACCCCACAAGTGCCCGGCGAGAGAGATCTCTCACAAGTGTCTGGGTGACAGAGAGAGATCTCTCTCTCTCTCACCGGGCACTTGTGGGGTTAACATTCACAGAGTCCGGGCATGCGCTGTGGAAAAAGCCGGTCCGGCGCTGAGAAAAAACGTTGCAGAGAACGTTTTTTCCAGACGCCGGACCGGCTGTTTTTGCCGGATCTGGCAAAAACCGGATACGCCGCATAGGCATCAGGCGCGATGCGGCGATAATGAAACTCTATGGGGAAAAAAACGGATCCGGTGGCAACAGGTGCCGGATCCGGTTTTTACACTTTTCGCCGCATCACGCCTGATGCACAAAAACTGATGTGTGAAAGTAGCCTTACAGGAAGTATTTGTGGGTCTTCATCTCTTTGTTCTTGGTCTCCTGTCTGCCATTGGACAATAACAAGTATAATGCCTGCTGGGAAGAGACAAAGAAAATTCCAGCATCTAAAAATCCCATGAAGAGAAAGCACCCACTCAAAAAGAGTAAATAGTGAGCTACATATAATGAGAATCTGCATTTTCTTGGCATTTTCTACTAGCATGTGCACCAAAAGCAGTTTTACCTTGCCATAGAAAGCAAGGTAAACAAGATCAGGGTTTAGCGCTGTATTTTTTTGTGAAATAACAGGTACACTTTCATCTAGTCTCATTTAGATTTGGAAGTATTCTAAATTTGGTGATATTTACCGTATTTCTCTTTTTTACTTGAAATTTTCATGAATAGTGATATAGGATGCCAGCTGGGCACCCTATTTACATTACTTACAATTTTACTGGAGGGTTTATTATATACTGAGGTTCAAGTTCAGCTAGGCATTTAACGTCTCATGTACTTGGCACCCGCCCCTCTTTCTTTGTATCCCAGGGAAGTCCATGGTGTTGCAGACCAAAGACATGGATTATTGGAACAATGCCCTGTGGTTGATGAGATCAAGATAAACTTATTTGGTTAAGATGGTGTCAAGCCTGTGTGGCAGCAACCAGGTGACAAGTACAAAGACAAGTGTGGCTTGCCTACAGTTAAGCATGGTGGTGGTAGTGTCTTGGTTTTGGGCTGCATGAGTGCTACCGGCTGTAGGGAGCTACAGCTCATGGAAGAAACCATGAATGGCAACAAGTACTGTGACATAATGAAGCAGAGTGTGATCCCTCCCTTCAGAAACTGGGCCACAGGGCAGTATTCCATCATCATAGCCCCAAACACACCTCCAAGACAACCAGTGCCTTGTTAAAAGAACTGAGGGTAAAGGTGCTGGACTGACCAAACATGTCTCCAGACCTAACCCTATTGAGTATATTCCAGTAATCCATGTCCTTAGTCTGCAAAAAAACTGTTTGCAGGCTTTCTTGTGCATTATCTTTAGAAAAGGCTTCCTTCTGGGACGACAGCCATGCAGACCAATTTGGGTGGGGCGTATGGTCTGAGCATTGACATGCTGACCTCCTGACATTTTATCCTCTGCAGCAATGCTAGCAGCCCTCATATGTCTATTTTGAAAAGACAACCTCTGGATATAACCTTGATTACGTGCACTCAACTCCTTTGGTCAACCATGGCAAGGCCAGTTCTGAGTGGAACCTGTCTTGTTAAACCGCTGTATTGTCTTGGTCACTGTGCTGCAGCTCAGTATCAGGGTGTAGGCAATCTTCTTATAGCCTAGGCCATCTTTATAAAGAGCATTAATTCTTTTTTTCAGATCCTCAGAGAGTTTTTTGCCATGAGGTGCCATGTTGAACTTCCAGTGACCAGTATGAGTGTGAAAGCATTAACACCAAATTTTACACACCTGCTCCCCATTCTGACCTAAGACTTTGTAACACTAATGAATCACATGACACCGGGAAGGAAAAATGGCTAATTGCACACAATTTGGCCATTTTTCTTAGGGGTTTACCCACTTTGGTTGTCAGTTGTTTAACCCCTTAACCCCCAAGGGTGGTTTGCACGTTCATGACCAGGCCAATTTTTACAATTCTGACCACTGTCTCTTTATGAGGTAATAAAGCTGAAACGCTTCCATGGATCCTGGTGATTCTGACATTGGTTTCTCGTGACATATTGTACTTCATGCTAGTGGTAATATTTCATTCAAATAACTTGCGTTTATTTGTGAAAAAAATGGAAATTTGGCGAAAATTTTTAAATTTTTGCAATTTTCCAAATTTGAATTTTTATGCCCTTAAATCACAGAGATACGGCACACAAAAAACATAATAAGTAACATTTCCCACATGTTTACTATACATCAGCACAATTTTGGAACCAAAATTCTTTTTTGTTAGGAAGTTATAAGGGTTAAAGTTTGACCAGCGATTTCTCATTTTTGCAACACCATTTTATTTTTACGGACCACATCACATTTGAAGCCACTTTGAGGGGTCTATATGATAAAAAATACCCAAAAGTGACACCATTCTAAAAACTGCACCCCTTAAGGTGCTCAAAACCACATTCAAGAAGTTTATTAACCCTTCAGGTGCGTCACAGGAATTTTTTGAATATATAAAAAAAATGAACATTTAACTTTTTTTCACAAAAAAAATACTTCAGATTCAATTTTTTTTATTTTACCAAGGGTAACAGGAAAAATTGGACTGCAAAAGTTATTGTTCAGTTTGTCCTGAGTACGCTGATAACTGATATGTGGGGGGGAACCACTGTTTCGGGAAGGAGCGTCGTTTGACTTTTTCAATGTAAAATTGGCTGGAATTCAGATCGCACGCCATGTCACATTTGGAGAGCCCCTGATGTACCTAAACAGTGGAAACCCCCCATAAGTGACCCCATTTTGGAAACTAGACCCCCCAAGGAACTTGTCTAGATATGTGGTGAGAACTTTGAACCCACAAGGGCTTCACAGAAGTTTATAACGTACAGCAGTACAATTAAAAAATCATATTTTTTCCACAAAAATGATCTTTTCACCCCCAATTTTTATTTTTCCAAGGGTAACAGGACCCTAAAAGTTATTGTGCAATTTGTGCTGAGTGCGCTGATACCCTATATGTTGGTGTAAACGACTATTTGGGCGCATGGCAGAGCTCAGAAGGGAAGCAGCGCCATTTGACTTTTTTGGCTGGAATTGAGATCGGACATCATGTCGCGATTGGAAAACCCCTGATGTACCAAAACAGTGGAAACCCCCCACAAATGACACCATTTTGGAAACTAGACCCCCCAAGGAACTTATTTAGATGTGTGGTGAGAACTTTGAACCCCCAAGGGCTTCACAGAAGTTTATAACATACAGCCGTACAATTAAAAAATCATATTTTTTCCACAAAAATGATCTTTTCACCCTCAATTCTTATTTTTCCAAGGGTAACAGGACCCTAAAATTTATCGTGAAATTTGCCCTGAGTATGCTGATACCCCACATGTGGGGGTAAACCACTATTTGGGCTCATGGCAGAGCTCGGAAGGGAAGCAGCGCCATTTGACGTTTTTGGCTGGAATTGAGATTGGACACCATGTCGCGTTTGGAAAGCCTCTGATGTACCAAAACAGTGAAAACCCCAACAAATGACACCATTTTGGAAACTAGACCCTCCAAGGAACTTATCTAGATGTGTGGTGAGCACTTTGAACCCCCCGTGCTTCACAGAAGTTTATAACGCCCGGGCGTGAAAATAAAAAAATCATATTTTTTCCACAAACATGATCTTTTAGTCCCATTTTTTTATTTTTCCAAGGGTAACAGGAGAAATTGGACCCCAAAAGTTGTTGTCCAATTTGTTCTGAGTACGCTGATACCCCATATGTGGGAGAAAACTACTGAATAGGCATACGTCGGGGCTCGAAAGGGAAGTAGTGACGTTTTGGAAGGCAGACTTTGATGGAATGGTCTGCAGGTGTCATATGCGTTTGTAGAGCCCCTGATGTACCTAAACTATTGAAACTCCCCACAATTGACCCCATTTTGAAACTAGACCCCCCACGGAACTTATCTAGATGTGTGGTGAGCACTTTGAACCCCCAAGTGTTTCACAGAAGTTTATAACACCCGGGCGTGAAAATAAAAAAAATCATTTTTTCCACAAAAATGATATTTTTGCCCCCAATTTTTTATTTTCCTAAGGCTAACAGGAGAAATTGGACCCCAAAAGTTGTTTTGCAATTTGTCTTCAGTAGGCTGATACCCCATATGTGGGGGTAAAACACTGCTTGGGCGCATGGCAGAGCTCAGAAGGGAAGGAGCACCATTTGACTTTTTCACCTCAGAATTGGCTGGTATTGAGATCAGACGCCATGTTGCATTTGGAGAGCACCTGATGTGCCCAAACAGTGGAAACCCCCCAATTATAACTCCAACCCTAACCCCAACACACCCCTAACCCTAATCTCAGCCCTAACCCTAGCCCTAACCCTAACCCTAGCCCTAGCCCTAGCCCTAATGGGAAAATGGAAATAAATACATTTTCTTTTAATTTTATTATTTTTCCCTAACTAAGGGGGTGATAACGGGGGGGTTGATTTACTATTTATAGCAGGTTTTTATTTTTGGCAGCTGTCGCACGCTAAAAGATGCTTTTTACTGTAAAAATAGTTTTTGCATCACTTTTTATTCCGATTTTTGGGACGCAGAATGACCAAAAACCAGCGTTTCATGAATTTCTTTTGGGGGGTGCGTTTACACCGTTCCGCCTGCGGTAAAATTGATAAAGCGGTTTTATTCTTCGGGTCATTACGGTTACAGCGATACCTCATTTAGGTTTTTTATGTTTTGGCGCTTTTATGCAATGAAAACAATTTTATATAAAAAATAATTATTTTTGCATCGCTTTATTCTGCGAGCTATAACTTTTTTATTTTTTTGCTGATGATGCTGTACCGTGGCTCGTTTTTTGCGGGACAAGATGACGTTTTCAGTGGTACCATGGATATTTATATGCGTCTTTTTGATCGCGCCTTATTGCACTTTTTGTTTGGCGGTATGGTAATAAAAAACTAAGCAAAAAATAATGATTTATTTTTATTTTTTAAGGGGTTCGCTAAAGGGGATAACTAGTGGGACAGTTTTATAGGGCGGGTCGTTACGGACATGGCAATACCAAATATGTGTACTTTTATTGTTTTTTTTTTATTTCCAAAAAATGAATTTATTAGGGAATATTTTTTTTTTACATTTATTGAGCGATATTTTTAAAATTATTTTTACACCTTTTTTTTTTTTTTTTTACTTTATTACATTGTCCCAGGGGGGACATACCTGTCATGTGACAGATTGCTGATCTGTCACATCACAGATCACTGTGACAGATCAGCGATCTGTCACAGGCACTGCACAGGCTTTCCTCATGCCTGCACTTTGCAGGCACTGAGGAAGCCAGCTCCCTGCAGGCCCCCGAAGGTCCCCGTCACCATTTTGGATTCGGGGACCTGCAGGGATGGAGCCCCCCGCAGCAGCACTGCACATTGCACTGCTGTGGGGGGCTCAGGGAAGCACGGAGGGAGCCCTCTCCCTGCCGATGCTTCCCTTTAACCCCCGGTACATAGCGATCGTGTTTGATCGCAGTGTGCAAGGGGTTAACGTGTCGGGGGCGGTCCGTGACCACCCCTGACACATTGTGCCGGGTGTCAGCTGTGATAATCAGCTGACACCCGGCCGCAATCAGTGGCGCTCACCACGTGGGCGCCGCTGATCGCTGAGACGTACTATCCCGTCCCTGGGAATTAAGTCCCAGGGCACATGGACGGGATAGTACGTCACATGACAGAAAGGAGTTAAACATTAATGGCTGTGTGTTGAGTTATTTAGAGGGCACCTCAAATTTACACTGTTAAGCAAGCTGTACACTGACTACTTTACATTTTATCAAAGTGTTGTATCATCAGTGTTGTCCCATGAAAAGATATAATAAAATATTTACAAAAATGTGAAGGATGTACTCACTTTTGTGATATATTGTTTATAGATTATTTACAATTATAATTTATATGGTCAGTTAATAAAGGTATAATTCCTAATCCTATAACATTTGTGTTTCTTGTCCAGTGTTTTACTGGCCCACCAGAGGACTTGAGAATCCTCCACTGAGACCTGGCTTCTTCTTCATCGATGTCCATATGGGCAGACCTCGCTGTCGCTATAGGGACCCAATGTTGAGGAGAACTCAATGACAAATGGCATTTGGCCCCATTTGCCGCTGTCTAAATTTCAACAGTATTTGCATCCCACATAGGTAGTTACCATTGAGTCAATTGGGGCAGAGAAAGCCAACAGCATCCTCTTCCACCATACAGTCTGCGCATCTCAGAAAGGCACAAATATGTCACTACATTGCACCAGCTGTGCTTAGCCATTGACCACATGCTTCAGACTGAAGCATTGTGCTATGAGGGTGAAGTTAAGAGAGTGGTTGTTTTTATTATTTTATCAGTCATTTCTTTATTGTGGCTCCTTACTGTGTATAAGGTAGTCGAAGGACCCTATACTCTATATATGGAGCTGTGGTGACCCATGTACTGAATATTTGGGAGCTATAAGATCCATCATATTGTGTTTGTGTATACTGTATGAAGCTGTAGGGACATCAGACTGCATATAGGGAGCTGTGGGACCCATCATATTGTGTATAGTGAGGTGCGGGCTCTATACTGTATGTAAGGAGATATGAGGGCCATCATACTCAACATAGGGAGCTGTGGTGGTCATAACATTGAATATGGGGAGCTGTAGGGTAATAATACTGTATATACGATACGAGAGCCGTGGAGGATTCTTACTGTCCAATGAAAGCTATAGGGCCAACAGACTGTACAGTGCTCAGCATAAATGAGTAAACCCCCTTTGAAAAGTAAGATGTTAATCAGTATCTCACTGAACACAAAAACAATTTCCTAAATTGGAGTTTCTTAAAATACTTTTTCCCCATAACAAGAAAAGGTAGGTTGAAAATATATTTTTAATTACAAAATCTTGTTTTACTCAAATTAGTTGATGCAAAAAATGAATACACCTGTTACCGTGGCCAGTCAGGTGAGGAAAATCTCCAGGAGTGGAGCCTCTGGATCGTGGCACCGAGGGGACCCGGGCGAGCCGCCAGGTGGAGCCGACCCCTATACAGGGATCTTTAGGAGCAGGCCCAGGGGTTCGGGTACCACAATAGCCGGTACCGAGAGGGGCGGCTGAGAACGGACTGGAGTAGGACCACGGGACTGTAAAAGGCAGGACCAGAGTAGGATTGCGGGACTGGAACACAGACAGCCGGACGGAGCAGGAGCACGGAAGGCAGGACTGGAGTAGGACTGCAGGACTGGAGCACAGATGGCAGGACGGGGCAGGGACACCGGAGTAGGACAGAGGGACTGGAGCACAGACAGCAGGATGGAGCAGGAACACGGAAGGCAGAACTGGAGTAGGACTGCAGGACTGGAGTACAGATGGCAGGACGAAGCAGGAACACGGAAGGCAGGACTGTGTGAGACAAGCAAGGGTACACTGAAACAGGGGCCCAGTATACTAACAAACACGAAGATCAGGCGCTTCCATCAAAGGAGGGCGGCCTGATATACCACTGCCTGGTCTGCCATTGGTTTGGCGGTGCTTCGGGGTCAGGGCACCGCCGGAGCACAAGTGACAGGAGGGAGGCATGGCCACGGCCTACGGCGCATGCGCATTGCATGCAGAGACGCCGTCAGCAGGGGACCTGTCAGAAGGGACTGCCGCGGCTGCCGAACGGCGGGGGGCTGCGGCGCGGGAGTGGAGGCAGGGTGAGTATACAGCGGCGGCATGACAACACCACACCTCAAAAACAACTACATCTAGTATTTTGTACGACTTCCAAGATTTTTAACAATATCACCAAGTCTTCTAAGCATGGAATGAACAAGATGGCGATAAATTGCAACCACCAAGTCTTCTAGGCATGGAATGAACAAGATGGCGATAAATTGAAACATCTAATTTTTTTCTATTCTTCATGAATGACCTCTTTTAATGCTGGATGGAGGATGATGTTCAACTTGTCTTTTCAGAATTCCTCATAGGTGTTGTTTTTGGGCTTTGGTTTGATCAGGAGACATACTTGGCCACTGTGACGACACAGCATTTCTTCTTATTTATGGCAGACGTAAATTTGTAGGTCCAGAATCGTAGACTATTGTCTGAATTATTGACTTTTCTTGTAGGTTGAATTTATAATTGTAAACTAATGAATGATTGTTATTTACCTCTTATATCAGCTCCTACAGTTTATTATACTGTTATCTTTGGAAAACAGGGATGCAAGGTCACTGAACAGTGATGTTTGCTAATATGTTGGTTACACATTATACCAAGCCATGCAGTTTGTTCACTTGCAAACACTGAAGGATAAACCATAAATAATCAAACAATGTAGGTTAACCTCATCAGCCTTTCCTCATGTGAATGATGGCTTGAAAGACAGTTGTGAACTATATAATTAGACTTTGCCTCTGTTCAAGTGACTTTACAGCATGTCAGCTTAGGGGACCACGGCCCCAGCTGGAAGAACACTAATCACTGAATCCTTGGAGACATCTTGAAGAAACAAGTTTGGGACAATTAGGTCACCTGGCCACATACCTTACTGTTCTCGGCCAAATTCTTAAATTTGTCGCTACCTCCTCTCTGTGGGTGCCATCCTGGAAGGGTGAAACTCTTTAATTTTCACCATTTTTGCTATTTTATA
This sequence comes from Dendrobates tinctorius, assembly GCF_039654945.1. Lineage (NCBI taxonomy): Eukaryota > Metazoa > Chordata > Amphibia > Anura > Dendrobatidae > Dendrobates > Dendrobates tinctorius. Next base: position 12,326,889 of record NW_027361698.1, on the reverse strand, counting down.
GGGTCTTTTCATGTGTTATTTGCCTGTTTTGTGGTTCAATAAAGTATTGTCACACTGTTTTGCCCTCACTCTGTTGTCTGAGTAGTATTATGGCAACATTAAATGGAGAGTTGGCGTTCAGTCCATGTGGTCTTGAGCCAGTGGACTAGAGCACCTGCTGTCACCTATATCTCCACAGCCACTGACTCATTTTCGCTCTGATCTTCTTTAGAAAAGCAACATATGTGTGTTTTGGATCATTGTCATGTTGGAAAAGTGCACGTTTACCAAGGGCACAGATTGTTGTTAGCATCTTCTTTCAATATAGAGCAGTACATCTGTATATGCATGGTACCATCATTGAATTCTAACTCCCTGAAATCAGGAGCACTGCAACCACCATGTTTCACTGTAGGCAACTTGCAGTTTTCTAAATTCTAGGTTCAATGAGCTCAATGTTCCCCATTGCTCTTGATTGACATAAAAGTAGTTAACATCATATTGATATCTTGTGAAGGGATGTTTTTTCACCTTATGCCATAATGACAGATCTGTCAATGATTTTCTATTGCTAAAGTCATTTTTGGAAGCACATTCTATAATTGGGAAGCAATCTACTGAAATAAATTTGCCCTGTATTCATGTAGGCATATATCTCTGTACTTTGACTTAACGGTCTTCACTCTTCAGTAATACTGTATATTGTCCCATCTATCAGAGGTAACAAAAGTCAAAAAGGCTACCTTGGATGGACTTGGCACAAGCCACTCCACCTGACAGATTACAGAGGAACCCCGACCTTCCCTCTTTCACCCCTGTGCAGAAATTTGGTCTTAAAATGGGGTACACTAGATTGCTTCCTCAAAAGGACTGCCGTCCGAAGGAGCGAACTAGATGCAGGAAGGGTCAACATACAGGGTTAAAGCCAAGAGGTCACATTAGGGATAAAATCGTAAAGCAAGTGGATAGGCACATGCAAGCCTAGATCAAAGAACAGGATAAATCAAGACAAAACAACAAGAGCACTGCCCAAAGGTATATACCAGGACAGTAAAGCTATTGACTGGCAGTGGAAGTAATCACTTCAGGCATTTAAATAGCTGACTGCCCCAGCCCAGGGCTCTCAAAAAGGAGTGATCAAAACCTAGACCAAAATTAACCCCATAGCTCGCTTATTAAAGGGGTTGTATGGTCTAAAATGAAAAATCTCCAGTCACTCTGTGTGACTGCAGACTTATGAATCCCTCCAGCGCATTGTGTCTTGTCTGGATTCACCAGTTTCTGAGCCAGGAATGGCAGTGATGTAGTTGATATGCATATGCCTGCACAGAGACGGACTAGTGGGCCCTATCTTGCTACATACATTTGTATAGAGCAAGGCCGCACCCATTATTAGCCAGGCTCTGGTCGGGAGTATTCAGGGAAAAAGATAGCAGGATAAAAAATAGTAATGTCGCTGTCATGTGTTGCAAGCAATAAAGGCGTGCCACTGCCCATCAGTCAAAACAGAACCACGAATTGGCAAAGACGATACACATATACAAAGGCAGAAATATTCCATATCGTCTGTATGACTTTAGTTTTCAATTTTTTTTATTATACTCAACAACATATTCTACAGCTCATGGATCACTGTAATATAAGTGACCACTATGTCAATGCTGGCAGTTCGATGAAACACTGTGCCACATATATACGGTATGTGCTGGGTTCACCACTGGTCTAAAAAATAGTACTGTCACAAAAATATTTTATAGTTATTGGGCAATAATATGTTGTATTTTATGAGTGTCAAAACCTGGCAATGACTAAGAAATAAAATCTTTTAAGAGAAAGTACCCTGGTAGTTAGAGATCTTTATGGGAGAAGAAGAAAACGGCAAAGTCTTCTAGACAAGTCAAGGGTTCAAGGTTTACAGACCCTCCGAGATAACAATGTTATATATAACATAAAGCATTTCAGAAATAATAGCAATAATTTCAGTTCTACCAGTGAATGCGAGTCTTCTATTTTATGATGGCTCTGTTATGACTCATGGCTCTTATACTAGCCCTATGAGACTCCGATATGTTCAATGAATGACAATAGCAACACTGGACTGAAAATTCAGAAAATGATCAGTATTTCAACATTGTCCAAAGAACAAGACAAAACCGATTTACATTCAGCAATGTGTTGTTCTGTATCCATTATAACACGAAAGACTAATCAGTCCAGGGTCTTCATTCTATTCAATGCATCAGTAAATGATTTAATATGACCTTTGCTCCTGACGCAAAGCAAGGCTGAAAAGGCTCAAAATACCATATTAATGGTTCGCCTTCAGTAGTTTGTGGCAGTCATTGCTGTCTGTGTTTGCATACTCTGCCTTTTTCATCAATGTCGCAATCTTAACTGACAGCAAAGAGGCTGAAACGAGTCTGCAGCTTATTTTATTCAGGAGACAGCCCCTCGGGGGAACCTCCACTGGGAAATAGCAGTTTATTAAACACACACTGGTTATCAGCTGCATTTTTCAAGCCACCCAGTATATATGACATCCTCCCGGTATCATGGCGAGAACCGTGCACGTAGCCGTCTTTATTCAACAATAACTGCAAAGAAAACTTTCACCAAGATGCTCATCTCTCACCGGAGGTTACTGCAATGTAGACTTTATTTATAGAGTATCCACTGAAGTCTACATCCGTCCTGGGATACGGTACCCTGAGATAGATCAGTTGTTTGACTCTTCAGTAATAAGCTCCCTATTGTGCTGAGTTCGGGAGAGTGAGAAGTATACAAGACAGATTAGCATTGGGAGAGACAGCTTGTCAAGGGGTAAGACAAGATAGTTCACACTGACTTACAGGCTACTTTCCGCCATGGTCCTTTTTCATCAAGTCTTGCACAGTATGCTGATCTCTGGTGGCCTATACATTTGTTTTTCAGTAGCAGCATTCAACACTTATTACTTAAAGGGAACCTGTCACCCCCCCAGGCATTTTTAAGTAAAAGATCCACCTTGTGCAGCACCAATGCTGCATTCTGTCAAGGTGGATCTGTTACTTAGCTTCCGTTCCACCACAGAAATAATTGTTTTTAAAATTGTTCAAAAATACTTGAATTTTGACAGGGGGGCAGATCTTTCCCCCTCTGACAGATGCCTCGCATTCATCAGTCACTGGGGGGCTGGGAATCTTGGGCATGAGAGAACTACTGTGCATGCCCAAGATTCCTAGCCCCGCAGTGTGAATAAATCATAAGTGACTGCAGGGCGGGATCTGCGGCCACGCGATATAAAGGCCAGGATGTGATCTGAGAGCACGGGCACGTCGGGCAGCGCTAACTGCGCATGCCCACAAAACTATAGTACAGCGCAGGCACCAGTATTTCAAAAGAATACTGAGGAGGCGGCGCCAAATACGAAATGACTGATGGATGCGAGGCGTCAGTCAGAGGGGGATAGACCTTCCCCCTGTCAAAATTCAGGTATTTTTGAACAATTTTAAAAATGATTATTTCTGCGGTGGAAAGGACGCAAAGTGAAAGAGCCACCTTGACAGAATGCAGCATTAGTGCGGCACAAGGTGGCTCTTTTACTTAAAAACGCCTTGGGGGGGTGACAGGTTCCCTTTAAGAGAGTATGTGCTGGAAATGCTTGCAGATAACCACAGCCTTCTGTCATGGACGAACATCTACCCTGTAGAGCTAAACCCTGTAGCTGGGGAACTCGGCAATAAAGGTTCTGTTACATTATTACTAACAATCCAGGGATGGACATACTATTGGTGCAACTTTGTTGGGCCACAAGAGGTAAGGGGACCCACTAAAGCAGCAAACAAATTCAGTCACAGACACATTACTGAACTGTATAGGGCCCATATACTGTGCTTTTACAGGGTCCCTCCACTGTCTGGGTCCACCCCTGTAATAATTCCTAGTATATTACTCTTTAGAGGCAACTGAGGTCTTTTTATCCAGATACCATATCTGCCTCTACAAAATGCCAAGGACCCACTGCGATGAGCAGGACATAAAGGTTATGGTCTGCTGGAGCACTGAAATCAGCTGAAGTATTTAGCCCTTTCATGACATATGACGTATATGCCGTGCCCCTGACTTTGGTGCGGGCTGCGGTGATAAGCCTGCATCTTTCCCCCCACATGACAGCTGATTTAATCAGCTACTGTATCTTGTATCTTTAAGGCTAGTTTCACATTTGCGTCTTTGTGCTCAGCTCTTCATGCGCAATTGAAACGCATGCAAAAACGCATAGTGCGTTTTTGCATGCGTTCGCGTTTTTTATGCGCATTCGTTCTCTAGGGGTTAAAACCAGTGTATACACATGTTTACGCCAAAAATGCATGTGCACGAAAACGCAGACGAAGGCATGTCCATGCGCACGCCTGCGTTTCCATAGACTGTAATGCGTTATTTTGTCACATTCCGTGCGCAAGCGCTTTTTGACGCCTTTCGGCGGACACAAAAATGCAACAGGTTGCGTCTGGAGAGCCTAGGCGCACACCTTGAAAAAACGCATGTGCACGAAAATGCATACGACTGTGTGCAAACGCAAGACCATGCGCATGCCATGTTAAACATAGGGTCGCATGCACATGCGCACGAAAACTCAGACAAAGGCATGTCCATGTGCACGCCCGCGTTTCCATAGTCTGTAATGCGTTATTTTGTCGCATTCCATGCACAAGCGGTTTTTTACGCCTTTCGGCGGACCCAAAAATGCAACAGGTTGCATCTGGCGCGCCTAGGTGCACACCTTGAAAAAACGCATGCGCACGAAAACGCATACGAATGTGAGCAAATGCAAAACCATGGGCGCGCATGATGCGATGCGCAAAAAAAAAAACGCTTTTGTGAAACCAGCCTAAGGTCTGTTTCACACTTCAGTTTTTTTATGTCAGTCAAAATCCGCCACTTTTAGAAAAAAACAGATCCGCCCCTTTTTTTGGCTGATCCGTTTTTTTCCCCATAGACTTACATTAGCGGCGGATTTTGACTGATGGTCATCCGTTGCATCCGTTTTCCGATGGATCCGCTAAAATTTTAGCGGTTCCCGGGCAGAGCAGATGGACAATGAAACATTTTTTTTACACTGGAGGACCGCTTTTTCTGACTGCGCCTGCCCGGGAGAAATTCTCGACGATGCATTTTAACCCTACACACCGTCTGGAAGCAGCGAAAAATAATCTCTCTCTTTCTCTCTCTCTTTCTCTCTCTCGTTCTCTCTCCTTTCCCAGGCCGCGGTTCCTTTAAATTTCCTAATCTTTCCAACTTCATCGGATCCATCAAAAAAACGGTCCGGTGACATCCGTTTGTGTCACAACGGAAACGGATCAGTTTTTTGCATCTTTGGCGGATTGCAACTGAACAACAAAAACTGAAGTGTGAAATAGGCCTAACAGCCAAGGGAGAATGGTATCTCCACCCACAGGTGAATAACCAGCTAAATCCTGTTATTAATCTCTGACATCAGGATTTAAGCCGCGTCGACCAGAAACGCGTTATTCCGGCCACCAGTATCGCAGTGCCGATGGGTTGTCATGACAGCCGGGGTCTGCAGAATACTCCTGTGTCTGTCATTGTGATACTCCTATGAATGTTGGCTCATGGCTAGCATTCATAGGAGATCATGATTTCTGCTATACAAAGTAGTGCTGATGCACTGCTATGATTGTCGCACCGCCTTGTGGGATGCAGGGCGTAGTACCTCAGAGGATGATTCAGTCACGGTGACTCCGATGGCTTTAACAATCCCTAGGTTAGGTGGCAATTAATAAAGGGGGAAGTTGACGGATATATGAGAATGAGAGTGATGTTGATGCCGGCAAGGTATGAGGCCGCAGACGAAAGAAGCATACACCAGAGGTCCCGTGCAAACTTGAAAGATGAACTTTACTGAATACTTGTAACAATTCTTATGTCTTTCCATATAACAGTCATGACAGCAGATACAATTTTCCTTACACATTGTGTCAGTCAAAGCCTTTTCTCGGTCCCAGCCTTGGGAGGATGGCAGTAACTTTTCATTTGACTAACTGTGCCACGTGAAGGGGGAGGATTAGCTGATCTTAATCGGATCAGAGTATCCAGAAAATCTGCTGCACAGCTCTGCAGCTCCTTCGCTTGTCTCAGCACTCTGTTGCTGTAAACGCGGGGCACTTCCAAAAAGGTGCTATTTGTACTACCCGCTTGTCCTAGATGAGGAGCCTCAATTTCCTACCTCCTTTCACCACCAAAGCCACACGTAACACGACCCTTTCAGTCTCCCTCACAACTCCAACTGCCGCTTATTTTCAAATCAGATAAACAAATTGCAATACCAAACTAAGGCAGAAGAGGGCAGCATAGTACAAGTTGTAATACCAAAACAAGGCAGGAGAGGGCAGCATAATATTAAATAATTTACCTCCTCCCAAGGCAAGATGGGAAGCCGTTGTCACAAATGCAATTATGTAAGGGATAGAGAACACATTTACCATATGACATATAGCACACATTAGTAATGGTTTTTCTGGTCACTACATATACTACATAGCACAAGCGATCGGACGATCGCAGCTTTCATGTACTGTTTTACTTCATCATAAATCACCCATTTAAGATGGGCCCACAAGTTCTCAATAGGTCAGGTGAGGAAAGGGGCCATGTCATTATTTCTGCTAGCCAATCAGTTGAGTACTTCCATACATGCGATAGAGCATTGTCCTGCATGAAAATCATAGTTTTCTTGAAAGCAGCAGTCTTTCCTTGTACTATTGTTTGATGGGTGCATGTGCAAAACACTTAAGGGCCTAATCAAACACAGAAGCTGCAGCCCAGAGAATTCAATGCAAGTGGCGGTGATCTGTAGATGAGAGGAGGACCGGACGGGTTACAATGAGAAGCAGAGGGGCCAGAGAGGTGAGCTGTTTGTAAGCATAAGGATATTTTTTCCACATTTTGATGGCCAGTTCAGAAAAATGGAGGCCAACTATACGGAATCTATGCAGAATTACATAAAATCTGCATTTTGGCGAATCAGATTTTTGTCACATTTGAGTAGAATTCAATGTCACTCAGATTTATTCACTCATCTCTAATTACAAGGCTGTATTTATAGCAAGATACCCTAAGGCAATGTCCAGACAGTTTTTTGAAGGCAGTCAAAAACGATTTTACTAGTGGTATCCGCTTCAGGAAACATTTCTTCTTTTGGAAATTTGTGCAGGAGCTTTTTGTTTCCTGAAGCAGTTCTTGAATTCATATTGAAAAGTTTATTAAGCTTTTTTGGAGAGTTTTGTTTGAAGACTGAACATATGGACAGAAAAGTGGTTTTACAATAGACATGAAAAGAAAAAAAGAATAGAAATAGTCTTAGTACACACAATATATCTTTTATCTGAGCAATATTTAGGCCTGCAATATTTCTCCTTCCTCTTCCTATTACTATATTCTTTCAGTTTATAGTGGTACTGTATTCAGCAAATTTTTATAATGTACCAATTTGCACAGGCCCCTGCCCTGAGAGCAGCTCACAATGTAATTTTCCTATTTTAGGCCTAGGCGCTGGATTGAAAATCATTTCTATGCTAACAGATCCAGTAAGCTTTTTAGACACAAAATCAATTCTGTTTTTATTCTACTCGCTAACAACCTAGAGTGCATACTGGCTTTTGGTCTAAAGTTTAGAGCTTGTTTTTCAATATTAAACATTGCTATTGGCTATTTTTTTCGCTTGCTGAAATCATACGAGTTGAGACAAGTTTTCTGTTTTAAGAAAGTCTAAACTTATCTCCAGCAAACCCAATAGCAAAACTATATAATAATGATATTAAATAGCTTTTTAAAAGAAAATCCATTAAATAACTTGAATTGAGCCTCATGTACATGGCAGAGCCATGGGCATGTGTGGCGCCCCTGCGGGTCCAGTAGCCACAGAGGTACTGCACCTCAGCCAGAGGTGTGGTATCTCACGACCGAGTAAGATGGGGGCACTTTACCACACTCCTAACACTGCACCCAACACACACACTAGTGTCAGGGCATCAGGGTGTACCCTTCGGGAGGATGGGCTCATCCCAGACTGGCTAGGAAAGGGTGTTGGGGGTTTAGTGGGGAAGGTAGCTAGAAGGGGAGGAGCTTAGAAAGTGGAGTGATTTAGAACAGCCAATGAGTGATAGCGAGTGGGCGGAGCTTAGAGAAAGAGTGGGAGATTTGAAGGCAGTTGTGAGGAGTTCCCTCAGGGGGAGAGCAGGAGGAAGGATGCGCTTGGAGCAGCTCCTGTCAGGAGGGGCTTCTAGATAGAATGGCTTTGAAGGGAAGCTCCCTGAAGGAAGGAGTGAGATTTCTAGAGTCCCACGCTGATAGCCATCAGATGGGGGAAGAAATTAGGTCGCAGAAGGGTCTCAGCCCCTAGCCTAGCGAAGTGAACAACAAACTTAACTAGCAAGCTGACAGTTGTGGTTGCTGTATGGGCCACAGCGAATCCCACAGTTACCTTCCCAAAAAGGCAGCACCTGAGTGACGAATTCGGACAGGATCCGCGGAAGCTAGCCTGGGACACTGACTGCGAAGGTGCTGGGTAGGAAAGTGGAAACCAGCACAGTGAGACGGCCTAGGAAAGAATATACTGACAGGGAGTGTTGGAGGGGTGTACTCATCTACCCGGGAGTTTACTGGACCCCTGACCTGGAGGACTCAGCACCGAAGTGGGCGTCTGTGTGCACCAGACAGTGAGTAAAGCCCTTTTGAACTGCATTCCACCGAGTCTTGTCTCCTTTCTACATCCAACACTCAGCACTGCTACATCCTCCACTCCGTTTGTCAACATCACCCCTGAAAACAACTCTCAACAGCCCTGGGACTATTGCTCTACCTGTGGAGAGCCATTGTCACCTCAGCTGCGACACACCAACAGTCTCAGGAGAACAACACAGAGCGCTGGTCACCTCTGACCAGAATACCACAGGTGGGGTCACGTATTCATCTATAAACCTTTATTCCCATTTTACTACACTTCAACAACAACAAACAACTTTCCTTTTCAGTTGACCACCTGGGGCCACGGACTGGGTGGCAGTCAATGTGACACCATCCCCCATTGAAGTCGACGGGGCCGATACCGAGTACTCCACGGCCCCCGAAGTGCGTCACATGGACCTGTAAGAAGATACATAGTCTGATTCTGATTCCCGCCATGCGGTCCTTTTGTATGAGTATGGCACCATATAACAAAAGTATTATTTTCTCCTAGAAAAAAATCCTTATGCAGGAGTATATCTCTTTGAAGGAGTTGTCAGGCATATAATTTTGGTGATCAATCTTCAGGATAGGTAATCAAAATCTGACCAGAGATGGACAGATGTGAACATTTATTGGGGCTGAACAGCACAGCTTCATTCAATGTGTACTGTAGTTCTAGATAAAAAACACAAAAAGAGGAAAAAAATCCTCCAATATCAATATTCAAGAAAAAATATAAACAGGCGGAGATGATGACCGGTCTAACTAGGCCTCAATACATTTGAACTAACAGGGTGCAGCGAACCCAAGTAAAGTGGCAACTGCACAGGTGCAATAATACCAAATGAGACAGCCAGCCTTCAAGCAGGGATTGACCGCATGGCACACCAGTGCAAAAAAATATATGATCTGTATGTGGTCCACAGCCTATTAATGACGCCCTATAGCGGGCTGCCCAGTGCTAACTATAATGCATCCTGTGTGAACAGAGGCCACAGTTTACAGAACAATTTGGGCCCAACTGAAACAGATGCTCTGCATTCCTTGTGTGAACATTGCAACATACAGATCATATATTTTTTTGCACTGGTGTGCCACACGGCCAATCCCTGATTGTAGGCTGGCTATTTCATTTGGTATTTTTGCACCTGGGCAGTTGCCATTTTACTTAGGTCTGCTGCCTCCTGTTAGTGCAAATGTATTGAGGCCTAGTTAGACAGGTAAGCATCTCTGCCTGTTTTTGGTAGTTTTAGATACACATAGTATATGATGCCACGTTTGAGGGTGTATTAACAAAGGTATCAATAGGAGATGGACTAATAGAAGTAGACTCCCAATAGTATAGTAATCTCTATAGTGGTGTGGTCCCTTGAGATGAGGGTAGGGGACACTAGCAAAGAGATAACTACCTTCAGTATAATCAATATAAGGGGGAGAACTGAGCATAGTTCTTTGGAGATATACCATCTCCAAGCAGCTTGATGTTCCTGTGACTACAGCTGCACATATTATTCAGAAATTAAGCTCCATGAGACTGTAGCCAACCTCCCTGGACGTGGCCGCAGGAGGAAAATTGATGTCAAATCAATGAGATGGTTCATACGAATGGTAACAAAACAGCCCAGAAAAACTTTTAAACAGATTAAAGGTGAACTTCAAGCTCAAGGAACTTCAGTGTCAGATCGCAACATCCGTCATTGTATGAGCCAAAGTGGACTTCATGGGAGACGACCAAGGAGGACACCATTGTTGAAAAAAAATCAGAAAAAGCCAGACTGGAATTTGCCAAACTACATGTTGACAAGCCACAAAGCTTCCGGGATAAAGTCCTATGAGCAGATGAGACAAAAATGAAACTTTTTGGCTAGGCACGTCAGCTCTATGTTCACAGATGGAAAAATGAAGCATATCAAGAAAAGAACACTGTCCCTACCGTAAAACATGGAGTAGGCTCTGTTATGTTTGGGGGCTGCTTTCCTGCATCTGGCACAGGGTGTCTAGAATCTGTGCAGGGTACAATGAAATCTCAAGACTATCAAGGGATTCTAGAGAGAAATGTGCTGCCCAATGTCAGAAAGCTTGGGCTCAGTCGCAGGTCATGGGTCTTGCAACAGGATAATGACCCAAAACACACAGCTAAAAACACCCAGGAATGGCTAAGAGGAAAACAATAGACTTTTCTGAAGTGGCCATCTATGAGCCATGACCTAAATCCTATTGATCATCTTTGGAAAGAGCTGAAACTGGAAAAGGCAACACGAGACAACTGGAGCAGTTTGCTCTTGAGTAGCGGGACAAAATACCTGTCGAGAGGTGCAGAAGTCTCATTGACAGTTACAGGAATCGTTTGTTTGCAGTGATTGCCTCAAAATGTTGTACAACAAAATATTAAGTTAAGAGTACCATCATTTCTGTCCAGGCCTATTTCATGAGTTTTATTTTTTTAAAAAGTCTGTGGAAGCATGGTTGAAAAACAATGTCTGACTTTTATTTGTTCATCTTCATTGATTATTAATTTATTACTTTTGTCAGATTCAAGTTATTTCTGTGACCATTGTGGGTTTTTCTGTCATTAAGCGAGGGGTACCAACAATTTTGACCACGTGTGTAGCTGTGCTGTTCAGCTCAGCTCCAGTCGATGTTTACATTCGGCTGCCACCAGAGCAAATAACAGCTAATCAATGAGGGTACCAGGTGTTGGTCCCCCAGTGATCTTATATTGATAACCTAGCTCAGGTCACCAGTGTCATATGCCTGGACAACTTTTTAATACGTCATGAAAAATGGCACACTATTTCAGTTCTAATGTTTTTGAATCCAATAGAAAAGTCCCAAATTTGTCTCTCTATGAAATTAGGCACGTACAGTGTTATAGTATGGTCCCTTATACGTCTATAAGGGCATTACAACAGCTTCAAACACCTCAAAAGCATGGAGCATATATGTTTGTGCATAAGGCCCTAGTTACATAGTAAGGCCTCATTCAGACATCAGTTTTTTTGACGTAAGAGAAAAACAGTGATTTTCAGCAGAGTTTCATTAGAGAGAGTCATCAGAGTTTGGTCAGAGTTTCTTATTTTTTTCACTGATGAGAAAAAAAAAAGTTTCTCCACCTACTCCTATCCGACAAAGAAAATCAGCTGGCACATGCATGTCATCCAAGGGCGGTCCGAATTTTTCACGGACTCGGACTTTCATTGCTGAGTTGTGATCATACGTTCGGATCAATATTGGACATCTCTCCACAAATTTGTATGAAACACATTGTCCACAAAAAATCACTGACATGTGAATGGCCTCATAGACAATCACAGGTATGTGTGCTCTCCGTGAAAAACACAGAGAATACTTGCACGTGACAAACTGATGTGTAAATGAGCCCTAACTCAGACTCTAGAAACAGATCCCTGTGCTTTCCCAAGCACAGCTGATCCAGCACGAGGCAAACATCCATTCAAGACTCGTAGAGATTCACCCATGTCCTAAAGTATGATTAAACATCCAGTTCAGGAAACAAATGCTGCTATAAAAACTCCCATCCTCTGCCAATTTATTCAGCCATTTCATTTACTTGGAAACTAGATAACAGCCATTATGGTCGCCAATGCCATTATTGTTACATAGTTTATCCAACCCCCTAAACAGAAAATTTGTCCACAGATAACAAATGAAGGCACATCATTGTGTAAATGCAGTATGTCAGATTTACCGTTCAGTGGCGTGTGAAATTTGGGCGAAAAAGAGTAAGGGCCCCATTACATGCTTCAATGTCCCAGACTCACCACCAGCAATCAGGACCATCGAGCAAGCTGGTATCCAAGGTAAACAGCGGCTATCTAAGAGCCGCACTGGCCAGCGGGAGACCAACGATCAAAAAATGGCCCAGGACGTTCCTGCACGATCAGCGATACCCGGCAGGGGGGCGGTCGCTGATGCATTTCACACACAGAGATATCGCTGGCGAGATCACTGTGGCATCACAAAATCAGCGATCACGCTAGCGATCTTGCTGTGTGTGACGGGGCCTTAAGAAATATGGGAAAAAATATTGGCTAGCTCAAAAAATTTGGGAAACGTTCCTGACAATATGACCAGCATTTTTTTTTCTCCTTAACAGTAAACCAGCCTGGTATTATGCAGTAATACCATGGAATAGGAGGTGTGTTTGCTATGTAAATCAGACTTATCGTTCAGGAATGTTGGAAACCATATTTGCTGGGTCTCCCAGAAATGCTGATACTCAAAAACTCAAAACTGACTAAACTGAATATTAACAATTTGAGAGCAAAAGGTAAAACCTATCAATCTGTTAAAAAAAAGTTTTTGTTTTGTTTTGTCTATTTTTTTTTTAATTATTAGGAACTACCCTTCATAAACATGCACAACATGCACAAAATGTTAGTAAAAGCCTCATGTATCATTACTCTACAATATTAATTATAAATACTCTTGAAGTGTGTAGTATTTTTTAAGTCTTGGTTATAGAAGAGCAGCTCCAACTGGATTTTCCTGTCATGCGCGGTCTGACTTCAGAAGTTTACTATGTCGTTCTAAAGTTTGCTTTTCGGAGGCCACAGTAATCTAAAAAAAATTCAGCACCATGTCCCTCGCATAAGAAGCAATACCAGCGACAGGCTCATAAAATGAGGCAATGTTTATCCTCATACATAATATATAGGTCAGTCTTTCAGTTAGATAATATTGTCTTATGCAAGCTAAAATTTCATAGTGCTCAGAGGGAGAGAAGGAAAACAATACCAGTTTTTGACAATTTTATGCTATCCAGGCCTATTTGCTTAGAATAATATTGCTTTTTTCCATTAATCATTTTACACGATAAATCTATGGCTTTTTCACAATTCGTTAACACTTACAGTTCCAGATTTTTGTGAGTTCCCAATATTTAAATATTTTGCCTGCATCCAGTTTCCATACATGATTTATACCATTTTTTTACATTTATATTCTACTAAACGTGTTTTTATGCCAAGACCTTTTTCACTAGGCAATCTCACATATATCTTGCTGACAAAGTTTCCTAACACTTAGTACAAACTTTCTCAGTTAACTACATAACTTTCGTACGCTTGCTAGTAGTAATGATAAATACAGATTAAATTTAATTTTAAAATACATCAGATGTTCTAAATATTTCACACATTCCATAGAGGAAATATAGGCACACTTTGCCTGGAGAGTGTGGAGTAGAGAAAAAATGACTCACCTTGCTTGCAGTCACAGTAGCCCCAATCAACTCTGCCATGGTTGTTCCTGAAGAAGCACCAAGGCTTACTCCTCCCATCTGGGTTCCTACAGAAGTTGTGATCACCTAGTCCTTTCCCAGGTGTCCTCTCCAAGAAGGTAGGGATTTCAACCCAATTTAGACAATCCGCGCCAAACTCGGTTACATTAATATAGTCACCTATAGAGCCTTCTTTACCTTTGTACTTTGTACAACCGGTGTGATGGTGATGAACAGGTAGGTGATGGTGCGGTTGAGAATGCTGGGCAGGTTGTACAGCCTTGCGAAGTGACTGATGATGTTGGAAAAGATGATAAATGGGTAAAGTGGAAGACTTATCAAAGCAGCCCACTATGGGGATGCTCCCTAAAATTAGAGCAAGAGCAAAGCAGGTTATTGTCATGCTGCCAGCACTGTCTGTTTTGTTCCATCTCCACCACTAACCTAGTCCTGAAACTGATGGGGGAGGTGGAGCTGCCACTTCCCCCTAATCCCATCCAGCCCATTTCATATTCAAGCAGGAAGAAATATAGGTCTTGACAGCAGAAGTCTGCAGAGTAAAACAAGGCTGACAAAAGAGAGACCAATCCTCAGTTTAGGAAAAGGGAGAAGCAGAGGAAAGAGGAGGAGGGAAAGGGCTAGGTTACTTAGTGTAAGAGGAACAAGTTCTATGGGATGGACAAAAACTATTTAAGATTCCTAACAAGTCAAACAAGGCTGCGTGCTTGGATGTGTCAACACTGAAGGAACCATGTCCGTTTCCATACAGGTGCTGTGCCAAGTTGTATGTTGGCACTTAGTTAAAGAAAACTGGAAAGTGAGCCAATCGTCGGCTTGTGAGGGTTACAAGCAGCTAAATCCATACGTTTTTTTGGGTGTACTTCTGTGTCAACAGTTCTGGACGTATATTAGAGACAGATGCTTCAGATCTTTATTCTCCCTTTTCTGGCAATTCTAGCACAAAATGTAAAAGCAAAACATCAATCATAGGCAATAAGTGATATCGAGACGTGTAGGCTCACTCCATTTCTACAAACTCTTAGGAAAGTGAAATAAAAAAACACAGGAAAGAAGTCCAATCACTGGTATAACGCTTTCCAAACTATTAAAATACCAGACAGGAATGTAGTAAACTGCAAAAAAAAAGTCCTGGAACAACATGTGAATTTCTCAAGATTTTTTCAGCATGGCCCAAGTAGAAAACCTTTAAGAAAAGAGATATAAAGAACATTTACATGTCTTTTTCTTCTTTCCCAGGCTCCCAGCACATTGGTGATCTCAGTGCAGGGCAATGGCTGCAGGTGAGCTGATCTGCCAGGATTTTTCAGTAGTGCCAGCAGAAGGCTGGTGGAGATGGAACTTGGTGTCCTGTTAAGGAGCTCATTAATGCTTCCAACAGTTCTTTCTTCTCCTGTTGTTAGTGCTGCTATTCCCAAAGAACTTGCATTGCCCGGATTTATTGATTGAAAGGCTCTTAGTTCACTTACTGGAAGAAAAGCAGTGGGCTGTGTCTCATGTAGGAGTCTGTTCTCTCCAGCTGTTTTAAAGAGCATGCATCCAGGCAAAGCGCAGGCAGTCAGCTGGTCAGATGATCCCGCTCCCAGCAATGCAGATAGTATTTCAGTCATCTTCTTAGTGTGCTGCAAGTGACAGAAATAAAGATCAACCTAAACTCTGCCCCAGCGCTCTGTTTCTTGAAGCAAAACTAGTTCAGGAAAAGGCTACTAAATACTCCAATGTGTACTTATTAAGTGCCAATTTTTTTAAGTGTGGATTTTAATGACAAAGATTTAAAAGAAATGCCATACAAATTCAATAATCAGAAATATAATAATCCAATCCAAAGACATACTGATAGCGAAGTTAGGGGCCCAATAGGTAAGGGGACCCACTCACACCTCCAAACAGGGCATTATGATTATTACCTGTACACTGACATTATATACAGAGCTCCTGTGTATAATGTCACTGGTGATCACTGTATTACCTGTACACTGACACTATACACTGTGTACTATATACAGAGCACCTGTTTATAATGTCACTGGTAATCACTGTATTACCTGTACACTGACACTGTATACAGAGCTCCTGTTTATAACATCACTGGTGATCACTGTATTACCTGTACACTGACACTATATACTATATACATAGCTCCTGTGTATAATGTCACTGGTGATCACTGTATTACCTGTACACTGATACTATATACATAGCTCCTGTGTATAATGTCACTGGTGATCACTGTATTATCTGTACACTGACACTATACACTGTGTACTATATACAGAGCACCTGTTTATAATGTCACTGGTAATCACTGTATTACCTGTACACTGACACTGTATACAGAGCTCCTGTTTATAACATCACTGGTGATCACTGTATTACCTGTACACTGACACTATATACTATATACATAGCTCCTGTGTATAATGTCACTGGTGATCACTGTATTACCTGTACACTGATACTATATACATAGCTCCTGTGTATAATGTCACTGGTGATCACTGTATTACCTGTACACTGACACTATACACTGTGTACTATATACAGAGCAAATGTTTATAATGTCACTGGTAATCACTGTATTACCTGTACACTGACACTGTATACAGAGCTCCTGTTTATAACGTCACTGGTGATCACTGTATTACCTGTACACTGATACTGTATACAGAGCTCCTGTGTATAATGTCACTGGTGATCACTGTATTACCTGTACACTGATACTATATACAGAGCTCCTGTGTATAATGTCACTGGTGATCACTGTATTACCTGTACACTGATACTATATACATAGCTCCTGTGTATAATGTCACTGGTGATCACTGTATTACCTGTACACTAACACTATACACTGTGTACTATATACAGAGCACCTGTTTATAATGTCACTGGTAATCACTGTATTACCTGTACACTGACACTGTATACAGAGCTCCTGTTTATAACATCACTGGTGATCACTGTATTACCTGTACACTGACACTATATACTATATACATAGCTCCTGTGTATAATGTCACTGGTGGTCACTGTATTACCTGTACACTGATACTATATACATAGCTCCTGTGTATAATGTCACTGGTGATCACTGTATTACCTGTACACTGACACTATACACTGTGTACTATATACAGAGCAAATGTTTATAATGTCACTGGTAATCACTGTATTACCTGTACACTGACACTGTATACAGAGCTCCTGTTTATAACGTCACTGGTAATCACTGTATTACCTGTACACTGATACTATATTCAGAGCTCCTGTGTATAATGTCACTGGTGATCACTGTATTACCTGTACACTGATACTATATACAGAGCTCCTGTGTATAATGTCACTGGTGATCACTGTATTACCTGTACACTGATACTATATACAGAGCTCCTGTGTATAATGTCACTGGTGATCACTGTATTACCTGTACACTGACACTATACACTGTGTACTATATACAGAGCACCTGTTTATAATGTCACTGGTAATCACTGTATTACCTGTACACTGACACTGTATACAGAGCTCCTGTTTATAACATCACTGGTGATCACTGTATTACCTGTACACTGACACTATATACTATATACATAGCTCCTGTGTATAATGTCACTGGTGATCACTGTATTACCTGTACACTGATACTATATACATAGCTCCTGTGTATAATGTCACTGGTGATCACTGTATTACCTGTACACTGACACTATACACTGTGTACTATATACAGAGCAAATGTTTATAATGTCACTGGTAATCACTGTATTACCTGTACACTGACACTGTATACAGAGCTCCTGTTTATAACGTCACTGGTAATCACTGTATTACCTGTACACTGATACTATATACAGAGCTCCTGTGTATAATGTCACTGGTGATCACTGTATTACCTGTACACTGATACTATATACAGAGCTCCTGTGTATAATGTCACTGGTGATCACTGTATTACCTGTACACTGATACTATATACATAGCTCCTGTGTATAATGTCACTGGTGATCACTGTATTACCTGTACACTGACACTATACACTGTGTACTATATACAGAGCACCTGTTTATAATGTCACTGGTAATCACTGTATTACCTGTACACTGACACTGTATACAGAGCTCCTGTTTATAACATCACTGGTGATCACTGTATTACCTGTACACTGACACTATATACTATATACATAGCTCCTGTGTATAATGTCACTGGTGATCACTGTATTACCTGTACACTGATACTATATACATAGCTCCTGTGTATAATGTCACTGGTGATCACTGTATTACCTGTACACTGACACTATACACTGTGTACTATATACAGAGCAAATGTTTATAATGTCACTGGTAATCACTGTATTACCTGTACACTGACACTGTATACAGAGCTCCTGTTTATAACGTCACTGGTAATCACTGTATTACCTGTACACTGATACTATATACAGAGCTCCTGTGTATAATGTCACTGGTGATCACTGTATTACCTGTACACTGATACTATATACAGAGCTCCTGTGTATAATGTTACTGGTGATCACTGTATTACCTGTACACTGATACTATATACAGAGCTCCTGTGTATAATGTCACTGGTGATCACTGTATTACCTGTACACTGACACTATACACTGTGTACTATATACAGAGCACCTGTTTATAATGTCACTGGTAATCACTGTATTACCTGTACACTGACACTGTATACAGAGCTCCTGTTTATAACATCACTGGTGATCACTGTATTACCTGTACACTGACACTATATACTATATACATAGCTCCTGTGTATAATGTCACTGGTGATCACTGTATTACCTGTACACTGATACTATATACATAGCTCCTGTGTATAATGTCACTGGTGATCACTGTATTACCTGTACACTGACACTATACACTGTGTACTATATACAGAGCAAATGTTTATAATGTCACTGGTAATCAGTATTACCTGTACACTGACACTGTATACAGAGCTCCTGTTTATAACGTCACTGGTAATCACTGTATTACCTGTACACTGATACTATATACAGAGCTCCTGTGTATAATGTCACTGGTGATCACTGTATTACCTGTACACTGATACTATATACAGAGCTCCTGTGTATAATGTCACTGGTGATCACTGTATTACCTGTACACTGATACTATATACATAGCTCCTGTGTATAATGTCACTGGTGATCACTGTATTACCTGTACACTGACACTATACACTGTGTACTATATACAGAGCACCTGTTTATAATGTCACTGGTAATCACTGTATTACCTGTACACTGACACTGTATACAGAGCTCCTGTTTATAACATCACTGGTAATCACTGTATTACCTGTACACTGATACTATATACAGAGCTCCTGTGTATAATGTCACTGGTGATCACTGTATTACCTGTACACTGATACTATACACTGTGTACTATATACAGAGCACCTGTTTATAATGTCACTGGTAATCACTGTATTACCTGTACACTGACACTGTATACAGAGCTCCTGTTTATAACATCACTGGTAATCACTGTATTACCTGTACACTGATACTATATACAGAGCTCCTGTGTATAATGTCACTGGTGATCACTGTATTACCTGTACACTGATACTATATACATAGCTCCTGTGTATAATGTCACTGGTGATCACTGTATTACCTGTACACTGACACTATACACTGTGTACTATATACAGAGCACCTATTTATAATGTCACTGGTAATCACTGTATTACCTGTACACTGACACTATATACAGAGCTCCTGTTTATAATGTCACTGGTGACCACTGTATTACCTGTACACAGAGCTCCTGTTTATAATGTCACTGGTGACCACTGTATTACATGTACACTGACACTGTCTGATTTTTCTCTTTATAGGTATACTTTTGAGTAAAATGTAAATTGTTCTTTTAGTCTATAAACTTCTGACAACATGTTTCCGAATTTCCAAGCAATAAATTTTGTATTTTTTTTCTGACAAAGAAAAATGATCAAATTTAAAAAACAAAACAAAACAGTGCTTTCAGACCTCAAATAAATCTAAGAAAACAAGTTCATAATCATTTAGAAACAACACTACTAATGTTTTAACTCAGGAAGAGTTCTGAAATCAATATTTTGTGGAATAACCATGATTTCTTAAAACAGCTTTCATGCACCTTGGCATGCTTTCCACCAGTCTTTCACACTGCTTCTTGTGCAAAAATTTAAGCAGTTCTTCTTTGTTTAATGGCTTATGACTATCCATAATCCTCTTGATTACATTCCAGAGGTTTTCAATGGGGTTCAAGTCTGGAGAATGGGCTACCAATGACAGGATTTTGATGTGGTGGTCTCTTAATTTTTGCCAGAGCTGTATACAGAGCTCCTATGTATGATGTATTATTGTTTTTTATTTTAATTTTATTACAGGAGATCAAGGGTTTTGCAGGAATTAGGTGAGGTTGTAAGCATGGTTTAATTAGGAATATTTAAGGAGTCTTCTGTGTCATTATTTCAAATAAAGGACTTTATTCTGGGTGTCTGTGTTTTCTTACAATGTGACTATGGGGTTAGTAATGGGAACGTCTTATTGACGCCTCTCCATTACTAACCTTGGGGCTTGATGTCACCTGACGGTGATATCAACCCCCCAACTATTACCCCACTTGCCACTGCTACAGGACAAGTGGGAATAGCAAGGCTAAGTGCCAGAATTGGCGTATCTTAGAGATACACTTTTTCTCGGGTGGCTCAGAGCTTATATTTGTAGCTTGGGAGGGCAGTATCCATGGCTCCTTTCTAGGTTATTAATATCACTCTGCATCTGTCTGCATAGCCTTTGCTGGTTGTTATTATTAGGGTGACCCCATGTCATTTTTTGGGGGTCCCCCATTTTAATAGACAGTAAAGGCTAAGTATACAGTTGTGAGCTGATATTAATAGCCTGGGAAGCTCCATGGATATTATCCCCCTTCCCAGGCTATATACATCTGCCCCCAGTCACCAACTTTCCCTTTGCTGGTTACAAAAATTGTGCGGGAGCCCATGCCATTTTTTTCCAAAGTATAATCTTTTATTAATTAAATACATGTACAGTAAGCTGCACTCACACTCTACTATTTGTATTTGTCACAGATATCTATATACAGAGTTGTTCTGAAGCCGCTCCTTTTTTATTTTAGCTGTGTGCTTAGGGTCTTTGTCTTGTTGTAAGGTGAAACTTCGGCCAAGTCTGAGGTCGAGAGCACTCTGGAAGAGGTTTTCATCCAGGAAATCTCTGTACTTTGCTGCATTCATATTTCCTTCAATTGCAACCAGTTGTCCTATCCCCACAGCTGAAAAACACCCCCTATAGCATGATGCTGTCACCACCATGTTTCACTGTTGGGATTGTATTGGGCAGGTGATGAGCAGTGCCTGGTTTTCTCCACACATACCGCTTAGAATTATTACTAAAAAGTTCTATCTTCATCTCATCACACCAAAGAATCTTATTTCTCATAGTCTGGGAGTCCTTCATGTGTTTTTTAGCAAACTCTATGCAGGCTTTCATATGTCTTGAACTGAGGAGAGGCTTCCATCAAGCTACTCTGCTATAAAGGGCCAATTGCTAGAGGGCTGCAGTGACTTTGTGGAGCTTTCTCCCATCTCGCCACTGCATCTGTGGAGCTCAGCCACAGTGATCTTGGGGTTCTTCTTTACCTCTCTCACCAAGGCTCTTCTCTCACGATTGCTCAGTTTGGCTGGACAGCCAGGTCTAGGAAGACTTCTGGTGTTCCCAAACATCTTCCATTTAAGGATTATGGAGGTCACTGTGCTCTTAGGAACCTTGAGTACTGCAGAAATTATTTTATAACCTTAGCCAGATCTCTGCCATGCCACAATTTTGTCTCTGAGCTCTTTGGCCAGTTCCTTTGACCTTATGATTCTCATTTGGTCTGACATGCACTGTGAGCTGAGGTCTTATATAAAGGTATGTGCCTTTACAAATCAAGTCTTATCAGTTTAATTAAACACAGCTGGACTCCAATGAAGGAGAAGAACCATCTCAAGGAGGATCACAAGTTAATGGACAGCATCTGACTTAAATATGAGTGTCTGAGCAAAGGGTCTGAATACTCATGACCATGTGATTTTTCAATTTTTCTTTTTTAATAAATTTGCAAAAATTTCTACATTTCTGTTTTTTTCAGTCAAGACGGGATGCAGAGTGTACATTAATGAGGAAAAGAAGGAATTTCTTTGAATTTACCAAATGGCTGCAATGAAACAAAGAGTGAAAAAATTAAAGGGGTCTGAATACTTTCCGTACCCACTGTGACCATTCTTGACTGGCCCAGCCAGGGCCATGACCTAAACACAATTGAGCATGTCTGGAGAGACCTGAAAATGGATGTCCTCCATCGTTCACCATCCAACCTGATGGAACTGGAGAGGATCTGCAAGGAACAATGGCAGAGGATCCCCAAATCCAGGTTTAAAAAACTTGTTGCATCATTCCCATGAAGACTCATGGCTGTACTAGCTCAAAAGTGTGCTTCTACTCAATACTGAGCAAAGGGTCTGAATACTTATGACCATGTGATATTTCAGTTTTTCTTTTTTAATAAATTTGCAAACATTTGTACATTTCAGTTTTTTTCAGTCAAGATAGGGTTCAGAGTGTACATTAATGAGAAAAAAAAAATGAACTTTTTTGAATTTACCAAATGGCTGCAATGAAACAAAGAGTGAAACATGTATCTACCTTTTGTATTTGTATTTACTCTGTGTAATCCATCTCTCCTATCCTGTCGGCTCCTGCTATGATTTTACACTACCCCGGCTGCAGTGAATTATCTGCTTTTCTTCTATCTATCTATCTATCTATCTATCTATCTATCTATCTATCTATCTATCTATCTATCTATCTAATATAAATACATACTGTATATATGTGTGTGTCACTGATATGTGTATATATATATATATATATATATATATACCGCTCTGGCAAGAATTAAGAAAAAACTGCTTAAATTTTTGCTCCAGAAGCAGTGTGAAAGACTGGTGGCAAGCATGCCAAGATGCATGAAAGCTGTTTTTAAAAATCATGGTTATTCCACAAAATATTGATTTCAGAACTCTTCCTGAGTTAAAATATTAGTATTGTTGTGTTAAAATGATTATGAACTTGTTTTCTTAGCATTATTTGAGGTCTGCAAGCACTGTTTTTTTAATTTTGACCATTTTTCTTTGTCTTGGAAATTTGGAGACATGTTGTCAGAGGTTTATAGACTAAAAGAGCAATTTACATATTACTCAAAAATATACCTATAAAGAGAAAAATCAGACTAAATGAACATTTGAAAGAGGTCTCTTAATTTTTGCCAGAGCTGTATATGTATTCTATGTGCATATATCTATTCTATCTATTCTATTCTAACCTGTCTGTGATTTTACTGTAGCTACATATAAATTGCTGTCTTTTCAAATGCAATCGCTGTGTAAAAATCGGGCAACACTCGCATTGACCGAGTCCTGTGTGATTTTTTTTTTCTTGCACCCATTGACTTCTATTGCAGGATGCGATCCAAATACCGATTACAATCGCAGCATGTTGCGATTTTTTTTTCCAGTCCGATCATGATCCGATCCGAGCTGGAAAAAAAACGCAGATGAAAACTCAATCATAGAATAACATTGGTCCGAATTCAATCTGATTTTTTATCTGATTACATTCGCCCAATTTCATCGCAAGTGGGAATGAGCCCTAATTGTGGTGTTAAGAAGACTTAAAGTAAAAACAAAAACATATTTAAGTACCTGCTTGATGCACTCAGTGTGGCCATTTATTTGTGGTTAAGACAACATGGAAATCCAATTAGTTGATTCGGTAGTTATAAAGGATATGCCAAAATCTTAAAGCAAACTGTAGTCCATATAATTGGAAAAAAATGTGTTGCATAAAAAATTAGAAAAATTTGAAAAAGAAAGGAGGTCCTCTAAGTGCTATGATATGTGTGATATTGAAGAATCTGTTCACCACCAGCCAGAAATACAACCAATCAGACATATAGGGGACACAACGGCTTTAAGTCATACTATTAAAATGTGACCCTATAACAGCACAGACTGAATGAAACCACCATTGAGGGACCTGAAAATTACAGCCATATAGTGACTAAAGAATACTACATTACATTGGCCATATAGAGTATAAGGTCCCATTTATTCTCTTGGCCCGATCCATCTTGTGACTTCTATAGCAATCACGTGGACCTGACTTTGTTGATCCATCTGACCATTGCTCTTGGGATATTATAGCGTTTTCCATCCTGACATATTGACAAGTCTTTACAGAATCTTTACATTGTACACAAACACATACTGTACAAGCTCGACTGATGGGCCTTTTAAAAAGTGTGAATCCCAGCAGAGGGTCTACCACCTATCACACATTTATGAAACATTTTCTAGATATCTTGTCTCAGAAATGTCTGCAGATAGGTCGCTAGACTCGCTACTTATCTCTCACCCTCCACACAAATACCAAAATGACCCAACTGATCCCTAAAACTTCAATATACTCCAAATATATGACATCTATCGATTTTTTTTTCATACATATTTTTCAAAAAAGAAAAAATATCTATGTTTATACTGCTCATGTCTGTGAAATACAACTACAGTTTTGACCTTGTAAATAAATGAATACTTGAAAATTTGGGAACTCTTCAGAATTTTTCATATTCTCCATAAATTTGACTTAAAACTAAATCAAATTTTCACACGAGCTCTAAATGCAGATAAAAAACAAATCAACTAATCATACACATGAGCCAAAAATATTAGATATCAGGAAAATGATCTAAAACAACATGTTTGTGAGTGGCAAAAGTATGTGAACCTTAGCTTTCAGTATCTGGTGTGACACCTTTGTCCAGCAATACCTGGACCTAAACGTTTACAATAATTATTGATTAGTTCTGCATTTCAGCTTGGAATAAGCCCATTCCTCCCTACAAAAGTTTCAACTCTGTTATGCTATGAGTTTTCTCCCATAAGCTTCAGGTCCTTACATAACATTTCTATGGGATTAAGGTCGGGACTGTGACTTGGCCATTTCAAACTTTAACTTTAGTCTTTTTTAACCATACTTTTGTAGAAACCAAAAAGCTCTATTGTAGACTTATCTGTCCACAAAACATTGTTCCAATAGTCTTCTGGCCTTTCCAGATGATTTTTAGCAGATGGACAGCAATTTATTTTTTTTGAGAGCAGTGACTTTCTACTTGCAATCTTACCATGCACACCATTGTTATTCAGTGTCCTCTCAATTAGTGGATATATGAACATTAACATAAAAAAGTAAAAAAAATTGCTTAGAGCAGGGGTCCCCAACTTGTAGCTCAGGAGCCACATGTGGCTCGGGTTCTCATGAATTGTGGCTTGCGGCTGTCTGCCAGCTTGGTGCATTAGCTCCAGGTCTAGCAAAGAGCTATGAAAAGCGCATCTCAAAATGGTGAATTTTGTAAGTAGTCCAGCACAGAGGAGCAGTTCTGGATGCACATATAATACTGGTCTTAGGGGTTTAGAGATAATTTAAGGATGGTGTGCTGGAGACAGGATGATACTACCGGTTAGAAGAGGTGCTTGAGGCTGGATACGACAGTGTGGAGGGAGTGCATGATGGGAGAATACTGAAGGGGGGATTGTGGGAACCCTTGGATCTTGGTATGCTGCTTCTGTGGAAAAGCTTTGGCTGTCATTATACTCATTATAGGGACTTTGTTTGCCACTAATGTGAGGGAGTGTGGGAGCCAGATGTGGCTTGCAACCATCTCTCAAAGCTGAACATGGCTTGCGACCCTCTCTCAGAACTGGATGCGGCTCTCGACCCTCTCTCAGAGCTGGATGTGGCTCTCAAGGTCAGAAAGGTTGGGGACCACTGGCTTAGGGGTTGCCTTGAGTTCTTCTGTGATCTCATGGAATATTGTGTTCATTACTCTAAAGGTCCTTTTACATTTAGCGATGCACCAGCGATCCAACCAACGATCCGACCCGGACAGGATCGCTGGTGCATCGCTAAATGATCGCTAGTGAGCTGTCACACAGGCAGACCTCACAGCAATGCAGCAGCGGCGCAGCGCACGATACTCACCTTTCACACACAGCGATCCTGGCGTCCTCCCGCCCACCTCCACGCGTCGCTCGTCGTCACAGCAGGAAGCCCAGCAGGAAGCGCCCGACGAGAAATGGAGCCGGACATTCTCGCGCCATCAGCGATGGACAGCGGGGGAGCCGGTCGGAGGTAAGCATCACACATAGCGATATCGCTATAACGTCACAAAATCGGTGACGTTATAGCGATATTGCTAGCGATATCGCTATGTGTAAAACCCCCTTAAGAGTGACTTTTTTTAGTCGACCACTCGTAGGAATAGCAGTAAAGTGCTTGAATTTATTTTCTTAATTTGTACACAATCTATTTGACAACAAGGCATTTTGTGAAGATCAGAATTTGAGTGATTTCTATTTTTTAAATAAAACAGGTCAACCACTCTTACCTGGATGTCATCCCAGTGATTGAAAACAACACCAGACTCTAATTTCACCTTCAAAATATCAGCTAACCCCAGAGATTCACATACTTTTGCCACTCATAGACATGTGATCAATTTTCTCATTTAAAATGGAAAACGTCTAATATTTTCGACTCATTTCTTTGATCTTGTTCTTTTTATCTACTTTTATGATTTATGTGAAAATCAGATTTAGCTTTAAGTAAAATTTATGCCAATGTAACTAATCTGAAATGGGGTATGTGACCATGAACTTAGAGTGACAGGTGAGTTAATAACGTCCATGCAAACAGATCTAGTATAATAGTAAAGTTCAATAGTACCTTTAAAGTCTTTTTTCTTCTACATTT
The DNA here is from genome assembly GCF_039654945.1 of Dendrobates tinctorius. NCBI lineage: Eukaryota > Metazoa > Chordata > Amphibia > Anura > Dendrobatidae > Dendrobates > Dendrobates tinctorius. The sequence continues at coordinate 12,300,022 of NW_027361698.1, read as the reverse complement.
TAAGAAATGACCTTGAATACCTTGTGGTGAGTATTAACTACAAATAATTCACTTGGAAAGTTATGTTTTCTCCAAGTTAATACACTGGAATGTGTATTAGCATATAAATTGCAGCCCCTGCTTTAAGTTTTATCTTCTTTGGCCTGTGGGTGTTTCAGGTATCCGAGAGAACAAGACAATGTCAAGTATGTTCGTTATTGTTTTTAACTCCTAGCTGCTCAATGAACACACACATATTAAATATTATATATATATATATATATATATATATATATATATATATATATATAAAAATAAGAAACAACAGCACAGGAAAAAATAGGGTGCAAAGCCTCCCAGGCACGTACCAGTCCTTGTAAATAGAAATCAAAAAAGATGGAGGCAGCACACCATATGACATTTTAGAAAGAGGTGTTATTTAATAGCCCATATGGTGATGTTTCGGTCTTGAATGCAGAAAGGTCTGCACTCAAGACCGAAACTTCGCCATGTGGGCTATTAAACAACACCTCTTTCTAAAATTTCATATGGTGTGCTGCCACCATCTTTTTTGATTTCTATATATATAAATATATATATAGCTCAATGAACACATACAGGCTCGGATTGGTAATATGCCCAACCGGGCATTTTCCCACTGGGCCGCTGTCATGTGGGCCGCGGGCGGCTGATGCGGCCACTGGCCTGGCTGTTCTTCCTGCCGCCGGCCCCCTGCGGGCACGGCGGTTATAGTTTCCAACCCTCCCGGGATTTTGTATCCCGCACTGCAGGGAGATAAGCCCCCACACACCCCATCCTTGCCCTAGGATGAGACCCCCCCCCGCAGCCACTCACAGCATCGCTTGGCTGCTCTCTTCTCTGTACACAGGACCTGTGATGAGGTCACAGGAGGGGAGGAGTCAGGGGGGTCACATGATCAGGGGCCTTTGTCTAGACCCCTGATCACGTGACCCCTGACTCCGCCCCTCCTGTGACCTCATCACAGGTCCTGTGCGCACATTCCTGCTTCTTGGTATCTGCAGGAGTCTGCTGTGCTGGTTGTCATGGTGCTGAATGAGGGAAGTATTTGTGGGTTCAGGAGGGGTTTACAGGGTAGATGTAGCAGAGTTGTGTGTGTACGAGATGTACGGTGCGGAACCGTGTGTGAACGAGGTGTACGGAGCGGAGCCATTTGTTTACAAGGTGTACGGAGCGGAGCCCTGTGTGTACGAGGTGTACGGAACGGAGCCGAGTGTGTATGAGGTGTACAGAGTGGAGCCATGTGTGTACGAGGTGTACGGAGCCACGTGTGTATGAGGTCTATGGAGCGGAGCCGCGTGTGTACGAAGTGTACGGAGTGAAGCCGGGCATGTACGAGGTGTACGGAGCGGAGCTGCACGTGTTCGAGGTGTACGGAGCGGAGCCGCATATGTACGAGGTGTACGGAGCGGAGCCGCACGTGTACGAGGTGTACGGAGTGGAGCCGCGCGTGTACGAGGTGTTCGGAGCGGAGCCGCGCGTGTACGAGGTGTACGGAGCGGAGCCATGTGTGTACGAGGTGTGTGGAGCGGAGCCACGTGTGTTCGAGGTGTACGGAGCGGAGCCGCGCGTGTAAGAGGCGTACGGAGTGGAGTTGTGTGTGTACGAGGTGTACGGAGCGGAGTCGTGTGTGTTCTTAGTGTACGGAGCGGAGCCGCGTGTGTATGGGGTATGCGGAGCCGTGTGTGTACGGAGTGGAGCCATATCTGTAAGGGATGTACAGAGCGGAGCCAAATGTGTACGAAGCATACAAAGCGGACTTTTCCCATGGATACAGGAGTACACGGCGGAGCCCCGAGGAGCATTTTAAAACTCGCTCATGACGTTCCACCGGAAGTGATGTGCTGGAAGCTGACTGGAAATTAGATAATTTCATGAGGAGATTGTGACGGAACTAGGAATGTTCAGATCCATCACCATGTCCTCCGACAGCGCAGACAGCAGGATCGCCTTGGAATCGGGGATGCCAGCCATGTGAGCGGATCATGATATGTCCTGCACCGGGTAGGCTCAGGTGGGCACTACAATGGGAGCCGGGCTGCTATAGTATCTTACTTTATTTCTTTCTCTCTGCTTCTTTCTTTCTCTGTTCTTTCTTTCTCATTCTCTGTTCTATCTTTCCCTCATTTTCTCTCTCTCTCTGTCTGTTCTTTCTTTCTCTCTCTAATCTTTCTTTTTTCGCTCACTCTGTTCTTTCTTTCCCCTCTTTCTTTCTTTTTCTTTCCTCTATTTCTTTCTCTCTGTTCTTTCTTTATTTACTTCTTTCTTCCTCTCTCTCTCTGTTCTTTCTGTCTCTCTCTGTTCTTTCTTTCCCCTCTTTCTTTCTCTATGTTCTTTCTTCTTTCTCTCTCTGTTCTTTCTTTCTCTCTCGCTGTTTTCTTTTTTCTCTCTCTCTCTGTTTTCTCTCTTCCTTAGTGCCAGTCATTGTGCCCACAGTACCAGCAAATGTGCCCATAATGCCAGTCACTGTGCCCTCAGTACCAGTCAGTGTGATCAGCAGTGCTAAATGGGTGCAGTTGGGCGTGGACATGGGTGTGACTAGTTGCGAAATGGATGTGGCCGGGGAGTGGCCTAAAATTTGCAGCTGCGCGCTGCGCGTGCTGCATTCTTTCTCCCTCTTTCCCGTCTTCAAAAGTTGGGAGGTATGATAGGGGCGGCTATGACCAGGGGTTCTGGTTGCCCAACAGATAGCAGTTCTGCCAGGAATTCTGTCACCATGCGTACAAAAGGGGACAGAGCTTTGGGAGGAGTACTGTACCTAAAAGCAATAAATAGGACTGAGCTGAAATACTGGGCACAACTGTGACTACATGTTATATAGTCGTGTTAATCTCCTCTCACTTCTTGTAACCTACAAGTGTACAAAGATATTATATAGTCACCATGTGACTAGTGGGCCTGTGTAACTTCAAATGCCAGGGCTGAATTTTAGTCGCAGTCCGGCCCTGAACACATAGTATTAAAAATATATATATTTATATATACAGTATATATCTTTTTTGTATCAAAGGAGCTGTCAATTTGTATTAAAAATCTGCTTATATTTGTTCCTAATATAACATATACATATATATACAGTATATATATATATATATATATATATATCTATCTTACCAATGTACTTCTGTTATCAAATGCACTCCAGTTTTCCGATATTAATGGGGCCCTGGTTCAGTGAGTCATCCTGGGCTGGGATGTGCTGAGCTGTCAGTGATTTGATTGACATCTCGGTTGACCAACCTGAGACTGGGAGGTGCAGAGATTTTCATAGGTGCTCTCTATTCTTAGTAATTGCCTTGTTATTTAGGTGAACAGTCTTGCCCAGATCACTGCTAGTCAAAAGATTTTGCTCACTGGTGTCTGTTTGCCTGATCCCTGTACTGTAAGTTCTGATCTGCTGCTGACCTTTGAACAGTGTTCTGACTACCCATTTGTCATTGCCCTTTTGCCTCTGATCTTCTGCTGCTAACATTTGGACAGTTTTTTCATGAGCGATTTGTTATTGCTTCTTTGCTTATCCGCTATTTTTCTGGTGTTCTGAGTCTTGAATGTGACCTGACTTACGACTTCGTATTTTCCCTTAGTTTACTACGTGCTCTTTTCCTATTGACCCCGAAATGTCTGACTTTGCTGACTCACAGCCTGTCTGTAGGTTGTGACTATCATCTGTCAGGATCCTGTCAGCGCCGGCGAACTGCCACGGCTGCACAGGGTGACTCACCCACACTGCGGGAGGGCCCAGGGTCCGAAACTGCAGGGAAAGTTCAGGCAGACAGGACCTGCGATGCTGAAGATAGTAAAAAGTACAAGGACCTACGATCATGTGACCGCAGGGGGCGGGGCTTAGCGTCCTACTGCTAGAGATGATGTAATATGCCTACTACAGGGATACTGTAGTAGAGTAGAGGGAAACTCAGGTCAGACAAGCAGAGGTCATACACGGAGAGGGCGACGTGGTACCAGAGGGACGAGCAGAGAGTAGTCAGGACGTAAGCAATGAGTCATACACAGAGATAGCTGCACAGTACAAGAGAGGCAATCAGAGAATAGTCAGGTCACAGGCAGTGAGTCATACACAGAGAGGGTAGCACAGTACAAGAGGAACAGGCAGAACTCATAACAGGGACAGAACCGGATCAAAACCAAACAAGCAACAAGTTATCAGGCACAATGCACACGTACGCAAGGGGTCAACTAACTCAGCCGAGGGCAGGAGTATAACTAACACTGGACCTAGGTCAAGTGGTCACTAAATAGCCACCCTCTGCCAGAGAGAGGCAGAAACTATTAACCAGGGACTATTGACCAGGACGGGCAAAAGACAAAACCGCGTCCAGGATCATGACAGCGTCACAATGCCAACAGTAAATTATGGTGGTAGTAGTGTGATGGCCTGGGGCCATTTTGCAGCATCAAGACCTGGAGAACAGGCTGTGGCAAATGAAACTATGAATTCTGCTGTCTACCAAAAAATCTTGAAGGAGAATGTCCAGCCATCTGTTCGTGACCTCCAGCTGAAGCGCACTTGGGTTATGCAGCAGGACAATGATCTAAAACACACCAGCAAGTCCACCTCTGAATGGCTTAAGAATGACAAAATTAAGACTTTGGAGTGGCCTAGTCAAAGTCCTGAAATTAATCTGATTGAGATGCTGTGGCATGACCTTAAAAAGGCGGTTGAAGCTCGGAAATCCTCCAATAATGCTGAATTACAACAATTCTGCAAAGATGAGTTTGCCAAAATTCCTCCAGAGTGTTGTGAAAGACTCATTGTCAGTTATCGCAAATGCTTGATTGCAGTTGCTGTTGCTAAGGGTAGCCCAACCATTTATTAGGTTTAGTGGGCAACCACTTTTTCACACAGGGCCCCATAGGTTTGGATTTCTTTTTCCCTTAATAATAAAGATCTTCATTTAAAAACTTCATTTTGTGTTTACTTGTCTTATGTTTGTCTAATATTTAAATTTGTTAGGTGATCTGAAACATTTAAATGTGACAAACATGCAACCAAAACTGAAATAAAAAATGGGGGAAACACTTTTTCACACAACTGTACATAAGCCAGACCCTTCTCTTTTACAATCCGTGCATACACTAAATGGGGGCTGGCTTAACTATTGAAATGAGCAATTCAGCCAGTCTGCTACACAAGGAACACTCTCTTCATACAAGCATAAGCTCAAGATGTAGCTGTTGGCTATCGAGATTGCACTGATTACTGATGAAATATTCTTTTAACCTGACAACCCCTTACTGTTATATTTACATGTGGCTTCTATATAGCAGTTTTGCAGCATTTTTTACAAGTTCTCTTGTTGAAAAAATGCATAATATTCAAATTAGTCTTCTGCTTAGACCAATTAAATGTTATAGGGGTACTTAAATAGGTTGCCCTGGCATATAATACTGAGTACCTATCCTTTGGATGGGTAATCAGTATCAAATTGGTAAATATTTGATACCACACCACTGCCAAAAATGAGGAGCTATAGCTCTGGCCAGAAGCCCACTTTGGACAAAGCTGAACAGCAGACTTTAGTTTTATGTGTAGCAGTAACAGCTGGGGACTGCAGATCAACTTGTGTTCAAGTAATTAGGAACTGAAATGCAGATCTCAGCAATGGCTGCTACACATTGAACAGAGCTGAACTGTTCAACTTGGTTCAATGTTTGCACCCGGTTGCTGCCAGAGATAATAACTAATTATGGGGTGCCAGATGTTGAGTCCACAAGGATTTAATATTGATGAATTATCGCAGCGGTCATTAATAGTACATGAAAGTACAACCATTTTAAGTGCCACATCCATATTCTTTGATACTGGAGTCCTCACAGACAGTCGAAGCTGGCACATGAGCCAATTTGGTGTTATTAATATGCCTTAATAATTCTGAGCATTCATTTTGATAGTATGGGTCAAAATGTGAGAACAAATTGCACCCCTTACAGAACCTCAAACTTCACCTCAGGTAGTACAGTACAACAAGTGGAAACTATATTATATACATTATATTTGCCGAAGAGGGTTATTCGGGGCCAGGACGAAGATAGGTAGCTTAAGCACCTGCCTAGGGCGCTATCTCCTGTCTACTTGAGGGGCACATTTCGGCTATGTGCCCATGTTGCGTTTATTTAGCGTTTCCCCTGAGGAAGCCACGCTTGGGTTGGCGATACGCATGGGGTCTCGCCCTCCTCCTCCTATTACATCATGTGGGCACTGGGTCTTTGGGTACCGTTACACCTAGCGATGCACCAGCGATCCCGACCAGCGATATGACGCGGTCAGGATCGCTGGTGCATCGCTAGGTGGTCGCTAGTGAGCTGCCAAACAGGCAGATCTCACCAGCGACATCGCTGGGGACGGGGGTCGCTACTTACCTATCAGACGTGGCGATCCTGCGTCCTCCCGCCCGGCTCCACGCGTCGCTCGTCGTCACAGCAGGAAGCGCCGCAGGAAGTGACCGACGAGGAATGGTCCAGGAGCTTCTCGCGCGATCAGCGATAACCAGCGGGGGAGCCGGTCGGAGGTAAGTATCACATGTAGCAATATCGCTAGCAATATCGCTGCAACGTCACAAAATCGGTGACTTTACAGCGATATTGCTAGCGATATCGCAGTGTGTAACAGGGGCTTTTGTCCATGATTTTTTGAGGACTCTCCTTATCTATGGGTTTGTGGCAGATAGGCATCTATTGTGTTATTTTGCCTCTATTTGGATATTCACCAGCATTATTCAATGTTCCTTTATTGGTCTGCCTTCCATATATATGGATTTACATTTTGCCCTCATCCCTTTAAATCTTGACCAATGGGTCATATAGGGTATTGATATTTCTCACTTTGTGTATTATTTTTGTATCTTTGCTGTATATAGTACTGTATATTTCTTCCTATACAAACCCTTTGCCTTAGCATCGTGGAGGAGTGGAGCATTAGGTTCTTATTTTAGAACCTTTTTTGGAGTGTTACACACGGCCAATTTGTCACGGCCTTTTTTAATTGTTTTTATTCTTATCAATGTCACTCTTTGTGTGGAATTTTTTGTGTTAATAAAATGTATTCATTTGTTTATATATTTTTGTGTTATTTTGTGGTTATGACCATGGGGTTGATCGCGTCCATTATACACACTTCTTTCTCTGGTTGGTTGTTTAGCGTTTCCGCCGCGTTTTTGCGGCCACGGAAATGCTAAACGCTTCAAAAACACATCCCCATGCAATCCTATGGGATTCCGCAGTTGCTGTGCTAATGCTGCGGATTTTACCACTGCGGAATCGCATAGCAGTTAAATCCGCAGCATGTTCATTATTTCTGCGGAATCGCGGCAATTCCGCCCCCATAGGATTGCACTGAAATGCTCACTTTATGCATGTGGTTATGCCCACCATGCGGAAAGTGAGCTCTTCATGTGTGCATGGTACCCAGGGTCTGGAGGAGAGGAGACTCTCCTCCATGCCCTGGGTACCATATTCCTGTAAAAAATAGAATTAAAATAAAAAATAGGGATATACTTACCCTCTGGCGGCCTCCGGAGTCCTCGCGGTCGTCATTGGCGCTGGCGGGAATTCCCATTCCTAGGGATGCATTGCGTGAATGATCTCTGATTACACCAGAGGTCATTGTCGCAAGGCATCGCTGAGAACGGAACGTACCAGGAGCGCCGCGGAGAAGATCGGGGGCTGTCAGAAGGTGAGAATAACCATATTTTTTATTATTCTTAACATTCTATCTTTTACTATTTATGCTGCATAGGCACTATGTTACTGGAAGTAACAGCCAGATTCGCTACCAGGCAGCCTTACTCCGGGGATGACCTCAAGCTCTTTATGCTGCTCATGCATCCTCCCATTCTTTGGCACCAACTGTACCCCAGCTGTCATCTGACCCGTCATCCCCTACAAGCTCTTCACTCCGGGAATACTCTCCCCATCTTTCAGTTCCCATCTGTTCACATCAACCAGCAATGGCAGCATTTGGTTATGAGTAGAGATGAGCGACTTTGCCTTTTTTAGGGTCGAGTCGGGTTTCATGAAACCCGACTTTCGCAAAAGTCGGGTCGAACGAAATCGGCCGACTATAGGAAAAAGTCGGAGGCCGACTGAAACACGAAACCCAATGCAAGTCAGCGGGGAAGCAAAGTCGGCAGGGAGTGGAGGACAGTAAACACACCTAACAGTGCCCATTTCAATGCCAAAAACATCAATTCTTATTACTGAAGATTGTCAACCTTAATTTACTTCATAATAATAGTTACGCATTAAAAACTGGGGGTTATTTGGCTAAAGTTGTTGGGGGGTAGGGCTGGCTCCAGGTTTTCGTGTGCCCTGGGCCAAAGAGTGTCAGTGCGCCCCTTTAACACATACCACAACTCATGATGCTCCGATACGGCACAGAAATATAGGTATAGTACAATGACAAATACTTCACTGCTGACATGACATGACTGATCTATTGTAAATTGTACAATAGCTCAAAAAAAGGACAGTATATTACTCCATACAGTATTATGGCCACCACATTGTGCGCCATACAGAATAATGAGCCCCATATATTTCTCCATACAGAATAATTGGTCACATATAATGTTTCATACAGTATATGATGAGCTCCATATATATATGATGGTCCCCATGGACGATGCTCCAGTGTGTTATGGGCCCAAATAATGCTCCATATATAATGGGCCCCATTTGTAATGCTCCACTGTATAATGTGCCCCATAGATGCTGCTCCAGTGTCTGATCTGCCCCATTTAGAATGCTCCAGTATATGATGGGCCCCATGGATGATGCTCCAGTGTCTTATGGCCCAAATAATGCTCCATATATAATGGGCCCCATTTGTAATGCTCCACTGTATAATGTGCCCCATAGATGCTGCTCCAGTGTCTGATCTGCACCATTTAGAATGCTCCAGTATATGATGGGCCCCATGAATGATGCTCCAGTGTCTTATGGGCCCAAATAATACTCCATATATAATGGGCTAGATTTCTAATGCTCCAGTGTATAATGTGCTCTATAGATGCTGCTCCAGTGACTGATCTGCCCCATTTAGAAATCTCCAGTATATGATGGACCCCATGGATGATGCGCCAGTGTCTTATGGGCCCAAATAATGCTCCATATATAATGGGCTCCATTTCTAGTGCTCCAGTGTATAATGGACCCTTTAAATGCTGCTCCAGTGTCTGATGTCCCCCATCTGGAATGCTCCAGTATATGATGGGCCTCATGGACGATGCTCCAGTGTATGATGGGCCCAAATAATGCTCCATTTATAATGGGCTCCATCTAATGCTCCAGTGTATAATGAGCCCCATAAATGCTGCTCCAATGTCTGATGTCCCCCATTTGGAATGCTCCAGTATATGATGGGCCCCATTTTTAATTAACCCAGGCTGTGAAAAGAGCTCCATGGAGTAATCTGAAGTGTGTGCTGCCACAGCCTTCACTTTTGGTGTGGGTGAAGGACACAAGGAAAGGTGTTGCTCCTGACCAGAAGCCTGCACTGACGACTCAGTGCTTGCATTTTTTGAAACTTCAGAAGAGGAGGCAATAGAGCTGGAGGCTGCTTCAGCAATGTAAGCCAAAAACAGTTCCTGATGCTCCAGCAGGCCAGGTGTCCAGTTTAGAGGCCCAATAGTCAAAGGGGAATGACCTGTGGGGGAGAACATCGATATGGGAGGAGAAGTAGTTTGCAACCATAGTTGACAACTGCTGTCTCCTGTCACTTTTAATCGATGCAGTATTAGCAGTCATGTGAGCGGTACATGAGAAATCATTCCACAACATGGCCATTAACCCTTTTACCCCTAAGGGTGGTTTGCACGTTCATGACCTAGCCAATTTTTACAATTCTGACCACTGTCCCTTTATGAGGTTATAACTCTGGAACGCTTCAACGGATCTAGGCGATTCTGAGAATGTTTTCTCGTGACATATTGTACTTCACTTTAGTGGTAAATTTTTTTGCTATAACCTGCATTTATTTATGAAAAAAACAGAAATATGGCGAAAATTTTGAAAATTTTGCAATTTTCAAACTTTGAATTTTTATGCCCTTAAAACAGAGAAATATGTGACACAAAATGGTTACTAAATAACATTTCCCACATGTCTACTTTACATCAGCACAATTTGGGAAACAACATTTTTTGTTAGGAAGTTATAAGGGTTAAAAGTTGACCAGCGATTCCTCATTTTTACAACAAAACTTACAAAACAATTTTTTAGGGACCACCTCACATTTGAAGTCACTTTGAGGGGTCTATATGGCAGAAAATACCCAAAAGTGACACCATTCTAAAAACTGCACCCCTGAAGCTACTCAAAACTACATTCAAGAAGTTTATTAACCCTTCAGGTGCTTCACAGGAGCAGAAGCAACGTGGAAGGAAAAAATGAACATTTAACTTTTTAGTCACAAAAATGATATTTTAGCAACAATTTTTTTATTTTCCCAAGGGTAACAGGAGAAATTGGACCCCAAAAGTTGTTGTCCAATTTGTCCTGAGTACGCTGATACTAAATATGTGGGGGGAACCACTGTTTGGGCACATGGCAGGGCTCAGAAGGGAAGGAACCCTGTTTGACTTTTTCAACCTAAAATTGGCTGGAATTGAGATCAGACGCCATATCGCGTTTGACGAGCATCTGATGTGTCTAAACAGTGGAAACCCCCCACAAGTGACCACATTTTGTAAACTAGACCCCCTAAGGAACTTATCTACATGTGTGGTGAGCACTTTGAACCCCCAAGTGTTTCACTAAAGATTGTAAAGCCCGAGCGTGAAAATATAAAATGATCATTTAATCCCCAATTTTTAATTTTCCCAATAGTAACAGGAGAAATTGGACCCCAAAAGTCGTTGTCCAATTTGTCCTGAGTACGCTGATACCCCACATGTGGGAGAAAACTACTGTTTGGGCACACGTCAGGGCTCGAAAGGGAAGTAATGACATTTTGGAAAGCAGACTTTGATGGAATGGTCTGCGGGCGTCATGTTCCGTTTGCAGAGCCCTTGATGTTCCTAAACAGTAGAAATCCCCCATAAGTGACCCCATTTTGGAAACTAGACCCCCTAAGGAACTTATCTAGATTTGTGGTGAGCACTTTGAACCCCCAAGTGTTTCACTAAAGATTATAATGCCCGGGCGTGAAAATATAAAATCCCGTTTTGATCCCACATAAATGATCATTTAGTCCCCAATTTTTAATTTTCCCAAGAGTAACAGGAGAAATTCGACCCCAAAAGTCGTTGTCCAATTTGTCCTGAGTACTCTGGTACCCCACATGTGGGAAAAAACTGTTTAGGCACACGTCGGGGCTCGAAAGGGAAGTAGTGTCGTTTTGGAATGCAGTCTTTGATAGTCTGCTGGCGTCATGTTACGTTTGCAGAGCCCCTGATGTGCCTAAACAGGAAAAAACCCACATGTGACATCGTTTTGGATACTAGACCCCCAAAGAACAAATCTAGATGTGCCCCCAACTATTCTAATGAAAATTAGTAGTGCATGGAGGTGTGGTACAATTTGAAGCAATCCTACATACACAGGCCAGGTTTTTCAGGGCAGGTGTCGCATTGATAAGTGGTGTCCCTGCGTATTCCTTTTTTGTAACACACTCGACACCTTTTTTGCGGCTTACCTTTTCTTGGGGTTGGCGGGACCACCCCCGGAAAATGCAGACCTGGTACAATACGAGGACCTTCAGTTCCAGAAGTACTGGGGCCCGCTCCTTCCTGAGTGCCAAACATCAGCGCCTTAACCACTACCTCCTGGAACTGAAGGTACGACGTATCGCTGGGGCATGCATATTGTGACAGCAGGAATGCGTTGAGCATTGCCATTTGGATGATGTGCACAGCCAGCTTTTTATACCACACCTTGGCCTTCCTCAATGCATTGTACGGTTGGAGGAGTTGATCGGAGAGATCAACGCCCCCCCCATGTTTTTGTTGTACCCCACTACACATGTCGATTTGCGGACCTGTGTAGAGGTACCCCATACAGTGAGAGGGTACTGCCATCACTGTGTATGGTGGTGGTCAAGAGATGGACATCTCTCTTGTCTTTGTACTTGACCACCAGCAGGTGGTCGCTACATTGGGCTCTGCTTTCACCTTTTCGGAGCATCTGCCCGAGTAGCGTCTTCGGGAGGCCTCTCTGATTTTTGTGAACTGTACCGCAGGCTGCGGTACGTCGCTCAGAGAGGGATTTGTAGAGTGGGATGCTGGTATAAAAGTTATCAGTGTAGAGGTGATAACCTTTATCCAGCAGTGTGTGCACCAAATCCCACACTATTTTCCCACTCACTCCCAGGAAAGGAGGATACTCAGGGGGTTCAATCCGTGTGTCCTTCCCTTTGTAAACTCTAAACTTGTGGATGTACCCTGAGGTACTCTCACACAGCTTACAGAGTTTGATTCCGTGCCTGGCCCTCTTACTGGGCAGGTATTGACGGAATCGCAGCCTTCCCTTGAAGTGAACCAAGGACTCATCCATGCATATGTCCCTTGGGGGCACGTACACTTCAGCAAACTTTTTGTTGAAGTGTTCGATGACCGGCCGAACTTTGAAAAGATGGTCAAAGTTGGGGTCATCTCGCGCAGGACATTGTGCATTATCAGTATAATGCAGAAACTTGTGGATGGCCTCAAAACACGTCTGGGCCATGACCATTTGGAACACTGGAGTGTTGTATAAAATATCAACACTCCAATATTGCCGAATTTCTGGCTTCTTCAGTATCCCCATATGGAGGACCAGGCCCCAAAACTGCATTATTTCAACTGCGTCTATAGGAGACCAGTTTGAAAATGATGAACGCGGGTTTTGCTCCAAAAATTGACGAGCGTACAAATTAGTTTGCTCCACCATGAGGTTAACAAAATCCTCAGAGAAAAAGACTTTGAAAAAGTCAATTTCTGTGAGGCCGGTGGTGTCAAACTTGATTCCTGATTCTGCCACAAAATCAGGAATCAGTGGCTCGTAATTTTCTGGGGGTGAGGTCCATACGGGGAGCACTGGGTCAGCTGCGGGCATGGTGGGCGCTGCCTCATCTTCTGTCCTTGAGCGTCTGCTTGGCGGTTCCACAGGACCCGAGGAGGAAGATGAGGAGGGGGAAGAGGAAGAGGATGAAGAATCCAAAAATAAAGAAAAGTGGGATCGCCATCCTCGCTATCAGTGTTGGAGGCAAGTATAGCACATGCCTCCTCCATTGAATAGCGCTGTTGGGATGAATTTGATGACATTTTTGTGTAAATATGGTGCTTGGGTGTACACTTTATTGAAAACTGTATGTGTACGTGAGGGGGGGGAGTGATTGGTGTAAACTTTTTGTAAAGAAAAAGCTGTGGAAAAAAGTCTATAACAGCAGGGCCTAGCTGATAAGTGTCACTTATCAAAATTAGACTGCTGGATGTGCGCACGGGGTGGCGCAAGGGGGGAGTGAAAAAAAGGGAAAACGGCAGGCACAAACTCTGATAAGTGAACTGTGTCACTTATCAAAGTTTGCCAGCTGGGGGATATGTGTGCGGAGTTGGCGCTAAGGGGGCTGAGAAAAAAATGGAGCACGAGTGTTGCTCTATGAACTGCGTCACCAATCAACGCTCGGCGGCTGCGCAAAGGTGGGTGGAGGGGGGTACAAAAAAGGGGGGATGGGGGATTGGGGTGGATGAAGAGAGATTGGGCAGGGATCAACAGTTAGGGTTGTAGTTAGGTGGCACAAAGGGGGGTGAAAAAAATGAAGGGGGGTGGAGGGGGGTAAAAAGGGGGTAAAAAGAGGGGGAAGGAGGGATGGAGGATGAAGATAGATGGGGGGTGAAGATAGATTGGGCAGGGGATCAGGAACACTTACGGTTGGCGGTTTTTTTCTTTCTTTTCTTTTTCTTCTTTCTGAAGGGATTGTGATGCTACAAGTTGTGGCACCACAATACCCAGCACAGGAGCTCTTGCTGCGTCCGTCCTCACTGCAGGAATCCTTAGCTAGAGTGAGGACCCCTACAGACAGGTCAGACAGGTCAGAGGCAGGTCAGGGGCAGGTCACAGAGGTGTCACATCGCTGCTGTGACCTGTCATTGGTGGGATCGAATGATTACATCGATCCACCAATCCCTGATCTGCCTGGTGACCATGGCAACTGCCTAGGATCAGAGCTCCCAGCTCCGATTCCTAGGCAGGTCATGCCCAGGTCACCAGCAGGGCACAGAGTGGTCACATGTGACCGCAGCTGTGCCCTGTGGTTGACGCGATCGCCGATCTAATCGATCACTCCAGCCAGCTCCTGCAGGCCCTGCTGGGCCTGCACCAGGCTCCAGCCTAAGATCGGTGCTAATATAGCACCGATCTGGGCAGGTACAGGCAGGGTACAGCGGCGGTATAGCGCTGCTGTGCGCTGCGATTGGCGTGATCAATTAGATCGGCGATCGCGCCAATCCGGGGCTTGTTGCCAGGTACCGGCTCTAGGATCGAGTACATCGGTACTCTGATCCTAGCCTAGCACATCATTGTTTCAGCCAAGCTGATTGGCTGAAACAATGAGAAATGCTGCGATTGGCTGTTCAGAATTGATCAGCCAATCGCAGCACTCTGGATGCCGGGGGGGCAGGATCGCAGCCCGGGAGGCCGACGCCATCTTCTGTAAGGTGAGATGGCGCCGGAATTTTAATGCAATCACCGCAACTAATCGCATTAAAGGGCCCGACGTACTATCCCGCCCACGGTCATACAGGCCCGGGTACCGTGGACGGGATAGTACGTCGGATGTCAGAAGGGGTTAAACCCCTGTCTCCAACGCCACTTCGGCTATGTGCACCACGAACACCTCTTCCATTGTACCCACTACGGCTCGTGGGAGAACCAGCACCACTGCTGTGTGCTGGGAAAGCCTCAAGCAAACGGTTTACCAGAGTTGCTTGTTTGTTAGCCAATATTATCTCTAGGTTCTCCTGTGGCATGATGCAATTTGCCTTTGTAGCGTGGATCGAGGATGCTGGCCAGCCAGTAGTCGTCATCCATCATTTTGGCATTGTGGGGGTCCCTTTTTAGGATCCGCAAGGCATAATCGCACATGTGGGCCAATGTTCCCGGTGTCAATAATGCACTGTCACTGCTGGGTGGAGGAGCACTTTCTGGCAAATCCACATCCCTACAGTCATGCACAAACACTGTACCTGACCTTGGAATGCCAACATTTTCTCTTGCCCCCTGAGAAGCTTCCTCCTGCCCAAAATAATCATCCCCCTCCTCCTCCTCTTCTTCCTCCATCTTGTCCAGGACAGTTCCCTGACCAGACAATGGCTGACTGTCAGCAAGGCTTCCCTCCTCCTCCTCCTGTTCCTCCGCCGCTGCAGACGCAAGAACCTTAATGTGCGTTAAACTTTGTATGAGCAGACGCATAAGTGGGATGCTCATGCTTATGATGGCGTTGTCTGTGCTTACCAGCCGTGTGCATTCCTCAAAACATGTCTTCCCTCAAACTGCCTGCCCTTGTATCCTCCCACAAATGCATTACAGCCAGCCTCTGTTCGCACAGCCTCTCAACCATGTGCAGGGTGGAGTTCCACCTTGTTGCAACGTCTATGATTAGGCGGTGCTTGAGGAGGTGGAGCAATCGCTGCAGCTTCTGCATACGAGTGGAGTGGACGTTTGAGCGACGGATGTGCGAGCACAGTCTTCGCACCTTATGGAGCAGTGATGTTAACTCCGGATAATTATTAAGGAAGCACTGCACCACCAGGTTCAAAGTGTGAGCCAGGCAAGGTATGTGTGTGAGTTTTGCACGGGCTATGGCTGTCACAAAATTATGGCCATTATCACTGACTACCTTGCCTGCCTCAAGATGTAGACTGCCCAGCCATGACTCAGTTTTTTGCTGCAAGTAATTTTTCATATTTCTAAAGCAGTAATGCAATTCATTTTTCATTTTTCATATTTGCATTTTATGGCGCTACAGTGTGCTTCCTTTTTTGCTTGAATGTATATGAGTTGGTGACTCTAGGTTAAGCACCTGTTCACACAATGTTTATGCTTGGATGTGACGATCAGTTTTTGAAATTTGTATTCATTTACTTTCTGACTGAGCACTCCACCTGTTAGCCACAGGCGGTTTTAATCAAAGCAGGGCCACTTCCCCTCCACAGAGATATAGACTTCAGTTTAAACAGAGGATTTTTCACAGGTTCTCATTCAGATGGAGACTTCAGTCTTAGTGAGGATTGGCATAGACAGGGACCTGGAAAACGAGAAATGCCTTAACGTGGCTTCCAGGTACACAACTTGGCCATTTTATGCGCTAAACTTTCTCAATTTTTCATATTTATAATGCAGTAATGCAATTCATTTTTCATTTTTCATATTTGCATGTTATGGCTCTACAGTGTGCTTCTTTTTTTGCTCCTCTTCAAAGTCATCTGCACCTTCCTCTTTACTTTCCTTCTGTGTCACCGTGTAAGGTGGTATAGTATGCAGGAAGGGGCACCTGAGTTTCATCAGGGTCAGATTCTGGCTCAGTAGACTGCGAGGGCAATATAGTGCTCTGGGTCAATGTACCAGCAGAATCATCTAGCAGTGGCTGTGCATCAGTGCACTCCATGTCAGATTCATCTTGGACTGGGGAATTCAGGATTTGACTGGATAACCCAGGCATGGTATGTGAAAAGAGCTCCATAGAGTAATCTGAAGTGTGGGCTGCTGCATCCTTAACTTTTGGTGGGGGTGAAGGACACAAGGAAAGGTGTTTTTCCTGACCAGGACTCTGCACTGACGACTCCGTGCTTGCAGGTTTCGAACGTTCAGAAGAGGAGGCAATAGAGCTGGTGACTGTTTCGGCAATGTACGCCAAAACCTGTTACTGATGCTCCGGCTTTAAAAGCGGTTTTCCTACTCCAAGAAAAGGGAACCTTACAGGCCTCCTTGGGCCAGACGATGATGCAGGCTCAACACCTCCTGCCTTAGCAGCTATTGTGCTTTTGCCAGAACCAGCCGATGCACCACAACCATCAGTACCAGCTGCACCCCCCTGCCCACGTCTGCGTACTCTTCCACAATACTTCCTCATGTTTGGGAAAATGTACCAAAAATACCAGCAGAGAGTTGGTACTGTATGATTAGCGTCCAGCTGTGTAAGGTGTATTAAAAAATTTAAATCTACGTATATATTTTGTTAGTCACAGACGCTCTCCCAGTATGTATTTGACCGTCATCCAACAAGCAGATATACGGAACTGTATCAGAAGTGTACAGCTGTATGCGTTTTTTGTGTAACTAACAATCTCCATATATGTATTTACGGAGTGTCACACACACACGCTGACTCTGTATAGATGTGACTATAATGCGAACGGCAGATATGCAATACTGTTTGAGAATCGGACAGCTCTATACGGTGTCTGTATGGAAAATTGTCAATCTCCGTCTATTTTTATACGGAGTGACACACGCTATCTCTGTCTAGTTTGGACCGGTATCAAACAGCAGGTATATTAAACTGTTTGAAAAGCGGACAGCTCTCGAAGGTGTAGATCTGGAAAAATGGAAAATCTCCTCGGCTTGTTTTTCCAGAGTCACACACAGATAGCTTCTATATGTCCATGATAGCAGCCGGTACACGGTAGTGTGTGAGGAGCGTACACCACTATACGGTGTGTGAAAAAATTAACGCTCGGTAACTGACCAGAATAAAATAATAAAAGTTGGAGTGCTTTTAAAAGAAGCATGTTAGGAGTCTGATTTCTTCCTTCCCTATGATGAAATCTAGACCCTTACATTCTGCAGTCTCCTGCGTTTCATCTGTGGTAGAGGAGATTGCAGAGGAGAGTGCCTTGCGGCCTCTCTCTCCAGAGGCTAAGTCCTCTGTTCCCTCCACTGAGCATGCTCATGGGACAAGCTCCCATTGGAGTTCAGGAGTCACATGCTCAGGTCCTGTGTATAATCCTATTGGCTCCTCCTGGAGCCTTGGAGACTTCCAGAAGGTCCCGTTTGGTATAAAAAGTGCGCATGGCTGTTCCGCCATGCACTAGTATTTCATACTTGCTGCTGTATGTATGGTGATGGATGCTTGGACTGCTGACTGACTTATTAAGAAACCCCTTCCCTCTGATAATACTTTTGTGTGAGTGTTTGGGTTCAGCCAGTAGCAGCGCTAGCTCGCATATGCTCCATCTTGCTCTGCAACTTAGCGTCTGCATTGCGCCAGCGTTGTTGCAGCGCCTTGCCAGCGGCTCAGTTCTTGCCACGCTGCAGTTGCAGCTTTCTCTGCGTCCGCGGTTGCGACACTTCTCACCTTATTTGACGGTAGGTCTAGATGGAGTAGTCCTGCTGTTTAAGGCTACTCCTGTTACCGCAAATACCGTGACTATATCGCTGTGTATCTGTCACTCTGAACAGACTCAGCGTTTAATTTGATCTTATTTGCCTGCAGCTCTGTGAGCAGGGTGGATTTGATTTAAATCTAACTGATTTAAATCACGATTTAAATCACGATTTAAATCACTAGTCAGTAAGGCTTGATTTAAATCAGTGATTTAAATCAAAGTTTCTACCTAAACTAGTTCTTGCTACTTTAACATGCAAGTAGATGAAGATTTTTAGAATCACTTTTTATATTACTTTTTTCCTCCCAGTTTAATGGGTTAATCATTCATATTTGGACACCACTGTTCTGTTGTACTTAGGAAGGAGAAAAATAATCCTGACCTTAATAACAATTTAAATAGATTTATTCAACTGAAACAATAACAACATTACAACATAAGTTATTTGCTTAAACAAACATCCATGTTTGTTAACTAATTTGGCTAAACAAAATATATATATATTTTAAGAAACTTAGACTGTCAGCCCAGCCGACACATGAAAAACTTAAATACTACTGTCCCTGCTGTCCTCTGTAGCTCACTTGTCGTCATCTTCATCATCATTTTCTTCTTTGTTCCTATTCATAATCTGGAAAAGAAAAACAAGCTTTCCTGCTTTATTGGGTCCCAACCGATTTCTCAATTTAGAATGAATGAGTCCAAAGGAAGAGAATATTCTTTCAACGCCTGCATAAGAAGCTACTGCTGTTAAAAGTGAAATCATTACTTGAACAGTCTCTAAATCCAAGCGCTTAAGTGACTTCCACCAGTTTACTGGTGTGACCTTCCTTAAAATATCTTCAGCAAACATATATTTCTTGAATGGTTCCCCCTTAGCTCTGAAGTTTATTATAGTTGGCATTAAAGATGGATGATTGCTGGATACCCATGTCATAGCTAACTCCTCTTCCTCAGCACTTAGGTTTTGACCCTGATATTGGATATTGACAATATTTGCCAAAAAATGAGCTGGAGTCAGTGCTTGTCCCATTCGTTTGTTTACTGCTTGTAATTTAATTCTGTCCATGTGTAGTTCTGTTTTTAAGTGTTCACTCAGTTCCTTCCAAATTTCAACAGCATCCGCAATAAAACAGCTATTTTTCTGTATTTTGTTTAAAGCTTGAGAGATGGGTTTCAGGAAGCTCAGCATATGTTCAACATTTCTCTTAAGCCCAATGTTGAGGATTTTGGCCATGACAGTGCCATCTATTTTATCTCGATTTTCTTCACAAAGTGTCATCAGAATAGGCCAGTTTTTGATATACTGCTCAAAACAGTCCACCACAGAGTTCCATCTAACATCTTGTGGGAGCGTTAGCTTGGTTCCACCCATCCTTTTCAGAGCTGCTGCAGCAAAATGATTATTACGGAAGTATTTAGCAATTTCAACAACATTAGCCTTTATTTCTGCAACACTTAAGTCTTTGGCTAAGAGGTGCAGCAAATGAGCACTGCAACCATATGTTATTAGCAGCTTTGTATTCCCTCCCTGCTCTTCTAAATCTCTTCTCATCTTGGATACGTTTGCAGCATTGTCAGTGACCAAACTGTGTACTAGACATTTGAATTTTTGTTCACATGTCGTTATAGCTTTTACTGCCACTTCTTGTAAGTATTCTGCTGTGTGTGCATTTCCTGACGTATCAGTTGTTTGTGCAAGGAAGACTTTACCTTCTTCTGTTGTTATACAAGCACATACAATATGATCATTGTGGACATTACTCCACCCATCAATACTTAGGTTAACAATTTTACCCTCCAGAGCTGTTGCACATTGCTCCATTTCTCTGTCATACACTTGATCCAGCAGTTTCCCTGCAACATCAGCTCTGCTGGGTGGACTGTATCCTGGTCTCAGTGACTGAACCATATTAATGAAATGTGGGTTCTCAGTCAGACAGAAAGAAGAGTTCGTTGCATAAATAAACTGGGCAAATTTTTCATCAATCAACTCTTTTTCTAATCTGCTAGTTCTTATCACAAACCTATCTATGGTGGTTCCAGGAGGTAAAGGTTTTTTCTTCCTTTTGGGTGATGGTGATATGTGGCTGTGGGTGTCTGATGATGATGCTGCTGCTGCTGCTAATGAAGCACTATCCTGGATGGATAACTCTGAAACTGTAGAACAGGATGATGGTGATCTTGGAGGTTCGATAGTTTCCAGAATCCATGAATTCCCCTAAACAAAAAAAGTCAATGCTGTTATTTTATTGTTTATACAATTTCTGCTTATTGTACACAACACATCACTGCCCTTGCCCCAAAAGGAATATTTGTTTTTCTTCATAACTGTACCAAATGACAGTAACATGCAGTAATAATAAGAAATATAATTTTTCTCACACATGACAGTTCAGTCTTTAGAAATAAGATTCAATAAAAATGTTTACCAACCTGAAGATCCTGCCTGTTCAGAAGTGTTTCTTTGGTCATCTTCATCACCGCACTTCTCATGATGTTGCCTCATTCGCGCCACCAGGCCTTGCATCTCTTTGTTGCATCGTTTGCATTTTGCACGCATGCCTGCCTTACCGATAGGCGAAGGAGCTTCATTAAAATATTCCCAAACTGGGTCTCTTTTACGGCCTGCTGCAATTATAAGGAAAGAATGTAATAAACCTCAGATCGTACACACAAACAGATCCAGACTTGTCTGTCTGTGGTTATGCTGCAGTATTGTGCTCAAAGTTTCACTTTCATTTTCTTGTCTGCTTGCCCTTCCTCCTCCTCACACTTAGATTCACATTCTTCTTGTGTTGTGCAGATCTATTCCACTCCAAACAATCAGAAACATATTGTCTAACTTCTTGGACTTGGCACTGAAGGGGTTGATTCTGTATTCATAGGTTTGTAGAACAATAGGATTAAGGTCTTTTTCTCAACTCTGTTCATGTTGTAACATTTTTGCCGTGAAGAAGAGGCTGGGACCTCTGCGGAGTCAAATTCAGTTTTGAGAACTGCGTAAGTAAAGCGAGCGTCTGTGATAATATAGGAGAGAAACTGCCCACTAATCCTACAGAAACCTCTGGAAGAGCATGGCATTGTGAATGTTACACATATACAGCCTTTATTCTACTGAGTTAAACAACTCAGCTTTATCTCATGATGGAAGAACCTTTGGATGGTAAAATATTTTCCTCAAAAAGCAGTTTATTGAAAAAAAATCCGATTTAAATCAAAAAAATCCGATTTAAATAAAAAAAATCTGATATAAATCAAAAAAATCCGATTTTTTTGATTTTTTTAAAAAAAACATTGATTTTTATCCACCCTGTCTGTGAGTATAACAGAGCTTGCTTTTGTGCACTGGGTGCCATCTAACCCTTGTGCACATTACCGCCTTGTGCTCTGCCTCTCTAGCAGCGATTTTTCCATCCACCACACGGTGGACCCCAGGCGGCGAAGGCACTTTATTTATTTTTTATTTAGTGTCTTCCGCCACTCCTAACAAAGCAGTTTGAACAGCAGTGTGCACACAGCAATGCAGCTAATGTAGCCTTAAAAGGCAGCCTAATCACCACCAGCGCTGCTGCACACAACAAAAATCCTCCCCTTTCACTGCACACTAACTGTACAGTGAAAAGTGCAGAAGCAATTTTTTCTTCTTCTTCCCTGCCTAACGCTCTCCCTTATTCAGAATCAGCAGCAGCACCTCTCCCTATTCTAAGATCGGCAGAAGTAAGATGGTGGTCGGCGGTCACGGCCTTTTATACCCACTGTGACGCCACACAAAGCCAGCCAATCACTTCAATGCCCTTCTCTAAGATGGTGGTGGCCGCTGCCCATGTCTTCGCATTGCCCACAGTGTGCGTCCTCCATCATTGGCTGAGAAAAGGCGCTGGAAGCATTATTTGAAATGCGACTTTGGCGCTCGGCTCGGCGACCTCATGGCTGACCTCACGCTTTAGCTAAAGTGGCGTTTTTTGAATTTGACCAACTCGTTTCGCTCAACTCTAGTTATGAGCTCTGTGGAACGTGGACTAACTTCATCCTCTGCTTTCTACCCCCTTACAGCTCTCAGATTACATAGCAAAAACCTGGTGACAGATTCCCTTTAAGGTCTCAGAAAACTTATTTAATGCAAAACAATTCATGGCGCACACAATTACTATAAATACAAAATATAACGAATGCATTTGCTTGAGAATCTGTGCTTGCTAGTAGAACTATTACAGTGACCTCTGCTTTTCCTTTGGAAAGTTATACAAATTATATATAATTCACATTCTACAAGGTTTGGTGCTGGATTTTGTGTGACGATAGCTGGCTTGCCAGTGATGATAAAGAGAACATATTTATTATGTTGCTTTTACATACCGTGGCTGAGGATGATTTTAATGGTCCAACAAGTATAGTCTTACAAGGTGTTCTCATAAATAAGCTTTCACGAATGATAAAGTGGTCCATTAAAAGGCACCATTAAACAGTATTGCGTGTTATCTCATTCTCTTTTTCCTTCCAAAATCAATGCTCACACATATAAAAGTTATTCTGCGTGAGACAGAGGTAAAATATCAAATATGATTTCCTGATAAATGCCTATATGTAATCATATTACATTACTAGAGATGAGCGACTTTGCCTTTTTTCGGGTCGAGTTGGGTTTCATGCAACCCCACTTTCGCAAAAGTCAGGTCGAATGAAATCGGCCGATTATCATGAAAAGTCGAAGGCCGACTGAAACACGAAACCCAATGCAGTCGGCAGTGAGTGGAGGACAGGAAACACACCTACAGTGCCCATTATAATGCCAAAAACATAAATTCTTATTACTTAAGCTTGTCAACCTTAATTTACTTTATAATAATAGTTAGGCATTGAAAACTGGGGATTATTTGGCTAAAGTTGTGGGGGGGGGGGTAGGGCTGGCTCCAGATTTTCGTGGGTCCAGGGCCAAAGAGTGTCACTGGGCTCCTTTAACACATGCCAGAATTCATGATCCTCTGATACGGCAGAGAAATAGCGGTGTAGTACAATGAAAAATACTTCACTTCTTACATCACATGACTGATATTCATATTAAATTCTCCAATAGCTCCAAAAATGGACAGTATATTACGCCATACAGTATTATGGCCACCACATAGTGCGCTATACAGAGTAATGAGGCCCATATATTTCTCCATACACAATCATTGGTCCCATATAATGTTCGATACAGTATATGATGAGCTCCACATAATGCTACAGTATATGTTGGTCCCCATGGATGAAGCTCCACTGTCTTATGGGCCCAAATAATGCTCCATATAAAATGGGCCCCATTTCTAATGCTCCAGTGCATAATGGGTCGTGTACATGCTGCTCCAGTGTCTGATGTCCACCTTTGGAATGCTCCAATGTATGGTGGGCCCCATATATCATTCTCCAGAGTATAGTGCTCCCCAAAAATTGTTCCCAACCGTTAAAACAATTAAATAAGTCTCCTCGCTAGGGAATCCTGTACTCGTCTGGACTCCTCATTGTCCCCATCTTCCAGCTCTCTGCACTTGGACTGTTTAGGCAGAGGGCGTACAGACGTGATGTCATCGCGCTCTCTGACCAGAATGTCAGTCAGGAAACGCGGAAGACGTCAGGCGGTGGAGCAGGGAGAGGTAAGTATTTCAACTTTGCAAGTGCTGTGATCCTGAGCAAGCAGGGGGGCCCACTCATTGGCGACGGCACTGGCACAGGGCCCCTCATAGTACGGCGGTGTGTCTGACAGCTCCCTCCCACCGGCAGAGACACTTTTGCGTACTATGAGGGGCCCTGTGCCAGTGCCGTCGCCCATGAGTATGCCCCCCCACCTGCTCAAGGAACCTGCACTTTCATCTGCACCTTCCTCGTTGTCACCGTGTATGGTGGTATAGTATGCGGGACAGGGAACCTGAGTTTCATCAGGGTCATATTCTGGCTGTGTAGAGTGCGAGGGGAATGTAGTGGTCTGGGTCAATGTACCAGCAGAATCATCTAGCAGTGGCTGGGCATCAGTGCACTTGTGGCGCCCCCAGGAGTACGGTCGCAACAGTGGCATTATCTTCCTCCTAGGGAATGTGATGTCATGCTTGGGAGCAACGAAGGATCTCTCTAGCAGTTAAACCAACACACAACACAGTTCCCACTCCAGGCCAGCAGGGAGAGCTCTGAACCTGACTGCCGTGGAGCTGCTCTCTGTGGTCGGGAGGAGGGAAGTTAGGGCAGTCTGTGAAGGGAAGGGGAAGTGTGTGGATGTGAGAAGGGGAGCTGGAGGATGAGCAGAGTTAAGGCTCACTCCTAGCTGGAGCGCATGGTCGGTATTCCGGTCTCCGAGTTGTAGGGACACTGACGGTCCTGCAGCAGAAACCGGAGGAAGTAGCAGCTGTAAATGCTCTGTTCCCAACTAAGGCTCGGAGGCCCCAGCAGCGACTTGTGTGAGCCAGAAGGAAAAGGCTACGGCTGCCTGCCATACGAGAAAGTTTCAAAAGAGAGTCAACAGGGGGAACTTCAGTGAACTCAGTACTGCGAGTACCTCAGATAAGCGCTAGAATGGAGGCCACACTACCTATCTGCAGAGAGAGAATTCCTAATTTGCTTCCAGGCTGACCAACTCCTTCTCCAACTGTGCTCTGGGTCCTGAACGGCACTTACCAAGTACAGGTAAAGTGTTACACCACCCGCTACCACGCTCCTCGCTGCTCCCACTGTGCCGCTCGCAGCCACATCCTCTGCCCCGCCTCCCGAACACCGGCTCGCTCACCTCTCCCGGCGCGCTCCCGGAAGGCGCGTGCATCATCCTGCGTCCTCTCCTCCGCCGCCGCTGCCGGCCTTCCGTGCCCGTCGGGTGCGCCTGCGCACAGCGCGCCAGTAATCCTGTTTCCACTGCTCCACCTCCTGACCCCTCCTGACCCGGAAGCGCTGCCTGCAGCCATATATCTGGCAGTCTCGCCTCCTGCCTGGTGCCTGACTATCCATTGTGCCTAGCACGGCTGATTCAGGTCCACTCTGCTCTGCACTTCTCCAGCCTAGCGCTCTGTC
Organism: Dendrobates tinctorius; assembly: GCF_039654945.1. NCBI lineage: Eukaryota > Metazoa > Chordata > Amphibia > Anura > Dendrobatidae > Dendrobates > Dendrobates tinctorius. The sequence goes on along the minus strand of NW_027361698.1, from coordinate 12,274,652 downwards.
CTGTTTTCTCTGTGTGCCAGTGTCCTCTTGTGATTGCTCCCTCTGTTTTTTCCTAGTGTCTGCTTCGTCTCCGGTCTCCAGCCCGCCGCCGCAGGGTCTACCCCTGTCTGCCTGGATCCGTACCTGCCTAGCGTAACCCTTGTGGCTATCCCTGGTCTCTCCCTACTGTGTCCCCGGGTATCAGCTTCCGCGGCGATAGTCTCTCTGAGGCTTGCCCCAGATGCTCCCTGTATAGGGGGTGGTCCACTTGGCCAGCTCGCCTCGAGGAGGTTCGTCGTCGCGGTCCTGCGGGTTCACTTCCGGTTCCCCTCAGTCCTACAGCATAACAGTATAGTCAGGCCATGGACCCCGCTGGTGCCCCGACCCCAACCCAAAAAGAGCTCCTATTCCTAAGGGAGAATCAGGCAAGGATAATGTCTTTCCTTAAGTCCATGGAGTCCCGCTTGTCATCTCTACAGGCCTCTGATCCTGGGACCGCCTCCCAGCTGGGCAGTCTCCAACAGGAGCTGGCTCAGCAGCGAGACACCCAGGCCCATATATTGAATTATATGGCTTCCATAGATAATCGTCTCCTTGCCCTGCAATCTGTGGCCTCGACCCCGGCCCAGGCGGCGGTATCCCATCCGCCGCCCCGTTTGGCAAAACCCCCGCGTTATAGTGGCGATTCTAAGTCGTGCAGGGGTTTTTTAAATCAGTGTCAGCTCCATTTTGAGCTATTGCCTCAACAGTACCCCACCGACAGAGCCAAGGTGGCCTTTGTCGTGTCCCATTTGGAGGGTGAGGCTTTGGCCTGGGTAAACCCCCTTTGGGAGCGTGATGACCCCTTGGTCTCCCAACTCTCCACCTTCCTCGACTCTTTTTGCAAGGTGATCGACGAGCCGGGTCGCGTAGCCTCTGCCACCGAGTCACTTTTTAACCTGCAACAGGGCACGCTCTCCGTGGGTCAATACGCCATTCGCTTCCGTACCCTGGCCTCCGAGGTTGGATGGAACAATGAGGCCTTGGTAGGAGCTTTTTGGCGGGGCCTCTCAGGTCGAATTAAAGACGAATTAGCGGGACGGGACACTCCAACCTCGTTGGAGGATCTAGTTTCCCTGGCTATCCGCATCGACTTGCGCTTCCAGGAGCGTTCTCGAGAGGCCGCCAGGGATAGGAGGTTTCCTCGTGTTCCAACCGCTGCCCGCAGCCCACCTCGCTCACGCCCTGCTCTGGCGTCGGCATCTCCCGCACCTGAGCCCATGCAAGTAGATCGCCTCAAGCCAGTGGAGCAACGCCGCCAGGAGAGGTTCACTCAGGGCCTTTGTCTGTATTGTGGGAGTGCATCACACTTCTTGCGTTCCTGCCCTGTGCGTCCGGGAAACGCCTCCGCCTAGGACAGGTAAGAGAGGCCTCCCTAGGTACCAATGACTCCTCTCTACCCTTGACTCTTTCTGTTCTCTTGCACCTAGGTTCCAAGCGTTTCTCCGAGTGGGCTTACATAGATTCAGGTGCAGCTGGAAATTTTATTCAGCTTGAGGCAGTCAGGAGGCTTCGTATTCCGGTCAGATCCCTGGAGACTCCTCGGCAGATTGCGTCGGTTGATGGTCAACCCCTGCGGGTGTCCGTTACACAGGTCACCGAAGAATTGGACCTTCAGATCGGAGCCTTGCATCTAGAGAAGATTGCCTTCTATGTGCTGCTGACCCTATCACACACTATCCTGTTGGGTCTTCCTTCGCTAAGAAAACACGAGCCAACCTTGGACTGGCGGTCTGGTGACGTCGTACGGTGGGGACAGTTCTGTCACAGAGGGTGTTTGCTTTCCGTCCAGCCAAGTAACTCCTCTCGGCCAACATCGGTATCCCCAGATTTACCTTCGGCCTATTGGGCCTATGCGGATGTCTTCAGTAAGAAAGAGGCAGAGACTCTGCCCCCTCACCGTTCCTACGACTGTCCCATCGATCTCGTTCCCGACTCTACTCCTCCCCGAGGTCGGATTTATCCGCTGTCGCCGTCAGAGACCCAAGCCATGTCCGAATATGTTCAAGAAAACTTGGCCAAAGGCTTCATTCGCCCGTCTTCCTCGAACGCGGGTGCGGGTTTTTTCTTCGTCAAGAAGAAGCACGGAACCCTTCGTCCCTGCATTGACTATCGGGGACTCAACGATATTACAATTAAAAACAAATATCCGCTTCCTCTCATCCCGGAGCTATTTGATCGTCTCCGGGGGGCGCAAATCTTTACCAAATTGGATTTGCGGGGAGCCTACAACCTAATCCGCATCCGTCCCGGAGATGAGTGGAAAACGGCTTTCAACACTCGCGATGGCCACTATGAATATCTGGTTATGCCTTTTGGTTTATGCAACGCACCCGCCGTGTTTCAAGAATTTGTCAATGATGTATTCCGAGACCTTCTCTATTCTTGTGTGGTGGTGTACCTGGATGATATTCTGGTATTTTCCTCGGACCTGTCTACTCACAGAAAGGACGTCCGTCAAGTCTTGTCGCGCCTGAGAGAGCATCGTCTCTATGCCAAACTTGAAAAATGCGCCTTTGAACAGTCTTCTCTACCGTTTTTGGGCTACATCATTTCTAATACTGGTCTACGGATGGATCCGGGAAAATTGTCGGCCGTACTAAACTGGCCGCGTCCCCAGGGAGTGAAGGCCATCCAACGATTCCTGGGGTTCGCCAATTATTACCGGCAGTTTATTCCACACTTTTCCTCCCTGACCAGCCCTATCTCCGCTCTGATCCGTAAGGGGGCTAATCCCCACTTCTGGTCACCTGAGGCCGAAGACGCATTCCGCTCCCTGAAACAAGCTTTTGCAACGGCTCCCGTACTCCATCGCCCAGAGGCCAACAAACCCTTCACCCTGGAAGTAGATGCCTCTGCCATCGGAGTCGGTGCAGTACTTTCCCAGACGGCACCCTCTGGACGATTGGTCACCTGTGGCTTCTTTTCAAAGTCGTTCTCCACCCCGGAGAGAAACTATACCATAGGTGATAGAGAACTGCTCGCCATCAAGTTGGCCTTGGAGGAATGGCGGTACCTCCTCGAGGGAGCGGTCCACCCCGTCAGGATCTACACTGACCACAAGAACCTGGCGTACATCCGGACAGCGCAAAGACTCAATCCCCGTCAAGCCAGGTGGTCTCTGTTCTTCGCTCGGTTCGATTTCGAACTCCATTTTCGCCCCGGCGATAAGAACCTCAAGGCAGATGCCCTATCCAGATCCTTTTTGGTTACCGACTGTGAGGAAGAGCCTTCGCACATCGTGGATCCTTGCAAGGTCATGGTGGTTGCTCCTGTAAACCTGACTTCATTGCCTCCAGGTAAGACGTTTGTTCAAGAGAACAATAGGAGGCGAGTCTTACAGTGGGGTCATGCCTCCGAACTAGCTGGCCACGGTGGTCTCAAGAAAACCCTCTCCTTCGTCTCTCGTTATTATTGGTGGCCCTCTCTTGCTCAAGATATCCGAAGTTTTGTCGCCTCTTGTCCGTCTTGTGCCAAGAATAAAGTTCCCCGACACCTACCCGCTGGTCTTCTTCACCCGCTCCCGGTTCCTTCGGATCCCTGGCAGCACATTGCGTTGGATTTTATTACCGATCTACCTCGGTCTTCGGGTCACACAGTCATCCTCGTGGTTGTAGATCGATTTTCCAAAATGGCACATTTCATCTCCCTGCCTGGGTTGCCCTCCACTCCTGAACTTGCGAGAATTTTCATTTCCCATGTCTTCCGGATTCACGGTTTTCCTCAGCATATCGTTTCGGATAGAGGAGTTCAGTTCACCTCACACTTCTGGCGAGCCCTGTGTAAATGCATGGATGTCACTTTGGACTTCTCCTCAGCCTACCATCCCCAAACTAATGGTCAGGCTGAGCGCACGAACCAAATTTTGATAAACTATCTTCGCCACTTTTCCAACTCCCATCACAACGACTGGTCCCACCTGCTCCCGTGGGCCGAATTTGCCTACAACAACCACATCAACGAGTCTTCGTCTAAGTCTCCTTTCTTCATCGTCTACGGGCAACATCCCAGTGTACCTCTGCCGGTACCCCCTGTCTCGGGTGTGCCGGCAGCCGACCTTCTGACCGAGAAGTTCTCCAGGGTCTGGCAGGAAACCAAGTCTGCACTCGAGCTAGCGCAGGATAGAATGAAGAGACACGCAGACAAAAGGCGTCTGGATTCTCCGTTGTACCATCCCGGAGATAAAGTGTGGCTGTCCTCCAAGTTTGTTCGCCTCAAAGTCCCCTCATATAAGCTAGGCCCTCGGTATATCGGGCCTTTTGAGGTCATGGCCCGCATTAATAACGTTGCCTACAAACTAAAACTTCCCGCCTCGCTGCGAATCCCCAATTCTTTTCACGTGTCCCTCCTGAAACCTGTCATTTTTAACCAGTTTCATGCCTCTGTTGGTCACTCTCCCCAGCCAGTCTCTGGCCAGGATGTCTTTGAGGTCCAGGACATCCTGGCCGTAAAGAGATCTAGAGGGAAGACCCTCTTCTTAGTTGATTGGAAAGGTTTTGGTCCCGAGGAAAGGTCTTGGGAACCCCGGCAAAACATCCAGGCCCCCCGCATTCTAGCCAGGTTTCTTGCCAGTCTCAAGAAGAGGGGGCGTAAAGAGGGGGGTACTGTTACACCACCCGCTGCCACGCTCCTCGCTGCTCCCACTGTGCTGCTCGCAGCCGCATCCTCTGCCCCGCCTCCCGAACACCTGCTCGCTCACCTCTCCCGGCGCGCTCCCGGAAGGCGCGCGCATCATCCTGCGTCCTCTCCTCCGCCGCCGCTGCCGGCCTTCCATGCCCGTCGGGTGCGCCTGCGCACAGCGCGCCAGTAATCCTGTTTCCACTGCTCCACCTCCTGACCCCTCCTGACCCGGAAGCGCTGCCTGCAGCCATATATCTGGCAGTCTCGCCTCCTGCCCGGTGCCTGACTATCCATTGTGCCTAGCACGGCTGATTCAGGTCCACTCTGCTCTGCACTTCTCCAGCCTAGCGCTCTGTCCTGTTTTCTCTGTGTCCCAGTGTCCTCTTGTGATTGCTCCCTCTGTTTTTTCCTAGTGTCTGCTTCGTCTCCGGTCTCCAGCCCGCCGCCGCAGGGTATACCCCTGTCTGCCTGGATCCGTACCTGCCTAGCGTAACCCTTGTGGCTATTCCTGGTCTCTCCCTACTGTGTCCCCGGGTATCAGCTTCCGCGGCGATAGTCTCTCTGAGGCTTGCCCCAGACGCTCCCTGTATAGGGGGTGGTCCACTTGGCCAGCTCGCCTCGAGGAGGTTCGTCGTCGCGGTCCTGCGGGTTCACTTCCGGTTCCCCTCAGTCCTACAGCATAACATAAAGGAACTGCATGACTGTGTCTGTCATCTTTCTCCTGCGCCTGGCGCACGGCTCTGCTACATCCTGCACTGCACACCATCTACCAACTCTTTCATCTGCCCTGTGACTATGGCCGTACCTGTGCAGGGCTTCTACATCTTTGCTGCACCACAACATCTGTCCCAGAGAAGCGACACTGCAGCGCTGGTCAATCTGATTAGAAACCACAGGTGGCGTCATAATATCATTCACCTATAAACGTTATTCACCCCTTTGCATGGACACCCAGGCCCACAGACCGGGTCACCAACACCGTGACACATCCCTCTGAGACACCGGCCCGATACCGATTAACCCCACTGCCCTGGCTGGCCACCCACACTCCATGTCAGATTCATCGTGGACTAGGGAATTCACGATTTGACTTGATAACCCAGGCATCATATGTGGGAAAGAACTAAATGGACTAATGTGAAGTGTAGACTGCTGCATCATTCACTTTTGGTGGGGGTGAAGGACCACAAGGAAAGGGGTTCTTCCTGACCAGGAGCCAGCACTTAACGACTCAGTGCTTGCATTTTTTGAAACTTCAGAAGAAGAGGGCATATTTGCTGGAGTCTGTTTTGGCAATGTAAGCCAAAACCAGTTCCTAATGCTCCAGCTTTAAAAGCGGTTAACCTACTCCCAGAAAAGGTAGCTTTCCAGGCGTTCCGGAGCCAGACCATGACGCAGGCTCAACACCTCCTGACTTAGCTGCTATTGTGCTTTTGCCACTACCAGAAGATGCACCACCACCATCAGTACCAGCTGGCCCCCCCACGCCCACGTCCACGGCCTCTTCCACCATACTTCCAAATTTTGGAGAAAATGTACCCAAAATAACATTAGATATATGGTACTGTATCAGAAGGGTACATCTCTATACAGTCAAAGGATAATTGCCAATCTCCCTAAATATATTACATGAGTCATACAGAGACGCTCACAGGCTCAGTATGGATTAGACAAGAACATAAAAAGTAGAAAAAGGGTACAGTACCATCAGATACCAGGTATATATAGTATAGTTTAAACATTCTAAATCTCTGTATATATTTCAGGAGGCAGACACAGACGCTCTCAGGCTCAGTATGGATTACAACACAATATAAAAAGCCGTAAAACGGTAATGGATCTGAAGTGTACAGCTGTACACAGTGTAGGGGTCATTGTCAATCTCAGTATTTATTTCCACAGTCAGAAACAGACTCTCACTTGGTCAGTTTGGATTAGACCAGAATATAAAAAGCAGTAAATGGGTAATGTATCACAAGCGTAGAGCTGTACACAGTGTTGGGGTAATTTTTAAATCTACGAGTAAAAGGAGGAGGAGGAGACACAGATATAGGCACGTCATGCCCTTATGAAGTCAAGAAAGGCTGGAATAAAAATCTAAAATAAAAAAAATCTAAAATTCTAAAATCGAAGACAATCATATACCGTCGGACTTCCCACCATAAATTATGCCAACTGTCGATCGGGCGGCGTTATTTCCACGACCCTCCGAACAGCGTCCATGAAGGCAGAGTGTTTGGTTTCTGGGGGCAGTATGGTTGCAAAGCTGAACCTTAAAGGAATGTCCAGAAGGGCACCACCAGGAGTGGAGCCTGCGGCTTAATTGGACTCCACACGGGCAACCTGAACCATGCCAGACCACGGAAAAGATGGACAGATTGCAAGCTTTGTCGATTCTGTGGGTGGTGGTTCATGGCCGTTTTTAATTGTGCTAGCGATTTGTCAGCTTAATTCCGTTAGCGAACGAGACTCCGGCATGCCCCCGCGGTCCGGGTCCAGTTTACTAGAGGGACACGCGAGGCTCTGGCACGCGAGATGGAGCAATAACAGGTCTGTCATGCCCTTACATGTCCGAGGCAGCATGCGCGCTACACTGAAAGGACCAGCGTGTGTCGCTTACAGGTGCGGATAACCCACTGAACCCTGTTAGTGATGGGGATCTGGTAGTCCAATTCTTCCCTGCGTTACGAGGATTTCCCAGTAAGTGCAGGTCAACCGGAATTCAACAATTAGGCCTAACCAGCATTCCAGAAAGAATGTGAAAAAATTAAGTGTCCAAACCACAGGTGCTGTAGCTTGCTTAACAGCTGGGCTCCTCTGCTGAGTAACACGCAGTTCTTACATAAACAGGTGGCATAGCTTGGTTCACGGGTGGGCAACTCTGCTGAGTAGCAGACAGTTCTTACATAAACAGGCGGCATAGCTAGGTTCACGGGCGGGCTCCACTGCTGAGCAGTAGACACAGGTACTAGGCCCAAAGTGTTAACTGGGCTAAATGCAGTCAAAAACTGGTTCTTTCTTAAACAGGCGGCATAGCTAGGTTCACGGGTGGGCACCTCTGCTGAGTAGCAGACAGTGCTACAAGGCCCAAAAGGATTTTCTGGACAAGATGTGGTAAAAAATTATTAGAAACACACACGGTGTAGCTCCTTGACAGGTGCACTACACCGCTGGCTACCAGATACCGCGACTATGCCATGAAACTGTCTATTAACATTGAAAACCATTATTAATGTGAAAATAAAGTTACGCTTTTGGTGAACGAACCGTTCTCAAACGGAACCTCGAACAGCCGAATTTTAAGCAAAGTGTTCGAGTTCGACGAACAGCTCGAACACAGCCCAAAACAGTTCGAATTTGAACTTGGCGAACAGGTCGACTCGAACACCGCTCATCTCTAATCAGGAGGCAGACTCAGATGGTCTCAGGCCCAGTATGGATTCGACAAGAATGTATAAAGTTGAAAAAGGGTACAGTATCACCGGATAACAGGTACAGTATATATAGCATAGTTTAAACATTAAAAATCTATGTCTATATATCAGGAGGCAGACTCAGACGGTCTCAGGCCCAGTATGGATTCGACAAGATTGTAGAAAGTTGAAAAAGGGTACAGTATCACCGGATAACAGGTACAGTATATATAGCATAGTTTAAACATTAAAAATCTCCGTGTATATTTCCGGAGTCCGACAAAGACACTCACAGCCTCAGTATGGATTAGACAAGAATCTATAAAGTAGAAAAAGAGTAATGTATTCGAAGCGTACACCAGTATACACTGTTCGGGTATTTTTCAATCTTCATATATATTTCAGTCTCAGTAAGACAGTCCAGACTCTCCGCAAGAGGAAACGAGATGGATACAAGTACAGACGGAAAGTCAAGTGATTGCAGAAATTTTGGAATTACTAATCACGGGAAAAACTGCCGGGAGAATTCTCAGAGGCGATGCTGATCCTCAATTACTTTGTCTGTGGAGACAGCGAAAACAGTTCTTGTGAAGAAATGTTTGCTGTATCGCAGTACCGTGGATCCCATCACCGTTACTCATCTCCATCAAATTGTGATCACAGAGAGAGATGTAGACATTGTCCTCACTGCCTATCATGATCTGTCAGGTAACTTTGGAGTGCAAAAGACAGAAGCCACAGGCCATAGGCGATTCTATTGGATTGGCATGAGAGGACACATTTAAAAATGTGGGCAGGAATGTCACACATCTGTGAGTAGGAAAACCGTGAAAGCTGATGATAAACCACCACTGCATCTCATTGTGAGTCGACGTCCATAACAAATGGAAGCCATTGATTCATCTGAAGATAGAGCTCAGCAGGACAGGGCATAGCTACGTCTTAACCATCATCTATCAGTTCACCAAATTTGTATTGGCAGTCCTAGTGAAGGATTTAACAGCCCAGACTACACAGCGGTGGAGCAGGGAGAGGTAAGTATTGCAAGTGCTGGGGCCCTGAGCAAGCAGGAGGGGCCCACTCATGGGCGGCGGTACTGGCACAGGGCCCCTCATATTATGCTGGTGTGTATGACGGCGGGTGTGCACCCCTACCGTCAGAGACACTTGATTGTACTATGAGGGATCCTGTACCAGTGCCGTCGCCCAAGAGTGGGCCCACCCACCTGTCCAGGGCAACGGCACTCGTACGGGTGCATGCGCCAGGTGGTGACCCTGGCCCTGGGGGGAGGCAGCCCAGTTAGGGAGGTTGAAAAAAATAGCATATGTTGATGTTGGACATTCAGCAGCTGAAAATGGAGGAATTGGAAAAGTCCAAGGAAGAGGAGGACAAAAGCGAGCCATTTTTCTGGCAACCTATGTGTCAGCAGGGGAAGGTGGGACAAAATCCTTTGAAACCCATGCATGGTTCATTTTAATGAAGTTTAGATCATCAACATTTTGGGTCAACAGACGGGTCCTTTTTTCTGTCAGGATTGATCCAACAGCACTGAAGACTCTTTCGGATAGCACACTTGCAGCTGGGCAAGCGAGCTCCTGTAAGGCATATTGTGCCAATTCAGGCCAGGTGTCCAGTTTAGTGGCCCAATAGTCAAAGTGGAATGACCTGTGAGGGAGAACATCGATATGGGAGGAGAAGTAGTTTGTAACCATAGTCGACAACTGCTGTCTCCTGTCACTTTCATTCGATGCAGTATTACCAGTCGTGTGAGCGGTACTTGACAAATCAGTCCACAACATGGTCATGAAACCCCTGTGTCCAACGCCACTTCGGCTGTGTGCACCACGAACACCCCTTCCATGTTGCCCCCTACGGCTCGTGGGAGAACCATCACCGCCGCTGTGTGCTGGGAATGCCTCAAACGGTTTACCAGAGTTGCTTGTTTGTTAGCCAATATTAGCTCTAGGTTCTCCTGTGGCATGATGTTTTGGAATTTGTCTTTATAGCGTGGATCCAGGATGCTGGCCAACCAGTAGTCGTCATCGTTCATCATTTTGGCAATGCGGGGGTCCCTTTTCAGGATCTGCAAGGCATAATCACACATGTGGGCTAATGTTCCAGGTGTCAATGATGCACTGCGAGTGCTGGATGGAAGAGCACTGTCTGGCAAATCAACATCCCTCCAGTCACGCACAAACCCTGTACCTGACCTTGCCACGCCAACATTTTCTCTTGCCCCCTGAGAAGCATCCTCCTCCTCTTCCTCTTCTTCCTCCACCTCATCCAGGAGAGTTCCCTGAGCAGACAATGACTGACTGTCATCAAGGCTTCCCTCCTCCTCCTCCTCAGCTGCAGACGCCTGCTCCTTAATGTGCGTCAAAGTTTGCATGAGCAGACGCATAAGTGGGATGCTCATGCTTATGATGGCATTGTCTGTGCTTACCAGCCGTGTGCATTCCTCAAAACATGTCTTCCCTCAAACTGCCTGCCCTTGTATCCTCCCACAAATGCATTACAGCCAGCCTCTGTTCGCACAGCCTCTCAACCATGTGCAGGGTGGAGTTCCACCTTGTTGCAACGTCTATGATTAGGCGGTGCTTGGGAAGGTGGAGCAATCGCTGCAGCTTCTGCATACGACTGGAGTGTACGGGCAACCGGCGGATGTGCGAGCACAGTCTTCGCACCTTATGGAGCAGGGCTGTTAACTCCGGATAATTATTGAGGAAGCACTGCACCACCAGGTTCAAGGTGTGAGCCAGGCAAGGTATGTGGCTGAGTTTTGAAAGGGCTATGGCTGCCACAAAATTACGGCCGTTATCACTAACTACCTTGCCTGCCTCAAGATGTAGACTGCCCAGCCATGACTCAGTTTGTCTCTGCAAGTAGTCGGCCAGTACCTCCGCGGTGCGTTTGTTGTCGCCCAAACACATCATCTTCAACACAGCCTGCGGACGCTTACCACTAGCTGCGGATGGAGTGCTCGTGCGACTGCTGTTATGATTGAGTCACCGTAGGAGGCAAAAACAGAAATGCAAGCTAAGTCCAGAAAACCAGAGAGGTTGGCAGCTATCGGATTGCAGACCCCTGAACCTATCAACACAACTAGCAGTAGCCGTGGGGGGTTCCTACGATGCCCTAGACCCCTCGATCACAGCCGGAGGACTAGATAGCCTAAAGACAGAAAGGGAAATCTAAACTGCCCCAGAGCAGACCCCAAAGCAAAAGGCAGCCCCCCACATATAATGACGGTGAAGCAAGAAGAAAGAACACAACACAGACAGAAAGATAGACTGAGCAAAGACGGGGCCCAAGCTAACTAGATAGGAAAGGACAGGAAGGCTGCTGTCTGCAATCCGTGAAAAACCCTATGAAAATAAGAGCCAACAGACTGACAGTGAAAAAGGCCCTGAAGACGCTAGGCTTCAAAAAGACTATGTCAGTACTCAGGAATATTCTGAAGACAGAGCAACCGGCAAAAGGAGATTCAGCTCACCCCAGCAGGGAATGGCAGAATCCAGAAAAGCAAGGCAAACAAAAACAAAACACAAATGCAAAAAGGCAAAGCAGAAAACTTAGCTTTAGAGGAGCAGGAATCAGACTGGTGTCCTAGAAGTCCACAGAGAAATCACGCGCAGGGCAGAAGGGCGTCGGCAGCCTTATATCCAGTCAGTGACTCCACTCAGCCAGTCATCATCATTAGGCTCAGGTGCCCGATAATCAGGCTCATTACCTTCCTTTACCAGAATAGGGAGTCCACCAGACCTCAGTGACGAAGTGGAAAATGAACTCACAACAGTACCTCCCCCTTGAGGAGGGGTCACCGAACCCTCAACCACGCCACCAGGGCGATCAGGGTGAGCCCGATGAAAGGCACGCACCAATCTTTTGGCATGAATATCAGAGGCAGAGACCCAGGAATTATCCTCCTGACCATAACCATTCCACTTAACCAAATACTGGAGTCTCCGTCTAGCCAGACGGGAATCCAGTATTTTCTCTACCTCATATTCCATGTTACCTTCAACCAATACAGGGTCCGGAGGTGCCACCCCAGGAACAACTGGTTCAACAAACCTCTTCAACAAGGACTTATGGAACACATTATGGATTTTAAATGTGACAGGAAGAGCCAAACGAAAAGAGACCGGATTAATAATCTCCAAAATCTTGTAAGGTCCAATAAATCTAGGCTTAAACTTAGGAGAAGCCACCTTCATAGCAATATTTTTTGATGATAACCACACCATATCACCAATCTTAAACTGGGGACCAATGGTCCTATGTCGATTGGAAAACCGCTGGGCCTTTTCCTGGGAGAGAGATAACTTATCCACCACTTGGTCCCAGATCTGGTGCATTCTCTCCACCACAGTGTCAATACCTGGGCAGGCAGAAGGCTCCACCTGCCCTGAAGAAAATTGAGGATGAAACCCAAAGTTACAAAAAAAAGGTGACATCAAAGTGGCAGAACTAGCTCTATTATTTAAAGCAAATTCGGCCAAGGGCAAAAATGAAACCCAATCATCCTGATCAGCGGAAATAAAACATCTCAAATACGACTCCAAGGTCTGGTTTGTTCTCTCTGTCTGCCCATTGGTCTGAGGGTGAAAAGCAGAGGAGAAGGACAACTGAATTCCCAGCTTGGAACAGAAAGTCCTCCAAAATCTAGACACAAATTGAACTCCTCTGTCAGATACAATGTTCTCAGGAATCCCGTGCAAGCGAACCACCTGTTGCAAAAACAGGGGCACCAACTCAGAGGAAGACGGCAACTTAGGGAGTGGTACAAGATGAACCATCTTAGAGAACCTATCACAAATCACCCAAATAACAGTCATCCTTTGAGAGACCGGCATATCAGAGATGAAATCCATTGAAATATGGGTCTATGGCCTCCTGGGGACCGGCAAAGGCATCAACAACCCACTAGAGCGAGAACAAGATTTAGACCGGGAGCAAGTCCCACAGGACTGCACAAAATTCCTGACATCATGAGACAAGGTGGGCCACCAAAAAGAGCGACTCACCAGATCTCTAGTACCAAAAATACCTGGATGACCAGCCAATGCAGAGCAATGAACTTCAGACATCACTCTCTTCTTCCACTGGTCAGGAACATACAACTTTCCACTGGGACAACGCTCAGGTTTGTCCTCCTGGAACTCTTGCAGAGCAAGTCTCAAATCGGGCGAGATGGCAGAAAGAACTACCCCTTCACCTAAGATGGTAGCAGGCTTGGTCACCACAGGAGAATCAGCAAAGAAGCTCCTAGAGAGGGCGTCTGCCTTGACATTCTTAGTTCCAGGAAGAAAAGAGACCACAAAATCAAAACGTGCAAAAAACAAGGCCCACCTAGCCTGTCTAGGGTTCAAGCGTTTAGCCGACTCTAGATAAATCAAATTCTTGTGGTCAGTGAGGACCACAACTTGATGTTTAGCTCCCTCCAACCAATGTCTCCACTCCTCAAATGCCCATTTCATGGCCAACAGTTCCCGATTCCCCACATCATAGTTACGTTCAGATGGAGAGAACTTTCGGGAAAAGAAAGCACAGGGATTCATTTTAGATGTTACAGGATCCTTTTGGGACAAAACAGCTCCTGCACCAATCTCAGAAGCATCCACCTCTACCTGGAACGGGAGTGAGACATCAGGTTGCCGCAAAACCGGGGCGGAGGTAAATCTTCGCTTCAGCTCCTGAAAGGAAGCAACAGCCTCCGGAGACCAATTCAACACATCAGCACCCTTCTTAGTCAGATCAGTCAATGGCTTGGCAATACTAGAAAATTTTGCTATAAATTTCCGATAAAAATTAGCAAAACCCAAAAACTTCTGGAGGGCCTTCAAAGAAGTGGGCTGAACCCAATCATAAATGGCCTGTACCTTGGCCGGATCCATTTCAATAGTTGACGGAGACAAAATAAATCCCAAAAATGAAATCCTCTGTACTCCAAAAAGGCATTTCGATCCTTTGACATACAGGGAATTCTCCCTCAAGATCCGGAACACAGTCCGAATATGTTCCACATGAGAATCCCAATCCTTGGAGAAGATCAAAATATCATCCAGATAGATAATCAAAAATTTATCGACAAAGTCTCGGAAAATATCGTTCATGGAGCACTGGAAGACAGAAGGGGCATTAGTGAGTGTTACACCGCTCCGCCATACTCACCCGGCCTCCTCTCCCACGCCGCAGTCGCCCTCCGCTCCCACGCCGCAGCCTCTCTCCACCCGACGGGCGCGGCGGTCACCTGAGACAGGCCCGCGACCGATGCCTTCCCTGCATGCTATGCGCATGCGCCATAGGCCGCGGCCGCGCCTCCTTCCTGCTTCTTATGCTCCGGCTGTGCCCTGACCCGGAAAGCACCTTTGGACCAATGGCTGACCAGACGGGGCCATATCAGGCCGCTTCCCCCTGAGGGAGGCGCCTGATCGTTGCGTTTCCTGACACTCCGGCCTCGCTCCATCGTGCACACTCTGCTCCTGCAGTTCCTGTCTCGGCTGCTCCTCACTGCAGCTTCTCAGTCCTGCTACCCGTGTTCCTGGTTACCTACTGCAGTCCTGCCTTCAGTGTTCCTGTCGTCCTACTCCAGTCCTGCTTTCAGTGTTCCTGTCATCCTACTCCAGTCCTGCCTTCAGTGCTCCTGCCGTCCTACTCCAGTCTCAGTCTTACTCCGGTCCATCCTGAGCCGCCCCTCTCGGTACCGGCTACCGTGGTACTCGAACCCCTGGGCCTGCTCCTAACGGTCCCTGTATAGGGGTCGGTTCCACCTGGCAGCTCGCCCGGGGTCCCTCGGTGCCACGGTCCAGAGGGTCCACTCTCGGAGTTTCCCGCTCCAGACCACCCGTGCTAACAGTACGATCAGGCCATGGACTCCGCCGGTACTACGGCTGCTACCCAGAAAGAGTTGCTATTCCTACGGGAGAATCAGGGGCGCATTATGTCAGTCATGAAGTCGATGGACACCCGTTTGTCGGCCTTACAGGTGGCCGATCCTGGAAATGCCACTCAGCTGGCCAGTCTCCAACTGGAGCTGGGTCAGCAGCAAGATACTCAAACCCACATTTTGTCCTACATGGCCTCCTTTGATAGTCGCTAGTCGGCCCTCCAGGCTGCCACTGCAGTGCCGACTCCTCCCCCTGCGTCTACTGCTCCTCCGACGCCCCGCCTCGCCAAGCCGCCTCGTTTCACTGGGGATCCCAAGCTCTGTAGGGGGTTCTTACATCAGTGTAGTCTCCACTTTGAATGGCTGCCGCAGCAATATCCCTCGGACCGGGCCAAAGTGGCCTTCATCATGTCCCATCTGGATGGAGAGGCCCTGTCTTGGGTAAACCCGCTCTGGGAACGTGACTACCCGGTCGTTTCGAGTCTCCCAGTTTTCCTGGATACATTTTGTAAGGTTTTCGATGAGCCAGGTCGGTTAGCCTCTCTCACTGAGTCACTCTTTAACTTACACCAGGGCTCTCTCACGGTCGGACAGTACGCTATTCGCTTTCGCACTATTTCCTCCGAGCTCGGCTGGAATAATGCAGCTTTGGTGGGGGCATTCTGGCGCGGTCTTTCTAGTAAAATAAAGGATGAACTCGCAGGTCGAGATACCCTGTCCACCTTAGAGGACCTTATCTCGCTGGCTACCCGCATTGACCTGCGCTTCCTGGAGCGCGCTCGGGAGTCAGCGAGAGACAGGCGCTCCTCCAGGTCAGTTTCTCCTTTCAATCAGTCTGCCAGCTCCCGTTCAGTTGGATCTTCTTCCCTCCCTTCAGGTGAGCCCATGCAGATAGATCATCTCAGGTTGGCCAAGTTACGTCAGAGAGAGAGACGGGCACAAGGTCTGTGCCTCTATTGCGGTCATTCGTCACACTATATCCGCACCTGTCCTAAGAGACAGGGAAATGACTCCACCTAGGTCAGGTAAGAGAGGCCTTCCTAGGTGATGATGATTCCTCTCAACCCCTTACGATTTCTGTGCTTTTGGTTTCAGGAGGGAGGCGTAGTTCCGAGGTGGCCTACGTGGATTCGGGCTCAGCGGGTAACTTCATTCAGCCGGAAGAGGTAGACAAATACCAAATTCCTGTAGTCACTCTATCTAACCCAATTCAGATTGCCACCGTGGATGGCAAACCGCTACAGGTGACTGTCACCTTGGTCACTGAAGAGGTGGAGTTGCAAATCGGAGCCTTACATCGAGAGAAGATAGCCTTTTAAGTTTTACCTAAGCTCTCTCACGCCATTCTTCTCGGTCTTCCATGGTTAAGGACTCATCAGCCTGTTCTCGACTGGTCTTCTGGGGAGATACTCCGCTGGGGGCACCCGTGCCAGGCTCGCTGTCTGACTCCTGTCCGCCTGGCGGCCGCTCCACGGTCACCTCCAGACCTCCCGAGTCTTCCTCCAGCTTACAGCTCCTACGCCAATGTTTTTGATAAGAAGGAAGCGGAGGTCCTCCCTCCACACCGGCCGTTTGACTGCCCAATTGAACTTGTTTCCGGTTCAACCCCCCCAAGAGGCAGAATCTACCCTCTGTCTCCCGCAGAGACCACCGCCATGTCCAAGTACGTCCGAGAGAACCTCGCCAAAGGCTTTATACGGAAATCCTCTTCGCCCGCGGGAGCCGGGTTCTTCTTCATCAAAAAGAAGGACGGAACTCTACGGCCATGCATTGACTATAGGGGCTTGAATGAGATTACCATCAAGAACAGGTACCCTCTTCCACTCATTCCGGAACTGTTTGACCGTCTCAGAGGGGCTCGGGTCTTTACCAAGCTGGACCTCAGAGGAGCCTACAATCTGGTCCGTATCCGTGCAGGTGACGAGTGGAAGACCACTTTCAACACTCGAGATGGCCATTACGAGTACCTGGTCATGCCCTTCGGTCTTTGCAATGCTCCTGCAGTCTTTCAAGAGTTCGTCAATGAGATCTTCCGGGATCTCTTGTACTCCTGTGTGGTCGTGTACTTAGACGACATCCTCGTCTTCTCGCCGGACCTCTCGTCCCACAGAAAGTGTGTCCGCCTGGTGCTTCAGCGCCTTCGGGAGAACCGTCTGTATGCGAAGATCGAGAAATGTCTCCTCGAACAGACCTCTCTGCCATTCCTGGGTTACATTATCTCCGACGCTGGTCTAAGGATGGATCCCGAGAAGTTGTCTGCCATCCTCAAATGGCCTCGCCCCGTCGGATTGAAGACGATACAACGATTCGTCGGGTTCGCCAACTATTACCGGCAATTTGTCTCCCACTTCTCTGCGATCACAAGACCCATTTCTGTGCTCACCCGTAAAGGGTCTACTTCCAAGGATTGTTCTCCTGAGGCAGAGGAGGCCTTTCTGACCCTAAAACAGGCTTTCTCCACGGCTCCGGTCCTGCATCGCCCTGAGAGCGATCGACCTTTTGTACTCGAGGTGGACGCTTCCTCGACTGGTGCCGGGGCGGTGCTGTCCCAGAGAACCGCCTCCAGTCGCCTGCACCCTTGTGGCTTCTTCTCGAAGGTCTTTTCTCCATCCGAGTGTAACTACTCGATCGGTGACCGGGAACTTTTGGCCATCAAGTTGGCCTTGGAGGAATGGCGCCACCTCCTGGAAGGAAATATATATAAACTTGGCACACACCAAAGGTTTCTGATGCAGATTTCTGATTTGTGGAGTGTGGATGCAGCATCCACCGCGAATCCCAAGTGAGGCACTTGGGATTCGCGGTGGATACTGCGTCCACACTCCACAAATCACCACGCAGTGGGACGGCTTCATGTGCCTCCTCACAGGATTGGTCTATCTCACAAAGCCCAGTCACTAAGAATCTCACAGTACAATATATCGTACATTGATGAAGGTCCTAGACCGAAACGTCTGTGTATGTATGTACTGTTGTATAATTAAAAATCACCTTTCTGCATCAGAAACCTTTGGTGTGTGCCAAGTTTATATATATTTAGTTCACGGATTGGGATCCTACTTGGGCACCACCTACAATTCTCAGGGTTGTGCCAACGGTTTTGTTCTTACCTCCTGGAAGGAGCCATCCATCCTTTTGTCATCTTCTCGGACCACAAGAATCTGGCCTATCTCTAGTCTGCCCAGAGACTAAACCCTCGCCAGGCCAGATGGTCTTTATTTTTTGCCCGATTTGATTTCGAGCTCCGATTCCGTCCTGGCAACAAGAATTCCAAAGCCGACGCCCTGTCCAGGGTCTTCCAACCACACGAATCCACGGAGGAACCATCGCATATCATTGATCCCACTAGAATCATCACCGTGGCTCCAGTGAACTGGCTTACTCCTCCACCTGGCAAGACGCTTGTGCCAGAGAATCTCAAGCAAAAGGTTCTTCTATGGGGGCACTCCTCCAAACTGGCCGGCCATGCCGGAACTAAGAAGACCCTTGACCTTATCAAACGTCACTACTGGTGGCCCTCACTTCGCCAAGATGTACTCGACTTTGTGGCTTCTTGTCCATCCTGTGCAAAAAACAAGGTGCCACGGAGATCTCCGTCCGGCTTGTTGCTTCCGTTGCCTGTCCCTACGGTTCCTTGGGAGAACATCGCCATGGATTTCATCACCGACCTACCCTGCTCTGCGGGCTGCTCAGTCATTCTGGTGGTGGTGGATCGTTTTTCCAAGATGGCTCACTTCATCCCTCTGCCCGGTGTTCCCTCAGCGCCAGAGCTGGCCGAAATCTTCATTCATCAAGTCTTCAGGCTTCATGGACTACCTCGACGCATTGTGTCTGACCGAGGGGTTCAGTTTACCTCCAAGTTCTGGCGTTCGCTTTGTAAGCTCATGAACGTTTCCCTCGACTTCTCCTCGGCCTACCATCCACAGTCCAACGGACAAGTAGAGCGTACCAACCAGACGCTTACGGGATACTTACGTCACTTCTCTAACGCCCACCAGAACGATTGGATCAACTTACTCCCCTGGGCAGAGTTCGCTTATAACAACCATGCTGGTGAGTCTTCGGCCAAGTCTCCGTTTTTCATTGTTTTTGGCAGACATCCTGGTGTTCCTCTTCCGATAACCCCTGCCTCTGAGGTAGCCGCGGCCAATGCCTTGTCCTCGGAATTTTCTAAGATCTGGGCTGAGACCAAAACATCACTCAAGAGATCCGCTGATCAGATGAAGAACTATGCAGACAAAAAGAGGTTGGATTCTCCTCCGTATCATGTTGGCGACAAGGTCTGGCTCTCCTCCAAATTCCTCCGATTAAAACTGCCCTCCTACAAGTTGGGTCCACGCTACATCGGTCCGTTTGAAATTCTGGGACGTATTAACGAAGTCGCCTACAAATTGAGGTTGCCTGCTTCGCTCCGGATCCCGAACACCTTTCACGTCTCTCTCCTGAAGCCTGTGGTGCTGAATCGTTTCCATTCCTCGCTTGATCTTGGTCCTCAGCCGGTGGGTGCCGACGACGTTTTTGAAGTGCAGGACATCCTTGCTGTGAAAAGGGTTAGAGGTAGGACTTTCTTTCTCGTTGATTGGAAGGGCTTTGGTCCTGAGGAGAGATCCTGGTAGCCTCGGGAGAATATTAATGCTCCCCGTATCCTCAAGAGGTTTCTTGTTAACCTCCGGGGGGGGGCGGCTTAGGGGAGGGGGTACTGTTACACCGCTCCGCCATACTCGCCCGGCCTCCGCTCCCACGCCGCAGTCGCCCTCCGCTCCCACGCCGCAGCCTCTCTCCACCCGACGGGCGCAGCGGTCACCTGAGACAGGCCCGTGACCGATGCCTTCCCTGCATGCTATGCACATGCGCCATAGGCCACGGCCGCGCCTCCTTCCTGCTTCTTATGCTCCGGCTGTGCTCTGACCCGGAAGCACCTTTGGACCAATGGCTGACCAGACGGGGCCATATCAGGCCGCTTCCCCCTGAGGGAGGCACCTGATCGTTGTGTTTCCTGACACTCCGGCCTCGCTCCATCGTGCACACTCTGCTCCTGCAGTTCCTGTCTCGGCTGCTCCTCACTGCAGCTTCTCAGTCCTGCTACCCGTGTTCCTGGTTACCTACTCCAGTCCTGCCTTCAGTGTTCCTGTCGTCCTACTCCAGTCCTGCCTTCAGTGTTCCTGTCGTCCTACTCCAGTCCTGCCTTCAGTGTTCCTGTCGTCCTACTCCAGTCCTGCCTTCAGTGTTCCTGTCGTCCTACTCCAGTCCTGCATTCAGTGTTCCTGTCGTCCTACTCCAGTCCTGCCTTCAGTGTTCCTGTCGTCCTACTCCAGTCCTGCCTTCAGTGCTCCTGCCGTCCTACTCCAGTCTCAGTCTTACTCCGGTCCAGCCTGAGCCGCCCCTCTCGGTACCGGATACCGTGGTACTCGAACCCCTGGGCCTGCTCCTAATGGTCCCTGTATAGGTGTCGGTTCCACCTGGCAGCTCGCCCGGGGTCCCTCGGTGCCACGGTCCAGAGGGTCCACTCTCGGAGTTTCCCGCTCCAAACCACCCGCGCTAACAGTGAGCCCAAAAGGCATCACCAGGTACTCAAAATGTCCCTCCGGAGTATTAAACGCCGTCTTCCATTCATCCCCCTGCTTAATGCGGATAAGATTATACGCCCCCCTGAGGTCAAGCTTGGTAAACCAGCAAGCACCTCTAACTCTAGAGAATAGATCCGAAATCAGGGGTAACGGATACTGATATTTAATAGTAATTTTGTTGAGGGCGCGATAATCAATACAAGGCCTTAAAGAACCATCCTTTTTGGCCACAAAAAAAAACCGGCACCTAAGGGTGAAGAGGATGGTCTAATATGACCCTTCTCCAATGCCTCCTTAATATAGGACCGCATAGCCTCGTGCTCAGGTACAGATAAATTGAAGAGCCGACCCTTGGGAAATTTACACCCCGGGCTCAGTTCAATTGCACAGTCATAACTCCTATGAGGAGGCAAGGACGCAGACTCATTCTCACTAAATACATCATAAAAGTCCGCCAAATAGTCAGGAACATCATGCGACTGAGGAGAGGTGGAAAAAACCGGAGCCTCACTAAAGGCACACCGACAACCCCAACTCACCACAGACACAGATTTCCAATCCAAAACTGGATTATGAATTTGCAACCAGGGAAACCCCAGAACAACAGCATCATGCAGACCATGCAACACCAAAAATCTGCAATTTTCTTGATGGTCTGGGGGGACCCGCATGACCACCTGGGTCCAAAACTGAGGTTTATTTTTCGCCAAAGGAGTAGCATCAATCCCCCTCAAAGGGATAGGCGTCTGCAGAGGTGTCATCGGAAATCCACAACGTTTAGCAAAATCCAAGTCCATTAGGTTTAGCGCTGCTCCCGAATCCACAAAAGCCTTGGCGGAAAATGTGGACAGGGAGCAGATCAGAGAAATTGCCAGAAGAAACTTAGGTTGAACACCACCAACAGAAAACGTGTGTGCAAAGCGTTTCTCTCATTTAGGACAAACAGAAATAATATGAGAGGCATCTCCACTGAAAAAACACAGCTTATTACGCCTTCTAAACTCCTGACGTTGCGCCTTAGACAAAACTCTATCACATTGCATAGGTTCAGACGTCTGTTCAACCAGTGGCAACACCTCTCGTGCAATCCTGCGTTCACGTAAACGCCGATCAACCTGAATGGCTAATGACATAGAATCGACCAGACCAGAGGGAACAGGAAATCCCACCATAGTATCTTTTACAGCTTCTGACAAACCCTTCCGAAAGAGAGCAGCCAAGGCATTATCATTCCAGGTAGTAAGGACCGCTCACTTTCGGAACTTTTGACAGTACAACTCTGCAGAATCTCGACCCTGGTTCAATGCCAACAGGGTCTTTTCAGCCTGATCAACAGCATTAGGTTTGTCATACAACAACCCCAAGGCATGAAAGAATGCATTCACATTAGTCAGAATAGGGTCATCTGGATTCAAAGAAAACGCCCAATCCTGGGGATCGCCACGCAGCAAAGAGATGACAATTTTAACCTGCTGCACGGAGTTCCCTGACGAGTTAGGCTTCAAGGCAAAAAATAATTTACAATTATTTTTGAAACTCAAAAATTTAGATCGATCCCCAAAAAATACATCAGGTATAGAGATCTTAGGTTCAACAGCATGCGAACGAGCAAGGTAGGCGGAAATTCCCCGCACTTCCGCAGCGAGCTGCTCCACACGATCAGACAATTGCTTTATCTCCATTGAGAGAAAAAAAATTCCCCCTACGGCCTCAGAGATATAGAGGAAAGAATATACACACTCTTTTTTTTTTTTTTTTTTTTAAACACAATTCTTTCCTGCTATAGAGTACCCTAGGATCTGCGGTATGGCGGGTGATTCTGTTATGATTGAGTCACCGTAGGAGGCAAAAACAGAAATGCAAGCTAAGTCCAGAAAACCAGAGAGGTTGGCAGCTATCGGATTGCAGACCCCAGAACCTATCAACACAACTAGCAGTAGCCGTGGGGGGTTCCTACGATGCCCTAGACCCCTCGATCACAGCCGGAGGACTAGATAGCCTAAAGACAGAAAGGGAAATCTAAACTGCCCCAGAGCAGACCCCAAAGCAAAAGGCAGCCCCCCACATATAATGACAGTGAAGCAAGAAGAAAGAACACAACACAGACAGAAAGATAGACTGAGCAAAGACGGGGCCCAAGCTAACTAGATAGGAAAGGACTGGAAGGCTGCTGTCTGCAATCCGTGAAAAACCCTATGAAAATAAGAGCCAACAGACTGACAGTGAAAAAGGCCCTGAAGATGCTAGGCTTCAAAAAGACTATGTCAGTACTCAGGAATATTCTGAAGACAGAGCAACCGACAAAAGGAGATTCAGCTCACCCCAGCAGGGAATGGCAGAATCCAGAAAAGCAAGGCAAACAAAAACAAAACACAAATGCAAAAAGTCAAAGCAATAAACTTAGCTTTAGAGGAGCAGGAATCAGACTGGTGTCCTAGAAGTCCACAGAGAAATCACGCGCAGGGCAGAAGGGCGTCGGCAGCCTTATATCCAGTCAGTGACTCCACTCAGCCAGTCATCATCATTAGGCTCAGGTGCCCGATAATCAGGCTCATTACCTTCCTTTACCAGAATAGGGAGTCCACCAGACCTCAGTGACGAAGGGGAAAATGAACTCACAACAGACTGCCCTCTGTGGACGAGCTTTCGCTTCTGGAGGAGGAGGAGGGTCGAACGCCTACAGCCAACTGTTTCCTATACCGTGGGCTAGGCAGCACTGTCCCACCACCACTGTCCCCTGTGGACCCTGCATCCACCACATTAACCCAGTGCGCAGTGATGGACACGTAACGGCCCTGGCCATGCCTACTGGACCATGCATCTGTTGTGAGGTGCACCTTTCCACTCACTGATTGCTTGAGTGCATGGACAATGCGGTCTTTCACATGCAGGTGGAGGGCTGGGATGGCTTTTCGAGAAAAGAAGTGCCGACTGGTTAGGTCATAGCGTGGTACTGCGTAGGCCATGAGCTCGTGGAAAGCTTTGCTTTCAACCAACCAATAGGGCATCATCTCTAACGAGATTAGTTTGGCAATGTGGGCGTTCAAACACTTTGTACGCGGATGAGAGGATGAGTACTTTCTTGTCCTACTGAGAGTCTCTGGTAGGGTGAGCTGGAGTTGAGAGCTGTTATGGTGGAACTAGTGTTGGACATGGTGGACTGAGAGAGGGTTGGTGATGGTGATGGTGTTGGTGGTCTTGCTGATGGCCTAGATTCAGTCTTTCGTAGCAATAACATTGTGATTCCCTGACTGCTTTGGCCTTGCAACGATACCTCAACATTTGCGGCTGGTGGTGTGCTAACCGGCTGGCTTACAGTGGGGGAAGCGATGTAGCGTTGCTGACTAACTTCATTCGGAGCAGGTGCACAAGTGGTGCGTGAAGTTTGGTAGTCCGTCCATGCTTGCAAGTGCATGGTGGTTAAATGTCTAAGCATGCAACTGGTATTCAAATTTCTCAGATTTTTCCCTCGGCTAAAGGTCTTTGCGCACTTCTTACAGATATCCTTTGCCTGATCATTAGGATTTTGTTCAAAAAAGTGCCACACTGCACTCTTCCTACTATGGAAGACATTTTGAGGCCTTGCACGCTGTGCTAATTTGACCATCTGGCCAAGCTGTCCTGCAACCCTTTGGGTTTTTGTAAACCGTTTTTGGACTGCTACGGGCCTGCCAGATAACAGCTGTTGCGATGTCGATGCCTGCTGTGTATCCTCCTCCTTCTCTTCTGAGGTATTGGCAGCGGCACCCATTTCCCCCAATGGATGCCAATCTGGGTCAAGAACTGGGTCATCCATCACCTCCTCTTCAATTTCATGTGCACCTTCCTCTGTGTCACCGTGTAAGGTGGTATAGTATGCGGGAAGGGGCACCTGAGTTTCATCAGGGTCAGATTCTGGCTCAGTACACTGCGAGGACAATGTAATGCTCTGAGTGAATGTACCAGCAGAAAAATCTAGCAGTGGCTGTGCATCGGTGCACTCCATGTCCAATTCTTCTATTCATCTTGGACTGGGGAATTCACGATTTGATTTGATAACCCAGGCATGGTATGTGAAAAGAGCTCCATGGAGTAATCTGTAGTGCGGCCTGCCACATCCTTCACTTTTGGTAGGGGTGAAGGACACAAGGAAAAGTGTTGTTCCTGACCAGGAGCCTCCACTGATGGCTCAGTGCTTTTATTTTTTGAAACTTCAGAAGAGGAGGCGATAGAGCTGGAGGCCGTGTCAGCAATGTCAGCCAAAACTTATTCCTGAAGCTCCAGCTTTAAAAGTGGTTTACCTACTCCCAGAAAAGGGAGCCTTTGAGGCCTTGTGGAGCCAGACGATGACGCAGGCTCAACACCTCCTGCCTTAGGTGCTATTGTGCTTTTGCCACTACCAGCAGATGCACCACCACCCCCACCACCATCAGTACCAGCTGGCAACCCCCGCCCACTTCCATGGCCTCTTCCACCATACTTTCTCATTTTTGGAAAAATGCACCCAAAATACCACCAGCTATATGGTACTGTAAAACAAGGTACAAGGTGTATATAGTATTGGGGAGAATTTGAATCTCCCTAGAGATTTTAGGAGGCTGAACTATTATCTCAGGCCCACTGTAGATTACACCTCAATTTAACAGACTGAAATTGGCTGGTGTATCACAAGGTACAAGGTCTATATAGTATTGGGGAGAATTTGAATCTCTCTAGAGATTTTAGGAGGCTGAACTATTATCTCAGGCCCAATATAGATTACACCTCAATTTAACAGGCTGAAATTGGCTGGTGTATGACAAAGTACAACGTGTATATAGTATTGGGGAGAATTTGAATCTCCCTAGAGATTTTAGGAGGTTGAACTATTATTCAGGCCCACTATAGATTACACCTCAATTTAACAGGCTGAAATTGGCTGGTGTATGACAAAGTACAAGGTGTATATAGTATTGGGGAGAATTTGAATCTCCCTAGAGATTTTAGGAGGCTGAACTATTATCTCAGGCCCACTATAGATTACACCTCAATTTAACAGGCTGAAATTGGCTGGTGTATGGCAAAGTACAAGGTGTATATAGTATTGTGGAGAATTTGAATCTCCCTAGAGATTTTAGGAGGCTGAGCTATTATCTCAGGCCCACTATAGATTACACCTCAATTTAACAGGCTGAAATTGGCTCGTGTATGACAAAGTACAAGGTGTATATAGTATTGGGGAGAATTTTAATCTCCCTAGAGATTGTAGGAGGCTGACAATGATGCTCTCAGTTCAAGTATGGCAGCAGGCAGCCTAATAAGCAGGACTGCAGCACACCAAAGTGTGGAAAAATGAACGCTTGGTAACTGTGCAGAAAAGAGGAAGAAAAGTATTTTTGCTTTTAAAAAAGCAGTTTGCACAGCAGTGTGCAAACAGCAATGCAACTATCAGGGAGCCTTATAAGGCAGCCTAATAACCAACAGAGCTGATGCACAAAAAATATAGCCTCCTCTGTCACTGCACACAAACTGTTGTGTTGTACAGTGGAAATCGCTAACAGCAGAAGCAGTTTTTTGTTCCTCTTGCCTGCCTAACGCTCTCCCTTATTCAGAATCAGCAGCTGCCACCTCTCCCTAATGCTAGTATCGGCAGAAGTAAGATGACGGTCGGTGTGCACGCCCTTTTATAGCCCCTGTGACACCACACAAAGCAAGCCAATCACTTGCATGCCCTTCTCAAAGATGGTGGTGACCGATGTCCATGTCATCGCATTGCCCACAGGGCATCATTGGCTGAAAAAGGGCGCTGGAAGCATCATTTAAAACGCGACTTTGGCGCTCTGGTCGCCGACCTCGTGGCCGACCTCATGCTATGGTCGGGTTTCGTTTCATGAAACATGACTTCAGCGAAAGTCAGCGACTTATGAATTTGACCGACCAGTTTCGCTCAACTCTGTACATTACATTATCGTATTCGGAACCAAATCCGAACAAAATCGCTCATCTCTACTAATGAGTATCTGTTGAGTACAGGAGCAGTGTTAGCCTTCTTAGCTGGGAGACCAGACACCACATTTTTTTTATTCCAGCCACACTCAGATGGCACAAACATCAATTTCATACAGTGATATTTGTTGAAAAATGTAAGGAAAGTAACACAGGTATTTGACTGAAAGTAAATGCAGGCCTGCCTGTCTGGGACCCCAACTTACATGGGCAACCCACCAGATGGAGACCCAACTTGGAGTCTCCACATTGACAAAATACTTGTCACACAGCGCTAAAGTGGCATCAGTTTCCATAGAGTAGAAACAGCATAATAGGGCTCTGACACACCTTTTACTACAGACAACCCACCAGATTCAGACCCAACTTGGAGTCTCCACATTTCCAAAAATAATTGTCATACAGAACTAACATGTTCTGACACACCTTCTACTACAGGCAATTCACCAGATCGAGACCCAACTGGGAGTCTCCAGACTCCACATCTCAAAAATTTTTTGTTACAGCAGCAGCAGGAGCAACAGCACAAAAATGGCAAAGACTACAATAATGCGAGATCTGTACATGACACTAAAAACAACATCATCGTCTAGTATGCCCAATCTGCGACTAGGGTCCAAAAGTCATTGGAGATCCATGGCTTGCTAATTTTCAGGAAAGTTAGGTGGTCTACACTTTGATGGGAGCAGCCGGATAAGAAACAAAGCCCAATGACCTAACTCTCAATAGGTGAAAAGAAAAAACTTTAGATACATGTATTCAAATATAGTAAGGCACAGTGGCCAAGCCTCAAATAGGCTATTATATGTACACTAGATGGTGGCCTGATTCTAATGCATCGGGTATTCTAGAATATGTATGTAGTTTATTTATAGGGAATCTGTCACCCCATTTTTACCCCATAAGCTGGGGCCACCGCCATCAGGGGCTTATCTACAGCATTCTGTACATAAGCAATTTGAATCTCTACGGTCACATGTGACCGTTCTGTGCCCTGCTGGTGACCTGGGCATGACCTGCCTAGGAATCGGGGCTGTGAGCTCCGATCCAAGGCAGTTGCCATGGTCACCAGGCAGATCAGCGATTGGTGGATCGATGTAATCATTCGATCCCACCAATGACAGGTCACAGCAGCGATGTGACCGCTCTGTGACCTGCCCCTGACCTGCCTCTAACCTGTCTGACCTGTCTGCAGGGGTCCTCACTCTAGCTGAGGATTCCTGCAGAGAGGTCGGATGCAGCAAGAGCCCCTGTGCTGGGTATTGTGATGCCACAACATGTAGCATCACAATCCCTGCAGAAAGAAAAAAAAGAAAAAAACGCCAACCGTAAGTGTTCCTGATCCCTGATCCCCTGCCCAATCTATCTTCACCCCCCATCTATCTTCATCCCCCCATCCCTCCTTCCCCCTCTTTTTACCCCCTTTTTACCCCCCTTTATTTTTTTCACCCCCCTTTGTGCCACCTAACTACAACCCTAACTGATCCCTGCTCAATCTCTCTTCATCCACCCTAATCACCCCATCCCCCTTCCCCCTATTTTTACCCCCCTCCACCCCACTTTTGCGCCACCTCCGTGCGCAGCCGCCGAGCATTGATGGGTGATGCAGTTCACCGATCAACACTCGTGCTCGCTTTTTTTTCCTTAGCCCCCTTTGCGCCACGTCCGTGCACACTTCCCGCAGCCGCAAAACTTGGATAAGTGACAAACGTGCCTGCCGTTTTTCATTTTTCACCCCCCCTTTGTGCCACCTAACTACAACCCTAACTGTTGATCCCTGCCAAATCTCTCTTCATCCACCCCAATCCCCCATCCCCCCTTTTTTGTACCCCCCTCCACCCACCTTTGCGCAGCCGCCGAGTGTTGATTGGTGACGCAGTTCATTGAGCAACACTCGTGCTCCCTTTTTTTTTCTCAGCCCCCTTAGCGCCAACTCCACACACACATCCCCCAGCTGGCAAACTTTGATAAGTGACACAGTTCACTTATCAGAGTTTGTGCCTGCCGTTTTCCTTTTTTTTTTTTCACCTTTTTTCACCCCTTGCGCCACCCCGTGCGCCCACCCAGTAGCTTAATTTTTATAAGTGACACTTATCAGCTAGGGCCTGCTGTTTTAGACTTTTTTCCACAGCTTTTTCTTTACAGAAAGTTTACACCAATCACTTCCCCCCCCTCAATACACATACATTTTTCACTAAAGTGTACACCCAAGCACCATATTTACACAAAAATGTCATCAAATTCATCCCAACAGCACTATTCAATGGAGGAGGCATGTGCTATACTTGCCTCCGACACTGATAGCGAGGATGGCGATCCCACTTTTCTTTACTTTTTGGATTCTTCATCCTCTTCCTTTACCGCCTCCTCATCTTCCTCCTCGGGTCCTGCGGAACCGCCACGCAGACGCTCCAGGACAGAAGATGAGGCAGCGCACACCATGCCCGCAGCTGACCCAGTGCTCCCCGTATGGACCTCGCCCCCTGAAAATTACGAGCTACTGATTCCTGATTTTGTGGCAGAATCAGGAATCAAGTTTGACACCACCGGCCTCACAGAAATTGACTTTTTCAAAGTCTTTTTCTCTGAGGATTTTGTTAACCTAATGGTGGAGCAAACTAACTTGTACGCTCGTCAATTTTTGGAGCAGAACCCGCGTTCATCATTTTCAAACTGGTCTCCTGTAGACGCAGTTGAAATAACGCAGTTTTGGGGCCTGGTCCTCCATATGGTGATATTGAAGAAGCCGGAAATTCGGCAATATTGGAGTGTTGATATTTTATACAACACTCCAGTGTTCCAAATGGTCATGGCCCGGATGCGTTTTGAGGCCATCCACAAGTTTCTGCATTATACTGATAATGCACAGTGTCCCACACGAGATGACCCCAATTTTGACCATCTTTTCAAAGTTCGGCCGGTCATCGAACACTTCAACAAAAAGTTTGCTGAAGTGTACGTGCCCCAAAGGGACATCTGCTTGGATGAGTCCTTGGTTCACTTCAAGGGAAGGCTGCAATTCCGTCAATACCTGCCCAGTAAGGCCTCTTTCACACATCAGGTTTTCGCCGTCAGGCGCGATCCGGCGCTTTTGACAGAAACCGGATCCGGCGAAATGCAATGCCGGATCCGGTTTCCCCCCCATTGACTTGCATTTGCGCCGGATCGCGCCGGATGGCCATGCGTTTCATCCGGTTTTCGCCGGATCCGGCAATGTGTCGCGATCCGGCGTCTGGAAAAAACGTCTACTGTAACGTTTTTTGTCTCCGGCGAAAAAGCCGGACCCGCCGGATCCGGCGCGTCCGGCTTTTTCACACAATGAAAGCCTATGAGAGCCGCAATGCGCCGGATCCGGCGAAAGCCGGATCCGGCGGCCGGATCCGGTTTTTTTGTCTGAGCATGCTCAGTAGCTCTGCCCACAGGAGATATATAAAAGCAAGACAATGGGACCCTCAGCCACACCCAACATGCCACCCAAGCCAAGAACCAGGAGCAGGAGAAGGCAGCAGACATCTGCAGCAGCAGCACCATCAGCACCACCCCAAATGGAGCAGCAAATGGAACATGCTGAGGAGGGGAGTCCAGCAGCAGATGAGAGACGGTAATTATCAAATCCCCCATTCCTCCAAACTAGGGCCATGGAATATCAAGATATTCATTGGCCCTTTGTTTCTCTTTATTCAACAGCCGCCAAAGAGATGCAGCAGCAGCAGCAGAAATGGCATCACTGGCAGCAGCAACAGCAGCAGCAATACCCACAGCCATGGAGTCTGGCCATCAACAGGACAGCACATCTTCTTCTGGGAGCCCTCCCTCGCATCGTCAGCGTTTGACGGTAAGTTTTTATTTCCAAAATCCATCATCTCTGTAATATATGTCTATTCATTGCCTTTTATTTCAAAACAGGAATCACAAGATGAAGAGGAGCTCCCAGAAGAAGAAGGAAGGGGTGGACAGACACCTGGAGTGGGCTCACAATTGGTAAGTTTTTTGCATCAAACGCAGAAACACAACATCACACTACACACAACACATAGAAAACAATGTTCTGCAGACCACACA
Organism: Dendrobates tinctorius; assembly: GCF_039654945.1. NCBI lineage: Eukaryota > Metazoa > Chordata > Amphibia > Anura > Dendrobatidae > Dendrobates > Dendrobates tinctorius. The sequence continues at coordinate 12,244,119 of NW_027361698.1, read as the reverse complement.
CAGCAAACAAATGCCTACATCCAAAGACATAACATTTTTTGTTTTCTTCTCTAGTCTTCCCAATCTGGTGCTCGGCCAAGAGGTCCTCGCAGTGCCTCCCAGGGTCGTCGGCGACAGCAACGCGGCGGTCACCAGCGTGTAAGTATAAATATTTTTGCTTTGTTTTTTTGCACTTTTTATTTCATTTCTTTTGTGGAGGCTAATTATGTTATTTTTGTCTTTTTCTTTAACAGCCTTCACAGCGTGCTCCCGACTCTGACGGTGAGGATGGAGGGATTGATGTGGACCGCCTCATCGATCTCGTCAGAGAAAGGGAGCCGCTCTGGAATATGGCTGACCGCCGCCACGCTGACCTGATTGTTACCCGACGACTCTGGGAGGAAATCTGTTCTCTCCTTGTGGGCCGCTGGGAGGACCTCGAAGCTCGGGCCCAGATTAAAGAGCGTAAGTATATACAGTACCGGTTGCTTGATGTAAACCAGTGTTTCCCGAACTCCAGTCCTCGTGGTCCCCACGGATCATGTGTTCAGGATTTCTATTTACTATGGAAATCCTGAAAACATGACCCCTGGGGACCATGAGGACTGGAGTTTGTGAAACACTGATGTTGTATACTAACCACTCCTTTCTCGTTTCAGGGAACAGAATTGTGAATCGGTGGCGGTCTGTGAGGGATCGTTTCAAGAAGGAGTTCAATAAAGAGATGCGGGCCCCGAGTGGATCTGGAGGACGCAGGAGCAAGTACAAGTACGCACAAGCCCTGTCGTTCCTCCGGGAAACAATGCTCACCAGAAGGTAAATATTACACACCACATGTGAAAAAAATGTTAGATGTAACTTTTTTTTTTCAGCCAGGGCCATACCATTTCAGTATTTTAATTGTTTTTTTTTCTCTTTATTACACAGCACGGTGAGCAGCACTCGGGAGCCTGCACGATTGGACCCTTCTGAGGCGATCCCTGAGGAGACCGGCACCGAGGGACACTTCGACCGCCCCGGTACATCTGCACCTTCCCAGCCTTCCCACACATTCGACCCATCTGTCCCATCCACCAGCACAGGAGCATCGTGGCCGCCTACGTTACATGAAGCTGCTGGTGAGGAGATCGCTTTCCCTTTACCCCACCCTTCTGCTCCTGCCACCTCTAGTACACCTGCGGGTACTGGGCGGCAGCGGCAGAGGGGTCAGGAAAAGAGTTATGCGCAAGAGTTCTTGCATCTGAATGCATCTTTCCAGAACTGTCTCAAAGTCTTGTCAGAGCAAATCTCCGCAGGCTTTCAGCAGATCAACTCCAGCATTCTGGAGGTGAAGACACTTCTGCAAACCATGCATTCAGAAGCAAGATCTTCGCCAAACCACACCTTTTTCAGGTCTGTTGTGGAGCGCATGGCAACACTATCTCCTACCCAGCAGATGCATGTAATGCATTCGTGCCACGGTGCTCTACAGCAGGTTACCTCCCAACCTCCACCTCCCACCACTGTAGTTCCTCCACCTGCACCCCCTCCAGCCACTTTCCATCCTCCCCCTCCTATTACATCTGCACCCCCTCCAGCCACTTTCCATCCTCCCCCTCCTATTACATACCAGCAACCTCACCAGTACCAGACATCTCCCCACTTCCAGCAACCTGCCCCGTACCAAACTCCTTCCCCGTACCAAACTCCTTCCCCGTACCAAACTCCTTCCCCATACAACTTTCCATCAACATCATCTGCTCCTACAGTCCCTGCCCAACCCTCCACTCCACCGCCCACCACCTCTTCTGCCTCCCACATGTCCACCCATTCTGTAGCTTTTTCCACACCTTCACCTCTAACTGTTCCTTCCCCACCACGATCCCAGTCCTCTCTCCACACACCCAGTGTCGAAGTGTCCCGCAGCCCCTCCAGCAGTATTTCCACCCCACAGTACACAGATTTGTAATGTTTTTTTTTTGTAATAAAAATGCCCATTGGGTTTAAAACCTTTTTTGCACTTTAAAAACAAAAAAAAAAAAAAAATTTAAATAAAAGTTAAATTATCGTTTCACAATGGTTGTCTGTCATTTCTTTCTGCGGCGAACTATGTTTTAAAAAAAGGTTAAATACAGGGTATTTCAAAGGTAAAAAGGTATTCAAAACCAGGTATATAACTGTGGGTAAATTTTAGCTTTTTGCCACAGTTGTGTTCCTGGTTGTGTTTGAAGCAAAGTATTTCACCTAAAAAGTTGTGTTTATTGTTGGTGATTTCCTACCAATGTACACAACTTTTGTTAAAAGGTGAAATACTTTGCATAAAACACAACCAGGTACACACCTGTGGCCTAAAGGTAAAAATAGTAAGACCATGACAAGATAGCCAACTTTGGTTGGCAAAGGTATATACTGTTGGTCCAGAAGGTACACAAGTTTAGGGCACAAATCTTTCACACTCTGTCATCCCAGTGTACTCTGCCTTGAGGTGACATAAAGTATAGTGGAAAATTGTCCCTGAAACCGTCACAGAACTTCTAGTGGTAATATTTCCAATGACAACATCCATCTTCGCCAGTAACTTGCTCTTCTCTCCAACCTGCACTTTCTTCTCTACAACCTGTCAAAGAAGGGCTGTAGGAACATGCTATATCTAGTTTTCCAGTAGCCAATCCCGTTCGGAAGGCCACAAGGGTCAATTTTAAAAACCGGCGTAATCCGTCGAAAAACGGATAGAAAAACGGATAGAAAAACGGATGAACCGGATGAGACGGATCCGGTTTTGTCTGTCAAGAACAAGACGGATCCGGCAGAAAACCGGATCCGGCACTTCAGGTTTTACAAAACATTTGTCGGATCCGGCATTCCGGCACGACGCCGGATCGCGCCTGACGCCGAAAACCTGATGTGTGAAAGTAGCCTAAGAGGGCCAGGTATGTAATCAAACTCTATAAGCTGTATGAGAGTACCTCAGGGTACATCCACAAGTTTAGAGTTTACGGAGGGAAGGACACCCGGATTGAACCCCCTGAGTGTCCTCCTTTCCTGGGAGTGAGTGGGAAAATTGTGTGGGATTTGGTGCACCCACTGCTGGATAAAGGTTATCACCTCTACACTGATAACTTTTATACCAGCATCCCACTCTACAAATCCCTCTCTGAGCGACATACCGCAGCCTGCGGTACAGTCCGCAAAAATCAGAGAGGCCTCCCGAAGACGCTACTTGGGCAGATGCTCCGAAAAGGTGAGAGCAGAGCCCAATGTAGCGACCACCTGCTGGTGGTCAAGTACAAGGACTAGAGAGATGTCCATCTCTTGACCACCATACACGGAGATGGCAGTACCCTCTGCACTGTACGGAGTACCTCTAGGTCCGCAAACCGACATGTGTAGTGGGGTACAACAAAAACATGGGGGGAGTTGATCTCTCCGATCAACTCCTCCAACCGTACAATGCATTGAGGAAGGTCAAAGTGTGGTATAAAAAACTGGCCGTGCACATCGTTCAAATGGCAATGCTCAACGCATTCCTGCTGCCACAATGTGCATGCCCCAGCGATACGTCGTACCTTCAGTTCCAGGAGGTAGTGGTTAAGGCCCTGATGTTTGGCACTCAGGAAGGAGCGGGCCCCAGTACTTCTGGAACTGAAGGTGCTCGTATTGTACCAGGTCAGCATTTTCCGGGGGTGGTCCCGCCAACCCCAAGAAAAGGTAAGCCGCAAAAAAGGTGTTGAGTGTGTTACAAAAAAGAAATACGCAGGCACACCACTTATCAATGCGACACCTGCCCCTGGCCTGTGTATGAAGGATTGCTTCAAATTGTACCACACCTCCATGCACTACTAATTTACATTAGATTAGTTGGGGGCACAACTAGATTTGTTCTTTGGGGGTCTAGTATCCAAAATGATGTCACATGTGGGGGGTTTTCCTGTTTAGGCACATCAGGGGCTCTGGAAACGGAACATGATGCCAGCAGACCATCAAAGTCTGCATTCCAAAACGACACTACTTCCCTTTCGAGCCCCGACGTGTGCCTAAACAGTTTTTTCCCACATGTGGGGTACCAGAGTACTCAGGACAAATTGGACAACGACTTTTAGGGTCCAATTTCTCCTGTTACTCTTGGGAAAATTAAAAATTGGGGACTAAATGATCATTTATGTGGGAGCCAAACAGGATTTTATATTTTCACGCCCGGGCATTATAATCTTTAGAGAAACACTTGGGGGTTCAAAGTGCTCACCACAAATCTAGATAAGTTCCTTAGGGGGTCTAGTTTCCAAAATGGGGTCACTTATGGGGGGTTTCTACTGTTTAGGAACATCAAGGGCTCTGCAAACGGAACATGACGCCCGCAGACCATTCCATCAAAGTCTGCTTTCCAAAGCGTCATTACTTCCCTTTCGAGCCCTGCCATGTGCCCAAACAGTAGTTTTCTCCCACATGTGGGGTATCAGCGTACTCAGGACAAATTGGACAACGACTTTTGGGGTCCAATTTCTCCTGTTACTTTTGGAAAAATTAAAAATTGGGGACTAAATGATCATTTATGTGGGAACAAAACAGGATTTTATATTTTCACGCCTGGGCATTATAATCTTTAGTGAAACACTTGGGGGTTCACAGTGCTCACCACACATCTAGATAAGTTCGTTAGGGGGTCTAGTTTCCAAAATGGGGTCACTTATGGGGGGTTTCTACTGTTTAGGAACATCAAGGGCTCAGCAAACGGAACATGACGCCCGCAGACCATTCCATCAAAGTCTGGTTTCCAAAACGTCATTACTTCCCTTTCGAGCCCTGCCATGTGCCCAAACAGTAGTTTTCTCCCACATGTGGGGTATCAGCGTACTCAGGACAAATTGGACAATGACTTTTGGGGTCCAATTTCTCCTGTTACTTTTGGGAAAATTAAAAATTGGGGACTAAATGATCATTTATGTGGGAACAAAACAGGATTTTATATTTTCACGCCCAGACATTACAATCTTTAGTGAAACACTTGGGGGTTCAAAGTGCTCACCACACATCTAGATAAGTTCCTTAAGCGGTCTAGTTTCCAAAATAGGGTCACTTGTGGGGGGTTTCCACTATTTAGACACATCAGACGCTCGTCAAACGCGACATGGCGTCCGATCTCAATTCCAGCCAATTTTTGGTTGAAAAAGTCAAACGGGGCTCTTTCCCTTCTGAGCCCTGCCATGTGCCCAAACAGTGGTTCCCCCCCACATATTGGGTATCAGCGTACTCAGGACAAATTGCACAATAACTTTTGGGGTCCAATTTCTCCTGTTACCCTTGGGAAACAAAATATTGGGGACTAAATGATCATGTTTGTGGAAAAAATATGATTTTTTATTTTCACGCCCGGGCGTTATAAACTTCTGTGAAGCCTTTGGGGGTTCAAAGTGCTCACTACACATCTAGGTAAGTTCCTCAGGGGGTCTAGTTTCCAAAATGGGGTCACTTGTGGGGGGGGATTCCACTGTTTAGGCACATCAGACGCTCGTCAAACGCGACATGGCGTCCGATCTCAATTCCAGACAATTTTAGGTTGAAAAAGTCAAACGGGGCTCCATCCCTTCTGAGCCCTGCCATGTGCCCAAACAGTGGTTCCCCCCACATATTTGGTATCAGCGTACTCAGTACAAATTGGACAACAACTTTTGGGGTCCAATTTCTTCTGTTACCCTTGGGAAAATAAAAATATTGTTGCTAAAATATCATTTTTGTGACTAAAAAGTTAAATGTTCATTTTTTCCTTCCACGTTGCTTCTGCTCCTGTGAAGCACCTGAAGGGTTAATAAACTTCTTGAATGTAGTTTTGAGTAGCTTCAGGGGTGCAGTTTTAAGAATGGTGTCACTTTTGGGTATTTTCTGCCATATAGACCCCTCAAAGTGACTTCAAATGTGAGGTGGTCCCTAAAAAAATGGTTTTGAAAGTTTTGTTGTAAAAATGAGAAATCGCTGGTCAACTTTTAACCCTTATAACTTCCTAACGAAAAAAATGTTGTGTCCCAAATTGTGCTGATGTAAAGTAGACATGTGGGAAATGTTATTTAATAACTATTTTGTGTCACATATTTCTCTGTTTTAAGGGCATAAAAATTCAAAGTTTGAAAATTGCAAAATTTTCAAAATTTTCACCATATTTCTGTTTTTTCATAAATAAACACAAGTTATAGCAAAAAAATTTTACCACTTAAGTGAAGTATAATATGTCATGAGAAAACATTCTCAGAATTGCCTAGATCCGTTGAAGCATTCCAGAGTTATAACCTCATAAAGGGACAGTGGTCAGAATTGTAAAAATTGTCTCGGTCATGAACGTGCAAACCACCCTTGTAGGTAAAGGGGTTAATTAATTGCAGGTTTTTACACAATATATTTTTTCAATGGGCTATTGGATAATTAACTTTAGTGATATAGCACTATTAGCACTCATTTGCACTTTACAATGCACATGCACCTTTATTTACATTTGTATATGTAGTGTCTTTCATTTACATTTCAGAGAATTACAATCCTCCCTGCGGTGAGCACTCTTTCAGATTTCCGGGGACCCGTAGAAGCTCAATAGAGCGAAACGGCCGTCATCACTCGCACGCTCCATCTCCCTTTCTCCCTGTGAACATGCTGTGAACTGGTTGCTTAATAAAGTATGGACTTTTAATGGTGAGTGCCTCCTTACTTTTCTTCAGTATATTCCACATATACTTTTCTTCTTATCTGGTGAGCACCCGAAGTGTTGGTTCGCATGTGCGGGTCATGGTGCAGTGAAATATAATGCACAGTGCACATTTGGTGTTTTTGGTTTCCTTGCGGTGCAGCCCGCTTTTTTCTTTCATATGCAAGAAAACATACTGCACTAAGGCTCGTCACTGCTGCCACAGTCGCTGCAACATGTGCAGAGTGGAATTCCACCATGTCAGAACATCACTAATCAAACGGGTAACAGGTAGGCTGAAAGACCAGGCTGGGATAGTGGCTGAGAAATTGCTGTACCACCAGCTTGAGGACTTGAGCCATGCAAGGCACATGTTTGAGATTGCCACAGCGTAGGGCCGCCACCAAGTTTGCACCGTTATCGCACATGGCCTTCCCTGGCTCCAGGTTTAGTGGAGACAGCCATTGCTCTAACTCGGCCTGGATACATGTCAACAACTCTTGAGCTGCGTGACTGTGATCTCCGAGGTATATTAATTTAATCACTCCCTGATTGCAGTGAGCCATGGCTGCACAGTACAGAGGTCGGGCGGGGAGATTCTATGCACTGTTGGAACACGTCTCTGATTAAGGGAGAGGTTGAGGGCACAGGTGGAGGCCCTAGAGGAGGTAGAAGAGGCAGAAGCAGTGGAGGAACTGTTAGATACAGAGGTTTGTCCCGCAAGGTTTCAGAAGATGGAGGGGGAGAGGCATCGGCAGAGCAGTGGGTCACAGGAGGAACTGGCTGCTGCGGCTAACTTCTGTGCCCGCTGCTAAAGAGAAATGAATATTCACAGCACTGGCAATGAATATTAATTTCTCTGTAATAGCAAGTACAGTGTCAGGCGCAGCAGCAGGCTCCTGCAGTTTCCGGGCGGTCACGTGTGCTCGGTAAATAAGAGAAATGAATATTCAACTCTCTCCATGGGATGGGGTCATGCATACATGGATAGGCATGGGGCCATGCATACAAGGATATGGATGGAGCCATGCATACAAGGATAGGAATGGGGCCATGCATACGAGGATAGGAATGGGGCCATGCATACAAGTATAGGGATAGAGCCATGCATACAAGGATATGGATGGAGCCATGCATACAAGGATAGGAATGGGGCCATGCATACGAGGATAGGGATGGAGCCATGCATACAAGTATAGGGATGGAGCCATGCATACAAGGATAGGGATGGGGCCATGCATACAATGATAGGGAGGGGGCCATGCATACAAGGATAGGGATGGAGCAATGCATTCACGGATAGGGATGGAGCCATGCATACAAGGATAGGGATGGAGCAATACACACAAAAGATAGAGATGGATCCATGCATTCAAGGATAGGGATGGAGTCATACATATAAGGATAGGGATGGGGCCATGCATTCAAGGATAGGGATGGAGTCATACATATAAGGATAGGAATGGGACCATGCATTCAAGGATAGGGATAGAGCCATACATACAAGTATAGGGATGAGCCATGCATTCAAAGATAGGGATGGAGCCATGCATACAAGGATAGGAATGAGGCCATGCAAACAAGGAAAGGGATTTAGCCATGTGTACAAGGATAGGGATGGAGCCATGCATACAAGGATAGGGATGGAGCCATGCATACAAGCATAGGGATAGAGCCATGCATTCAAAGATAGGGATGGAGCAATGCATGCAAGGATAAGGAAGAAGAGCCATGCATTCAAATATAGGGATGGGGTGATACATACAAGGATAGGGATGGGGCCATGCATAGAAGGATAAGGATGGAGTCATACATACAAGGATAGGGATAAGGAGCCATGCAGACAAGGATAGCGATGAGGAGACATGCATACAAGGAAAGGGATGAGGAGCCTTTCATACCAGGATGGGGATGAGGGGACTATGCATACCAGGATAGGGATGAGGAGCCATGCATAGAAGGATAGGGATGAGGAGCCATGCATACCAGGAGAGCGATGAGGAGCCATGCATACCAGGAGGGGATGAGGAGGCCATGCATACCCCGATGGGGATGAGGGGACAATGAATATCAGGCTTATACTCAAGTCAATAAGTTTTCCCCATTTTTTGTGGTAAAATTAGGTGCTTCAGCTTATACTCGAGTCGGCTTATACTCAAGTATATACGGTAGTTCAGTTCTTCAATACAAAAAGTGAAACTCATATATTATACAGAGTCATTACAAACAGAGTGATCTATTTCAAGTGTTTATTTCTGTTAATGTTAATGATTATGGCATACAGCTAATGAAACCCAAAAGCCATTATCACAATAAGTTAGAATAATTAATAAAAAACATCTGCAAAGACTTCCTAAGCAGATGGAAGCATGAAGTTGATAGAAAAATTAATACAATAGACATTAAAAACTACTATATCTAGTATTTTGTATGACTGCAAAGATTTTGAAGGACAGCACCAAGTCTTCTATGCATGGAATGAACAAGTTGGTGACATACTACAACATCTACTTTATCTTTTTCCACTCTTCAAGAACAACCTCTTTAAAGGCCTGTATGTTCTTGTGTTGAGTGAGATATTGATTGCAATCTCATATATATAGATAGATATATTGTGACGCAGTAAGGGGTGTGGTGCCGGATGGGAGATACATTCCTTTCAGCAAATTCTTTGGCACTGGTAAACAGCATGAAACAAGGTCAAGACCTGGCCTGGATTTTCTCAGGTTATTGGGGCAACACCTGCAGGTCTTAAGACAGCATAGTGAGCCAGAACTCCTCAGTGTGTATTGGTGGGAGAGAGTTGAAGGGTGTTTTGTGGCAACATCAGAACTTAACGGGCTGACACCTTTTTATATATTTCACAATTTTCACACTGGCCATTGGGGCTATTTTTGACTCTAACTTCTGGTTGTTCCAGGACACAACACAAGTACATAGCCACAATGGTGAGACCAAAAGGAGCCAGAAGAGTGCAGCGTCTTATTTCTTCTTCTCCTGCATTGACTAGAACCACTTCACCTTCATAATAAACGTTGCAAGTTTCTTTTAGCAGTGCAGAGGTTAATCTGCTCAGTTGAGAGCTCCTGGAAGCTTTCCTACATTAAGGCTCTCAGCTGGGCACTGTTAGCCACTCCCATATCCTATATAATCTGGTCCCTGGCTATCACTCATTGTCAGAGATGCTTTTGCTGCATGGCTGAAGGTTGCTTGTGGTTATTATTAGAGAAGACGTTTGGTGGATTTATCTGTGACTGATGCTAGGTTTTGAGTGTGTGATAATTCCCTTTCTTCTCCTACTTTGGTTTAACCCCTTCATGATCCAGCCTATTTTGACCTTAATGACCTGGCCATTTTTTGCAATTCTGACCAGTGTCCCTTTATGAGGTAATAGCTCAGGAATGCATCAACGGATCCTAGAGATTCTGAAAATGTTTTTCCTGACATATTGGGCTTTGTGTTAGTGGTAAATTTAGGTCAATAATTTTTGCGTTTATTTGTGAAAAAATTGGAAATTTGGCGAAAATTTTGAAAATTTTCAAATTTTAAATTTTTATTCTGTTAAACCAGACACAAAAATAGTTAATAAATAACATTTTCCACATGCCTACTTTACATCAGCACAATTTTGGAAACAAATTTTTTTTGCTAGAAAGTTATAGGGGTTAAAAATTTGACCAGCAATTTCTCATTTTTACAGCAAAATTTACAAAACCATTTTTTTTAGGGACCACCTCACATTTGAAGTCAGTTTGAGGGGTCTATATGGCTGAAAATACCCAAAAGTGACACCATTCTAAAAACTGCACCCCTCATGCTGATCGAAATCACATTCAAGAAGTTTATTAACCCATCAAGTGTTTCACAGCAGCAGAAGCAACATGGAAGGAAAAATTGAACGTTTAACTTTTTAGTCACAAAAATGATCTTTAAGCAACATTTATTTTTTTTTATTTTCCCAAGGGTCAAAGGAGAAAGGGGACCCCCAAATATTGTTGTCCAATTTGTCCTGAGTACACTGAAACCCCATATGTGGGGGGGAAACCACTGTTTGGGCACACGGCAGGACTCGGAAGGGAATGAGCGCCATTTGACTTTTTGAATGGAAAATTAGCTCCAATCGTTATCAGACACCATGTCGTGTTTGGAGAGCCTCTGTGTGGCTAAACTTTGGATCTCCCAAACAAATGACCCCATTTTGGAAACTAGACCCCCTAAGGAACTTATCTAGATGCATAGTGAGCACTTTGAACTCCCAGGTGCTTCACAAATTGATCCATAAAAATGAAAAAGTACTTTTTTTTTTACAAAAATGTTCTATTAGCCTCAATTTTTTCATTTTCACATAAGCAACAGGATAAAATGGATCCTAAAATTTGTTGAGCAATTTCTACTGAGTACACCAATACCTCATATGTAGTCATAAACCACTGTTTTGGCGCACGGCAGGGTTCGGAAGGGAAAGAGCGCCATTTGACTTTTTGAATGGAAAATTAGCTCCAGTAGTTAGCGGACACCATGTCGCATATGGAGAGCCCCTGTGTGCCTAAACATTGGAGCTCCCCCAGAAGTGACCCCAATTTGGAACACAAATTGGGCACACGTCGGGGCTCGGAAGGGAAATAGTGACGTTTTGAAATGCCGACTTGATGGAATGGTCTGCCGGCGTCATGTTAGGTTTGCAGAGCCCCTGATGTGCCTAAACAGTAGAAACTCCCCTCAAGTTACCCCATTTTGGAAACTAGACCCCCAAGGAACATATCTAGATGTGTTGGGAGCACTTTGAACCCCCAAGTGCTTCACAGAAGTTTATAATGCAGAGCTGTGAAAATAAAAAATCATTTTTTTTCCTCAAAAAATGATTTTTAAGCTTGCATTTTTTTATTTTCACAAGGGTAACAGGAGGAATTAGACCCCCAAAGTTGTTGTGCAATTTTTCCTGAGTATGCTGATACACCATATGTTGGGGTAAACCACTGGGCACGGAAGGGAGGGAGCACCGTTTGACTTTTTGAACGCAAAATTGGCTGGAATCAATGGTGGCGCCATGTCGCATTTGGAGACCCCCTGATGTGCCTAAATAGTGGAAACCCCTCAATTCTAACTCAACCCTAACCACAACCCTAACTCCAACACATCCCTAACCCTAATCCCAACCCTAGCCCTAATCACAAGCCTAACCCTAATCCAACCCCAACACACCCCTAACCCTAATCTTAACCCTAATTCCAACCCTAACCCTAATTCCAACCCCAACCCTAATTCCAACCCTATCTCTTATTCCAACCCTAACCCTAATTCCAACCCTAACCCTAATTCTAACCCTAATGGAAAAATAAAAATAAATATATTTTCTTTATTTCACTATTTTTCCCTACCTAAGGGGTGATAAACGGGGGGTTTATTTACTTTTTTTATTTTGATCACTGTGATAAGGTTTATCACAGTGATCAAAATGTACCTGGAATGAATGAATGAATATGCTGGCCGGAAGATGGCGGCACCCATGGAGGATTCAGGAGGGACACTAGGACTCAGGAGGTACCAGGGGAAGGGGGGGATCGGAAGGCAGGGGAGAGGGGGGCAGGGGGAGCAAATACTGACTGCAGCAGCAGATCGCCGCCGTCAGCCGTGGGGGGGTAAGATCGCAGTCTCCAGCCATGACCAATGATATTGTAGCATCGGCCATGGCTGGATTGTAATATTTCACCAAATTTCATTGGTGAAATATTACAATTGCTCTGATTGGCTGTTGAAAGGGAAACGGCCAATCAGAGCGATCGTAGCCACGGGGGGGGCAAAGCCACCCCCCCGGGGTTAACTACAGGTCCTCCTGTACCTGCAGGTCAGGTGACCTTTCATTGACCCCGGTCACCCCACTCGCAGGACCGCGATCAATTCATGACACAGCATATGCGTCATAGGTCGTATTGGCACCGGCTTTCATGACGCATACGCTATGTCACAGGTCGGGAATGGGTTAACCCCATCCTCCACTCCCCGGGGCATTCCTGTTGCATGTGTGAGTTTATTTGTATGTTTGTTTGTTTTTTCATTATCCCTCTTCATATTACCTTTTTAGTCTGGTTGGTGTACCCTATTTCTGGGTGTCAGACTAAAGAACCTTGGGCCCACCAGAGAAAATCATTCTTGGGGCCCACTATGTAGCTACATAGAAATACAAGACCACCAATTGTGCAGTAAAACACGCTAATAAGGGTATAATATAAGGTAGTACACGTCTTAATTATGTAGCAGGGGTTGGGATAGCCCCCTCATAGAAGATAAAGTAGCCCCCCTCATAGAATATAATGTAGCCCCCCATATAATATAATGTAGCCTCCCTCATAAAATATAATGCTGCCCCCCATAGAATAAAATGTAGCCTCCTCATAGGGCATAATGCAGCCACCCTCATATAGCATAATGCAGCCCACTTGTAAGGTATAATGCAGCCCCCCTCATAGGGTATAATGCAGCACTCCTCATAGAGTATAAAGCAGCCCCCTCAAATGGTATACTGCAGCCCCTCAAAATATAAAGCAGCCCCCCTCATAGGGTATAATGCAGCCCCACTCAAAGGGTATAATGCAGCCCCACTCAAAGGGTATAATGCAGACTCCCTCATATAGTATAATGCAGCCCCCTTACAGGATATAATGCAGCCCCTCTCATAACTTATAATGCTGCCCCCTCATAGGGTATAATGCAGCCCCCCTCATGGGGTATATAGCAGCAACCTCATAGGGCATAATGCAGCCCCCCTCAAATGGTATAATGCAGCCACCTTATAGGGTATAATGAAGCCCCCCTCATACAGTATAATGCAGCCTCCTCATAGTGTATAATAAAGCCCCCTCAAAGGGTATAATTCCAGCCCCCGCATAGTGTATAATGCAGCCCCCCACAGGGTATAATGCAGCCCAACCTCATAGGGTATAATGCAGCCCCCTTATAGGGTATAATGCAGCCTCCTAATATGATATAATGCAGCCCCCCACAGAATATTATGCAGCCCCTCTCATAAGGTATATTGCAGCCTCCCCCCACAGAAAATAATGCAGCTCCCCCAGAGAATATAATGTAGACCCTTATAGAGTATAATGCAGCCCCAAATGGAATATAATGTAGCCACCCCCCCCCCATAAAATATAATCCAGCACATTACAGTTGAATGCAGCACGCACTTGGGAGCCCCCCCTTGACTTACAGGCTCCATAGCGGATGCACGGGCTGGTGGCCCCCGGGTGAGCTTGGGCCCTGCTCTGCTGGCCCTGATAGCAGGAAATTATAGCTGCAGCCTGCAGCTAGCCCTGGCTGCTATTAAAGTGAAATGAATATACACTCTTCTACACGCCCATGTGGGCATGGGGAAGTGTGAATATTCATTTCTCTTTAGCAACGGGACAGGCTTTAGCCGCAGCAGCTGGCTTTTACCTCCTGTCACATGCTGCTGCTCCACTGACACCAGATGGGCCCCCCTGACTCACGGGCCCCATAACAGCTGTGCAATGTGCCACTATTAGCGACACGCCACTGGCTGGGGGCTCATGGAGCAGCGGGGACCCTAGGCAGCTGCTGGCCATGTATCCCAGCAGATGTCAGTGCCTGGGCCCACCAGAAAATCCTCCAGTTCTCCGATGGGCCAGTCCGACCCTACTACTACTCCCTACTACAAGGGTGCCCCTAGCGTTAGGCACAGGCAAGGAGCCCCTGGTTCCGGGACACCCGATGAAGAGTTGAGGCAACAACCTTTTCATTTCTATTGAAGTGACTAATGAGCTTTTTCAGAGGTCACTGTTAATCCCGGGACAGCAGGGTAAAGGTACTGTCACACTTAGTGATGCACCAGCGATCCCGACCAGCGATATGACGCGGTCAGGATCGCTGGTGCATCGCTAAGTGGTCGCTAGTGAGCTGCCACACAGGCAGCTCTCACCAGCAACATCGCAGGGGTCGGGGGTCGCTACTTACCTGTCACACTAGGCGATCCTGACGTCCTCCTGCCCGGCTCCACGCTCATCGCTCGTCTCTCCACAGGAAGCCCTAGCAGGAAGCTGACGACAAGAAACGGTCCAGGACGTTCTCGCGCAATCAGCGATAACCAGCGGGGGAGCAGGTCGTAGGTATCACACACAGCGATATCTCTAGCAATATCGCTATAACGTCACAAGTTATAGCGATATTGCTAGCAATATCGCTTAGTGTGACAGGCCCTTAAGCTGTGACATCACATAATGTGATTGGTGGATCATGTGTTGTCAACTGTGAATAGATGTTACCTATTATTATAACCCTGCCTCTGCTTATAAGAAGCCTTGCTGAAAACTCTTTCTGAAAGGACTGGAAGTATGAGTCTAAAACAACTAGTGGCCAGTGTGAAAATAGCAAGATCAGTATAAACTAGGATCTGAGGGGAGGGAGGGTAGTTGAGCAGATAAGAGTATCGCTAGAGTAGACAGAGAGAGTGAGATAGTAGGGCGCAATGAGGATTAAGGGGGGGCTGTGACATGCAAGGAAAGTAGGGAAGTGAGTAGGAATAATAAATGTACTAATAGCATTAAATGTCTGCGGCAAATGCAAGAAGTCTTGCAAACAAAATGAATGAATTGGAGAACCTTATGGAAGCCACAGATTATGATGTAATGGGCATTACGGAAACCTGGCTGGGCGAAAGTCATGACTGAGTCACAAACGTACAGCTTTACACTACATTCACAAAGGGAAGGGCAGGAAAACTACATTCAAAAAGGACAGGAAAGATAAAAAAAGTTGGAGGAGTGTTTATTTTCATTAAATCCAACTTAAGATCTGTGTTCAATGACGGCATTGAGTCATCTGGACATTCAATGGGACATAGAATCTTCTGGTTCTGCTAAAAGCTGCAAGTTCTTATCTATGGTGCAAGAAGAGATAATTTGCTGGACTTGGTCCTGTCAAATAGACCAGATACAATTTCAGAACTTCAGGTTCAGGAGCATTTGAGCTGCAGTGACCATAATATGGTAAGTTTCAATGTAATATTAATTAAAATAATTAAAAGGGGAAATCCAAAAGCCTGGAGCTTTAGAAAAGCTGATTTCAACAACTTAAGGGAAGAGCTTAGTCTTGTAGACTGGGATCATGTAATGGTAATTTGGAATACCGAGCATAAATGGAGCATGTTTAAGGATATACTACTAGAAACTTGTAGAAGCTGTCATGCTGGTGGGTCGTGGATCCACTGCACCACAGGCCAGGTTTACCATGGAGGGATGTGGCTAGGTGGATACCTGGTTTTCACTAGAGCCCTTAATTGTGGAGTTAGGCTTGAGCTGCAGGTAGCCACCAGGTACTACTCCAGGGCAGTTCCCTGTACTGCAGAAGCTGACCCTAAGAATCAGGAATCAGTTATGGACTCAGGGTCCAAGGCAGGACCGGATATTGATACTGGTTCAGACAGTGTGGACTCCGGAACACTTGACAGAACAGACACTGGTGCCGGTTCAGACATTGCAGATTCTTGAACACTTGACATGACAAATACTGATGCTGGTTCGGATAGTGCGATTTCTGGAACACTTGACAGATCAAACACTGATGCAGGTTTAGGCAGTGCGGATCCTGGAAAACTTGACAGGATCGACACTGGTGCAGGTTCAGAAAGGATGGATTCAGGTTCAGGTACAGACAGGTAACAGGTTCAGGGACAGACAGAGCGGGCAAAGGTTCATGTATTGACAGAACAAAAATGGTTTCAGGCTCAGGTACTGACAATGTGGTTTCAGCTCCCAAACCGACCTCAGAGAGGTCAGTCCAAACCACAAAATCCTTAGTGAAGTCAGGTGGCACCAAGACCGGTTGTTTACATAGGGTGAGCTTCAACTCATGCTTTGGAGGACCATTTGGCTATCGACGTCTTCTTGCCCTTAAGAAGATCAGTCAGACGGGCGGTTATCATGGCGAAATTCAGTGTAATAATTACACTGGAGGACTCATGAGTCTTTTTGCGTGGAGCAAAACACTACAGAATACAGTTTGTAGGTGAAAAAGTCTATATTATAAACACACGGTGCTTCAAACAAGTGCAAAGGAAACTCAAGTTCATAACACTTAGAATAACTAATTAACAAGTCTGTGGGAAACCTCAGAGAGAAATGCAATCAGCAAAACAGTCTGTGAAGCGCAGTTTGCACTTGAGAATACTGGAAACAAGTAGGTTCGTGTTTAGTCCATGCAAAGATAAGCAAGTCCAAACAAGGTGTTAGATTATCCAGGGAGGCCTGGGTAGAAAGTCTCAGATTAAGCAGAGCAGTCCCAAGCTTTCTAGCTAATTAAACAAAGGCAGAACCAGAGCAGCAGCCAGCTTACGTGTTGCAGGTGAAGGTCAGCCGCACCGAGGAAGCAGTACAAGTAGTCAGGAGCAGGAGGAACACTGGCACAGATGAATACAGCAGAACTTAGAGAGTGAGGAGCAGGATACTCACACAGGTTTGCAGGAGCAGAAAGCCAGGAAACCACCAGGAGCAGAACACAAGCAGAATACTCTAGCACAGACTAGAGTATGGGGTGGAGTTATAAGGCAGGAAGACAATGGGCACATGAAACAAAAGACGCCATCTTGAAAAAGTGCAGGCATGCCCAAAAGGTAACCAAAAATATTCAAAGTCCTGACATTCAGGATATATTGCCAGCCAATAGTATCCCACAATTCGCAGAAACCCCCAAACTTCTTGGAGACCAGTTGTGGCCAATTTTGGATTGCCTCCACCTTATTTATTTGCAGCTTCATTTCACTCCTTCCAATGGTGTAATACAAGTATTTTGCCTCGTCTTTCCCATGATGCACTTCTTTGAGTTTATGGTAAACCCTGCTTTCTTCAGTGCATCCAGTATCACCTGGACCTTCTGTAGGTGCTTCCCCAATCCAGGCTGAAGATCACAATGTCATCCAGATAAGCTGCTTCGTACTTTTTGTGAGAAACTAGTGTCCGGTCCTTGGCAGATCGAACGGCATCCTGGTGTTTTGAAAGCACCCGTCACCTGTAGATAAGTAGAGTTGAGCGGATTTGTTCAGATTTGGTTCGCCGAATCTGAATTTGCCATATTCGTGCCATACTGTTACCCTATTCATGCCGAATGTGTGTTTGATATCTCTACTCCCATCTACTCTAATGACGTTCGGCTGTGTCCGACGAATATTGCAAAAACAATATTCGCTGCCGATCGTATTCAGAACCAAATCCAAACAAATTCGCCCAACTCTATAGAGAAGACTATCTTCTGCTTGGCACTTGGGGTCAGGAGAACTTGCCAGTATCCTTTTGTTAGGACTAGAGTTGAGCAAATATCTTCGGTTCTATGCTTATTCAGCAAGCTATAGCGCTTGCCGAATAAGCTTCAGGGGGAACCTGGCTTCCTGTATTGCGCCGGCTGAACAGCTGATCGGCGCCACAGCTGCATGTGTCGCGGCTATGTCACAGTAACAGCACACGCATGGAGAGCCCAATAGAAAGGCGATACTGGCAGCTAATAGGAAAGGGTTCTTTACTGTTAGAGCAGTCACACTGTGGAAAGCCCTACCACAAAAGGTAGTAATGCAGTCACTATGACAGCCTTTAAAAAAGGGGTGGATGCTTTCCTCAGCACAAATGGCATTGTGGCGTATAGATACAGTAATTTAGTGATGCATCATTGGTAGAGTAAGGTTCAACTTGATGCACCAAGGTCTTGCTTGAACCTATGCAACTACATTTGCTTCTCACAAAATTAGAATATCATCAAAAAGTTAATTTATTTCAGTTCTTAATTATGTTAATGTTTATTTCAGTTCTTAGCTCAGGTCTTAGTTCTGTTAATGTTGAAGATTATGGCTTATAGCCAATGAAAACCCAAAAGCCATTATCTCAGTAAATTAGAATACTTTATAACACCAGCTTGAATAATGATTTTAGAGTCCAAAAGGTTGGCCTACAGAAATGTATGTTCAGTAAATGCACTCAATACTTGATCAAGGCTCCTTTTGCATCAATTACTGCATCAATGTGGCGTGGCATGGAGGTGATCAGCCTGTGGCACTGCTGAGGTGTTTTGAGGTGTTTTGGAAGCCCAGGTTGCTTTGATAGCAGCCATCAGCTCATCTGCATTGTTGGGTCTGGTGTCTCTCATCTTGGAAGCAAAGCCAATGAGGTGGTCACCACAGGAAAAATGTCTGAGTATGAAAAAGATACATAATGACACCTGGTGCTACTAATGTGCTAAAGAATGTGCATGAAAACAAAAGAGAAAGAAAAGTAGCGCAAATGAAAGTGCACACACAGAAAAAGTGAATAAACCGGGTTTATTAGACAAAAGTGCCAGAAGACAATTGCAAATTAAAAACAATTAAAAACATGAAAAAGACATGCAACATACTGTATGAAGGAAGAATATCCCTTAAATCACGTATATCGATAAAATCAATATTCTCAGTGATGCACAAATCCAATTATGGCAATCAGATGGCAGATTATATATTAACTAGATGGTGGCCCGATTCTAACGCATTGGGTATTCTACAGTATGTATGTAGTTCATTTAAAGGGAATCTGTCACCCAATTTTTACCCAATAAGCTGGGGCCACCTCCATCAGGGGCTTATCTACAGCATTCTGTAATGCTGTAGATAAGACCCCGATGAAACCTGAAAAATAAGAAAAACACATTAGATTATACTCACCGGGGGGCGGGGGTGGGTGCGGTGGGTGTCGCGGACCGGTCTGGCGCCTCCCATCTTCATACGATGATGTCCTCCTCCTTGCTTCTCCCTCGGCTCCTGCGCATGCATACTTTATCTGCCCTGTTGAGGGCAGAGCAGATCACTGCAGTGCGCAGGCGCCAGAAAAGGTCAGAGAGGTCGATAAAGTACGCGTGCGCAGGAGCCGAGGGAGAAGCGAGGAGGACGTTATCGTATGAAGATGGGAGGCGCCAGACGGGACAGCGACACCCATCGGACCGGACCGAACGCCGGGGTGAGTATAATCTAAAGGGGGTTTTACACATAGCGATATCGCTAGCAATATCGCTATAACGCCACCGATTTTGTGATGTTATAGCGATATTGCTAGTGATATCTCTATGTGTGATACTTACCTCCGACCGGCTCCCCCGCTGTCTGTCGCTGACCGCGCAAGATCGGCCGGCTCCATTTCTCGTCGGGCGCTTCCTGCTGGGCTTCCTGTGGCGCCGACGAGCGACGCGCGGACGCCGACGGGACGACGTCAGGATCGCCGCGTCTGAAAGGTAAGTATCGTCTGCTGTATCGCTGCTGCATCGCTGTGAGGCTCTGCCTGTGTGGCAGCTAACTAGCGATCATTTAGCGATGCATCAGCGATCCTGACCGAGTCGTATCGTTGGTCGGGATCGCTGGTGCATCGCTAAATCTAAAAGGGCCTTAACTCTTTTTTCTTATCTTTCAGGTTTCATCGGGGGCTTATCTACAGCATTACAGAATGCTGTAGATAAGCCCTGATGGCGGTGGCTGCAGCTGATAGGCCAAAAAAGGGGTGACAGATCCCCTTTAAATTCCGCGCCAATAATGCTGATTGGGCAAATCCGTGCGGCAGGAGATGACCTGCGGCAACCGTAGGGAGATCAGCGGCTAGCGCCGCAGATCTCCCGACGGTACCTGTGGCGTGCGTCGTTTGAATTCCGTGACTATTCGTGGGCGGACTGCGCGTGTCGCTGATTGGTCGCGGCCGGGCGCGACCAATCAGTGACGCAGGATTTCCATTACAGACAGAATTAGATGATTATATAGTAGATTCTCAATTTGGAATGTGAGAGCTTATAGCATGAGCAGTGCAGATACGATCCAGCACCAATAAATATAACATATCACAAAAATGAATAAAAATGCGTACAATGCTGCATCATACTGAATCACAGAGGAATAAGATCAAATTGAAGAGAGATAAGTGTAAAATATAAACAATAGAAAATTTCACTATAATGCTTTACAATTAGAAAAGAGCACCATGCAAAAACAATCCAGCAACAAATTGAATGGCATGTAATTAATTATGCACTTTATAACACCAGGTTGAACAAGGATTTTAGAATCCGAAATGTTGGCATAATGTATGTTCAGTAAATGCACTCAATACTTGGTCAGGGCTCCTTTTGCATCAGTTACTGCATCAATGTGGTGTGGCATGCAGGCGATCAGCCTGTAGCACTGCTAAGGTGTTATGGAAGCCCAGGATGCTTTGATAGCAGCCTTCAGCTCATCTTCCTCTTGACAATACCCTATAGATTCTCTATGGTGTTAAGGTCAGGCAAGTTTGCTGGCGAATCAAGCACAGTGATACTGTTGTTTTTAAACCAGGTATTGGTACTTTTGGCAGCATGGACAGGTGTCAAGTCCTGCTGGAGAATTTACTTTCCAGCTCCAAAAGGCTTGTCGGCAGAGGGAAGCATGAAGTCCTCTAAAATTTCCTGGTAGATAGCTGTGCTGACTTTTTCTGGATAAAGTATAGTAGACCTCCACCAGCAGATGACATGGCTCCCCAAGCCATCACTGATTGTGGAAACTTCACACTAGACCTCAAGCAGCTCAGCTTGGATTGTGTGCCTCTCCACTCTTCCTCCAGACTCTGTAACCTTGATTTCCAAATGAAATGCAAAATTTACTTTCATCTGAAAGCAACACCTTGGACCACTGATTATGTAACAGTCAAGTTCATTTTCGCCTTGGCCCAGGTAAGATGCTTCTGGCATTGTCTATTGGTCATGAGTGGTTTGACATTAGGAATGTAGCCCATGTACTGGATACATCTGTGTGTGGTGGCTCTTGAAGCAATGACTCCTGCAGCAGTCCACTCCTTGTGAATCTCCATCCATCAAATTTTTGAATGGCCTTTTCTTGACAATCCTTTCAAGGCTGCGGTTATCCTGTTGGCTTGTGCACCTTTTTCTACCACACTTTTTCCTTCCACTCAACTTTCCATTATTATGTTCGGATACAGCACTCTGTCAACAGCCAGCTTCTTTAGCAATGACCTTTTGTGGCTTAGGGCACAACGATATGGATCTCTGGTGCATCGCAAAGTGGTCGATAGTGAGCTGCCACACAGGCACATCTCACCAGCGACATAGCAGGGGTCGTTGGTCGCTACTTACCTGTCAGAATAGGCGATCCTGGCATCCTCCCGCCCGCCTCCACGCCTCACTCGTCGGCGCCACAGGAAGCGCAGCAGGAAGTGGCCGACGAGGAATGGTCCAGGGAGTTCTCGCGTGACCAACGATGAGCAGCAGGGGAGCGGTCGAAGGTAAGTATCACATGCAACGATATCGCTAGCAATATCGCTGCAACGTCACAAAATCGGTGACTTTACAGCGATATTGCTAGCGATATCGCAGTGTCTAACAGGGGCTTTACCCTCCTTGTGGAGTGTGTCAATGACTGTCTTCTGGCCACCTGTCAAGTCAGCAGTTTTCCCCATGATTGTGGAGCCTACTGAAACAGACTAAGGGACCTTTTCAAACGCTTAGCTGGTATTTTTGTTAATTAATCTAGTTTACTGAGATAATGACTTTTGGGTTTCCATTGGCTGTAAGCCATAATCATCAATATTAACAGAAATAAACACTTGAAATAGATCACTCTGTTTGGAATAACTATATAATATATGAGCTTCACTTTTTGTATTGAAGAACTGAAATAAATTAACTTTTTGATGATATTCTAATTTTTTGAGATGCACCTGTATTTTTAAAGTTTTTTTAAAGGGCTTGTCTAGTATTTTTAAAATGATGGCCTGTCCTTAGGATAAGTCATTAATATCAGATTGTTGGGAGTATCCCACATGGCACCCCTGATAATCAACTATTCCTGGTTCTGGTGGTAGCGGGAGGTGATGGTGCAGAGCGGAACATCACAGCTCCATCAACTGTTTAGTGGCTGCAGCGACAACTGCAAATCTACCTCTTGTTCTACCCTAGTATAGTATGGTATAGTATCACATAGTTATACCTGCAATGGCAGTGCTACAATAATAGTAATAGTCCTTTTGTTAAAAATGCCTGAGACAGATTGGATAAGGAAATACAGAGCTCAGCATTTAGAGAACTGGTAGAAACTGCAGCAGATAAAATAGTGATCAAAATTACAAAAAGCAACCCAGTAAGTGATACATTGCAGGAATCAGGGTATCTGACTTTACATCATGCTGCTCTCAAACGCATTAGCAAAAACTTTGGTTACACAAGATAATCAATGTTATTCATTTTCACCAGGTTTTAGTGTTATGGCTGATTAGTGAATATTTCCTTATAATTCTAATTATCTCAGGCATAAACACTATAACACACCATGACAAGTTCATCTAGTAATCTAAAATTATTTGCTCTCTTTAATGATGTCATCCATCATTTACTGGGCATTGTACAAGTTTATCTATTGGTTGTCAAGTTAAGTCATTATTATAAATGAGAGTAAGGCAAATTCTTAAGGTCCACAAGTTTTTTGAAGCTGATACCAGTACTCATACTACAATATATCACATTTGTTTCTAAATTAAAATCAATACAATATAGTTTAGGAGTAATCATATTTTATGAGTTTAATGGAATTCCTGTATGGACAATACATTGGCTTCTAATAATTCTAGATCCCTTCCCTTTGGCCCTAGACTTGGTAAATCACCCACCACTCTGGCATTCCCACTCCAACAGTCCCACAGATCTTATTGAAAAGTCCTTTGGTGATGACGCCGATTACTTGCACATGATTGTTATAACCAAACACTGTCCTTATTCATGATAATAACACTATGGCACATGACCATGTAGTATATAGGTTCAGTAGACAAAGGTTCCTGGTCAGAGCAGAAGCAGTGGAGCAGAGGGGGATTTTCTAGATCACTTCAAGCTGTTGTTATATTATTGCGCCCCCTATGTTGTGATCGTTTCTTTCAATCTTGGCCAGTGATTAGAGTCTGTGCAAGTCGATTTGCAGGACCCTGCCATAGGCCATGCCAGTAATCTATGGACTCTGGATGCAAACTCTGAGAAACGCCTGTTAACGTCACCGACAGCTTTTTTTTTTATCAGCTGGCCTGGAACAGTGTCATCAATGCGCCATAAAGAATGTGAGGACGGCTAATCAAGAAAAGATTGGTGGATGCTGTCACTTATGAGGAGGTTCTCGGGGCTCTTGTCCAGTGGCCAAAAAATATTCATAAGGCTGATGGACTTGGTCCTGCAAATCGATTTGTACCGACTCTACTAGAGATCAATACTCCTCCTTCATCTTGGACAGAAGGCCTGTCATTTTGTCATCCTCTCATCACTTATAAACTTCAGACCACTAACCTTCTCCCTTGTTTGGTAACACTGTGTGAAGAGGGAGAGCTATAAATATATTTACACCGCCATTGTGTAGGCAGCTAATACCTTGTGTAGCACTTGGGGCCATAAATCAACTAAATATGTCTATCTACTACAGTAATGACATAACAACAGGTTATTTGTCGAATTTCGAGGAAGTCCAACTGCTGTGACTTCTGGCAGTCCACAAAATGAAGTAGTAGTGGCAAATAATAAAGGGCCATGGCATGGAGCTTCTGTCTAAGGGTGCAGTAAGACAGCCATATAAATCGGAACAAGATCGGAACAAAGTGCATGGACTGGTCGGCAGCTCTCCTGACCAAAGCATGACAGCTGCATAGAAATACATGAAACAGTCCAAGCATTGTGTTTCGATCTTGATCTGATTAATCCTGACTTTGCCCTTACTCTGGAAGACTGATGATTGATACATTATGGTCCATAGCTGATCATGCGTTCTCTGCAAAAAACAAGGAGAGTCAACAAAAGGTGAGGCGTCACATTGGTTCACATCCCTACTGCCACTTTATGCAAACAATTACTGTGGGTCACGCAAGACTGACCCTCATCGATTGGATATTGATGAAATATCCTTGCTATAAGCGTTTATTGTTTGTACTAAGGTAATCCCCTTAAAATGAAGATGCATTTTATTGCGAAGAGAGAAAAATGAACTGCTTTCCAGACAAATTCCGATTTATAGCCTGAATGAATAGAATTATTACGATTTTTTAATTCTCAGTGAAGTTCAGTATTTAAGGAAACTAAAAATATATTGGGCATCGCAGAGTAGTGGAGAGAATTAATGACCTGTTTAAAAATCTTCAGTGTTATCACTCTGTTGCAGGGCTATGATGATTCAAGAAACATTTGGGCTAAACATTTCATTAAATACTGTCACATGGAGCATACATCAGCAGAATCGTTCCTTGCATCAATACCCAAAAGGGTCTGCCCAAGTCATACGGCAGACGAGGCTACTATTACTGCAAAGAGTGACATAAGGTCATGCAGACATCCGGTAGGATGTGTGACACCAGCTTCTGCTGTAACCTAAGATCAAGTGACATTTCTGGTGCATATAAATAATGTCAGGGGGATTCTCTTTGCACCAAGGAAATCTACAGCACTGTCTATAAAGAAGCTATTTGCATGTTGTATTAATATTATCGTATAGTGCTAATACTTAACTAACAAAATCAATTTAATACTTATGGATTGACCCTACTTCACACATAGGATATACTATTCTATGGCTAAATATTAGGCAATACTTTAGAAAAATAGGAAAAAACTGTACAGAACTTAGTCATCTCTCAGTTATTTTCTATGGTCAAGTTATTATAAGGAATAACCAGATTGTTATAGATTTGTTTCTAGAACTGAGCCCATATGTTCACTGACAAGAAACGACTAGTGTGTGAATGAGAATAAAATCTATGAAATGACTTAGTCCCATAAAGCAGATCTGTGCGGATAGTAAAATGTTCCAGTGCTCATGAAGGTTCTTCTTCCATAATACTACATTCAGGCAACCAAAGATTGACTCTGTGCATGTACTACACAGGAAAACCTTTCGCAAAAGATATTTTTAAGAAAAGTTTGCTTGCTTTGCTCAGGGTGGATGTGATCCACTCTTAGATTTAAATAAGTATAAAATATATAAAGAAATGTCTATTCTAATACTCTGCCCCACAGTGTCTGTCCATCTCGTGGCCTCTGGTGTGGTGGGCTGGCAAGATGCAGTGGCTACACTACCATATCTAGTCAAAGTAGTTGGGCAGCAAGATATAGATATTGCATCCAAGAAAAAAGTTATCCTGAAATGTCTTTTGTGTATTTCTTCATTCTTTCTGGCATCCTTGAGTGGAAAAAACACTTTACCACCAAGGACCCCGGTAGCCTATGTATACTGTAGGTATATCACATCTATTGGTGGCGCTCACATTAGAATTCCATGTAGTGAATCCAAGAAAAAATTAAAAGCGGCATTCATCAGGTATGTGATTCAAAAAATCCTTTATTTCCAATCCATTGGAACAAAGATAAGCAAAGTGGAGGGCATGGAGTGTGCAGGAGAGAGGGAGGAAACAACGGCCGTTTCACGCAACAGCGCTTCTACGGGTTCAACTAGAATGATGTGATAACTACTTCCTTTTGTTACAAGACAGGTATGTAGTATCCATCTATACATCAATCATGCTCCCTCTCCTGCACACTCCCTGCCCTCTGTTCTGCTTATCTTTGTTCCAATGGATTGGAGATAAAGGATTTTTCGAATCACATACCTGGTGAGTGCCGTTTTTCATAATTTCTTGGATGAATTATATGAAATTCTAACGTGAGCACCCCCAATAGATGTTATGTACGCCATATTGCTCTGCAAGAGAGGGCTATTAAGGTTATTTATACAGCCATATGTTGGGACTGGTGCCTTATCAGCGTCTCTGAATTGTCACCAATATATAGATTTACTTAAGGCCCCGTCACACTAAGCGACTTACCAGTGATCCCGACAACGATATCAACATGTCAGGATCACTGGTGAATCGCTATGTGATCGCTGGTGAGCTGTCAAACAGACAGCTTCACCAGCGATTAGCACAGCGACGCCGCGCGTGCGGCATCGCTGTGTTCAGCGCTGATTCATGTCAAAAATAGAATTAAAATAAAAAATATTGTTATTCTCACCTTCCGACGTCCCGCGCAGCATTCCCGCCTCTCTCCACGCTCCGGTCCCAGTAATCCTTTGCGAGAATTACCGCGATGACGTCCGTTCTCGCTGGATCGCGAGGTCTCGCGGTCATTCTTGCAAAGGATTACTGGGACCGGAGCGTGGAGAGAGGCGGGAATGCTGCGCAGG
Organism: Dendrobates tinctorius; assembly: GCF_039654945.1. Lineage (NCBI taxonomy): Eukaryota > Metazoa > Chordata > Amphibia > Anura > Dendrobatidae > Dendrobates > Dendrobates tinctorius. Next base: position 12,217,285 of record NW_027361698.1, on the reverse strand, counting down.
ACGTCGGAAGGTGAGAATAGTAATATTTATTTTTTTTAATTATTTTATCGCTGATCGCTGGTCTCAGCGACAAAAGAAATGTCCAGAGGTTTCCAAGAGCGATCAGCGATACCGGCAGGGGGGCCGGTCGCTGATCGCTGTCACACATAGCGATCTCGCTGGTGAGATCGCTGTTGTGTCACAAAACTTGTGACTCAGCAGCGATCTCGCTAGCGAGATTGCTATGTGTGACGGGGCCTTTACAGTATACATAGGGTGCCAGGGTCCTTGGTGGTAAAATGTTTAAAATGTTTTTTTCCCTCAAAGATGGCAGCAAGCATGAAGACATAAGAGACATTTCAGGATAACTTTAATCCCAAAGAAGCAGCACACTTGATGGTTACAGAGCGTATTAAAGAGTAATTTGCTTGGTGGGAATATTTTTATAAGAGGAAACAAACATGAATAGAGGTGATTAGCACATGTATAGTGGACTTTCACTCTGGAGTAGGCTGTGTTAATAGGGTAGCCTCTACTGTAGGTTGCTCGAAAGCCAGCAGCCACTTGTGCACAACCCAACTCGCAGTGAACCCTGGCAGCAGGACTCTAAGTGTGGTGGCCACACAGTAAAAGAAATACACTATAACCTGAAGATTAACCTCATATCTGCAGATTGATAGCGTATTTTTACATGGCCGGTTCCTTTTAACCCAAAAATTAGACTTATTGCCTTTTTTCACCTGAGCGTATTGTATGTATGCGTGCTGTCCATGTGCACCACTTACCTCATACCAAGAGCACAGGGTCCAGTTGTGGCCAGTATGCCAGTACACATTGTCGAATTTCCACGTGAAACAATGGTTTGCATGGAAAAAAATCACAGCGTGCACTACTGTGGTTCGATATACGGACTAGACCAGTGCCTGTAAATCACAGGCATCTCCTGCTATCATCTGATATGTGGCCGAGCACATGGAGATGGTCACGACTGAAATTTGCAGATGAAACTGCACAAGTTTTAGTACTTAAACTGGTGTTGTGTTACATCCTAGTTTCAAGTCTTTGTAATGCGAGAATAGAATTTTCCTTGAATTATTGTGCACCATAAAATCTTTAGCTACCAATATCTAAAAGTCCTCATCAGGCTGCAAGTCAGCTGGGGAGCTGTTAGCAAAAAAATATCTTTGACACCTTAGGGGCCAGATTTAGAAGGCTGTATATTTATCATATGTACTGTCCATGTCAGAAAACAAATGGCAAAAAGGCCAATGTAGTTTAAAGGGCTAGTTCAGATGAGGTTTTTTTTTCAGATTAGAATCAACAAGTAAATTCAATAGACGCATGAAAAGATGGATAACATCAAGACTATATGACATCTGTTTTTAACAGATCCAGTGCAAAAATTGCATAACTTAACTTCACCTGGGCTTGCCTTGGATAATTAGAATTATTCATGTATAAAAGTGAATTCCTAACAGATGTAAAAAGGAAACATATGGATGACATACAGTTGGCACAAGGACGACAATAGGGATGATAAATCGTTAGTTTTTTTCTGGATGAACTTGTACTTCCGACGTAACTCTACAAAAGTAACTGTTTTATTGATCATTGGTGGCTTATGGTGACCACATACTCTTCAGTAAGGAGGACTGGAGAGCTGGTGATCACTGATAGGCACCAACTTTGTTTTTCTGGGAAAGAAAATAATTGATTTCTGACTACAGATAATCAGAAGCTCTCTAGTGTGTGGTCCTGCCAACAACTCCATATATCTCAGCATTTTTTATTTTGACAGAGGAAGTATGATGTTGGGGTTAACTGCAATTATTTCTTATTTTTCACATTCTGAATGATAGCAACTGATGCAGATCGCAGCAGGCTGCCACTTATGGTCACACAAGCATTGATTCTTTCATGCGAGAGTCGACTCGAATATGCTAATGACACTCGGCTCAAATTCAGATCACGTTACTGTGATCCCATTCTCTAACATGAGAGAATTGTATCACAGGTGTGGAGAAGACAGAGAACTTAATTCCTCTATCTTTTCCTTTGCCTGAGTCCGTGGGTGTCAGACTGCATTTGGATGACATCCTTGTGCAAGTCAATGTTTTAGACACACACCTCTAGGCTTGAATGGGTGCTCGTGAACTGATTTGTGGAGCCACTTGCAGCATGTTGCAAATTTTTTCTCTTGCCAAACCGGCATGAGAAAATAATCTCAGAACTGTGTTGCGCCATAATTTAACATTGGTCTGAATGCTTTCCGATAAAACACTGCATAGCACTCCGTCCGATGAATACGCTCATGTGAGTGTCAGCAGGTTCTATCAGTTACCATTCTGCTTGATATGTCTTCAGCATTAAACACTTGAGAGAGTGGAGGGAGCTGTTTTCACTCAAGAAGAGGTAAATCAGGTCAAGTCAACTCAACATTTTCCTCTTTGTTTAGTGCCATTGTACGTACTCTCCCGTATGTTACAGTGGGAAATGCTATTTTTGCCTTTGACGCCAAAGCCTGAGATTAATAAATAATATTGATCCGCGCACACACAGTAGGTACTTTATTCAATGTAAAAATGAGATAATCCTAATGAGCTAATCAGATTAGGCGGGTGCTCTTCTCTGCCTGGTTCTAAACTAATGTTACTTTAAAAGCTTTACTTTGGCTTTGTACTTCACAAGTAATAAGTGGCTTTTTTACAAGATTAGAGATTTATCAGTATAAAAAAGGAACTAATCCTGTAACAGACAAAGGTGCTTTCCATAGCGGGGATATTAAACGGAGAAAAGGTGAAAAGAGCTAAAGTCTAAGAAGGCAAATAAACATGGAGTCCGCGCATCTGCCTTTCATTAGAGATCCATCTCTGGAGTTGTCTCGGCAGCAATTGTTCCGGCAAAGCCTTATTGTCTGGTGACACTTCATACTTACTTGGCAGATTGTTTTCTAAAGAGATGTGTACTAGAGATGTATACCTGTACTGGCTTTGAATATGAAAGAAAATGGAAGTGACAGAAAAGAAAGCCAGAAAATGGTCTGGCACTCTTGGACAAAAAAGATTAGCATTTCATTCTCTATAGAATGTCAAGGGAAAGAAGAAGAAAGGTTAAAGACTATAACAATGTAGTCACATATGTTCTCTCATTTATCCAAAAGGAGAGGTTTGTGGAAATACTTTGCTGCCGGCAAGGGGAAATCTGGCTTTAGACAGGTATGCTGATTAAAACGGTAACCCACCCCTAACATAAGGAACATGATTTATGCTCCGCTCGCTAAGGTATCTTCAACCACCATCTCTCTCTCTCGCTCTCTCTCTCTCTCTCTCAAGATGGCTTATCAAAGCAATATTCATCTGTTTAAGCATTTAGCAGGAGAGGACGCACACTTTGACTAAAGTGAGATAAATTAGCCTATGCTTAATTATTCCTTCAGAATCAGTTTTCATCTATCCAGGGTTCACTGCAGACATTTAAACCACTCACCGGTGTTTTTAATAAAGTCTATATCCAGCCCGATGCGGCTAATCATTGCGCAGTCAATCATCCCCGTTTACGACGCGGCAACTACCGTGGGTTGCCTAGAGAGAGGAAGAGAAGATAAACTCGTATTATAAATGAAGAACAGATTTCCATTCACATTATAGAACACAAAATCAACTATTGCATTTTATAGCTTTGAGCAATCAGAACACAAAGAAAGGAATTTATACTTTCTGGAAAATTTCCATAATAGTCTATGCAGTGGTGAGTCCAGCAAGCCTGGCTTGCAAATTGCAAACATCAAAACTCTATGTAGTAAAAATAGATTATTTATGTGGCCTAACCAGTAGTCTATTTTTTCAGATTGTATATATCTGAATTTTGAATATATTTCCTAGAATAACTACTATTATTTTTCTCATAACTACAGTATATACTGTATAGCTACAATGGGTATTATCTCAGTGATCATCTTTAAAGCAGGCCCTGATGTAAAATGTAATATATACAGTGTGTAAATACCTCTCAATCACACAATCAGGTTTCACGCTTTGTGTATACATCATTTTCTCTAAAAATAATAGTACCCCACACATTAATAATGATTTTCTCTAGGTTTGTGCGACCGCTAGACAGTAAGAATGACCCGTGAATGCCCCAAAGAAAGTAATAATTCCCCTAATGTGCTCCTAAAAGCAATAAAGCCCTTATATGTCCTAGTACTGTAACCTTAAAGGGTTGTTGTGGTACCTAAAATGTCCTTTCTAAATATCTATATTTACACCCAAACTTCTTCTGGCTTTATTATATAATACCCTACACATCTCCTTATCTATCTAATCCCTAAATGCATTTTAAATTCCCGCGATTTTCCCGCGGAAAAACTAGCATTTTGCAAGCGTAATTAGCTTGCAGAATTGCTAGCGTTTTCCAAGCGATCTGTAGCATCGCTTGGAGAACTGATTGACAGGTTGGTCACACTCGTCAAACAGTGTTTGACGAGTGTGACCAACCTTTTACTATTGAGGCCGCCTATGCGGCATCAATAGTAAAAGATAGAATGTAAATAATAGTAATACAAAAAAAAAGATTGTTATTCTCACCTTCCGACGTCCCGTGCAGCCTTCCCGCCTCTCTCCACGCTCCCGGTCCCAGTAATCCTTTGCGACAATTACCGCGATGACGTCCGTTCTCGCGGGATTGCGACATCTCACAGTCATTCGCGATGACGTCGTGCGAATGACCGCAAGACTTCACGATCCTGCGAGAACGGACGTCATCGCTCGCAAAGGCTTACTGGGACCGGGAGCGTGGAGAGAGGCGGGAAGGCTGCGCGGGACATCGGAAGGTGAGAATAACAATATTTTTTATTTTAAATTCAATTTTTTACAGGGATATGGTGCCCAAAGCCCGGAGGACAGTCTCCTCTCCTCCGGACCGTGGGTACCATCCGCAAATGTTCTGCTTACTTTTCGCATGGTATGCACAACCACATGCGGAAAGTAAGCAGAACAATGCATTCCTATGGGTGCGGGATCGCTGCGATTCCGCGAAATTAATGAGCATGCTGCGTTTTTTACCGAGAAGCAATTCCGCCGCGGTAAAAACCGCAGCATTGGCACAGCATTGCGGAATCCCATAGGAATGCATGGGATGCTTATTTTTCGCGTTTTCGTGGCAAAATCGCGCAGTTAAAACCGCTGCGGAAACGCAAAAAAAAATGCCACGTGTGAACTCAGCCTAACTGTGAAGCAAGCTGTTGGCAGGGGGCAGGGAGTAACACCAGCACTGCCCCATAGCTTCTAGTAATGCCCTCAAACAAATGGTCATCAGAAGGCAGCGCTGGTGTCTCTCACAGCTTCAATCACTGCCGCTGATGGATATTCATTTGAGGGCCATGCTAAAAGTTGTAGGACGGTGCTGGTGTCACTCACTGCTTCTATGTCCATTTCCTGACAGTGTCTTCTTTCACAGTTAGAAGATATGGGGCTGGAGATTGAAGCAGACTGCTGGTGCTGCACTCACCACTCCCGCAGCTTCTATGACAATGAATCAGAGGGTGGCAATGCAAGAAACTGTAGAATGTAACTGCAACACTGCCTATTGATGATGTCCTGTTCCAGGAGTAGTGATAGACACTGCAGGGAAGCAAGTGCTACCCTTCCCTCCTGAGATGTCCAGTTTGAAACCCCTCAAACGAAAGTCGTAAAAAAATACATAATGTAGGGATTAGCTAGACAGGGAGAAGTGTAAAGTATTGTGTGATAAAGCTAATTACAAAAGTGGTTAGGGTATAAAGAGAGAAATTTAGAAAGGACATTTTATGTACTGGATCACCTCTTTAAAGAAGCTAAAAAGTTCAAATTGGCACTCGATGGAGATCTTGGGTACCAGCAAGATATCTAGGGCATGTGCCCTGCATGTCCAGGGCTAGCTACTCCATTGCCACTCTCAAATGTAAGCTGGAAACTTGGAGCAGAACATCAGTTAAGGAAAATAAAGAATATAAAAGGAAAAAAATGTTGAAATTAATTGCTGAGATATATACTATCTTTACTTTTTTAATCAACAGTATCACTATCATTGCAAGTGCCATTCAGGAACAAAAACACCCTGCGGTCCACCAAACCCGATGCATGTTTCGCACAGAAATGTACTTACTGGAATCTTTAATTTCACCATTGGTCTAAGGTATAATCCAGCGCAAACAAGTCCGATAAAAAATTCAAAATATTTTTAATGAAAAAATATTTTTCATAAAACCCCCCAACCTACTGTCTCCTTCCCCAACATCCTGTAGAATGTAAGCAGGAAAGGGCTTTCTCCCCACTATATCAGTCTGTGATTGTTAGTTTATTTACTGTAAGTGATAGCTGTAATTCGTATGTAACCCCTTCTCATGTACAGCACCATAGAACCAATGGTGCTTTATAAAAACATAATAATAATAATAATAATAATAATAATAATAATAATAATAATAATAAAACAATGGTCACACAGTGTAAAAAATCAAAACCCCCATTTGGGAATAGTAGACACGTTTCGAACAATAGTTCTTAGTCTTTAAGTACATAAAAAATCAATAAAAGTACACATATTTGATATTGCCATGTCAGTAACGACCCGCTCTATAAAACTGTCTCACTAGTTAACCCTTCAGTGAACACCGCAAAAAAATTTTCAAAATGAGGCAAAAAACAATGCTTTATCATCATACTGATCATCATATCATACAAAAAGTGCAATAAAACCCCATCAAAAAGACGGATGTAAATAAAAATGGTACCACTGAAAACATCATTTTGTCCCGCAAAAAACAAGCTGCCATACAGCTCCATCAGCAGAAAAATTAAAAAGTTATAGCTATCAGAATAAAGTGATGCAAAAATATTTTTTTCTATAAAATAGTTTTTATTGTGTAAAAGCGCCAAAACATTAAAAAAAAGATATAAATGAGGTATCGCTGTTATCGTACTGACCCAAAAAATAAGCTGTCTTACCAATTTTACCACAAGCGGAAAAGCATACCCCCAAAGAAATTCTCGAATTGCTCATTTTTGTTCATTCTATCTCCACAAAATCAGAATAGAAAGCAGTCAAAAAATGTAATTTGCCCCAAAAATGGTACCAATATCAACAGCTCATCCCGCTAAAAACAAGCTCTCACAATGACTATGTCGGCCAAAATATGGAAAAATTATAGCTGTCAAAATATGATGATGCAAAAACTAGTTAGGGAAACAGGGGGCAGGGGAAGCTCAAAGGGAGCAGGGGGCGCGCTGAAGTGGCAGTTGACAGAGAGCCGGACGTCAGACAGGAAGCGGTGTGAGAGAGAGAGGACCAGGGGAGCGGACGGTGTGTTTTGGAGAGACCGACAGGGGCCTGTGAAAGGGAAGCTGCGCACTCACTGACAAGTGACACGTGAGGGCTTTTCACCGGCGGCCGCTCCCCTCATACGGTCGCATACAGCCACCCCCGCTGTTTCCCGCCCTGTTTTGACAAGTCCACGACCTCTAGTGATGGCTGCGACTACAGACCATTCCTTTACCGCAGTCAGGACACTGCCCCCCTGCCTTCTCCCACAGCTGCGGCCCTTTCATCACCGGCCCCAGGGGGCGCCACCTCGCTACCGGCGGCAGTAGAGGCCCCCGTCTGGTTTGCTAAAGGACCCTGAGCAGAGGTTGGTGAACGGTTATAGTTAGAGACTGCGTCATAACAATGCAGTGAGACGAGAGCTGCAAGGAGACGCCTGTTGCGCCCCATCAGCACCGTTTCTTCAGGGCCTGTTGCACCCCAACGGCACAGTTTCTTCAGGGCCTGTTGCACCCCACTGGCTCAGTTTCTTCAGGGCCTATTGCACCCCACCGACACTGTTTCTTCAGGGCCTGTTGCGCCCCACCGGCACTGTTTCTTCAGGGCCTGTTGCGCCCCACCGGCACTGTTTCTTCAGGGCCTGGTGCGCCCCACCGGCACTGTTTCTTCAGGGCCTGTTGCGCCCCACCGGCACTGTTTCTTAAGGGCCTGTTGTGCCCCACCGGCACTGTTTCTTCAGGGCCTGTTGCACCCCACCATCACAGTTTCTTCAGGGCCTGTTGCTCCCCACCGTCACAGTTTCTTCAGGGCCTGTTACGCCTCACCGGCATAGGTTCCCCAGGGCCTGTTGTGCCCAAACCTTCCCAGGACTCTGAGGTGTCGAGGTGACAGCATCAGCGACCTCTAAGCTGCCACATCTGTGACTTCGAGTGACACATGGAAGGATAAGTGACCTATAGTAATAAGTACCCTAGTTTGTCATACTCCGTCTTTCGACACCCGGACTAGCCGGGTTGCTCCCAGTTAATATAAAGATATTGTTTTATTGCTTTGAGTCCCTGCGAGGACAAATTGTTGTTACCTCTGTTTACTGGTTCAGCATAGCCACCAGCGGCTCCAAGTTATAAAAGTTGATTATACAACCCATACCCTGTCTTGTGTCTCGTCACTGCGTCCTGAGAACCTGCTCAGACCCTACACTTGGCGTAGTCGACAGGATGCAGTCTCCGAGCACGGACAGTGGTGGCCCAGATCAGAGCAGAGCAGTAAACTCTACAACTAATGAGGATCCCCGTACCAGCATTTCATTGGGGGCCATGCTGAACAACCTGCCTAGATTTTCCGTCTCCAATACTATGTTATGGAGCTGGACAGAGCGGATGCGGGGGCTCTTTTGGATGCACCCAATGACCCCTGACTTGGAAGCCGAAGTGGCACTTATGGCCCTAGACGGGGAGGTGCGTAGGTCAGTGATGTTGAAACCTCCGGGGTACCACAACACTTTTGAAAACGTGTTACAGATAGTGGAACAGACCCACGGGGATCCCACTAATGTGGTAGAGTTAAGGACCCGTCTGTTTAGTCGGATGCAGGCAGAAGGGGAGACGATCACTCAGTACATGAATGTCCTCCAAGAATTGCATACGACTATTGAAAGAAAAGATGGGGTAGGGGTAGGACCTGTTGACATTACCCTACGTGACCTACTGGTGACTGGACTGCGAGATCCACTAATAAAGCAGGCATTACGGGAGCAGATCAGAATGAACCCCCAAATAGACTTTTCAGAAGTGGGAAGTCAGGCACGGGTTCGAGAGCAAGAACAAGGGATGGCGGTTCCCGTGGGGAAGGTCCGAGGTGTGGAGGCCTCCTCGAACGCAGTGGAGGAACCTCAGTGGGTGGAGGAGATGAAGCAAGAATTGAAAAATATTAAGGGCGAGTTGGCCGAAGTAAAGAGAAGAACCGAAACTGGGACTGGACGACCTAGTTTTAATCCCGGCCCCTGGGGGTCACGTTCCCCACGTGGTGGTCAGTCTATGCCGGCCCGGTGTTATGAGTGTGGAGAACCAGGTCACTTCACCCGAGAGTGTCCGCGGCGTGGGAGATACCCACCCCGGCGGCCATTAAACTAAAGGGCTCCGGGCTGGGAGGACGCTGCTCGGAGCCTAAAACCACAACTAGGGGTGGTGGAAGTCCTGAAGATTTGGTAGCAAAGTGTCCGGTGGTTTGGGCAGAAGTGGAGGGCCGGGCCATCCGGTGTCTGGTGGACACGGGGTCACAAGTAACCACTATGCCCGCAATGTACTTTCAGCAAAACTTTCCGGAGACAGCAAGGCCTCAGTGGGGGCCCATGATCAGATTAATAGCCGCCAACCAACTGCCGGTAACGGTTGCCGGGGTAGTGTGGGTGCAGGTGACGTTGTGCGGTAAACCCCTTGGTCGCAGAGGGGTGGTGCTGACTCAAGGAGAAGCTGATCCATGACACCCCGTCACCCTAGGCATGAATATTTTACGAGAGTTTGGCAACCTGTTGCTTAATGATCCCACACGAAAGATACTGAAGCAGTGGGGTTCTCGCACAGCTCAAGGACAGGTATTCCAACAGCTGGTGCGAGGTGTGCGGGTACATCAGGACTGTCGGGAAGGCAAGGCCCTAGGCAAGGTCATCGCATCAGCGGCTCCCCTGCTTGTATTACCTCCTGGGCAGACTGTGGTGGCCCTACCAATTCAAGCCTCGACACCTTTGGAGGGCGTGGAGGTGCAGGTGGAGCCGTGTCACTTGGAGCGCTTGCCTCCTGGCATACTGGTGGCCCGTTCCCTGGCTACCGTTCAAAAAGGAACCGTCCTGGTACGCTGCGTTAACCTTGAAGACAGAGACACCATTTTAAAAGCATGGACTGAACTGGCCAAACTAGTAAGGCCCTTAGAGGAAGTGCTGCCAGCCCCGAAGGTTCAATTGCGAATACACCCCGAGGATCTGTGGGAAGTCACGATTCGAACCCTACAGGCCATCAAAGTCTTGGCTCAAGAGAAGGGTCAAAATATTCTGGAGCAGATGCGGGCGGCCAAGCTTTCCGGGTTAACTGCAACCCAACTCTCACAGGTAAAAACATTGCTTGGACAGTACCACGAAGTATTTGCTAGTCATGAAGAAGATTTTGGGTGTACCACCGCCATTACTCATGAAATTCCCACAGCAGAAGCGGCCCCTATCTGGGAACGATATAGACAGATTCCTCCACAACTCTATCAAGAAGTAAAAACTTTGCTGGCCCAGATGCTGCGAAAAAGGGGTGATACGAGAAAGTCAAAGCCCCTGGGCGGCTCCAATCATGTTGGTCCGAAAGAAAGATGGCACATTACGTTTCTGTGTGGACTATCGGAAACTGAATGCTTGCACTATTAAAGACTCGTATCCACTGCCCCGCAAAGAAGAATCCTTGTCCACCTTGGGAAAGGCAACATACTTTTCGACCCTGGACTTAGCCAGTGGGTACTGGCAGGTGCCCATGTCAGAAGAAGATAGAGCCAAGACGGCGTTCATATTGCCCATGGGACTGACCAACGCTCCCGGGACCTTTCAGCGGTTGATGGAGCGGTGTCTAGGAGATCTCAATTTTGAGGCCATGTTGATCTACCTGGACCATATCATCGTCTATGCCGCCACACTCGAGGACCACCTAAAGCGGTTGGGGCAGGTACTCAGCCGGCTGCAAAAGTACGGGTTGAAGGTGAAGCTCCCGAAATGCCACCTATTTCGCTCCCAGATTGAGTATCTGGGTCATGTCGTTTCGGCAGAGGGTGTGAGGCCATCCTGGGAGAAAGTTGCTGCTATCCAGGAATGGCCTACCCCCAAGACGGTAAAAGATGCGCCGGCTTTTCTGGGGTAAGCCAGATATTACCGTTGTTTCGTAAAGAAGTTTGCACGTCGAGCTCGAGCCCTGCACGACGTGCTAAAGGGGGCTCCCGCTGGGGCCAATGGACGAAGAATCCAGTGGCAACACCCTCAGGAAGAGGCCTTCCGAGACCTCAAGGCTGTGCTCTCGAATGCCCCAGTGTTAGCTTATGCGGACTTATCGCAACCGTTCATCCTACACACTGACGGGAGTCTTCACGGGCTGGGGACTGTGTTGTCACAAGTGCAAGACGGCCGGGAGAGGGTGATCGCATATGGAAGCGGCTCACTCCATGACTCCGAGCGTAACCCTGACAATTACAGCTCCTTCAAGCTTGAGCTCCTCGCAGTGGTGTGGGCCATGGCGGAGAGATTTGCAGAGTACCTAGCGGGCTCCGAGGTGGTGGTGCGAATGGACAACAACCCGCAGGCTCATTTGGAGAATGCCAAATTGGGGGCTCTGGAACAGCGATGGGTGGCCCGGATGGCGAAGTTCAATTATAAAATCATCTACAAAAGAGGGGCTGAGAATGTTCATGCTGACGCACTCTCCAGGATTCGACATACAACTCCGGGGCAGAATCGAGATGAAGAATTAGAATGAGAAGAAATACCGTTCGCCCTCACCGCTGCCGTGCTCACAAATGTCAATCCAAAAGTATCTACCCCAGAGACCCCCAGAGGCCTACTGGAACAATCTTGGGATAAGTGGATACAACAACAACAAGAAGACGAGGAAGTGGGACTTCTCCAGACGTGGGTCGCCGCTGGCCAATTGCCCACTGATACTCAACGACAAACTTTGACCCAAGACCTGTCGCTGCTGCTGCGACAATGGGAGAGGTTGGTTATCCGAAAGGGACTATTGTACCATAAAATAACATCACAAACAACGTTAATGATGGTTTGGCAGGTGGTTACGCCCGGAGCTCAACTACACGAACTGGCTCGAGAGGCTCAAGAAAAAGGGGCCCACTTTGGAGTTAAAAAGACTTTGCAATGGTTGCAACAGAAAGCTTATCACCCACGCTTGCCAGCTGTTGTGGACAAAGTTTGCCGGACTTGCCGCTTGCTGCTTGTGTGAATTGGCCAAACTGCCCGCTCAACACACCGCAACACAGACAATTGTGTCCTCAACGTATACATTCCAACCAGGGAGCATGTTTTTTGGGAAAAGTTATGGAGGAACTGCATCATCTCTATGGGATTGACAAATCCCGGACCACATCGTATCACCCGCAAGGAAATGGGGCTTGTGAACGATTTAATCGGACATCAATTCAAATGCTGCGTACTCTGGAGAGTGACAAGAAGGCTCGTTGGCCCGAATATTTTTCTCAACTGGTATGGGTCTATAATAACCGGGTACATCGAGTTACTGGCTATACCCCTTATTCCCTGCTGTTTGGACGAGAGGGTAAAGGGATCATGGAGGTGGAGTTGGACCCCGAAGAGCCTCAGCCCTGGACCGGAGTGTCGTCCTGGGTCCGAAATCATCGCCACAGGCTGCAAACTCTCCACCGAATCGTACTCCACCTCCTCATCTCCAAAGCGGGGACCGGGTGCTTGTACTGGATCAAAGCCCCCAAAATAAACTGGAGTCGCGTTGGAAAGAGAGTCCTTAGGCTACTTTCACACATCAGGTTTTCGGCGTCAGGCGCGATCCGGCGTCATGCCGGAACGCCGGATCTGGCAAATGTTTCGTAAAACCGGATGTGACGGATCCGGTTTTCTGCCGGATCCGTCTTTTTCTTGACAGACAAAACCGGATCCGTCTCATCCGGTACATCCGTTTTTCTATCCGTTTTTCGATGGATTACGCCGGATCCGGTTTTTAAAATTGACCCTTGTGGCCTTCCGAACGGGATTGGCTACTGGAAAACTATATATAGCATGTTCCTACAGCCCTTCTTTGACAGGTTGTAGAGGAGAAAGTGCAGGTTGGAGAGAAGAGCAAGTTACTGGCGAAGATGGATGTTGTCATTGGAAATATTACCACTAGAAGTTCTGTGACGGTTTCAGTAATGAGGGACAATTTTGCACTATACTTTATGTCACCTCAAGGCAGAGTACACTGGCAGGATGACAGAGTGTGAAAGATTTGTGCCCTAACCAAACTTGTGTACCTTCTGGACCAACAGTATATACCTTTGCCAACCAAAGTTGGCTATCTTGTCATGGTCTTACTATTTTTAGCTTTAGGCCACAGGTGTGTACCTGGTTGTGTTTTATGCAAAGTATTTCACCTTTTAACAAAAGTTGTGTACATTGTTAGGAAATCACCAACAATAAACACAACTTTTTAGGTGAAATACTTTGCTTCAAACACAACCAGGAACACAACTGTGGCAAAAAGCTAAAATTTACCCACAGTTATATACCTGGTTTTGAATACCTTTTTACCTTTGAAATACCCTGTATTTAACCTTTTTTTCAAACATAGTTCGCCGCAGAAAGAAATGACAGACAACCATTGTGAAACGATAATTTAACTTTTATTTAAAATTTTTTTTTTTTGTAAAATGTTTTTAAAGTGCAAAAAACTTTTTTAATAAAGGTTTTAAACCCAATGGGCATTTTTATTAAAAAACACACATTACAAATCTGTGTAGTGTGGGGTGGAAATACAGCTGGAGGGGCTGCGGGACACTTCGACACTGGGTGTGTGGAGAGAGGACTGGGATCGTGGTGGGGAAGGAACAGTTAGAGTTGAAGGTGTGGAAAAAGCTACAGAATGGGTGGACATGTGGGAGGCAGAAGAGGTGGTGGGCGGTGGAGTGGAGGGTTGGGCAGGGACTGTAGGAGCAGATGATGTTGATGGAAAGTTGTATGGGGAAGGAGTTTGGTACGGGGAAGGAGTTTGGTACGGGGAAGGAGTTTGGTACGGGGAAGGAGTTTGGTACGGGGCAGGTTGCTGGAAGTGGGGAGATGTCTGGTACTGGGGAGGTTGCTGGTATGTAATAGGAGGGGGAGGATGGAAAGTGGCTGGAGGGGGTGCAGATGTAATAGGAGGGGGAGGATGGAAAGTGGCTGGAGGGGGTGCAGATGTAATAGGAGGGGGAGGATGGAAAGTGGCTGGAGGGGGTGCAGATGAAATAGGAGGGGGAGGATGGAAAGTGGCTGGAGGGGGTGCAGGTGGAGGAACTACAGTGGTGGGAGGTGGAGGTTGGGAGGTAACCTGCTGTAGAGCACCGTGGCACGAATGCATTACATGCATCTGCTGGGTTGGAGATAGTGTTGCCATGCGCTCCACAACAGACCTGAAAAAGGTGTGGTTTGGCGAAGATCTTGCTTCTGAATGCATGGTTTGCAGAAGTGTCTTCACCTCCAGAATGCTGGAGTTGATCTGCTGAAAGCCTGCAGAGATTTGCTCTGACAAGACTTTTAGACAGTTCTGGAAAGATGCATTCAGATGCAAGAACTCTTGCGCATAACTCTTTTCCTGACCCCTCTGCCGCTGTCGCCCAGTACCCGCAGGTGTACTAGAGGTGGCAGGGGCAGAAGGGTGGGGTAAAGGGAAAGCGATCTCCTCACCAGCAGCTTCATGTAATGTAGGCGGCCACGATGCTCCTGTGCTGGTGGATGGGACAGATGGGTCGAATGTGTGGGAAGGCTGGGAAGGTGCAGATGTACAGGGGCGGTCGAAGTGTCCCTCGGTGCCGGTCTCCTCAGGGATCGCCTCAGAAGGGTCCAATCGTGCAGGCTCCCGAGTGCTGCTCACCGTGCTGTGGAATAAAGAGAAAAAAAAACAATTAAAATAGTGACATGGTATGGCCCTGGCTGAAAAAAAAAAGTTACATCTAAACATTTTTTTGTCACATGTGGTGTGTAATATTTACCTTCTGGTGAGCATTGTCTCCCGGAGGAACGACAGGGCTTGTGCGTACTTGTACTTGCTCCTGCGTCCTCCAGATCCACTCGGGGCCCGCATCTCTTTATTGAACTCCTTCTTGAAACGATCCCCCACAGACCGCCACCGATTCACAATTCTGTTCCCTGAAACGAGAAAGGAGTGGTTAGTATACAACATCAGTGTTTCCCAAACTCCAGTCCTCATGGTCCCCAGGGGTCATGTTTTCAGGATTTCCATAGTAAATAGAAATCCTGAACACATGATCCGTGGGGACCACGAGGACTGGAGTTCGGGAAACACTGGTTTACATCAAGCAACCGGTACTGTATATACTTACGCTCTTTAATCTGGGCCCGAACATCGAGGTCCTCCCAGCGGCCCACAAGGAGTGAACAGATTTCCTCCCAGAGTCGTCGGGTAACGATAAGGTCAGCGTGGCGGCAGTCAGCCATATTCCAGAGCGGCTCCCTTTCTCTGACGAGATCGATGAGGTGGTCCACATCGAGTCCTCCATCCTCACCGTCAGAGTCGGGAGCACGCTGTGAAGGCAGTTAAAGAAAAAGACAAAAATAACATAATTAGCCTCCACAAAAGAAATGAAATAAAAAGTGCAAAAAAACAAAGCAAAAATATTTATACTTACACGCTGGTGACCGCCGCGTTGCTGTCGCCGACGACCCTGGGAGGCACTGCGAGGACCTCTTGGCCGAGCACCAGATTGGGAAGACTAGAGAAGAAAACAAAAAATGTTATGTCTTTGGATGTAGGCATTTGTTTGCTGTGTGTGGTCTGCAGAACATTGTTTTCTATGTGTTGTGTGTAGTGTGATGTTGTGTTTCTGCGTTTGATGCAAAAAACTTACCAATTGTGAGCCCACTCCAGGTGTCTGTCCACCCCTTCCTTCTTCTTCTGGGAGCTCCTCTTCATCTTGTGATTCCTGTTTTGAAATAAAAGGCAATGAATAGACATATATTACAGAGATGATGGATTTTGGAAATAAAAACTTACCGTCAAACGCTGACGATGCGAGGGAGGGCTCCCAGAAGAAGATGTGCTGTCCTGTTGATGGCCAGACTCCATGGCTGTGGGTATTGCCTCTGCTGTTGCTGCTGCCAGTGATGCCATTTCTGCTGCTGCTGCTGCATCTCTTTGGCGGCTGTTGAATAAAGAGAAACAAAGGGCCAATGAATATCTTGATATTCCATGGCCCTAGTTTGGAGGAATGGGGGATTTGATAATTACCGTCTCTCATCTGCTGCTGGACTCCCCTCCTCAGCATGTTCCATTTGCTGCTCCATTTGGGGTGGTGGTGGTGCTGATGGTGCTGCAGTGGTCTCCTGCCTTCTCCTGCTGCGCTTGTTTGCTTTCTTGGCTGGCATGTTTGGTGTGGCTGTGGGTCCCACTGTCTTGCTTTTATATATGTCTTGTGGGCAGAGCTACTGAGCATGCTCAGACCAAAAAAACCGGATCCGGCCACCTGATCCGGCCTTCGCTGGATCAGGCGCATTGCGGCGCTCATAGGCTTTCATTGTGTGAAAAAGCCGGATGCGCCGGATCCGGCGTGTCCGGCTTTTTCGCCGGAGACAAAAAACGTTACAGTAGCCGTTTTTTCCAGACGCCGGATCGCGACACATTGCCGGATCCGGCGAAAACCGGATGAAACGCATGGCCATCCGGCGCGATCCGGCGCAAATGCAAGTCAATGGGGGGGAAACCGGATCCGGCATTGCATTTCGCCGGATCCGGTTTCTGTCAAAAGCGCCGGATCGCGCCTGACGGCGAAAACCTGATGTGTGAAAGAGGCTTATCGGGTACTATGCCGTATCCATCCAGAAAGACCGGTGTACGAAATACGACCTGAGGATGAAACACTGCCCACTCGTGTTGTGCATCGTAATATGTTACGCCCATGTACTTCCTCCGACCCGAAGCAACCGGAGCCTACCCCGTCGACACCCGAACCGTCTTCCGTATGTTGGGACCCGGACGACAATGAAGAG
This sequence comes from Dendrobates tinctorius, assembly GCF_039654945.1. Classification (NCBI taxonomy): domain Eukaryota; kingdom Metazoa; phylum Chordata; class Amphibia; order Anura; family Dendrobatidae; genus Dendrobates; species Dendrobates tinctorius. The sequence continues at coordinate 12,200,259 of NW_027361698.1, read as the reverse complement.
TGTCTCCCAGGACCCGGAGGCCCTCCACGCAGTAATGAATCATCTGACACAATTAGCCCGCCTGCACCAACCAGCCCACTGATGTCCACCACCACAGACAACTCTACCCCAGTTGAACTTAGACGCTCCATGCGGTCAACAGCCGGCAAACCCCCCGAACGATACGAGCAAGATCAATTCATATGGCAACGAACATTGACCAAGCTCAATAGACTAAGGCCCTCGCCTGAGGACTGGCGAGCTTACAGGGTGAGGGAGTGTGGGGAGGAGGACTCCAAAACAGTGAATGGGCAGGTACCCAGGGGACCGCCATCAGGGTTCCTGAGGGAACGATACTGGGAGGACAGTAAAAAGAAAGACTTGACTGAAGTTGTCAGGGAAACAGGGGGCGGGGCAAGCTCAAAGGGAGCAGGGGGCGCGCTGAAGTGGCAGTTGACAGAGAGCCGGACGTCAGACAGGAAGCGGTGTGAGAGAGAGGACCAGGGGAGCGGACAGTGTGTTTTGGAGAGACCGACAGGGGCCTGTGGAAGGGAAGCTGCACACTCACCAACAAGTGACTCATGAGGGCTTTTCACCGGCGGCCGCTCCCCTCATACGGTCGCATACAGCCACCCCTGCTGTTTCCCGCCCTGTTGTGACAAGTCCGCGACCTCCAGTGACGGCTGCGACTACAGACCATTCCTTTACCGCGGTCAGGACACTGCCCCCCTGCCTTCTCCCACAGCTGCGGCCCTGTCATCACCGGTCCCAGGGGGCGCCACCTTGCTACTGGCGGCAGTAGAGGCCCCCGTCCGGTTTGCTAAGGGACCCTGACCAGAGGTTGGTGAATGGTTATAGTTAGAGACTGCGTCATAACGCGGTGAGACGAGAGCCGCAAGGAGACGCCTGTTGCGCCCCATCAGCACTATTTCTTCGGGGCCTGTTGCGCCCCCACGGCAGTTTCTTCAGGGCCTGTTGCACCCCAATGGCACAGTTTCTTCAGGGCCTGTTGCGCCCCACCAGCACAGTTTCTTCAGGGCCTGTTGTGCCCCACCGGCACCGTTTCTTCAGGGCCTGTTGCGCCCCACCGTCACAGTTTCTTCAGGGCCTGTTGCGCCTCACCGGCATAAGTTCCCCAGGGCCTGTTGTGCCCACACCTTCCCGGGACTCCGAGGTGTCGAGGTGACAGCATCAGGAACCTCTAAGCTGCCACATCTGCGACTTCGAGCGACACATGGAAGGATAAGCGACCTATAGTAATAAGTACCCTAGTTTATCATACTCCGTCTTTCGACACCCGGAATAGCCGGGTTGCTCCCAGTTAATATAAAGATATTGTTTTATTGTTTTGAGTCCCTGCGAGGACAAATTGTTGTTACCTCTGTTTACTGGTTCAGCATAGCCACCAGCGGCTCCAAGTTATAAAAGCTGATTATACAACCCATACCCTGTCTCGTGTCTCTTCACTGCGTCCTGAGAACCTGCTCAGACCCTACATATACTCCATGAGAAATGGCGTAAAAAATAAATAATACCAATTCTTCACATGCTGTTGATTTTTTCATTCTGCCTCCCAAAGATCGCAGTAAGGCTCAGCGCAGATTTATCCTGCGCTCTGCGCTGAGCACTTACAACCAGGTTTTCATGTAAATCTCTGAAATACGTGATTCAGACCGAACCCTCGGTGGAAAATTTCCTATGAGGCAGATGGAGGCACTGTGGATGCCATCTGACCTGTGATCCAGCGGTGTCCGTCTTTTTAGGATTGCTGTCGGCCACAGTTTTGTGCACTTCTGAAAAGGACACCTCTGAACAGATGCCAGATGGAGTCCAGAGTAACTCTGCTTTCTCATAATAGTGACTGGATCCCTTATAGGCTTCATCTGAATCACGTCACTCAGAGATTAAGATGGAAACCCCAAAGTAAGTGGTCAGCATAGAGCGCCATATAACTGTGATCCCAAACATTATGCAAAATGTTCCCAATGAAAGCTTCAACTCAATCCACAAAAAAGCAAGTCCCCACTCAGGTCCATCATCTGGTAGCACAAAGGCTTTGGAAAAGCGAAATGGCTCCTCACCCACCAAAGGAAATTCAGCACATTCTCCGCTCCCAAATCCCAATGCCCCCTCCCTTCTAAGCTCCAGTGTGCCTATACCACATTTTGCGCCCACATGTTTGGCATTTCTGCAATGTTAAGAGCCCACCTAATTTACAGGTGCATGTCTCCAGAAGCACGGCTAGGCATAACATACTGGTGACTACATCATACTGGTCACTACAGCGTACTGGTCTCTACAACAGCAGTTTGCAATTTTCACTCAGTACTAGAGTTGAGCGACTTTGGTCGGATCGGGTTTCATGAAACAAAATTTGTTTCAGATGAAATTAGTCCGACTAGGGCAAAAAAAGTCGGAGTTTCGTCCGAAACCTGACCCCAATGCAAGTCAATGGGGAATAAAAGTCGGCATTGAGCGGATGAATGTCATCCACTCAATGCCGACTTTTATTCCCCATTGAATTGCATTGGGGTCGGGTTTCGGACGAAACTCCGACTTTATTTTGCCCTAGTCGGACGAATTTCATCTGAAACAAATTTTGTTTCATGAAACCCGATCCGACCAAAGTCGCTCAACTCTACTCCGCACCATCCACTGCTGCATGTTTCTGGAAAACACCCATGGAGTCAAAATCATCACTACATCTGTAGATAAATTCCCAAAGGGTTATAATTTCCAAGATGTGGTCACTTGAGGAAGGATTCTGCTTTTCTAGAACTTAGGGGCTCCTTATTTGGAATCCACAAACCAGTCTAGGAAAAATCTGCGTTCCAGGAGGCAAATAGCACTCCATCCCTCCCGAGTCACTTCGTATGGTAAAGTAGTACTATACAGCCATATATGGGGTATTTCTACATTCAGTAGAAATTGTGGGGCAAATTCTGGTTCCATTTTTACCCATTTCCCAGGGTGAAAATGTAAAACTTGGGGCTAACACACAATCTTGGTAAAAATGTAAATTATGTTTTCTTCACTGCCCAATGGTATAAAATTCTGTGACACACCTGTGGTGTTAATATAATTACTGCACCCCTAGATGAATTAATTGAGAGGTTTAACTGGTAAAATGGGGTCACTTATGGGGGAGTTCTGCTGTTCTGGCACCTCAGGGGCTCTGTCAATGTAACATGGCCACCTCAAACAAGTACAGCAAAATCTGCACTACAATATGGTGCTACTTCCCTTCTGAGCTTTGCAATGTACCTCAAAAGTAGTTGTCGACCACATATGGGGTATCGGTAAACTCAAGAGAATTTGCACAACAAAGTTTGGGGTTCACTTTCTTCTTTTGCCCTTGTGAAAATACAAAATATCAACAAATGGAGGTAACAAAGGATAGCTACGTGGTAATGTGGGTATACAAATATTTTGTAAATCGACAGTGTAAATAAAAAGTGTGACAGGAAAATACCTTTTATACCAAGAAGCAGGACCTAAATAATATATTTGTGGACAGTCGGTAAATTGAGATAGAAGAAAAAGAAGAGCACCAAGCCGACCATAAGACCAAAATTAATAATTTTATTGTACAATATTAATAATATTATAATTCAGGTTAAAAACAACAAGATACACAATGCAAATTGTCAAAAAATATATACAGTTGGAAAAATATCAGGTATGAAAAATAACCCACAACCAGGGATTGATGAGTGAAGAAATAAATACACACAAGCGTATAATATATAGATGATGAAATAAAAATATGGAAATTATATATAATATACAAAATTTTTAAAGAGGAAAAAAGTGCTGATGTGATAAAAAAGAATATTAATTATTTAAAGTGACAAGGTTATATATAGGAGAGGGGTCATTGGCATGAAAATATAATATAATATAAAGTGCTATTGTATAATAAAAGTATTTCCAAATAGTAAAAAACACAATATGATAAATAAATGTGCAATGTGAAGTGTACAAAAAATAATCAAATAGGAAAACCTAACAGAAAAATCAGCACACAAGAAAAAGTATATGCTGTGTAAAGTGCACAGAGAAATGGAGCAAGAGATCCTAATTAAAATAATAATGATAAATCACTCACAAAAATAGCATGGATCCCTGTCTCCTGGATGGCGTTGGAGGATCCATAAGTTCCTTGGGGGGGTCTCCTTTCCAAAATGGTGTCATTGTGGGGAGTTTCCACTGTTTAGGCACATCAGGGGCTCTTCAAATGCGATATGGCGTTCGCTAAATATTCCATCAAATTTTGCATTCCAAAGTTCAAATGGCGCTCCTTCCCTTCCAAGCCCTGCTGTGCGCTCAAACAGTTGTTTTTCTCCTCATATTGGGTATTGACGTACTCAGGAGAAATTGCACAACAAGTTGTATGAAGCAATTTCTCATTCTACCCTTATGAAAATGCAAAATTTGGAGCTAAAAAAAGATTTATCTGAGAAAAATGTGATTTTTTTTATTTTCACGGCTCTATACTTCTAGATAAGTTCTCTAAGGGGTCTAGTTTCCAAAATGGTGTCATTTGTTGGGGGTTTCCACTGTTTAAGCACATCAGGGGTTCTCCAAACGCGACATGGCAACCGCTAATTATTCCAGTATATTTTGCATTCAAAAAGTGAAATGGCGCTCCTTCCCTTCCGAGCCCTGCCATGAGCCCAAACAGTAGATTTTACCCACATATGGGTATTGGCATGCTCAGGAGAAATTGCACAACAAAAGGTATGGTCCGTTTACTCCTGTTTTCCTTGTGAAAGTAAAAAAAAAAAATAGGTCTAAAGGGCCTGTCACACTAAGAGATATCGCTAGCAATATCGCTATAACTAGTGACGTTATAGCGATATTGCTAGGGATATCTCTGTGTCTGATACTTACCAGCGACCCGCTCCCCCGCTGGTTATCGCTGATCGCGCGAGAACGTTCAGGACTGTTTCTCGTCGTCAGCTTCCTGCGGCGCTTCCTGCTGTGAGGACGAGCGACGCGTGGAGCTGGGCGGGAGGACGCAGGATCGCCTGGTGTGACAGGTAAGTAGCGACCCCCGTCCCCAGCGATGTCGCTAGTGAGATCTGCCTGTGTGGCAGCTCACTAGCGACCACTTAGCGATGTACCAGCGATCCTGACCGCGTCATATCGCTGGTCGGGATCGCTGGTACATCGCTAAGTGTGACAGTACCTTAAAGAAAATTTTTGTGAAAGAAAAGTAAATGTTTATTTTTTCCTTCCAGATTCCAAAAATTCCTGTGAAGCACCTGAAGGGTTAATAATCTTCTTGAATGTGGTTTTGAGTTCCTTGAGGGGTGCAGTTTTTAGAATGGTGTAATTTTTGTGTAGTTTCTGTCATATAGGCACCTCAAAGTCACTTCAAATGTGAGGAGTTCCCTAAAAAAACGGTTTTGCAAATTTTGTTGTAAAAATGAGAAATCGCTGGTCAACTTTTAGCTCTCATAACTTTCTAACAAAAAAATTGTTTCCAAAATTGTGCTGTTGTAAAGTAGACATATGGGAAATGTTATTTATTAACTATTTTTTGCGATATGACTCTCTGATTTAAGTGCATAAAAAGTAAATGTTTGAAAATTGCAAAATTTTCAAAATTTTTGCCAAATTTCCGTTTTTCCACAATTAAACGCAAGTCATATTAAAGAAATTTTACCACTATCATAAAGTACAATATGTCACAAGAAAACACTGTCAGAATCACCGGGATCCATTGAAGCATTTCCAAGTTATTGCCTCATAAAGTGACAATGGTCAGAATTATGAAAATTGGCCTGGTCAGGAAGATGAAAACAGGCTTCGGGGTGAAGGGGTTAAGGAAAGGCACTTATGGCAACATTGTAATACATTGTATGCTGCTTTGGATTTTACATAAAAGTATGGCCACAATTTAATATTTGTGTATGTCACATACTGACATGACTTACATCTGAAATAAAGTTTTAGTTAAGAACATTCCGTTTACTGATCTTTGCTTTGTATTTTGGTGTCCCTGACTTAGTATATTTCCCATTAATAGCCTGCCGGTACAAGCAGTTAATAATGCGGGATATGCTTGTGCACAATGGTTTTACACAGCTCGTTGGAATGTTATTTATTTGCTGTTGTCGCTCTTCGGGTATAAAGTAATTTTTAATGCCATGTGCAGCGGGCCTTGGGTCCAGACTTAATTTGTTCTGATTGTAAAAGTAATGTCCGTATTTCAGTAGCTGTCATCATTCTCAGTTTGTGTATAATCAAAAGACTTAGGTCTCCTACAATAAAATTCTGCTCTAGGATGAAAAACCTGCCGAATGATAAACTACCTGATCTAAAGGCAAGTAATCAAAACAGTATGCTTGTAAAATCGCTCAATGTGGAAACACTATAACTAGTTATAGCAAGGTGTATATCAAAAACTTACATGTTTAGGGATAAAATATACTACAGGAATAGATGCATTCTGGCTGCAGGCCCTCAGCATATGGGGGGTGTCCATAGTGAAATCACACTGCATCATGTAGCTTTACATTTTTCTTGTATTGAGCTCTGAATTTGCTTCTTTTCATTAACAGTGAAGAAAAAAACTGCCATTGAAAAAAAACTTTTGTTGTCATACTGGCATGCCAAAAACTTTGATTATTGGGAAATGAAGTACCAAGACCACTGATATTGCTGAATATTTGGTAATAGTGATGAGAGAGCGTGCTCGTTTCTCGAGTTTTCCGAGCATGCTCGGGTGTGCTCATAAATTATGTTTGTGTCTCTGCAGCTGCATGATTTGCGGCTGCTAGACAGCCTGAATACATGTGGGGGATTCCCTGACAAACGGCAATCCCTGCATGTGTTCAGGTTGTCTAACAGCCGCAAATCATGCAGCTGCGGAGACACAAACATAATCTACGTTCATGCCCAAGATACTCGAACACCCGAGCATGCTCGGAAAAATCGAGTAGCAAGCATACTCGCTCATCACTATTCGGTAGGGGTGCACAGCCAATTACAGCTCTTATATGGTAGATCGGTTAGCTGGATGTGGGCTCATAACTAGTGATGTGCGAGTATATTCGTTGCTTGGGTTTTTCCAAACATGCTTGGGTGATCGCCGAGTATTTTGGCGTGCTCGGAGATTTCGTTTTTGTCAACTCGGATGCATGATTTGCGGCTGCTAGACAGTCTGAATACATGTGGGGATTCCCTAACAAACAGGCAATCTCCACATGTATTCAGGCTATCAGTCACAAGTCATGCAGCTGCGTTGACAAAAACTAAATCTCCGAGCACGCCAAAATGCTCGGAGGACACCCGAGCATGCTCGGGAAAACCTGAACGAGTATACTCGCTCATCACTACTCATAACCATTCTATAAGCTTGTGTTTAGTAAACAAGACTTAAGGTACCGTCACATTTAGCGATGCACCAGCAATCCCGACAACGATACGACCCGGTCAGGATCGCTGGTGCATCGCTAAATGGTCACTAGTGAGCTGCCAAACAGGCAGATCTCACCAGCGACATAGCAGCGGTCGGCGGTCGTTACTTACCTGTCAGACGCGGCGATGAAGACGTCCTCCTGCCCGCGTCCACGCGTCGCTCGGCCCAGGACGTTCTCCGGTGAGCAGCGATAGCCAGCGGGGGAGCCGGTCGGAGGTAAGTATCACACATAGCGATATCGCTAGCAATATCACTGCTGTGTCACAAAATCGGTGACGCTTTAGCGATATCGCTAGCGATCTCGCTTAGTGTGACGGGCCCTTTAGCTGAGTGCTGCTGCCCATTCATTTAAATGATTATGGAGGTCTCAGCACCACTGACTGGCTGTAGCTGCCATAATTCGTAATTTATATTCACTTCAGTGAATGCTTCATACATAAATTTTAGCAAGCTCCCCAGACAAACAGAAAATCAAGTACCAATTAAAAGCCTTACTCCCACAATCAGCACAGTAATACATACTGTACATATTGGTAATATACAGACCAACATAACCATAATATTTCTTTCTTGTACCTTTGTGACTTTTAAATCTCGATCTGCTACTCGGTACAGCCAGATTCACAAAGCAGAATGGACAGTCCTATTCTTATCTGCTAAAACTACATTTCCCAGCAGCACTTGCTTCTTCTCAGTGCTGCACACCATTCTCCCTCCTCTGCAAGCTCCTGACAAGTCTCACTTCTCTAAGATATCATAAAGCTAAACTACGGTTAGAATCCACCTTATGCGCTCTGTGCACTGTCTGTTCCTGTACAGTGCTCTGTCTGGCTGATTTTATCTTTTGCCATTTATATTAGTACTAGCTGAAGTGCCCGGCATTGCCTGGGCATAGTAACCAACTGTGGTTAGTTATAACAAATTATAATGATTATATTGCACATAAAAACATTTCACATCATATATTCAACACTACAGATTTGCAACACAAATTAACTAAACAATTACCCAAGTATTGATAGTATTTTATTTTCAACTCATGCAAGAGCCTTTTGATAAACAACATTTTTGGTTTTTCCTTTCGGTGCAAAGATGAACAGATTTTTGGCAGTTTCAACTCTGGAGCAGACCACATAAAGTTGACCATGAGAAAAGCATGGAGATTGCAAATCGATCCCTACTACTTTCAAAGACTGTCCCTGAGCATTGTTAATGGACATTGCAAAAAGCAGTTGAACTGGAAACTGGAGGCGTTTAAAATAAAAAAAAAAAATCAGATGGAATGAGTAGAATTCTTGGAATGAAAATGTCCTCTCCTTTGGCACATCCTGTTTCTGAGCTGTGTATCTAACCCTATCCTGTGTGATAATGTCTGCTGAGCTGTGTACCTAATCCTCTCATGTGTGATACTGACTGCTGAGCCATGTATCTAATCCTATTCTATGTGATACTGTCTGCTGAGCCGTCTATCTAATACTATTCTGTGTGATATTGTGTTATGAGTTGTGTATCTAATCCTATCCTGGTTGATACTGTCTGCTGAGCCGTGTATCTAATCCTATCCTGTGTGATACTGACTGCTGAGCCGTGTATCTAATCCTATCCTGTGTGATACTGGGCTCCCCCTGCAGTCTGTGTCAGAGGGTGGTCTGAGTTAGCACGGTAATAAATTATGTTATTTCCAGCTTTACAGAAGGACGATAACACCATAGAAATGATAAGAATAATAGGCCTCAGTTACCACAACTGTCTACAAAGAAAACTGTTGCTGATAGCAACCAATCACAGCTCATTTTTCATCTTTTAAACAGCTCTGGGACAGCGTGGCGAGATTTGAGTGGCGACTTTTGTGTTTCGACTTTTATGTGGCGAGGTTGGTGTATGTGTGGTGAAATGTGTGCTGAGGGTGGTATATGTGTTGAAGCACGTGGTAGTGTGTGGCGCATTTTGTGTGTGGGTCATATCCCCGTGTGTGGTGAGTATCCCATGTCAGGGCCCCACCATAGCAACTGTACGTTATATACTCTTTGGTGCCATCGCGCTCATTCTTTAAGTCCCCCTTATTCACATCTGGCAGCTGTCAATTTACCTCCAACACTTTTCCTTTCACTTTTTCCCCAATATGTAGATAGGGGCAAAATTGTTTGGTGAATTGGAACGCGTGGGATTAAAATTTCACCTCAAAATATAGTCTATGACGCTCTCGGGGTCCAGACGTGTGACTGTGCAAAATTTTGTGGCTGTAGCTGCGACGGTGCAGATGCCAATCCAGGGCATACACACATACATTCATACAAACACACACACACACACACACACATTGAGCTTTATATAGTAGATTTCTGCTGTATGGTTTCCATACTTAGCTGGTTATAATAGAGCTCAACACTCCTGTACGTCTCCACAAGAGCAGTGCAAAGGTGTGATTGTTGCCTGCTGCTCAGAGATTAGTAATACAAAAATGCAAATGCTACTCTATTGATACATACAATAGAAGACAATCTTCTATCACTAGAGCAGTACCTGCAGTTTTACATCACTAGTCTCTGTGAAGTCTCACAGTTCAATTAATCTCAGCTCCTACACAAGGAACCACATCATGCAGTGTATCGTTCCTCACAACCCCTCTATAGAGAGCACCATCTTTCAGTAATTCTCTCCCTTCAGCCCCTGTACACAGAGTTCCTCCTGCAGTTTGACACTCCTTTATATCCCTGCCTACCCTGCAGTGTATAGCATCTGTCTTCTCAGTCATCAGTACACACATCATCATGCTGTAAATCATTCTTCTTACTTACGAACACACAAGCACACAGCTGCTTCCTGGAATGAGCTCCTGTACTGTAATAAAAATGCTTTGCCACTTTCTGTGCCATCATCCCTCACAGGACAGTTCCAAGAGTAAACCGAGCCAGGTCATCATTAAGTGGGCAATATATACAAAGCAGAGCAGATTTAAAAACGTTTTCTATTGGCACAAATCTACTATATAATCGTCTAATTCTGTCTGTCTGTAACGGAAATCCCGCACCACTGATTGGTCGCGCAGGGCGCGATCAGTGTCAGACGTAGTCCGGCCGCGAATTGGCAGCCGGATCACCGCCAGGATCTTCCGACTGACTACATGCACCGGATCCCACCTCTGCCTGCCCACCCACGATGAAACCTGAAAGATAAGAAAAAAATAGTTAGATTATAATCACCCCGGTGTTCGGTTCAGTCCAACGGGTGTCGCCGTCCCATCCGGCGCCTCCCATCTTCATATGATGATGTCCTCCTCCTTGTTTCTTTCTCGGCTCCTACGCTCATGTACTTATCAGCCCTGTTGAGGGCAGAGCAGAGTACTGCAGTGCGCAGGCGCCGGACCTCTTTGACCTTTCCCAGTGCCTGCGCACTGCAGTACTTTACTCTGCCCTTAACAGGGCAGATAAAGTACGCGTGCGCAGGAGCCAAGGGAGAAGCAAGGAGGAGGACATCATTGTATGAAGATAGGAGGCGCCGGACCGGACCACGACACCCACCGCACCCGCCCCCCGGTGAGTATAATCTAACGTGTTTTTCTTATTTTTCAGGTTTCATCGGGGCTTATCTACAGCATTACAGAATGCTGTAGATAAGCCCCAGCTTATGGGGCAAAAATGGGGTGCCAGATTCCCTTTACATATTCTAGAATAACTGATGTGTTAGAATCGGGCCATCATCTAGTAAATAAAATATATGTGTATGTTATTATAAGACAATATTGTGATTTTTTGAATTCCCCTTTATCTCTGGTGCAGTCTTTGGTACTGCAAAAACCCTGCTAACCTGCAAAAGTTAGTAAAAGAAAAGTCTTTATAGAACTAATTGGGTCGCCCTACCAGGGCTGCGGGGTACTCGGTACCAGGCCGGTGTCAGGGGGAAAGGTGTCACAGCGGCGGTGACCCGGTCCGTGGCCCTGGGTGCCCAAATCAATGGTGGTTTGTGATATAGTTTATGTGATAGCTCGTGATGCCACCTGGGGTGTTTGGCAAGCAAGATGTTAAGCCAACGCTGCGTGCAGATCCTCTGGGGCTGATGGTGTGTTGCAGCATAGATGGTGTAGCTCCCCACAGGTGAAGCTGTAACCCCAGGGCAGTGCAATGGCAATAGATGAGAATAGGCGCAGGTGGTGTGAGGAATGCTGGTACCCAGATGTAGTGGTGCTGACGGTGTTAGCGCACGAATGAATGGAAGACACCAGGGCTTGCAGTTCCAAAGCTTTACTCACAGTCCGTGGTACACACTGGTGCCTGCCTCCGTGCCGTGTCCTCCGGGGCAGAGACTCAATCAACCTCCCGGGCAAGTCAGGATTCTCCTCTCCAACACTCCGCCAACATGTACTTTTCCTGAACGACTCCTCTATTGCGCCTTAAGGTGTGAAGAGCTTCAGTACCGTGGTACTCTGAAGTTCCTCCTGTCAGATGTTCTTAACAACTCTACTCGTATGGCAGTCAGCTGTAGCCTCTCTCAGGGACTCCCTTCTCCGGAGTCCTGGCTCTCTATTCAGTTGCTGTTGTGCCCCAAGTCTTAGATGGGAGTAGTGCATTTACAGCCAACTACTCCACCGGTGTCTGCTGCAGAACCATGTGTCCACACAACCTCGGGGACCGGGCCCCGGCCTTTCGCTGAGAACCTATAGGCAGGGTTCCTCTTCCAACCCACAACTCCTCTCTGTTCGCCTACTCTTCGTTCCGCACTGTTCTTTCTCTCTCTTATGGAAGCTTAGGTTGCAGTTCTACGTCTTTTTCCTTCTGTTCCTTTCCCGTGCCAGCTGCAGCACTCCTTCTCCTCGGACCCGTCCTCAGACTCTCCTGACTGACTGTCCTTCTCCCGCCTGACCTCCCGTCAGACTGACCTCCAGACTGATCTGTAATTCTAAACCTTCCCTCTCCCCACTCTTTTATATGGATCTCAACTCCACCCACCTCTCAGCACATCCAGTGTTCCATGCAGGGAACCACCAGAGGTGCTACGCTACTCTCTAAGCACTGAGCCGCAATGTGTTTGTGCAGAAATACCCTGTTGTGTGGGGTGCGAGTGTTAGAGCGTGGAAAGGAGTTCCCAACTTACCTAGCTGGTGGGGCACTACACCTTAGGAGAAGGTGCAGTACCTCTGTGGCGACCGAGCCTCAGGGGCGCCACATACCCCCCCGTTAAACACAGCACGTCCGCGGGCTGCAAGACAACAAAGTTGACAGTACAGGAACATACAAAAATTTTATAATGCTGCATAAACAATTCTTATACTAAACTTCCTAGTATAGGAGGTACTTATTCTTGAACGTTACAAACAATTCTTATTTAACTATCTAAACTTCTAGTCAAAAAGTGCAATTTTTCATTCTAAGTCCCATTATCTGTGACTCACTATCACTTCAGTATTATTCAGCTTTTCTTCTCTAGTACACATTTTCTTTATCATTTTACTCTCTTCTAGACGCAAGACGCTGACCGCAAGTACTCGGTCCGTCAACTGTCTACTTTCAATTCTTTATTCTGAATTCTATCTAAAGCCATTTCTCAATTATTAATAATCTTATAAAACACATTATCAACTACTTCACAGTAAAACATTCAATTATTCTTGTAAGTGCTGGACACCGCTCCCAGCCGGGATTTCTTGCAGTGTCCTTTGAGGTAGACATCATCTTTGAAAAGGGTCTATGCAAAACATTATCTTCGCAAAGTGTCTTTTATGTAAAACATTATCTTCGGAAAGTGTCTTTGCGCCACATAATTGTCAAAACTTTGTCCCAGATCCTTGGGTTTAGTGTAATGGGTAAGTCACAACAATGTATTTGGTTGCGATGATGTTTCAAATAAGAATGTGGCTTTTATAATCCGGGATAATAGGTAATACAGGACCTTTGACTCCAGTATGGAGGTAGTTTTAGTTCACCACTTTTTTACATGCATAATTCAAACAGCAAGCATACACATGTAAGACGACAAGAAAGTAGCAAATATGGGGACAGTGTAAAGTTGTGGTGCTCAGGGTAACACAAACAGAGGGGGGTTACACTGTAAACTATAAAGACAAGGCTGTTCTTCACAAGTTTCTGTAAAAAGGGGATACTACACAGTGTGAGTGTATTAAAGGGAATCCCTGTTTAATGGCTGTTGCCTGCATCATTCATTATAGATGTTTACAGCAGCCTGCATTCTGTCATCACACATCACAACAGATCACAACAGCCTCTGTCAGAATTGCACTGACTTCTCTAGACTCTTCATAGTAGATGAAAAGTAGTGCTACGGTACACTCAATATATGATTGGTCCATCCACCACCAGATAATGTACAGAGTATACACTACATAGGTTTTAGTGGTGTTCACAATACAATGAAAGTACAGTACGATACTGTAAGTTATGGAGCAATGGAGTGCAATCAATGGAAACAATTCTATTTCTGACAACATGCAAAAGTTCAAGCTGTCTGACCGAAAAAAAGGAAAATAACAGCATTCAAAAATGGAAACGTTTCTTTGGATACAAAGGACAATGAGCCCTCTGGCCATGAAGGGGTTCATTTTCGTTCAGTTATTCCTGCATTCTTGCATTTTAGAGCTCATGACAGAAACATGAAGTCTGGAATTGGTACACGGCCTACTGCTATTCAGGCAATCATGTTCTGTGAAGCATTTACCCTTCTTTTGTTTTTTTAGCGCCAACCTGCAGCAAACAAGTACCATATGTTTAATAAACATTCTCTGTTGTGGAGTACAAAGAATACATCCATGGTTTAGAACCATTTTACAATTTATATACAAAATAAATCTACATAAAATGGTAAGTAACTTAAAAGGGATCTGTCAGTAGGATCAACCCTCCTAAGCCGTGTTTATGGGCATTCAGTTGAATAAAATGAAACCTTGACATATGAGAGCTGATATCTTATTCCCAAGACTTCCACATTTTTCTTAATATGTAAATGAGCTGTTAAGATCTACAGGAAAGAAATGCAACTCCCTGAGAATCTACCTCCAGAGGTTATTTTAAATGAAGGGGATGTTACAAGTGTAATACCTGTAATGACAGTCTGCTCTCCCGATATTACTGCAGAGTTATGTGTGATTACAACTAGCACAGTACAGCAGAGCTGAACTTTGTGTCATTACAAAAACATCTGTAGCTCTCCTTTTATATTTGTACTCAGGCAGAGTTCTGCAATAGTGATGACAGCACTAACTTATTCAGTTTCCATCTCCCAAGCAGCCAGTGTGGATGGTGACATTACAACAGAGCTGCAGAGCTGGCAGTACTATAAGAGGAGAGCTGTGTTTGTAGAAAGACAAAGTCTAGCTCTGCTGTAGTATGTTAGTTGTAATCTCACACAGCCCTGGATTGAGATCAGGACAACAGAAATTCAATCACACTGGTATCACATTCATTTAAAATAAAATCTGGAGGCAGTCTCTCCTGGAGATTTATGTTTTGCCATTACATCTAAACAGTCCATTTACATGTTAAGAAATACATTTATTTAGAATATTTATTTGGAATAAGACATTAGATCACATATATCAAGGTATCATTTTATGCAACTTTCTATGACTTGCAAGCCCATGTAGATGGTTTAGGATGGTTGAACCTATTGAGAGTGTTAGGGGTACTTCACACATAGCAAGATCGTTAGCGTGATCACCGAAACATCACAGGTTTTGTGACGCAACTGCGACCTCGCCAGCGATCTGGCTACGTGTGACCCATAGTGGCGACCAGCCCCCCGCTGCGATATCGCTGATCATGCTCGAATGTCCTAGGCCATTTTTTGGATTGTTGGTGTCCCGCTGGCCAGCATGCATCGCTGTGTTTGACGCCATAATGACGAGCGACCTCGTTGACGACTCAGAACTCAGGGACGCAGGCGTGAGTCGTCAGAATAGCTGCTGTGTGACAAGGTCCCAACAACCGCCGAGGTCATAATAATAATTTTATTTTTATATAGCGCTAACAAGTTCCGCAGCACTTTACAGTTTTCACACATTATCATCACAGTTTTCAGCCCAATAGGGCTCACAATCTAAATTCCCTATCAGTATGTCTTTGGAGTGTGGAAGGAAACCGGAGTACCCGGAGGAAACCCACGCAAACACGGGGAGAACATACAAACTCCTTGCAGAAGTTGTCCTTGGTGGGATTTGAACCCAGGACCCCAGCTCTGCAGTGCAAACTACTGAGCCACCATGCTGCCTATGATCATTATACAGATCGCCGTTTCGTTGCTGCATCGTTGAGTAGATCTTCCTGTTTGACAGCTTACTAGCGACCATGTAGCGACGTACCAGCGATCCTTACCAGGTTCACCTTGTAAGGTGGATCCTCTAAGCCCAGGACCAGGTGGGTATGCAGATCCCTGACATTGAGGTAGCAGCACAAAGGCACATATGAAGTGAGGACTTGAAGCACTGTAGGCCACAGGTAGAAAGGACACAGAAAAACAAATATGGAGCAAGGACTTGAAAAACTGGAGGCTGCAGGCAGACAGCACACTTCTAAACCCTGATGTGAAGCACAGCATAGTGAAACAGTCATCAGGGAAGGAGATGAAGCACATGCAAACTGGTGCAGATGCATAACAGTACCCATCTTTGAGGGCCCCTCCCAGATAAGTGGATAATAAGTGAAGCAGAATGCTTTGCACAAAATTTCTTGAGCAGGACTGGAGTATCTACTGAATGTTCTTTTTAGTCATCCAGCAGCTCTCCTCAGGATGAGTCATTTTACAGTCCAGAATTTGGTTGATTTCATACTCTGTAATTGGATGAAAGCAGGAACTGTTTTGACTGTAAGGCCGAGGTCACACTGGCGAGGAATACGACCGAGTGAGAGGCGCTAGAAGCACGCATTACACACGGACAAATGATTCTCTATGGGGTCCCTCGCACCAGCCGTATATTTCTCATCCGTATTCTACGGTCCGTGCCAATCGTAGACGTCTCTGTGTGATTTCTCAAAGACCCTGTCAATATACTAACATACGCTAACCAATGCAATGAAACAGTCATAGAATCATAAGGGGTTGAGTAATATATATTTAGACACACTTAAAGAAACAAATTATAACATAGACACAGCATGCTCTTGCCAAGAAGTTGCCCCCTCAGGTGAGATAAAGTAATTAGTGAAAATATCACGCACTTGGAGGCCAGAGAGCGGTCTACGTTGAGGGTTCATAGGTGGTCTCACCCTGCGCACATTGTCTGGCCTTCGCACAACACCAGCAGAGGAGGAACAATCATGTATCCTGGTGAAATTATGAAGAACCACACAGGCTTTCACAACTTCATTAACATTCTGTTCACTCAACTGAATGGCAGACTGGAGTACCCGCCATTTGGCACAAAGAATGCCAAAGGAACACTCCACCAGTCGCCTAGCACGTGATAGGCGCAAGTTAAAAATTCTGCGCCTGTGGTCAAGGTTGCGCCGGGGATATGGCCTCATGAAATTGCGCGATAACTGAAACGCCTCATCTGCCACAAGGACATAAGGGACTGATTCTTCAGTGGAGCCTGGTAGCTGGTGTGGTGGTGGTAGATCCAACTGGTTGGTGCGTAGCCGCCGAGCCATTATGGAAGTATTGAAGACTCTAGAGTCTCCCGTCCTTCCATAGGCCCCAATGTCAACAATTATAAACCTGTATTAAGGGTCTACCAGAGCCAACAATACAACAGAAAAGTATCGTTTATAATTGAAGAATTGGGAGCCAGAGTTCGGCGGCTTACGCACCCGGATATGTTTGCCATCCAGGGCCCCAATACAATTAGGAAACTGGCATTCCTCCTCAAAGTCCCTTGATATCCTCAACCAGTCTTCCATCCTGGGCTCGGACATGACCACTTGATGGAGTCTTGTCCAGATTTCTGTACATGTAGACCTCACTATGCCAGAAATGGTAGATCTTCCAATGAGAAACTCATGGTGGAGGGCGGCATAAGACAGGCCAGTGGACAGAAAGCTGTAGAACAACAGAAATTGATAATTTTAGAATGCAGAAAGTCCAAAAACATCAGTTACATGACGACCAAACTTGGTAGGAATTGAGATAGAATATGATAGTGATATGCAGTACATATTAGAGCTAACATTCTGGTGTGTAAGTTGAACCATATTTTGAGTAAGATGAGGGCATTAAACTTAGTCCAAGAAGGCAAAAAAACACATACTTTAGCCCACACATTATGAACATAGACAATGTGGTTGTGTAGTACATACCGTATTGTGAGTAGAAGTCGCTCCTCTGCAGATATAGCTTTGCGCATCCTTGTGTCCTGAAAGGTTATCCCAGGGCGCACTGTCTCCAAGAGTTGATCAAATGTGGAAATGCTCATGCGACAGTATTGGTAAAATTTCAGTGGATGCACCCGCAGAGAAGAATAGAGGCGGTAAAAATGACCTCTTGTGAGTCGTTGCCTCAAAAGTGGATGTACCCACATGCGTCTCCTCCTCCGCGGATCCACTATCACTGGGTATGGTTGCCCAAAGCGCCGTGACAAAAGCCAGTTGAAGAGAACCTGCTCAGTTGTATTGAAACTCAGACCCTCTGCCATGTTGCACATACAACACCAACACACCTAGTGAAGGCAAGGTGACAAATGGACAGAATGGAGGCAGCCACCTGCTCCTGAGCCAATAAATAGGGTGGAGGCTAATGATTTAAATCGTTAGGCCTCAAAACCGTTAAATGTCCATTTTGAAAGGCTGCGAGAAAATCTCACCATACGGATTGCATACGGATGCCATACGGATTACATACGGATGCTCACATGCGCAAAATACTCGACCGCACCTTGCTTACGGATGACCTACGGAGCACTATTTAGAGGTCATTCATCCGTATTACGCCTGTAAAC
This sequence comes from Dendrobates tinctorius, assembly GCF_039654945.1. Taxonomy (NCBI): domain Eukaryota; kingdom Metazoa; phylum Chordata; class Amphibia; order Anura; family Dendrobatidae; genus Dendrobates; species Dendrobates tinctorius. The sequence goes on along the minus strand of NW_027361698.1, from coordinate 12,181,972 downwards.
TATGGACCGTATTTTGCGCAGGTTAGCGTGACCCCAGCCTTAAAGAGGACCTGATGAGGGCCAGTAGACAACCTGCAGATAATGAGTTGGAATATGAAGAAACAAAAGCAAGGCCTCACAAAGCCTCATTCATGTCTTCCCTGCCATCTGTGGAGTCCTGGCTGGAGGCAGGAATATTAGAGGCAACAGATGTAGAGCAGAGTTTTTGAGAATATGGTTGAGGTGGAATTCTGAAGTAGGATCTGGGGCGATCTGGTCAGAGGACCATTCAATGACAAGAACATGTGGCCATAGCCATGGAAGTCACAAAATAACAGCACCAGGAATTGTTATGCTATTCACAGAAGATAGTTTCTTACTGATAAGAAACCAAAGGAATTTTCAGTCTTTTGGCCAGAAAGAAGTCCATAAAATTTTCTACTTCTCTGGAAATAACAAGTGTTTGTCCCATAAACACAGAGGAACTGTAAGTAATGGACAAAAGTAATTTATCTTTAGTGGGGGAAATAGATAATCCTAGTGCGATACTTCCCTTCTCAACTAGTGTCTGAAGTTCTCTGTTTGGCCTTCATTTTAAATCAATTTGTGAGAGAATGATCACCACAATATAGAGTCCCCACCAGTAAGGTGAGGGGATCTTCCAACTGGAGATATCTGTTCCAAACTATCTCCACGAGTTCCAGTTCAGTCATTCTGGGAGGAGATTTTGGAGACGTTTCGGAATGCGACACACAGGAATCAAGGATTTTTCCATAGACCTTTCTTTAACAATCTAAGTTTACTTGGGTGGAAAGACAAATCAAGTCATAAAGGGTCATCTGTTCCACCCTATCTCCATGAGTTCCAGTTTAGTCATTCTGAGAGATTTTGGAGTTGTTTCAGAATGTGAGACACAGGAATCAAGTATTTTTTTATAGACTGTTCTTTAACCCCGTTTCCGACATCGGGTGTAATAGTACGCCAATGTCGGACTCCCTCCCTTTGATGTGGGCTTCGGTGGTGAGCCCACATCTTTCCCAGGAGATGTCAGCTGTTTTGAACAGCTGACGTGCCCAGAATAGCCACGGGTGGAATTGCGATCCATCAGCGGCTATTAATCAGTTAAATGTTGTTGACAGCGACATTTAGCAAGAGCTTCTGGATATTGCACCAGAAATACGCACACCGGTGACCTGTGTCAGGTGATCACGGGTCACCAGTATGTTGGCATGACAGATGGAGGTCTCCTGTAGACCTTTATGGTTGTCAGTGCCGGATTGCTGTGAGCGCCACCCAGTGGTCGGCGCTCATACTGTAGTAAGTGAGCAATTCTATTACAAAGAGGCGATCTGACCATCGCCTCTATGTAGCACAGCCGATCGGGTTGTGGCAGCTTCTAGTCTCCCATGGAGACTATTGAAGCATGCCAAAAGTAAAAAGAAAATTTTTTTTTTTTTTGTCATAGCAACAACAAGGTGACATAGCAATAACAGGTGATCAAAAGATCGTATCGCCACCAAAATGGTATTAAAAACACCACCTCAGCATGCAAAAAAATAAGCCCTCACTCAACCCGAAATCACGAAAAATGGAGACACTACGGGTATTGGAAAATGGCGCAATTTTTTTTAAGCAAAGTTTGGAATTTTGCTTCACCACTTAGATAAAAAAGAACCTAGATATGTTTGGTGTATATGAACTCGTAATGACCTGGAGAATCATAATGGCAGGTCAGTTTTAGCATTTAGTGAACCTAGTAAAAAAGCCAAAACAAAAAACAAGTGTGGAATTGCACTTTCTTGAAATTTCACCGCACTTGGAATTTTTATCCCGTTTTCTAGTACACAACATGGTAAAACCAATGATGTAGTTCAAAAGAACAACTCGTCCCACAAAAAACAAGCCCTAACATGGCCATATTGACAGAAAAATAAAAAAGTTATGGCTCTGGGAAGGAGGGGAGCTCCAAGGGATAAGGGGTTAAAATACAAGTCCACTTGGGTGGCAAGAGAAATCAAGTCACCAAGGGTGGAAGGCAAATCTTCACCAGAAGGTTCATATTTCATCTGATTAGATAAGCTGGCATAGAAAAACAGCCAGGAGAGCATCATTGTTCCAGGTCAATTCAGCAGACTATTCCCTTGTCTGAGCTGCAGTATGGAACCAGCAGTGGAGTGGACACGACCCAGTTAACTTTACTGGACACATACCGGAAAGGATGGTAGAAAATGCATCATATGGTCATCCCATTTTCACAATTATGCAGTTCATGCCAATGCACCTCCAGACAATAAGGAAAAAATGTATGCCAATATGTCAATTTGGAACAGTAAGTAAAAGATAGCTGGGGACATACTGTAACTTGAAACTAACAAAACTAATTTTCAACTTAAATTTACTAAATTTCAAGTATAGAAAATAAGATATTGCTCATAGAAGACAACTTCAGAATAGTCCAAAGCTTTGCTCTTAGCCATTCTTGGATAATTTTTTTTTTATATGTTTTGGGTCATTATCCTGTTGGAGGATCCATGATCTGCAACTTAGACCAATCGTTCTGACACTAGGCAGCACATTTCACTAGTCTTGATAGTCTTGAGATTTCATTGCACACTGCACTGATTCAAGATACTCTGTGCCAGATTCAGCAAAGCAGAAATATAAATGAACCGCCTCCATACTTCCCAGTAGGCGCAATGTTTTTGTCTTACCAAAAATCTCCAGTTTTGTCTTATCTGTCCAATGGACAGTCTCACAGTCTTGTTTCTTTTATGATTCGGTTTCAACATTGGTTTCCTCCACAGATGTCTTCCCTGAAGTCCACTTTGTCTAAAACAGCGACAGATGTGCAATCTAAAATACATGTACCTTGACCATAAAATTCACCTCTAATCTCATTAGGAGTTGTTCTGGGCACTTTAATTGCTATATGTATTATCCATATCTTCACTTTGTCATCAATTTTTCTCTTGCAGGAATGATCTGAGAGGGAAACTGTCATTTGGTTTTGCCATCCATATTTTTTTGAGAAGCATAACGGAATGACAGAAACATTGATGAACCCTGGATTTGAGATGAGCTCCGGTGCCCTGGGGGGAGGAATCATGTCCGGTCGGATGACCCGCGGCCTAATCAAATACTAAAATGAGAATAATGGATATTGATTTATACAGGAGGCCGACATCGGTGACCAAGTTTACGTGAATGTGACGGTCCCCTACAGGGGTGGGAACGGGTGGTCTTCATAAAGGAGGACGACCCTGAATGACTGTATGCTGTGGCAGTCACAGTAGTCTCCAGCATCGAGGAGAGACAGGCACGGGAGGAAAGGTATTGTCTGCGGCCACCTGTAACAGTCGCAGCTCCTGCGATGAGTCAGAGTGCAGAGGCGCCTATAAGAGAAGCGGTGGCCACAGTTGGGTCACGTGAGTGGGAGATTCCAAGCTCCCTGAGCCAGCCGCTGGGTGAAGGAAGGAGACGGAGAAATAATGGGGAGCCTTCCTCCAGTGGTTCCTCGAGCCATACTTTCATTACTGTGCAGTGCCAGAGATTGGCCCATTACTCTGGTCGCAAGGACGATGCAGAGTAGAGTCGACACCTTTAAGTGGAAGTGTTGTGCTAGTTGTACCAAGTGGAAAAAAAATTACTGTTCTGTGTCTCCTAAAGGGCAAGGAGCCTTGAGCGGCACAGGCCTAGGTGTCGTAATGACACAGTCACAGTTAAGTGACTTTGTTTTCACCTCCTCCCAGTTTCTTTGTGCACGATTGTGCATCCCCTGCTGGATTACTGGACTAAAACCCTGAAGGGGTTAGTCACCTTTATTAACAAGAATGGACTGTGTACAGCTGCTCTAAAGGCCCCGTCACACTAAGCGAGATCGCTAGCGAGATCGCTAGCGCGTCACCAATTTGATGACACAACAGCGACATCGTCCGCGATGTCGCTATGTGTGACATGCAGCGGCGATGTGGACCCCGCTGCGATGTCGCTGATCGTGCTCGAACATCCTGGGCTGTTTTTTGATCGTTGGCGTCCCGCTGTTGCACCTGAATCGCTGAGTTTGACACCCTTTATAAATGACGAGCGACCTCGTTGGCGACTCATATCTCTGCGGCGCAGGCGGGACTAGGTTGAATCATTAAAACACTACATGCTCCCAACGACCGCCGAGGTTGTTATACAGATAGCTGATCGCTGCTGCGTCGTTTAGGAGATCTGCCTGTTTGGCAGCTAACTAGCGACCATGTAACGACACACAAACGATCTTTGCCAGGTCGTGTCGTTGTCGTGATCGCTGGTGCGTCGCTTAGTGTGATGGGGCCTTAAGTCCAGTGTTGTTTTAACCCTGAACTGCTCTTCGGGAGTATAAGAGCAGTGCACTTGTTTTAAAGGGACTGTACTCTGTTAAAGGAGGGAGTGGAAAACTTGAACAGGAGAACCTGAGGAGCGAGCCGGGTCAGGAATACTTGGACTGTCGGAGCGATGGTGAGTTAGCCACTGGGCCATCATGTTTGTTTACATTGACTTCCTGGGTTTGGGTACCCGAAGCAGGAAAAGACTGACCAATGGGCCTGGAATGTTGCAATGTGTGTACAGGTCCCAGGAGCAAGGGTCAGTCAGACCCATGTTAAAGGAAAAAAAGGAACTTGGACTCTATGTTCCAGGGTTCCAAAAAAATGTAACTTTCACATTAGTCATTGTACAGCAATTTGCCAAGATATTGTGCAGTGAATACAAAAATAGAGAAGATTCTTAAAGCACCACACCAGCATTGTTTTTTATCTCACCGCTGGAGTGGTGGCAGTATTGTAATTTCCCTGTACCTAGTAATATATTTACCAGCTGCCATCTTCTGTTATCGGCACCGATACAGTCACCTCTGGTACTTGGAAACCTTTGCAGCAAACTCTGCACTCCAAAATCTGCGCTCCTTCGAGATGTAATGATGAGCACTGTCTGTGTGCTGCCGTGCATGTAGTGGCCTTGCACGTTTTCCACTTTTTTCTGATGCCGCTTGCTTAACTTCCAGGTGTATTAGTGCAGGGAGAGGCATCAGAAGAAGACAGGAAGGAAAACGCATGTCACAACTGTGTGCGCGAGCAGTAGCACACAAGCCAGCAGCATTCAACCAGTACTTGCTCTAGGAAGCAAGCACTGTCAACCAGAAGCAGAGGAAGGGTCCCAATATGCAAATGAGGAGGCATAACGGTGAACCAAACTCTTGGTCAAGCTAAGGGTTCACCAAAGACTCCTCATTTGCGTATTAGTTAAAGGTTATTTTTTTTAAGGCATTGTACCAGTAGCAGGTACATTGTTGGCATGGTTATTATAGGGTCAAAAGTCCTCTGCAATACTTTGTAGCCCACTTAAAATGCATTTTGGGGATAACAGACTCCTTTTAACGTTACAATAAAACATACTACGTCTTAAAATAACTAAGGTAACTGAGATTCAGGACTGCAGAGCATTAAGACCACACAATGCTGCTTATGTCCTTTGCGACAATGGAGCTTAAAACCTTTACAGAGTTCATTTTGAAGACATATCTGACCTGAAATGTGTGCAAGATGCCAAAGGAGGTAATTGTAACCCTGATGGCATCCTTATTGGAGACCTTGTAAATATTGATTTGGGGTTGGAAATCGTCCAGTTGTTGAAGCATGGCCACGGTGGATGGACTGATGGCATGTTTGAAACATTAACTACCACTGGCACTGTCTGTGGCATTGATGAAGATCATGATATTGTGGAGCAGTATCCAAGTGGAAACAGGTGGACCTTTAATCCTGCTGTTCTGACCAAAGCCAATGTCGTCCGAAGTGGAAATGCTGCACAAGGGACTGAAGGAGGAACGTCGCAAAAGGGGGCGATCTTGTACAGATATGTTATGATCTAGAGAGAATAAAACTACTACAAAGAGGACATGGAGAAGGGGCGAAGGCCATGCTTCTAACTTTGGGTAAAATTGGAAGAGTTCAGCAGATTTATTCAGACAGTGACTTGCAATTGGAAGTTTGTGGAACATCGTGGACATACGTCTTAAAATAGCAAGGCCAACTTTCTTATATGTCCTAAGAGACAGCATAAACGATGAGCTGTGTGTTTGTGTCTCAGACAAAATCCCCCTCAGCTTGTGTTTGCTATCAAATGTCACATTATATGTCAAGCAACAAATTTTTTAGGAAAAGTGAAGGCGGAAAGGAAATGTCTGGGATTAAAGTTTTAGGAATGTTTTCAAACCTCATAAATATAGTTTATGGCTTTGGAATCGCAATATATAAAGTATAGCTTTACATTAAAAGTAACTCATAAAAAGTGTAATACTTTCTCTGAAAATCCAATTAAAGCACAGCCGATATTTTTTTTTTAAAACATAAACCATCAATCTAGAAGTAGGCAAAAAAATGAAAATTTAGGTCAAATACTGAACAAAATCATAAAAAAGTTTGGCACATTTTCAAATAAAACATTTCCAGATTAAACAGCTATTTCATATGTAGCAAACTGTAGTTGATTAATCTTCCTATATATGCAACAATAATGGTTAATGATGCCACCACACAACACAGTAATTATAGGGTATTCACAAAATATGGCATTAAAGCCAACTTCTCTAAAAAATGGCCATTAAGCTCAATGTATGTAAAAACAACAAAATGTAATATTCTGACATTTTACCTTCTGGATTTTCCTCTTTGTGTTAGTCCTTTATCAGTTTAATTTACTAGTACAGCACAGTGATGTGTCATACAGGACAAATGTTTGCTACAGTCATACATTTTGACTACAATGACATGCTGTCCATACTTTTCGGTCACTGTCATGGTCACGTTTCAGGTTATTCTATCCGAATGATGAACAATTTGATCCAATTCCATCAGATTTCTAAATTTGGAGGTTTGTCTTTTGTGAAAAACTATTTGACAGATATGAACAATTCTTTAGGCCCGCATACAAACTACGTCAATGACGAGCCTGAGGAAGGCTTCGCCAAATGTGCATGGGGGTGCAACAATGGATAACAGGAGGATTCTCAACATTATGTAGGGTCAGTATTGCTTTACACTTTATGTATCTATTACTTGCACATATATTGTACGATCAGTACTTTCTGTGTATACCACACTATTGGCTGCATGCACTATGCACTTTACTAATTATTATATACTAGCTGAAGAGCCCGGCATTGCCCGGGCATAGTAACTAACTGTGGTTAGTTATAACAAATTATAATTATCCTCCATCCCATAGTCCCGTGCCCATATACTCATCATACATATCCTCCAGCCCATAGTGCCGTGCCCATATAACCATCATACATATCCGCCATCCCATGGTCCCATGTCCATATACCCATCATACATATCCTCCATCCCATAGTCCTGTGCCCATATACCCATCATACATCCTCCATCCCATAGGCCCGTGCCCATATACCCATCATACATATCCTCCATCCCTTAGTCCAGTGCCCATATACCCATCACACATCCTCTATCCCATAGTCCCATGCCATGGTGACTATGATGACATAATAGGTTGCAACCATTCTAACATCATCGTCGCCATGGCAACTTATTATGACATCATCATCACCATGGCAACCTATGACATTATTGTTGCCATGGCAACATTTATGACATCATCGTCGCCATGGCAACCTATTATGACATCATCGTCGATACACACACACATACACTCATTTTTATATATATAGATACATATGCATATATACTGTGCATGTGTTTGTGACAATGTGTATTTCGGGCCATACACGCAATCATATAATTTAGGATTATTTCATATTTGCTTTGTCTTTCATTAATGCTTAGTTTATGTATTTACTATTCATATCTTTACTATATTAATGACATGCTCATTATCCTTCTTGTTGTCTAAACTCTTGTTTTTAATCACGTATTGTACCACTTGATGTTCCTTTTAGACAATCGTGTTAATAAAAATGATTATGTATTGCAAATATCTTTAATTTTTTAATATTACATTAGGGTATTTTTTTGGTTCCCAAATGCACAATGGATTACACTTGGCAGAACCTTTCTAATATCAGAGGGAATGGCTGACTGTGTAGCCCAACAGATGACATCAGGGGAAATAAGGGTTAAGAAGTTAGAATTTTAACACTCTATCCTTTTGTTCTTCTGGGAGATAAGCCACAGCATGAGGTGTTTAGCAGCAGATTTTTTCCTGCTCATTATTGAAAGCACTTAAGAAAGATAGCTGATGTCAGAAGGAGTGTGCAGTCTACAGCTATCATATGTGTACTGTCAACTTTACATTTAAGGCCCCGTCACTGATTTTGTGACACCACAGTGATCTCGCCAGCGAGATTGCTGTGTGTGACGGGGATCAGCGACCAGCTCCCCCGCCGGGTATCGCTGATCGTTCAAGATCGTCCTGGGCCATTTTTTGATCGTTGCTCTCCCGCTGGCCAGCACGCATCGCTGCGTGTGGCAGCTTGAGCCAACGATCAGCGAGGCTCCCAGCTCTCTAAGCAGGCGCTGGGAGCTGGTCTCTAAGGTAAATATCGGGTTACTAAGTGGCACTTGTCACTTAGTTACCCGATGTGTACCTTAGAAACCTGCGTGCTGGCAGCTCCCGGCGCAAGCGCGCAGGTTTCTAAGGTACACATCGGGTAACTAAGTGACGCCCGCCACTTAGTAACCCAATATTTACCTTAGAGACCAGCGCCCTCGCTGGTGCTGATCGCTGGTGAAGCTGCCTGTTTCGTTGTCGGTATCACTCGTGTATCTGTATGTGTGATGGGGCCTTTAGACTTTTTTCACTAAACTATGTATTTTATAAGGAATTATCATTTACTGATTGATGTGTGATATAAAAACTTACATCAATTGCTATACACCAAGGTATAACGATTACTCAATACTGTATGTATCTCCAAATACCAAGGTCGCAAGGACAGAACATTAAAAATTAATTATACAAAATACAACATTTTATTATAAACCACTCGGTAGTGGAAGAAGACTAATGAAAGACAGTACAGAAATAATGCAATGAGATATTGCAGTTGATATATCTCATTTACAGTTTGTGCCAATCGATTTGCATGATCCAGGCCATCATTCATGTCTGAGATTACCACTTCTCACCCCCTCGCCCCCCCCCCCCCCCCGACGTCCATGGCTCTTGTTTTGATTATCCGGCCTTACGCAATGTCATTGTTGAGGCACATTTGATGACGTTCCCTGATAATCAAAAGAAGATCTGTGAATGCAGTCAGGTAAGAGGTGGTTCTCAGGCTCCAGTCCGGAAGCCACAGATTATTGAGGTAGGCGATGGACTAGGTCATGCCCTTTGTTCTGGATTGGCAGGATTTCCAAAGATCTGACCACCACTGATAATATTTTATATGCATATTATACCTCTTTAAAATTAGATGTGTTATTAAGTGAATAGATTGATAAAATGAAAATTCTGTCAAACTGAGAAAGTAAAATTTGACATCTTCAAAACATCATTGAGAATCAGTATCTGCAGTGCAGTGAACTCTGTAATGTGCCTGTATTTAATAATTCTGTTAGGACCATGTTAAATGATCTTTCCTCTAAACCACAGTCTGGAATTTATGGTCTGTGTTGTGAGATCAGGCAACAGAGGTTGGGAGTGGGAGTTCTTAAATCCATATCTAGTACTCATACTACCCAAATTCTCCAATGTAAAGCACTACATTCATGAGACAGAGGCCATGTTAGGACATCTACAAGATCAGCACAGTAGGAGTCTTCCCAGAAATGTGTTTTGGCAGACAGCAGGGTTATCCAATCACAACGCATTTCAAAAAGGACCTTTCAGCAGGATGCTGTGTTCGGTATACAGTCCTTTCTCAGGACTTGCTACTTAATGGATTTGTCCAATAGTGAACAACTGAAGCTTAATCAAGTCAGAACCCAAACTGAAACAAAAACAGTGTATACTCTATACTCACCTCCTGCAGCAACATGGCACTGGTGACGATATTGATGACATGACATTGTTATGTCACATACCGTCTGCAGCTATTGAGCAGCCGCTGTTAAGCTCCTGCTCATTAATATTACAGAGGTGACTTGCACTCTGATGATATAGTAAAGGCTGCAGCTGACGAGCGGCCGCTCATTGACTGCAGCCAGCATGAACATAACAATGTCATGTCACCACTGATAACAGCGGCGCAGACATCATTGGCACAAGGCTGCTGTAGATAAGGAGTAAACACTTTTTATTTAATTTGGGTTCTGGATTGACTAAGCTGGGGTTGTCCAGTAGACACCACCGGTTTTAGACAAATTGTAGCCATGGGTAAAATTCAAAGTGGGGCCTTTACATGGAAAGATCATTGTGAACAAGGCTCTTAAGAACCCTCATTCATGATAAACTTTCAGTGTAAAAGGGCTGCTGATCACCTAATGAATAAGAAAAATGCTCATAAATGGGTGAAATGGTCTTAGTCTTTTGTGCAGTGCAAAAGATCATCATTCTTGCAGTGCATCGTTCTGTGTAAACAGGACTATCACTGGCGAGAGCTATGGCAGCCTATGTACACTAAGGCTAGGTTCACAATTGCGTTTGAGTCCGCAGCGTATCATCCGCATTCCCAAACGCATGCAAAAACACATATTTATGCAGCATTTTTTATACGCATCGCCTTACGCATGACGCAAAAAAAAACGCAGCGTTTTCATGCATGTGTATGCGTTTTTGCATGCGTTTGCATTTTTTATGTGCATGCATTAGAAATTTCCATTGTTGTCCAGTAGCTTTTCCTTGACATCAGACACCCAGTAGGCGTGTCTCATGGGATTTCTATATATATATATATAGACACACTACACTGAGGAAATCCTCATTTTTGGCTGCTGTATCTAGCTGCAAGATGGATCTTGACCTATACAGCTTCCTAGAAGATCTGGTTTTACAACTAAAGTTGGCTGCTGCCTTTGCTTGTCAAGAACAAAGAAGAAGAGAAAGACGGAGAAGACGTCATTGTCGCTATTGCAACACCCCATCCTTGAACTCTGAGAGAGCCGTGGAGTCTACCACTCTTTGTACACCGAGCTGCAGCAAAACCCGGAGAAGTTTTTTGACTACAAGAGGATGTTGCAACAGAGCTTCCATGACTAGCTGCTATGTGTCCAAAGATCCATCGCCAGGCAGGACACACAGCTCCGTCGAGCAATTTCTGCTGAGGAACATCTCTTGGTCACCCTGAGGTATCTAGTGTTAAAAAGAAACTCCTGTCACAAGTAACCCTAACCCTACCTTATCCCTAACGCTATCCCTGACCTTATCCCTAACCCTAAGCAGTGTACTGATTTTTGATTTTCATTTTCTTTTCCACAGATTCCTGGCTACTGGAGATGAGATGGGGAAGACCTTGGGGGTGTGGAGCTGTGAGGATTGGGTGATAGTTGATGAGGAAGGAGTTACAGCGGAAGGGTCTACAGGGAAAGGGGCAACTAATTAAAGGATTGGACCAGGGATGGCAGTGGAGACATTGAGGATAGGTGACAAAGTGGAATCATCAGAATCGATAGACAAACTGGAAGAAACAGACAGAGATACAAGGGAAGGTAGTGAAAAATTGGGAGTGGTGGGCTCTGTAGCAGTCATCTGGCATGGTGCTGGACTGGGCCGCATTGTGGATACTGCTGGCTGCAGGTGTGCAGGACTGGGCAGGGGTGCTGGATTGGGCAGGGGTGATGGACTGGGCAGCATCGTTGATACTGCTGGCTGCATGGGTGCTGGACTCTGGAGCATGGTGGATGCTGCCAGCTGCAGGGTTGATGAACTTGGCAGCATGGTCGCTTGGTGAACTGGAGGCGGTGGTGGATAGTTCGGTGCTGTGAGAGCTGGAAAGTAGATTGTCTGCTGGTAATATCCTCTGTCCTTTTGATTGTAGGATTGTGACTGCTGCTGGGACGACTGCTGCTGCAGTTGCTGTAATGCGTGGATGTATGCAACCTGGCAGGTCTGCATGATGTTCAGCTGGAGTTGAGGCATAAGGTTTTCCGACATGCTCCGCTCAATTGCAGAAAAAAAATGTTGCATCGGTCTCTCAAGGTCGGCTTCCAGGTCGTCAAGGCAGTTGTTGACTTCCTTGAACCCACTCTTCACTCTGTCAGCAATCAACCTAATCCCATCCTGGAAGACCGAGCTTAACTGCATAAACCTCACCTCTCATGCCTCACCTCTCCCAGGCCCTCTGACGCTGACAAGAAGACCCAGCAAAGGCAGAGGCAGAGGTCTAGGAGAGGGGAAACCTGATGGACTGGTTGCCTGTTCCCAGCCTGTGAAGCCTGCAAGGTTGCTCCATCGCTGGTGGATGACTGGGACTGCATCTGTTCAGTGGCTTGTAGATGAGGGGCCGCTTCAACAGAGGATGATCTGGGTTGTGTGGTGCTGCACCAGGTTCTGTGTGGAAAAAAGAAAAACATTTGTGCAAAAATCAAGGTTGTGTTGTGATGCTCCTGGTTCTGCATGTGGAAAAAAATTATATACTTACATTCGCTGAGCAAGCGCAGGCCTCAGAAAGGCAAGGTCCCGGTGATACTTGTATTTCCGGAACCTTGCAGCAGAACCACTTAGAACCTGAACCTCCTCTCTCATGTCCTCGTTGAAGCGGTCCTTCATTGAGCGCCAATGGATTTTGATTCGCTTCACTGTGAAGGGGAAAAAAAAAAAAAAATTACAAAACAATGCATATCCATTCACAGGTTCACTGCTGGTCCAGACCACATTGCAATACTTACCAAAATCAGTTCTGGCTCACGGCATAGCACGGTCCCAACCAGGCAGCAGCGATGTTGCCACTTCTTCCCATCGAATCACCACATTGTCAGAGTGCTGACGGTCATAGGTGTCCCATCACGGTACTCGCTCTTGCACAAGGTAGATTAGTTGCTCCTCTCTATATATAAAAGTGAATGTATGTATGTATTTGTGTGTGTTTCACAAACCAATCACGAATCATCTTTCATTTCACAGAGCTGTTTAAAAGAAGCTCAGCTGTGATTGGTTGCTATGAGCAACAGTTTTCCTTGCAACCAATCACTAAGCATCTTTCATTTCACCAGAGCTGTTTAAAAGAAGGTCAGCTGTGATTGGTTGCTATGAGCAACAGTTTTCCCACTCGACAACACCTTAGCAGAGACTGACATGGTGGGAGAAATCTAGCATAAGCTCCCAGCCATTGTCTGCCCCCCAGAAAGGAGCAGAGAGCACATGACAGAAATGAATCACCCCCACCTGTGCCCATATACCCCTCACACATCCTTCATCCCATAGGCACATCTTCCCTCTTAAAGGGATCTCCGGTATGGAAGTTAGGGCAAATCCATCCAGCACTTTGGTTTTGACCCCAGGGTATCTTAAAGGGTTCATTGATATGGAAGTTAGGGCAATTTCACCAAGTGCTCTGGTTCTGACCCCAGGCCTCTCTTAAAGGGATATCCGGTATGGAAGTTAGGACCATTCCATTCATCTCTGTGGTTCTGACCACAGGGTCTCTTAAAGGGATCATTGGTATGGAAGTTAGGTCAATTCCACTAAGTGCCCTGGTTCTGACCCCAGGCATCTCTTAAAGGGATATCCAGTATGAAAGTTAGGGCAAATCCCTCAGCGCTGATTCTGACCCCAGGCTTCTATTAAAGGGATCATTGGTATGGAAGTCAGGGCAAATCCATCCAGCGCTTTGGTTCTGACCCCAGGCCTCTCTTAAAGGGATCTCCTGTATTGAAGTTAGGGCAAATCCCTCAGCACTCTGAATCTGACCCCAGGATTCTATTAAAAGGATCATTGGTATGCAAGTCAGGGCAAATCCACTCGGCGCTCTGGTTCTGACACAAGTCTCTCTTAAATGGATCATTGGTATGGAAGTTAAGGCCATTCCACTCAGCGCTCTGGTTCTGACCCCAGGCTGATGGGATGATGTGGGATATTAGGGGGGAGTAGTCGGATGGCTCTGGCTGACAGGATAATGTGGGATATTAGGGGTATTAGTCCGGTGGCTCTGGCTGACGGGATGATATGGGATATTAGGGGTAGTAGTCCGGCGGCTGTGACGGGATGATGTGGGATATTAGTGGTAGTTGTCCGGTGGCTATGGTTGACGGGATTATGTGGGATATTCGGGGTAGTAGTCCGATGGCTTTGATGGGATGATGTGGGATATTAGTAGTCCAGTGGCTCTGGCTGACAGGACGATGTGGGATATTAGGGGTAGAAGTCCAGTAGCTCTGGCTGATGGGACGATGTGGGATATTAAAAAAAAAAATGTTTCAGCTCACCCCTTAGCGTCCTCCGGATAGCAGGAACCACGGAGCCGCCCTGGCCTGGCAGATACAAGTCTAAACACACAGTAATCTCCAGCGATCTCAGGCAAGAAGGTAGCTATAAAAAAATATTCCTTTATTTCTTTTCGTTAAAAGAACATGTTACAGGTAGTGGATACCCCAGTGGATGGTAAAAAATCCAACACGTTTCAACTCAAAAGAGTCTTAATCATGGATATTAGGGGAGGGATATTAGGGGTAGTAGTCCGACGGCTGTGACGGAATGATGTGGGATATTGGGGGTAGTAGTCCAGCGGCTGTGACGGGATGATGCAGGATATTAGGGGTAGTAGTCTGGTGGCCCTGACGGGATGATGTGGAATATTAGGGGTAGTAGTCCGGTGGCTATAACGGGATGATGTGGGATATTAGTAGTCCGGTGGCTCTGGCTGACAGGACGATGTGGGATATTAGGGGTATATAAAACAAAACCATATGGAACAAACTAGTATATATCCCAATAGAGTTACCTACTTTGTAGTATCGACTCAAAGGGAATTGAAGATGGACACTCCAGCATAACATATTACACAAAGATAATTGGAGTACAAGTCCGATATAATGGAAAAATATCAAAATTTATTAAACATATGATAGTACTGACATAAATATATATACACAACAAAAGAAAAGGATCAGGTAACATCAGCTGCTTTGGTCCTACAAATCTCAATATAAAGTGCTAAGTGCCTGTGGTGGATATGGGCCATATATTAGGGACTCAAAAGTACAGGGAGATCATATCAGGTGCGCATCCTGCAGAAACCCCCACTATCCCACGCATTAGTGCTTACCCATAATGAATTCCACCAGGACCTATGCAGCGCCGCCACCGATGCGCGTTTCGCCTCTTTCTCAAGGTGCCGTGATGTGTTGCGTGAGGGACCAGATTTAAATACCCTGTCAGCAGGTGCCCAATTGATTGGTGCATGTGTCCGGTCTCCTGCCCCGGAAATTGCATCACCACCGGCGACAGCATGGCGCCACGTGTCAAGAGACGTCACTATGACATCACTGAACCGCAAGCGTCACTGGTGTGCCTCAGCAATGCTCCATGGGCAAATACCGCAGACATGCGCACTAGAGCCTCAATTCCTGCAATGCATCAAATGGGAAGAATATATCCTATAACAGTGACTGTTGAATGTGAATGTGTGCTTCTAGTGATGTCAATTAAAATATACTTTATATTAAAATATATATTACTTGAAAACGATAATATATCTACCAAATACCTATAATTATGGTACATTAGTGATCAATAAATGTTAATACATCCTAAAAATCTCCTCCGTGTTTAAATTATCTGCTATAACATTATTAGGAAGTGCATGTAAATAGATATAATCATTATAATTAGTTATAACTAACCATAGTTAGTTACTATGCCCGGGCAGCGCCAGGCTCTTCAGCTAGTCTACTATATAATCGTCTAATTCTGTCTGTCTGTAAAAGAAATCCTGCGGCACTGATTTGTCGCGCCCGGCCGCATTAGAACGATGCACGCCTCCGTCGGGAGATCTACGGCGCGGAGAGAGAGAGAGACACTAGAATACCCGATGCATTAGAATCGGGCCACCATCTAGTTGTCTATATCCAGTGTGGCTTCTTCCCATTGTGAAACCTATAGAAAAAAAAATTTAAGTAAAACTGAAAAAAAAATTCAATTACAACTCTGATGAAAAGAATACTTACACCCAGTCTTTCCTCCTGTGACACATGAGCCCGACAACCCTGGGAAGAATCCTCTCCACTGGACTGCTCCTGCTCTTCATCACTGCCAGGTACCTGTAAAGAAATTAAATGATTTAACACATGTGGAGTATTGCCAGTCAATATGGGTCACTCTCCCAGGGCTGTGGGGTACTCGGTACTGGGCCGGTGTCGGCGGGATGTGTCACAGCAGCGGTGACCCGGTCCGTGGCCCTGGGCGCCCAATTAATAGGGGAAATTGAATGGTAGAATGTAGTGAATGGAATAGTTCGTGACGCCACCTGTGGTGTTCGGCAAGTGAGATATTAGGCCGACGCTGCATGCAGATCCTCTGGGGCTGGTGGTGTGTTGCAGCCAAGATGGTGAAGCTCCCTACAGGTGGAGATGTAGCCCCAGGGCAGTGTAGATGTAGGGGAAGAGGAGAGGCACAAGCGGTGTAGAAGCTGGTACCCAGATGTAGCGGTGCTGGGAGCGTTGGCACAAGAATGAATGGGGGACACCAGGGCTTGTAGTTCCAAAGCTTTACTCACAGTCTGTAGTACACACAGGTGCCTGCCACCGTGCCGTGTCCTCCGGGTCAGCGACTCAGTCAGTCAACCTCCAGGCAAGATGGAATGCTCCCTTCCAACACTCCACCAACATGTACCTTTCTGAACGTCTCCTCTTATAGCGCCTTTAGGTGTAAAGATCTCCTAGTACTGAGTTATACTGGAGTTCCTCCTGACATACTGTATGTTCCCAAGAAGTCTACTTGTACGGCAGACAGCTGTAGCCTGCTTCAGGGACTCCTCACTCCTGAGTCCCGGCTCACAATCCAAGTTGCTGTTGTGCCCCAAGTCTTAGATGGGAGTAGTGCATTTACAGCCCACTACTCCACCGGTGTCTGCTGCAGGACCATTAGCATCCATACAACCTCGGGGACCGGGCCCCGGCCTTGCGCTTAGAATTTCTAGGCAGGGTTCTCTCTTAACCCACGTCCTCTGTTCCCTTTTACTCCTTTGTTCCGTACTAATCTCTCTCTCTTATGGAAGATCAGGTTTCAGTTCAATGTCTTTCTCCCTCTTTCCTTTCCCGTGCCAGCAGACCCAGGTCACTGAGGTCTGCTGCAGCACCTCCTTCCTTCATCCCTCTCTCAGGGATCTTCTTTCCTCACTCCTCTCTGAGTGGCTTCCTCTCCCAGACTGACCTGTAATCCTAAACATTCCCGCTCTTTTATGTATTCTCAACTCCACCCGCCTCCCAGCACATTTCGTGTTCCAAGCAGGGAGCCACCAAAGGTGCTCTGCTACACTCCAAGCAGGGAGTCGCAATGTGGCTTTGCTGAACTACTGTGTTGGGTGGGGTGTGAGTGTTGGAGCGTGGTCAGGAGCCTCCAACTTACCTGGATGGTGGGGCACCACACCTCAGGAGGAGGTGCAGTACCTCTGTGGCGACTGAGCCTCAGGGGCGCCACAAATACATACCAATCAGTATAGCAAATGTGATTACATAATCTTTGTCGGGTCCACCCTGGGAAGACATCAGTTCTTCACATGAAGACATTTTGAAGAGCAGGCAGCAGTCAAGTGAAATACTACAGAAAAGAACAGAAGAAAAAATAAAACTTGTAAAGATCCAAAAACAATGTAAACAAAAAAAAAAAAAAATGGACAACAATACTTACATTACAGGCAGTAGACCAACACAACAGCAGTCAGCACAGGCCAGGAACAGACGGCAGTAACAGGAGACATCCACAGCACCAGGAGACGACCAGTAGAAAACCGCTGCACCAGAGAGTCGGCCAGTCTACAAGGAACAGAAAAAGCATTCAGAGAGACATTTCCAAAGCTTCTATACTTGCATAGACAGTGTTGTCCTCACCACAACAGAAAGCAGCACCAGGAAACGACCAGTAGAAAACCGCTGCACCAAGAGACAACCAGGAGACACCCACTGCAACAGAGAGTCAGCCAGTTAACAACGAACAGAAAAAGCATTCAGAGTGACAGACATTTCCAAAGCTTCTATACAGTACTTACATAGACAGTGTTGTCCTCATGATGACAGAAAGCAGCACCAGGAGACGACCAGTAGAAAACCGCTGAACCAGGAGACATCCACTGCACCAGAGAGTCGGCCAGTCTACAAGGAACAGAAAAAGTATTCAGAGAGACAGACATTTCCAAAGTTTCTATACTTACATAGACAGTGTTGTCCTCACCATGACAGAAAGCAGCACCAGGAGACGAACTGGAGAAACACGCTGCACCAGGAGCCAACCACTGCACCAGGCCAGTCGATACATCTAAAAGTAAACAGAAAAAAAATTTAGTACAAATTACAAACAGCAGTGAGAGAGGATGACATTTTCTAAGGTTCTATACTTACAGAGCCAGTGTTGTGGAATCGTCCAGAGTCTAGAGAGTTATGACCTTGCTGCGTCCACACTTCCTTTTATAGAGCTCTTAACTAGCAGGTTGCTGAATGTTTTTTTAATGAGTTGGTCCAGGAAGTCAAACACATGCGTATAGAACGCATGTACGTACGTATGTCCTTGCGTACGCATGCGTTTCCATAGACAGTAATGCGTTTGACGCACTCATCCGCATGTGCATGAATGCGCATATTTGACAGATTTTTGCCGCTTCCAAAAATCCAACATGTTGCGTTCACTGGACCCCGCGGCACACCGAAGAACAACGCATGCGAACTGATGCAAACGCATGCCCCTGCGTACATCATGTTAATGATAGGCAAACATGACGCATACGGATTGCTGTGGGTGAAACGCTGCGCAAACAGACGCAAATGTGAAACCAGCCTATGTGATCTATTACAGATCTATTGCACATTGCTCACTGCGCGGTTGAGCATGGGATTCAGGGAAATGGCCACTAGAAGCCAAGATCCCAGTCTGCGCAAGTGCCACCTTCAGCAGTCCACGGCTTTGGAAAAATGGCCGCTGGAAAAGCTATGGACTCTGCTCTGCCTCACTGCTGAGACCTGACCTGCAGCATCCGCTTGCCTCACCACCAACATCGGACCCACAGCATTGCAACTCTTCTACCACCACAGGCCTCCTGAGGAAGGGATCCTGCAAACTCCACCACCACCGGAACCCCACCCCCGCTAAGCTCCATTCCAACTATAAGACGCACCCCTATTTTCTCTCCAAACTTGGGGAATCATAGAATTGGAAGGGACCTCCTGGGCCATCTGGTCCCACCCCCTGCTCAAATCAGGATTCGCTAAATCATCCCAGACAGATGTCGGTCCAGCCTCTGTTTGAAGACTTCTACCGAAGGAGAACTCACCACCTCTCGTGGCAGCCTGTTCCACTCATTGATCACTCTGTCAAAAAGTTTTTTCTAATATCTAATCTGTGTCTCCTCCCATTCAGTTTCATCCCATTGCTTCTAGTCTTTCCTTGTGCAATTGAGAATAAAGATGATCCTTCTACAATGTGACAGCCCATGAGATATTTGTAGACAGCTATTAAGTCTCCTCTCAGTCTTCTCTTCTGCAAGCTAAACATTCCCAAATTACATTTGCCTTTTTTGCTGATGAAAAGTGCATCTTATAGCCTGAAAAATAGAGTAGATTCTATTCTTTAATACTACTACTCCTCTCTTCCATTTGGTTAATTTTAGTCCTTGGTGCAGCAAAACCAATTTCAGAGACAATTAACAAAATTCTAAGAGGATAGAATCTATTTTATCACCGCACTACAAACCTGAAAAATGGTAGACATGGTATACAACTTATTGTTTAGTAAATCTAGGAATTCAATCGAGAAGTGTGCAGAGAAAGACAACTGTGAATAAGGCAGTATGAACTGGTAGAACTTACCTCTGCAATTGGCTCTCCCAAGTACACGAAGATGCAGGCTGGCGGCAAGCTCTGGATGGAAGCACCGCCAAAGCAGTGGCGAGGTTAGAGGGGGAATGGAGAGAGTGACGTCACAGGAACTTAATGACGGGTGCGTGATAGGGCCAAATGACCAACATGTTTCAAAGTACGCGGCCCTTCTTCAGCCGGGTTATGGTCCATTCACCTAACCCATCCTTATATACACAAGCCTCATTCACAACTGCCCACTAGTGTGATGGTTCCGTGTAGCTGAGTTTAATTATGTATGTTTTCTCTGTATGCTAAGAACAGAGCATTTTGAGGACAAAATGTGAGAAAAACACTCATAAAACATTCAGACTGCATTGACTTGCTGTATTGCCTGTATCAGTATCAGATATGCTTGTGATTATGTATGAGTCTTGAAACAATCTCTTAGAAGTCTAGTGGTTAAGGGTAAAAATAGATTAGATCCTTAACTCAAAATCCTCCTGTCATTTTTATTAAGTACTAGCTGAGGAGCCCAGCGTTGCCCGGGCATAGTAACTAACTGCGGTTAGTTATAACAAATTATAATGATTATCCTCCATCCCATAGTCCAGTGCCCATATACCCATCACACATCCTCCATCCCATAGTCCTGTGCCCATATACCCATCATACATATCCTCCATCCCATAGTCCCATGGCCATATACCCATCATACATATCCTCCATCCCATAGTCCCATGCCCATATACCATCATACATACCAAGACTGGCTGAAGAAAAGTCCAAGTGAGAATGTAGAAAATGCATTTTAGTGACATATTGCATTTCATCAAATGATATGCTGTGAGCATGTTGTCCACGAGTAGTTAAAAGTAAGGTGCCCTGCTGTTGCCAAGGAAGTTGAAGATCACTTCTTCAAAGGCTCTCCATGCCACTTGTTCAGCACCTTGCAAACGACCATCAAAGCTACTGTCATTCATTATATCTCTGATCTGTGGTCTAATAAAAATACCTTCTTTAATCTCTGCATCACTTATTCTTGGAAATTTCTGTCGCAAGTAAGAAAAGGCTTCCGATTCTTTGTTCATTGCTTTGATAAAATTCTTCATAAGCCCAAGTTTAATATGCAAAGGAGGGAGAAATATCTTTGCTGGATCAACGAGAGGATTATGTTTAACAGTCTTCTGTCCAGCAACCAGGTTTTCGCGGAGTGCATTTCTCGTGCACGACTGTCCCACTCACAAATAAAACAACAATGCTTGGTATATCCAAGCTGCCATCCAATAAGAAGTGCAACAACTTTTAGAGCACCACATATGTTCCAGTTATAATTTCTATAATTAATGTGGGTCAACAGTAACTCCATATTCTCATACGTTTCTTTCATGTGTACGGCATGTCCAATAGGTATAGAAGGATAGATGTTTCCATTGTGTAGTAAAACAGCCTTCAGACTTAAAACTGATGAGTCAATGAACAGTCGCCATTCCATTCCTTCGGGTTTGCATCCAAGAGCACCAAACAACCCCAAGATGCCGTTGCAAAAGGTTAAACTGTCGACATGGTTGAAAAATTGATTAAGGACTTCTTGATGACTGCGAAAAAAAGAAACTCTTGTTCCCGGCAATAAGAGATTCCGTTCTTGTAGCCTTGATCCCAATAATTCTGCCTGCTTCTTTGACAATTTCAAATCTCTGACCAAGTCACTCAGATCAGCTTGACTGAACAGATGTGGATTAGATGTCGAAGGCTCAAAGTCTGGGTCTGCAGCAGTTTCATTTTCCACTGACATTGTTAGTTCATCTTCGTCGTCCTCCATTGTCCATACTTTGGGTGGCTTTGGAACACAAAGACTTGCATCATTTGGCACTGGTCTTATGGCTGAAGGAAGAGTAGGATATTCTATTGATTTCTTGTTCTTTGCTGAATATCCTGTTACATTTGTAAGGCAGAAATAGCAATCTGTTACATGATCTCTCTGCTCTCTCCATATCATTGGGACAGCGAACAGCATTGAAGGTCATGATCCATTTAGACAGCCATGCTCTAAGTATGTCAGTACTGTCTTTGATTCCTCCCCTGCCCAGAAGATGTGGTATGCTCCATACACGGAAAGCTGAATGATTCACTGTGTCTGCACGGAATTTGCATAATAAGTGCTTGCATATGTGTAGATCAGCGATTTATGTTATTTCAGTGGAAAATTCAGAATATACTGTTTTAGAAAGAGTTTATATATGAGTTTTTAGAATTATAACAGAATATTATAATGTTTCGTATCATTTTTCAAAAACCTTACGTGATAGGAAAAATCTGAAGTAATTTCTGAAATCAGCATGAGAAAATCTATCAGGAAAACTCAACATTGTCCGAAGGACAAAACCTTGGTAAGGCTGGTTTCACATTTGCGTTTTTTTGCGCTGGAAAAAAACGCTTACGTGCGCATGCGTTTTTTCCCCTATATTTAACATGGGTGCGCATACCTGCACGCTGGCATGCGCACGTATGCGATTTTCATGCGCTGCGTTTTTTTGGGGTGTGCGTTTGTATTTTCCAGACGCAGCATGTTGCATTTTTTGGCCCTGCAAAAAAGCGCATGCGCACGTATGCGCACGTTTTGCGCTAAAAATGGCCATTATAGCCTATGGATGCGCATACGTGCGCACTGGCATGCGCATGTAAGCGTTTTTTTAGCGCTGCGTTTTTTTGGTGGTGTCCACTTGTTGTACTAGTTATAATCTTCTAAAGTCAAAAAAAAAAAAGTCTATATAAAGGAGGTGCCTGCCAAAACTCTGCCACTACTACACTGACAGATTGGAGAGCAGACAGTCAACAAGGAACCCATCTTCTATCAGCGAAGAATGTGAGTATATTACATTATATGCCTGTCCTTTTAAATTATGTATGTACTAATGATTTTTATTATTTTTACATGCAGTATGTCTTCAGAATCCGAGTATTCCCCATCGCGGCAGGAATTGGCGCAAGCAGACCGTGAGGTGATTATTTTCGTGCATCTGGTAAGTATATCTGCAGCTTCTCCAAATCTCTTACGTTTTTTTCAACTTTTTTAAGACATCGTCATCATCATCTTCTGCGGACGGGACTAGTGAGGGCGAAGAGCAGGAGCAGCGAAGCCAAGTCCCGGTGGTGATACGGAATGTATGTATCAAATGATTTGTAATGTTCTTTATTTTTTATCTTCTATTTTTACTCTTTTTTATGTTTCTTTTTTTGTAACTTTTTATTCAATTTAAATTTGATTATTCTAATGAATGTGTTTTGTCTAGGTTCCACAACGGGATGAAGACGTCTACCTGGATAATGAGCAGCTCATCAGCCTGGTCCAGGAGCGTTCGCCGTTGTGGGACAGCCGTGACCGGCTGCACAAGGACATTGTGGTGACCCGGCGGCTATGGAATGAGGTGGCCGCAGCGTTGATGGATGGCTGGGACAGCGCCACAGCATCCTCCAAAAAGGCGTTTAGTGAGTATTTCCCTGCTCTGTATTGTGCCGCAGTGACTGTTGTCCTTGACGGCACTGTTGGGTTTCGTGCTAGGCATATTCTAGCAGGAAACCCAACAGTGTCATCGGGGTCTACAGTGACTGCTTTGAGTATTGTATTGCTACATTGTGCCGCAGTGACTGTTGTCCTTGACGGCACTGTTGGGTTTCGTGCTAGGTGTATTCTAGCAGGAAACCCAACAGTGTCATCGGGGTCTACAGTGACTGCTTTGAGTATTGTATTGCTATATTGTGCCGCATTGACTGTTGTCCTTGACGGCACTGTTTTTTTTTTTAACAACAGTGGACAAAGTCCGAACACGTTGGCGTTCGATCAAGGACCGCTTCAACAGTGATGTTCGTGCTGAGGGCCAGGTTCGCAGTGGATCTGCGTCAAGGACCAGAACTAGATACCGTCACCATCATGCGTTGCAGTTCCTAAGACCGGTCCTTGCCACGAGATCGTAAGTATTATAAATTTTGGGTTTTTATTTTTATTAATCTGTGTTTTTCTAATCCACAGCTGATGCTTCTTGTAAAGGCATGGTAGTAATGATTTTCCTTTCTTCCACAGCACCTGGAGCAGCACCCTGCAACCTGGCCCTGGAGCGGTCCTTCCTCGGACGTCCTCTGACCCGTCCCAGCCATCCGACAGCCAGGAAGCACCTTGCAGGTCAACCACACACACAGCTGGTGACCAGGAAGCTGGGCCATCAGGTGTTCCCCTGTCCCTGGTCTCTGCCACTGGTTATGCGGGCACTACCCGCCAGCGGCAGAGGGCCTTGGACCGGAATGTCTTGCCCGAGTTTATGCATTTGAGCGAGGCCTTTAATTCCAGCCTCAAGTCACTGTCCGACAGAGTTGAAAGCGGTTTTGCACTCATGGAACGTGGTTTTAACCACTTTGAACACCGCTTCAATTCTGTAGAACAGCGCCTTGACCGTCTGGAGGCCGACCTCAACAGACCAGCACACCATTTTTTTTAGTAAGATTGAAAAGGGCATGGCGGAACACCTTAGTCCTGAGCAACAGCTGAATGTGCTGCAGGCCTGCAACAATGAATATAATGCTGTCTGCAGAACCTGCAGGGCACAAATCAGATTATCTAAAGCTGAAAATGAACTGAGGCTTGCAAGAGATGTCAAAAGCAATAATAAAGGATTTTGGGGATATGTCAAAAGTAAAAGAAAAGTCAAAGATGCTATAGTATTTTTACAGGATGAAAATGATGAAATGGTAAGACAGGATGTTGAGAAGGCTGAACTTTTAAATTCCTATTTTGCATCTGTTTTCTCTCAGAAAGGAAATGCAACATCAACTGTTATTCACTGTCCTATTAAGGGAATAGAAGAATCCAGGATATCTATAAACAGAAAGATAGTGAGGAAACACTTAGCTAACCTAAATGAATTCAAGTCTCCAGGTCCAGATGAATTACACCCCAGAGTACTGAAGGAGATAGCAGAAGAAATTTTTGAACCCCTCTCCATAATCTTTGAAAATTCTTGGAGAACAGGAGAAGTGCCAGAAGACTGGAGAAGAGCAAATGTTGTTCCTATCTTCAAAAAGGGGAAGAAGGTGGACCCAGGCAACTATAGGCCGGTGAGTCTGACTTCTATACCAGGAAAGATCTTTGAACAAATTATTAAACAACATGTATGTCAATACCTGGATAAGAATGAAGTGATTAAACAGAGTCAGCATGGGTTTGTAACTGATAAGTCATGTCAGACTAACTTAATTTCCTTCTATGACGGTATCACTGATTGGGTGGATCAAGGAAATGCTGTAGATATAGTATATCTTGACTTCAGCAAAGCATTTGACAAAGTCTCTCATACAATCCTTATTGAAAAAATGACTAAGTATGGAATGGACAAGGCAACTGTTAGGTGGATTCATAACTGGCTTAGTGATCGGACCCAAAGAGTGGTCGTAAATGGCTGCACATCCAGTTGGAAGAATGTCTCAAGTGGGGTACCACAGGGCTCTGTCCTGGGCCCTGTATTGTTCAACATCTTTATCAACGATTTAGATGAAGGAATTGAGGGTAAACTGATTAAATTTGCTGATGACACAAAGCTAGGAGGGATAGCTAATACTAGAGAGGAGAGAGAGATGATTCAAAAAGATTTAAATAAACTGGAGAAGTGGGCAGCAACTAACAGAATGGTTTTTAACAGGGAGAAATGCAAAGTACTACATCTGAGCAATAAAAATGAAAAAAGCATATATAGAATGGGAGGAATAGGGCTAAGTGACAGCACATGTGAAAAAGACTTGGGTATACTAATAGATCACAGACTGAATATGAGTCAACAGTGTGATGCAGCAGCAAAAAAGGCAAATGCAATTCTAGGATGTATTAACAGAAGCATACAGTCTAGATCACGTGAAGTCATTATTTCCCTCTACTCCTCTTTGGTCAGACCTCATCTGGAATATTGTGTCCAGTTTTGGGCACCACATTTTAAAAAAGACATCAACAAACTGGAGCAAGTTCAGAAAAGAGCGACCAGAATGGTGACCGGTCTGCAAACCCTGTCTTATGAGGAAAGGTTGCAGGATTTGGGAATGTTTAGTTTGCAAAAGAGAAGACTGAGAGGAGACTTAATAGCTGTCTACAAATATCTAAAGGGCTGTCACATTGTAGAAGGATCAACTTTATTCTCATTTGCACAAGGAAAGACTAGAAGCAATGGGATGAAACTGAATGGGAAGAGACACAGATTAGATATTAGAAAAAACTTTTTGACAGTTAGAGTGATCAATGAGTGGAACAGGCTGCCACGAGAAGTGGTGAGTTCTCCTTCAATGGAAGTCTTCAAACAGAGGCTGGACAGACATCTGACTGGGATGATTTAGCGAATCCTGCTTTGAGCAGGGGGTTGGACCAGATGGCCCAGGAGGTCCCTTCCAACTCTACGATTCTATGATTCTATGATAATGCTTTCTTGCAGGCTATGCAGCATAATCGGTACGGTCAGCAGTCAGTGGTGTCATTTCCACCTGTGCCACCATTGACTCGCTTCACCTCACTACCGACTTGTGCTGCATACCACTGCACGGACACCTCTATTCAAAGCCAGGACACCCACCGTTACACCACCACAAGTCTGAGTGCAGCTGGTCACTTCACCGACACCACCATGGCAAGCGCTGCTCCTGTCTGGAGCACCACCGCCACTCCCATGCATGCGTGGAGCTCAGCCACCACTAGGCAAACATGGAACAGCCCTGCCGCTACAACAACATGTAGTAGCCCTGCCACCACCACTCTGCAAACCTAGACCATCACTGCCGCCACCAGTCCTCCTGCAAGGACGAGCACTGCCAACGAAGAGCAGCAGCAGCAGCCACCTCAGCAGCAGCAGCCACCTCAGCAGCAGCCACCTCAGCAGCAGCCACCTCAGCAGCAGCAGCAGCAACCACCTCAGCAGCAGCAGCAACCACCTCAGCAGCAACCACCTCAGCAGCAGCAGCAACCACCTCAGCAGCAGCAGCAGCCACCTCAGCAGCAGCAGCAGCCACCTCAGCAGCAGCCACCACCTCAGCAGCAGCAACCACCTCAGCAGCAGCAGCAGCCACCTCAGCAGCAGCAGCAGCCACCTCAGCAGCAGCAGCAGCCACCTCAGCAGCAGCAGCAGCCACCTCAGCAGCAGCAGCAGCCACACCAGCAGACGGGGGACCTACATTCAATATTTGCCCCTAGTTCAAGGCGAAATCTATCAAGGCGGGCATTGGGCCAAAGTCGGTCCAGGCACACAAGCCTACGGCGACATGCCATTACAACTAATGTACCTGAACAGATTTCCTCTCCTCCAAGTGTTCCTAGTTTAATTCCCTTAACTGGACTACCTTCCCCCACAAGTTTTGTTGCCCCTTCCCCTCAAACACCGTCTTCAACTGCAAGTGTTGCATATTCCCTGCACACCCCCAAATTGAAACCATCTGCCCCCAAACGCCGGAAAAAATAATTTTTTGGTTTATTTTTGTGATTAAAAATAAATTTACATTTGTGGTTCACCATTACAAAGTTTCATTAATATTGTTTGCGCCGCTCACACACACTGATGGGTAAATACATGTTAAAAACCAACCCAAGGCCTAGTATAGTCATATGTGAAATAACACGGACTAGTATAGTAATACCAAGGCCTAGTGTAATAACTCGAGTTTTACCAACTTGGATCTGGTTTCATGAAAAACAAACTGTTGAAACTTGTCTTAAAAATAAGTTTCTTTCTAGTTTCACCAGTTTGTTTTTTGTGAAACAAGATGCTAGTTGTTAAAAATCGAGTTATTACAGTAGGCCTTGGTATGACTATACTAGGCCGTGGTATTTCACATATGACTATACTACTAGCCCCAAGGCCTACTATACTCATATTTGAAATACCACGGCCTAGTGTAGTCATTACAAGGCCTAGTGTAATAACTCGAGTTTTACCAACTAGAATCTGGTTTCATGAAAAACAAACTGTTGAAACTTGTCAAGTTTCACCAGTTTGTTTTTCGTGAAACAAGATCCTAGTTGGCAAAAATCGAGTAGGCCTTGGTATGACTATACTAGGCCGTGGTATTTCACATATGACTATACTAGTAGGCCCAAGGCCTACTATACTCATATTTGAAATACCACGGCCTAGTATAGTCATTCCAAGGCCTAGTGTAATAACTTGTAAGTTGGAATGGAGCAGATTACATTCATCCACTCAATGCTGACTTGTATTCCCCATGGACTTTCATTGGGGTTGGGTTTTGAGGGTTGTGTTTTGAGAAAATCACATACTTTTTTTTCAACTAGTTGCACAATTTTCTTTTGAAAAAAATTGGTTTCCTGATTCATGGCCTGCAGCTTTGCTCGTTCCAATATATTTTTATTTAATTGGAGTTTAAAAAATATAGTGCACTCAGTAATGGTATCAAATAAGGTTTTTTATTACCATAAACAAACAAAAACATTACACCATTTCATCTTGCCAGTGCACCCGTCCTACATCAGAAATAAAGTAGGCCGCAAATTGGTCCCTCATTTGGCCAACTTCAACGGATGACCTGAGAGTGTGCTGAGTGAATTCAGGCAATGGGTTAGGAGCATCATCGTCCAGTTCAAAGGTCGGGTGCTCTTTAGCCATCACAAAGTTATGTAGAACCACACAGGCCTTCACCACCTCATCGACTGTTTCAAGTTTAAGATTAATGGCCGTGCCCAGAATTCGCCATCTGGAGACAAGAATCCCAAAAGCACACTCGACAGTTCTTCTGGCCCTGGTCAGCCTGTAATTAAATATTTTTTTGGTGTGGTCCAAGTCCCGGCTGGAGTAGGGTTTCAGTAAGTTTCCGCACATTTGAAAAGCCTCATCGCCAACCATTACAAAGGGCAGTGGCGGAGCTTCGGTGTGAGGAAGAGGCCGTGGCATAGGGAAATTAAATTGGTTGCCATACAACCTCCGGCCCATGTCTGAGTTTTTAAAAGCCTGTGAGTCATTACCACGGCCAAATGCTCCAATGTCCACTGCTACAAACATACATCCAGCATCCGCAATCGCCATGAGTACTATTGAAAAGTACTTTTTGTAATTATAGTACTTAGATCCCGTTCTTTGGGGTTTGATGATCCGTATGTGTTTACCATCAACAGCTCCCAAACAGTTGGGAAAATTGCATACTGTCCAGAATTTGTCAGCAATTTCCATCCACTTTTCAGCGGTGGGCAGGGGCATAAATTCTGGACAAAGAACATTCCAGAGAGCCCGGCAGGTGTCAGCAACAATTCCAGACAAGGTAGAGATTCCAATACGGTACTGGAAGTGTAGTGAAGATAGGGTTTCTCCAGTCGCCAGGAATCTGTGAACAGACAAAGAAGTAAAATTAATATTTATGTATATTATTTTAAAAAACTATAAAATAAAATATTAGTACATTCACGAAAACTAATTACCCAAGGTTTTGAATACTAAATTTAAAAAAAAAAACATCAGACCGCACCCCTTGGTTTTTAAAACATACCGTAATGTCACCAGTAGCCGTTCCTCAGGAGGAATCGCACGACGGAGCTGTGTGTCCTGTCTCCGGATGGATTGTTGGACACGAGCAAGCAAATCCATGAAACTTTCGTGGGACATCCGGATATAATCTGTAAATTTCTCCGGGTTTGACTGGAGCTCGCTGTAGAGGGTGTGGTATGCCCCACGGCTCTCCCGGAGTTCAACAATCGGATGTATCCACATACGCCGCCGTCTTCGCTGCCTCTCTCTCTTCCTTTGTTCATGGCAAGCAACTGCATACGCCTGAGCCATCGCGATGTCCAAATCCAAGTTGAAGTGAAAACTCTTCCAGCGCAGATCCATGGTCACGAGAAGAATCAAGCAAATGTGAAGAATACTGTAGACAGGGTCTATATATTAACATACCACACCCACAATGAAGTCCCATTGGTCTTGTGTGTTGTTGAATGGTTTTTTCTTTTTTTGGGGGTTTTTCCAAAGTCTGTAAAAAAACGCAAACGCACAAAAAACGCATACAAACGCACAAAAACGCTGCGTTTTTTTCCTGCATGCGCATAAAAATGCTTGAAAAAAACGCAGCGTTTGTATGCATTTGTATGCTTTTTTTAATGCGTTTTTTTGCGGGAAAAACGCGCTGCAAAAAAAAGCAAGTGTGAAACTAGCCTAAGACAGTGTAATCAAGCTAGCTGATTCTAGGCGCTCCCCATCCACTTTCCCCATCTTGGGCTAAAATTCAGGATGCTCCAAAAAAGGTCTGAGTCCTGCAATCCAGCAGGGGAAACGCAACAGGTGCAACAAAACTAGGAGGGGGAAAACAAAAACTTGAAACTTCATTCAACTGCAGTCACTCTTACCGCACTGTCTTCAGAGCCCTGCCCACAGGGACACAGAACAGTCCCAAATCCAGACATCAGGGCTCCTACCCTTGGGACACAGAACAGTCCCACATATCACATTCCAGGTGCAACAAGCACACTTAAATTACTGAGGCTGAGTTACAGTCACTGTTCCGGTTTCACATCAGAAGGGGCACCGGAGGATTGTCCACCATAAGCTGTTGCTCCACTTTCCCTCCAGTCCCGTACATCACCATCATTTTCATCATCAGGGCTCTGTGCCCGCACTCCAGACATCCTCTCTGGCACTGCAGCTTCAGGGGTGTCAGAGCGGACAGCACCAGGTCTCATTTGCTCTGAAGGCCTCAGGTGCATTGCCTTCTGTAGCTGGTCCCACTCCAGGTATGCCCGCATCTCCACGTCATCCTCAGGTGGGAGCAGGTCGACCCCCACAGCGTAGAAGCCTCTGGCTCCCTTCTCCTTATAAAAGGAGACCCGATCTCCTTCTTTCAGGGGCCGCTGGTAATGGACAGAGCTGGCGCTCATGAACACCTTATGATGAACCCATACCCTGCTGCCTGGTTTGTGTAGACTAAGAGGCCATTGGTCTCCTTGCCGGCCATGGCGCTTCCTCCCGGCCACTGCACTCCCTCCAAATCTCCCGCTCTCTCTTCTTCTTCTCCTTCACCACCCCAGAGGTAGGGAAAAGACCTTCACCTTTTATGATTGGGTCACCGAGGAGGAAAACAAGACCAAGCTAAGCCACAGAAAACCAGAGAGGTTGGTAACTAGGCGGATTGCAGACCCCTGATCCTATCCACACAACTAGCAGTAGCCGTGGAGCGTACCTACGATGATTCTAGACGCCTCGACACAGCCGGAGGACTAAATAAGTCTAAAGCAAGAAAAAGGGAAATCTAAACTGCCCCAGAGCAGACCCCAAAGGAATAGATAGCCTCCAAACATATATTGTCAGTGAGACAAGATGAAAACACAAACACAGGTAGGAAAAAAGGGCTGAGCAAGCGATGGGGCCCACACCAACTAGAAAGGACAGGAAAGGAAAGATACTTTCTGCAATCACGCCAAAAAACCCTGCAAAAATGTCCAACACTTCTGATGGCAAAATAAACCCTGAAGTCACTAGACTTCTCCCACTGTATCAGCACTCTGGCATATTCTGAAAACAGAGCAAAAAGAGGCCAATCTAATTTGGGACAAAAAGCAAACTGGCACAAACAGTAACATAAAGATGGAAATTCAGCACAGCCCCAGCCAGGGCTGGCTGACCACACAAAACCAAATCAAATGTGAACAATAGCAAAGAACACTTAGCTTAAGAATGCAGGGACTGAACTGGAAACTAAGACCTCAGGAGGGAGGAAAATCACCAGCAGGGATAGAGTCGGCTGTCTTAAATCCAGTCAGAGACTTCAGAGGTCCAATCGTCATCCTCATTATCAGGTGGCAGGTCTCTGTTAATTAGTTCAGCTCCATTACCTCCTGCAACCACCAGAGGGAGCCCGGAAAGAGAACTCACGACTCCTCTGTCAATACAACCAGCTCCACCACTCTCACTAGCAACCAGAGGTAGACCAGAAAGTGAATTCACAACATTCACCCCCCCGATGTTGCGGCGAGGGATCACGTGATGTGCAGCCAGATGACGTGGGGTTACAAGTAGGGGACGAAGGTCGCGGTTCCTGGGGACAGATGTCCGTGTACGAGGGCCATGGTCGGAGTCGGGGGCAGCTAGGTGTCGCTTGCTCGACCAGTGGCCAGGGTTCTGGAGTCGGGGGCTGAGAACCACTCACCAGCGGCTCCTATGCAGCCGCTTCATCACCATCAGCTTCTTCCCTTGAAGTTCGAGATTCCCCAAAGCTGTCCGGGGAGAGACTGGTCCTGAGCCTTCCTCCACTTCCCCTCAATGTGGCCAATCCCGCCGCAGCTCCGGGTACACGAGTGGGCCATAGTCTCCCCCGCTGTCGAATCCCGTAATGGCGCCGTCCATCCAGACACGTGCAAGTCTTCTTCCTGGTCCCTCCCAGGCCAGGGTGGTGCCAGTGTCGGCCGTTCCTCCCCTTCAGCATTAGACTCCTCTTTTTCTTCAGGAATCCAGTACAAGAGGTACGTTCTCTTCTTTCTATGCCGTGCCCACTGCGGGCAGGCATTGCTCACCAGGGGATTTGGCCTGGGCACAAGGCATTGTCCCCTCCAGATGAGTTTTCATGCCTTTTCTTTCTTAGGATGCCCACAATGGGTAGATATTCAGCCTGCCTCCACACCATCATCCGCCATATTAGCAATGCTCACGGCCACCATCTTTGTCACACTGGGGTTTCCACCGCCTTCTTTTTGTAAAGTATCTTTATCTTGCCGACTATGCCAAGTTGTAACAGGGGCCAGGGTGGTAGTCATGGCGAGGGTCTGTTGTTGCTTCCTCATCACACCCCAACGCTCCGCTACTAAAATAAAAAGAGTCCATCTTGTGAGGTGTTATGTGTGTTATGCAATTCACCCACCTGTGGGTCAGGATCCTTCTCAGCATGCAGAGCTCCAATCTGTCGCAGACACACACAAATGGTATTAAAGTCCAAGTTCATTTTTGCTAAAACTTTACTTAATTTGTGCATCTTCAAAGCAAATTTAATCCGACAGTCTTCAAACGTCATCAGAACTTCTTCTTCTGAGCTCTCCCTCATCTTTTCTGTAATCACAATCTCCGGCAGCGTGGTATCCAGTCCCGCAGTTTCCATGATAATCAAGCTAACTGATTCTAGGTGCTCCCCATCCACTTTCCCCATCTTGGATGAAAATTCAGGATGCCACTGCAAATCTTGTTCAGACCGTAAGTCCTGGACGTCACAGAAGTTAACCCACAGACTAGCCACTGATCCTTTCAGGCTGCCTAAATCCACCTGTGCCCCACAATCTTTCATTCTTCAGAACTCGCCTTTCCAGTTCTTCTTGTCTGTCACTCAACAATCACTGACTACTTCTCACAAAACTTCCCCTAACCTCTAACTAACTCCTCCCATACTATCTTCCTACTGGCCTAACACCATCTTATCTATATCTGACATCTACATCTAAAGGTCCCGTCACACCTAGCGACGCTATAACGATCCCGACAGCGATACGACACGACAGGGATCGTTGCCGCATCGCTATGTGGTCGCTATTAAGATGTCATACAGTCCAATCTACCCAACGACGGAGCAACAATCTAGCGTGTCATAGCGACCTTTGTAACGATGTCGGTGGTCGTTGGGACCCTGTCACATTGCATGTTCCATTGACGATTCACATCTCGATGAGGGATGTACTGTGTGAAGCTGTATTTACACAGGCGTGGATTGCGCTCCCTTTCTCACGCCCTCTCAGCTCTGAATGGTGGACGCTACCTACCATTATACTACAATACCTACTATTAACTGGCTAGAGAAGCAACGAAGATGGAAAAGCAGATGATCCAAAATGGAGTCGCAGCCGTTGGACAAAAACAGGATCTCAACTTGGACACACCCGGGTCAGGAACAAAGAACTAAAGCGCTACTTTGTTAGCTTCTTTTAAAAGGAAGCCCGCCAATCAGGACGCTGTAGTGACCACCAATCGGGGCCGAGGTAGGCGTGGAAACGGGAACGCTAATCCCCGCCTTGTCTTGCTTCTGAGTCGCTAACGAGGTCGTTAGGCTAGGTGTCAAACGTAACGATACAAGCGACTCAGCGGGACATGAGCAACCAAAGAAATGTCCAGACATTTCGGGCACAATCAGCGATACCCGGCAGGGGGGCTGGTCGCTGGTCACTGTCACACACAGCGATCTCGCTGGTAAGATCGCTATAACGTCACAGTTCTAGTGACTCAGCAGCGATCTCGCTTAGTGTGACAGGGCCTTAACTCTACAGTGCACCCCTTAGCAGTAACCCAAAACTACACTGTTATAACATTTACCAATACTGCATGCTAAACCTATCCGAGTCATTAACTGTCCCTATTCTCATCCCTAGCACAGTATAATATGAAAGACATTAGCACTTGACACATTATGTTATATACAGTGACATCACAAACATATTTTACACAGTATAAACAGTAACCACATATTCACATTGTACACGATTTCACCAGGCAGGTATGCATAGGAACGCAGGGCCCAAAGCAGTCGCCTGCACACCCCCTACAGTAATGCAGAAAGTAGTCGAGATGACAAAACGCCACTGACGATATTAAATTATACTTCCACCAAATGGGTCACCCACATTCAACAGCCATGCCATTATGGATTACTCCTTAATTGTGGTCCCCTGATGAGCCCTCACACTGGGAGGGGGTGAAACGCATAGGGACGATGCTATTGGGACTGGATTCAGATAAGTACCCTATTATGGTCTTTTCTGGGCATGCTCTTTGTTTTTTGTGGTCTTGGGATTGACTGCACCAAAGACCAAAACTGTGATATTGGATTCCTGTATTTGATAAGGACTATAATTTCCTAAGCATGTTCAGACATTTACAAGCTGAGTAGCCAGAGCATGTTTGTACATCAAGCTTATATATTTCACTATAAGAGCCTATTTTCTTTATTGCTTGAGGGAAAGTTTCGAGACTAGGCATATTACATCCAGGTAGTGGAATTCTTGGCCATCTAGTACTTTATATGGCCCAGTCTATGGGATGATTGGCTGGCGAAGAATACATCTTATTGAGGGTCAGTTTTTTATGGGCATTTTTTGAGACAATGTTTTCACCAAGTTTAGTGAGCTATACTATAGTTCACACAGCTTCAATTTAGGAGCAGGTGCTCCTTTCCTCAAGGACATATAAATTTTACTGGCTATTCAGCTGTTTTTTTTGTGTGGGGTTGGTTGGTGATAGGTTGGTTTTGTTTTTTGTAATATACTATTAATTTACGTCGTCTTTGTAGCCCTCTATTGCAATAGGACTACTTTTATATATTTTTGCCAAATAAAAATATTGTTTATATTGGTAGTCAAGAGGGCTTATATCTGATATTCCCCTCTTTTTCTGAGATTATCTGTATTGTTTTTTCAAAACCTACCTTGTTTTAGGTGCTGTCAGTTATATTTGTCTACATATATTTACTCTATTGTATCAAAAAAAAATTTTTTTAAAAAAGGCCTTGGGTTTTCTTTATGGTGGTTCAACTGAGTATACCCATATATTAGCAAATGCTTTAGGTGTTCTTTCTGAACCCTGCTCATAAA
The DNA here is from genome assembly GCF_039654945.1 of Dendrobates tinctorius. Taxonomy (NCBI): domain Eukaryota; kingdom Metazoa; phylum Chordata; class Amphibia; order Anura; family Dendrobatidae; genus Dendrobates; species Dendrobates tinctorius. The sequence continues at coordinate 12,146,524 of NW_027361698.1, read as the reverse complement.
GTTACTGTTCACATGGTCAGGTTTTAAATACCGTGGTTAGGACTTCTCTGGTGGGTATACCTTGACGTTTGATAGAGCGGCTTAGTATACATTTTTTGCAAAAAATGTATCAACTAAATACCCTGTTTTGTTATCATCTTTTTACTAGCACTTGCTGTTTATTGTTAGATTTTTTTTACAGCAGAGTATTTTTTCACGTTTGTTGTACTGTGTTTCTCTGTGTTATCGTCTGTATCGAATTGAGGAGTCAAGAACGACACCCTATCATCCACAAGGGAAAGGAGCCTGTGAATGCTTCAACTGGACCCTGATCCAGATTTGAGAACCTTGGAGGAAGGATCGGAAAGCCCATTGGCCTGAGTATGTGGCTGAATTGGTCTGGGAGTTCAACAACCGGGTACACCGTACAACCGGATACACTCCATATATTCTACTATTTGGGCGGAGCAGACGAGAAATCACAGAGCTGGACCCAGAAAAAGACAACCCACGGATGGGGGTGTCTTCCTGGGTCCGAGAACATAGATACCGATTGCAGACTCTTCACTGGCTGGTACAGACTAAGTTACAAGACTTTGAGCACCACGAAGCACCGCCCCTCCGAGGGACAGTAAAGTAGGAGATCGAGTGCTGGTCTGAGACAAGAGGCCATGAGGCAAGTTGGAATATCGATGAGAGAAAATTCTGTATCAGGTGAAATGCCGAGCTGACAATGCTGGTCAAGTGTATGAAGTTCAACCCGAAGGGGAGGAAGAGGCACCTACTCGAATAGTCCATCGCAACATGTTGCGTCCTTGCCTGTCATGGGACCCTGAGCCAAGCCCCACCGAGGCGCATACTCCTACGACTCCAGATTATGATGAGGAAGAACCACTTGCATCATCCTCAGACTTGGAGAGTTCACTGGCCGCAAGTCCAGGGGAAGTATGTCAGCCCAAAGCTCCACAGATGGCTGCTCCACTGGAACGGGACATATTCCCGTCTTCTACCATCCAACCGGTCTCTATCACTCAACCTGAATTATGCTGCACTGAACGGACGACTGCTGGGATACCTCCCACTCGTTGTGAACAGGATCAGTTTACTTGGCAACGGATTGTTCGAGAAATGGAAGAGTGTCAACATCTACTGCAAGAACTCTCGCCCATGGAATGATGAGCTAAAGAGAGGGGGAGTGTAAGAAGGAAGACCAGGCTGCTGGTACTTGTACTGAGCCGGGTCAGGAACTGTCGAGGCTGCGTCCCAAGTTTCCCGGGGGAAGGAATAGGGGACCGGACAGGCCCCATGACCTGGGCAGTGGGGGTGTGTTTAGACAGAGAACTTGGCCGGAAGCGGAGAGAAAAGCAACAGTGGGGTTCCCGCCATCAGTGTGCGAGCAGCATGGTGGGCAGTGTGTTTGGCACCCAAAGCGCCGGCGCTGTGACGGACTGCAGCAGACAGCTCTCGGTGACACCAGCAAGGCAGCTAATGTAGGAGGCACCACGCGCCCAGTGACAGTAAAGTTGGTGCACGTGCAGAGAGCCCAGGGCCGCTTATAGGACAGTACCCTGCGGACCTTACTGACGGACAGGGTACCACAACCCTCGTTTATCCCCAGGATTGCTGCAGCTATTGTTGCGTTGGCTACATCAGCTTATATACTAGGAGCTCAGCGGAAGGTACTGGAGATCGATCGCTGCTTCCAGAAGCCGGATTGCTGACCTTGGACCCCACTCGAGGACATTCTGACAACAGCTACAAAGACTACTACCCTCATCGGAACATTTGCGGCTGAGGAAACCATAGACACGATAAGTTTACTGAGTGAACTGTTGCTATTTTTACTATTCACCTTTATTCTCTCCCAGTTTAACTGTTTATCTCCCTGCAGAGTACCTTTATTGTTAATTAAATTTGTTAACCCTTGATCTGCCACCTGTTTGTCACTGCACCCTGAAACCTGCTTACAGCAGCACCATGTGCAGCATGTCACCCCCATATGGAGCACCATGTCACCCCTATAGCCTCCCCATGCCCACCAAAACAACCAATACACATGAAAAAAGAAAGAACATAGCATACTCACCTTGGTCCCGTTCCCCAGCGCTCTGCTTCTCACCCTGACACTGACTCTCCACAGTACACAGCTGACGAGATGAAATTACGCCGTGTCAGCTGTTTCACATGCTGAATGGTGCAACGCAGTCCAATGCAGGCAGCGCCTATGAAGACAATGGAGACAGCACGCTTGCGGGCACAGTGCTTACCGTGGGCCTCTGGTTTTCAGCCCCATGGCTGTCTCCATCCACAGGCCAGAAGGCCGGATGTGGCCCACGGGCCGCACTTTGCCCTGGTCTGAGATACTTGGTTGACACCCGAGCATGCTTCGGTAAGACGATATCCGAGCATGTTCGCTTATCACTAATGCACAATCTTTCTCTCTCTATCGAAAGAAAATAAAGCAAACTGAAGTTTTAATTTTTCATCTGATTTTGACCAACTGTATTCACATACAGTTAAATAATGCAACTAGTATTCAAATAATATGCTTAGAGTAGACAAATTTCAAAATTAACAGACTCGAACAGTACAAGCGTATAGCCAATACAAACAGAACAGTAGGGTTAAAACAACAGGAGCTGCTTTGACAATCCTAGCTAAGTTAATGATGTGCTATGATTCTTCCTCAGAATAAGTCACAATAAAGGATGGAGACAAGACATCCTCTATCGTTTTTCTCCACAGGACAGTAGTCCAGTTCAAAGCTGAAACAGGTGTCATCGGGCTTCACGAGGATTTAACTATTAGGTGGACTGCAGAAAGGTTAAATTCTTATGATCTGTGTATATCATTACTAAGGCCTGTTTCACACTTCCGTTTTTTGACGCCAGACAAAATCCGCCAATTTTAGAAAAAAACGGATCCGCCAAAAAAAGGGGCGGATACGTTTTTTCCCCCCCATAGACTTACATTAGTGGCGGATCTTGACTGTCGTCCGTCCCACCCGCTTTTTGACGGATCCGCCAAGATTTTAGCGTCTCCCGGGCGGATGAGACAGACCCTGCAACATTTTTTTTCCTTGACGGTCCGTCAATTTTAAGTGCGCATGCCCGGAAGCTTTACTCCAGAAAGCATTTTAACCCTGAAATGCCGTTCCGTGAGCGGCAAAATATATCTCTCTCTCTCCTTCCAGACCGCGGTCGCTTTAAATTTGTCATCTTCGGCGGATCCGTCCATATTAGCGTCCGCTGACATCCGTATGTCACAGGAACCGTTAATTTTCATTTTTGGCAGATGTCAGCTGTCCGCCATCAACGGAAGTGTAAAACAGACCTAAAGAGATGGTGTCCTCCAGTAGATGCTGCCATTCTTTAAGCGCTATCTTAATGGCCAGCAGTTCATAAGCCCCAATAGTCAGGGCCGGACTGGGACTAAAATTCAGCCCTGGCATTTGAAGGTACACAGGCCCACTTGTCGCATGGTGAATATATAATATATTTTTGCACATGTAAATTACAAGACGTGAGGCGAGTGTAAGGCCTCTTTCACACTTCAGTTTTTTGTGTCAGCTACAATCCGCCAAAAAGGTGGAGAAGCGGATCCGTTCTTAACTGATGTGAACGGATGCCACAGGATCCGTTTTTTGACGGATCCGCAAAATGAGGAAATTTAAAGGAGGGAGAGGGAGAGGGCACGCTGGAGGATCCGCCGGCCAAAAAAACGTTGCAAGCTCCGTTTGGAAATCTTTGAGGATGTTAACGGACAGCAACATTTTGGCGGATCCTCACAAAAATGGATGCAAAGGACGGCAATCCGTCAAAATCCGCCGATAATGGAAGTCAATGGGGAAAAAAACGGATCCGCATAAAAAAAAAAATTGCGGATCCGTTTTTTTCAAAACCTGGCGGATTTTGACTGATTGTAAAACACGGAAGTGTGAAAGAGGCCTTACACGACTATAACAGTCACAGACGGCCCAGTATTAGAGCTGAGTCCTATTTATTGCTCTATGGCCGGGGTCACACGAGCGTATAACACGGCTGAGTGCTATGTGATAAAATATAGCATAGCACTCGGCCCAGTGTTACTCTATGGGGCAGCTCAGATCTGCGATTATTTTCTCATGTCGATTCGGCATGAGAGAATAGCAGCATGCTGCGATTGGCAACGACACTTGACTCACACCCACACATGTCTATGGATGCATGTGAAGCATCGGACTGCACTCGGATGTCACCCCAGTGCAGTCCGATATACGCAGAGACAGGTAATGGAGAAGATGGAGAAATTACTTTCTCCGACTCCTACACAGCCTTGCTCTGATCCTGTCATGCGAGAGGCTCGGAGCAAGGAGCACTGACACCGGAATCACACCCGCAGCAGAGCTGGAGCTGAGGGTCATTGACATATCACATCCAGTGCTCTTGGATCTGAAGTTATAGGCTCATGTGATTCCAGCCTTAGTTGCAGTACCAAGACAAGTTGCTACTTTACACACAGAGATTATTATCTTCATTATATAATGAAGATGGCGCTGCGCTCTCCATAGTGCTACGGCTTGGTCCAAAGTGACCACATTACCTATATTTTGCTTCTATGGGAAAAATGTGGACAGAAAATTTAGCATATCTGCAAGAAAAATTGACATGTTGCGAATTTGAAGCATGCACTGCAGGTCAGATTACACTGCATAAAAAAGCCCAGTGAGCAGGAGATTTTTATACGGTAAATCCCATCCACATTGCTGAACTGTAAGACGCTGAGGCAACAAAAATATGCAGTGCCAAAAACTCACCAAAATCTCATTGTGGACACAGAGCCCAAGGCTGGAGCCATACAAGCGTATAGCATCGGATGCAATATGCTAATGATACTGGGCTCCAACTCTGCTGCGAGCGTGATCCGAGCGTCGGTGCTCTGTACTCCGATACTCAGGCATCACAGCACAGAAGTGGAGGAGATGGAGAAAGGAATTTCTCTGTCTCTTCCATGGCCTGACTCGGTGTATATCGGACTGCACTGGGGTGACATCCAGGTGGAGTGTGATGTTTCACTCAGTTCACCAAGACCCAGTGGCGTAGCAACTGTTTGTGGCGCCCGGGGCGGTCGAAAAATTTGCCGCTCCTTTGGTCGTTGATAATCCAGAAGCATCCGAAGAGCCCACACTACACTCAAAGATCTAATTTTTAGTCTGCTACTAACTCTGCTGTTATTATTTCTAGACTTTCATCTTCTTGCAGTTGTCTATATATATGTATGTATTAGCTTGATGATGCTGGATGAAGACCTAATGGCTTTTTTAATAATAATTTTTAATAATGTGACAGACCTTACATATTGAATTATATAGAGCCCTGTTTTTTATTACATACCGTCCTGTCTTGCTAGCTGTATAATGCAATGATGGCTGATGGAGCATGGGAAACCTTCCTTTCTAATAGAGGAGCTGATGGACTGGTAGTTTGATCACCGGCTCCTCGATCAGCAGTCATTTTATATCTAAAAAGAGAGGGGACTATGTAATAAAAGAGGGCCCTGTAAATAACAAAATTAACAAGAATACACTATGTAAGAGACAGCACTATACATAACAGCAGAGGAAGCTATATAATAAGGGACGGCATCATATATAACTAGAGAGGATGGTACGTAATAAGGGATAGTGTTATACATAATAAAAGAGGAAACTATGTAACTAAGGATGGTGTTATACAGAATTAGTGAGTACACTATATACTAAGGGACTGTGTTAGACATAATAAACGATAATGTCTTCCTCCACCTCCCCCTGTTCCTAAGGCCATTATAAGTTCCCCTTCCTTCCATCCCAATCCCCCACACCCCTCATTGTCCTCCTCCCCTCGCATCCCATTATTGTCCTCTCCCCCACCCCATCATTGCCCTCTTCACCACCTCCATCATTTTCTTCTCCCCACCACTATTTTAGCTTTCTCCCCCACCACTACCATTATTGCCCATTCCACCACCTCCATCATTTCCTCCTCCTCCTCCACCACCCCCATTTATTGCCCTTTCCACCACCACCATCATTGCATTCTCCCCCACCACCCCATCATCATTTATTTTTCCCCCACCACCCCCATCATTGCCTTCTCCCCATCACCCCCACCCTTGCCTTCTCCCCATCATTGCCTTCTCCCCATCACTCCCATAATTGCCTGCTCCATCACCCCATCATTGTCTTCTCCCCATCACTCCCATCATTGCCTTCTCCATCACCCCATCATTGTCTGCTCCATCACTCCCATCATTGCCTTCTCCTTCACCCAGTCACTGCCTTCTCCCCATCACTCCCATCATTGCCTGCCCCATCACCCCATCATTGTCTTCTCCCCTTCACTCCCATCACTGCCTTCTCCATCACCCCATCACTGACTTCTCCCCATGACTCCCATCATTGCCTGCTCCATCACCCCATCACTCCCATCATTGTCTGCTCCATCACCCCTATCATTGCCTGCTCCATCACTCCATCACTCCCATCATTGCCTTCTCCATCACTCCCATCATTGCCTTCTCCATCACCCCATCACTGCCTTCTCCCCATCACTCCCATCATTGCTTGCTCCATCACCCCATCACTCCCATCATTGTCTGCTCCATAACCCCCATCATTGCCTGCTCCATCACTCCCATCATTGCCTTCTCTGCATCACCCCCATCATGGCCTTCTCCCATTACCCCCTCAGGCTCATGGCCTTCTCCCATCACCCTAGGCATTATGGCCTTCTCTCCACATCACGGTCTTCTCATGTCCCCATCTCCTCCAGGGTCAGGCTAACCTACACACACACACAGACAGACATACACACACACACAGACACCACCTCTCACCTGTCAGCAGCATTGCCCGCGCTTCCTCGCTCACACAGGAGCGGCCGCTGAATGATGACGTCATTCAGCGGCGCTTCTCTGTGTCAAACAGGAAGCGCAGCCTCCGGGCAGGAAGCAGGGCGGACCCTTGCAGCTCCGCTCTTGCTATTCCCGCTTGCAGGCAGCGGAGATGCTGTGATTGCTCCCTGCCCGCCGCTGCACTGCACTGTGCCTCACTGCCTCCGCGCTTCTCCCACAGAGAGGCATTGCTGCTGCGCCGCCCCCACACATGTGCCGCCTGGGGCGGACCGCCACCCCCCCACGCTACGCCACTGCCAAGACCCATAGGCTTGTAAAGGTGTGAGTGAGCGGAGCGCTGCCAATCATAGCATGCTGCCATTGTTCTCTCATGCCAATTTGGCATGAGAAAATAATTGCTGTACTGCTCTGCCCCATAGAATAACGCTGGGCTGAGTGCTATCCGATAAAACATCACATAGCACTATCCCCCATGTTGTTTGTTTGAAAAACAACCCGTGCTTTATTCGCACTGCGCAGATCCAGTGTCTACAGTTCTGATCACGTCAATGGTGCCGCAGCCAATCAGGTGCTCAGCAGCTCCTTCTCTGTAGCGCCATTGACGTGGCGTCAGAGATGCAGACAATAATAGATGTTGGGTGCAGTAGGAAGAAAATTGTCCCTCAGTCGGAGCGGATGGAGGAAGCCACCAGGGACCCGCCTGTCTGACTAGTCACCATGTGGCCTTGGTCCTCGGCGGCTTTTAAAGTATGCTTTTCCCTGAAACGCAGCAGCATTTCAGAGTCAACCATACATTTCTGGAATCATACAGCCAATGCCTGATGCTGTTCGAGTCACAGGCCGCATGTATGTATCAGCCATCAGATTCCCTTTACAATGCCATAGGTGACATTTATGTCACATGGTTGACTATTATCCTTATGCCTTTGAGGAGAACTAACTCCCAGCATGTACAGCAGCTCCTATGGCATGCTGGGAGTTATAGTTCACCACAGGAGTGGTGATTTTCTTTTGAGTAAGTGGCATGTTAGCAGAGTGGACATAGCTTTTTTCTTCTTAATTCTATTAATGCTTGCCTCTTAGCTTCTTTGCTCCTTGGGCTTCTGCTCCCTGCACTCAGATAGATGATGCTAAATCCCTTCTGGCCCCACTGCCCAGTGCTGCCACGCTAGACAGGAGGAAGTGGGTGGTCCGATGTCCTGATCATGAGCTGCAGTGAGGCAGGGCTGGAGCAGGACAGAAAGACTCTCTGTTACCTCACTGCAGCTCGTGATCAGGAATCAGGACATCAGACCGCGGCCACCAACTTTATCCTGTCTAGCGCGGTGGCATAGATTCTAGCATGACAGCATGAAGGGGGTGACTGATTGAGCGGCCCTCTACAGGGACCGGCCGGCCAGTCCTGCCCTGCCAATAGTGTATTTTCGCTCTGCCGGAAAAAAACAGCTAAGAGAATAAAAAACAGGTGACAGACTTCTCCGAATAAATCCTTTGCAAAAGGACTTCCTTAGCAATGATAGAGAACATTGCGAACTTTCAAATGGGCCCCCCCAATGCCAAAATACACGCACATCTCCGCTCTGCACACCTCATACACGCTCCGCTCACCTCGTACACACACGGCTCCGCTCCGTACACCTCGCACACACACGGCTGCGCTCCGTACACCTCGCACACACACGGCTGCGCTCCGTACACCTCGCACACACACGGCTGCGCTCCGTACACACACGGCTGCGCTCCGTACACACACGGCTGCGCTCCGTACACACACGGCTGCGCTCCGTACACTTCGCACACACGGCTCTGCTCCGTACACCTCGTACACACACGGCTCTGCTCCGTACACCTCGTACACACGCGGCTCGGTTCCGCACACCTCGTACACACACGGCTGCGCTCCATCCACTTCGCACACACGGCTCTGCTCCGTACACCTCGTACACACACGGCTCTGCTCACCTCGTACACACACGGCTCCGCTCCGTACATCTCGCACACACACACTGCGCTCCATAAACTTCGTACACACGGCTCCTCTCCATACACTTCATACACATACAGATCCCCATACCTCATACACACATGGCTCTGCTATATCCACCCTGTAAACCCCTCACCCCACACATAAACTTACCCTCATCCAGCAGTGCACCATGACATCCAGCACAGCAGAGTCCTGCATACACTGACGGCTGTGAGCACAGGAGCTGTGATAAGGTCACAGGAGGGGAGGAGTCAGGTGGTCACATGATCAGGGGCCTCAGACTGATCATGTGACCCCTGACTCCTCCCCTCCTGTGACCTCATCACAGGTCCAGTGCGCACAGAGCAGCCAGTTGCAGCCAAAGAACGGAGCTGCACAGCCAATGACGTCAACTTTGACACATGATAAGGTTATTAATACTAGACAGTGTAGGACCGCCGCGACCACAGAGTCACCTTGTCGATGGTGAGACGGCTTTTATGCTATGTTTGATCAAATACAGTATTACTAAGAACTCTGTATGATTTAGATGCACTTTTGCTTTTTACTTATTTAATTATAGCAGGGTTTTTTCATTTTGTCTTTTTTTTTTTTTTTAAATTCGTTTATTAAACCATAAACAGCTATACAATACACACACTGGTATATGATGTTGAGCTTGATACAAGATATACATAAGCTTCATATGGCATGAAAATGTAAAGCAAAATGTGCGCATCAGTTATATACAAATAAAGCAAAGCATAATGCTAATTAAATCACAATAGCTTCGTGTTATCATTCCAGTGATGAAATCTACCTAGCTTCTAAACCATACCTACACCTACAAGGACCTAAACTATTCCGCAGCCTACTTCCACATAATTAGCTATTTACTATGTGACATCTCTACTCTACAAAGTGAGGTGAGAGGAATTCCACCTCTCCCAAATCTTTTCGAATTTACCCGGGCACCCTCTGTTTTGATATAAGGTACGTTCATATGGGATAATCGAATTCACCAAATTGATCCAGGACCCGAGAGAAGGAGATGAAATTACCCATCCGCCATAATGCCAGTACTTTTCGCTCCATAAGCAGTGTCTCCCGTAGAAAAATCCCAGCATATTGACCCAATGTCTCCTCATCCCATACTCCAAATAGACAGACCAGTGGTTCAAGGGGAACAGGGATTTGTACCAAAGATGTCAATAGTGATGTCACCTCCCTCCAATATTGTGCAACGATAGGACAGTGCCAGATCATATGGATAAAGGCTGCATCTATTAAGTTACATCTCAAACATTCCGATGATTGGCATTGGCCCATCTTAAAGAGTCGAGTTGGAGTCAAATATGATTGATTTATAATATATAATTGTATCATCCTGTTGTTGGCAGACGGAGATACCCAGATTGGTGACTCCAGGATTTCTTTCCACTCCTCTCCCTGTGTATCTGGGATGAGCCTCTCCCATTTCTTCTTAACGGAATCTAAGGATGACTCCATCCCCACTGATAGCATATATGTATATAGAGAGGAGATGAGACCCTGAGGGCCCTGTGATTTAAGGATCCCTATCAAGGGTAGAGACGAAATAGCATTATTCATACCTATACATCTCATGTGCAATTAAAAAGCTGACCTTAGTTGTAAATAACGAAAAAACTGGGATCTCGGGACATTGCGATTAACTTGTAATTGTTCAAAGGACATCAAAGTTCCATGATCGTACAGATCACCTATCGTAGAGACACAATACTGAGCAAAAAACTCGGCAGATGGATGTTCAAGTAGCGCCGGGAGATAGCCATTATTCCATAGGGGCATTTCAGCTATAATATCCCCAAATCCAACCACCCTTTTAATCTGTCTCCATATTGATCGTGCCAGCCGAAGCAGGGGTAACAGCCGCGAGACATTTATTTTTCTCATTTCCAAAAAACCCAGTGTGCAGCTAATTTGTGCAGCATGTAGTAGATCATTTTCAGAATTAGGGAGGTGACCTCCAGGCATCCATGTACTTATGGCTTTGGCCTGTCCAGCCAGTTAATACAGGAAGAAATCGGGTAGCGCTGCCCCCCCCCCTCTTCGGTCTCTGTAAAGTGGATAGTTTAAGTTTAGGCCTGGTTTTCCCCCATATAAAGGATGTGATCTGGGAATTCGGATTAGCGAAAAAGGATCTGGGCACCACCACAGCACAATGTTGGAGAAAATAGCTAAGCTTGGGGAGTAATATCATTTTAATTAAATTAATAAGTACAGCTGCAGACAGTGGAAGTTTACCCCAGATCGCGAATTTACTTTTGACCGTCTCCAGCAATGGATGTATATTAAGTTGCAAATCAAATTTACTACCCTGAGAAATATGGACACCCAGATATTTAAAACTGGTTACAATGGGCAGTAAGGAGAGAGTCTCAAGTCGTGGCATTGGAGCATGGGAAAGAGGCATCAAGGCAGATTTCTCCCAATTATATAGGCCAGAATATTTACTGAATTTATTTATAGTAGTGATCACTCCTGTCAGGGTTTCCTCCACTTTGTCCATAAATATCACCATATAGTCAGCATATAGGCCTATGGTGTCTGTCCGACCCGCTATTTCTATACCAGCAACACCAGGGGAAGAGCTTATACTAATTGCCAGTGCCTCAAAAGCAAGAGCAAAAAGGGCCGGGGAAAGGGGACACTCCTGACGAGTTCCTCTATGCAATGAAAATGGCTCAGATATGGAATTATTTACGATGACCCGGGCCTTAGGCTTCATGTATAAAACACTAACCAATTTTTGGAATCTATCACCAAATCCATACCTGTGCAAACATGCACGGAGAAAAGGCCATTCAAGAGAGTCAAAGGCCTTGGCCGCATCAAGCGATGCCAATGCCCATTCATTATTTGGTACCAGAGAACTTTATTGAACCACTGACTGCACTCGTCTAATATTGATGGAAGTGCTCTTACCAGGCATAAAACCAGTCTGGTCAGAGTGTATGAGATCTAATATGACTGAGTTCACCCTTTTGGCCAAAATTTTTGTAAAAATCTTATAATCCACATTTACTAATGATATGGGCCGATAAGATCCACAATCTAAAGGGTCCTTCTCCTTTTTAAGAACTATATTAGCCTCATAAAAGGATTCCGGCATGCATCCCCCCTCCCAAATCCCACGAAACACTGTCAACAAAAGGGGTGCCAGTATCTCCTGGTATTTTCTATATAGTTCGACAGGAAATCCATCCGGGCCAGGGGCCTTCCCAGAGGCCATATCTTTTATGGCATCCTCCACCTCCTCTAGAGTAAACTCAGCATCCATAAAGGCCCGCTGGATAGGACTCTAGTGTGGGAAACTCTATATCTGACAGATAATTTAGACACCCCGGGCCATCAACATGAGTCTTAGAATTGTATAATGAACCATAATAATCAGAAAAGCACTTCAGTATTTCCTCAGTTGAGGAAACCAAAGTACCATCCGAATTGCGAATCTGTAAGATTGTGTTAGTTGTATTATGCTGTCGCACTAAGTAAGCCAAAAATTTGCTTGCCTGATTCCCCATCTCAAAATAAGATTGTCGGGCAAAAAATAATTTACGTTTCATTTTAGTGTCAATATATTGAGTATATAACCTTTGAGCAGTCAACAACTCCACCCTATTGCTGTTAGTTTGATTCCCATGAATCGATTCGCCCGATTCTGCTTTTTATGAGCAGTAGACCGTCTCTTTAGCAAGGAGCACAGTACTTACAACATCTTTTCCAACGTAGCTTGTAAGTGTTGCTCTGAAGCTGGCCAAATTGCTTGAGTCAGTCTTTGCTCCTTGTATGGTGCAGAGGCAAAGCAGCATGGGCTGGAGGTGCACAGTTTGGACCAATGGCACAATGAAGACTTTGGTATGTCCTGTCAATCAAGCAGGAGTGCACTTCCCCATTTGGCAAGCTGGAAGCAGTGAAACTGCGTAATAATGTGCTTCTAAAACTAAAATTATGAGACCAACCATTAATAAATAAGAAGAAACTGCACCAGTGAAGAAACAAGACATATATCAGACACTGGAGCATTACGTATCAGGGGTAATCTTTGATGTGTACGCCACTTGAACAACTTGACGTCACACTAAAAACAGGCATACAATATTAATTACTATGGCTCTTGTTAAAGGCACAAAGGTTTTTGCTCGCCATAATTGCTCTGCCTAATGCATTTTTGTCCTAGGCTGTAAATTGTTACAAGGAAATTACAGATTCATAGCAATGGATCTATGTAGATAAATTATGTAGTTTACTATACTAGATGCTTACTGCAAAAATAATGTGAAACTGTCCAATTTGGAAAGGTGATTTATCTCAATAGCTGATCCATGTTTCTACAGCTGGCTCTTTGTGCAGTCAAGCACCGGGGTGAGATTACAGGGAGCAAAAAGTAAAGTGTTTTCACCTTGAAAGGCATCAATCAAACATCATGAGCTGTCCGCTTCTCAAGCTCTTTCTTGGGGTCTTGTGTGCAGATGTCATTTGTATTCCTCTCTATTAGGTCTCTTGAAGGCTAACTTTATCTGAGTGCTCCATTTAATGCACACAGTCTAATGGTACTGATGGAAGCGTGAGAAGAAATACATATCCCTCAGCCAAAGGCCCCTTTGTTAAAAAGTAACAGAAAATTAACCTTGGAATTCCAAAGGCAATATATTTGGGATTTGGTTTGGATCTTGGTTTTTGTGTTTACGCAGGTGGAGAAATACTCCGCAGAAGCGTTTGTAATACCAATTTAAAAAAAGGATTCCTTCTGTACAGATGTTTAGATTTGGTCATAATCCTTGGGAAGTGAAAAAAAAGCTAAAATTCCAGAAGCACAAGTGGAGGCTACCCATGGGAACAAGCCAGTGTGCACTTATAGAAAATCTATCACCAGGTTTTTGCCACCTAATCTGAGAGCAGCGACCTATAATATTATTATTAATTTATAGAGCACCATTGATTCCATGGTGCTGTACATGAGAAGGGGTTACATATAAATTACAGATATCACTTACAGTAAGCAAACTGACAATGACAGACTGATACAGAGGGGAGATGACCCTGCCCTTGCGGGCTTACATTCTAAAGGATATAGAGACAGAGACCCTGATTTCAGTAATGTGGCACTTACTTGGCTGCTTGCTGTTGTTTTGATAAAATCATAGAATCATAGAATCGTAGAGTTGGAAGGGACCTCCTGGGCCATCTGGTCCAACCCCCTGTTCAAAGCAGGATTCGCTAAATCATCCCAGTCAGATGTCTGTCTAGCCTCTGTTTGAAGACTTCCATTAAAGGAGAACTCACCACGTCTCGTGGCAGCTTGTTCCACTCATTGATCACTCTACCTGTCAAAAAGTTTTTTCTAATATCTAATCTGTGTCTCCTCCCATTCAGTTTCATCCCATTGCTTCTAGTCTTTCCTTGTGCAAATGAGAATAAAGTTGATCCTTCTACAATGTGACAGCCCTTTAGATATTTGTAGACAGCTATTAAGTCTCCTCTCAGTCTTCTCTTTTGCAAACTAAACATTCCCAATTCCTGCAACCTTTCCTCATAAGACAGGGTTTGCAGACCGGTCACCATTCTGGTCGCTCTTTTCTGAACTTGCTCCAGTTTGTTGATGTCTTTTTTAAAATGTGGTGCCCAAAACTGGACACAATATTCCAGATGAGGTCTGACCAAAGAGGAGTAGAGGGAAATAATTACTTCACATGATCTAGACTGTATGCTTCTGTTAATACATCCTAGAATTGCATTTGCCTTTTTTGCTGCTGCATCACACTGTTGACTCATATTCAGCCTGTGATCTATTAGTATACCCAAGTCTTTTTCACATGTGCTGTTGCTTAGCCCTATTCCTCCCATTCTGTATATGCTTTTTTCATTTTTATTGCCCAGATGTAGTACTTTGCATTTTTCCCTGTTAAAAACCATTCTGTTAGTTGCTGCCCACTTCTCCAGTTTATTTATATCTTTTTGAATCCTCTCTCTTCTCTACTATTAGCTAGATGAGTGATGAGATCAGTGATTCCGTCATAGAAGGAAATTAAGTTAGTCTGACATGACTTACTAGTTACAAACCCATGCTGACTCTGTTTAATCACTTCATTCTTATCTAGGTACTGACCTACATGTTGTTTAATAATTTGTTCAAAGATCTTTCCTGGTATAGAAGTCAGACTCACCGGCCTATAGTTGCCTGGGTCCACCTTCTTCCCCTTTTTGAAGATAGGAACAACATTTGCTCTTCTCCAGTCTTCTGGGACTTCTCCTGTTCTCCAAGAATTTTCAAAGATTATGGAGAGGGGTTCAAAAATTTATTCTGCTTTCTCCTTCAGTACTCTGGGGTGTCTTTCATCTGGACCTTGAGACTTTAATTCATTTACGTTAGCTAAGTGTTTCCTCACTATATTTCTGTTTATAGATATCCTCGATTCTTCTATTCCCTTAATAGGACAGTGAAGAACAGTTGATGTTACATTTCCTTTCTGAGAGAAAACAGATGCAAAATAGGAATTTAAAAGTTCGGCCTTCTCAACATCCTGTCTTACCATTTCATCATTTTCATTCTGTAAAAATCCTATAGCATCTTTGACTTTTCTTTTACTTTTGACATATCCCCAAAATCCTTTATTATTGCTTTTGACATCTCTTGCAAGCCTCAATTCATTGTCAGCTTTAGTAATCTGATTTGTGCCCTGCAGGTTCTGCAGACAGCATTATATTCTTCTTTAGATATGCCTCCCTCTTTCCAATTTATAAACATTTTTTTCTTCCTTTTTAGCATGTGCTTAAGTTCTGTGTTCATCCATCCTGGCTTCCTTAAATGCTTCCTATTCTTCCCTCTTTTCGGAATTGTTAACAATTGTGCTTTGAGAATTTCATTTTTCAAGATTTCCCATCCTTCCTGGACATTTTTGTCTTTAAGGATATCCAGCCATTGGATATCTCCAATTCTCTTTCTGAATCCCTTAAAATCTGCCTTTCTGAAATCTAACCTTGACGTCTGAGTCTTCACAGGTCTTCCTCCTCTAGTTATCCAAAATACTAAAATAGCATGGTCGCTACCTCCTAGGGTCCAAGCCACTTTTACCTCCTCAACCATTTCCTCCCTGTTTATAAGGATTAGATCCAAGGTAGCAGTTCCCCTTGTTTTCTCCCCTACCTTTTGGATAAGAATTTCCTTGACCTGTTAGTTTTGCCTGAGAGAGATTCCCAACAAATGTCTGGATAGTTGAAATCTCCCATGACAACTATGTCATATTTTTGGAGAACTTGGTCATTTGATGCATAAAGAGTTAATCCATATCCTCAGCTTGCACAGGCGGCCTGTAGTAAATGCCTACAATGGTGTCCTTTCCATTGTTCTGTCCTTGTATTCTTACCCAAACAGTTTCCACAGAACTCTCAGTCTCTGAAGCTTCAATCTCTGTGCAGATATACCTGTTTCTAACATACAATGCGACACCTCCTCCTCGTTTACCAAGTCTGTTTCTTGCAAATAAGTTGTATCCTTCTAGTCTTGTATTCCAATCATGTGTAGTGTCCCACCAAGTTTCAGTGATTCCAATGACATCATATTTCTTTTCCTGTGTTAGTAGTTCCAATTCTCCTTGTTTGTTGCCCATGCTTTGTGCATTAGTATAGAAACAATTTAGTTTGTGATTGGTTTCTCTTTCTCCAATATTTTTATTAATTAGATTCTTTTGTCTTTGTTCTTCCTTTCCACTTCTAATAGCAGAGTTCTCAATAGCATTTGTCAGGTGTTTGGCTTTTTCTGGTCTTTTGCGTCCCTTCCCATGTTGTTCTAGTTTAAAGCTCTCCTTACAAGTGTAGCAAGGTGACTTCCAAATACATGTTTTCCAGTCTTCGTAAGGTGCACCCCATCTCTAGCAAGTAGTCCATCGTAAAGGTAATTCACTCCGTGATCCATAAATCCAAATCGTTGCCGGCGGCACCATCGACGTAGCCAGTTGTTCACCTGCAGAATCTTATTCCACCTCCTTGTTCCATGGCCATCCACTGGGAGGATGGAAGAGAAGACCACCTGCGCTCCCAGTTCTTTCACTTTCTTGCCTAAGTTTTCAGTCTCTGCAGATGGTTTCCAGGTCGTTTCTTGCTGTGTCATTTGTCCCCACGTGTAGTAGCAGGAATGGGTAGTCATCTGTAGGTCTGAAGAGTCCTGATATCCTGTCAGACACATCTTTAATTTTTGCACCTGGAAGACAGCACATTTCTCTTGAAGTTATATCCGGTCTGCAGATAGCGGCCTCTGTTCCTCTCAGCAGGGAATCCCCCATGACCACCACTCTCCGTTTCTTCTTCACAACATTTTTCTTTCTCCATCCAGGAGGACTCTGAAGGCGTACAAGGTTGCTGTTTGTGGGCAAAGTCTTATCCTGATGTAAATCTTCATCGTTTTCCTGCGTGAGAGCCTGGTACTGGTTCCTGAGCAGTATTGGTGCTGACTGCCTCCTGATCCTCCTGCTTCTCTGGGTCACGTTTCCATTCCTCTGTTTCTTCAGGTGCACTTCGAATTTCTTCTCTTTCTGTAACATGAAGAGATAATTCTGCTCTGTCTAAGAATTCTTCACCTTCCTTAATGATCTTCAACGTAGCTAACCTCTCTTCGAGATTTTGCAACTTTTCCTCCAACAGGGACACAAGCTTGCATTTGTGGCATGTGAAGTTTGGCTTTTCCACTGGTAAGTCTGTGAACATGTAGCAAGAAGTGCAGCTCACCAAATGGCTCCTGGCCTCTTCCATATTGAGATTTCTTAAAAACGATGAAAGATGAGCCAAAATTCGCGCGCCGATAGTTTTATCAGCAGGAGATTATCACTAGAGGACTAGTAAACCTGCTGCTATGTAGTCTTCTATATTCATGAGCTCTATATAACCCTGCTCCACCACTGATTGACAGTTTTCTGCCTATACACAGTGTACTCAGAAAGCTGCCAATAAGTGATATGGGCGGGGTTACATAGGGCTTAGCATTCAAAGAACTGATAGATCTGCAGCAGATAAAACAGTGATTTTATCAAAACTACAGAAACAAGTAAACTAAGTAATGCATCACTGGAATCAGGGTACTTGCCCCTACATCATGTTGCTTTTATATGGGGTAGAAAAAATCTGTTAACAGATTCCCTTCAATCCCTTCCCAACCATTGACGTACCCAGTACGTCATGGTTGGGAAGAGTTTCCGTACCTTGGACGTACTGGGCACATCCTGGCGATTTTGCTTGCACAGAAGCTGTACGCACGATCTCCGCCGGGTGATCAGCTATTGTTATCGCTGGGGTCCCATTGTTTCCATGGTGACTTGATGTCAGCAGGTTCTAGAAAGTTAGTTAGATCATGTGCAGTGCCTGTCCTCCATGTGTAGTGCGGGGTCTGTCACTCTCTACCTGTCCTGCATGTGTACTACAGGGTCTGTCACTCTCTACTTGTCCTCCATGTGCAGTGTGGTATCTGTCACTCTCTACCTGTCCTTCATGTGTATTTCAGGGTCTGTCACTCTCTACTTGTCCTCAATGTGCAGTGCAGGGTCAGTCACTATCTACCTGTCTTCCATGTGTAGTGCGGGGTCTGTCACTCTCTTCCTGTCCTGCATGTGTACTACAGGGTCTGTCACTCTCTACTTGTCCTCCATGTGCAGTGTGGTATCTGTCAATCTCTACCTGTCCTTCATGTGTATTTCAGGGTCTGTCACTCTCTACCTGTCCTCAATGTGCAGTGCAGGGTCAGTCACTATCTACCTGTCTTCCATGTGTAGTGCGGGGTCTGTCACTCTCTACCTGTCCTGCATGTGTACTACAGGGTCTGTCACTCTCTACTTGTCCTCAATGTGCAGTGTGGTATCTGTCACTCTCTACCTGTCCTTCATGTGTATTTCAGGGTCTGTCACTCTCTACCTGTCTTCCATGTGTAGTGCAGGGTCTGTCACTCTCTACCTGTCCTTCATGTGTATTTCAGGGTCTGCCACTCTCTACCTGTCCTCAATGTGCAGTGCAGTGTCTGTCACTCTCTACTTGTCCTTCATGTGTAGTGCAGGGTCTGTCACTCTTCACCTGTCCTCCATGTGCATTATGGGGTCTGTCACTCTCTCCCTGTCCTCCTTGTGTAGTGTTGGGTCTGTCTCTCTCTACCTGCCCTCCATGTGAAGTGCAGGGTCTGTGACTTTCTACCTGCCCTCCATGTGTACTGCGGGGGGGTCTCTACCTGTCCTTCTGTCCTGCAAATTGCAAAGTTCTGTGGCTATACGGACCTTTATTATTATTACTAGCAGAAGAGCCCAGCGTTGCCCGGGCATAGTAACTAACTGTGGTTAGTTATAACAAAAAAAGCTGCTTCCTCAAGGGCCACTGAAATGTCTCAGCAGAGAGAAGTAAGACTTGCAGACAAGAGAATCACAACTGCTTCTGTGGTGCCCCTGAGGGTTCAGTCGCCACAGAGGTACAGCACCTCAACCAGAGGTGTGGTATCCCACTTCCCAAGTAAGGTGGGGGCACCTAACAGCACTCTTACACCTGCACCCAGCACACACTATATCAGCAGGTGCTCCTCTATCCCTGCTGGGTAGGAAGGGGTGTTGGGAGGTGGCTGGAGCTAGAGGGTTCAGAAGAGGAGAATAGAAGGGAAGTTAAGTCAGTCTTACCATAGGGGAAGAAGGAACAGATGTGTGTGGAGCAACTCCTGGTCTGGAGGCGCTGCTGGGAGGGACAGAAGGAAGCTCCCTGAAGAAGGGAAAAGATCCTAGAGGCACGGGGTAGCAGTGATACCGCCCGTGGGGCTCGTTCCATGCTGACGGCCGTCAGGTGGAGGTATCAGGTCGTAGAAGGGTGTCGGCCCATAGCCTAGTGGTGTGAACAACGGACTCAGATAGAAAGCCGAAGGCAGTGGCACCATTCGGTACCTCAGCGACAAGCCACAGTCATCTTCAACGGAAAGGCAGCCATAAGGGAACAAGGAAACGCAGAGAGTACATTACCCGACAAGGTCCGTGGCTGCGGGCCTGGGACTCTGACTGTGAGGTATTGGGCAGGAGAGGCGAGAAACCAACACAGTGAGATGAACAGGAAGGTACATACTGAAGGGAGTGCTGGAAAGGTGATCTTTATCTGCCTGGGAGTTGACTGAGCCCCACACCTGAAGGACGCAGCACCAAGTGGGCATCTTTGTGCACCAGAACTGTGAATAAAGCTTTGGAACTGCACCCAGCTGTGTCCTCTAAATTCTTCCTTCGACACTCACTTAGCACTGCTACATCTAACATTACCATCACCTATTACATCTCTATTCCAACCACTGCTCTGGGACAACAGCTCTGCCTGTGGAGAGCTATTCCAACTCTGCTGCATCCACACCATCAGTCCCAGAGGACCTGCACTGCAGCGCTTGTCACCTCTGACCAGAAACCATAGGTGGCGTCACGAACACTTCATTACAAACTCTTTATTTTCCCCTGTAAATATCCCCTTTTATTGGATGCTCAGGGCCACGGATCGGGTCACTGCCGCTGTGACACATCCCCTTTCAGAAGCGAGTAATCCCCACTGCCCTGGCGGGCGCTCCACTTCCACCATGATGTTAGAAATTTGAAACACTCTGCCTTTTGCTACCACTCATACATCAACTATCAGGATAATCCAATAGTTAACATCGGAAAAATGGATGTAGTCTGCATGTTCTGCAATGCCCTGAAGTGGAAAGATGAACTGCCAGGTTTATGCTGTGTAAATGGCAAGGCTAAACTGCTTCCTCTCCTCTCACCACCAGATCCCCTGAAGTCTCTGATAATAGGCACCACAGCAGTATCAAAACATTTCTTGGACAATATCAGGAAGTACAACATCATGATCATTCTGGGCGTAAATAACAGGTCACTGAACCTTCAGTGACGTGCTTCCTATTTTAAATACTGCGCCTACTCATGTAATATTGTGGTCTTCAAAAAATAAAAAATTTGCTTTAACAAATCGGTGCTGGTGCATGTGCAATAGCATCTATCGGCAAGCAATGTTCTCAGTCTGCACATGTGCAACCCACTGTGTTCTGAGGACCAGTGTGGGAACGCGCACAAGAAAAAGAAATTGTCACTGTTGAACATAGCAACGCTCCTGCACTGGTACACAGAACACAACCTGCGCCATTTTGTTGAAGCAAAAGTTTTTTGTAACACAATATTAGCCCCTTAACTACTGCCAATACGACTTTTAACGGCGGCAGTTAAAGGGAATTATTGCTCCTGCACCTCATGCTCCTTCTTTTTACACAGCCTCCTCCTGCACTTCAAACTCCTCCTTTATATCTAGCATTTTTCTGCAGCACAGCTTTTCTCCTTTATAGTCGCCTCCTCTAGCAGCACCTCGCACTCCTCTTCCGAATACAATTGGAAACACTTGATCCCAAGAGAAATTGCACTAATAGCAATAAAGTTTATCGTATACACAGCCTACTTCTTCTCAGCACCACACTTTTCTCCTTTAAACCTAGTTCACTCGTTATTTGGTCAGTATTTGTACCTCAATATTTGTAAGCTAAAACTTGGAGTAAAACAATCAAAGGAAAAGTATATTAGAAACACATCACCACTTCTGCATTTTTCTCCCACCAATGGTTTTGGCATATAAATACTGAGGTAAAATACTGACCAAATACTGAATGTGTGAATGTGGTCTTATACACAGCCTCCACCTGCAGCACCTCACTCTTCTCTATACACAGCCTCATACTGGGCAGTACCTGACTTCTCTCTTTTTCCCCTCACTCCTCTCATTTTCCCCCTCACTCCTCTCATTTCCCCCCCTCACACCTGTCATTTTGACCTTACACCTGTCATTTTCCGATCACGCCAAGATTTTCCCTTAACTCCTCTTATTTTCCACTCACACCTCTTTATTTTCACCTCACACCTCTCATTTTCCCCTCACTCCTCTAATTTTCCCCTCACTCCTCTCATTTTCCCCTCACTCCTCTCTTCCCATCACACGTGCACAGCAACTTCCTGTTATGAGCACAGCGGTGTAATCCATGAGGCTCCGCCCTTTCCCTTGGCATCATGCCTCACAGGAGCAACTCCATTCTAGACACGACAGAGCTAGATGTGGCCTGCCTCACACTGATACTCTGTAGGCGGCGGTCCTGATTGTAGCTCACACCAGCTGGGACGTCACAGCCGGTGAGTTTTGCAGGGTGGATTTTGAGGTGAATATGTCTCCGCCCGTGTGTGCTAACAACATAGGCTTTGCATTTGGAGTGTGGCTATGCGGAGTGGACAGGGCTATGTGGAGTGGGCGTGGCTTGATGCATACACACATACACATACATACACAGCTTTCTATACATAGAAAGAGTCTTGAGGAGATCATTTGCATATTCCCAGTGCCTTCTGGGATAAGTGAAGAGTCTCCGCGAGCTCAACGATCACTGGGTTTTGGCCGTTGCAGCTGAAAAGAGGAAATCGGAAAAACCGCGCGCCTATCGGCGTGCTAAATTTGGCTCATCTTTCATCGTTTTTAAGAAATCTCAAGATGGAAGAGGCCAGGAGCCATTTGGTGAGCTGCATTTCTTGCTACATGTTCACAGATTTACTAGTGGAAAAGCCAAACTTCACATGCCACAAATGCAAGCTTGTGTCCCTGTTGGAGGAAAAGTTGCAAAATCTCGAAGAGAGGTTAGCTACGTTGAGGATCATTAAGGAAGGTGAAGAGTTCTTGGACAGAGCAGAATTATCTCTTCATGTTACAGAAAGAGAAGAAATTCGAAGTGCACCTGAAGAAACAGAGGAATGGAGACATGTGACCCAGAGAAGCAGGAGGATCAGGAGGCAGTCAGCACCCATACTGCTCAGAAACCAGTACCAGGCTCTCACGCAGGAAAACGATGAAGAAATACATCAGGATAAGACTTTGCCAACAAACAGCAACCTTGTACGCCCTCAGAGTCCTCCTGGATGGAGAAAGAAAAATGTTGTGAAGAAGAAACGGAGAGTGGTGGTCATGGGGGATTCCCTGCTGAGAGGAACAGAGGCCGCTATCTGCAGACCGGATATAACTTCAAGAGAAATGTGCTGTCTTCCAGGTGCAAAAATTAAAGATGTGTCTGACAGGATATCAGGACTCTTCAGACCTACAGATGACTACCCATTCCTGCTACTACATGTGGGGACAAATGACACCGCAAGAAACGACCTGGAAATCATCTGCAGAGACTTTGAAGACTTAGGCAAGAAAGTGAAAGAACTGGGAGCGCAGGTGGTCTTCTCTTCCATCCTCCCAGTGGATGGCCATGGAACAAGGAGGTGGAATTAGATTCTGCAGGTGAACAACTGGCTACGTCGATGGTGCCGTCAGCAACGATTTGGATTTCTGGATCACGGAGTGAACTACTTATACGATGGACTACTTGCTAGAGATGGGGTGCACCTTACGAAGACTGGAAAGCATGTATTTGGAAGTCACCTTGCTACACTTGTAAGGAGAGCTTTAAACTAGAACAACATGGGAAGGGAAGCAAAAGACCAGAAAAAGCCATACACCTGACAAATGCTATTGAGAACTCTGCTATTAGAAGTGGAAAGGAAGAACAAAGACGAAAGAATCTAATTAATAAAAATATTGGAGAAAGAGAAACCAATCACAAACTAAAATGTTTCAATACTAATGCACAAAGCATGGGCAACAAACAAGGAGAATTGGAACTACTAACACAGGAAAAGAAATATGATGTCATTGGAATCACTGAAACTTGGTGGGACAATACACATGATTGGAATACAAGACTAGAAGGATACAACTTATTTGCAAGAAACAGACTTGATAAACGAGGAGGGGGTGTCGCATTGTATGTTCGAAACACGTATATCTGCACAGAGATTGAAGCTTCAGAGACTGGGAGTTCTGTAGAAACTGTTTGGGTAAGAATACAAGGACAGAACAATGGAAAGGACACCATTGTAGGCATTTACTACAGGCCGCCTGTGCAAGCCGAAGATATAGATGAACTCTTTATGCATCAGATGGCCAAGTTCTCCAAAAAATATGACATAGTTGTCATGGGAGATTTCAACTATCCAGACATTTGTTGGGAATCTCTCTCAGGCAAAACTAACAGGTCAAGGAAATTCTTATCCTCTCTTGCTGACAACTTTATCTTCCAAAAGGTAAGGGAGAAAACAAGGGGAACTGCTACCTTGGATCTAATCCTTATAAACAGGGAGGAAATGGTTGAGGAGGTAAAAGTGGCTGGGACCCTAGGAGGTAGCGACCATGCTATTTTAGAATTTTGGATAACTAGAGGTGGAAGACCTGTGAAGACTCAGATGTCAAGGTTAGATTTCAGAAAGGCAGATTTTAAGGGATTCAGAAAGAGACTTGGAGGGATCCAATGGCTGGATATCCTTAAAGACAAAAATGTCCAGGAAGGATGGGAAATCTTGAAAAATGAAATTCTCAAAGCACAGTTGTTAACAATTCCGAAAAGAGGGAAGAATAGGAAGCATTTAAGGAAACCAGGATGGATGAACACAGAACTTAAGCACATGCTAAAAAGGAAGAAAAAAATGTTTATAAAATGGAAAGAGGGAGGCATATCTAAAGAAGAATATAATGCTGTCTGCAGAACCTGCAGGGCACAAATCAGATTAACTAAAGCTGAAAATGAACTGAGGCTTGCAAGAGATGTCAAAAGCAATAATAAAGGATTTTGGGGATATGTCAAAAGTAAAAGAAAAGTCAAAGATGCTATAGGATTTTTACAGGATGAAAATGATGAAATGGTAAGACAGGATGTTGAGAAGGCTGAACTTTTAAATTCCTATTTTGCATCTGTTTTCTCTCAGAAAGGAAATGCAACATCAACTGTTATTCACTGTCCTATTAAGGGAATAGAAGAATCCAGGATATCTATAAACAGAAAGATAGTGAGGAAACACTTAGCTAACCTAAATGAATTCAAGTCTCCAGGTCCAGATGAATTACACCCCAGAGTACTGAAGGAGATAGCAGAAAAAATTTTTGAACCCCTCTCCATAATCTTTGAAAATTCTTGGAGAACAGGAGAAGTGCCAGAAGACTGGAGAAGAGCAAATGTTGTTCCTATCTTCAAAAAGGGGAAGAAGGTGGACCCAGGCAACTATAGGCCAGTGAGTCTGACTTCTATACAGGAAAGATCTTTGAACAAATTATTAAACAACATGTATGTCAATACCTGGATAAGAATGAAGTGATTAAACAGAGTCAGCATGGGTTTGTAACTAATAAGTCATGTCAGACTAACTTAATTTCCTTCTATGACGGTATCACTGATTGGGTGGATCAAGGAAATGCTGTAGATATAGTATATCTTGACTTCAGCAAAGCATTTGACAAAGTCTCTCATACAATCCTTATTGAAAAAATGACTAAGTATGGAATGGACAAGGCAACTGTTAGGTGGATTCATAACTGGCTTAGTGATCGGACCCAAAGAGTGGTCGTAAATGGCTGCACATCCAGTTGGAAGAATGTCTCAAGTGGGGTACCACAGGGCTCTGTCCTGGGCCCTGTATTGTTCAACATCTTTATCAACGATTTAGATGAAGGAATTGAGGGTAAACTGATTAAATTTGCTGATGACACAAAGCTAGGAGGGATAGCTAATACTAGAGAAGAGAGAGAGAGGATTCAACAAGATTTAAATAAACTGGAGAAGTGGGCAGCAACTAACAGAATGGTTTTTAACAGGGAGAAATGCAAAGTACTACATCTGGGCAATAAAAATGAAAAAAGCATATATAGAATGGGAGGAATAGGGCTAAGTGACAGCACATGTGAAAAAGACTTGGGTATACTAATAGATCACAGACTGAATATGAGTCAACAGTGTGATGCAGCAGCAAAAAAGGCAAATGCAATTCTAGGATGTATTAACAGAAGCATACAGTCTAGATCACGTGAAGTCATTATTTCCCTCTACTCCTCTTTGGTCAGACCTCATCTGGAATATTGTGTCCAGTTTTGGGCACCACATTTTAAAAAAGACATCAACAAACTGGAGCAAGTTCAGAAAAGAGCGACCAGAATGGTGACCGGTCTGCAAACCCTGTCTTATGAGGAAAGGTTGCAGGAATTGGGAATGTTTAGTTTGCAAAAGAGAAGACTGAGAGGAGACTTAATAGCTGTCTACAAATACCTAAATGGCTGTCACATTGTAGAAGGATCAACTTTATTCTCATTTGCACAAGGAAAGACTAGAAGCAATGGGATGAAACTGAATGGGAAGAGACACAGATTAGATATTAGAAAAAACTTTTTGACAGTTAGAGTGATCAATGAGTGGAACAGGCTGCCACGAGAAGTGGTGAGTTCTCCTTCAATGGAAGTCTTCAAACAGAGGCTGGACAGACATCTGACTGGGATGATTTAGCGAATCCTGCTTTGAGCAGGGGGTTGGACCAGATGGCCCAGGAGGTCCCTTCCAACTCTACGATTCTATGATTCTATGATTATTTATTCCATTGTGGATCCTGCCCCCTACCGTGGGTAATCGCTAGATCTCACAGTGTGACTGGGTGAATGGGGCTGAAAACAAGAAGATCACCTGGAGGTATGTAACTGACACATATGCAACTGACACGTATGTATGTATCCGACACCTATGTATGTGACTGACATGTATGTACTGACATGAATGTATGTGATTGACACATATGTATGTAACTGACACCTTCTAGTCGAGTGCTAACCATCCCTAGTATCTATTACATATGTATGTATGTGACACCTATGCATGTGAGTGACACACATCTTACTGACATGTATGTATGTGACTAACACGTATATATGTAACTGACACATATGTATGTAATTGACATGTATGTAACTGACACGTACGTATGTATGTAACTGACATGTATGTAACTGACATGTATGTAACTGACACGTATGTATGTATGTAACTGACATGTATGTATGTAAATGATACATATGTATGTAACTGACACGTATGTAACTAGCACACATGTACAGTTGTGCTCAAAAGTTTACATACCCCCGCAGAATTTTTGCTTTCTTGGCCTTTTTTTCAGAGAATATGAAGGATAACACCAAACCTTTTTCTCCACTCATGATTAGTGGTTGGGTGAAGCCATTTATTGGCAAAATACTGTATTTTCTCTTTTTAAATCATAATGACAACCCAAAACAGCCAAATGACCCTGATAAAAGTTCACATACCCCATTTCTTAACCCCTTTCTGCCATCAGATGTACTATCCCGTCCATGTGCCCTGGGACTTAATTCCCAGGGACGGGATAGTACGTCATAGCGATCAGCGGCGCCCACGTGGTGAGCGCAGCTGATCGCGGCCGGGTGTCAGCTGATTATCACAGTTGACACCCGGCACAAAGTGTCAGGGGCGGTCACGGACCGCCCCCGACACGTTAACTCCTTGTACACCATGATCAAACACGATGGCGGTGTACCGGGGGTTAAAGGGAAGCATCAGCAGGGAGGGGGCTCCCTCCGTGCTTCCCTGAGCCTCCCACTGCAGCACAATGTGCAGCGCTGCTGCGGGGGGCTCTTTCCCTACAGGCCCCCGGATCCAAGATGGCGACGGGGACCTTCGGGGGCCTGTAGGAAGCTGACTTCCTCACTGCCTGCAAAGCACAGGCATGAGGAAGTCTGCAGCAGTGCCTGTGACAGATCGCTGATCTGTCACAGTGATCTGTGATGTGACAGATCAGCGATCTGTCACAGGACAGTGATGTCCCACCTGGGACAATGTAATAAGGTTAAAAAAAAGTGTAAAAATAATTTTTAAAAAAATCGCTAAATAAATTAGTAAAAAAAAAAAAATATTCCCCAATAAATTCATTTTTTAAAAATAAAAAAAACCAATAAAAGTACACATATTTGGTATCGCCGCATCCGTAACGACCCACCCTATAAAACTGTCCCATTAGTTAACCCCTTTAACGAACCCCTTAAAAAATAAAAATAAAAAATGAAGCAAAAAATAATGATTTATTATCACGCGATAATATAATAACGCGCGATCAAAAAGACGCATATAAATATCCATGGTACCGCTGAAAACGTCAGCTTGTCCCGCAAAAAATGAGCTGCCATACAGTGTCATCCGCAAAAAAATAAAAAAGTTATAGCTTGCAGAATAAAGCGATGCAAAAATAATTATTTTTTATATAAAATAGTTTTCATTGCATAAAACCGACAAAACATAAAAAAAGATCTAAATGAGGTATCGCTGTAACCGTACTGACCGGAAGAATAAAACCGCTTTATCAATTTTACCGCACGCGGAACGGTGTAAACGCACCCCCCCAAAAGAAATTCACGAAACGCTGGTTTTTGTTCATTCTACTTCCCAAAAATCGGAATAAAAAGTGATCAAAAAAGTCACGTGCCCGAAAATGGTACCAATAAAAACGTCAACTCGTCCCGCAAAAAATAAGACCTCACATGACTCGGTGGGTCAAAATACGGAAAAATTATAGCTCTCAATATGTGGTGAAGCAAAAACTATTTTTACAATAAAAAGCGTCTTTTAGCATGTGACAGCTGCCAAACATAAAAACCGCCATCAATAGTAAATCAAACCCCCCGTTATCACCCCCTTAGTTAGGGAAAAATAATAAAATAAAAAAAATGTATTTATTTCCATTTTCCCATTAGGGTTAGGGTTAGGGCTAGGGCTAGGGCTAGGGTTAGGGCTAGGGTTAGGGTTAGGGCTAGGGTTAGGGCTGAGATTAGGGTTAGGGATGTGTTGGGGTTAGGGTTGGAGTTATAATTGGGGCGTTTCCACTGTTTGGGCACATCAGGTGCTCTCCAAATGCAACATGGCGTTGGATCTCAATTCCAGCCAATTCTGCATTGAAAAAGTCAAATGGTGCTCCTTCCCTTCCAAGCTCTGCCATGCGCCCAAACAGTGTTTTACCCCCACATATAGGGTATCAGCATACTCAGGACAAGTTGCAAAACAACTTTTGGGGTCCAATTTTTCCTGTTACCCTTAGGAAAATAAAAAATTGGGGGCAAAAATATCATTTTTGTGGAAAAAAATGATTTTTTTATTTTCACGTCCAGGCGCTATAAACTTCTGTGAAGCACTTGGGGGTTCAAAGTGCTCACCACACATCTAGATAAGTTCCGTGGGGGTCTAGTTTTCAAAATGGGGTCACTTTTGGGGAGTTTCAATAGTTTAGGTACATCAGGGGCTCTCCAAACGCACATGACACCCGCAGACCAATCCATCAAAGTCTGCATTACAAAACGTCACTACTTCCCTTCCGAGCCCCGACGTGTGCCCATACAGTAGTTTTCTCCCACATATGAGGTATCAGCGTACTCAGGACAAATTGGACAACAACTTTTGGGGTCCAATTTCTCCTGTTACCCTTGGGAAAATAAAAAAATTGGAGACTAATTGATCATGTTTGTGGAAAAAATACGATTATTTTATTTTCATGCCTGGGCATTATAAACTTCTGTGAAGCCCTTGGAGGTTCAAAGTGCTCACCACACATCTAGATAAGTTCCTTTGGGGGTCTAGTTTCCAAAATGGTGTCATTTGTGGGGGGTTTCTACTGTTTTGGTACATCAGGGGCTTTCCAAACGCGACATGGTGTCCGATCTCAATTCCAGCAAAAACGTCAAATGGCGCTGCTTCCCTTCCGAGCTCTACCATGCGCCCAAATAGTGGTTTACCCCCACATCTGGGGTATCAGCGCACTCAGGACAAATTGCACAATATCTTTTAGGGTCCTGTTACCCTTGGAAAAATAAAAATTGAGGGTGAAAAGTTCATTTTTGTGGAAAAAATATGATTTTTTTAATTGTACGGCTGTACGTTATAAACTTCTGTGAAGCCCTTGTGGGTTCAAAGTTCTCACCACATATCTAGATAAGTTCCTTGGGGGGTCTAGTTTCCAAAATGGGGTCACTTGTGGGGGGTTTCCACTGTTTAGGTACATCACGGGCTCGCCAAACGCGACATGGCGTCCAATCTGAATTCCAGCCAATTTTGCATTGAAAAAGTCAAACGGCGCTCCTTCCCTTCTGAGGTCTGCCGTGTGCCGAAACAGTGGTTCCCCCCCACATATCAGGTATCAGCGTACTCAGGACAAATTGCACAATAACTTTTGCAGTCCAATTTCTCCTGTTACCCTTGGTAAAATAAAAAAATTGAACCTGAAGTATTTTTTTTGTGAAAAAAAGTTAAATGTTCATTTTTTTTAAAATATTCAAAAAATTCCTGTGACGCACCTAAAGGGTTAATAAACTTCTTGAATGTGGTTTTGAGCACCTTAAGGGGTGCAGTTTTTAGAATGGTGTCACTTTTGGGCATACAGACCCCTCAAAGTGGCTTCAAATGCGATGTGGTCCGTAAAAATAAAATGGCGTTGCAAAAATGAGAAATCGCTGGTCAATTTTTTACCCTTATAACTTCCTAACAAAAAAAATTTTGGTTCCAAAATTGTGCTGATGTAAAGTAAACATGTGGGAAATGTTATTTATTAAGTTTTTTGTGTGCCGTATCTCTGTGATTTAAGGGCATAAAAATTCAAATTTGGAAAATTTCCGTTTTTTTCACAAATAAACGCAAGTTATATGAATGAAATTTTACCACTAACATGAAGTACAATATGTCACGAGAAAACAATGTCAGAATCACCGGGATCCATAGAAGCGTTTCAGAGTTATTACCTCATAAAGGGACAGTGGTCAGAATTGTAAAAATTGGCCCCTGTCATGAACGTGCAAACCACCCTTGGGGCTTAAGGGGTTAATACTGTGTATTGCCCCCTCTAACATCAATGACAGCTTGAAGTCTTTTGTGGTAGTTGTGGATGAGATTCTTTATTTTCTCAGATGGTAAAGCTGCCCACTCTTCTTGACAAAAAACCTCCAGCTCCTGTAAATTCTAGGGCTGTGCAGCATGAACTGCATGCTTGAGATCTACCCAGAATGGCTCAATGATATTGAGGTCAGGAGACTGAGATGGCCATTCCAGAACCTTCACTTTGTTCTGCTGTAGCCAATGATAACTCGACTTGGCCTTCTGTTTTGGATTATTGTCATGTTGGAAAGTCCAAATACGTCCCATGGGCAGCTTCCAGGGTGATGATTGCAAATTTGCCTCCAGTATTTGCTGATGACATGCTGCATTCATCTTTCCATCAACTTTGACCAAGTTTCCGGTGCCTTTGTAGCTCACACATCCCTAGAACATCAATGATCCACCTCCGTGCTTTAAAGTAGGAATGGTGTTCCTTTCATCATAGGCATTGTTGACCAAATGTAGTGTTTATGGTTCTAACCAAAAAGTTAAATTTTGGTCTCATCAATCCAAATACCTTGTTCCAGAAATTTTGAGGCTTGTCTCTGTGCTGTTTTGCTTATTCTAGGTGAGGTACGTTGTGGCATTTGTGCAGTATAGACTTTCTTTTGGCAACCCGACCATGCAGCCCATTTTTCTTCAAGTGCCTCCTTATAGTGCATCTTGAAACAGCCACACCGCTAGTTTTCAGAGAGTCCAGCATTTCAGCTGATGTTATTTGTGAGTTTTCTTTGCATCCCAAACAATTATCTTGGCAGTTGTGGGTGAAATTTTTGTTAGTCTATCTGGCCGTGGTTTTATTTTTACAGAGCCCCTGATTTTCCATTTGTTAATCACTGTTTGAATGCTGCTGACTGGTATTATCAATTCCTTGGATATCTTTTTGTATCCCTTTCCTGTTTTATACAGTTCAACTACCTTTTCACATAGATCCACTGACATTTCTTTTGCTTTCCCCATGACTCACAAACCAGAAACGTCAGTGGCTGGATAAAAGATGCAAGAGTCTGTCTGGATCCCAGAAACTCTTTCAGCTTTTATGCACACACACTGATTACAAGCAAACAGGTCACAGGTAAGGATGTTACCTTTAGTAGCCATTCAAAACCATTTAGGTCAATTTCTGTGCATGTTATCAGGCCAAAATCACCAGGGTATGTAAACTTTTGAGCAGGGTCATTTGAATGTTTTGGGTTGTCATTATGATTTAAAAAGAGAAAACACAGTAGTTTGACAATAAATGGCTTCACCCAGCCACTAACCATGAGTGGAGAAAAAGGTTTGGTGTTCTTATTCATATTCTCTGAAAAAAGGACAAGAAAGCAAAAATTCTGCCGGGGTATGTAAACTTTTGAGCACAACTGTATGTAACTGACATGTCTGTATGTGACTGACATGTATATATGTGACTGACACATGTATTTATATGATGGACATGTATGTAATTGACACGTATGCATGTAACTGACACGTATGTATGTGATTGACACGTGTCTATGTAACTGACACATAAGTAACTGACACGTATGTATGTTACTGACATGCATGTATGTAATTGACATTTATGTATGTGATTGACACATATGTATGTAACTGACACATATGTACCTGAGACATATGTATTTGACTGACACGTATGTGACTGACACATACTGTATATAACTGACATGTATGTATGTGACACATATACTGTATATGTGACTGACACGTATGTCTGTGACTGACACGTATGTAACTGACATTTATGTATGTGACTGACATATGTATATAACTGACACATATGTATGTAACCGACACGTGTGATTGACATGTATGTAACTGAAACATATGTGACTGACATGCATGTATGTGACTGATATGTATATATGTGACTGACACATATGTAACTGACATGCATGTATGTGACTGATATGCATATATGTGACTGAGATGTAACTAACACAAATGTATGTAACTGATATGTATGTAACTGACACGCATGTATGTACCTGGCGTGTATGTAAGTGACTGATATGTATGTTACTGATGCGTGTGTATGTGACTGACATGTATGTATGTGACTGACACGTATGTATATAACTGACACAAATGTATGTAACTGACATGTATGTATGTAACTGACACGTATGTGACTGAAATGTATGTAACTGGCATGCATGTATGTGACTGATATGCATATATGTGACTGACACGCACGTAAATAACACAAATGTATGTAACTGATATGTATGTAACTGACACGCATGTATGTACCTGATGTGTATGTAAGTGACTGACATGTATGTTACTGATGCGTGTGTATGTGACTGACATGTATGTATGTGACTGACACATATGTATATAACTGACACAAATGTGTGTAACTGACATGTATGTATGAAACTGACACGTATGTAACTGACATGCATATATGTGAATGACATGTATGTATGTAACTGACACATATGTGACTGACATGTATGTTTGCATGTAACTGACAAATAAGTAACTGACATGTATATATGTATCTAACACGTATGTATGTGACTGACATGCATGTATGTGATTGACACGTATGAATGTGACACATGTATATGACTGACACATATATATATATATATATATATATGCAACTGACATGTACTTTATGTATGTGACTAACACATATGTATGTGACTGACATGTATGTAACTGACACATATGTGACTGACACGTATGTATGTGACTGACATGTATGTAACTGACACGTTTGTTTGTGACTGACACGTATCCAAAACCAGGGATTTAAGCTTGAAGAGAACAATTTGCATATTCCAGGTGCTTTCTGGGAAAAGCGAAGAGTCTCCTTCAGCAAGAAGATCATTTGATACAGCGGGACCAGCTGCATGGAAAACATCGCCAAACCGAGCGCCTTACGGCACACAAATTTTTGCATCTAGAACATTATTGCAAGAAAGTTTGGCTGATTGAGTAGATTACACAAGAAGGAAAACACACAGCAGATTACACAAGAAGGAAGACACACAGCAAGTCAGCAGGATCTAGGAGCAACATGGCAGATGTGACCACCTACATGGGGAGCAGCAACATGTGCAACAAGTTCACAGATCGACCAGAAGAATCCAACTTCACCTGCTTGAAGTGTAGACTACTGGCCCTTTTAGAAGAAAAGGTGCGGGGTCTGGAAGAAAGAATTGCAACTTTGAAACTCATCAAAGAAAACGAAGACTTCCTAGACAGAACAGACGGAGCATCTCTACTGGTCACAGGAGGTGAAGAAAGTGTCAGAGAACCTCCAAAAGCAGAGAGTGGAAGCATGTGACCAAAAGAAGCAAGAAGACCATGGAGACATCACCAACCACACAACTGAGAAACCGATACCAAGGACTAGTGGAGGATGAAGATGGCACACCTAAGGATGAGGCACTACCAGCAAGCAAAGAAGAAAAGGGCACAGAGCAACACCCAGAAGTGACAACAAAAAGTACAGCCAAGAAGCAAAGAAGAGTGGTAGTGGTGGGAGACTCACTACTGAGAGGCACAGAAGCAGCCATCTGCAGACCCGACTGTTGTGAGTTCATTTTCCCCTTCACCATTGAGGTCTGATGAACTCCCTCTTCTGGTGAAGGAAGGTAGTGAGGCTGATTACCAAGCACCTGAGCAGGATGATGATGACTGGGTGACTGGAATTGCTGATTGGATATAAGGCAGCCAACGCCCTTCTGCCTTGCTGGTGATCTCTCTGAGGGATTCTTGGAGACCAGTCTGATTCCTGCTCCTCAAAAGCTAAGTTTTCTGCTCTGCTTTTTGCATTTGTGTTTTGGTTTTGTTTTGCCTTGCTTTTCTGGATTTCTGCCATTCCCTGCTGGGGTGAGCTGAATTCCTTTTTGCTCTGTCTTCAGAAAATACCTGAGTACTGATATAGTCTTTTTGAAGCCTAGCATCTTCAGGGCTTTTTTCCCTATCAGTCTGTTGGCTCTTGTTTTGATAGGGTTTTGGCGGATTGCAGACAGCAGCTTTTCTATCCTTTCCTTTTTAGTTAGCTTGGGCCCCATCATTTGCTCAGCCTATCTTTCTATCTGTGTGAGTGTTTTTTCATCTTGCTTCACCGTCATTATATGTTGGGGGCTGCTTATTGCTTTGGGGTCTGCTCTGGGGCAGCTTAGATTTCCCTTTCTGTCTTTAGGCTATTTAGTTCTCCGGCTGTGATCGAGGGGTCTAGGGCACCGTAGGAACCCCCCACGGCTACTGCTAGTTGTTGTTGATAGGTTCAGGGGTCTGCAATCCGATAGCTGCCAACTTCTCTGGTTTTCTGGACTTAGCTAGTATTTCTGTTTTTGCCTCCTACGGTGACTCATTCATAACAGAACCACCAGCCATACCGCAGATCCTCAATAGCAGGAAAGAATTGTAAAAAAAAAAAAAAAAAGTGTGTATATTCTTTCCTCTATATCTCTGAGGCCGTAGGGGGAATTTTTTTTTCTCTCAATGGAGATAAAGCAATTGTCTGATCGTGTGGAGCAGCTCGCTGTGGAAGTGCGGGGAATTTCCACCTACCTTGCTCATTCACATGCTGCTGAACCAAAGATCCCTACTCATGATGTGGTTTTTGGGGATCGGTCTAAATTTTTGAATTTCAAAAATAATTGTAAATTATTTTTTGCCTTGAAGCTTAACTCGTCAGGGAGCTCCGCGCAGCAGGTTAAAATTGTCATCTCTTTGCTGCGTGGCGATCCCCAGGATTGGGCGTTTTCTTTGAAACCAGATGATTCTATTCTGACTAATGTGAACGCATTTTTTCAAGCCTTGGGGTTGTTGTATGACGAACCTAATGCTATTGATCAGGCTGAAAAGACCCTGTTGGCATTGAGCCAGGGTCGAGATTCTGCAGAATTGTACTGTCAAAAATTCCGAAAGTGGGCGGTCCTTACTACCTGGAATGATAATGCCTTGGCAGCTCTCTTTCGGAAGGGTTTGTCAGAAGCCCTAAAAGATACTATGGTGGGATTTCCTGTTCCCCTTGACGATTCTATGTCATTAGCCATTCAGGTTGATCGGCGTTTACGTGAACGCAGGACTGCACGAGAGGTATTGCCACCTGTTGAACAAGTGTCTGAACCTATGCAATGTGATAGAGCTTTGTCCAGGGAGCAACGTCAGGAGTTGAGAAAACGTAATAAGCTGTGTTTTTTTTGTGGAGATGCCTTGCATATTATTTCTGTCTGTCCTAAACAAGAGAAACGTTTTGCACACACGTTTTCTGTGGGTGGTGTTCAACCTAAGTTTCTTCTGGCAATTACTCTGATCTGCTCCCTGTCCACATTTTCCGCCAAGGCTTTTGTGGATTCGGGAGCAGCCCTGAACCTAATGGACTTGGATTTTGATAAACGTTGTGGATTTCCAATGACACCTCTGCGGACGCCTATCCCTTTGAGGGGGATTGATGCTACTCCTTTGGCGAAAAATAAACCTCAGTTTTGGACCCAGGTGGTAATGCGGGTCGCCCCAGACCATCAAGAAAATTGCAGATTTTTGGTGTTGCATAATTTGCATGATACCATTGTTCTGGGGTTTCCCTGGTTGCAAATTCATAATCCAGTTTTGGATTGGAAATCTGTGTCTGTGGTGAGTTGGGGTTGTCGGTGTGCCCTTAGTGAGGCTCCGGTTTTTTCCACCTCTCCTCAGTCGCATGATGTTCCTGACTATTTGGCGGACTTTTATGATGTATTTAGTGAGAATGAGTCTGCGTCTTTGCCTCCTCATAGGAGTTATGACTGTGCAATTGAACTGAGCCCGGGGTGTAAATTTCCCAAGGGTCGGCTCTTCAATTTATCTGTACCCGAGCACAAGGCTATGGGATCCTATATTAAGGAGGCGTTGGAGAAGGGTCATATTAGACCATCCTCTTCACCCTTAGGTGCCGGGTTTTTTTTCGTGGCCAAAAAGGATGGTTCATTAAGGCCTTGTATTGATAATCGTGCCCTCAACAAAATTACTATTAAATATCAGTATCCGTTACCCCTGATTTCGGATCTATTCTCCAGAGTTAAAGGTGCTTGCTGGTTTACCAAGCTTGACCTCAGGGGGGCGTATAATCTTATCCGCATTAAGCATGGGGATGAATGGAAGACGGCGTTTAATACTCCGGAGGGACATTTTGAGTACCTGGTGATGCCTTTTGGGCTCACTAATACCCCTTCCGTCTTCCAGTGCTTCATGAATGACATTTTCCGATACTTTGTGGATAAATTTTTGATTATCTATCTGGATGATATTTTGATCTTCTCCAAGGATTGGGATTCTCATGTGGAACATGTTCGGACTGTGTTCCGGATCTTGAGGGAGAATTCCCTGTATGTCAAAGGATCGAAATGCCTTTTTGGGGTACAGAGGATTTCATTTTTGGGATTTATTTTGTCTCCGTCAACTATTGAAATGGACCCGGCCAAGGTACAGGCCATTTATGATTGGGTTCAGCCCACTTCTTTGAAGGCCCTCCAGAAGTTTTTGGGTTTTGCTAATTTTTATCGGAAATTTATAGCAAAATTTTCTAGTATTGCCAAGCCATTGACTGATCTGACTAAGAAGGGTGCTGATGTGTTGAATTGGTCTCCGGAGGCTGTTTCTTCCTTTCAGGAGCTGAAGCGAAGATTCACTTCTGCCCCGGTTTTGCGGCAACCTGATGTCTCACTCCCGTTCCAGGTAGAGGTGGACGCTTCTGAGATTGGTGCAGGAGCTGTTTTGTCCCAAAAGGATCCTGTAACATCTAAAATGAATCCCTGTGCTTTCTTTTCCCGAAAGTTCTCTCCATCTGAACGTAACTATGATGTGGGGAATCGGGAACTGTTAGCCATGAAATGGGCATTTGAGGAGTGGAGACATTGGTTGGAGGGAGCTAAGCATCAAGTCGTGGTCCTCACTGACCACAAGAATTTGATTTAACTGGAGTCGGCCAAACGCTTGAACCCTAGACAGGCTAGGTGGGCCTTATTTTTTACACGTTTTGATTTTGTGGTCTCTTTTCTTCCTGGCACTAAGAATGTCAAGGCTGACGCTCTCTCTAGGAGCTTCTTTGCTGATTCTCCTGTGGTGACCAAGCCTGCTACCATCTTAGGCAAAGGGGTAGTTCTTTCTGCCATCTCGCCTGATTTGAGACGTGCTCTGCAAGAGTTCCAGGAGGACAAACCTGAGCGTTATCCCAGTAGAAAGTTGTATGTTCCTGACCAGTGGAAGAAGAGGGTGATGTCTGAAGTTCATTGCTCTGCATTGGCTGGTCATCCAGGTATTTTTGGTACTAGAGATCTGGTGAGTCGGTCTTTTTGGTGGCCCTCCTTGTCTCGTGATGTCAGGAATTTTGTGCAGTCCTGTGGGACTTGCTCCCGGTCTAAACCTTGTTCTCGCTCTAGTGGGTTGTTGATGCCTTTGCCGGTCCCCAGGAGGCCATGGACCCATATTTCAATGGATTTCAGCTCTGATATGCCTGTCTCTCAGAGAATGACTGTTATTTGGGTGATTTGTGATAGGTTCTCTAAGATGGTTCATCTTGTACCACTCTCTAAGTTGCCATCGTCCTCTGAGTTGGTGCCCCTGTTTTTGCAACAGGTGGTTCGCTTGCACGGGATTCCTGAGAACATTGTATCTGACAGAGGAGTTCAGTTTGTGTCTAGATTTTGGAGGACTTTCTGTTCCAAGCTGGGAATTCAGTTGTCCTTCTCCTCTGCTTTTCACCCTCAGACCAATGGGCAGACGGAGAGAACAAACCAGACCTTGGAGTCGTATTTGAGATGCTTTATTTCCGCTAATCAGGATGATTGGGTTTCATTGTTGCCCTTGGCCGAATTTGCTTTAAATAATAGAGCTAGTTCTGCCACTTTGATGTCACCTTTTTTTTGTAACTTTGGGTTTCATCCTCGATTTTCTTCAGGGCAGGTGGAGCCTTCAGCCTGCCCAGGTGTTGACACTGTGGTGGAGAGAATGCCACCAGATCTGGGACCAAGTGGTGGATAAGTTATCTCTCTCCCAGGAAAAGGCCAAGCGGTTTTCCAACCGACATAGGACCATTGGTCCCCAGTTTAAGGTTGGTGATATGGTTTGGTTATCATCAAAAAATATCGCTATGTAGGTGGCTTCTCCTAAGTTTAAGCCTAGATTTATTGGACCTTACCAGATTTTGGAGATTATTAATCCGGTCTCTTTTTGTTGGTCTCTTCCTGTCACATTTAAAATCCATAATGTGTTTCATAAGTCCTTGTTGAAGAGGTTTGTTGAACCAGTTGTTCCTGGGGTGGCACCTCCGGATACTGTATTGGTTGAAGGTAACATGGAATATGAGGTAGAGAAGATACTGGATTCCCGTCTGGCTAGACGGAGACTCCAGTATTTGGTTAAGTGGAAGGGTTATGGTCAGGAGGATAATTCCTGGGTCTCTGCCTCTGATAATTATGCCAAAAGATTGGTGCGTGCCTTTCATCGAGCTCACCCTGATCGCCCTGGTGGTGTGGATAAGGGTTCGGTGACCCCTCCTTAAGGGGGAGGTACTGTTGTGAGTTCATTTTCCCTTCACCATTGAGGTCTGATGAACTCCCTCTTCTGGTGAAGGAAGGTAGTGAGGCTGATTACCAAGCACCTGAGCAGGACGATGATGACTGGGTGACTGGAATTGCTGACTGGATATAAGGCAGCCGACGCCCTTCTGCCTTGCTGGTGATCTCTCTGAGGGATTCTTGGAGACCAGTCTGATTCCTGCTCCTCAAAAGCTAAGTTTTCTGCTCTGCTTTTTGCATTTGTGTTTTGGTTTTGTTTTGCCTTGTTTTTCTGGATTTCTGCCATTCCCTGCTGGGGTGAGTTGAATTCCTTTTTGCTCTGTCTTCAGAAAATACCTGAGTACTGATATAGTCTTTTTGAAGCCTAGCGTCTTCAGGGCTTTTTTCCCTATCAGTCTGTTGGCTCTTGTTTTGATAGGGTTTTGGCGGATTGCAGACAGCAGCTTTTCTATCCTTTCCTTTTTAGTTAGCTTGGGCCCCATCATTTGCTCAGCCTATCTTTCTATCTGTGTGAGTGTTTTTTCATCTTGCTTCACCGTCATTATATGTTGGGGGCTGCCTATTGCTTTGGGGTCTGTTCTGGGGCAGTTTAGATTTCCCTTTCTGTCTTTAGGCTATTTAGTTCTCCGGCTGTGATCGAGGGGTCTAGGGCACCGTAGGAACCCCCCACGGCTACTGCTAGTTGTTGTTAATAGGTTCAGGGGTCTGCAATCCGATAGCTGCCATCTTCTCTGGTTTTCTGGACTTAGCTAGTATTTCTGTTTTTAGCTCCTACGGTGACTCATTCATAACACCGGACATAACCGCAAGAAAAGTATGCTACCTTCCAGGTGCGAAGATCAAGGATGTGACCGATAGGATACCAAAGCTCATCAGTTCCAAGGATGTCCACCCATTTCTTCTGATACAAGTTGGCACCAATGACATGGCAAGGAAGGACATACCAACAATCTGCAAGGACTTTGAAGAGTTGGGGAAGAAAGTAAAGGAACTGGATGCACAGGTAGTTTTTTCTTCTATCCTTCCAGTAGACAGGCATGGCACCAGGAGATGGAACAGGATCCTTAATGCGAACAACTGGTTAAGACAATGGTTCAGTCAACAAGGATTCGGATTCCTGGACCACAGCGTGAATTACCTGTACGACGGACTCCTCGCCAGAGACGGACTACACCTCAACAAACCTGGGAAACACACATTTGCCAGAAGACTCACTACATTCATCAGGAGGATGTTAAACTAGAAGAAGAGGGGACGGAAAGAAAAACATTAGACTCGAACATGAAGCCAGAAAATATAGTGATGAAGGATATGAGGTGCGGCAAAGAAGACCCAAGACAACATACTCGGAAGGGAGGTAAGAAAATATCTAAAGCAATCCACAGGGAGGAGATTGGAACAAAAAAATCCTCTAAACTGCATGCTTGCAAATGCTAGAAGCCTGACAAACAAGAAGGAAGTGTGGCGCCCCCAGGGGTATGGTCGCCACACTGGCTTTGCCTTCCTCCAGGGGAGGGTAATGCCAGGCTTGGAAGCAGTGATGGGTCTCTCCAGCAGTTAACCTAATGCATGCAACACAGTTCCACTCCGAGCCAGCAGGGGCAACTCTGAACCAGGATTCTGGAGAGGAGTGTCCTCTGAGGGCCAGGAGGAAGAAGGATCAGATAGTTTGCGGAGGGTGAAGTGTGCAGACGGGAGGTGCGAAGCTGAGAGGTTGAGCTGCAGAAGGCAAGCTCCCTCAGCTTGAGAGCGCACAGAATTGGAGCCTGGTCTCCACGGTGGTACGGATACTGACGGTCCTACCACAGATACCAGAGGAGTAGGAGGCTGTAAATGCCCTGCTCCCAGCAAAGACTTGGGACACAACAGCAATTGACTAGTGAGCCAGGACTCAGGAGAGGAGTCCCCGAGAGAGGCTACAGCTGTCTGTCATACAAGTATAGTTCTAGGAACATCTGAAGAGAGGCATTTCAGAGTAACTAAGTACTGGAGTGCTTAACACTACAAAGCGCTAGGAAGGAGACTGCACAGCCCTTCTGCTGAGAGAGAATCCTGATCTGCTTCCAGGCTAACCTGCTCCAATACCATCTGTAATCAGGACTCTGGACTGCATATACTCAATAAAGGTACAGAAACTACAACCGCTGTGTCTTGTCTGTTCCCTACGCTTTCGGCACTGCTACATCCCCGTGCCAGTTACATCTACACTGCCCTGGGACTACAGCTCCACCTGTGGGGAGCTTTACCATCTAAGCTGCACATACCATCAGTCCCAGCGGATCTGTATGCAGCGTTGGCCTAACACCATATTTGCCAAACACCACGGGTGGCGTCACGAACTATCCTACCATTAACTACATTTCACCATTGCTTGGGCGCCCAGGGCCACGGGCCGGGTCACCGCTGCTGTGACACACCCCCCTGACACCGGCCCGGTACCGAGTACCCCACAGCCCTGGGAGGGTGACCCAATTTGGTGTCACGAACAGGATTACGGAGCCCGGTATCCCCGGGTCCTGTGTGCCATAGACTGTGTTTGTGAACTGTGTGAATTTGGCGCCATTTGCCGCCATTGCCGCGCTGCTTGGCGCGCGCGGGAAGAAAGAGGGGCGGCCTTCGTGGGCGGAGCCTGCAGCAGAGCGCGAAGAAGAGAAGTGCCGCGCGGGAAGAGAGGACAGCGCGCGAGAGGAGGAGGAGCTGAGGCCTACAGCCCAGAGCGTCGGGCCTGCGAAGCGGTTGCCGGTGAGCTCCCGCAACCCCCGGCCCTGGCTTACGTTGACTAGGGGGGGAGAGAATGTCTGCGCCACAAGCCAATGCAGCGGCGGACGCCGCTGCCAACCCCGCAGTACCGCCAGGAGGAGCACCCGCCGCAGCGGTCCCCATAATGCCGCTATCCATGCCCTACATACCAGGAGCGGCCTGGCTACCGCAGTACTCGGGTGAGTCACATGCCCTGAGTGAATTTAAAGAGAGACTGAGCAGCTTGTTTAAAGTTTACCCCCTGTCTGAAAGCCAGAAAGTGAATATCCTGATTGGACAGCTAATGGGTGCAGCACTGAGGGAGGTGAAAGCCTGGCAGGACACTGATAAAGAGACTGTTGCAAAGGTCCTGGCCAAGCTGAAGAGCACTTTTGACACCCGCACTGCAGCTGAAATCAAGATGAGGTTCTTTGGCTGTAAACAGAGGGCACAGGACAGTATCAGAGACTATGCTCTCAACCTGCAGGAGGCGCTGCGAGCAGTTAAACAAGTTGACCCTGACAGTGTAAAGGAAGAAGATCAACTGTTAAAGGAGCAGTTCATTGAAGGGCTCCTGTCCAGTACCCACAGAGGGCAGTTACATATTTTAATCCTGCAAGACCCTGATCTGGACTTTGCTAATTTCAAGGACAGGGCTATCCGGGTACTACAGGAATCCTCTGACAGCCGTCCCGCGCCCCCTAGGCGCCCAGCGATCACCTACCATCAGGAAGCTACATCCTTTCCTTCCATCACTGTGGAGGCTGATGCCCAGACCCTGGATAAAGATCCCACTGAGGAGCTGCGTCTTCAGGTCCAGGAGCTGACCAAAGGAATGGCT
Organism: Dendrobates tinctorius; assembly: GCF_039654945.1. Lineage (NCBI taxonomy): Eukaryota > Metazoa > Chordata > Amphibia > Anura > Dendrobatidae > Dendrobates > Dendrobates tinctorius. The sequence continues at coordinate 12,103,739 of NW_027361698.1, read as the reverse complement.
GCACTCACCAGAACCGTGCAGTCCCTGCAGGATTCCTCCAAAGAAAAGGTCCAGCTTGCTTCCAGTCCAGAGGATGTCCCGTGGCTCCGGAGGAGGAGAACCCCGCCACTTTGGAGGAAGGAACAACGATCGCTATGACCAGGACGGACGTCCCATCTGTCGCCGCTGTTACAAGGCAGGTCATCTTTCAAGGTACTGTCCTTTAAACGAGCAACCCCTGGGGCAGAGGGCCAACCCCCAGGAGTAGGATCACCAGGCCCAAAGAACTGGAGAGCCAAGTATGTGGGAGGGAGACCAATCCTTCCTGTGGTGATTGACGGCATCCCCATGAACGCTTTGCTGGACACTGGCTCCCAGGTGACCACTATGCCGTATATTTTGTACAAGAGGTACTGGGCTGATTCTGAACTTACCCGTGGCCCAACTGATGAACTAACAGTAGTTGCTAGTAATGGTCATACCTTGCCGCAGATTGGGTGCAAGGAAATTACTGTTAAGGTGGGGCGGGTAGAGTTAAAGTCTCAAGGTTTAATAGTTGTTGATATTGATCGACGTGAATGTAATCCCATGATTACTCTTGGTACAAATGTGATTGAAATCTGTCTGTCCGAGGTTATTGTCTTGTTTCAACAGGTGGCTGAGACTGCTGGTTCCGGAGAACAAAGAGTCCTGCAGTAGGAGATCCGAGCCCTGATGCAAAGACAACAGGTAGAACTCTCTGGTGGAGAGATTGGCAGCGTCAGAGTGAGTGATGCTTTTCCCATTGTAATACCCCCCAGATGTGAAATGTTGGTTTGGTGTCGGGCAGCCATAGGGCTCAGAGGGCAGGATTACCAGGCATTGGTAGAGCCAGTATATTCAGATAGCAGGCCCACTGTCCTGACAGCCAGAGGGGTAGTTGATGAACAAAAAGGGAGAGTACCTGTACGCCTTCTGAATTGTGGGGAGGAGGAAGCCACCATACCTCGGTACGCCACAGTTGCTAAACTGCTCACTGTTAATAACAACTCACTGCAGGCAGCAGAGCCTTTGGTCTCATCCGATCCGGTGGAGGACAATGGCCCTGTGAAGCAGCTAGAAGAGTGGTGCCAGCAACTGCAGGTGGGAACTGACTCTACACTGCATACCAGAGAAATGGGGTTTACAGAGTGACACAAGAGTATGAGCGGGTATTCAGCAAACACCCACTAGATTTTGGGCAGGCAAAAGGGGTGCAACATCATATCCCCACTGGAGACCATCCACCCGTAAAGGAGAAGTACAGACCTATACCCCCAACACAGTACCAATGTGCTAAGAGTATGTTGAAAGAGATGAAGGAAGCTGGGGTCATTAGGGACAGTTGTAGCCCATGGGCAGCTCCAATAGTGTTTCTAAAGAAAAAGGATGGTACTATGAGAATGTGTGTTGATTACAGGAAAATTAACAGTATCACACATAAAGATGCCTACCCATTGCCTAGAATTGAAGAGTCATTAGCTGCACTTAAAACTGCTAACTACTTTTCCACCTTGGATCTCACCAGTGGGTATTGGCAGGTTCCCGTGGCAGAGGCAGACAAGGAGAAAACCGCATTTACCACTCCAATGGGTCTCTGTGAGTTCAATTATATGCCATTTGGACTCTGCACTGCTTCAGGAACATTTCAGCGGCTGATGGAGTGTGGCCTGGGACACATGAACTTTGAAACAGTCCTGTTGTACTTGGATGATGTCATTGTTTTCTCCAAGACCTATGAAGAGCATCTGGAACACCTGGCCGAAGTGTTTGAAGCTTTGTCCAATTTTGGCCTGAAAGTGAAGCCTTCAAAATGCCACCTCCTGAAGCCTAAGGTGCAGTACCTCGGTCATGTGGTCAGTGCAGAAGGTGTGGCACCAGTTCCTGACAAGGTCACGGTCATCCGGGACTGGACGAAGCCCAGCAACCTCCATGAGGTACGCCAGTTCCTTGGACTGGTAGGCTACTACCCGAGATTCATCAAAGGCTTTACTGAAATAGCCACCCCGATGCAAAATCTTCTGGTGGGGCAGTCCAAGAAAGGCAAGCAGAAGAATTCCACATTTGAATGGACTGAAGAGTTGGAGAGGTCTTTCACCAGATTGAAGATGGCTCTCACAGGTGAAGAAGTTCTGGCCTACCCAGATTATGACAAACCCTTTGTGCTGTACACGGACGCCAGCAACGTGGGATTAGGAGCAGTACTGTCGCAGGTACAGAATGGAAAAGAGAGAGTGATCTCCTACGCCAGCAGGAAGCTGCATCCCACTGAGAGGAACCCTGATAATTACAGTTCTTTTAAGCTGGAGTTCCTTGCCATAGTCTGGGCTGTCACCGAAAGGTTCAGGCATTACCTAGCTTCGGCCAAATTTACAATCTTCACGGACAACAACCCGTTCCCGTTGACCCACTTGGACGCTGCCAAGCTAGGAGCACTGCAGCAGCGATGGATGGCTCGGTTATCAAATTATGAGTTTACCATCAAGTACCGGGCAGGGCACAAGAATGCCAATGCTGATGCGCTATCCAGGATGCCTAATCTGCCAGATGCAGGAGAAGACCCTGAGGCTCTGGAAGAGGTAGAATTGCCTCCCTTCCACCGGCCACTGGCGGCCCAACGTGCTCAAGGAGTGAGAAAAAGGCGGCCTGGCTTGAAGGAAGTCACTCTGAATCCGTTGCCCCATCATGATTGGGCAGAAGCGCAAGATAATGACCCTGTAGTCCGCCTGGTGAAAGAGCTGCTGACACAAGGTGACTCACGCCCAGAGTTGAATGCTCCTGAAGAAACTCATCAGTTGTGGAAGGAAAGAGGTCGGCTGTTCATTTATGAAGGGAAGCTGTGTCGGAGGAGTATCAATGCCCGCACACATGAGCTGGTCTGGCAGGTGGTGGTCCCAAAGAGAGATGCATCAATGGTCCTAGGAGCGTACCACAATGGAGCTGGACACTTTGGATGGAAGAAGTTGGAAACATTGCTCCGAGAGAGGTTCTACTGGACGGGCATGAGAAAAGCCATTGAGAGGTGGTGCTGGGAGTGTGGACAATGTAACCTGCGCAGAAAGGATCGAGACAGCCAGAGAGCTCCCCTACAGCCAATCATCACCAAACAGTCACTGGAGTTGGTAGCCCTGGACCATGTGAAGTTGGTTCCAAGCCGGTCAGGCTACCTCTATGCCCTTACCATAATGGACCACTATTCAAGATTCCTGGTGGTTGTGCCGGTCAAAGATCTAATGGCCAGGACCGCAGCCAGAGCGTTCCAGCAGCACTTCTGCAGACCACATGGTTATTCTGAAAGTGTACTCACAGAGCAAGGTCCAGCTTTCGAGGCAGAAGTGTTCCATGAGTTCTGCAACTTGTATGGTTGTAAGAAGATCCGGACAACACCTTATCACCCACAGACCAACGGCATGTGCGAGAAGATGAACCAGGTAGCGATTGATTTACTGAAGACATTGCCCTTGGAGGAGAGAAATCTGTGGCCAGAAAAGTTACCCGATCTGGTAGATCTCTACAACCATATCCCAGTGAACTCTACCAACTGTACTCCAGCGTACCTGATGAGAGCAAGGCCTGGTAAGTTGCCTATTGACTTGGACATGGGAGTCCTGACGCCTGAAGTAACGTCATCAGATGTTGACTGGGACAAGGAGAGGCAGCAGCAGTACAGAAGGGTACAGGAGTGTGTGGAGAAGAGTCTGGCTCAGGCAAGGCAGAATTATAACCAAAATGCACCTGCTGTTCCTTTTTCGCCGGGAGAACAAGTTCTCAAGAGAAAAAGAAGACTGCATAAGCTGGATGATCAATGGGAAGAGGAGCCCTATACAATTCTGCCCTCGAACTTTGATAATGCCAAAGTATGCCTTGTTAGCAAAGATGGAGGAGAGACCTCAGCAGCGATATCCAGGGATCACTTGAAGTTATGCCCTGACCAGTTGAAAGAAAAAGCGGGAGGATCAGATAACATCCCACCTACAGAGGAAGAAAAGACAGTCAGTACCGTGCTGGGAGAGTTCCCTGCGAATTGGACTAGAGTTAATGATGCAATCGTGGTGCCGGTGTTGTTATTTCCCCAAGTAGAAACACAGGAGAATAGGACTCAAGAAGACCTTGAAGATCAGAAAATCAGGCAACAGAGGCCGCACCAGCAGTGGAGCCAGAGAACCCTCACCCTGCCAGTGGTGAACCTGTTGCACCGATGGTGAGTCTAAGAGTCCATAGGAGAATGCTACCTAGTTTGCCTACACTAGGGTTACGCAGATCCACTCGCACCATATAGCAAAATAGATGTAAATGTTGAAATTATGTAAATATGTAACTGTTTTTCAAGTTTTGTGCCTGCAGGTGACCTGTAAGAGTTCTCTTTTTTTTGTTTTATGGACACTGAACCACAGGACTTGTGTGTGGTCAAAAACTTTTACCATTTGCCCAGGGATGGACCATGGACATTGATGCTGGACTTATCATCATAGGACCATGTTTGAGCTCTTGGTTTTTGTACATTTTTCTCTTTTTCAAATCTTGTACAATTATTGTTATTTAAATGTTTATATGTTGTTTTTCATGTTTTTGTTCAGCCCAGGAGTGCTGACTTTCACTAGGGGGGAATGTGGCACCCCCGGGGGTATGGTCGCCACACTGGCTTTGCCTTCCTTCAGGGGAGGGTAATGCCAGGCTTGGAAGCAGTTATGGGTCTCTCCAGCAGTTAACCTAATGCATGCAACACAGTTCCTCTCCGGGCCAGCAGGAGGAACTCTGAACCAGGATTCTGGAGAGGAGTGTCCTCTGAGGGCCAGGAGGAAGAAGGATCAGATAGTCTGCGGAAGGTGAAGTGTGCAGACGGGAGGTGCGAAGCTGAGAGGTTGAGCTGCAGAAGGCGAGCTCCCTCAGCTTGAGAGCGCACAGAACTGGAGCCTGGTCTCCAAGGTGGTACGGATACTGACGGTCCTACCACAGATACCAGAGGAGTAGGAGGCTGTAAATGCCCTGCTCCCAGCAAAGACTTGGGACACAACAGCAATTGACTAGTGAGCCAGGACTCAGGAGAGGAGTCCCCGAGAGAGGCTACATCTGTCTGTCATACAAGTATAGTTCTAGGAACATCTGAAGAGAGGCATTTCAGAGTAACTAAGTACTGGAGTGCTTCACACTACAAAGCGCTAGGAAGGAGACTGCACAGCCCTTCTGCTGAGAGAGAATCCTGATCTGCTTCCAGGCTAACCTGCTCCAATACCATCTGTAATCAGGACTCTGGACTGCATATACTCAGTAAAGGTACAGAAACTACAACCGCTGTGTCTTGTCTGTTCCCTACGCTTTCGGCACTGCTACATCCCCGTGCCAGTCACATCTACACTGCCCTGGGACTACAGCTCCACCTGTGGGGAGCTTTACCATCTAAGCTGCACATACCATCAGTCCCAGCGGATCTGTATGCAGCGTTGGCCTAACACCATATTTGCCAAACACCACGGGTGGCGTCACAAACTATTCTACCATTAACTACATCTCCCCATTGCTTGGGCGCCCAGGGCCATGGACCGGGTCACTGCTGCTGTGACACATCCCCCTGACACCGGCCCGGTACCGAGTACCCTACAGCCCTGGGAGGGTGACCCAGAAGAACTAGAAGCAGAAATATCTACAGGTAACTATGACATAATGGGAATAAAATTAAAAAAAATAAAAAATTGTGAGGAAAGAATGGTTGTAGATGACGATGAAAAAGCTAATACCGTATATACTCGTGTATAAGCCGAGATTTTCAGCACATTTTTGGTGCTGAAAACACTCCCCCCCCCCTCGGCTTATACACGAGTCATGGTCCAGAAAGCCGGCGGGGGAGGGGGAGCGGCAGGAACCGGCTGCTGTGGCACATTGACAGCTGCAGCCCCCGGCTTCAAGAAGACATCATACTCATCCTCCTCACGCCGTCACTGCATCTCCATCCCTGCAGCTCTGTCCCAGCGCTGGCAGCTCTTCCTGTGCTGAGCAGTCACGTGGTACCACTCTTTAAGGTAATGAATATGGATGCCTCTCCACTCCCACAGGCGTGCAGCGCATATTCATTACCTTAATGAGCAGTACCACGTGACCGCTGTGCACAGGAAGAGCTGCCGGCGCCAGTACAACGGAGATGCAGGACGGTGCGAGGAGAGTGAGTAGGACGGGGGGGTGCGGTGGTTTGAGCCATGCGGGACCGGAGAAGCCGAGACATGTGGGACCTGGAGAGCCAAGTAATGCGGGACCAGGGGGAGCCGAGCCATGCGGGACTGGGGGAGCCATGAGGGAGCGGGGGAGCCGAGCCATGCGGGACCAAGGAGCCATGCGGGACTGGAGAGCCATGCATACAACAGGGGGAGCCACACATAACAGGACGGGAGGAGCCACACATAGCAAGACAGGACTGGGGGGGCATACATAACAGGACAGGATGGGGGGAGCCACACATAGCAGGACAGGGTGGAGGGAGCCACACATAGCAGAACAGGATGGGGGGAGCCACACATAGCAGGACAGGATGGGGGGAGCCACACATATCAGGACAGAACGGAGGAGACACACATACCAGGACAAAATGGAGGAGCCACATACCAGGACAGGACGGGGGAGCCACGCATAGGACAGGGATAAGGGGACAATGCAGACCCGGCGTATACTTGAGTCAATAAGCTTACCCAGTTTTCCGTGGCAAAATTAGGTGCCTCGGCTTATACTTGGGTCGGCTTATACTTGAGTATATGCGTATATGAAACACCTTCTTCTCCACAGTATTCATGGTGGAAAATGAAATGCTAGGTGAAATGTCGAGAGACAAAGAAAACCCTGTATTAAGGGCCACCAATGGCGGATCTTAATAGGGGCGGATGGGGCGGTCGCCCCGGGCCCAAGGTTTTTTGGGGGCCCAGGGGCAGGGGCAGGGGCTGGGCCGGGTGGCAGAGAGGCAAATGCCCCCCGGACCGCTCCCCCAGCACCTGTACAGGGCCGGCCGTGACCTGTTCTGTGACGCCGCCGGCAGCAGACAGCCGCCCGCGTCACGTTCTATGAGGGGCCGGGAGCTGTGCACGGCCGTCACCTTGACAGCTGCTCAGCTCGGGCTGTACTTCCGGGTCAGATGTCGGGCGTGCGCGATGACGTCATCGTGCACGCGCCGACATGTCCCGGAGGATGCTGAAAGCAGAGGCGCTGCTGGGGAGCGAGCCGGCTGTGAGGTAAGTATGGGGAACTTTTTTTATTTTTTTTTATTTATAAAATGAATTAAATGGGGGAGGGGGTGAGTGGGGGCTGTACACAATGAAGGGGGGGTGACTGGGGGCTGTATATGATGACGGGGGTGACTGGGGGCTGTATATGATGAAGGGGGGTGACTGGGGGCTGTATATGATGACGGGGGGTGACTGGGGGCTGTATATGATGACGGGGGGGTGACTGGGGGCTGTATATGATGAAGGGGGTGACTGGGGGCTGTATATGATGACGGGGGTGACTGGGGGCTGTATATGATGACGGGGGGTGACTGGGGGCTGTATATGATGAAGGGGGTGACTGGGGTTGTACAGGATGAAGGGGTTGAGTGGGGGCTTCACAGGATGAAGGGGGGATGAGTGGGGGCTTCACATGATGAAGGGGGGTGAGTGGGGCTGCAAATGATGAAGGGGGGTGAGTGGGGCTGCATATGATTAAGGGGGGGTGAGTGGGGCTGCACATGATGAAGTGGGGGATAATTGGGGCTGCACATGATGAAGTGGGGGATAAGGGGGACTGCACATGATGAATTAAGGGGTAAGTGGGACTGCACATGATGAATTAAGGGGTAAGTGGGACTGCACATGATGAATTAAGGGGTAAGTGGGACTGCACATGATGAATTAAGGGGTAAGTGGGACTGCACATGATGAATTGGGGGTAAGGGGAACTGCACATGATGAATTAAGGGGTAAGTGAGACTGAACATGATGAATTGGGGGTAAGGGGAACTGCACATGATGAATTAAGGGGTAAGTGGGACTGAACATGATGAATTGGGGGTAAGAGGGACTGCACATGATGAATTGGGGGTAAGGGGGACTGCACATGATGAATTGGGGGTAAGGGGGACTGCACATGATGAATTGGGGGTAAGGGGGACTGCACATGATGTGGGGGCAAAATTAACTGCACATGATGATGGGGGAGTGGGGCTGCACATGAAGTTGGGGGGGAAGGGGACTGCACATGATAAAATGGAAGGGGGGATAAGGGGCTGCAAATGATGAAGCGGCACTGCAGATGAAGTGAGTGGGTGATAGGGGACTGCAATGGATGAAGTAAGGGGACTTCAAATTAAAGTGGGGACATTAAAGTGGATCCCCTATGGCCAGGATCACGTTGGGCGATTTTGTGCGTATTGGCCGTAGGCCTACAGCTTATGTGCAACGTCTTTTTAGGCCATGTCCACACGTGGTGGAATGGTGGCGGGTTTTCCGTATGGACCCGCAGCAAACCAAGTGCTGCGGTCCGTACGGCTGTCAATTCCCGCACGGGGACCGCAGCGCTCAGGTGGGAAGGGGGGTACAGGGGCCCAGGTTTTATGAACAGCCCCGGGCCCATAGTCCACTTAATCCGCCACTGAGGGCCACCAATCTAACCCAAGAAGAGGTGCGAAATGGCTACATAAGATTAAAATAGATAAATCTCCGGGTCCGGATGGCATACACCCACGAGTACTAAGAAAACTAAGCAATGTAATAGACAAGCCATTATTTCTTATATTTAGGGACTCTATGGTGATGGGGTCTGTTCCACAGGACTGGCGCATAGTAAATGTGGTACCAATATTCAAAAAGTGAACCTGGAAATTATAGGCCAGTAAATCTAACCTCTATTGTTGGTAAAATATTTGAAGGGTTTCTGAGGGATGCTATTCTGGATTATCTCAATGAGAATAACTGTTTAACGCCATATCAGCATGGGTTTATGAGGAATTGCTCCTGTCAAACCTAATCAGTTTTTATGAAGAGGTAAGCTATAGACTAGACCAAGGTGAGTTATTGGACGTGGTAAATCTTTGTTTTTCCAAAGCGATTAATACTGTGTCACACAAGAGGTTGGTACACAAAATGAGAATGCTGGGTCTGGGGGAAAATGTGTGTAAATGGGCAAGTAACTGGCTAAGGCTAGTTTCACACTAGCGTATGGAGGAGCTGCAGACGGCTGCGGGCTTCCTCCGTGAAGCTCCGCCCCCGGCTGCACCTCCTCTGGTCAGCCCCGCCTCTGACGGCATGCGGCCTGCGTACCCTATCTTTAGCATTAGGTACGCAGGCCGTGCCGATGAATGCAGATGCCTCCGCATGTGACTTTTTGACTGTGCGGTGACCTGCGCCGAACGCATCCGTCAACGCTAACTATAGGGCACGCTGATCACATGCAGCATCAAGCGATCAGAGGAGATGACCGGAGGAGGTGCGGCCGGGGGCAGGGCTCGGCGGCCCTGCGCTGCGCCTCAGTACGCTAGTGTGAAACTAGCCTTACTGATAGAAATGGTATATTCTCTAACTGGGTCGCTGTGACCAGTGGGGTACCGCAGGGGTCGGTGTTGGGACCTATTCTCTTCAATATATATATTAACGATTTGGTAGAAGGTTTACACTGTAAAATATCGATATTTGCAGATGATACAAAACTATGTAAAGCAGTCAATACAAGAGAAGATAGTATACTGCTACAGATGGATCTGGATAAGTTGGAAACTTGGGCCGAAAGGTGGCAGATGCAGTTAAACAATGATAAATGTAAGGTTATACACAAGGGAAGAAGGAATCAATATCACCATTACACACTGATCTGGAAACCACTGGGTAAATCTGAAGTGGAGAAGGACTTGGGGATCCTAGTTAATGATAAACTCACCTGGAGCAGCCAGTGCCAGGCAGCGTCTGCCAAGGCAAACAGGATCATGGGGTGCATTAAAAGAGGTCTGGATACACATGATGAGAGCATTATACTGCCTCTGTACAAATCCCTGGTTAGACCGCACATGGAGTACTGTGTACAGTTTTGGGCACCGGTGCTCAGGAAGGATATTATAGAACTAGAGCGAGTATAAAGGTGGGCAACAAAATTAATAAAGGGGATGGGGGAACTACAATACCCAGAGAGATTAGCAAAATTAGGATTATTTAGTCTAGAAAAAAGACGACTGAGGGGCGATCTAATAACCATGTATAAGTATATAAGGGGACAATGCAAATATCTCTCCGAGGATCTGTTTATACCAAGGAAGGTGACGGTCACAAGGGGGTATTGTCTGCGTCTGAAGGAGAGAAGGTTTTTCCACCAACATAGAAGAGGATTCTTTACAGTTAGGGCAGTGAGAATCTGGAATTCCTTGCCTGAGGAGGTGGTGATGGCGAACTCAGTCGAAGGGTTCAAGAGAGGCCAGGATGTCTTCCTGGAGCGTAACAATATTGTATCTTACAGTTATTGTTAGGTTCTTTAGAAGGACATAGATCTGGAGATTTATTCTGACAGAATTTTATAGGCTGAACTGGATGGACTATTGTCTTTATTCGGCCTTACTAACTATGTTACTATGAATGTATGTGACTGATACGTATGTAGCTGACACGTATGTAACTGACACGTATGTATATGACTGACACATATGTATGTGACTGACACGTATGTATATGACTGACACATATGTATGTGACTGACACGTATGTATATGACTGACACATATGTATGTGACTGACACGTATGTATATGACTGACACATATGTATGTGACTGACACGTATGTATATGACTGACACATATGTATGTGACTAACACGTATGTATATGACACATACCATGTGTATGTGACTGACATGTATGTAACTGACTGACACGTATGTAACTGACTTGTATGTATGTAACTGACTTATGCATGTGACTGACACGTTTGTATGTTACTGACATGTATGTAACTGACATGTATGTAACTCACACATATGTAACTGACACGTATCATGTGACTGACATGTATGTATGTGACTGACACGTATGTGACTGACTCATATGTAATTGACACGTATGTAACTGACACGTTTGCATGTGACTGACACGTATGTAACTGACTTGTATGTATGTAACTGACACATATGTATGTGACTGACATGTATGTTTGTGACTAACATGTATGTAACTGACTTGTATGTATGTAACTGACACAAATATGTGACTGACACGTACCGTATGTATGTGCCTGACATGTATGTAACTGACGTATTTATGTAACTGACACATACAGTATGTAACTGACACGTATCATGTGACTGACATGTATGTATGTGACTGACACATATGTGACTGACTCATATGTAATTGACACGTATATAACTGACACGTTTGCATGTGACTGACACGTATGTAACTGACTTGTATGTATGCAACTGACATGTATGTAACTGACACGTATGTATGTGACTGACATGTATGTAACTGACTTGTATGTAACTGACACAAGTATGTGACTGACACATACTGTATGTATGTGACTGACACGCTTGTATGTGACAGACATGTATGTAACTGACACATATGTAACTGACACGTATGCATGTGACTGAAACGTATGTGACTGACTCGCATGTAATGGACACGTATGTAACTGACACGTATGCATGTGACTGACACGTATGTAACTGACACGTATGCATGTGACTGAAACGTATGTGACTGACTCGCATGTAATGGACACGTATGTAACTGACACGTATGCATGTGACTGAAACGTATGTGACTGACTCGCATGTAATGGACACGTATGTAACTGACACGTATGCATGTGACTGACACGTATGTAACTGACTTATGTATGTAACTGACACGTATGTATGTGTCTTACACGTATGTGACTGACACGTATGTGACTGACACGTATGTAACTGACACGTATGCATGTTACTGACACATATATATGTAACAGCCAGGAGCAATATATTCAGCCCTCACATTGTACTATGTGTAGAAACCACATAGTAGATGTACAGCTCTTGCTGTACCACAAAAAAAGTGGACTAAAAACCTATCACACCGCTGTAGGCGCGCAAGAGAGTAAGTGAGGGAGATATGTATTTATTTTTAAATTCAGGACAACCCCTTTAATTGATGACATTGTCCCCAGCACCGGAGATATTAGTGAGCGGTTACTCTCCTGTCTCTGTTATTACAGTGAAGACTACGGGAAGTAGAACATTGCGGGCATAACACAGACCAACAGGTCAAGTGCCCGAATCAAAGATGGCCGCTCGGAACCTTCCTGTGCAGGGAAACGCTGTCATGATGTCATCAGACTGCGACGCGCAGAAACCCTATTGGAGCATCGACAACCGGGAAACCGGGAGCTGAGAGGCGATGAACAGCCGTCTGCAGGAGATCCGAGCCCGGCAGAAGCTGCGCAGGAATCTGCTGGCCAAGCAAGTAATGATCCTGTGGTCATAGGGACTGGCGTGTGCAGTGCATGCTGGGGATTGTAGTACTGCATGGTTACAGGTTGCATGTCTCAGGTCCCACTCAGCCCATACACAGGGCCGATGTAGATGAGGCAGACATATTGGTAGCCTTGTAATATGTTATTGTACCATGCTGCCAATGTCAGCATGCCCAGCCCCCACTCACCATAGGACCCTTACCCAATACCCGGTGGGCTTCAGGCTGTGTTCACACAAATGTCCAGTGTAGAAAATAAGCGCTCCATATCGATACATTGTGTCTGTGAAAGCCGAGAGCACGATTATTATTGTTAGACCTCACATTTCTATACAGCGGTATTATGTTATACTAGATTATGGCCCGATGCTATCGCATCGGGGGGGGATGTGATAGCATCACACCTCTTGCCATGTTAACCCTCAACACACACACTCCTCAACACACACTCCTCTCACCTTTCACCATCTCCACTCACTCTTTCACTCCACATACGACCCCTTCTCTCACTCCGTCTCTCATACTCACGCCGTCATTGCCGCTGCTCCACGATCCCCGACATCTTCTTCCGCCGGCGCCATCCTGGATCCAGACGTTGTCCACGCCGGCGACATGTTCTTGCGGCGACGCCATCTTGAGTATCGTGAAATCCCGCGATAGTCAAGATAGCGTCGCCGGAAGAACATGTCGCCGGCGTGGACGACGTCAGGATCCAAAATGGCGTCGACGAAATCTCGCGAGTTTTCGCCGACGCCATTTTGGATCCCGACGTCGTCCTCGCCGGCGACATGTTCTTGCGGCGACGCCATCTTGACTATCGTGGGATTTCGCCGATCCAAAATGGCGTCGCCGCAAGAACATGTCGCCGGCGTGGACGACATCGGGATCCAAAATGGCGTCGGCGTAATCTCGCGAGATTTCGCCGACGCCATCTTTTTGGATCCCGAGTCGTCCACGCCAGCGACATGTTCTTGCGGCGACGCCATCTTGAATCTCGCGGGATTTCACGAAATCCAAGATGGCGTCGCCGCAAGAACATGTCGGCGGCCTGGAGAACGTCTGGAACCAGGATCGCGGCGGCGGAGGAAGATGTCTGGGCAGCGACGATGACGGTGTGAGTATGAGAAACGGAGTGAGAGAAAGGAACGTATGTGGAGTGAAAGAGTGAGTGGAGGTGAAAGGTGAGAGGAGTGTGTGTTGAGGTGGTGTGGTGTGCTGAGGGTTAACATGTGCGTGTGTGTGGTGACGTCACCGGTTACAACTGGACGGACGTTGTTACAACCGGAAGCTGCTTAGGGCATTTATTATTATAGATGATGAGGAAGAAGCCGTCTGTTGTTGGCGGTGATGGCGTGTAGAGGCTTCTTCAGCCAATGTAATAGATTTAGAGTTAGGGGATTCGTGTGTGAGACGACGGCGTTTATAAGCCTTAATCTTGTCAAGTCGATGCTGTTTTTCCTCAGGAGTCTCATTAGCACGGCGTTGTTTTTGTCGTAGTGCTAAAGCTGCTTTCCTTTCACTGGCATTGGCATACTGTGCATCAGTATTGAATGGTGGTATTGATAGGGCAGAAACAGATTGCTGATTAGTTATGTCAGTGAACGGCATATGGGATGAAGTGTAGCAGTAAATTGTTCCACATGCTGATGTGGAAGCATCCTGTTGTGAGTCTAATAATAATGATGAGGAAGAGGCTGTCTGTTGTCGGCGGTGACGGCGTGCAGAGGCTTCTTCAGCCAATCTTATGGATTTAGAGTTAGGGGATTCGTGTGTGAGGCGACGGCGTTTATAAGCCTTAATCTTCTCAAGGCGATGGTGTTTTTCCTCAGGAGTCTCATTAGCACGGCGTTGTTTTTGTCATAGTGCTAAAGCTGCTTTCCTTTCACTGGCATGGGCATACTTTTTGTTATGACTCATGTTGGCACAGGTAAAGGAGTCTATTTGGCAGTTATCTGGCAGTGAAGAAGGCGTCCTGGAGTATTGTAGAGTAAACAGATACTAATTGACCCTGTAATTGCCCAGCAGTAGTTATGAAGTGGTAGTGGCAAATTGGCCCTGTAGTTAGACACCGGCAGAGGAGCAAGGCAGCAGTAGTTATGGCGGTAGAGGCAAATTGGCCCTGTAATTAGACACCGGCAGAGGAGCAAGGCAGCAGTAGTTATGGCGGTAGAGGCAAATTGGCCCTGTAGTTAGACACCGGCAGAGGAGCAAGGCAGCAGTAGTTATGGCGGTAGAGGCAAATTGGCCCTGTAATTAGACACCGGCAGAGGAGCAAGGCAGCAGTAGTTATGGCGGTAGAGGCAAATTGGCCCTGTAATTAGACACAGGCAGTGAACAGTCAGAGGAGCAAGGCAGCAGTACTTATGGCGGTAGAGGCAAATTGGCCCTGTAATTAGACACCGGCAGAGGAGCAAGGCAGCAGTAGTTATGGCGGTAGAGGCAAATTGGCCCTGTAATTAGACACCAGCAGAGGAGCAATGCAGCAGTAGTTATGGCGGTAGAGGCAAATTGATCCTGTAATTAGACACCGGCAGAGGAGCAAGGCAGCAGTAGTTATGGCGGTAGAGGCAAATTGATCCTGTAATTAGACACCAGCAGAGGAGCAAGGCAGCAGTAGTAATGGCGGTATTGGCAAATTGGCCCTGTAATTAGACACCAGCAGAGGAGCAATGCAGCAGTAGTTATGGCGGTAGAGGCAAATTGATCCTGTAATTAGACACCGGCAGAGGAGCAAGGCAGCAGTAGTTATGGCGGTAGAGGCAAATTAGCCCTGTAATTAGACACCGGCAGAGGAGCAAGGCAGCAGTAGTTATGGCGGTAGAGGCAAATTGATCCTGTAATTAGACACCGGCAGAGGAGCAATGCAGCAGTAGTTATGGCGGTAGAGGCAAATTAGCCCTGTAATTAGACACCGGCAGAGGAGCAAGGCAGCAGTAGTTATGGCGGTAGAGGCAAATTAGCCCTGTAATTAGACACCAGCAGAGGAGCAAGGCAGCAGTAGTTATGGCGGTATTGGCAAATTGGCCCTGTAATTAGACACCAGCAGAGGAGCAATGCAGCAGTAGTTATGGCGGTAGAGGCAAATTGATCCTGTAATTAGACACTGGCAGAGGAGCAAGGCAGCAGTAGTTATGGCGGTAGAGGTAAATTGGCCCTGTAATTAGACACCGGCAGAGGAGCAAGGCAGCAGTAGTTATGGCGGTAGAGGCAAATTGATCCTGTAATTAGACACCGGCAGAGGAGCAATGCAGCAGTAGTTATGGCGGTAGAGGCAAATTAGCCCTGTAATTAGACACCGGCAGAGGAGCAAGGCAGCAGTAGTTATGGCGGTATAGGCAAATTGGCCCTGTAATTAGACACCGGCAGAGGAGCAATGCAGCAGTAGTTATGGCGGTAGAGGCAAATTAGCCCTGTAATTAGACACCGACAGAGGAGCAATGCAGCAGTAGTTATGGCGGTAGAGGCAAATTGGCCCTGTAATTAGACACCGGCAGAGGAGCAAGGCAGCAGTAGTTATGGCGGTAGAGGCAAATTAGCCCTGTAATTAGACACCGGCAGAGGAGCAAGGCAGCAGTAGTTATGGCGGTAGAGGCAAATTAGCCCTGTAATTAGACACCGGCAGAGGAGCAAGGCAGCAGTAGTTATGGCGGTAGAGGCAAATTAGCCCTGTAATTAGACACCGGCAGAGGAGCAAGTAGCAGTAGTTATGGCAATATAGGCAAATTGGCCCTGTAATTAGACACCGGCAGTAAACAGGCATAGGACCAAGGCAGCAGTAGTTATGGTGGTACAGGCAATGCCAAGCGTCCGCACAGCAAGTCGGCGTGAGGTATATGACGCAATTTCACGAATGCAAGATGGCGTCGGCGAAATCTCACGAGATTTCACCGACGTCGTTAAGGCTGTGTGCACACGCTGCGGATTAGGTGCGGATTCATCCGCGCGGATTTTGTAAAATCCGCAGGTGAAACCGCAGGTCAAAAGACCTGCGGTTTTTCATCTCCTCAATAGAGGAGATGGCAAACCGCAGGAGAATCCGCAGAAAGAATTGACATGTCAATTCTTTCTGCGGATTGAAAACCGCAGATAATCCGCGCGGAAAATTCCGCACCGTCTGCACTGCGGTTTTTGATTCCCATAGGGAATCATGGTACTGTACACCGCAGCAAAAACTGCTGCGGGTCCGCAGCGGCCAAAACCGCTGCGGAACCGCAGCAAAATCCGCAGCGTGTGCACACAGCCTCACACCTCTTGCCATGTTAACCCTCAACACACCACACCGCCTCAACACACACTCCTCTCACCTTTCACCTCCACTCATGTCCACTCACTCTTTCACTCCACATACGTTCCTTTCTCTCACTCCGTTTCTCATACTCACACCGTCATCGTCGCTGCCCCAACATCTTCCTCCGCCGCCGCGATCCAGGATCCAGACGTTCTCCAGGCCGCCGACATGTTCTTGCGGGACGCCATCTTGGATTTCGTGAAATCCCGCGATATTCAAGATAGCGTCGCCGCAACAACATGTCGCTGGCGTGGACGACATCGGGATCCAAAAAGATGGCGTCGGCGAAATCTCGCGAGATTACGCCGACGCCATTTTGGATCCCGATGTCGCCCACGCCAGCGACATATTCTTGCGGGACGGCATCTTGGATGTCGTGAAGTCCCGCGATATTCAAGATGGCATCGCCGCAACAACATGTCGCTGGCATGGGCGACATCGGGATCCAAAATGGCGTCGGCGTAATCTCGCGAGATTTCGCCGACGCCATCTTTTTGGATCCCGATGTCGTCCATGCCAGCGACATATTGTTGCGGCGACGCCATCTTGAATCTCGCTGGACTTCACGACATCCAAGATGGCGTCCCGCAAGAACATGTCGGCGGCCTGGAGAACGTCTGGATCCTGGATCGCGGCGGCGGAGGAAGATGTCGGGGCAGCGACGATGACGGTGTGAGTGTGAGAGAAAGGAACGTATGTGGAGTGAAAGAGTGAGTGGACATGAGTGGAGGTGAAAGGTGAGAGGAGTGTGTGTTGAGGCGGTGTGGTGTGTTGAGGGTTAACATGTGCGTGTGTGTGTGGTGACGTCACCGGTTACAACTGGACGGAAGTTGTTACAACCGGAAGCTGGTTAGGGCATTTATTATTATAGAAGCAATGGCGACCTCTGGGGTACAGAGACCACCGGGTGGCATTGGCAGCAGTGTAGCCTATATGGCCGCTTCGTGTCTGTGATATAACCTTTTTATTACATATGGGGTCTTAACGAGCTGCAAACTCCGATCTTTCTGCCTCATAATGGATCTCCTCATGGTCAAACTCCACATGATTCATCCTTTAAGTCTAGAAACCCTGCGGCCATTGTGAGCACAGACTCGGGCTCCAATATATATGGCTGGAACAATCCCACGATTGGGCCACTATTAGGCTGTGTGCCCACGTTGCGTTTTTAAGCGTTTTTGCCACAGCGAAAACGCTTAAAAGAACGCTAATAAAACGCATCCCATGCAATCCTATGGGATTCCGCAGTTGCTGTGCCCGTGCTGCGGATTTTACCGCTGCGGAATCGCATAGCAGTAAAATCCACAGCAGGTTCATTATTTCTGCGGAATCGCGGCAATTCCGCCACCATAGCATTGCATTGAAATGCTTACTTTATGCAAGTGGCTATGCCCACCATTCGTAAAGTGAGCGCTCCAAGTGCGCATGGTACCAGGGTCTGGAGGAGAGGAGACTGTCCCCTATGCCCTGGGTACCATATTCCTGTAAAACATAGAATTAAAATAAAAAATCGGGATATACTTACCCTCTGATGGCCCCTGAGTCCTTCCCGCCGCTCAGCCACGCTGCCAGCATCTTCTGTCCCCAGGGATGCATTGCGTGAATCACCCCAGATAACGTCACGGTCGCGCTGAGAGGCGAAAACTGCTTGCAAAACGCTAGTGTTTCGTGGGAAAACGCATGCGAATTCCGCATGCATTTTCCCTGCAGCAGGAGGGTGCGGAAAATTCCGCAGCATTTCTGCAACGTGTGCACTTAGCCTTAAAGAGGTCGTCCACTTTTGGGGACATTTATTAATGATTTTTTTTATTTGTGTGCATGTGTTTGGGGCTAAACAGCATCTTTTAAATTGGGTTTTATTACCGATTTGGCATCATTTTGCTTTTACAGGCTCTTTGTTTTTCTGCATATTTAGCTTTGTTGTGGTCTGTGGATTTGCCGTGACGCATCTAACGTCGGGGAAGGAGTAGTCCTCAATGAAAAACTCAGAATCGCTATTGCACTGATTTGGTGGCAGAAGCAAGTTTTGTGGTTGTGATAATGTCTGTTGATCCCAGATGTATAGAAAACTGCTAACACATTGGGTCTTCCCAATATTAGGAGTCAAGGCGCATCGCTAAGACTTCTTGATCAGGTGTATCTAAAGGTTGCGACCCTCCCTGATATTCAGAATGAGAGTTATATGGCCAAGCTTAGTAATAAGGCATCAATAAGTACGCGCTTGTATTTTCTATAGCTGGGTGCAGAAAGCGCCGACAACATTGGAGCCGTGCTAAACAGCAAAGATGAGCAAAGGGAAATTGCAGAAGCCAGAGAAATGTGTCGGTAAGTCACTGTAAATAATATTTATTTCTATAGCGCCGACATATTCCGCAGCACTTTACATTTCAGAGGGAACTTGTACAGACGATAGACATTACATCATAACAATAATCACATAGATCATAACAGATACCAAGAGGAATGAGGGCCCTGCTCGCAAGCTTACAGTCTATGAGGAAAGAGGTAGACACGAAAGGTGGGTGGTAACAGTTGCCCTGATTGTATGGACCAGCCATAATGTTAAGTGTGTAACAGTACAGACACAGAGGGCTAATGGTGCATAAAGCATGTGGGAACATGATGCGGGGAACCTGGTTATGGTAAAAACTTTTGGTTGTGCCATGCAGGGATAGATTAGGTTAATGTGTTGAGGTGGTAGGCCAGTCTGAATAAATGCATTCTCAGGGCACACTTAAAATTGTAAACTATGGGCACATTAGAGAGGAGTATGTGTGTATAGATATCAATACACAATGGTGATAAGTATTGAGCACGTCACCAGTTTTCTAAGTAAATGTATTTCTAAAGGTACTATTGACATGAAATTCTCACCAGATGTGGGTAACAACCCATCCAATCCATACAGGCAAATACATCAAATCATAGATGTCCAGAAATTGTTATGTATAATAATGAGAAATGACACAGAAAAACTATTGGTCACGCTTACTGAAATTTACAAAAGCCTTTGTTGATGATGACAGCATTAAGGTGCCTCCTGTATGGAGAAACTAGTCGCATGTATTGCTCAGGTGTGATTTTGGCCTATTCTACAACACAAAGATTTTTCAAATCCTGAAGGCTCCCTCTATGAACGCTGAGCTTTAGTTCCTTCCATAAATATTCTACTGGATTCAGGTCAGGTGATTGCCAGGGCCATTCTAGCAGCTTTATTATCTTTCTCTGAAACCTATTGAGAGTTTCCTTGGCTTTGTGTTTGGAATCATTGTCTTACCAAAATGTCCACCCTGTTTTCATCTTCATCATCCTGGTAAATAGCAGGTTTTCATCAACAATATCTGGGTGCATTTGTACATTCATCCTTCCATCAATTATATGACGTTTGCCATTGCAATATGCTGAAATACTTCCCCGCACCGTGATGTTTCCTCCTCCAAACTTCACTGTTGGCATGGTGTTTTTGGCGTGCTAACCTGTGCCTTTTGGCCTCCAAACGTGTGTATTATGGCATCCAAAGAGTTCAATTTTGGTCTCATCTGACCAGACTATATAATCACAGTATTTCATAGACTAGTCTAAAGCCTACTTTTTTTCAGCAATGGAGTCTTGTGTTGTGTGCATGCATACAGACCATGGTGGCTGAGTGCATTACTTATAGAAAGAAGTAAAGGCATTTGGCACTTCCACCCGGTAAAAACGTAATAGTTCTTTATTTGTAATCCATTTAAAAATTAGGAAAGGTGGGAAAGTTAAACCACTGACGTGTTTCTGACATGTTAAACGCCCTTAGTCAAACATAATTTTAGAAATCTATTCTTAGAAAATTGGTGACGTGTTCAATACTTATGTCACCTGCTGTGTGCGCATCTATTCAAATCGGGCACAAATGAAAAGACAAATTTTGGTTCCACCAAAATAAAAATATTCTGAAAACACCAAAAAAAACTCGCAGAAATGCGGTATTGAATGAACCCCTCAACTCTTCCTTTGATTTCTACTTTTTCCAGATCAGTGTGCTGGTCTCATACATTCTGGCTGTGAAGCAGCTCGTATTATGAAACAAGCAAAACATTTTTATTTCCTAGAATTGTATTTTGCATTATAAAGTAAAATTTAACAATGCATTTTTTATTATATAAAAGATCTTCATATGACACGTCGGCACCTAATCTGAAGAGGAAACCTCCAGAGGAAGGGGAGGCTAGTGAAGAAGTGGTGGAAGAATGCAAGGTAATGGTGCTTCACATAAAGGAAACCTCATCAGAGTCACATTAGAATTGAGAAAAATCTTCTGACAAAATTCATTTTTTTCCTACTAAATAATTTGCTTCTGTGATGCTGCATTTCAAAAGTTTTTTAACAATTTTAATATTTTGCATTAACACGTAGCTCTATGATGAAGTAATGTGTAAGGTGTAACCTCCATTTTGTTTTTTCACCTTCTTCCTTTTGTTACACTCTGTGGTTGGTCGCTGTCTGGATCTTGACCCAATGCCACAGTATGCTGCTCTGTTGTTATACTGACAGGCATCCTATTGTGTCCTGCAGGGCCTAATACGCTCCTGCAAATGGCGAGCCTGAGCCCATGTACGACACGGCAAACAGTCAGCACTGACTGCGACATCTGAGTGGCTTAATGCACAGCATGGCGTTTCCTTCTATCCCAAGCATCACAGCAGACGAAAGTGACTTATATTAGTGGCCACCCTTCACACACACACACAGTATTGGCCTGTTGCTTGTGCGACCTCAGGATAAGCTGTAAGGGAAGAACAAAATGGCCGACAATAACCTAATCACTGTGGATATGGAAGCTAAAATCCTGTGCTATCAGCTGCAAACGGTTTCACATTTCTCCGCTGTTTTGAGTGGGATATAGATGTAGAATAAGCCACATTCACACATTCAGTATTTGGTGACTTTTTTACCTCAGTATTTGTAAGTCAAAACCAGGAGTGGAACAATCAGAGGAAAAGTATAATAGAAACACGTCACCACTTCTGGATTTATCACCCACTCCTGGCTTTGGCTTATGTATATTAAAGTAAAAAAGTCACCAAATACTGATGTAAAATACTGCACATGGCCTAAGAGCCCATCGGAGCTGTTCTTTGAGTTGATCTCCGCTTTAAGGGTACAATTCACATGAATGTGTTATCAGTCTATGTGCATCTTGACTGGTCTGCTAAATCCCTGAATGAATCTGGACTCTGGTCTGGACTCAGTCTTAGGCCGCATTCAGACTTCAGTGCTTTTCTCATACGTAAAAAATGTGGTCCTGGCATCGTCATTGTTTTGGATCACATATTCATCATTGTGCGTTTTTACAATCAATGTCTCATCAGTGATTTTCACATATGGATAAATCACATTAATGCTAATCACGGACAGCACATGGACTGTACCGATGCCACCTCTGTGTTGTGCGTGTTCTTCACAAACCTATAGACTTGTATTAGCCCTTGTCATCTGTACTGCCAGTAAAAAAACAAACACTACTCTGTGATTTTGGCAAGGGCACATGGGCCAAGAAAAAATATGGACATGGGAAAAGCCCCATAGACTATAATGGGTATGTGTTGTAAAATCACGGATAGATCGCGTACTTGCATCAAAGATGTCTGAAGGCTGTATTTACTTGTCCAAGTCCCACAGTCTGTGTATGGTCTAATTTTTGGACCGGCTGCAGGTCTCCTGACTCAGACACTAAAGCCTCATAAGTGTATACCGGGCTGCGAAGTTTGGGTCAGGAGACCTGTAACTAGTCCAGAAATTGCCGTCCATACACAGACTGTGAAAATTGAACAAGTAAATTAAGCCTTATAAAGACAGACCCTTGGGTTATTTAACCCCCACCAAACAATTCGGTTTAGCAAAGAGAAAAAAAAACTGAACTCTGGTTTGTCCAAGGTGGATTGAAGATGGAAGGTAATCCTTTAATATGAAAGGGGTTTTCTGGACTTGGAGTACAAGTCTGCAGTCACTCCATGTGACTGCAGATTTGTGAATCCTCACACCGCGTGCTCTGTGAGGATTCTCCGGTGCTGGAGCTGGGAGCGGCAGTCATGTGACTGCAGATTATCTGATTTACATACTCCAGGCCACATTCCAACTAGACGTGTCCAGCCTCGCTCATCTATTCAGCATGTGACTGCATGTATGCAATCCCATACTTGTCACACTCCCGACACAGGAGAATCTGTGCAGTGCGCACGCTGTGAGGATTCACAATTCTGTGGTCACAGAGTCAGTGAAAACATGTACCCTAAGGCCAGACAACCCCTTTAACCCCTTTCTGACATATGAAATACTATCCCGTCCATGTGCCCTGGGCCTCAATGCCCATGGATGGGATAGTATGTCATATGCGATCAGCTGCGCTCACGGAGGGGGAGCGTGGCTGATCGCGGCTGGGTGTTAGCTGATTATCACAGCTGACATCCGGCACTAAGTGCCAGGAGCGGTCATGGACCACTCCCGGCACTTTAATCTCCGGAACGCTGCGATCAAACATGATCACAGCGTTCTGGTGGCATAGAGAAGCATCGCGCAGGGAGGGGGCGATGTGATCGCGTTCTGAAGTTCTCCCTGCCGACAGACCACCGGATCCAGGATGGCAGCGAGGTCCTTCCAGGTCCTGCAGGGAGGTGGTTTCTCAGTGCCTGCTGAGAGCAGGACCTGAGAAGCCTCCTTCACTGCCTGTCAGATCGCTGATCTGACACAGTGCTGTCAAAGTGTCAGATCAGCGATCTGGCTTTATACAGTGATGTCCCACCCTGGGACAATGTAAAAAAAAAAAACTGTAAAAATATTTTTTTTTTAAATTCTTAAATAAAAAAAAAATAAATATTTTTCCAATAAATACATTTCTTTATGTAAATAAAAAAACAACAAGAAAAGTACACATATTTAGTATTGCCTCGTCCGTAACAACCCGACCTGTAAAACTGTTCTACTAGTTAACCCTTTCAGTGAAAACAAGGGAAAAAACAATGCTTTATCATCACACCGCTGAACAAAAAGTGGACTAACACGCGATCAAAAATATGGATATAAAAGTAAACATGGTGCTGCTGAAAATGTCATCTTGTCCCAGAAAAACAAGCCGCCACACAGCGTCATAAGCGAAAAAATAAAAAAGTTATAGCTCTCAGAATAAAGCAATGCAAAAATAATTTTTTTTATATAAAATTGTTTTTATTGTATAAAAGCACCAAAACATAAAGATATAAATGCGGTATCACTGTAATTGTACTAATCCAAAGAATAAAAAAGCTTTATCAATTTTGCCACACGCAGAACGGTGTAAACGCCCCCCCCCCCCGAAATTCATGAATTGCTGGTTTTTGTTCATTCTGCCTCCCAAAAATCATAGTAAAAAGCGATTTAAAAAAAGTAATTTGCCTGAAAATGGTACCAATAAAAAAAGTCATCTTGTCTCGCAAAAACAAGACCTCACATGACTCTGTGGGCCAAAATATGGAAAAATATAGCTCTCAAAATCTGGTGATGCGAAAACTTCTTTTTGCAATAAAAAGCGTCTTTTAGCGTGTGACAGCTGCCAAACATAAAAACCGCCATAAATAGTAAATAACAAAAACCTTTATCACCCCCTTAGTTAGGGAAAAATAATAAAATAAAAA
Organism: Dendrobates tinctorius; assembly: GCF_039654945.1. Lineage (NCBI taxonomy): Eukaryota > Metazoa > Chordata > Amphibia > Anura > Dendrobatidae > Dendrobates > Dendrobates tinctorius. The sequence continues at coordinate 12,079,357 of NW_027361698.1, read as the reverse complement.
AAAATGTGTTTATTTCCATTTTCCCATTAGGGTCAGGGTTGGGGCTAAAGTTAGGGTTTGGATTAGGGTTAGGGGTGTGTTGGGGTTAGGTTTGAAGTTAGAATTGGGGGGTTTCCACTGTTTAGGCACATCAGGGGCTCTCCAAATGCGACATGGTGTCCGATCTCATTTCCAGCCTTTTCTGCGTTGAAAAAGTCACAGTGCTCCTTCCCTTCCGAGCTCTGCTGTGCGCCCAAACAGTGATTTACCCCCACATATAGGGTATCGGCGTCCTCGGGATTAATAGTACAACAACTTTTGGGGTCCAATTTATCCTGTTACCCTTGTGGAAATAAAAAATTTGGGGCGAAAAGATCATTTTTACCCCAAAAAAATGATTTTTTATTTTTACGGCTCTACGTTATAAACTTCTGTGAAGCAATTGGGGGTTCAAAGTGCTCACCACACATATAGATAAGTTCCTTAGGGGGTCTAGTTTCCAAAATGAGGTCACTTCTAGGGGGTTTCCACTGTTTTGGCTCATCAGGTGCTCTCCAAACTTGACATGGTATTTGATCTCAATTCCAGCCAATTTTAATTTGAAAAAGTCAAACTGCGCTCCTTCCCTTCCAAGCTCTGCCATGAGCCTAAATAGTGGTACCATCCTACATATGGGGTATTGGCGTACTCAGGACAAATTGGACAACTTTAGGGGTCCAATTTCTCCTGTTATCCTTGGTAAAATAAAAAAAATTGGATCTGAAGTACTTTTTTTGTGAAGAAAAGTTAAATGTTCGTTTTTTGTTTTTTTTTAAACATTCCAAAAATTCCTGTGAAGCACCTGAAGGGTTAATAAACTTCTTGAATGTGGATTTGAGCACCTTCAGGGGTGCAGTTTTTAGAATGGTGTCACTTTTGGGTATTTTCTACCATATAGACCACTCAGAGTGACTTCAACTGTTTTGTGGTCCCTAAAATAAAAAATGGTGTTGTAAAAATGAGAAATCGCTGGTCAACTTTTAACCCTTATAACTTCCTAACGGAAAAAAATTTTGGTTCCAAAATTGTGCTGATGTAAAGTAAACATGTGGGAAATGTTACTTATTTAATATTTTGTGTGCCATATTTCTGTGACTTAAGGGCATGAAAATTAAAAGTTGGAAAATTGTGTAATTTTCAAAATTTTCACCAAATTTCAGTTCTTTTTCACAATAAACGCAAGTTATATCAAAGACATTTTACCACTATCATGAAGTACAGTATGTCACGAAAAAACAATGTCAGAATCACCGGGATCCAAGGAAGCGTTCCAGAGTTATTGCCTCATAAAGGGACAGTGGTCAGAATTGTAAAAATTGGCCCGGTCATTAACGAGCAAACCACCCTTGGGGGTAAAGGGGTTAACCTGCTTATCAATGATGGCCACAGTGCTGAACTGTACCCATGTCCTCTCTTTAGAGCGCATGTCCGATAACTAGACAGATATCTTGTGATTCAGAGAGCATGCTTGATTTGAGGATGGTATATACAAGGTATGATGCAGGTACTGTGATGGGTCAGTGAAGAACACGTAGTTTTCATGATTTCAATGCTTTTTAATATATATATGGTTCCTAAATTGAGTCATGTATAATCTTGTTATTTTCCAGGATACAGTTGAACCACAAAAGGAGGAAGAGAACCTTCCCTATAAAGAAGAAATTTACAAAGATTCTAGCACTTTCCTAAAGGTATTTACTGAGCTCATCCTTACAGAACGATCCCTGCAAAATGTATTTCTCCTTTTTCAGTTTTTTATTTTTCATATTCTTCATTTAATGCATTGGATCATTAAAAGATTAAATGGTCATTGGATGTTCAGACACCGTGATCTCTTTTTCAGGGTGATTTCCAGCTAAAGAAATGTACATCTGGACAGCATTTCCCATGTCAGCACATGACCAGAGTAGTGTGTGAAGGGGACTGCCTGAGTGGGCCAGTTAAATAACAAAGTCAGACGATTTGTATACAGGCAATGGAGCTGGCTTAGCGATGGAAGTGATCATATGACAAAAATATACTGGGTTTATTCAAGAAGCAACATTTCAACCATTTGTGGTCTTAGTTGTTGGTTGAAACTTTGCATATTCCTGGGTGAATAAAGAAGTGTATATTTTTTGTATCAGTTTTGGAATGCGGCTGAAATTAATATAGATTTTGGATAATACATCTTTGCACCCCCAAATTGTATAAACACCAAGAACAAGAAAAGTGCTGCTGTTTACATGAAGTGCTATTCTGTGTCAGACACAAACCCAGTAGAAGACCACCCAGGGCTGGAGCTCGAAGCTGAAAATCAGGGCTCCTTTCATATCCGGAAGTCACATAATAGAGGGCATTTATCTATAAAGATGAACTTTCTTACAATTGATGTTGTCCTACCCCCAAATAATCACTCCAAAGTGCAAGCCATTAGGTGACTCCCATCTGTCTAACTTGCTCTCCATTGCCTGTTATCTAGCAGCTGAAATCCCAAGACTAATTACATAACAGAGAGGACGGCTTTCAACTCTGGTCAGGCAAACCATTTATCAATTACCAGAGCAATGTGTGCTGGGAAGTTTGTGAAAGGAAATCTAGGACCTGTAGTGCTGGTAGAATGTTGATGCAGCAATAGATACTGATAATTAGTTTGTAATAGGATTATTATGTTCTCTACTACGTATATGAATGATGCGCTGTCCTAATTAGTATTAAGATTTTATGTTATGGGAAGCCCTGTTAGGTCAAGTCCGCACTACAACTTGGGGTCTCTAAGTTTGACCTTACATATCACTTGAGGGCTTCCATTTTATGGTGTGGCTGTCTGACAGGTGTGTCCTTTGCTCTTCACCCAAACTCCCTGGGGGGTACAGCAGCCATCCCCCAAGTGTGGATGAAATTCCTAGCTGGTTCTCCTCCCAGTTTTCTGCCTCTGGTCATGTGAAATGTCTGATTACGCTGCTTCACAGGTAAAAGGTGTCGGATTATAAGACTTTGTAGAGTATTGGAAGGAGGATTTAATGGTCTGATTCCCTAGCTGGCTGCTGTTTGAGGTTTTCTGGAGAAAGGTCTTGCATCGTTCCTTACATAAAGTCAGTGCCTGCAGTACACAACGTACTGTGTGAGGGCTCCTTGGGAAAATCTGCTTACCAGAGCTTTCTCCGAGCGCCCGGGGAAATGGCTGTCACATAAAATGACAAAGGGGTAGTCGAACGAATGGCATAAAATCAAAGGTTCGAGCTAATGTGGAAGGTTACTAATATATTCCGCTGAGTGGTTTCACGTTTCACAAATGGAAAAGTCAATTAGCCTCCTGACTTGTCTCAAGCCATTACTCTACTGTGGACATGTAATCAGCAACAGAACCAAGCCAGGTATTTCTTCAGACTGAATTCTTCCTGGTAATCCATCTTGTGACGTTCGGCTTTCCAGCGCATTGTAAAGATGCTGTTCCTACTGTGTTACCGAGCACGCCGGCCTTAGCACCGTGTTTCATTACTGCTAAAGAAGGGTCACCGGTTCTAAAGTCAGGAGAAAACTGAGGGTGGGCTGACAATGGCTAAAGTCAGACGTAGAAGGGACCTGGACTGTGGCAGATACCGGACTTTATCAGATGAGGAATATTACCAAGGAACGTCGGCTGAAATACAGGAAATCTGTGTATTCCACCCATTTCTTCTCTCCTCATACAACCTGGCTGATTTAGCTGAGCATTTTCATTTTGTAAAAGCGGTTGTCACCTTAGTTTTGGAAAACATCAGGAACGCGACGTGTGAACACTGCCTAAGGGTTGTATTTTTTATTGCCTTAATAACTTTATTTTTTAGACTGCGTCTGTGCAAACGTTGCAGATTTCTCACAAAACCCTAAGGATTTCCTAGTACCAGCCAAGTGATTGAGCTTCCTGACGCGTCATGCACACACTGCTTACTTTTTCCTTGCAGTTTTACACCTTCAGCACGTCAATTCTTTCAGCACTTTTGCTGCTGATGTAATTCCTACTAAGGCCTCTTTCACACTTCAGATTTTAGCCATCAGTCACAATCTGTCAAAGTGTGAAAAAAAACGGATCTTGTAAAGATTGCAAAAAACTGATGCACTGGATCCGTTATCTTGACGGATCCGTTGAAGCTGGATCTGTAGGAATTTAAAGGAACAGGATTCTGGAGAGAGAGAGAGAATGGATTTTGGGGTTAAATTAAAGGAAGAGAAATGATTCACATGCTCCGTTGAAAAAAATAATCCAGTGACAGATCGTGCACCCATAGGCTTCCACTATAGTCAACGACAGATGTCGCTGTCCGACTTTTCGACATTGACAAAAACGTTACTATGTCTGTTGTATCCAGCCGACGGACACAGAATTTCCGACAGATCCGTCAAAAGACTGATGAAACGTGTGACAATCCGTCACTAATACAAGTCTATGAGAAAAAAAACGGATCCAGCATGAAAAAACGCTGGATTCGTTTTTTTCAAAAAACGACGGATTGTGACTGATGGCAAAAGACTGCAGTGTGAAAAAGGCCTAATAAGTAAGAATATTAATAAAGCATAGCTTTTATTAGAGGGGAAGGTGGGATGGGGCATTGGCTAAACCCAATGTTATGGCAGAAGTGTGTACCTGGAGCTGTGTGAGGGCAGGTAAGTGTTCGGCCCTGTCTGTCCGGGGCCAACATCTGCACTTTAACAGGTTGTGGATGGCCAGGAACATTGCATATCTTCCTGATGGAATTGTGCCACCACATGCTCCGCCATCTGTGGCCTTAATCTGAAAGAAAGCAGTTTGTGGTTGAAGGAAAATGCTGCGGAAAATTGTTATCAGTATTAGTACCTTGCTTGTATTAATGTTTCCCACATATTTGGTAAAATTCTGCATAAACTTTAAACCTATTTGGATCAGTAAGGAACACTGTATTTTGCAGCCCATGGTCCTCGCTGATTATTCTCCAGCTCTGTGCTTTATATAGGACTTCCATCATACGCAGCAGTTCTTTTTGTCAGCGGTGCAGTTGAGGATATCCATTGACTTTCATTAGGAGTCTTCATTGTGTTTGTTTTGAACTAGTAAAATCAGAAGTGTGATGTGAACAGAACCTCTGTTGTACTTCCTATTAAAGGAATCTAAAGTTTAATTCCCTTCTCAACGTTTTTTTACGGGTTCTACCTATGTAAACCTTTGAGCAACTGTGTAAATGTGCTTTATCATTTCCTGTGTAATTTTGTTCTCGTCATGTGCGTAGATTCTGTATACGGTATATATAATCTGCTCTGCGGATTTGCTCATTGGTTTATCTACTGTACGCCTATCAGACAGGTGCCCCAACAGCAGACCGTCATCTGCTCTGGTGCCTGGAAACTGTGTGGTTAGCAAAGAAAGCATGAAAGAACTAAAATCTGTGCCAGCCGTAAAGCCCAATATTCTGTTCTGCATGTACAGGGCAACTGTGGGATTAGAGGTGAGTATCCAGCAACAGGTCCAATAGAGTGTGATTAAAACCACTGGCCAGACTATAAATAAGAGCTACCTAGTTCGAAACACGTCAGATCTATTGCATTGACAGGGCACAGTTCCCGGGGACTACCCCTATTTTATTCTGTCTTTTTAATGAAATACATTTTTGCTTTTAATCACGCTTTCTGTTGCTGGAAACTTGCCTCTATTGTTTCCCCCTGCTGCCGACACAGCTGAGTCCTTGCACTTGAGGGTTCATTTCACATAGGTGAGCTGGAAAAACTTTTTTCTAGGGTAACTCTGGGGATAGTATTGAAATTTCCATCCACATGAATGGACACATACAAATTGCCGTTTTTCAGTTCAGTGTAGACCTTGGTGTAACGGGGTCTACCCAAGCTGGGGTACCTCTTTCAGTACCACCCCATGTTTTCGGAGGTCCGCTCTGCGTTGGCTGGAGTCTGAATGAATGACGCTGACTGGAATTCCTTGGTTACATGGGCGCATATAAAAGATCACTGCTTCTCCATGTATTTCCAGTCTGGCAACACTTTACTCACAAGACACAGAATATATCACACAGATACAGAGGGCAGGCCAATAGAAAAGCGGCAGGCCAGACATGCATTACAAAAGCCGCAGGTGGCCGGAGCCTGCCGATGTTTACTGTGGGAATTACAAAGGTGGGGGGAGGGTGGACAAAAGGAGAATATCGCGTCCCCTCTGCCCAGGGGCGCAGCCTGTGGGCTGATGCATTATGGACATGCATCTCACATAGAACCTATTATACATACATATAACTGCACAACATTTTCTGGGTGCTGAGTGGTTCTGTAACACGTAACACTTGGTTCAAAGGGTATGCTCAAGTTTAGAGGTTATTCCCCCTCTCCATGGAATAGGGTATACCTTTCTGATCATGGTGAGTCAGACCAATCCCAAGAACCAGGGCTCTGAAGAGCCTTGTGTGAGAGACGTGGTGGTGGATCATGCACTCTCCTGCTCCATTCATTCTTAGCCTTACCGCCAGAATTTTCAAGACCTGCGCCCAGCTGGTTTTCAGCACTCCTATAAGATTTGAATTAATGGTGCAGACGTGTGGATGATCACCCCCTACTCCGTTCACATGAGGATCTTCAGAGCTCTGGTTGGTTCTCTATCAGTAGAGTCCCAGTACTCGGACCCCCAGCGATCAAGATGTTGTTATCCCTCTCTTATAGATGAGGTATATCTTTTAAGCTTGAAAGTAGCCCTTTAAATGGGGATTTTGTAACTTAGGCTATTTATTATTGCAAATGATTAAGATCCTAGAAACCCAATGATGCATCCACACGTGGTAAAACTTTTCTGCCACATGTGCACCTACCATTACGTTCTTTGGATACTAATCATTGATATTGAGGATTCTGTAACTTGGAGCATTTACCACTCACACTATTCACACCATTGATGTTACTGCAGAATCACTGCAGTTTTTACCACTATACAATGAAAGGGTGAAAATGTGCAAAGTGACCAGGACCTGATCTAAGGTGACATGTAAAAAACATCTGCATCACATGGATGAGATTTTATGAATTCTCATCACCTTACATAGCGCTGAAATCCTCAGCAAATACACCACGTGAACACTGAAGTATAGACCAGTGGGCACAACCTGTGTCCCAGGGGCCATATGTGGCCCGTGATGCCATTCTATGTGGCCCACAGCCATCTCGGACTCTGTGTTCAGTAAATTATGGGGACAGCTATTTTTCTCGAGTTTTAAATGGGGTAACTGAGAACCTCATTTATTAGATTATGACATATATAATACGGTCATTATATATGTCCAGTCAAGATTCCCCTACAAGTTTTATGTGGCCATTGGGACTGGTACAATCCTAGCTTCTGGCACTTGGCCCATAATAGGTTCTGCACTTGTGGTTTGGACCATCTTCTGAAAAATCCTTGTGATAGAATCCATCTTTATCCCAGTATGACTGATGAAGGTGTCCTCAGTGCGCGCTCTCTATATCTGTCCACACTACTGTGGAGGACTCTTTCATGGACATTAATATGTCTGTAATTGCTACTTGTATTACAGAATTATTGGATTTATTTATCTAACCAATCCCTTCTCCATGACACTACATTCATTGGCCTTTAACCATTTCTCTTTGCAGGGAACCCAGAGCTTGAATCCCCACAACGACTATTGCCAGCATTTTGTTGATACGGGCCACAGACCTCAGAACTTTATCAGAGACGTCGGTATGATGTTTGCTGTCGGATTAGTGTGCTCTTTATTTCTGACTTTCCTCTGCTTATTTATTACTTTTATGGGGTATTCCTAAAAGCTTTTATATCCTTCAGAACAGTCATCGTCATTGGTGTATTTCTCTGAGGCATTTGGTAAGGTTTACAATATTCATATGCTTTCATCTGAGGTCCGTCACCTGCCCCTGGGAAGTACATAATGTATATGTATTGGCAAGGAGGTCAGGGCTTAGCCCTCTAATAAGTTCCTGTCTAGAGGCGGCCAGACACACATGGGATTGCTGTCTGATCTTGTACTGCCCGGGAAGTAATGCTTGATTGTCTGCACATGGATTTCAGGGCTTCTTTCCAGAACCTGCTAACACCTTTTCCATGTCCTGTTTAGGATTAGCCGACCGGTTTGAGGAATATCCAAAACTCCGAGAGCTGATCAGACTGAAGGATGACTTAATATCCATGTCCAATACTCCTCCAATGTAAGTGTGGCTTTAAATATATATCATTCAGTGTTGCTTAACCCCTTAGAGACCCTACCCGTTTTCATTTTTGCCGTTGTTTTTTGCTCCCCTTCTTCCCAGAGACATAACTTTATTTTTCCATCAATATGGCCATGTGAGGGTTTGTTTTTTGCAGGACGACTTGTACTTTTGAATGACACCATTTGTTTTTACCATATTGTGTACTCAAAAGCGGGAAAAAAAATTCTAAGTGCGGTGAAATTGCAAAAAAAAGTGCAATTCCACAATGTTTTTTTGGATTTTTTTTACCACGTTCATCAAATGCTAACACTGACCTGCCATTATGATTCTCCAGGTTATTACGAGTTTATAGACACCAAACATGTCTAGGTTCTTTTTTTATTTAAGGGGTGAAAAAAAAATCCAAAGTTTGTTAAAAGATGCGCCATTTTCCGATACCCGTAGCGTCTCCATTTTTCGTGATCTCGGGGCTTATTTTTTGCGCGCTGAGCTGACGTTTTTAATGTTATCATTTTGGTGCAGATACGTTCTTCTGATCGCCCGTTATTGCATTTTAATGAAATGTTGTGGCGACCAAAAAAACGTAATTCTGGCGTTTGACTTTTCTTCTCGCAACGCCATTTAGTCGTCAGGCGATTATGAACCCAGCGATACCAAATATGGGAATACATAGCCAGGATTCAAGAACAATGAAAGAGGCATAATTAGCTACTGAGATACCCTCCATAAACCAAAAAGAACCATCAGAGCACCCAGAAGAGCTTATATCTCAAAGAGGGGGTAAGTATACAGTATAATGCTAGTCAAAAAACTTAATAAGGCCGAGTTTATGCAAAATTATGTAAATTTTATTATGTAAATAAACAGGGCAAAAAGGTGCATATAATAAATACCAAATACTGTACACAATACTCAAGCAATAAAAACCAGTGAATGATAATGCAACTTGTGGTATGACGAAACAGGCATCAGTAATGTACCCATCAGGGAACCAAAAATAAACATGCAATAAAGATCACTTGTATATAAATATTGCTTGGTTCCTCAGACATGGGCCAGGAAATGCACCCTAGCTGAAGAAGGACAGGAGAGGTGAGATATGTTCAAACAAGTGGTAAGGGAAATCAATGGAGTAAATCTATCTCTATGAGCCAAAAAATACCCAAGGGGAGGAGAAGTATAACCACATGTAGGTGGCATACACCAAGGATCAATAACCCTAAGAAAGGCCCCCTCAATACTGACCAACAATCACAGTATGGTAAAAACTGCTAGGGAAACAAAGGTGTCTTACCCATATTGAAATGCCCGTACGCCGAGGCTAGAAGCTGCCACAACCCGATCGGCTCTGCTACATACAGGCAATGATCAGATTGCCTCTAAACAAAATTGCTGACTTACTATTAGCGCCGACCATCGGGCGTCGCTCAGAGCAATCTGGCACTAACCATAGAGGTCTCCAGGAGACCTCCGGTTGTCATGCCAATCCACTGATGACCCGCATTCATGTGACAGAGGTCACCGGTGGGCGTATTTCCAGCACGACGGCCGGAAGCGCCCGTTAAATACCGCTGTCAGAGATTCCACCCATGGCTATTCTGGGCACATGTCAGCTGTTCAAAACAGCTGATATTTGCTGGGAAAGATGTGGGCTCAGCGCCAGAGCCCACATCAAAGGGAGGGAAACGACCTGCACAGTACTAGTATAGCGGAGGTCGCTAAGAGGTTAAATTAAAGTGCTCCCCCCATTTGATTTTCCCCTAATTTCCTCTAAATATGTTGTGGTGTAATGACCACTGTGTCCGCTAGGGGGCGCTATGTGGATGTCCCAGGAGAGAGGATGAATGGCAGAGTCATGAATGACCGTTATGTATCTCAAGGTGGGTGGCCTTGAGATGGAGACTGATGTGTGTATTGATCAGCAGTGATACTGCTGACGTGTTGTCAATGTGTCAGGGAGAAGTCTCTAGGTAACTGGGGAGACGGGTGGACCCAGTTACCAACAAACCCAGTTACCTACAAACCCACCCAGGGGGTGTGTTTAAGGACGCTAGTGCAAAGAGTGTGTGAATGGGTCAAGGACCTGTGATGAGGTCATAGCCATGTGACCCGGTGGGCGTGGCTACGTACCATATATGGTGGCCAGGGTAGGTCAGATATGGTGAATGCTGGGACCCAGTTGGTCCAGTGTGGAAGGTCCCGCTGAGATGGGGCTTCCTGGCTAACAGCATGTGAAGTGGCTGTGAGTAATGGCGACGTGTGCCTGTTAGTTCCCTGGAGGGAATGAACGTGTGCAGCATGGTGAAGCAGCATGAGGAAGCCCTGACAGGGTGAGATAACTTGGTGGCTAGAAAGCCTGCGCGTTGAACAGTGCATAACTTGTATGACTACAGGATAACAGAGCTGAACTCTGTAATGGACGCTATGCTGACTATATGCTGTTTCCTGTTGCTTTGATGGTTTATGATGCTGAATAAACCGAAGGCACTATGATTGTTTTATGGAAAACCCGTGCCGGATCTGTTTTTTGTGGCTGCAAGCGAGTGATCCCCTATGTGAATGAAAGCGCTACCTCACAATGTATAAAATGTATTATAATACTAACCAATCGTTTCCAGCATTTCTCTTATCCTCTTCTGGCCAATATGACCTGAAATAAGACTACCCGGCTCACATAGGGGTTTGTGTGTGGACCAGAAGTCACTTCCTCAGTGTAAGTCTATTCAGCTTAGTTCTGGGTATCCAACTTAGGCCACATTCACACGTTGAGTGTTCGGTCACTTATTTACCTCAGTATTTGTAGGCGAAATCCAGGAGTGGGTGATAACTACAAAAGTGGTGACGTGTTTCTATTATACTTTTCCTCCGATTGTTCTTCTCCAGGTTTTGACTTTCAGAAACTGAGGAAAAATACTGACCAAATACTGCACGTGTGAATATGATCTTCTACAAGGAAATCTGACACCTCCCCAGATCGTAGTCACTAGTGAGCCAGAAGAGCTCCAGGGTGGTCACGTGGGCCAGAAGAGAACCATCGAGGACACCAAGGAAAACAGTGATTCGTAACTAGTTAATACACTAAAACTACATTATGTACATGTTTATAAAGGACTAGATGGTGGCCCGATTCTATCGCATTGGGTACTCTAGAGTCTCTGATAAAATAAAATATAGTTATATACTCACCTTCAGACGGCCCCCGGACTCTTTCTCTCCTCTCACCACGCTCCCGGCATCTTCCGGTCCCAGTAATGCTTAGCACAAAACACCGTCGGAAGGTGGGTATATAACTATTTTTTATTTTAACAGAGACTCTAGAATACCCGATGCGATAGAATCGGGCCACGATCTAGTGTATTATATTCCTGTTACACCCGGAGCTGCTGTCACTGTTCTGCTGTTATCTAATATATTGTACTCCAGTTACAGCCAGAGCTGCAGTCACTGTTCAGATCTTACCAAATGTATTGTACTCAAGGTACACCCAGAGCTGCAGTCACTGTTCTGCTGTTGCCTAATGTATTGTACTCCAGTTACACCCAGAGCTGCTGTCACTGTTCTGCTGTTGCCTAATGTATTGTACTCCAGTTACACCCAGAGCTGCTGTCACTGTTCTGCTGTTATCTAATGTATTGTACTCCAGTTACACCCAGAGCTGCAGTCACTGTTCTGCTGTTACCTAATGTATTGTATATGTACAGGACTGTGTCTGTATAATGAGCGACGCAGCAGTGATGCCTTTAACGGCTGTAATGTGCCTGTACAATAAGCAATGCGGCCGTGTTGCCACGACGACTAAGCAACTGTCGCTGATTGGTCGTGGCCTAACTGCCACGACCAATCAACGAGGTGGGATTTCCATTACAGACAGACAGAATTAGACAATTATATAGTAGATTAGGGAAGAAAAATGTTTCTGGATTCTCTACTTTAACTCCTTGGCACATAATCGCTTACATGTATGTTAGCATTGTGACTGTATGTGGAAGAGCTGAACTCCCTCCATATTCAGGCGATGCCATCCTGCATTAGGAGTGGCCGGGAGCTGAGCTCCCATCGCTGAGAGCAGTAGTTAAATAACGTTATTGCTGGTGTGCATGCACATTGGCTCGCTTCATTCCCCTGCAAAGTGATTGCGGCTCACCGATGGCCCACCATGGCAGCTGGGGGCCTGCTGCAGGGCACTGTTGCTGCCATCTTGGTAATCTTGTGACGCTCACACACAGGCTGCGCTACACAGGAAACCTTAGTTTTCACTATATCCTGCAATACAGTCTATAGTATAAACCATCAGGCAGTCACAGATTCATATCTCCTATGAAGGTTAAAAAAAAAAAAAATTACCATATTTTTCAAACTTTAAGGCTAAGTTCACACGTAGCGGAACTCTTGCGGAAATTACCGCGAGAGTTCCGGAATTCCATTCCGCGGGAAAATCGCATTTTAAATTCCCGCGGAAAAACTAGCATTTTGCAAGCGTAATTAGCTTGCAGAATGCTAGCGTTTTCCAAGCGATCTGTAGCATCGCTTGGAGAACTGATTGACAGGTTGGTCACACTCGTCAAACATAGTGTTTGACGAGTGTGACCAACTTTTTACTTCTGAGGTTGCCTATGCAGCATCAGTAGTAAAAGATAAAATGTAAAAAAAAAAATATAAAATGGTGTTATTCTTACCTTCCGATGTCCCGCGCAGCCTTCCCGCCTCTCTCCACGCTCCCGTTCCCAGTAATCCTTTGCGAAAATGCCCGTGATGACGTCCGTTCTCGCGGGATCGCGACGTCTTGCGAATGACTGCAAGACTTCGCAATCCCGCGAGAACGGACGTCATCGTGGGCATTTTCACAAAGGAGTACTGGGAACGAGAGCGTGGAGAGAGGTGGGAAGACTGCGCGGGACGTCGGAAGGTAAGAATAACAATATTTTTTATTTTTAAATTCTATTTTTTACAGGGATATGGTACCCACAGCCTGGAGGACAGTCTCCTCTCCTCCGGACCGTGGGTACCATCCGCAAATGTTCTGCTTACTTTTCGCATGGTGTGCACAGCCACATGTGGGAAGTAAGCGGAACAATGCATTCCTATGGGTGCGGGATCGCCGCGATTCCGCAAAATTAATGAGCATGCTGCGTTTTTTACCGCGAAGCGATTCCGGCGCGGTAAAAACAATAATACCTCTATGGGCCTTTGAAATTGGCGACACAGCCAAAATGTGTTCTTTAGAAGTGTCTGGAGGTTTTTTATTCACCACTTAAATTAAAAAAAAAAAAATCTATGCACACTTGGTATTGCCATATTTGTACTGGTAATGTCATTTTTATCGTCCAGTGAATACCATAAAAACTAACAACTCGTCCTACAAAAACAAGCCCTGATATCACAATGTCTACTGAAATATTAAAAAAATAAAGATATCGCTCTTGGAAGAAGGCACAGAAAAAAATGAAAGCACAAAAAATGAAAAAGTCCCTGTTCCTTAAGGAGTTGATGTCTCTGGCGTCTCCTCTTCCGTTAGCGCTGTGTGCTGCAGGGCCGCTGTAGTAAGTTGTGCCGTTATGGATGGCTCTATACTGCTTTGCTTCCATTATTCAGCTTTTCAGCTGCTAGCCAACTCTTGATCGCTCCCTGGTGGCAGTACCATGCTGTTGCAGCAGCTCAGAATTTATTCTTCTGTGTTAGCGCCATACAAGCTTCTGCCTATAATGTTGGTATCACTTTTACAGGTTTGAAATAATCCTTGAATCCATGGTCAGTTTTGTAGATAATAGATTTTTCAGGCTTTTTTCTTTTTGTCTTGTTTTTTTGTGGAGGCAGCTGGGAAAGGATAAAAATTGGACAGTTTTCTTTTTCGTGTCAGAAAAGAGCTATTCCGCCATTCTGAGCAGAATCTCGCCACTATATTCCACAACCTGCTCGTAGATCGCAGTCACTCCTGTCAGTCCGATCCATATTGTGGTTCCCAATCTTATTTCACTATGCGGATGACCGATTTCATACAAAGCCGTCGTTCTGCATCGCTGCCACCTGAGGGCCGGGTCTTACATCACTGGGTGGGCACAAAAATGTACATAGAGTTCACCAACCAAAGCTGTACTGATAGAACTTCTGTCAATCGGAGGAATTTCCCAGTTGTTTCTCCCTTCTCGCTCTTCTGCTCTTCCAGAATGTTTTATTACATGACAGGTAATATATCTGCCGGATTATTAGACTTTGTGGTCAGATGGAAGGAATTTCACCATTTTATTTCCCGTTTTGCCGATGCAGGTACTTACAAGCTGACCTGGAGACTTTTGATCTGAGGGAGTTAAAGAGCGAGTTTGATGTCATCCTCCTCGAACCGCCACTAGAGGAATATTACAGAGAAACCGGCATTGCCGCCAATGAAAACTGGTGGACCTGGGAAGATGTAAGTGATGTATTCAGATGAAACTATTAGAGCCTAAATACTTATTTGCGTTTTTTTTTTTTTTAAGACACATTTATTAATTTATTGTAAAGTTTTGGGAACCATCCAATAATGAATCCGGACTTGAGTCTCTGAAGTTGTTGGGTCACAATATCCCCTATTGACCGAGATATAGGCAATATCCCCATAAGAAACGAGTTAGTCTGTTTATTAATGACTTGCTCTGATCCCAGGAGTTTTGGGATCTTAATAGATAACGGTGAATGTGCCGATGCCGACGGCACATCCAGATCTTCTTGCCACCCAGTGCTTTTTTTGCAGTCTCCTTTCCTGGTCTGCTCATTCAGTCACGAGAGGCAGAAAGTCGCAGTATAAGAGCAGATTGTCGATCTGTCCCATCAGATTTCAGCTTTGACCAAAGGTTAATTCTGTCTCCAACCTGTTAGCACAGGGCGAGATCAATCTCCTTCCTCTGTTTGTAGGGAATCCATATCAGCAAAAGAATTGAGTTCTGCCTGAAAGTGCCATGTTCTAATTAGGCATCTTGATCCATTTTCTTCAGCTGATGGAGGTCACAGCTTTCCAAATTATGATCTGCCATGTATTTGGACTAGTTTACTTTGCTTCTGTCATGTATTCAGCTGCTTAACATTTGAATAAAAAACATAGAAAATGATCTTGTTTTCTCATTTTCCCTTGGCATGGCTGCACAGTTCCCAACTTATACCATTGTCCTAGCTGCCTCTACAATACATTATCAATTTTTTTGTATTTATTCTCATGTAAGTAAATAATCACCGACATTAGTTGCTCCCCAAATTTATAGATATTTGTGTTTGGATATTTTCAGCTGTTATTGTGGTGGATTTTATTAAAGGGAGTCTGTCTGTTCAAAATGACTGCTCAAACCAAGCTGAGGTACTTGGTGCCCCCTTAGCATGGCCTAACAGTTCAGTGCTCCTTCCCACCCACTGGTTTTCCATCTGCGTCTGCCCGCCTCTTCCTTGATTGACAGCTTTGGCTAATAGGAGGCAGAGAAAGGAGGAGAAAGATGGAAAATATATTTGTGGTAAGGTGCATTGAACTACTCAGCCACACAAATGGTGTACCGAGAACCAGTGCTTGGTTTGAACAGTCATTTTGTAGTGACAGACCGCCATCAGGGGCTTATCTGCAGCATTCTGTAATGCTGTAGATAAGCCCCTGATGAAACCTGAAAGAGAAGAAAAACACGTTAGATTATACTCACCGGGGGATGTGGTCGGGTGCGGTGGGTATCGCGGTCCAGTCCGGCGCCTCCCATCTTCATACGATGATTTCCTCCTTGCTTCTCCCTCGGCTCCTGCGCAGGCGCACTTTATCTGCCCTGTTGAGGGCAGAGTAGAGTACTGCAGTGTGCGGGTGCCGGGAAAGGTCAGAGAGGTCTGGCGCCTGCGCACTGCAGTACTCTGCCCTCAACAGGGCAGATAAAGTACGCGTGCGCAAGAGCCGAGGGAGAAGCAAGGAGGAGGACATCATATGAAGATGGGAGGCGCCGGACGGGATGGCGACACCCATCGGACCGGACGCCGGGGTGAGTATAATCTAACTCTTTTTTTCTGATGGCGGTGCCGGTAGCTGATCGGGCTAAAAGGCTAAAATGGGGGTGACATGTCCCCTTTAAGGAAACCAAATTGTTCTTTATTTACGCTCCCCAGGTCCAGCGTGATGTCTCTGTCGCGCCTTCTGGTGTCTAATATTCGCTGCAGCGCTCATCTCACGTTGACAGTGCTGTAGCCAATTGGTGAGCGAAGCAGATCGTGACATCAACTCAAGCATTGCTGCTGAGTTCAATGATTGGCTGCAGTGCTGTCGACATGTCGTCAGCGCTGCAGACAACAACGAACACCGAGAGCAGTGGTGGTGGGGTTTTTTTCTGGAAAGCCCCTTTAGATATTACAGTGTTTCTTGGTCTTCCTGAGAGATATGCTCTCCTCTGTGGTTTACAGATAAAGTTTTAGAAGGGGGATTCTCCATTAACCCCTTTCTGACCTTGGACACAATAGTACGTCCAAGGTCAGATCCCCCGCTTTGATGAGGACTCCGGCGGTAAGCCTGCATCAAAGCCGGGACATGTCAGCTGTTTTCAACAGCTGACAGGTGTCCGCAATAGGCGCAGTTGGAATCGCGATCCACCCGCGCCTATTAACTAGTTAAATCCCGCTGTCAAACGCGGACAGCGGGATTTAACCAGCGCTTCCGGCTGCGCGGCCGACATGCGCACATCGCCGACCCCCTGTCACGTGATTGGGGGTGAGCGATTCGTTGCCATAACAAACTCAGGTATCCTAGAAACCGCTATGGTTGTTGATGAGGTATTGCTATGAGCGCCACCTGGTGGTCGGCGCTCATAGCAATGCTGTAATTCTGCTACATGTAGGCGATCTGCTCATCGCCTATATGTAGCAGAGCCGATCGAGTTGTGGATGCTTCTAGCCTGCCATAGAGGCTATTGAAGCATGCTAAAATTTGAGAAAATGTTTTAAAAAAATATGAAAAGAATAAAAAAATATAAACGTTTAAATCCCCTTTTTCGCCTCATTCTAAATAAAACTAAAAAAAACCTCACACATACACATATTAGGTATTGCCGCGGTCATAATCGCCCGATTTATCAATAAAAGAAAGCATTAACCTGATCGCTGAACGGCGTAGTGGGGAAAAAAATCAAAACGCCTGAATTATGTTTTTTTGGTCGCTGCGACATTGCATTAAAATGCAATAACGGATGATCAAAAGATCGTATCTGCACAAAAATGGTATGATTAAAAACGTCAGCTCGGCATGCAAAAAATAAGCCCTCACCCAATCCGAGAGCATGAAAAATGGAGACGCTACGGGTATCGGAAAATGGCGCAATTTTTTTTAACAAAGATTGGAATTTTTTTTCACCACCTAGATAAAAAAAGAACCAAGACATGTTTGGTGTCTATGAACTTGTAATGACCTGGAGAATCATAATGGCAGGTCAGTTTAAACATTTAGTGAACCTAGCAAAAAAGCCAAACAAAAAACATGTGAGATTGCAAAAACAAAAAGTTCACCGCGCTAAAGTTGCTGCTATATGGGTGAAAAACTGCCTGCTTGCAATAAATGATGGCTGAAGGGATATAGATAATGCGGTATATAAATAGTAATAAACCTAGTAATAAACCTGCCTACCTTAAGATGAACTGATTCTCCAACCAGGTAATGACAACAAAGTTATATGGGGGGTCATGTGAAATAAAACGCTGAGTGACTGATCCCCGTAAATAAATGCTACAGGAAAGTCCTGGGCGCCGGGGCAGGGAGATGTAAACTGAGCCATACACCGGTAATCACACAGGATCACACCGACACATGAGATGGAATGAGTGCACCGGGTAGAGGGAGGCTGGGGACCGGAGAGCATCCTCCCCTCGATGGAACCCACCTAGTCCTCACCAAGAACTTGATGCACGCGGCGTGCGCCGGCCGGGAGACGCCGCTGACAGTGTCGGATTGTAGAGGTGGCGTGGTCTGGGTGACATCACCTAGAACTGGGAGCTGAGAGACGGTACTCACATGGCCATATTGACGTAAAAATAAATAAGTTGTGGCTCTGGGAAGAAGGGGAGCGAAAAACAAAAGCACAAAACCAAAAAAAGCTGAGGTCATTAAGGGGTTAAACCAGACGATCCGTATAATAACCTGATCACAGAACAATCGAGTCTAGGAATTTGCTGATGGAGAAACCATTTCAGCGGCTCCATCTTGCCATGGAAACGTTTTCTTCTCCAATTTGGCTACAGCTCTTTAATCAGCAGCGATCACTCTTTTCAGGACCATGTTGGAATCTTCGCCTTTCTAGTTTCCATTCGTCGCCCTCATATGTATGGAGCCACATCTGCTGCACATTACAGTTTAGTCCTGATGTCAGCCTTGGTGCTATTATAATGGGAGCGCTGGGGCTTGATGACCTGTAACACATGTCTGCACCTTATAAAGTAAGTCATTAATCCTATAGTCTCTGTTCTGTTGTAGATAATGAAACTAGATATTGAAGGCATTGCAGGTTCCAGGGCCTTTGTGTTCCTTTGGTGTGGCTCCGGAGAAGGTCTGGATTTTGGAAGGATGGTAAGTGGGATAATCCTTGTTATAGAGCTGCAGCTGGGGGCCTCTTCCTGCCTGTCACATACACTGGACATATTGTATAATATATTCCTGTTATCAGACGTGGCCATGTGTACCGTGTGTACTTGTGAAGGCAGGTGTTTCATTATACAGTCTACACTGGCCGCATCACGTGGACTAGTTTCCAATAGGATTTTCATCCTGGCAGAATTTAGAATTTAATTTTTAAGATGACAAAGTGAATCTGTCATTGTAGTCTGAATGATTAAAGCGTACAACTCTCATGATTAGCCATGGATTAAAGGTACGCTGTCAGTTTGGCCTTGCTGTGTAATTTAAAGGTGCCATAGATGGGCCGACCCAGGTTGTTAAATAGCCTCTCATTGGCTACATAAAAAGGCATATGAACACTGCGCACAGTATGGTTATTAATAAGACTATAGTGTATCCCATTACAGGCCGCACTGATTGGGACCTCGTACAATACTACTAGGTATTGAGTAACGTACAGGTGTTATATATATTAACCCCTTCCTGACCTTTGACGCCACATAGGAGTCATGAAAAGTTGTGCCAATACGACCCATGACGCCTATGTGGCGTCATGAATTGATTGCCCCCCTGCGGGTCAGGTGACCGGGGTGACTGAAAGGTCACCCGACCCGCACATACAGGACCCTTTATAGTTAATCCCAGGGGGCGTGGCTTAGCCCCCACGTGCCTACGATCGCTCTGATTGGCTTTTAAAAGTGAAACAGCCAGTCAGAGCGATTTGTAATATTTCACCAATGAAATTTGGTGAAATATTACAATCCAGCCATGGCTGATGCGGCAATGGCATCTGCCATGGCTAGAGATCGAGACCCGCCCCCCCACACCGACTGGCGGGGCGATCGGCCACCGACGGGCGGCGGCTATCTGACGCCGCTGTTAACATCAGCTCCCCGCTC
This sequence comes from Dendrobates tinctorius, assembly GCF_039654945.1. Classification (NCBI taxonomy): domain Eukaryota; kingdom Metazoa; phylum Chordata; class Amphibia; order Anura; family Dendrobatidae; genus Dendrobates; species Dendrobates tinctorius. The sequence goes on along the minus strand of NW_027361698.1, from coordinate 12,059,674 downwards.
CCTCCCACCTTCCGATCCCCCCTCACCCCCCACGGTGCCTGCAAAGTCCCTCTGGCCGTCCCGGTGTCCCGCCGTCCCGGATCATGGGCACTGTCATCTTGGAAAATGGCGGGCGCATGAGCAGTGCGCCTGCCGGAATTTGCCGGCTGCAGATTCATTTTTTCATTTTGATCACTGTGATTAAACTCTCACAGTGATCAAAATAAAAAAAGTAAATACAGCCCCCCTTTATCACCCTAATAGTCAGGCACAAATAATAAAATAAAAAATATATATATTTTTCTATTAGGGTTAGAATTAGGGTTAGGGTTGAAATTAGGGTTAGAAATAGGGTTAGGATTGGCGTTAGGGTTGGAATTAGGGTTAAGATTAGGGTTAGGGGTGAGATGAAGTTGGGATTAGGGTTAGGCTTGTGGTTAGGGTTAGAGTTGGGATCAGGGTTAGGGGTGTGTTGGGGGAGTTCAAGTTAGAATTGAGGGGTTTCCACTGTTTAGGCACATCACGGGGTCTCCAAATGCGACATGGCGCCACCATTTATTCCAGCCAATTTTGCGTTCAAAAAGTCAAACCGTGCTCCCTCCATTCCGAGCCCCGACGTGTGCCCAAACAGTGGTTTACCCCCACATATGGGGTATCAGCGTACTCGGGGGGAAAAATTGCACAACAACTTTGGGGGTCTAATTTCTCCTGTTACCCTTGGGAAAATAAAAAATTAAGAGCAAAAAAAAATATTTTTGTGGAAAAAAAATGATTTTTTATTTTCACGGCTCTACTTCTGTGAAGCACTTGGGGGTTCAAAGTGCTCACCTCACACCTAGATAAGATCCATGGATGGTTTAATTTCCAAAAAGGGGTCACTTGTGGGGGGTTTCCACTGTTTAGGCACATCAGAGGCTATCCAAAGGCAACATCACGCACGTGGACCATTCCATCAAGTCGGTATTTCAAAACGTTACTACTTCCCTTCCGAGCCCCGACGTGTGTCTAAACAGTGGTTCCACCCCACATATGGGGTACCAGCGTACTCAGGACAAACTAGACAACAACTTTTGGGGTCCAATTTCTCCTGTTACCCTTGTGAAAATAAAAAAAAATTGCGGGCTAAAAAATCATTTTTTGAGGAAAAACAAAAGATTTTTTATCTTCACGCCTCTGCGTTATAAACTTCTGTGAAGCAATTAGGGGTTCAAAGTGCTCACTACACATCTAGATAAGCTCCTTAGGGGGTCTAGTTTCCAAAATGTGGTCACTTGAGGGGGGTTTCTACTGTTTAGGTACATCAGGGGCTCTGCAAACACAACATGACGCCCGCAGAACATTCCATCAAAGTCTGCATTCCAAAATGGCGCTCCTTCCCTTCTGAGCTCTCCCAAGCGCCCAAACAGTGGTTCCCCTCCACAAATGGTGATCGGTGTACTCAGGACAAATTACACAACATCTTTTGTGGTCCAATTTCTCCTGTTAGCCTTGTGAAAATAAAAATAGCGGGCTAAAAAAAATCATTTTTGAGGGAAAAAAATGATTTTTTATTTTCACTGCTCTGCGTCGTAAACTTCTGTGAAGCACTTGGGGGTTCAAAGTGCTCACCACACATCTAGATAAGTTCCTTGAGGGGTCTTGTTTCCAAAATGGGGTCACTTGTGGGGGAGCTCCAATGTTTAGGTACACAGGGGCTCTCCAAACACGACATGGTGCCCGCTAACGATTGGAGCTAATTTTCCATTCAAAAAGTCAAATGGTGCTCCTTCCCTTTTGGGCCCTGCCGTGCGCCAAAACAGTGGTTTATGACCACATATGAGGTATCTGTGCACTCAGGAGAAATTGCTCAACAAATTTTAGGATCCATTTTATCCGATTGCCCATGTGAAAATGAAAAAACTGAGGCTAAAAGAAAATTTTTGTGAAAAAAAGTCCTTTTTTTACGGATCAATGTGTGAAGCACCTGGGGGTTCAAAGTGCTCACTATACATCTAAATAAGTTCCTTCCTTGGAGGGTCTAGTTTTCAAAACGGGGTCACTTGTGGGGGAGCTCCAATGTTTAGGCACACAGGGACTCTCCAAACGCGACATGGCAACCACTAAATATTCCAGCATATTTTCCATTCAAAAAGGCAAATGATGCTCCTTCCCTTCTGAGCCCTGCCGTGCGCCCAAACAGTGGTTTATAACCACATATGAGGTATCGGTGTACTCAGAAGAAATTGCCCAACAAATTTTAGGATCCATTTTATCCTGTTACCTATGTGAAAGTGAAAAAATTGATGCTAAAAGAAAATTTTTGTTGGAAAAATTAAAATGTCCATTTTTTCTTTCCACGTTGCTTTAGTTTCTGTGAAGCACCTGAAGGGTTAATCTTCTTGAATGTAGTTTTGAATAGCTTGAGGGGTGTAGTTTTTAGAATGATGTTACTTTTGGGCATTTTCTGCCGTATAGACCCCTCAAAGTGACTTCAAATGTGAGGTGGTCCCTAAAAAAAATGGTTTTGTAAATTTTGTTGTAAAAATGAGAAATCGCTGGGCAACATTTAACCCTTATAACTTCCTAACAAAAAAAAAATTGTTTCCAAAATTGTGCTGATGTAAAGTAGACATGTGGGAAATGTTATTTATTAACTGTTTTGTGTCACATAACTCTTTGGTTTAACAGAATAAAAATTCAAAATTTGAAATTTTCAAAATTTTCACCAAATTTCTGTTTTTTTCCACAAATAAACGCAAAATTATCGACCTAAATTTACCACTAATATGAAGCCCAATATGTCACGACAAAACAGTCTCAGAATTGCTAGGATGCGTTGAAGTGTTCCTGAGTTATTACCTCATAAAGAGACACTGGTCAGAATTGCAAAAATTGGCCAGGTCATTAAGGTCAAAAGAGGCTGGGTCATGAAGGGGTTAATCGGCTTATTCTACTGCACTTAAAGGGGTTGTCCCACTAAAAAAGTACCATACATTTTAAACAATACATCTTAGATTATTAATAGATTCCACAATTGGTTGTGACCAAGAACTGGATCGTCGAATAGATCAAGTAAGACCGTACATAGCAGAGGCACATTTATAAGATTGTTCTCTGCACAGGAACATTTGTTTTAAACACCCTCAATTTTGAACCTCATTTTATTCCAAGATTTTTTGATTACAATCTACTTTTATCATTGGACAACCCCTTTAAATTTCACAGCATTGACAAGTAGATGGTTCCCTTTAAACTAGTTATAGCGGGTGGCTTAGTACACAAACTGAAACTATCGGCTCTACATTACTGCTTGCTTTGTAGTCCTATTCTTTGTTGCAGTATTATTTTTAATGGTTGTGCTCAGGACGTACAATTGCAGACAATATTATTCAATCCCCCCTTTGAACTTCGGTTTATTTTTAAATGTACTAACTTTTGGCCATTGCCCATGAGGAATGGGCTGGGATTCCTCAGTAATGCCACAATGTGGTGAGTGGTTATACCTCACATCTGCAGCAGATTATAGCAGCCAAAGGTGCTGTACTAAAGACGCTTGTCACGACGGGGTTGAATAATTCTGAGACTGCAGTCGTCAATAAAAGTGGGATTTTGTCTAACACTTGGGTAAACCACTTATCATATTAGAGTAATGGCTCATTTCTTGCTAAAGGTTACTGAATGTGGGGTCAATTTGCAGAACACAGGTCACCTCTTTCTTGTAGTGAACAATGGTTGCAGTATAATCCCAGAAGTGCCATGTTCACACGTTGCAGGAAATTGCCGCTAATGATTGTCCCATAAATCTGCTTTGCGTGTGATTTTCGCCTTGCTCCATTACAATGATTTGTATAGCATGAAAATCAGCCGCCTCCAATAGAAAAACAGTGGAAATGTGAAAGCTGCTTTTCTATTGGAGAAGGCTGATGGACAGGTTGGGTCACATGTTCATCTACCGTGAGCCATTTCGAGGATAGGAGAGCTGTTCTGTCTGTAAGGAAGGCTAGTGACAAGTACAGGAGGAGATCCTGGAATACTACTATTACTGTCCCATAATCATGTCCCCAGCAAATTGTTACCCAACCCCTTTTAATTTCTCATATAAATAGAATTTTCTTTCTTAGCCAAGTAGTGAAGTGAGGTCTCTTCCATCTGCTCTGCCGTCATGTCTCTGGGGAGGGTGCAGTAATCTCGTAGCTTGCCTCTGTCAGCTATTTAATGTTTTATTTCACACTACTTTTTGTGGTTGATACCGGCAGTGCTTACGGAAGTGGGGCTTTAGACGATCTGAAGACATTTGTTGGATAAAAACTAATAAAGACAATCCTGGCAAGACCAAGACCTTGGACCCTAAGGCAATTTTCCAGAGGACAAAGGTACAGCGTTCCCATCTGTCACTAGAATGAGACATTTGTAGGATAAACAAGATTGTGTCTATCTTTGAGCAGCACAAATCGGCGCCGTATCCTTTAAATCATCACGCCGGCGATGGGATGTGTGCTGTGATTCCAGCAATATATAGAATGGTAACGTGTGGCAGTATTATAATGTAGTTCTAGCGAGGAAGCTCTCGAAGCCTGCTCCTGGAGGTGATGGATGTCTTCATTTTTTAATGTGATGATGAAAAAATTATAGAAGCGGTGCATCATCCTGACACCTATCTGTCTGCACATTATAGCAGGTGACCATTTCATAAATCTTGAAAGAAAGCTGTAAGAAAAGCAATTTTTATACAAGCAATAATGTTCCAAACTTCAGGAGAAAGCACATCTGAGGCAACTTTCACTATGCAAGTCTTCATGAATAGCGCTTGTCATATGTCCGCTTTCACCGCAGACTTTCTACATGATGGCTAATGAGCACTTCTTCTCACAGGAGCACTGCCTTATGGGCATTCGAGGAACTGTGCACCGGAGCACAGATGGCGACTTCATCCATGCCAACGTGGACATTGATCTCATCATTACAGAGGAGCCAGAAATTGGAAACATTGAAAAGCCTGTGGAGATCTTTCACATTATCGAACACTTCTGTTTGGGACGGAGGCGGCTGCACCTCTTTGGCAGAGATAGCACCATTAGACCCGGTAAGAGTAAAGCTGTGGTCTTTTGACTCACACATATAGTATACAGCAGTGTACACATAATGCAGTCATGTCTTGACCTGTCCCATGGAGGTGCCTAGAGTGATGGTCTTAAGAAGAATGACCTTGGTACTCCAGTGATAGATGTGAAGATATAATGCAATTCAAATCAACATAGGATGTTTAGGTTCAGACAGTTGGACTTTCATTAGACAGACTGTCAATGTATAAGGAGTGATAAGTAATGTCTGAAGAAGACTACAGTCAGGGCTTGCAGTTCTTACATGCTACTTCTCACTCTGCATGCATTGACAATCAATCTGATGGCGGCCCAGCTGTATGGACCGAAACATCCTATGTTGATTTGAATTGCATTAAATTTTCACAGCGATCACTGCAGTGCCGAGTTTTTCTTCTTGACATCTATGCGGTTTGGAACCGTATTCGAGCACCTGTCCTACAGTCCAGGAATGCGAAATAGCTACACAGTAATGTGATTGTGATAAAACTAACAGCCTCCACCACAACTGATTGCTACAGGTATGGCTTTTGTCACCCTTGCAAACTGCTGAAGTGTTATGATCTTACTTTGCGTAGAGGTTATTTGTATATTTTTCCTGGGAGCATTGCGGGGCTGGTGAGAGTCTTTACACCAATGTGTGCTCTCATTAAGGTAAAAATGTACTTCTGAGACCCTCTAGTGAGGACCTTCCATTTTGCCTGCTAGTCTCCTTCTCTGCATTGATAAGGGATAACTTAACCATGATACAGCAATGTTAGGTTCAGTATAAGGGGATGGATATATCCACACATAACTGGGGTTATGAGTATATGTGGAATGTCCTGTACATAGGCTGATTATGATGTAGATCAAGTACATGTGTTTCATCTGAAATGGCTTGCCATGCCTTCAGTCCTGCCCACCCATGTGATCACACAAATGCTTTATCCTGGATTAGTTTAACATTTAAAGTTAGTTGCCCATATCCAAGATGGCAATCGCTAGTCTAGTGAAATGTGCATCATTAGAGTTCTGGCGCTCTGTTTTTTGTGATCACACTGATCGTGCCCCCATCCTCCTCTGTATGCGGGAAATGGGGGCATTTCACCTGTGTAAGATTCCCGTGAAAGAAGGAGGGATATCCAGACATGGTAATGAAAATCTTATTGTTACACATCTGTATAGCAGAGTATATAAGAGACTGGAGGTGAGATTAATCCCCCTTTCCCCACCATCCACCCCAGCAATCTGTGCCCTACACCCAACCATCTGGTGAGATCTCCCCTGTAACTGTATTTCACTACTACTGTAATGTTTTTTTTTTCGTTTTTTTTACTCATTGGGAAATACTAACTTGCAAGGTTTTTATGCTCATTTCCACTATAACCATTGTTCTCTGGGGGAATTTACTTTTTCCTCCGGATAATGTTGCTCAATCATAAACAGCAAACTTTATAAGCTAATATCACTGCAACAGAGGCACATAATTAAAAAATGTTTTATTCACATTTTCATGCATGTCCTCTCTAATGTAGATTTTCTGATGATTACACTGAGAGATCATAACTTATTGTATAGTTGAAGGGAATTGTCAGTATTCAACTTTCTTGAATAATGGGAAATCTATATGCTTCCTCTTATTCATTGTGCCGGAGTCTCTTAAAGGGAATCTGTCACCCTTTTTTTGGCTTTGCAGCTGCTGGCATAGACATCGGGGGCTTATCTAAGCCTCCGATGTAACCTGAAAGAGAAGAAAAACACGTTATATTATACTCACCGAGGTGGGTGGTCCGGTCCGATGGGTGTCGCCGTTCCGTCCGGCGCCTCCCTTCATGCGATGACGTCCTCTTCTCCCATCCTGTAATGGCTCCGGCGCAGGCGCACTGCTCTTCCCTGTTGAGGGCAGAGCAGAGTCCTGCAGTGTGCAGGCGTCGGGAGAGGTCTGGCGCTTGCGCACTGCAGAATTCTGCTCTGCCCTCAACAGGGCAGAGCAATGCGCCGGAGCCATTTCAGGACGGGAGAAGAGGACGTCATCGTATGAAGAAGGGAGGCGCCGGACCGGACCGCCCACCTCGGTGAGTATAATATAACGTGTTTTTCTTCTCTTTCAGGTTACATCGGGGGCTTAACTACAGCATTACGGAATGCTGTAGATAAGCCCCCGATGTCTATGCCGGCAGCTAATAGGGGATAAAAAGGGTGACAGATCCCCTTTAAAGGGGTTGTCCATTACGAGGACAACCCATTTTTGATCTAAATGTTTGTTCCTGATAAAATAGAAAAAAAACACCTTATACTCTCCTCCCATGCCGACGCCGTTCCAGCGTTGTCGGCTCTCGCGGAACCATGGCTCCCGTGTGAGTGCATGACACGATGTGCCTGGTGCCCAATCAGCGCTGACATCATCGCTTTCAGACTAATTGAATATGAAGAGGAAGCCAGGGCTGCAGCTGCTCTCTCACTTTTATATTTTATTGGAACCAAACATTTAGATCAAGAAGGGATGACCCTAGTAGTGGACAACCCATTTAGGTTCATTGGTTTGTGAAATCAATCAAAACCTTTTTTTAATCTGATTTCCTAGGGTGGCTTACTGTGGGGCCTACACTGACAAACAGCAACTTCAACTCTGAGACATATGGGACCTATTTTAATGCTCCTAATTCTACTCTAACTGGCTGCACTGAAGAAATTGAGAGGCTTCGACCCAAAACACCTCCCCCCAAATCAGACCGTGGCTTTGGAACAGCTAGAGGCGGTGGTCGTGGGGGACCCTCAGTCGGTAGAGGAGAACGAGGTCGAGAGCGGAACAGAGGAAGCTTCAGAGGAGATAGAGGAAACTTCCGAGGTCGGGGAGGTCCACACAGAGGTGGATTTGCACCTCGTTAATTCATTCCTAGGAGAGGCTTCAAACTTTTCTTTTTGTTCTCATGTAACAAATGAAATAATGGTAAAGCAAGAAAAAAAGATTTTTTTTTTTCATGTAATGTAAGTTTTTAAAATTTCATTTAATAGGACGTTGCCAACTTTTTAATATTTTTTTTAAATAAAAATATGAAATGGCTGTTCACATTTTTGGATTGAATGTTTATAATATTGGTAAAGTTATTCTTGAAGGCGAGGATGAAAATTGTCCCATATTGATGCTACATGACCCAGAAAAGGATTTTTCACCCAGAACATCTTTGGATGGTAATTCTAGACACATGCTGGTCTGTCATTGAATTTTACCTATGTATATTAGGGAAGCCTCCACATGCCACTTATAACTCGTGTACACTTTTCTGAAGTGCCAAACAGATGAAGAGAACCCAATGTCCTAACATTTATGGGGGACACAGATGGCAATATCACTCCTCTTTTCTTTAATATGGAAACTACATTAAAGCAGCCACACACAGGCAAGCATGTCTGAGACTAGATGGTTGTGGGCTGCATGTGGACCTGGGCAGGTTGTGCACACCAGCTCTATATTGGTGTACAGCTATGGATGTACCTTTTAAGGCTGGGTGCCCACGATCCAGTACTAGCAGCGCTTTGGACGCAGTGTATGCTCGCTGCGTCCAAAGAGCTGCCTTCTATTGAACGCAGTGAATCTGCATCACTGAACTGTGTGGATTCACCGCATCCAATACATTCAATTAATGTAATTTCTATCGTGGAGTCTCTTGTCTCTGCAAGAGAAATTGACAATTTGCGGCCACATGTTTGTCTCCGCGTGCGTCTGTGGACGCATAGTGGACATGGGATTTCTTGAAATCCATCCACTATGCTGTCAGCTGGCCGCTGCGGGTTTGACACTGCATAAATACACAGCGTCAAACCTGCAGCAACTCCGTATCGTGAGGGAATAAACGATAAAGTGTGCATACAAACAGGGATCAACCTTACCAAAAATTTTTTATTTCTCTGGATATAAAAATGCATAGGTAAACACCATAAATAAAAACATTTAAAAAGCCAAAACGGCTAACAAATAAAAACTGACCAAAGCACAAGAGTACACTTGCAGCTTTAAGCGTAATAAACAATGATAATATATTCAATCAGGACAAGCTAGATATAATGCAAATATCACAATTTATAGATGCATTCAGGCCCTCTATACATTAAATGATTAGTCCACTTTATGTACAATCTCGATCAAATAGATGGGGTGCTGCCAGTTCAGTTATAAATAGGCTAGAAACAATTAATGACCAAAGTGACAAATGAACAAGATCAACAGAAAACAGCATCTAGAAATAAATAGCAGAGTCTTTACCCAATAAGGTTTCCAGCCGGTACAACCCTAATGGGATCTAGGCGGCCTGAAAAGATGAAGTGCCAAGTGCAACCTGGGGAGAGAATGCCCAATTTTTTTAATTATGTTGTTTACCTATGCTTTTTTGGAGCCAGAGAAATAACAAAATATTTTTAATCCCTGTTTATATGCACACTTCTTTTTCTTGTTTTTCCTATGCAATTTGGTATGCATGAGGTGGATCCCTATTATTTATTTGTATTGCTGTGGTGCCCACTATTCTCTTTTATACTCCGGATCGTGGGCACATACCCTGAAATACCCTGAGGAAACTCAATCTGCTCTGCGTTATGTCCATATGTGGTAGTAAAGGAAAATCATTTTAAATCGGTTAGGTAAGACAAATTTGGTAAGAGAACGAAATTGTACCATAAAAATAAAATCTAGTAGGACCTAGTGATGTCTCTCGAGTATTCAAAAACATGAGGTTATCAAATAAGTAGTTTCAAGAAAGAATAAAGGAGAAACAGCACAATGCAGAGTTCTACGAAAAAAGCCCCAGCAGTGTTACTTCATAGGGAATCCAATTACTGGTAGTTACTAATATATTTACACACACAGTGTGTGCCTACAATACTTTTTTTATCAATTAACAAAATGCAAAGTAAACAAATCGGAAATCTAAATCATATTGGGTGTGATCACACTTTCCATTAATTCTGCGTACACATTTCTTAATTCGGCAGATAGTTCCAAAAATATTGGAGAACTAACCACAGATCTTCTTTGGATGTAGGTTTATGAAAATCCTCTTTTTCTTACAAATTTGGGAGCAAAATGGGTGTGTATCTTATAATCCAAAGTGAGCTTACCGGGGGTCGAGGAGACCAGTGGCAGCAGGAGCAGGGCGATGCTTTGTTGCCTGGGCTCTAAAAAGATGTCAGCAACGGTGAGCGGAGTCCCCTTTCCCGTAGATTTTCCCTGCTGTGAGCTTCGCAGATTGAGATCTCGGGAGCCCACCGCAATTAAATCTATGCTGACATTTTGAGATCCCCGCTCCTGCCACCTCTGGCCTCCTGAAGCAGCGACCCTGCCTCCCGTGACCACACTCCACCGCAGGCGCCCGCCAGGTAAGCTACTGTTAAAACGGAATAGAAAACACACCACAATTTTATTTAAAAAAAATGTTTTCCTATTTTCCACCTCAAAATTTGAGATGCATTTTATGGTTTGGTACATCTTATAATCTGCACAATACGGTATCTATATACAGTGGGTGAGACAAGTATTGAACGCATCACTAATTTTCTAAGTAAATATATTTGAAAAGGCGCTATTAACATGAAATTCTCAACAGAGCTCGTCAACAAACCATCCAATCCACTACACCTACACATAGTGTCAGGTCGGCACCGTTATACTGAATAAAATGATTGGTTGATGAAATCCGTCTTGTGGCTGTTTCTTAATCTTTATTTTCAATTTTGTGTTAATGAGATTCTCGTGCCCTAAGGCGGGGTTTGGATATGTGTGCTCAGATTAGATATTCATAATGCAGACTGCTGACAGTCCGAATAAAAAAAATGCTTGTGCAGGCAGGTGCCGGCCGTGGCACCTGTGCTGCAGCATAATCACATGGTTACTGTGCACTTTAATCCCTTTTGCAGATTTAATTGAGCGAGGAAGAAAAAAAGGAATATTGAAAATGGCGCTCGGGGCGCCTGCGCAGTAGCAGCTATCGGTTTGTATAACCCCTAAGTTAGATGCAGCTGTAGCCAAAGCATCAAAGAAATTCTGATATTCTCCCTACCCTTTGAGGACATGGGGACCCTAAAGGATCCCCTAGATAGAAAGGCGGATACCTTCCTTAAGGGAACTTGGGGAATGGCAGCTGGATCCCTGAGACCAGCGGTGGCATCCACTTGGGCGGCCAGATCAATGATGATCTGGCTGGACCATCTCTAGTCTCTGCTAATGGAAGGAGCTCCTAGAGAGACGATTCTGGGAGCCCTTCCAGTAATTCAGGGGACTGCAGCCTTCCTGTCCGATGACTCAATAGATTGTCAGAATGGAGGCAAGAGCAGCAGGCATTTCCAACATGGCCCACAGGGCTCTGTGGTTAAAGTGCTGGCCAGGGGACATCCAGGGCTCTGGCCTATCCCATGTGAAGGGGAGTACCTCCTTGGTCCGGTCTTGGCCGACCTGCTGGATAAGACGGGAGACGAGAAAAAGAAATTCCCCAACCTATCGTCCACGTCTTACAGACGTTCCTTCAGCAGGAGAAAATTTAGTCAAGGGACTGTTCCAAGTGGGGAAAAGCCATCCTAATGACTAGCAATCCCTGTAGTGGGCTGATTGTCGGCCTTCTATCCAGCCTGGTCTCGAATCACCAACATTGGGTGCAGAGCGTGATAGCAACGGGACTACAACTTGAGTTCCTTTCGGTTCCAGGGGATAAATTCAGCATAACTCCTGGTTATCTCACCTAGAGCAGTCTGCCCTGGAAGCGGAAATTATGAAACTATGTCATAAGAAGGTCCTGATAGAGGTTCCGGAATCCGAGAAGGGCAGACCTTTTTAATCTCCCGTTTTTGGTTTGTAAACTGGATAACTTGTTCAAACCATCATCAATCTCCGGTCCCTCAATAAGTTTCTGATCATTTGCCCCATTAAAATGGAATCAATTGGCTGGGCAATACAGATGCTATTTCAAAACTGTTTCATGGCAGTTGTAGATTTTAAAGATGCGTATTATCATGTGCCTATCCACACGGATTTCCAGTGTTGAGAGTTGCAGTATTCATAGGGGGCTTAGTTCGTCATTTCCAGTTCAGGGCCCTTCCCTTTGGCCTCTCAGTTGCCCCTCGAGTTTTCACAAAGTTGGTTGCCGAGGACATGGCCCACCTTCGTGAGTCGGACATCCTGATTGTTCCGTACTTGGACAACTTCTTGATTCTAGTTAGTTCTGTTGATCATTGCCTTTCACAAGTAGAAAGGTCTAGGTCCACTCTAGATTGCTTAGGTTGGCTGATAAACTCTGAAAAATCCCATTTACTACCATTGAAAGTTCAGCAATTCCTGGGTCTTGTTTTAGATTCAGAAAATCAGCACTGTCGTCTGCCACCTGTCAAGATAATTCGCCTTCATCATCAGGTTTTGTGGGCAATAAATAGGCCCTCCATGACACCCAGGCAGGCCATGTCCCTATTGGGCTCCCTGACATCTTGTATCTCGCCGGTCAGGTGGGCTCAATTTCACACTAGGCCCCTTCAGAGGGATGTTCTACTGAATGATAGGGCCCTAGGGGGGGGTCCCTGCAGGGAAAGATGATTAGTCTTATCAGCCCTAAATTCCCTAAGATTGTGGCTTAACAGGGATAACTTTGGCTTCGGGAGATCCCTGGGAAAATCACATATCCCGTATAATAACCACAGACGTCTGTCCTTCAGGTTGGGGGGCCCATATGGGGGATATCGTAGTCCAGGGTCAATCATCTAACCTGAAGGAACTGTTGGCGGTAGAACTGTCAGTTAAAAAACTCCTTGTGTACCTACAGGGTCACCATATCAGAATTCTCTCGGACAACCAGGTGGCGGTGGCCTACATCAACCACTAAGGTGGCACCCGATTCAGGGCTCTGATGGAAGTAGCAGAGCACCTTTTCCAGACAGCGGAAAGGCATTTTCTATCTTTGATAGCGCTACACATAGGAGGAAAGGACAATGCCAAAGTGGACTTTCTAAGCCGCAGCACACTAAGACAGGGAGAATGGTCCCTAAATGGCAACATCTTCAACCAGATTGTCTGCAGGTGGGGTCAGCGGACATAGACCTCTTTGCCACCAAGAAAAACAGAAAAGTAAAACATTTTTGTTCGCTGAATCCCAGGGAAAAACCTCTTATGGTAGACGCCTTCCTGAGGAAGTGGGACTTCAACCTGGCCGACGCATTTCCTCCATTATCCCTTTTACCTCTGGTAGTGAGGAAGATCAGGGAAGACAGGACAATGATCATACTAATTGCTCCCTTTTGGCCCAGAAGGACTTGGTTTGCATGGCTAAGGACTATGTCTGTCTGCGATCCCTGGGTGCTTCCAGGTGCTTTACAGGGCTCCATTTGATGGCATGGAGTTTGAAAGGGCATTATTGAGGGATAGAGGTTTCTCCCCGAATTTAATTGTCACCCTTCTAAAGAGTAGGAAGTTAATCCCGACTAAGATCTATGCTAGAACCTGGAGACAATTCTTAGCCACTTCTGAGTTTAAACTCAGAGGGGGTACCTATAGGGTAGATTCTAGAATTTCTTGAGAGTGGTCTTGAATTAGGCATTCACTAGTACCCTTAAAGTACAAGTTTCTGCCCTTAGTGCCTTATTTACCTGTGATATTGCTAATAATTACTGGGTCTCCAGATTTATTAAAGCTGCTGGTAGATCTAGGCCCATACACAAAGAAAGGTGCGTACCATGGGACTTGAACTTGGTCCTTACGGCTATGACTGGGGCTCCATTTGAACCCATGGTATCTGCCTCAATTATTCTATCCCTCAAGGCGGCCTTTTTGGTAGAAATAACATCAGCACGTAGAATAAGTGATATTCAGGCACTTTCTAGACTTCCTCTGTATATGCAGTTCTTAGACGACAGAGTAGTCCTGAGGCCAGATCCTGCTTACTTGCCCAAGGTTGCGTCAGACTTCCACAGGTCACAGACCTGATAGTTCTTCCTTCCTTTGTACCTAACCCTACTAGCCGGAAGGAAGAAAAGCTTCACACACTGAACGATAGGAGATGTCTGCTAGAATATCTCTCTGCCGCTATTCCTTGGAAAAAGGACAATGCCTTGTTCATATCTTTCCAGGGCTCTAGGAAGGGTCTTAAGGTACTGTCACACTTAGCGATGCACCAGCGATCCCGACCAGCGATATGACACGGTCAGGATCGCTGGTGCATCGCTAAGTGGTCGCTTAAAGGGCATGTCACACTAAGAGATATCGCTAGCAATATCGCTATAACTAGTGACGTTATAGCGATATTGCTAGCGATATCGCTGTGTCTGATACCTACGACCCGCTCCCCCGCTGGTTATCGCTGATCGCGCGAGAACGTTCAGGACTGTTTCTCGTCGTCAGCTTCCTGTGGCGCTTCCTGCTGTGAAGACGAGCGACACGTGGAGCCGGGCGGGAGGACGCAGGATCGCCTCGTCTGACTGGTAAGTAGCGATCCCCGTCCCCAGCGATGTCGCTAGTGAGATCTGCCTATGTGGCAGCTCACTAGCGACTACTTAGCGATGTACCAGCGATCCTGACCGCGTCATATCGCTGGTCGGGATCGCTGGTACATCGCTAAGTGTGACAGTACCTTTAGAGTCTCAAAGTGTACATTAGCAAGATAGATTAGGGAGGATATCTCTCTGGCATACACAGCAGGTGGTGGTCCAGCTCCGCAGAATTTAAGAGCGCATTCCACTCGAGCCATGGCATCCTCTTGGGCAGAAAGATCGGGAGTTTCCATTGACAAGATATGTAAGGCGGCCATGTGGTCATCTCTTTCCACCATTTTTAATCATAGGTTGGATATGGGTGCCTCCTCAGATCTCACTTTCAGGTTAAGAGTGCTGCAGGCTGTAGTCCCTCCTTAAGATAGTTCTTACATCTCTGTAATTCTCTTGTGGTGCTGTCATGGGAGTCTGAATAAAGTATTAAGTTACTTACCGGTAACAGTATTTTTCGGAAGCCCGTGATGGCACCCTTAGTTCCCTCCCTTCACGTGTGGGTGCGCACTTCTTCCTCTTAGAAGTTTTCACGTGTGTGAAGTCGCTCAGATTTAAATTTTGAACATATTTGTCATTAACCAAGGAAGGAAGAATGGCAGAGGATCCTCAAGTGTTACTAGGTACCTTAATATCAGTGTTCATTTCTTGATTGTGATTTGGATGCCATATTTCAATTTTACTTCATTTCAGTTCTGGGACGGTGGTTTACCATTCAGGACTGCATCAATATGCACATTTTTTCCATTGAGTATCCACTTCTACTAGGGCTTTAATTACTGCCAACGATCAGCCTCATTAATGTACTACTGCAACAAACTAATACTTGTACTTTCAGTTTTTGGCTTATTCCTTGGATTTTATCACACAGAATCCTAAATTTGTCTGTAGCTTTCTGTTATATCCTGTTTTTCATATATCAGCTAGTGTTATTTTTGTTTTAAACTTTTTAATCAAAGTACGCTCTTTTTCTGAACAATGTCTTGAACGACCCATATTTCTCAGGCTTTCAAGGAGAAACGCATGTACAACATGTCTTGACTTCATCCTTAAATAAGGGCCACCTCATTCACACTTGTTTCTTCATAGAATGATTGATCTCACTATTTGAACTCTACACTGCTATTATTTTGAACACATCATCCTTCAATTAATTATTCTACTACACAGACTCAAAAACATGCAGATCATGAATGCGGAGTCTGTTGGTTTTATTAGAATCTGCTGCACCAACAGGTAAATTGTTTGGCATGTGGTAATATAATTTAAACCAAAAACAGTGATTAATCGGGTTAGTCACATTGGACTGTTATTATTTTGACCACTACTATATACACACAAGCTATTTTATGTGTATGTGCTACCTATACTCTTCCCTAGTATTTTCAGCAAATCCAAGAACAAATCTTCAAAAAAAGATATTCTTTCAAAATGGTTTGTACTTATACAAGACATACGTACATCATGAATATAGCACCAATTCACAGAAATATACATTACTTGTATTTTACCCAGGGCTGTGGAGTCGGTAAGCCAAACGTCCGACTCCTCAATTTCCATGACAGCGACTCCAACTCAGACTCTCTCATACCAGGACTATGGAGTTGGTAAGCCAAACCTCCGACTCCTCACTTTCCATGACACCGACTCCACAGCCCTGATTTTACCATCTGATATACATCTGATGGGTCTCCGCATTCTATATCTGGGTGTTTGTTCGAGTCATGTGATCCATATTCGAGCTGGTGCATGCAGCCAATTTACGAACAAGAAAATATGGTTGCTATACCATAGACTGAACTAACCCTTAGATGTGTGCACACACCCTATGTTCAGTCTTTTTGTTACTTTTGTTTTAACAGCTTCAGGGTTTGGAAACTGTGAAGTGGTTAAAAGAGGCAGCATGGTCATTATTTGGGTGGCTTATGATATAGATTAAAAAATAAAATAAAAGATGCCTTGTTGGAACAGCCTTAAAATTGTCAGCAAATCTGTTAGTCACTTCAGGATAAAAGTCGGCTGCTCTGTTCAAGTCATAAAAACGTGGTGTGCACTTATCCTTATATGTGTAGGCCCAACCCTTGCATTATCCCTAGGTTAATGTGATGTGTAGCCCTAAGGCAGAGGTCTCAAACACGCATCCCCTGAGGCAGGCATCTGCGGCCCACAGTGCACCACACATCTCACTTCCTTAGGCAGGTGGAAGGTGCACATTCAGGAGCGCACGATGGCTATTCTGTGTGCACAGGACCTGTGATAAGGTCACAGGAGGGGAGGAGTCAGGGGCCACATGATCAGAGCCTCAGTGTAGGCAGGACGCTGCTGTCTGCTTGTCATGGTGCTGGAAGAAGGTAAGTTTGTGTGGGGTCAGGAGGGGTTTACAGGGTGGATGTAGCAGAGCCGTGTGTATATGAGGTGTACAGAGCGGAGCCGCATGTGTATGAGGTGTACAGAGCGGAGCCGCGTGTGCACGAGGTGTACAGAGCGGAGCCGCGTGTGCACGAGGTGTACAGAGCGGAGCCGCGTGTGCACGAGGTGTACAGAGCGGAGCCGCGTGTGCACGAGGTGTACAGAGCGGAGCCGCGTGTGTACGAGGTATACAGAGCGGAGCAGTGTGTACGAGGTGTAAGGAGGGGAGCCGCGTGTGTACGAGGTGTACGGAGCGGAGCCGCGCGTGTACGAGGTGTATTAAGTTTGAAAGGAATGTGGCCCGCCAGCTCAAATTTTTTTTTCATGTTCGGCCCATTTACTCTGCCGAGATTGAGACCCATGCCCTAAGGCCTCCTTCACACGTTTGTATACTTACCGGTAGAGATGAGCGTCTTTGCCTTTTTTAGGGTCGAGTCGAACCCGACTTTTGCAAAAGTCGGGTCGAACGAAATCAGCCGACTATAGGGAAAAGTCGGAGACCGACTGAAACACAAAACACAGTGCAAGTCAATGGGGAAGCAAAGTCGGCAGGGAGTGGAGGACAGTAAACACACCTACAGTGCCTATTTCAATGCCAAAAACATCAATTCTTATTACTGAAGGTTGTCAACCTTAATTTACTTCATAATAATAGTTACGCATTGAAAACTGGGGTTTATTTGGCTAAAGTTGTGGGGGGGGGGTAGGGCTGGCTCCAAGATTTCGTGTGCCCTGGGCAAAAGAGTGTCAGTGCGCCACTTTAACACATACCACAACTCATGATGCTCAGATGCGGCACAGAAGTATAGGTATAGTACAATGACAAATACTTCACTGCTTACATGACATGACTGATCTATTTTAAATTGTACAATAGCTCAAAAAAAGGACAGTATATTATTCCATACAGTATTATGGCCACCACATTGTGCGCCATACAGAATAATGAGCCGCATATATTTCTCCATACAGAATAATTGGTCACATATAATGTTCCATACAGTATATGATGAGCTCCACATAATGCTACAGTATATGATGGTCCCCATGGATGATGCTCCAGTGTGTTATGGGCCCAAATAATGCTCCATATATAATGAGCCCCATTTCTAATGCTCCAGTGTATAATGTGCCCCATAGATGCTGCTCCAGTGTCTGATCTGCCCCATTTAGAATGCTCCAGTATATGATGGGCCCCATGGATTATGCTCCAGTGTCCTATGGGCCCAAATGATGCTTCATATATAATGGGCTCCATTTCTAATGCTCCAATGTATAATGGGCCCCGTAAATGCTGCTCCAGTGTCTGATGTCCCCCATTTGGAATGCTCCAGTATATAATGGGCCTCGTGGATGATGCTCCAGTGTCTGATGTCCCCCATTTGGAATGCTCCAGTATATGATGGGCCTCATGGATGATGCTCCAGTGTCTGTTGTCCCCCATTTGGAATGCTCCAGTATATGATGGGCCCCATTTTTAATGAACCCAGGCATGGTATGTGAAAAGAGCTCCATGGAGTAATTTGAAGTGTGTGCTGTCGCATCCTTCTCTTTGGTGTGGGTGAAGGACACAAGAAAAGGGGTTACTCCTGACCAGAAGCCTGCACTGACGATTCAGTGCTTGCATTTTTTGAATCTTCAGAAGAGGAGGTGATAGAGCTGGAGGCTGTTTCAGCAATGTAAGCCAAAAACAGTTCCTGATGCTCCGGCTTTAAAAGCAGTCTACCTACTCCCAGAAAAGGGAGCCTTACAGGCCATCCGGAGCTACACCATGACGCAGGCTCAACACCTCCTGCCTTAGCTGCTATTGTGTTTTTGGCACTACCAGCAGATGCACCACCACCACCATCAGTACCAGTGGCCCCCCCACGCCCATGTCCGCATCCTCTTCCACCATACTTCCTCATGTTTTGTAAAATGGACCCAAAATACCAGCAGATATATGGTACTGTATCAGAAGCGTACAGCTCTATACAGTCTAGGGATAACAGTAAATCTCCATATATATTTCATGAGTCATACACAGACACTCACAGGCTCAGTATGGATTACACAATAAAATAAAAAGTTGAAAAAGGGTACAGTATCACCAGATGCAAGGTATATATAGTATAGGGTAAACATTCTGAATCTCCGTATATATTTCAGGAGGCAGACACAAACGCTCTCAGACCCAGTATGGATTACACAAGAATATGAAAAGCTGTAAATGGGTAATGTAACACAAGCGTACAGCTGCATACAGTGTTGGGGTAATCTTAAATCTCCAAATATATTTCCGGAGTAACAGACAGACGTTTACAGGCTCATTATGGATTACACCGAAATCTAGCAAAAAAGGTTTCTGTATCAGAAGTGTACAGCTGTATACAGTGTTGGCCAAATTTGACCATAATAAAAAAATGTAAAAAAGGTACTGGATAACAAGATAGCAAGTATATAAGCAAGTATATATATTATAGGGTACAATTGAAATCTCCGTATACATAGTCCCGTAGTCACTCTCAGACGCTTACTCAGTATGGATTTGACCGTAATACTAAATGTCGAACAAAAGTACTGTATAACAAGATACAAACTGTATCGAGTATAGGGTAAAAATTGGTATCTCCGATTCACCGTATATATAGAAGGCTTTATCTCAGTAGCGTGGATCACATCACCGTTACTTGTCTCCATCAAATTGTGATCACAGGGAGAGATGTAGACATGGTCCTCATTGCCTATCATGATGTGTCTGGTCATTTTGGAGTGCAAAAGACAGAAGCCACAGGCCGTAGGCGATTCTATTGGATTGGCATGAGAGGAGACATTGAAAAATGGTGGCAGGAATGTCACACGTCTGTGACTATCAACTGTGAAAGGTGATCATAAAGCACCACTACATCCGCTTGTAAGTTGACGTCCATTACAAATGGTAGCCATTGATCGTCTGAAGGTAGAGGCCAGCAGGACAGGCCATAGCTACATCGTAACCATCATCGATCAATACACCAAATTTCTAGTGGCCGTCCCTGTGAAGGATTTAACTGCCCAGACTACACAGCGGTGGAGCACGGAGAGGTAAGTATTGCAATTTGCAAGTGCTGTGGCAATGACCAAGCAGGGGGGGCACACTCATGGGCGACGGTACTGGCACAGGGCCCCTCATAGTACGCTGGTGTGTCTAACGGCGAGTGGGCCCCCCCACTATCAGAGACACTGTATTGTACTATGAGGGGCCCTGTGCCAGTGCCATCGGCCATCAGTGGGCCCATCCACCTGTTCAGAGCAACGGCCCTTACTCGGTTGCGCCAGGTGTTGACCCCAGCCCTTGGGGGGGTTGGCAGCCCAGTTAGGGAGGTTTAAAAAATGGCATATGTTGATGTGTAGGCAGGCATCCAGCAGCTGCAAATGGCGGAATTGGGCAAGTCCAAGGAAGAGGAGGACAAAAGCGAGGCAGTTTTCTGGCAACCTATGTGTCATCAGGGGAAGGTGGGGCAAAATCCTTTGAAATCCATGCATGGTTCCTTTTAATGAAGGTTAGATCATCAACATTTTGGGTGGACAGATGGGTCCTTTTTTCTGTCAGGATTTATCCAGCAGCACTGCAGACTCTTTCAGATAAAACACTAGCAGCAGGGCAAGCGAGCTCCTATAAGACATATTGTGCCAATTCAGGCCAGGTGTCCAGTTTAGAGGCCCAATAGTCAAAGGGGATTACCTGTGAGGGAGAACATCGATATGGGAGGAGAAGTAGTTTGTAACCATAGTTGACAACTTCTGTCTCCTGTCACTTTTAATCGATGCCGTATTAGCTGTCGTTTGAGTGGTACTTCAGAAATCAGTCCACAACATGGTCATGAAACCCCTGTCTCCAATGCCACTTCGGTTGTGTGCACCACGAACACCTCTTCCATTGTGTCCACTACGGCTCGTGGAAGAACCAGCACTGCTGCTGTGTGCTGGGAAAGCCTCAAACGGTTTACCAGAGTTGCTTGTTTGTTAGCCAATATTATCTCTAGGTTCTCCTGTGGCATGATGTTGTGTAATTTGCCTTTGTGACGTGGATTGAGGATGCTGGCCAGCCAGTAGTCATCATCCTTCATCATTTTGGCAATGCGGGGGGTCCCTTTTTAGGATCCGCAAGGCATAATCGCACATGTGGGCCAATGTTCCAGGTGTCAATAATGCACTGCCACTGCTGGGTGTAGGAGCACTTTCTGGCAAATCCACATCCCTACAGTCACGCACAAACCCTGTACCTGACCAAGGAATGCCAACATTTTCTCTTGTCCCCGAGAAGCATCCTCCTGCCCAAAATAGTCATCCCCCTCATCCTCCTCCTCCTCTTCCTCTTCTTCCTCCACCTCGTCCAGGACTGTTCCCTGACCAGACAATGGCTGATGTCAGCAAGGCTTCCCTCCTCCTCCTCCTCCTCCTGTTCCTCCTCCTCTGCTGCAGACGCCAGATCCTTAATGTGCATCAAACTTTGCATGAGCAGATGCATAAGTGGGATGCTCATGCTTATAATGGCGGCATCTGCGCTTACCAGCCGTGTGCATTCCTCAAAACACTGAAGGACTTTACAGAGGTCTTTCAGCTTTGACCACTGCACACCCGACAATTCCATGTCTTCCCTCAAACTGCCTGCCCGTGTATCCTCCCACAAATGCATTACAGCCAGCCTCTGTTCGCACAGCCTCTCAACCATGTGCAGGGTGGAGTTCCACCTTGTTGAAATGTCTATGATTAGGCGGTGCTTGGGGAGGTGGAGCAATTGCTGCAGCTTCTGCATACGACTGGAGTGTACGGCCGAGCGACGGATGTGTGAGCACAGTCTTCGCACCTCATGGAGCAGGGATGTTAACTCTGGATAAGTATTAAGGAAGCACTGCACCACCAGGTTCAAAGTGTGAGCCAGGCAAGGTATGTGTGTGAGTTTTGCAAGGGCTAAGGCTGCCACAAAATTATGGCCGTTATCACTGACTACCTTGCCTGGCTCAAGATGTAGACTGCCCAACCATGACTCAGTTTGTCGCTGCAAGTAGTCGGCCAGTACGTCTGTGGTGTGTCTGTTGTTGCCCAAAGACATTATCTTTAACACAGCCTGCTGATGCTTACCACTAGTTGTTTGACAGTGGGACACCTCATGTGCAACACTGCCAGCTGCGGAAGGCGTGCTCGTGCGACTGCGCTCTGTGGGCGAGCTTTCACTTATGGAGGAGGGTTGAAAGCCTACAGGCAACTGTTTCCTATACCGTGGGCTAGGCAGCACTGTTCCACCGCCATTGTCCCCTGTAGCCTGCATCCACCACATTAACCCAGTGCGCAGTGATGGACACGTAACGGCCCTGGCCATGCCTATTGGACCATGCATCTGTTGTGAGGTGCACCTTTCCACTCACTGATTGCTTGAGTGCATGGACAATGCGGTCTTTCACATGCAGGTGGAGGGCTGGAATTGGTTTTCAAGAAAAGAAGTGCCGACTGGGTAGGTCATAACGTGGGACTGCATAGGCCATGAGCTCGCGGAAAGCTTTACTTTCAACCAAACGGTAGGGCATCATCTCTAATGAGATTAGTTTGGCAATGTAGGCGTTCAAACACAGTGTACGCGGATGAGAGGATGAATACTTTCTTGTCCTACTCAGAGTGTCTGGTAGGGTGAGCTGGACTGGAGAGCTGCATATGGGAGAAGTAGCGGTGGAGCGGACAGAGTGAGAGGGGGTTGGTGATGGTATTGGTGGTGATGGCCTAGATTCAGTGTGTTGCAAAACCATTGTGATTCCCTGACTGCTTTGGCCTTGCGACGACACCTCAACATTTAGTGCTGGTGGTGTGCTTAACAGTGGCAGTGTTCTTACAGTGGGGGAAGCGATGGAGTGTTGCTGGCTACCTTCAGTTGTAGCAGGTGCACATGTGCTACCTGAGGTTTTGTAGTCCGTCCACGCTTGCAAGTGCATGTTGGTTAAATGTCTAAGCATGCAACTAATATTCAAATTTGTGAGTTGATTACCTCGGCTAAAGGTCCTTCTGCACTTCTTACAGGTAACCTTTGCCTCATCAGTAGGATTTTGGACAAAGAATTGCCACACTGCACTCTTCCTACTATGGTATACATTTTCTGGCCTTGCACGCTGTGCTAAGTTGACCGTCTGGCCAAGCTGTCCTGCAACTCTTTTAGTTTTTGGTCCACATTTTTGGACAGCTACGGGCCTGGCAGATAACCGCTGCTGCGATGTCAATGCCTGCTGCGGATCCTTCTCCTTATCTGAACTATTGCCAGCACCAGCCTCCTCCCCCAATGGATGCCAATCCGGGTCAAGAACTGGGTCATCCATCACCTCCTATTCAAAGTCATCTGCACCTTCCTCTTTACCTTCCTCTGTGTCACCGTGTAAGGTGGTATTGTATGCGGGAAGGGGCACCAGAGTTTCATCAGGGTCAGAGTCTGGCTCAGTAGACTGCAAGGGCAGTGTAGTGCTCTGGGTCAATGTACCAGCAGAATCATCTAGCAGTGGCTGTGCATCAGTGCACTCCATGTCAGATTCATCTTGGACTGGGGAATTCAGGATTTGACTGGATAACCCAGGCATGGTATGTTAAAAGAGCTCCATAGAGTAATCTGAAGTGTGGGCTGCCGCATCTTTAACTTTTGGTGGAGTTGAAGGACACAAGGAAAGGTATTTTTCCTGACCAGAACCCTGCACTAATGACTCCGTGCTTGCAGGTTTTGAACGTTCAGAAGAGGAGGCAATAGAGCTGGTGGCTGTTTCGGCAATGTACGCCAAAACCTGTTCCTGAAGCTCCGGCTTTAAAAGTGGTTTTCCTACTCCAAGAAAAGGGAACCTTACAGGCATTCTTGGGCTAGACGCTGACGCAGGCTCAACACCTCCTGCCTTAGCTGCTATTGTGCTTTTGCCAGAACCAGCCGATGCACCACCACCATCAGTACCAGCCACGCCCCCCTGCCCACGTCCGCGGCCTCTTCCACCATACTTCCTCATGTTTGGGAAAATGTACTAAAAATACCAGCAGAGAGACGGTACTGTATGAGGAGCGTCCAGCTGTGTAAGCTGTATTAAAAAAATTAAATCTATGCATATATTTTGTTAGTCACAGACACTCTCCCAGTATGTATTTGACCGTAATCCAACAAGAAGATATACGGTACTGTACCAGAAGTGTACAGCTGTATACGTTTTTTGTGTAACTAACAATCTTCGTATATGTATTTACGGAGTGTCACACACACACGCTGACTCTGTATAGATGTGACTGTAATGCGAACAGCAGATATACAATACTGTTTGAGAATCGGACAGCTCAATATGGTGTATGGAGAAATGGAAATGTCCGTATATGTATTTACGGAGTGTCACACACACATGCTGACTCTGTATAGATGTGACTGTAATGCGAACAGCAGATATGCAATACTGTTTGAGAATCGGACAGCTCAATACGGTGTATGGAGAAATGGAAATGTCTATATATGTATTTACGGAGTTTCACACACATACGCTGACTCTGTATAGATGTGACCGTAATGCGAACGGCAGAAATACAATACTGTTTGAGAATCGGACAGCACTATATGGTGTCTGTATGGAAAATTGTAAATTTACGTCTATTTTTATGTGGAGTGACACACGCTGTCTCTGTATAGTTTTGACTGTAATCAAACAGCAGATATACAAAACTGTTTGAAAAGCGAACAGCTCTATACGGTGTAGGTCTGGAAAAATGGAAAATCTCTTCTTTTTGTTTTTCCAGAGTCACACACAGATAGCTTGTATTTGTCTGTGATACCAGCCAGTACACGGTAGTGTGTGAGGAGCGTACACCGCTATACGGTGTATGTATGGAAAATTTAAAATCTCCGTCTATTTTTATACGGAGTGACACACGCTGTCTCTGTATAGTTTTGACCGTAATTAAACAGCAGATATACAAAACTGTTTGAAAAGCGGACAGCTCTATACGGTATAGGTCTGGAAAAATGGAAAATCTCCGGTTTTTGTTTTTCCAGAGTCACACACAGATAGCTTGTATTTGTCCGTGATACCAGCCGGTACACGGTAGTGTGTGAGGAGCGTACACCGCTATACGGTGTGTGAAAAAATGAACGCTCGGTAACTGACCAGAACAAAATAATAAAAGTTGGAGTGCTTTTAAAAAAGCGGTTTGAACAGCAGTGTGCACACAGCAATGCAGCTATCAGGTAGCCTTAAAAGGCAGCCTAATCACCACCAGCGCTGCTGCACACAACAAAAATCCTCCCCTTTCACTGCACACTAACTGTACAGTGAAAAGCGCTATCAGCATAAGCTATTTTTTTTCTTCTTCCCTGCCTAACGCTCTCCCTATTCAGAATCAGCAGCAGCACCTCTGTCATGATCCATGCTGGATCAGGACTGATAAAAAGCACAGGTAAC
This sequence comes from Dendrobates tinctorius, assembly GCF_039654945.1. NCBI lineage: Eukaryota > Metazoa > Chordata > Amphibia > Anura > Dendrobatidae > Dendrobates > Dendrobates tinctorius. The sequence goes on along the minus strand of NW_027361698.1, from coordinate 12,034,296 downwards.
CTTTTTTTTTCTAAGCTGTGCTTAAGGTTGGTTTTTGCCCCTGGTGGCCGTTAGGATTATTGCACTGTGGTGTCGTTTGTTCTGAGTTTGCCCCCGGTGGTGGTGACCGTCATTGCACTCAAGTTTCTTTAGTTAAGTGCACTTGATTATTATGCCGGTGTGATTGCTGGCTCTGCTATAAAAGAGTCACAGGTGTTGCAATCAGTGTTGGTGATAGTGTTCATTTCCACCATCCTTGGTGGAGGAAGGAGCTGGAGAGCGTTCCTTGCAGCACTGTCTTAGCCCTGGTGTGGAAGGAGTCATAGGGTATTTCCTTGTAGCTCTGACAGAGCTTGGTGGCAGTGATTCAGGAGGAGAGCTGCATTCTGGTGGTGGACTCTGTTGCCAGGAGCAAGTGCAACAGAGTAAAGCTGTTTGTGTTTTTCCTTAGTGTGTATTAGTACAGCGGTGGGGCTAGTGCCTGCGCCACCCAGCTCCCTAGCAAGGGATAGTTGTAGGGTGTGCTAGGGCGACAGGTTCCTGATCAGCGCCCAGTGCAGAACTGGCATAGAGAACATTCAGAGCGTTAGGGACGCTGACTCAGATGAGTACAGGAGGTCTCCACGTCCCCTTTCCCTATTGCAGGGCCCACCATTGTAACTGTTTTCCTTTTTCCCCTTGTCTTGTTGTTTTAGTTACCGGCCTGCGAGCCGTGTCACACATGACAGTATCACATGCCGCGTCTTGTTGTTTTAGTTACCGGCCTGCTGGTCGCGTCACACAGGACGGGTCACGTGACATTATCACCAACCATACATTTTTACTGCTGAGCCATGGACCCAGTTCAGCCCTTTGCCCAAATGCTGCAGACCCTTACTAATGAGATTAGGGGGCTGCACAGAGGATCAGTGCGGCAGCTGCGGCTGTTGGTGGGCTCTGGGGGCTTGGTTCAGGAACAGGCTCAGCCAGAACCCAAGATATCCCTCCCTGACAGATTTTCTGGAGGGAGAGATCAATTCTTGGTGTTTCAACAAGCCTGTAAATTTTATTTCAGGCTGCGCCCTCGTTCATCAGGGAGTGAAGAGCAACGGGTGGGAATCATTATGTCCCTTCTTAAAGGGGATCCCCAATCCAGGGCCTTCTCCCTACCGGACGTTTTTTCATCATTGGTGTCCGTGGACGAGTTTTTTGCGGCTTTGGTGCTTGTGTATGGGGATTCTGATGGCGTTGCCCTGGCGGAATCTCGACTCCATAGGTGTAAACAGGGAGCCCGGGTTGCTGAAGGGTACTGCTCAGAGTTCAGGAGATGGGCCACTAACACTCAGTGGAATGACCCTGCACTTAGGAGTCAATTTGTGCAGGGTTTGTCTCCAAAGTTGCAGGATACTCTGGTGCAGTACGCTGCCCCCAGGTCGCTGGAGGCCGCCATGTCCCTTGCCATCCAGGTGGTTAGACGCCTTAGGGAAAGACATATACAAAAAGTGCCCCCTGATGTCCTCACTAGGGAGGAGGACCCACCAGTGCGGATGGAGGAACCCAGACAGCCCGGTGTTGTTGATACAAAAAAGGGGGTGTCTGCGGCTCGTCGTGGAGGGGGGTATGCTTTTCCTGTAGGAAGCCGGGCCATTTTATGAGAGCCTGCCCAGTTCATGCCAAGTCTCCTGACGAACCCATGCAAGTAGGAGGAGCTAGTTTGTATTCGGAGCTGCCTACGGTTCGGGGAGTCGTGTCGTCATGTTTGTAATGTGGGCAGACTGCTCATGTCCTGAAGGCTTGCCCATTGCGCGCCATATTAACTGTGCCATCTGAGAAGCCGCATTCCCCTGGTCGCTTGGAGGGAGGCGACCAGGGAGTATACGTTTCCTCCATTCTTTCCTCCCAAGGTACCATGTCAGCAGACGTCTTGGCTGGCGGGGTACCGGAGGTGATACCGGTGTTTGTGGACAATGGAGCAAGAGTCAGTCTGGTGGATACCCGCTTTGTCCAGACTCATGGTCTGAGGTGCAGGACGCTAGCCCAGCCTATAAGCGTCCAGGCCATAAACTCTGTTCCACTGAGCCAGGGGAGTTTGACCAAGGTCGTAGAGAATATCCATCTACGTATAGGATATCATGAGGAGTCCTTGTCATCCTACGTCTTGGAGGGAATGCCAGTACCTATTGTTTTAGGCCTCCCTTGGCTGAAGAGACACAACCCGGTAATAGATTGGCGGGCGAGGGAAGTGGTCAGCTGGGGCACTCGTGTCAGGGCTGCTGCCTAGGAACTACTGTCTCTGCCGTCTCTCATCAATGGACCCCTTCCTCTCCGGTGAGGGCAGCAGAGGTGCTGCAGGAGAGTAGGGGCAAGTCTCAACCCTCGCCATTGGCCAACCCTGGTGTCATGGTCCTGTCTGGAGTTTATTTTCTGCTGTCTTCACTCCGGACTGGTCATGTGGGACTTAATCTCCTCAGCCTCGTTCTGGAGCTAGCTGGGCTATTTCAGTCTCTCACAGCCTGCTGAACAGTGTTAGTGATAGCTCAAGCTTCCAGTTTAGAGCCTCTGACCCTTGTACCTTGGTGTTCCTCCTGCCTTTGACTCATATTCACGTGTATGACCCGGACTAATTTCTGACCCCGTCTCTTGGTATTCGTCTCAGCTGTTACGTTCCCTCTCTGGCATCTGGCTCCCCGGCTTGTACCCCGACCACGTATTTCGTCTCACATTTTGGACCCCGTGCTCATGTTCTGGCTTTCTGACTCTCGGCTTGGTATTTTGACTACGTGTATTGCTGCTCCTTCTGGTACGTCTGCTCCTGCTAGTTTCTGACTCGGTTCGTCTGACTATTCTCTCTCATTACCTGTGGCACCTGTGCTGTTGTTCAGGGTTGCTGCTCTTAGTGTGTAACCTCTCTTCCCTCACCAGCTCCCCCTGGTGGAGGTTTCACTACATTATCACTAACCAATACATTTAAACGGGATTTTGCACTTTTTTTTCTTTAGTCATGGATCTGCTGCATAACTTGGCAGATCAAGTGTCCAGTTTGACACAGATGGCGCAGGACTTTTCTGTGAATCATCAGTCCCTTGTCATGTCTCATACCCACTTACAGAAAGAACTGACTGAGACTATTAAGACCATGCAGGGAAACACCTCTCATATTGTTTGTCCACCAGGTGACTCTGTAGATGTTATTTTGCACTCTCCTGAACCCTCAGTTAAACTTCCTGACACATTTTATGGCGAAAAAGATAAATTTCACATATTCAAGGAGAGTTGTAAATTATGGTTTTCTCTTAGACCCTGATCGTCTGGGGATGAGACTCAGCGGGTGGGGATTGTTATCTCCTTACTTACGGAGGGTCCCCAATCCTGGGCTTTTTCATTGCCCCCCACTGCCCCTGAACGGATGTCGGTAGATAGGTTCTTTGAGACCCTAGGACTTATCTATGATGAACCGGACCGTGTTAGGGTGGCAGAGGACACTATTTTGGGTCTGGGGCAAGGGAAGCACTCAGCCGATTGGTACAGCTCCAAATTCCATCGATGGTCCACTAAGGTGTCCTGGGACGACTCCACACTGAGATGTCTGTTCAGGAAGGGACTGTCAGATTGCTTGAAGGACGCTCTGGCTCTCCATCCACCTCCCAGCTCATTGGAGGAGGCTATGACTCAGGCTATCCGTATGCATCGGAGACTGCAGGAGAGAGGTGTTACTCAGCGAGGGTTTCTGTTTATCCCTGCTAACCCTGATGTTTTGCTTCCATTTGAACCTATGGAGGTGGGAGCCACCAACCCCCAGGAGAAAGAGAGGAAACGGCGACGTGAGGGAAAATTGTGTTTCTACTGCGGAGATCCCGGACATTGGGAAAAAGACTGCCCCTCCTGTCCTCCGACTAACAAGCGGCTGAGTCTGGGTGATAATCGTGGAGGTCACCCAGACTCTCAGGTACCTTTTTCTTCTTTTTCAAAGATACTGCTAAAGGTGGAACTTGGTGTCGAGAACGGCTTTTTCCATACTTCGGCTTTTGTAGACTGTGGGTCATCCCTGAACCTGATTGACTCTAAGCTGGTGGCTCGCTGTAGATTAGGGACAGTTAGGTTGGGGGCTCCCTTAAAAATTGTGGCTATTGACTCTACACCTCTCACTAAGGATGGTCTCCATTTCATTTCTAAAGAATTCACCCTCAGGGTGGGGGCCCTACACCAGGAGCGCATGTCATGCTTTGTTTTGGATAACCTCCCAGCTGGCCTGGTGTTAGGGTTTCCCTGGTTGCAACGGCATAACCCGGTTATTGACTGTGGGTCCCGGGATATTGTTAAATGGGGACCTAGTTGTTCTGAAAATTGTCTTGCTACTGTGTCTATGTCATCCGTCAGTCTGGAGGGTATTCCGGAGTACCTGAAGGATTTTGAGGATGTGTTCTCCGAAAAGGAGGCTGAGGTTCTACCACCACACCGCCCATTCGATTGTGCCGTGGATCTTGTTCCCAGTGCCAAATTGCCCAAAGTCCGGCTGTACAATCTCTCCGGCCCTGAGCGGGCTGCTATGAAGGAGTATATCTCTGAGAGCCTCCGTAAAGGGCATATACGGCCATCTGTCTCTCCTGTGGCAGCGGGGTTCTTTTTTGTGAAAAAAAAGGATGGTGGTTTACGCCCATGCTTCGATTTTCGAGAACTGAATAAAATAACCATAAGAAACGCTTACCCTCTCCCACTGATACCTGATTTGTACAATCAATTGTCGGGGGCCAGGTGTTTCTCTAAGTTGGACCTCAGGGGAGCATACAATCTCATCCGTATGCGGGAGGGGGATGAATGGAAAACTGTGTTTCTCACCTCTGAGGGTCTGTTTGAAAATTTGGTTATGCCCTTTTGTTTGACTACCGCACCAGCGGTATTCAAGAATTTCATTAACCATGTTTTTCCTGATTTTATTGGACGCTTTGTAGTTGTTTATCTTGACGATATACTCATATATTCTTCTGATAGACAAAGTCATATGGGTCATCTTCATGCGTTCTCCAGAGGCTCAGGGAGAACTCACTCTTTGCCAAATTGGAGAAATGTTCATTTTTTACTCAAGAATTGTCCTTTCTAGGGGTCATCCTGTCCGCTGAAGGGTTTCGTATGGACCCTAGGAAGGTACAGGCCATTGTGGATTGGGTGCAACCCAGAGATCTCAAGGGTCTTCAGCGATTTCTGGGTTTCGCCAATTATTATAGAAAATTCATCAAGGGGTTCTCTCAAGTGGTCAAACCCCTCGCTGATCTCACCCAAAGGGGGGCGGATCTCAATAACTGGTCAGCTCAAGCTGTGGCGGCGTTTTCCTTGTTAAAAGAATGTTTCATGACTACTCCGGTACTGGTACAACCTGACTTGTCTAAACCATTCATCATAGAAGTGGATGCCTCTGAGGTGGGAGTGGGGGCTGTGTTGTCCCAGGGGCCCACCACATTAACTAACTTAAGACCCTGTGCCTTCTTTTCTAAAAAAATTTTCCTCTGCTGAAAGGAATTATGATGTGGGTAACCGAGAGTTGTTGGCCATTAAATTGGCTTTTGAAGAATGGAGGCATTTTTTGGAGGGGGCTGTCCATCGTATCACTGTCATTACAGATCACAAGAACCTGTCTTACATCGAATCCGCCAAACGTTTGACTCCGAGACAGGCAAGGTGGTCACTTTTTTTTTCCCGATTTCAGTTTTACATCACTTTCAGACCAGGTTCCAAGAATGTGAAGGCGGATGCCTTGTCTCGCAGCCTAGATACGGTATCACCTCCTTCCTCCATTCTTCAGCGCGGGGTGGTGGTGGCTGTGGTGTCCCCGAGATTGGAGCAGGAGATTCGTGAGGCCCAATCTCTTGCTCCTCCGTCCATACCTGAAAATAAGCTCTTTCTGCCTGTCTAGTATCAGTTAAGGGTGCTTCGGGAGTTCCACGACTCAGCTCTGAGTGGGCATCCTGGAATCTTGGCCACTCGTAAAGCCATCACTAGGCTGTTCTGGTGGCCCTCGTTGACTTCTGACGTCACTGGTTTTGTGTCCTCCTGTGAAACTTGTGCCCGCGCTAAAGCCTCCCACAACCGGCCGGCCGGAGAATTGGTGCCACTGCCAATTCCGGATAGACCGTGGACTCACCTGTCCATGGATTTTATCACCGAACTCCCACCTTCTAATCGCAAAACCGTAATCTGGGTAGTTGTGGATAGGTTCAGTAAACAAGCACATTTTGTACCCTTAACGGGCCTTCCTAATGCTGAGGCTCTATCTAATCTATTCATTGAGCATGTGATTCGGTTGCATGGTGTGCCTGTCAGTGTGGTGTCTGATAGAGAGGTGAAATTTGTGGCAAAATTCTGGAGAGCTTTTTGTAAAAGGCTGGGCATCAGTCTGACCTTTTCATCGGCCTACCATCCCGAGACCAATGGTCAGACTGAAAGGAGCAATCAGTCTTTGGAGCAGATCCTGCGGTGTCTTGTCACATCCAGACAGGATGATTGGTGCTCTGTGATACCTATAGCGGAATTTGCCTTCAATAATCGTGTAAATCAGTCTACTGGTACTTCTCCTTTCTTCTGCAACTATGGGTTTCACCCTCATTTTGGTGAATTCTCCAGACTAGATTCGGAGTGTCCAGGGGCTGATTCGGCCTTTTTGTGGTTGGAGGAGGTTTGGAGGGAGGTTCAGAGAAACATTGGGGAGGCTCAGGGCAAATATAGTTATTTTTGCGGATAAATGACGCTCGGTGGGGCTGACATCAGGTGGGGGATAAGGTATGGTTATCCACCAAAAACATAAGGCTGAGAATTCCCTCTGCTAAGTTGCGTCCCAAGTTTATTGGTCCGTATGAGATTTTAGAGGTGATTAATCCTGTGGCCTTTCGCCTGCGTTTGCCTCCATCATTACGGATTCCTAATGTGTTCCATAAAGTGCTTCTGAAGCTGTTGGTGCCTTCCTCTGATGAGTCTCCCTCGCACCCGCCGCCTGTTATGGTAGATGGTCAGACCAAGTATGAGGTGGAACAGGTGGTGGATTCTCGTGTGCTCAGTCGTTCACTTCAGTACTTGGTCCATTGGAAAGGATGCGGTCCTGGGGATCGGTCATGGGTGCCGGCGCGTTCGGTCCATGCGGATCGGTTGGTCCGGGCCTTTCACGCTCGTCATCCAGGGAAGCCTGGGGGTCCAGTGGCCCCCCATTGAGAGGGGGGTACTGTCATGGTCCAGTCTCGGAGTTTATTTTCTGCTGTCTTTACTCCGGACTGGTCATTCGGGAGTTAATCTCCTCAGCCTCGTTCTGGAGCTAGCTGGGCTATTTCAGTCTCTCACGGCCTGCTGACCAGTGTTAGTGATAGCTCAAGCTTCCAGTTTAGAGCCTCTGACCCTTGTACCTTGGTGTTCCTCCTGCCTTTGACTGATATTCACGTGTATGACCCAGACCAATTTCTGACCCCGTCTCTTGGTATTCGTCTCTGCTGTTACATTCCCTCTCTGGCATCTGACTCCCCGGCTTGTACCCCGACCACGTAATTCGTCTCACGTTTTGGACCCCGTGCTCATGTTCCGGCTTTCTGACTCTCGGCTTGGTATTTTGACTACGTGTATTGCTGCTCCTTCTGGTACGTCTGCTCCTGCTAGTTTCTGATTCGGTTCGTCTGACTATTCTCTCTCGTTACCTGTGGCACCTGTGCTGTTGCTCAGGGTTGCTGCTCTTAGTGTGTAACCTCTCTTCCCTCACCATTTCCCCCGGTGGAGATTTCACTACAATTGGGAGGCGCAGACCTCGTGGTGGAAGGGGTTGAAGGGTGGTGTACCCCTTGGTGAGGTGCGGGGGTGTGAGTGTGGTGACACAGGGTGACGCCTCTGTTGTCAATCCCAGAAAGAGTTCTCCAAGTGGTGACAAACCAACGAGTCTCAATAAACATTCAGGTCCGGACCTGTGTGTGAACGAGAGTGTATGGGTGGCCACCAAAAAACATCCAGTGGAAGTGTTTTGTGGAGTGTTACCAGCTCATACCATACACAACCCGTTCCCCAGGTCAGTGCTTCGGAGATGTGTGTTGCCTCCAGAACATACATTGCCAATTCCAGCGGGCTCGTTTCTCATCAACCTGACATGCAGGTAGTTGCTGGGGTGAACTCTGGGTCTGGGCGTCCCCCCTGTAGGTGGTTCCCTGATGGGGAGCGGTCTTGAGGGTCCAGAGGCCCCTCATTAAGGGGAGGGTACTGTCATGATCCATGCTGGATTACGACTGATAAAAAGCACAGGTAACCTTTTTTTTCTAAGCTGTGCTTAAGGTTGGTTTTTGCCCCCAGTGGCCATTAGGATTATTGCACTGTGGTGTCGCTTGTTCTGAGTTTGCCCCCGGTGGTGGTGACCATCATTGCACGCTAGTTTCTTTAGTTAAGTGCACTAGATTATTATGCAGGTGTGATTGCTGGCTCTGCTATAAAAGAGTCACAGGTGTTGCAATCAGTGTTGGTGATAGTGTTCACTTCAACCATCCTTGGTAGAGGAAGGAGCTGGAGAGCGTTCCTTGCAGTACTGTCTTAGCCCTGGAGTGGAATCATAGAATCATAGAATCATAGAATCGTCGAGTTGGAAGGGACCTCCTGGGCCATCTGGTCCAACCCCCTGCTCAAAGCAGGATTCGCTAAATCATCCCAGTCAGATGTCTGTCCAGCCTCTGTTTGAAGACTTCCATTGAAGGAGAACTCACCACTTCTCGTGGCAGCCTGTTCCACTCATTGATCACTCTAACTGTCAAAAAGTTTTTTCTAATATCTAATCTGTGTCTCTTCCCATTCAGTTTCATCCCATTGCTTCTAGTCTTTCCTTGTGCAAATGAGAATAAAGTTGATCCTTCTACAATGTGACAGCCCTTTAGATATTTGTAGACAGCTATTAAGTCTCCTCTCAGTCTTCTCTTTTGCAAACTAAACATTCCCAAATCCTGCAACCTTTCCTCATAAGACAGGGTTTGCAGACCGGTCACCATTCTGGTCGCTCTTTTCTGAACTTGCTCCAGTTTGTTGATGTCTTTTTTAAAATGTGGTGCCCAAAACTGGACACAATATTCCAGATGAGGTCTGACCAAAGAGGAGTAGAGGGAAATAATGACTTCACGTGATCTAGACTGTATGCTTCTGTTAATACATCCTAGAATTGCATTTGCCTTTTTTGCTGCTGCATCACACTGTTGACTCATATTCAGTCTGTGATCTATTAGTATACCCAAGTCTTTTTCACATGTGCTGTCACTTAGCCCTATTCCTCCCATTCTATATATGCTTTTTTCATTTTTATTGCCCAGATGTAGTACTTTGCATTTCTCCCTGTTAAAAACCATTCTGTTAGTTGCTGCCCACTTCTCCAGTTTATTTAAATCTTTTTGAATCCTCTCTCTCTCTTCTCTAGTATTAGCTATCCCTCCTAGCTTTGTGTCATCAGCAAATTTAATCAGTTTACCCTCAATTCCTTCATCTAAATCGTTGATAAAGAAGGAGTGACCTTCCTGTGACTGTGCTACTTGTGAGTGTTGCTGATTGGGCACCCTGACGTATTGTTTGCATACATCATGGGGGTTATTTATGCCTTTTTCATCATGGTATCTGAGGCATCATAGAGTTTATCCGTTATCTGTGGTACTAAAGTCTTAGGCCTCCTGATGAACCGTTACACCGGGGAAACGCATCGAGTCGACTTCCTATGATAAGTAACCACCATGTGGTGCATGTTATACATGTTTTCATCTATTGGACTTTGATTTCCAAAATAAGGTTATTTACTATCAGCACCGCTTAAGGCGCATGTTTATTACTGCATGGGGTTATGTCTATCATTAATTGTGGCAATATACATTTAGCATTTAGTACTTCTTGCTGATCACATCTTCTAATTTTTTGTAAAGTGGTCTATTTTGGGTTAGTATATACTGTTTAGTATTTTTATGCTAAATAGCCTTTTTTCCATACTAGCCCTTTAATGTGTATACAGTATGAAATATCTTTTCCTATACAAAAGGATTATTCTGCATTTTTCCTTTATTTCCCTTCCTTCATCCCCTTTCTATCTGAATATTGTTTTCCCACCTTTTCATCTAGGGTGAGATAGGGGAGATAGGGTGAGTCGACGTTGAGTGGGGGCGCCAAATAATCGTATCTTTTAGGGTGCCAACCTCCACGGTAAGGAAGGTGTGCAGATAGGTTATTGTAGTCCTTTTGTAGGGCTTTTTTTTGTCTTCTAATTTTTGTTGACTTTGTTCCATTTGCTTCACGGGAATAGGTGTTTTTTAATCTAAATTATCAATAAAGGTTTAGTTTTTTAAGGGAATACATGTACACAAAATTATGTTTATATTCCTTTGATTATTCAATAAGTTTGACAAACAGGTACTTACCCTGACAGGGCATAGTGCAGAGCTTGGATTTTGTCTGCGTATCCCCCTTCCACCCCTTCACCATAAAGCCCGAAAGGGCCGCATTGGTTAATCCTGCCGATCTGGCAGCTAATCGGAGGGAATCGGCTGAGGCATCTGATAGGAAGGCAGCTGCACTCCTGATTAGAGGAATAGAGGAACGAAGCTTGTCTCTCGATGTTCCGTTCATTATATTCTCCTCCAACTGGTCTAACCATATCAACATGGACCTCCCAGTACATGTGGCCGATATTGCCGGTTTGAAGGTCCCTGTGCATGTCTCCCTGGATCTTTTGAGGAGTGTATCAGCTTTGCGGTCTAAGGGGTCAGATAACATACCTGAATCCTGCACTGGCAGGGAGGATCGGCGGGAAGTGGAGGCTACTGCCGCATCAACCTTGGGGTCCTTGGCCCAAGAGGCTAATTCCTCATCGTCAAATGGATATCTCCGTTTGGAAGTCACTGGGGGAAAATTCTTGTGCCCCTGTCTTTCCCACTCTCTTTTTACCAGCTCCTTTATTGCCGGGATTACTGGGAAAGCTCGGACCTTCTTTTGGGAGAGTCCAGCAAACATTATTTCCTGGGGGGTTTTGGTGTCTGACAACCCCATTGTATTGCGCATCGACTTGACTAGGTTATTAATACTGTTGGTGGGAAAGCAACTGTGTTCCTCCGATTCTGAGGATAGGTACTCCTGGGACTCATCCAAATCTAGTTCCTGCATTTCCGAAGGTGACCTGGACCCCGGTGAGGTGATCTCCTTGCTGGATACTTGTCCTCCCATACTACTAGAGCCTCCTAGGGCCTGTAGCTCTTGTCTAATAATTGAACGGATATCTTCTGTTCTAACTGAAGACTCCTCTTGCAGGGTCTGCCCGATACAGATCTGGCATAATCTTTTAGAGTAGCTATCCAGGAGAGGTTGGGAGCATAAGGCACACTCTTTATGCTTGGATTTCTCTGTCCTTTTTGCCTATGGGGTATACAGAGGAGAACGCCATCAGCTACACAAGCATGACTAAAAAACACTTACCCGTGAATTTTGTCTGCATGGTACCGGCTGTGGGGGTGGAGGCACAGGCTGAGACATGGAGTGGCTTGATTTTTTTTCTTCTTTCCATCTTTTCCAGTGGCCTCACTCTGTTTAGAGCGTCCACTGCTACTTCTCCTGGTGCTGCCACTTCTCATGGTACTGCCACTTCTTCTGGTACTGCCACATGGGAATTCCCTTGGCTGTTCCAGTGGGAGCGAAACAGGGTCGTTTGAGGACGACATTGCTGCGCATCGGTATCCCTCTGGCCGGTGCTCTTATGCAGCTCTTTTCCTCCCCCTTTTTTTTTCTTCCTTTTTTTTTTCTTCTCCCCCTTCACCCGGAAGTGGTACCTCACTTCTTGGTTATATTCTGTGCCCCGCGCGGCCTCTCCTTACTGGCGATGCCGCGCTGTGTGATACCTCCCCCGGAAGTTCAAGGGACGACTTCCGGGTCACACTGCAGTCCGCCCTGGGATCGCCGGCATTCTGCCCGCCGCGTCTCCCGGTTACCGCTGTCCCCATGCCGCCGGACCGGAATGCTGACCATCCATAGGAAGATATTTAAAAATATAAATAAAAAATGCAAAATGGAGTATAAAATAATCAACCTTTATTAGACACTAGCTGAAGAGCCCGGCGCTGCCCGGGCATAGTAACTAACTGTGGTTAGTTATAGAAAATTATAATTATCCTCCATCCCATAGTCCCGTGCCCATATACCCATCATACATATCCACGATCCCATAGGCCCGTGCCCATATACCCATCATACATATCCTCCATCCCATAGTCGAGTGCCCATATACCCATCACACATCCTCCATCCCATAGTCCCATGCCCATATACCCATCATACATATTCTCCATCCCATAGTCGAGTGCCCATATACCCATCACACATCCTTCATCTCATAGTCCCATGCCCATATACCCATCATACATATCCTCCATCCCATAGTCCAGTGCCCATATACCCATCACACATCCTCCATCCCATAGTCCCGTGCCCATATACATATCCGCCATCCCATAGTTCCGTGCCCATGTACCCGTCAAACATATGCTCCATCCCATAGTCCAGTGCCCATATACCTATCACACATCCTCCATCCCATAGTCCCGTGCCCATATACATATCCGCCATCCCATAGTCCCGTGCCCATATACCCATCATACATATCCTCCATCCCATAGTCCAGTGCCCATATACCCATCACACATCCTCCATCCCATAGTCCCGTGCCCATATACATATCCGCCATCCCATAGTCCCGTGCCCATATACATATCCGCCATCCCATAGTCCCGTGCCCATATACCCATCATACATATCCTCCATCCCATAGTCCAGTGCCCATATACCCATCACACATCCTCCATCCCATAGTCCAGTGCCCATATACATATCCGCCATCCCATAGTCCCGTGCCCATATACCCATCATACATATCCTCCATCCCTTAGTCCCGTGCCCATATACATATCCTCCATCCCATAGTCCCGTGCCCATATACCCGTCATACATATCCTCCATCCCATAGTCCGGTGCCCATATACTCATCACACATCCTCCATCCCATAGTCAACCATTATGAAATCATAATGAGCGGCGGCAGGGCTTGCAACCTTTGATGACATCAGCGTCGCCATGGCAACCATTGTGACATCATAATGAGGGGCGGGGCTTGATACGCACACACTGCTTCCCCAGTATGCAAATAGGGGCATTGTGACATCACAATGAGGGGCGGGGCTTGACGCACACACACTTTTTCCCCCAGTATGTAGATAGGGGCAAAATTGTTTGGTGAATTGGAACGCGCAGGGTTAAAATTTCACCTCACAACATAGCTTAGGACGCTCTCGGGGTCCAGACGTGTGACTGTGCCAAATTTTGTGGCTGTAGCTGCGACGGTGTGGATGCCTATCCCGGACATACAAACATACACACACACATACATACACACATACATACACACTTTGAGCTTTATATATTAGATAATTGGTATACAATAATTATACAATAATACTAAAAAACAGAACGTGCCAGTACTTGGATTTGTATGATTAATCAGAATGGAAAATAGTAAATATATATATAACACGGTGGACCAAACATTTACATGATATATGGATAAATTACACATGTAAAATAAAATTATATAGTAAATAGTCTATATTCCAAACATGTGTAATAAGAATCAAATATGTATAGAAACCACTACGCCAATCCTAATAATGCCAAAAATTCAACGTACATAATGTGTATAATACATAAAAAAGAAAAATTGAAAAAAAAAGAATTATATATATAAAAATTATTGAATGAATTCACACAATTGTGTATAAAAAAATTTTTGCACAAAAGTGATAAAACAAGGTGAAATACAGAAAATGTATACCTAACATATATATAGGGCACTCTCAATATATATTAAAGTGCAGTGTGCAGTAAAATAGAGGATGGCAATATAATTTTTGCTATAGAGAAAGTGCAAAGTGCAATGGGTAGGGATTTTTCAAGGGAGTCTGTACCTTTAAGGTCCGCCGGTCCAAGAACAGCACTGCCCCGACACGCGTTTCGGTTACAGTGATCGCTACCCTACCCATTGCACGTTCTCTTTTTTTTTTTTTTTTCAATTTTTCTTTTTTATGTATTATACACATTATGCACGTTGAATTTTTGGCATTATTAGGATTGGCGTAGTGGTTTCTATACATATTTGATTCTTATTACACGTTTGGAATATAGACTATTTACTATATAATTTTATTTTACATGTGTAATTTATCCATATATCATGTAAATGTTTGGTCACCGTGTTATATATATATTTACTATTTTCCATTCTGATTAATCATACAAATCCAAGTACCGGCATGTTCTGTTTTTTAGTATTATTGTATAATTATTGTATACCAATTATGTCTAATAAAGGTCAATTATTTTATACTCCATTTTGCATTTTTTATTTATATTTTTAAATATATTTTTACATTTATTGACCTTTTTCTTAGACCTGTAAATTCGAGTTTCTCTTTTTCGGAGTTTCTTCAATATCTCGAATGGACTACCATTCTTTCCAACAGTCACCATATATCACGTATTTGGTATTTATTAGTGTGTGTATATATATATATATATAGTACGATATATGGTATTGACATTTTTTAGGTTTTATTGGTGTTTTCATCCATAGGAAGGCAGGTACGGAATTAGCGCTGCGCTTCTTACCGCGTCCTCTAGACAAGCTCAGTGGTCTTACCCGATCCTGGCCTCGCATCATGGGGGGGGGTGCTACCATGCCGGCGGCCCCAACGCTGTGCCACGCTTTTACCCAGAACCAGGATGGCCCCGGTTCATAATGCTGCATCCCCTTCTTCTTTCGGGGGGTATCCACAGGTGCCGCCTTGCACCACACGTGAGCCAGGGTGGCCACGGCCATAATCTGGCCTCACGCTGCATTACCAGCTGAGGGGGGAGCTTATGAAACAGACCTCTCCCGTCGCTGCTTCTGGTGCTGGGGCCCCTGCTGCTCTCATGGTCGCTGCACAGGCGGCAACCAGCCCAGGTATCCTCTTCTCTGCAGGTTCCTTTAGGAACAGGAAACCAGCTGAGGGATCGAGGGGGACCGCCCCTTTTATCTCTCTGTAGGTTTCCTGTTCCTAGGGGCGGATCCCCTCTCTCAGTGGGTGCTGTCGTGGCGAAGACAAAAAATACAGTGCCGGTGTCATCAGTGTTTTTCCGGTATGGTTAAAGATACTGTAGAATGAAATTATGCAGCTTCTCCTATACTTTGCAATGTTAAACATGTTCAGCACATGGACTGTACGCTGATTTCACCATGTGCCCCACATACGATCACTGGCTCGCTCTTGTTATCTGCACCTCAAACACATTTCTAGAATTCGACCTTTTCTTACTTTTGACTCCGCAAAAACTCTTACTGTTTCTCTTATTCATTCTCGTCTCGACTATTGTAACTCTCTTCTAATTGGTCTTCCTCTTACCAAACTCTCCCCCCTCCAATCTGTCTTGAATGCTGCTGCCAGGATCATATTCCTCGCCAATCGTTACACCGATGCCTCTACCTTGTGCCAGTCATTACACTGGCTACCCATCCACTCCAGAATTCAGTATAAACTTATTACCCTCACCCCCAAAGCTCTACATGGCTCAGCACCACCCTACATCTCCTCCCTTGTTTCAGTATACCACCCTACCCGCGCCCTCCGTTCTGCTGATGACCTCAGGTTAGCATCCACAATAATCAGAACCTCCCACTCCCATCTCCAAGACTATACACGTGCTGCGCCAATTCTTTGGAATGCACTTCCCAGGTCAATACGATTAGTCCCCAATGCCCCCAATTTTAAGCGTGCCCTGAAAACTCATTTATTCAGACTGGCCTACTGCCTCAATACATTAACCTAATCTATCCCTGTGTGGCACAGCCAAAAGTTTTACCATAACCAGGTTCCCCGCGTCATGTTCCCACATGCTTTATGCATCCATTAGCCCTCTGTGTCTGTACTGTTACACACTTAACATTATGGCTGGTCCATACAATCAGGGCAACTGTTACCACCCACCTTTCGTGTCTCCCTTTTTGTCCTCATAGATTCTAAGCTTGCGAGCAGGGCCCTCATTCCTCTTAGTATCTGTTATGATCTATGTGATTATTGTTATGCTGTAATGTCTATTGTCTGTACAAGTCCCCTCTGAAATGTAAAGTGCTGCGGAATATGTCGGCGCTATAGAAATAAAATGTATTATTATTATTATTATTATGTGCTGTACGTGTTTTACATGGACCCATAGACTTGTATTGGCCTTTGTCATCTGTGCTGCCAGAAAAAAACCATATGTCTCCATGTGATTTACACGAACACACAGTCTGTGCAAAAACACAGACGTGCACAGCAGCGTACGTTATAAAGTAATGGGCTCGGATGCTACGCATACTGGAAAAAAGGACGTGTGAAGGGGGCCTTAGGGGCCACATTTTATGCCCACATGATAATTTAGGTTGATAATCACTACAACAGATCTTAATTCTGCCCCCTTCTAGGTAGCAGACAGCTTCAACAGAGCCACAGGGTGTAGTCGTGTTGGTCAGCGGACATTGATCATTAATATTAATAATAATAATGTTTCCTTAATACTTTAGGCAGTAAAGTCTATTCTTTTTCACATGATAGTATATGTTATTTTCACTGAGCAATTTCCCTGGGATGTGGTAAAGCCAGTTATCCCACTGAAGTAATAATTGTAGATTCCATACTATTTCAGATTATATCGATCTCTGCTGAAGTCACAGGTCACCACTGCCTGCATTTAATACCATAACTAACACACTTGAGTGACAAGGGAAGATTGTGCTGAAAACTGGCTTTG
Organism: Dendrobates tinctorius; assembly: GCF_039654945.1. Lineage (NCBI taxonomy): Eukaryota > Metazoa > Chordata > Amphibia > Anura > Dendrobatidae > Dendrobates > Dendrobates tinctorius. Next base: position 12,017,496 of record NW_027361698.1, on the reverse strand, counting down.
TTAATAAGCTCATTGTGATTCCACTGACGACTATTTAGTCTTATGTAGGGCCTAGTACTGGACACCAAGGAAGGCAACACACTGTATAGAATATATGAAATCTAATGAGCTGAACCTTTCATGTCTATGATACAAAACCTGTGACCTGAATAGACTGATGTCTGTTTGTAGTGTGACAGTAGAATAAAAGCATGACTTATGTTATTTTAGATCTTTGAATTTTATTATCCCTACATTGCACTGCCGTACGCTGAGCCATTGCATATTGTTGATTTTTTTTTTACAAAGGTCGCACTGAAAATATATTCTCGAAAAATCCAAATCAGTGAGGTTAATGGAAAGGCACGTTAGTTTGTGAACTGGAACTACTTTTCTGTACAGTCCAATGCAATTAGGCATATCAACATGAAAGTACAGTATGTCTGCTGGGGTGACAAACTGTGGGGGAATCGGCTGGTGTGTGTGTCCTTACATACACATTCACACAATCATGGCCGTAAGTGTTGGCATTCTTGAAATTGTTCCAGAAAATGAAGTACCGTATTTTTTGGATCATAAGGCACACTTTTTTTCCCCCAAAATTTGGGGTGAAATCCGAATATAGCTTACAGGGGGGCGGCTGCGGTGGAGCACGGTACTAAACGGCAGGGTTGCTGCTGCATGAAACTGGCGTCGGCAGGAGTGGACTGATGCTGCGAGCCCTGGGCTTGGAGTAGTGTGTGTTCGGCAGTGCAAGGCAGCAGTGGTCCCCAGGCTTACCCAAAATGTCGGCAGAGTCGCCGCACTTCCCATACTTTTCACTGTGGTGACTCCCAATACTTTCTGAAAGCCCAGAGCCCGCAGCAAACCTCACACTGCCGAACAACCCCTCCTCTCAGGCCGGGGTCCGCAGCATCGCCCCACTCCTGCCACCAGCTGCTTGCTCCAGCGACCCTGCCTCCTGGAACCCCTCTCCACCGCAGCTATTCCCTCTCCCAGTAAGCTACCATAACAGTGGATACGCCACCATTTTATTAAAAAAATATTTTTCTTCCCAAAATTTGGGGTGCATCCGGTATGTCTTATTGTCCGCAAAATACGGTATTTTCTTATGCACATTTATTTCCTTTGTGTGTTGAACCAACACACAAAAAAACAGGAAAAGAGACAAATTGGACATAATTTCACACAAAACCACACAAATGGTCCAAAGTTGTTGGCACCCTCAACTTAATATTTGATTGCACACCCTTTAAAGTGATTGATCGCAGTTATTTAATCCATATAACCCTCAACAAGCTTCTTACACCTCTCAGCTGGAATTTTAGACCATTCTTCCTTTGCAAACTGCTTTAGGACTCATATTTGAAGGCACCTTCTCCCAACAGCAATTTTAAGATCTCACCACAGTTGTTCAATGAGATTTAAATCCGGACTAGTTGCTGGCCACTTGAGAACTCTCCAGCGCTCTGTTTCCATTCATTTCTGGTGCCTGAGGCAGCAAAACGATCTCAAATCTTCTTTGAATCTCCACCATATTTGACTGTAGATACTGTGTTCTTTTATTTGTAGGCCTCATTCTGTTTTCGGTAAACACTAGAATGATGTGCTTTACCGCAAAACTCCATCTTAGTCTCATCTGTCCACAAGATGCTTTCTCATAAGGATTTTGATTTACTCACATACATTTTGAAAAACTTAAACCTAGTTTTTTTTTTTATATGTCTCTGTGTCAGTAGTGGGGTCTTCCTAGGTCTCCTGCCATAGTGTTTCATTTTATTCAAATATCGAAGGATAGTTCACGCTGACACTGATGCACGCTGAGCCTGCAGGACAGCTTGAATTTCTCTGGAACCTGATTGGGGCAGCTTATCTATCTTATGTACTATCCTGACTTGCAACAATTCGTCAATTTACCTCTGCCCTCCACGTCCAGGGAAATTAGCCACGGTTCCATGGGTTGAAAACTTCTTGATTATGTTGTGAACTGTGGACAAAGGAACATCAATATCTCTGGAGATGCACTTGTAGCTCTGAAATTGTTGATATTTTTCAACAATTTTGTTTCTCAAGTCCTCAAACAGTTCTTTTCCCCTTTTCTCTTCTTCATGCTTAGTGTGGCACACACAGACACACAATGCAAAGACTGACTTAATCTATTCCCTTTCTATCTGGTTTCAGGTGTGACTTTCATATTGCCCACACCTGTTACTTGCCACAGGTGAATTTGAACGAGCATCACATGCTTGAAAGAAAGTTGTTTACACACAATTTTGGAAAAGTAACAACAATTTTGTCCAGATCATTTTTGGGGTTTTGTGTGAAATTATGTCCAATTTGCCTGTTTTTGTGTTGTTCCAATACACACAAAGGAAATACACATGTTTATAACAAAACGTGTAATTGCAATAATTTTCTGGGAGAAATACTTCATTTTCGAAAACAATTTCAAGGGTACCAACACTTTCACCCATGACTTTATATATAAAAGCTTTCGGTGTACATGCTAAAACTGGTTTTATTGGGGGCGTGGCTATGTAGCCGAGGAGAGAGGACGCACGCTGAGGGAGCTCCTGCATATCCTGCCTTATCCTGCACCAGATCTTCTTACTCTGACATCTCTGGCGACATCTGGGACCCCCTGGACATCGGGACCTCCCAGGGCCCCCGCAGGAGGACATAGAGTGGCTCTGGTGCGCTGGTGGCCGGAGGGACTGGAGTGAGCGGAGGGGTATGCACGAGGCGGCGGCCATCTTAGACGTGTGCTCTATCAGTGAGAGCTGCGGCGTCCAGCCTTCACCGCTGCAGCGCTGCCGGGCAGTGGCCTATATCCGGAACACTTAGGGGATATGATGTGAGTGCCCTGGAAAATTGGGCCCCTCGTTCCCCCCTCTCACTAATAAATCAAATTGCCTGTTGGCGCCATTACTGTGGGGACTTCTGCTCCCCTCACCGCTGCTGCCCTTGTGGGGCAGCCTGCTTCTCCTCTTCCCTGGTCACAAGAGGCTTCATCGATACAGCACAAGATACTGTGCCTATTGATCTGTGTGATCCCCCCTCCAGCGCAGGGGCTGCTCTTGGGACATAATTATTTAACATCAGCCCTGCTGTGCTTACAACTGGAGGGGAAATCCTCCGGGGCATATACCTCTGCTGTGCCACATCAATAATGGCCATGAATCGGTCTAAAGGATCAGCAGCGGCAGAAAAGCTAAAAGAGTTTTTCAGACCCGACCCCTCTGAAAGTGCACGGTCTCTTAGAAATAATCCACCACATGCTCAGCGCAAAAATCGTCCCCCTGGGGGTGAGGAAGAGAGCGAGCAGGAGGAACCGACTCTCAAACAAGCATCTGAACAACTGATGCAGGCCATTTCCCTGACCAGGACATCCCTGACTGATAAAATAGAGGATGTTTACACTGAGGTGGGGCGACTTCGACAAGATTTGCAAGCCATGAGAGATCGCATTACTGAAGTGGAGACAAGAGTGTCCCAGGTGGAAGACACCATTACGCCTATGGAGGCCAAATTAACCAAGGTGGCAGGCTCTGTGAACGCCTGGAGGCAGAAGGCAGATGATCTGGAGAACAAAATGCGCCGGAATAATATCCGTATCATTGGTCTGCCGGAATGCTCGGAAGGACCCTGAGCAATTTCTGGAGGGCTGGCTCAAAACCTCTTTGGGAGATGAATTCTCTCCAGTATTCGCCGTCGAAAGAGCTCACAGGGTTCCTACAAAACCCCTGCCACCGGGAGCCCCAAAAGGCCCGAAAAGATCCTGTGTTTGTATATTCACTGATCAACCCTAGGAAATATGTAATTCTATGTATTTATAACCCCCCTCCGGCCAATGTGTTAATTCTCCAAAAGGCATTGAGTTTCGCCCTGAATTATCCAGATGCAGATGTCATTTGCATGGGTGATTTTAACTTGGTCATGAATAACCGTCTAGACAAATTAAGACTGGGTGATGGTATACAGAGTGGGGCCCTGCTGCCGGCTACATAACAATTGTCACAATTTATGGAAGGTAGTGAGTGGCTGGATCTATGGAGACTGCGTCATCCTGAGACGAGAGAATATACTTGCCATTCATCCACTAAAGCCCCCGTTACACACTGCGATATCGCTAGCAATATCGCTGTAAAGTCACCGATTTTGTGACGTTGCAGCAATATTGCTAGCGATATCGCTGCATGTGATACTTACCTCCGACCGGCTCCCCCGCTGGTTATCGTTGATCGCGCGAGAAGCTGCTGGACCATTCCTCGTCGGTTACTTCCTGCGGCGCTTCCTGCTGTGACGATGAGCGACGTGTGGAGCCGGGCGGGAGGACGCAGGATCGCCGCGTCTGACAGGTAAGTAGCGATCCCCGACCCCAGCGATGTCGCTGGTGAGATCTGCCTGTGTGGCAGCTCACTAGCGACCACCTAGCGATGCACCAGCGATCCTGACAGCATCATATCGCTGGTCGGGATCGCTGGTGCATCGCTAGGTGTAACGGTACCCTTAGCGTTCCTTGTCTCGCATAGATTATATCTTTGGATCCAGCAGTCTGGCAATGTGGGTGGATAGTATTGAGCATGGCAGTAGGGGGATTTCGGATCATAGTCCGGTTATTTTTAAGCTTAAAAATGGATCGATGAATAAAAGGATAACATGGAAAATGAACTCTTTCTGGTTAAAACTGGTGAAAGCGCCCGACATAACGACAGTCAGTTGCATTGCTTCATCTCGTCCCACCCTGAACCCCGGAATATTAATTTATTTTGGGATACCCCTAAGGCATATCTCAGGGGATGTCTATCCTCCACGATCTCTTATATTAAGCGAGTGACATCAAAAGAGGATGATGAGGTGGAGCAACGTTTGAAAGATACAGAGGCTGCCTACATATCTGATCAGACTAGTGGTAATAAGGTGGAATGGTTGACCACTCAAAGGCTATACACCCAGCACATTGACACCAAATCCAAACGTAAATTATTCTTTGCCCGACAATCCTACTTTGAGCTGGGAAATCAGGCGAGTAAATTTCTAGCCTATTTGGTACGTCAGCATAATACGACTAATACAATATTACAGATCCGTAACTCGGATGGCACCTTAGTATCCTCAACTGAAGAAATATTGAGCTGTTTCCATGATTATTATAATTCATTGTATAACTCTAAGACTGAGGTTGATAGCCGGGGGTGTCTAGACTACCTGTCTGATTTAGCGTTCCCATACTAAATTCTTCCCAGCGGACCTTTATGGATGCTGAGTTCACCTTAGAGGAGATAGACGATGCTATGAAGGATATGGCCCCTGGACCGGATGGGTTTCCTATTGAACTGTACAGGAAATACCAAGAGATATTAGCGCCACTTTTACTGTCTTTGTTTCGGGGGATTTGGGAGGGGGGATCTATGCCAGAGTCCTTTTATGAAGCTAATATAATAGTGCTTAAAAAGGAGGGGAAGGACCCTTTAGACTGCGGATCTTATCGGCCCATATCGTTGGTAAACGTGGACTATAAGATCTTTACAAAGATCTTGGCTACCAGGTTGAATTCAATTATATTAGAACTTATACACCCTGACCAAACTGGCTTTATGCCCGGCAAGAGCACTTCCATTAATATTAGAAGAGTTCAGTCAGTGGTCCAATATAGATCCCTGGTGCCAGACAACAAATGGGCATTGGCATCGTTGGATGCAGCTAAGGCTTTTGATTCCCTTGAATGGCCCTTCCTTCATTCATGTTTACAGAAATATGGATTCGGGGAGAGATTTTTAAAATGGATTAGTATACTATATATGAAGCCCAGAGCCCGGGTCATTGTAAATAGTTCCATATCTGAGCCCTTTTCACTACACAGGGGAACCCGTCAGGGGTGTCCCCTGTCCCCGACCCTTTTTGCTCTTGCGATCGATGCACTGGCAATACTTATAAGATCCTCCCCTAGTATTGTGGGCATAGAAATAGCAGATAGGATAGATTCCATAGGTTGATATGCTGATGACATGGTGATATTTATGGACAGAGCGGAAGAAATACTGACAAGAGTGATCACCACTATAAATAAATTCAGGAAATATTCTGGCTTGTATATAAATTGGGAGAAGTCTGCTCTGATGCCTCTCTCCCTTGCCCCAATGCCACAACTTGAGACCCTCTCCTCATTGCCCATCGTATCCAATTTTAAGTATCTAGGTGTCCATATTTCTAAAGGCAAAACACTTGACTTGCAATTAACCTCTTAACCCCCAAGGATGGTTCATGACCGGGCCAATTTTTACAATTCTGACCACTGTCCCTTTATGAGGTAATAACTCTGAAACGCTTCCATGGATCCTGGTGATTCTGACATTGTTTTCTCGTGACATATTGTACTTCATGCTAGTGGTAAAATTTCATTCATATAACTTGCGTTTATTTGTGAAAAAAAAAGGAAATTTGGCAAAAACTTTGAAAATTTCGCAATTTTCCAACTTTGAATTTTTATGCCCTTAAATCACAGAGATACGGCACACAAAAAACTTAATAGGTAACATATCCCACAAGTTTACATTACATCAGCACAATTTTGGAACCAAAATTTTTTTTTGTTAGGAAGTTATAAGGGTTAAAAGTTGACCAGCAATTTCTCATTTTTGCAACACCATGTTATTTTTATGGACCACATCACATTTGAAGCCACTTTTAGGGGTCTATATGAAAGAAAATACCCAAAAGTGACACCATTCTAAAAACTGCACCCCTTAAGGTGCTCAAAACCAGATTCAAGAAGTTTATTAACCCTTCAGGTGCTTCAGAGGAATTTTTTGAATATTTAAAAAAAATTGAACATTTAACTTTTTTTCACAAAAAAAAATTCAGGTTCAATTTTTTTTATTTTACCAAGGGTAACAGGAGAAATTGGACTGCAAAAGTTATTGTGCAGTTTGTCCTGAGTACGCTGATACCTGATATGTGGGGGGAACGGCGCATGGCAGAGCTCAAAAGGGAAGGAGCGCTGTTTGACTTTTTCAATGCAAAACTGGCTGGAATTCAGATCGGACGCCATGTCACGTTTGGAGAGCCCCTGATGTACCTAAACAGTGGAAACCTCCCACAAGTGACCCCATTTTGGAAACTAGACCCCCCAAGGAACTTATCTAGATATGTGGTGAGAACTTTGAACCCACAAGGGCTTCACAGAAGTTTATAACGTACAGCGGTACAATTAAAAAATCATTTTTTCCACAAAAATGATCTTTTCATCCCCAATTTTTATTTTCCCAAGGGTAACAGGATGCTAAAAGTTATTGTGCAATTTGTCCTGAGTACGCCGATACCCCATATGTGGGTGTAAATGACTATTTGGGCGCATGGCAGAGCTCAGAAGGGAAGCAGCGCCATTTGACTTTTTTGGCTGGAATTGAGATCGGACACCATGTCGTGATTGGAAAACCCTTGATGTGCCAAAACAGTGGAAACCCCCCACAAATGACACCATTTTGGAAACTAGACCCCCCAAGGAACTTATCTAGATGTGTGGTGAGAACTTTGAACCCCCCCAGTGCTTCACAGAAGTTTATAACGTACAGCCATACAATTAAAAAATCATATTTTTTCCACAAAAATGATCTTTTCACCCTCAATTCTTATTTTTCCAAGGGAAACAGGACCCTAAAAGTTATTGTGCAATTTGTCCTGAGTACGCCGATACCCCACATGTGGGGGTAAACCACTATTTGGGCGCATGGAAGAGCTCGGAAGGGAAGCAGCGCCATTTGACGTTTTTGGCTGGAATTGAGATCGAACACCATGTCGCGTTTGGAAAGCCCCTGATGTACCAAAACAGTGAAACCCCCCCACAAATGACACCATTTTGGAAACTAGACCCCCCCAAGGAACTTATCTAGATGTGTGGTGAGCACTTTGAACCCCCCAGTGCTTCACAGAAGTTTATAACGCCTGGGCGTGAAAATAAAAAAATCGTATTTTTTTTCCACAAACATGATCTTTTAGTCACCAATTTTTTTATTTTTCCAAGGGTACCAGGAAAAAGTTGTTGTCCAATTTGTCCTGAGTACGCTGATACCCCATATGTGGGAGGAAACTACTGTATGGGCACACGTCAGGGCTTGGAAGGGAAGTAGTGACATTTTGTAATGCAGACTTTGATGGAATGGTCTGCGGGTGTCATGTTGCTTTTGGAGAGCCCCTGATGTATCTAAACAGTGGAAACCCCCCACAAGTGACCCCATTTTGGAAACTAGACCCCCTAAGGAATTTATCTAGATGGGGGTTCAAAGTGCTCACCACACAAGTGCTTCACAGAAGTTTATAACGCCCGGGTGTGAAAATGAAAAAATCATTTTTTTCCACAAAAATGATATTTTTGCCCCCAATTTTTTATTTTCCTAAGGGTAACAGGAGAAATTGGATCCCAAAAGTTGTTTTGCAATTTGTCCTGAGTAGGCTGATATGAGGGGCTAAAACACTGTTTGGGCGCATGGCAGAGCTTGGAAGGGAAGGAGCACCATTTTACTTTTTCAACGTAGAATTGGCTCGAATTGAGACCAGATGCCATGTTGCATTTGGAGAGCACCTGATGTGCCCAAACAGTGGAAACCCCCCAATTATAACTCCAACCCTAACCCCAACACACCCCTAACCCTTATCTCAGCCCTAGCCCTAATGGGAAAATGGAAATAAATACATTTTCTTTTAATTTTATTATTTTTCCCTAACTAAGGGGGTGATAACGGGGGTTTGATTTACTATTTATGGCAGGTTTTTATTTTTGGCAGCTGTCGCACACTAAAAGACGCTTTTTATTGTAAAAATAGTTTTTGCATCAACACATATTGAGAGCTATAATTTTTCCATATTTTGACCCACAGAGTCATGTGAGGTCTTATTTTTTGCGGGACGAGTTGACATTTTTATTGGTATCATTTTCGGGCACGTGACATTTTTTTGATCGCTTTTTATTCCGATTTTTGGGACGCAGAATGAACAAAAACCAGCATTTCATGAATTTCTTCTGGGGGGTGCGTTTACACCGTTCCGCGTGCGGTAAAATTGATAAAGTGCATTTATTCTTCGGGTCAGTACGGTTACAGCGATACCTCATTTAGGTTTTTTATGTTTTAGCGCTTTTATGCAATGAAAACAATTTTATATACAAAATAATTATTTTTGCATCGCTTTATTCTGCGAGCTATAACTTTTTAATTTTTTTGCTGATGATGCTGTATGCTGGCTCATTTTTTTGCGGGACAAGATGACGTTTTCAGCGGTACCATGGATATTTATATGCGTCTTTTTGATCACGCGTTATTGCACTTTTTGTTCGGCGGTATGATAAATCATTATTTTTTGCTTCTTTTTTATGTTTATTTTTTAAGGGGTTCGCTAAAGGGGTTAACTAATGGGACAGTTTTATAGGGTGGGTCGTTACAGACGCGGCGATACCAAATATGTGTACTTTTATTGTTTTTTTTTTATTTCCAAAAAATGAATTTATTAGGGAATATTATTTTTATTTTTAATTTATTTAGCGATTTTTTAAAAATTTTTACCCTTTTTTTTAACTTTATTACATTGTCCTAGGGGGGACATAACTGTCATGTGACAGATCACTGATCTGTCACATCACAGATCACTGTGACAGATCAGCGATCTGTCACAGGCACTGCACAAGGCTTCCTCCTTGCCTGCGCTTTGCAGGCATGAGGAAGCCAGCTCCCTGCAGGCCCCCGAAGGTCCCCGTCGCCATCTTGGATTCGGGGACCTGCAGGGATGGAGCCCCACGCAGCAGCGCTGCACATTGCGCTGCTGTGGGGGGCTCAGGGAAGCACGGAGGGAGCCCACTCCCTGCCGATGCTTCCCTTCAACTCCCGGTACACCGCGATCGTGTTTGATCGCGGTGTGCAAGGGGTTAACGTGTCGGGGGCGGTCCGTGACCGCCCCTGACACATTGTGCTGGGTGTCAGCTGTGATTATCAGCTGACACCCGGCCGCGATCAGCGGCGCTCACCACGTGGGCGCCGCTGATCGCTGTGACGTACGATCCCGTCCCTGGGAATTAAGTCCCAGGGCACATGGACGGGATAGTACGTCACATGACAGAAAGGGGTTAACATACACCCCACTACTGGAGATGGTCAAAGTCAAGTTTACAATTTGGAGTTAACTCCCGCTGTCAATGGCCGGGCGTATTAACTTAATTAAAATGATACTACTTCCTAAACTCAGTTACTCTCTTCAATATAGTGCCGTGGTGGTGCCCAGATCCTTTTTTGCGAACTTGAATTCCCAAATTACATCCTTTATATGGGGGAAGACGAGACCCAAACTCAGGCTGTCCACTCTGCAGAGACCTAAAAAAGGGGGGGGCCGCATTACCAGACTTTTTTCTGTATTATCTGGCTGGGCAGTCCAGAACTATAAGTGTGTGGATGCCTGGGGGGTCACCTCCCTAATTCTGAATATCATTTGCTTCATGCTGCACGGGCGGATTGTCCGCTGGGATTTTTGGAACAGGAGAAAATAAATGTTCCTCGTTTGTTACCCCTTCTTTACCTGGCATGAACAGTATGGAAACAGATTAAAAGGGTGATTGGATGTAGAGATATCATAGCTGAGATGCCTCTGTGGAATAATGGTTATCTTCCGGCATTACTTGAATACCCATCTACCGAATTCTGGATTCAATATAATGTTTAGGCGATAGGTGATCTACATGACCACAGAACTCTGATACCTTTTGAACAACTACAGATTAAATGTAATGTCCCGAGATCCCAGTTCTTTCGTTATCTACAGTTAAGGTCAACCTTCCAGTCACACATGAGATCAGTAGGTATAGACAATGCTATCTCGTCTCTGCCCTTGATAGGAATTCTTAAGGGTACCGTTACACTTAGCGATGCACCAGCGATCCCGACAATGATATGGATCGCTGGTGCATCGCTAAGTGGTCGCTAGTGAGCTGCCACACAGGCAGATCTCACCAGCAACATAGCAGGGGTCGGCGGTGGTTACTTACCTGTCAAACCTGGCGATGAAGAAGTCCTCCCGCCCGCGTCCACGCGTCGCTCGTCGGCGCCACAGGAAGCGCCCGATGAGAAATTGTCCAGGACGCTCTCGCGCGACCAGCGATGAGCAGCGGGGGAGCCAGTCGGAGGTATCAGACATAGCGATATCGCTAGCAATATCGCTGCTATGTCACAAAATTGGTGACGTTACAGCGATATTGCTAGCGATATCGCTATGTGTAACGGGGGCTTAAGACACAGGGCCCCAGGGTCTTATCTCCTCTCTGTATACATACATGCTAGCAGTGGGATCAGAGTCTACCATATAGATTTGGTTAAGGGGAAATTGGAAAGGCTCATCCCTAATGTACAGGGAGAGGAGTGGGAGGAAATGTTGGAGTCTCCGATCAAGGTATCGCCGTCTGTCAATAATAGGATGATACAATTATATATTATTAATCAATCATATTTGACTCCAACTCGGCGCTTTAAGATGGGCCGATACCAATCATCGGAATGTTTAAGATGCCATTCTTTGGATGCAGACTTTGTCCACATGATCTGGCAGTGTCCTATTATTGCACAATATTGGAAGGAGGTGACATCATTGTTAACATCCCTGGTACAAGTCCCCGTTCCCCTTGAGCCACTGGTTTGTTTATTTGGGGTATGGGATGAGGAGACATTGGATCAATATACTGGGATCATTTTGCGGGAGACGCTGTTTATGGCACGAAAGGTACTGGCACTGCGGTGGATGGGAGGTTCATCTCCCTCTCTTGGGTTCTGGATCAATTTAGTGAACTCTATCATCCCGTATGAGCACACGCTGTATCAAAATAGAGGATGCCCGGGTAAATTCGAGAAGATTTGGGAGAGATGGAACTCCTCTCACCTCACCTTGTAGATTGGAGGTATCACATAATAGATGGATAAATATGGGTACTAGGCTGCAAAATAGTTGTTTTTTTGTAGATATAGGTTTAGTTTAAAAGTTAGATAGTTTTTTACCACGTGAGCAATAACAAAGACCAGTATGCTTTAATTGATATTGCTTTATTCTGTAATACGACTGGTATGCATAGTGTGTTTGGTATTTTATGTCATATGGAACATGTATATTCTGTACAATATTTTATATCCATGTACAAGTTTGTGCATTGCATACCCTGTTTGTGGCTTAATAAGCTAATTAAAAAAAAAAACAAAAAACTGGTTTTATTAGCCTGGGAGAAAAAAAGAAAGTAATTTTGGTCTCTTAAAGACTGTATAGCACAGAAAATAAAGTATGTTATTGCTTAATAAATAAGCTACTTCGTACACAATATCCTCTAAAAAATGTGTCTATTAAATGGCTATCTTAGTAGCCGGATTGTAAAATAGGTGCTTTCTAGTGGCTTAAACTGTTTCACTGATATGTCATGAGCTTTTCATGACTTATCCATCCATTCTTGTTTAATAGTGACATCCGTTTAAAGGCTAGGTCATGAAAGCTATTGAAAAACGTTGTACTTATCCAGAAAACCACTACTCATCGGCTATTAGTGACAAATACCAGTATTACGCATTTGTCATCAGCCTCTATTTAGGTTGAGAGCTTTTTCTGATGTATATGTCAAATGTAATGTGTACAGGTTGCTTCCTTACGTACTATAAGAAGTAGCTTCAAACCAAAACATCTCTTTTTGATTTTATTGGCATTGAGATTCACAAATATATCACAAAATTCCTGGATCTTAAATGAACCTTGTACTGGACAATTTATTTAGAGAAAAGTTAAGAAAAATCTACCTAGCTATGAAGCCATCGCAATGTGATTAGAGACAGAATATTCTAATTCAATTTTCAGACATAAATAAGTACAAATTGCTTCCTTCTTTGAACACACCTGCATACTGTACATATTTCCTCCTTTACAAACATATATGTATAGCCCTTTAAGTTGCTAATCAAGCAAGACATCTTTTGTGTCAAAAAGAGAAATGATTCGTCTCTAAATGTGAGCCCTTACTCAAAGAAATGATGGACGTTGTGAACCTGCTCACATGAGGTCCTGAAGTACACACTACCCAACTGCTAATGATAGCACGGCGCCGTGTGTTAGCTGATAAGTATGCAGACGGTTCATCTTTTTCCATGTGGCTTATGTAAGAAGTTGGCGGATCTCCTTGTGAACACAGCACAGAAAATCCATGTATGAGCTTCCTCCTAGTAGGCCTTTGTCTTCAACCAGTAACTGTCTAAAAGCCATCTCTGCCTTGTCCTTCTGCTTCACCAACACAAGCTGTAAGATTAGCAAAAGACATAAAAGCGATTGATATTACTGTTTTCTATTAAAATCAAAGAATTACTAAATTCACATACATGATAATATAAAAAGGCCACTTCTGCTCTCTGGCTTTTAATATATGGCTTCACACGAGACCTCAAGCAACTTGGATTGTCTGTCTCTCCACACTTCCTCCAGACTCTGGGGCCTTGATTTCCAAGGTCTAGTGTGAAGTATGTACAATCAATGATGGTTTGAGGAGCCATGTCATCTGCTGGTGTAGATCCGCTGTGTTTTATCAAGACCAAAGTCAGCACAGCGGTCTACCAGGAAATTTTAGAGCTCTTCATGCTTCCCTCTGCCGACAAGCTATTGGGAGATGGAAATTTCATTCTCCAGCACGACTTGGCACCTGTCCACACTGCCAAAAGTAACAGTTCCCGGTTTAAAAACAACAGTATCACTGTGCTTGATTGTCCAGCAAACTCTCCTGACCTTAACCACATAAAGAATCTATGGGGTATTGTCAAGAGGAAGATGAGAGACACCAGACCCAACAATGAAGACGAGCTGAAGGCTGCTATCAAAGCAACCTGGGCTGCCATAACACCTCAGCTGTGCCACAGGCTGATCACCTCCATGCAATGCAGCATTGATGCAGAAATTTATGCAAAAGGAGCCCCCACCAAGTATCGAGTGCGTTTACTGAGCAGACATTTCAGTAGGTCAAGATTTCGGATTTTAAAATCATTTTTCAAGCTGGTGTTATAAAGTATTCTAATTTATTGAGATAATGACTTTTGGTTTTCATTGGCTGTAAGCCATAATCATCAACATTAACAGAAATAAACACTAGAAATAGATCATTCTGTTTGTAATGATTCTATCTGAGTTTCACTTTTTGTATTGAAGAACTGAAATAAATTAACTTTTTGATGATATTCTAATTTTGTGAGATGCACCTGTATATATAAATCATATATAGTAGATTATAGCTCAGTCTGCTGTCCTGCTAGGAGGTTCAGGGCTGTGGAGTTGGAGTCGGTAAAAAATGGACCGACTCCTAAAATATACAATAAAGTGGGCACAGTACTACAGTGCAGGATGTGCTGTAAATGTTTTCATAAGAATTTGGGAACGTTATAAAATGTCCTATAAATGTCTGTTCTGTTCCTGATCTAAGGATCTCGGCTTTTAGTTGATAGATGAATCTGTGCTGCACTTTATGTACATGGTCAGTAGTGAGGCCGTGCTGTGGAGTCGTAGTGGACATGAATCTGTGCTGCACTTTATGTACATGCTGAGTAGTGAGGCAGTGCTGTGGGGTCATAGTGGAGATGAATCTGTGCTGCACTTTATGTACATGCTCAGTAGTGACCAGTGCTGGGGAGTCGTAGTGGAGATGAATCTGTGCTGCACTTTATGTACATGCTCAGTATTGAGGCTGTTCTGTGGAGATGAATCTGTGCTGCACTTTATGTACAGTACATGCTCAGTAGTGACCAGTGCTGTGGAGTCGTAGTGGAGATGAATCTGTGCTGCACTTTATGTACATGCTCAGTATTGAGGCTGTTCTGTGGAGATGAATCTGTGCTGCACTTTATGTACAGTACATGCTCAGTAGTGACCAGTGCTGTGGAGTCGTAGTGGAGATGAATCTGTGCTGCACTTTATGTACATGCTCAGTAGTGACCAGTGCTGTGGGGTTGTAGTGGAGATGAATCTGTGCTGCACTTTATGTACATGCTCAGTAGTGAGGCCGTGCTGTGGAGTCGTAGTGGAGATGAATCTGTGCTGCGCTTTATGTACATGCTCAGTAGTGAGGCAGTGCTGTGGAGTCGGAGAGTCGGAGTCCATTTTGTCGGAGTTGGTATAAAATGAACAGACTCCTAAAATATATAATAAATCGGGTACAGTAGTTCACTGCGTTATGTGCTGTAAATGTTTCCATAGGAATTTGGGAAAGTTATGAAATGTCCTATAAATGTCTGTTCTGTTCCTGATCTAAGGATCTCGGCTTTTAGTTGAGATGGATCTTTGCTGCACTTTATGTACATGCTCAGTAGTGACCAGTGCTGTGGGGTCGTAGTGGAGATGAATCTGTGCTGCACTTTATGTACATGCTCAGTAGTGAGGCGGTGCTGTGGAGTCGGAGAGTCGTAGTCCATTTTGTCGGAGTCGGTATAAAACGGACAGACTCCTAAAATATATAATAAATCGGGTACAGTAGTTCAATGCGTTATGTGCTGTAAATGTTTCCATAGGAATTTGGGAAAGTTATGAAATGTCCTATAAATGTCTGTTCTGTTCCTGATCTAAGGATCTCGGCTTTTAGTTGAGATGGATCTTTGCTGCACTTTATGTACATGCTCAGTAGTGAGGCAGTGCTGTGGGGTCGTAGTGGAGATGAATCTGTGCTGCACTTTATGTACATGCTCAGTAGTGACCAGTGCTGTGGAGTCGTAGTGGAGATGAATCTGTGCTGCACTTTATGTACATGCTCAGTAGTGACCAGTGCTGTGGAGTCGCAGTGGAGATGAATCTGTGCTGCACTTTATGTACATGCTCAGTAGTGAGGCAGTGCTGTGGAGTCATAGATTAGATGAATCTGTGCTGCGCTTTATGTACATGCTCAGTAGTGATCAGTGCTGGGGAGTCGTAGTGGAGATGAATCTGTGCTGCACTTTATGTACATGTTCAGTAGTGATCAGTGCTGTGGAGTCGCAGTGGAGATGAATCTGTGCTGCACTTTATGTACATGCTCAGTAGTGAGGCAGTGCTGTGGAGTCATAGATTAGATGAATCTGTGCTGCGCTTTATGTACATGCCCAGTAGTGACCAGTGCTGTGGAGTTGTAGTGGAGATGAATCTGTGCTGCACTTTATGTACATGCTCAGTAGTGATCAGTGCTGGGGAGTCGTAGTGGAGATGAATCTGTGCTGCACTTTATGTACATGTTCAGTAGTGATCAGTGCTGTGGAGTTACAGTGTAAGTTGAATCTGTGCTGCACTTTATGTACATGCTCAGTAGTGAGGCAGTGCTGTGGGGTCGTAGTGGAGATGAATCTGTGCTGCACTTTATGTACATGTTCAGTAGTGACCAGTGCTGTGGAGTCCTAGATGAGATGAATCTGTGCTGCACTTTATGTACATGCTCAGTAGTGAGGCTAGTGAGGCAGTGCTGTGGGGTCGTAGTGGAGATGAATCTGTGCTGCACTTTATGTACCGTACATGCTCAGTAGTGAGGCCGTGCTGTGGAGTCGGGCATCAGGGAAATTGAGGAGTCTGAAGTTTGTCTTACCGATTCCACTGCCCTGAGGAGGTTGATTTGATTAAACAAAATCATACTGTCATCTTCCAGCTTGTTAAAGTAAAGACTTTTCTAAATCTGTGCTTGACATATCGTAGCTGTCAGCATTTTCAAAACTACTGAAGGTTCACAACTGCTGAAGAGACACATATAGGAGATCGCAAACCAAATATGTAAGCTATACTAGTGACCAATAAAATGGCCAATCTTTTCACTATTCCTTAAGATGATCCTAATATACAGTATAATCGATTATTGGTGACTTTTTCTTTATTTCAGAAGAAACTTATACCTTCATAGAGTAGGAACTTTTGCTCTGAATGGCTTCCATAATTGTTCTTAGCTTCTTGGAATGAGGGCTGTCCAGTTCAGGAACAGATGTCTGTGAAGAAATTAAACATTTTAAAAAAAATAAAACATGGCGACATCTATAACACTTCTAGGAAACCTATAAAAACCATTACATCACTATGACTACTAGGGTTGTATAGCAGATATTACAGCCGTCATCTATTGTTTTTAGGGCACATTCACACATCTGCTTTTCTGCTGTGTTGTTCTGCTGTGTTGTTCATTTTAAAATGGATAGCACCACTGACCCATGGAGTATAATGGAACTATGCGCAAATCTTGTGTGGTGGTCATTATCAAAACCCTGTAAAGGCCCAAACTTTTAGTGTTTTCTGTGCTTTCATTTTTTCCCCATTCCTTCTCAAAGAGCCACATTTTTATTCTTCTGTCGACATCTTGCTGAATGGGCGGTTCTCTTCTTATACTGCTAGAACCGCCGATTAGCCCGACCTCGAAGTCGGCTGACTGATGAATGTGTAAAACAGCACAGACTTCCAGCAAAGCTCTGCTGTGCCTCCACCCCAGATATTTGCATATCATGAAGCTAATTTGTTTAGAACATACTCTATTCTTCTGTACACAACTGTCAAACTGAGTTTCTTCGCACATATACCGTGGGAAAAATAAATATTTGATACACTGCCGATTTTGCAAGTTTTCCCACCTACAAAGAATGGAGAGGTCTGTAATTTTTATCGTACTGGCACTTCAACTGAGAGGGACAGAATCTAAACAAAAATCCAGAAAATCACATTGTATGATTTTTACATAATTAACTTGCATTTTATTGCATGAAATAAGTATTTGATCAGCTACCCAGAAGCAAGAATTTTGGCTCTCACAGAGCTTTTAGTTTTTCTTTAAGAAGTCCTTCTAATCTGCACTCATTACCTGGAATAATTGCACCTGTTTGAACTTGTTACCCATATAAAAGACACCTGTCCACACATTCAATCACATTCCAACTTCTCCACCATGGCCAAGACCAAAGAGCTAAGCTAAGGCCACCAAGAACAAAATTTAGACCTACACAAGGCTGACATGGGCTACAGGACAATAGGCAACAAGTGTTGGAACAACTATTACAAAATGGAAGAAACACAATTACAAAATGGAAGAAACACAAGATGACTGTCAATCTTCCTCGGTCTGGACTCCATGCAAGATCTCAACTCGTGGGGGAAGGATGATTCTGAGAAAGGTCAGGAATCAATTCAGAACTACACAGAAGGTCCTGGTCAATGACCTGAGGAGAGCTGGGGCCACAGTCTCAAAAACATTACTGTTAGTTCTATGGTTTCCTATGAAGTGGACGCTGGGAAAATGGCCACCGAGGGTGGCGCAGATGGAGATGTCGGCACCAAGATCTCGGGAGATGAGATCTTGGTGCTGAGATCTCATCTCCTGAGATCTTGGTGCCGAGATCTCCATCTGCGCATGCGCCGCCCCCCGGCAGCCATTTTCCCAGAGTCCAACGCATACGAAACCATGGAATGGCGGGGGCTCTGGCCTTTCACAAAATGTCAGCAGAGCCCCCACAGCACTGGAGACACCAGCAGCAGCACGAGACACCCGCAGCGGCGCGCCGCACATCAGAACACCCACTCATCCCAGCCAGCAGCATCACCCCACTCCTGTCTCCTCCAGAAGCGACCCTGGGACCCCGCTTCACTGCAGCCACCATCGTCGGTAAGCAATAAGACGCATGGATTATAAGAAATAATAATAAGAAACACCACCATTTTATTAAAAAAATTTTTTCCTATTTTTCACCTCAAAATTTGGGGTGCGTCTTATAATCCGGAACATCTTATAATCTGGTACATGGTACATTTGCATCTAGACTTTTTTCCACCACACTGCGCCGGAGTGGAGTGACGAGCATGGTATGAGATTTCACCAAGATATGCAGAAAAAAAAAAATCAAGGAAAATGCAATCCATCAATGCTTGCAGATCACTGTTGGACAATTGTAAGAGATGAACCGATGCAGGAGTACAAGAGACAAGCAAAAAGGAGTTGTCACTAAATGAGGACCTAATGTTGCAGTGCAATGTCTGTAACGGTTTATAATTCACAATAGTGTTTAGGCTACTTTCACACAGGTTTTTTCCAACAGGCAGGATCCGGCTATTTTTAGAAAAATCGGATCCGGCGTAAATTTTGGAGAACTGAAGAAACGGATCCGTTTCTCCGCCGGATCTGCCTAGCAGGTTTATATCTGTTTCCTGGGGGCTGGCCAATTGGATCTGAGCAGACTTAAAAAACCGGATTCGGTGGCCGGATCCGTCTTTTTCCGGATTCGGCGCATTCCGATGCCCATAGACTTCCATTGTCGCAAAAAGCTGGAAGCGCTAAATCCGGCGCTGTCCGGTTTTTCGCCGCAAACAAATAAGTTACTAGAGAAGTTTTTTCCAGACGTTCCTTCTTCAAAGGAAGAAGAAACACCGAAATGCGCGTCGGGGGCAGACGTGGCAGCTTTCTGACACATTAATCGGTAATATAATATTTCATGCACTTTATGGTGGTTCATCAGGATTTGCATTATAGAAGGTTAAATCCCTAAGGGAAAAAAACTTTATCTAACGGCACTATTTGCACTTTATCATTAGTTGCACACAGACACTTCATTATTTATTAGGCAGCTTCTCATTGTTTTTTCATGTTTCATTTTGCATGAAGGATGATTGTTCACCTTTTAATTTTTGCATCATGATGATGTTGGCACTATGCCTTACTATGTATATGGCTGTTTAAAAATGAGTTTTTGTAAGAAAAACTTCTTTTCATCAGTTGTATGTCTAATGAATTTATCTGCTGCTACCTTTAATGGGTTTACTTGCTGCTAGTTATAACTATTTATGGGCCACTGAGCTATATAGTGATAATTTTGCCTATGGCTATGAGTTAGTTTCTGCCTGTCTTCTGGTTGATTAAGTAGCACCCATTATTTTGACATGTACTTGTGTGTGAATTAATAAATTTATCTATATATTTTCATACATTCCTTGTACTTTATGAGGGTATAATTGTTTCCAACTTTAGAAAATATGTAGAAGTGTAATTGATCTCATTGGCGTCTGTTACAAACCCCCAAATATAACAGAAATCATGGAAAGTTTACTACTAAGGCAGATACATGAAGCTGCAACCCATAATGAGGTCCTTGTTATGGGGGACTTTAACTACCCGGATATTAACTGGGAAACAGAGACCTGCGAAACCCATAAAGGCAACAGGTTTCTGCTAAAAAACAAGAATAATTATCTTTCACAATTGGTGCAGAATCCAACCAGAGGAGCAGCACTTTTAGACCTAATACTATCTAACAGACCTGACAGAATAACAAATCTGCAGGTTGTTGGGCATCTAGGAAATAGCGACCACAATATTGTACAGTTTCACTTGTCTTTCGCTAGAGGGACTTGTCAGGGAGTCACAAAAACACTGAACTTTAGGAAGGCAAAGTTTGACCAGCTTAGAGATGCCCTTAATCTGGCTGACTGGGACAATGCCCTCAGAAATAAGAATACAGATAATAAATGGGAAATGTTTAAGAACATCCTTAATAGGCTCTGTAAGCGGTTTATACCTTGTGGGAATAAAAGGACAAGAAATAGGAAAAACCTAATGTGGCTAAACAAAGAAGTAAGAGGGGCAATTAACAGTAAAAAGAAAGCATTTAAACTACTAAAGCAGGATGGCACCATTGAAGCTCTAAAAAATTATAGGGAGAAAATTTTTTTATCTATAAAACTAATTAAGGCTGCCAAAAAGGAAACAGAGAAGCAAATTGCTAAGGAGACTAAAAGGCCCTTTACACATAGTGATATCGCTAGCAATATCGCTAAAGTGTCACCGATTTTGTGACGCAGCAACGATATTGCTAGCGATATCGCTACATGTGATACTTACCTCCGACCGGCTCCCCTGCTGGCTATCGTTGATCGCACAAGATCGGCCTGGTCCATTTCTCGTCATCGGCTTCCTGCTGGCGCTGACGAGCGAGACATGAACGCGGGCGGAAGAAGACATCATAGCTGCGTCTGAAAGGTAAGTACGACCACCGACCGCTACTACGTCGCTGGTGAGATCTGCCTGTTTGGCAGCTCACTAGCGACCATTTAGCGATGCACTAGGGATCCTGACCGGGTCGTATCGTGGTCGGGATCGCTGGTGCATCGCTAAATGTAAAGGGGCCTTAAAACTAATCCCAAACTGTTCAACTATATCAATAGTAAAAGAATCCTAAGTGAAAGTGTAGGCCCCTTAAAAAATTGTGAGGAAAGAATGGTTGTAGATGACGAGGAAAAACCGAATATATTAAACACCTTCTTCTCCACGGTACTCACATTGGAAAATGAAATGCTAGGTGAAATGCTGAGAGACAAAGAAAACACGATATTAAGGGTCACCAATCTAACCCAAAAAGAGGTGTGAAACCGGCTAAATAAGATTAAAATAGATAAATCTCAGGGTCCGGATGGCATACACCCATGAGTACTAAGAGAACTAAGTAATGTAACAGATAAACCATTATTTCTTATATTTAGAGACTCTGTAGTGACGGGGTCTGTTCCACAGGACTGGCGCTTAGCAAATGTGGTACCAATATTCAAAAAGGGCTCTAAAAGTGAACCTAGAAATTATAGGCCAGTAAGTCTAACCTCTATTGTAGGCAAAATATTTGAAGGGTTTCAGAGGGATGTTATTCTGGATTATCTCAATGAGAATAACTCTTTAACTCCGTATCAGCATGGGTTTATGAGCAATCGCTCCTGTCAAACCAATCTA
Source organism: Dendrobates tinctorius (assembly GCF_039654945.1). NCBI lineage: Eukaryota > Metazoa > Chordata > Amphibia > Anura > Dendrobatidae > Dendrobates > Dendrobates tinctorius. The sequence continues at coordinate 11,995,778 of NW_027361698.1, read as the reverse complement.
CGGTAATCAGTTTTTATGAATGAAAATGAGAATGCTGGGTCTGGGGGAAAATGTGTGTAAATGGGTAAGTAACTGGCTTAATGATAGAAAGCAGAGGGTGGTTATAAATGGCATATTCTCTAACAGGGTCACTGTTACCAGTGGTGTACCGCAGTGGTCGGTGTTGGGATCTATTCTCTTCAACATATTTATTAACGATCTGGTAGAAGCTTTACACAGTAAAATATCGATATTTTCAGATGATACAAAACTATGTAAAGCAGTCAATACAAGAGAAGATAATATTCTGCTACAGATGGATCTGGATAAGTTGGAAACTTAGGCCGAAAGGGTGGCAGATGCGGTTTAACAATGATAAATGTAAGGTTATACACATGGCAAGAAGGAATTAATATCACCAATACACACTGAACGGGAAACCACTGGGTAAATCTGACATGGAGAAGGACTTGGGGATCCTAGTTAATAACAAACTTACCTGGAGCAGCCAGTGGCAGGCAGTGGCTGCCAAGGCAAATAGGATCATGGGGTGCATTAAAAGAGGTCTGGATACACATGCTGAGAGCATTATACTGCCTCTGTACAAATCCCTGGTTAGACCGCACATGGAGTACTGTGTACAGTTTTGGGCACCAGTGCTCAGGAGGATATAATGGAACTAGAGCGGGTACAAAGGAGGGCAACAAAAAAAATAAAGGGGATGGGGAAACTACAATACTCAGAGAGATTAGCAAAATTAGGATTATCTTGTCAAGAAAAAAGACAACTGAGGGGCAATCTAATAACCAAGTATAAGTATATAAGGGTACAATACAAATATCTCTCCGAGGATATGTTTATATCAAGGAAGGTGATGTTCACAAGGGGGCATTCTCTGCGTCTGGAGAAGAGAAGGTTTTTCCACCAACAGAGAGGATTCTTTACTGTTAGGACAGTGAGAATCTGGAATTCCTTGCCTGAGGAGGTGGTGATGGCGAACTCAGTCGAGGGGTTCAAGAGAGGCCTGGATGTCTTCCTGGAGTGTAACAATATTGTATCTTACAGTTATTAGGTTATTTAGAAGGACGTAGATCTGGGGACTTATTCAGACAGAATATAGGCTGAACTGGATGGACAAATGTCTTTTTTCAGCCTTGCTAACTATCTGATAGCTGTTTTCCAGCAAAGCTCAAGTGTTTTTCACTACGCTTTGCTGTGTTACCACAATGGAGCTTGAAATAACCATTGTGAAACACATCAGAGCTGAGATTGAGGACTGCTTAAGACAGATTAGTGATGCAAAAATGTAAAGCCGCTTTCTTGATACGTAAGGCAGAGGATTTCCTGCTATGTACATATCAACAGAGAGGTATTTACAGTTTTACATCACTGATCTGTCTACAGTAAAAATCAAACACAGCTCAGCCCTGCCATGCTTCCACAATGGCTATTTTCAGCTGACACTCAGCAGAGTGGAGTGCAGGACTGATATTTTGTGCTGGAAACAAGCTAAGGGTAAGTGCACACGTTTACCTGCAGATTAGCCTGCGGTTTTGCCCTGCGGTTTCACACCTCCTAAATGGATAAAGTGTGAAACCGCAGCGGAATCCGCACAAAGAATTGACATGCTGCGGATTGTAACCTGCAGCAGATCTGCGCGGAAAAATCCGCAGCATGTGTACAGCGTTTTTCAGTTTACCATTGAAAACAATGGTACTGTACAACGCACCTAAATCTGCTGCGGACCTGCAGGGCTAAAACCTCTGCGGATCTGCAGCAGAATCTGCACCGTGTGCACATAGCCTAACATTTCAGTGATATAAAAACACATGCTATTATATTGATGTATAAGGCAGAAGATAAAATTCATCTTTCAGAAGTGTGCACAGGACCATACGGTGTAAAGAAATATAGAGTATGCTTTGAACATAGAATACTTTCTATGTCAGTGCTTTAAGCATATCAGAGCCGTGATGGAATCCAGTTCAAAAGCTTGACAAGAAATAGTTGTACTACAGCAGAATGCATCTAGCAGAGCCTGGTCTGGCATCATTAGGTAAATGGGGCATATTTAAAAATTAGTTATATTGCCATAAATTAATATATATTTTTGTAATTTTGGGAATAACCCTTTACGCAAACTTCATCAAGTCTAATACATCTATGTAATAATGTATGCAGCTTATATTGTGACAATTGATTCCAGATTTGCTTTAAAAAGGAACCTGTCAGCAGGATTTGCACAGACACTGACACTGTCATGTCGGCGCCATTATACTGATTACAATGATACCTTGGTTGATAAAATCCGTCTTGTGGTTGTTGTTTAATCTTTATATTCAGTTCTGAGTTAATGATATGCCCATGTTCCTGGACGACCTGTGGGGGGGGCCCTCATGTGGTGCTCAGCTTACATATTCATAATGCAGACAGGTCACTGATCCCTCACTGAACTGCCCCCCTAGTTAACATAATGAATATTATATATACATACTAATAGATGTCTGTGACAAATAATTAGTACAGTGCGTGTGCAGCTTACTGTATTTAATTAATAAAAGATTATTTCTCTGAAAAAAATGGCGTGGGGTCCTGCGCAACTTTCGGAACCAGCAGAGGGAAAGCCAACGGCTGGGGACCGATGTTTATTGCCTGGGAAGGGGGTAATACCCAAGGAGCTTCCCAGGCTATTAATATCAGCTCACAGCTGTATAATTAGCCTTTACTGGCTATTAAAATGGTGTACCCTAAAAAATTGATGTAGGGTCCCCCTATTATTAATAACAAGCAAAGGCTGTACAGACAGCTGCGGGCTGATATTAATAGCCTAGGAAGGGACCATGGATACTGGCCCCCCCACGCTAAAAATATAAGCTCTCAGCCGCCCCAGAAAAAGCGCATCTCTAAGATGCGCCAATTCTGGTACTTAGCCTTCCTCTTCCCACTTGCCCTGTAAAATAAAATAACTCACGGAACAGTGCAATATAAAATCACCTTATAATAATAAAAATATCGCACCCATGGAAAATAAAAGGGACAAATCGGATGATGTAAACACTTTTATTTTGCCTCTTGAGTCGTCTTTGTACATTTACCTTGATGGATTAGATTCACTTCTCTATTTTATAGCACTGCACTTTATTTGTAGTCATATGTTTACTTTTTGCTGCACAGATTTATATATATCTGCACTTTATATAACATCATGAATTATTTTTATCTTGCTGTTTGCATATTAATGTTATATTGGCACTAGCACCTTATTTATTTTGTCTTACCTTGTATTGTGCGATATTATTTTAATATATAGCATAAGTGCTTACTATTGTCCCCGGTTGTGCCTTATCCATGGCATTGGCATCCCCTCATTTCTTACATTATATTTGACTAGATTAAGGCCCGATGCTATCGCATCGGGAGGATAGAGGAGCAAGGCAGCAGTAGTTATGAAGTGGTAGAGGCAAATTGGCCCTGTAATTAGACACCGGCAGTGAACAGGCAGAGGAGCAAGGCAACACGTCCGCACAGCAAGTCGGCGTGAGGTAAATGACGAAATTCCGCGGGATCCAAGATCGGCGAAATCCCGCGATACTCAAGATGGCGTCGCCGCAAGAACATGTCGCCGGCGTGGACGACGTCGGGATCCAGGATGGCGTCGGCGAAATCTCGCGAGAGTTCGTCGACACCATCTTGGATCCCGATGTCGTCCACGCCGGCAACATGTTCTTGCCGCAACGCCATCTTGAGTATCGCGGTATTTCGCCGATCCAAGATGGCGTCGCCGCAAGAACATGTCGCCGGCGTGGACAACATCGGGATCCAAGATGGCGCCGGCGGAAGAAGATGTCGGGGATCGTGGAGCAGCGGCGACGACGGCGTGAGTATGAGAGACGGAGTGAGAGAAAGGGTCGTATGTGGAGTGAAAGAGGGGGGGACGTGAGTGGAGATGGTGAAAGGTGAGAGGAGTGTGTGTTGAGGAGGTGTGTGTGTTGAGGAGGAGTTTGTGTTGAGGGTTAACATGGCAAGAGGTGTGTGGTGGATGTGACGTCACCAAGTTACAACCGGACGGAGGCTGCATTACAACCGGACGGAAGCTGCTTAGCGCATTTATTATTATAGATATTAATTTAATAAACTTCAATTATTGGACATATCTTCGGTTTCTTTCGTTGTTTGATTCCACTTGCCCTGTAGCAGTGGCAAGTGGGTTGATAGTTGGGGGGGGTTGATGTCACCTTTGTATTGTCAGCTGACACATTTTATTAATTAAATACATGTACAGTAAGCTGCACACACACTGTACTAATTGTATTTGTCGCAGACATCTGTGTATCTACCTTTTCTATTTGTATATTTGTATTTACTGTATGTAATCCATCTCCTCTATCCTGTCGGCTCCTGCAGCGATTTTACAGTACACGGCACATGAATTGCCGGCTTTTCTTGTATCTATCTATGATATATATATATATATATATATATATATATATATATATATATAGTGTGTGTGTGTGCTTTTTGATGAATAGTTCATTTGAAAATGATGTGTAAATGACAGAATTGCTGTATGTAATAGCTCATTTTAAAATCAAATTGCAATAAGATAGCAATCGCACTGCAGTCGGATTGTACTCGCATGACACTCGTGCGACTCTCGGAAGGGAGACTCGGACTGATTTTTCATACGTTTAGTGTCACGCCGGCCTTATCAGTATAATGGCGCCAACCTGACACTCTCTGTAGATTACTGTGCATAATCCTGCTGACAGGTTCCCTTTAAAAACAGAAGCAAAACGAATGCCACATAGGAGAAAAATGGTTATTTTTTGCACATAAAAAAACAGAAACTGAAGTGTGGATGTGATGCTAGATCAATATGTCATAGAATTTTTGTCTATGTAAAAATGTTCAATTTTGTTCTTCCCCACCATGTTTGGTCCATTAGTACTACACATAATCAGTTCCATCATGTGCATAACTTACAGCTTCTGGGGTGATGTGGGCAAAAGATGGGACATTGAAAACCCCTTGGATGAAATCTGGAGGACAACTGACTCCCATCCACAGGAACATACTTATTCCATTAGCCAAGAGGAATATTCCTCCATCAGACAAACGTTCTTCTGAGCAGCGAACAGCCGGGGGAATGACGTCACTCTTGGTGTCCATTGTGTGCTAAATAAAGATCACAACAGTGCAGTTATAACCCAAGTCTTTGCCATATATGTGACCTTTTAGCAGTCCAGCCTGCGTGCTGCTATGATTAAATAATCACTTACTAAAGGTAAAAGAAGTGGATAGTAAAAGAGCTGTGAGCTGGCCACATCCATGGACATGAGCAGCTGCCTTTGAAATGTCCTCTCATCAGTAGCAATCTCTGGGCTGCTGACCAAAACCTCGTTCTTTAACAAGCAATTCATGTAGACTGGCAGCACTTTCATGGAGTCAGGTAGGATGAGCTGAGGAATAGAGATGGCAAAATCCTAATCAGCTGCGCTGTGTTTAATGATTCATCTCTCACTTTTACAGAGCTTTAGATACCTCAAACAGATTCTGTCACGCACCATTTGCAGCTTGCGCAACTGTACATGTAGCAAAAAGACATGGAAAACATCTGTACAGCAAAAGCTGAATAGTGATTAGCCTGATTAGGAAATAAGATTCTAAGGCTGGAGTCACACATAGCGACTCACCAGCGATCCTGACAACGATATCAATGTGTCAGGATCGCTGGTGAATCGCTATGTGATTGCTGGTGAGCTGTCAAACAGACAGCTTCACCAGCAATCAGCACAGCGGCGCCGAGCGCCCGGCGTCGCTGTGCACGATAGTAACCAGCGCGCTGATGCAGGAAGCTGGTAACCAAGGTACACATCGGGTATCCAAGGGACGTGCGTCCCTCTGATACCTGATGTGTACATTAGTTACCAGCTCCCTGCATCAGCGTGCTGGTAACTAACGTACACATAGGGTATCTAAGGGACGCACGTCCCTTGGATACCCGATGTGTACGTTAGTAACCAGCTGATTGCTGGTCTCCCGCCTGTCACACGCAGCGATGCGTGGTGGCCAGCGGGAGACCAGCGACCAAAAAAAAGTCCTGGCCTTTCCTGCAGCGATCAGCGATTCCGGCAGGGGGGCCGGTCGCTGATTGCTGTCACACACAGCGATCTCGCTGGTGAGATCGCTGTTGTGTCACAAAAATTGTGACTCAGCTATGTGTGACGGGGCCTTAAGTAATCGACCTTTAATGCAATAAGCTTCCAGACAACACAACTACAGAAGGTATATAGATACACAGGATGGTTAGGCGCCAAGCACAGGTGACATATGTATGTATATATAAATATGCCAGTTATATATGGTGGATGCTATGAACGGACATATATTTCATGTATTTACATATAGACTGCGCTGTTATATCCTTACAACATAAGTATCTCCCAATGTTTCAAAGGTCAACCTTAGCGTTAACTTTAATAACTATAAAACCTGTAGACAATATGACATAAGCAAACAGTGAAAAATACTAAAACAATTAGCGATATGGTAGTAGTTAGTTTAGGTGTATGCAGAAAAAACTCCCTACCGAAAAGAAAACAAGTACGGTAATTGAATACTATTTTCTCTCTCACTCAACTGATTATAGCTAATTCCTGAAATCTAATAGTAACAGTGATATGCTTTCATTAGGGCTATCCGGGTGGTTGTGTACCAATAGCAAACGCTAATACGGCACAATAAAGTGGTCATTTTCTATCTTGCCCTCACCGACTCAAAAGATTATAGCTAGGACATGATTAAAGTAAGGACAATCACTTTTCCTAAAGTGGAGAAAGACAGGCAGATACTTTTCCATTATGCAATACCATCAGGGAGACAACTGATGTTGCGATGTGCGATGAAGGAGGAAGAAGCAGCAGGAAGCGGAAGCAGATCAGTAGAATCATGTTTTTTTTCACATTAATATGCAAAGAGAACATTATACTATGTACAGGCCAGGGAAGAGTACATTGCACAGCATGGGGAACATTATACAGTCATATGTTAAAGTTTGGGCACCCCTATTAATGTTAACCTTTTTTCTTTATAACAATTTTGTTTTTTGCAACAGCTATTTCAGTTTCATATATCTAATAACTGATGGACTCAGTTATATTTCTGGATTCAAATGAGGTTTATTGTACTAACAGAAAATGTGCAATCTGCATTTAAACAAAATTTGACCGGAGCAAAAGTATGGGCACCTCAACATAAAAGTGACATTAATATTTCGTAGATCCTCCTTTTGCAAAAATAACAGCCTCTAGTCGCTTCCTGTAGCTATTAATGAGTTCCTGGATCCTGGATGAAGGTATTTGTGACCATTCCTGTTTACAAAACAATTCCAGTTCAGTTAAGTTTGATGGTCGCTGAGCATGGACAGCCCGCTTCCAATCTACATCCATGACGAAGTGGTTCTTAGGGTCACAGAGACCAAATTCCTTGGTGTTATCATCTCTCATGATCTTGAATGGGGGAAAAACGTGGATGCTGTTATAAGAAAAGCACAACAGAGGATGTTCTTCCTGCGTCAGCTGAAAAGATATGGTTTGTCTAAGAATCTGCTGATCTTATTCTTTAATGCTGTCATCAGATCTGTGATTTGTTCCTCTCTGAGCCACTGCGCATGACAAACTCCGCTTACAAAGGACTTTCAGAACAGCAGAGAGAATTATAGGTTCCCCCTGCCTAAAATCCAGGATCTTTATGATAAGAGTATTCGATCCCACGCATTGAAAATTTCATCCGATCCCTCTCACCCGGGACACTCCTCATTCCAACTACTCCCTTCAGGACGTCGCTTCAGAGTCCCCAAATGCAGCACCAACCGCCATATGAACAGCTTCTATCCACTCTCTGTTCAACAATTAAATCGTCATGTGTAGACTATATACTGTATCTGTCTTGTTAGATGTTACTTGTTGTATCTGTTGTTATATATTATGTTGCCTCTTTGCCACAAAGAATTCCTTGTATATATGTAATATGTACTTGGCGATAATAAATTTGATTGATTGATTGATCATCCCACAGATGTTCAATGATATTCAGGTCTGGGGACTGGGATGGCCATTCCAGAACATTGTAATTGTTCCTCTGCATGAATGCCTGAGTAGATTTGGAGCGGTGTTTTGGATCTTTGTCTTGCTGAAATATCCATCCCCTGCGTAACTTCAACTTCGTCACTGATTCTTGCACGTTATTGTCAAGAATCTGCTGATACTGAGTTGAATCTATGCAACCCTCAACTTTAACAAGATTCCCGGTGCTGGCATTGGCCACACAGCCCCAAAGCATGATGGAACCTACACCAAATTTTACTGTGGGTAGCAAGTGTTTTTCTTGGAATGCTGTGTTTTTTAGCCTCCATGCATAACGCCCTTTTGTATGACCAAACAACTCAATCTTTGTTTCATCACTCCACAGGACCTTCTTCCAAAATGTAACTGGCTTGTCCAAATGTGCTTTTGCATACCTCAGGCGACTCTGTTTGTGGCGTGCTTGCAGAAACGGCTTCTTTCGCATCACTCTCCCATACAGCTTCTCCTTGTGCAAAGTGCGCTGTATTGTTGACCGATGCACAGTGACACCATCTACAGCAAGATGATGCTGCAGGTCTTTGGAGGTGGTCTGTGGATTGTCCTTGACTGTTCTCACCATTCTTCTTCTCTGCCTTTCTGATATTTTTCTTGGCCTGCCACTTCTGCGCTTAACAAGAACTGTACGTGTGTTCTTCCATTTCCTTACTATGTTCCTTACAGTGGAAACTGACAGGTTAAATCTCTGAGACAACTTTTTGTATATTTCCCCTGAAAAGCTATGTTGAATAATCTTTGTTTTCAGATCATTTGAGAGTTGTTTTGAGGAGCCCATGATGCCACTCTTCATAGGAGAATCAAATAGGAGAACTACTTGCAAGTGGCCACCTTAAATACCTTTTCTCATGATTTGATACACCTGGCTATGAAGTTCAAAGCTCAATGAGGTTACAAAACCAATTTAGTGCTTCAGGAAGTCAGTAAAAAGTAGTTAGGAGTGTTCAAATCAAGAAAATGATAAGGGTGTCCATACTTTTGCACCGGTCAAATTTTGTTTAAATGCAGATTGCACATTTTCTGTTAGTACAATAAACCTCATTTGAATTCAGAAATATAACTGAGTCCATCAGTTATTAGATATATGAAACTGACATAGCTATTGCAAAAACCAAAATTGTTATAAAGAAAAAAGGTTAACATTAATAGGGGTGCCCAAACTTTAACATATGACTGTACTTTACAGGTGCCAGAGACATAATAATATAGTATATAGGGGCAAGAAAGAGAACACTATACTATATGGGGACCACAATGGGGTCATTATATAGTAAGGGGGCCAGAATGAGGGACATTATACAATATGAGAGCAACAATGAAACCAGCAAGGGGGACATTATACTGTGTGGAGACCAGAGTAGGAACATTATACCGCATGGAGGCAAGAACGAGGAAATTACCGTATTTTGCGGCGTATAAGACGACCCCCCCAACTTTTCCAGCTAAAATAGAAAATTTTCTTAAAAGTCGGGGGTCTACTTATATGCCATGTGTCATCTTATATGCCGGGTGCGGGGGAGTGGTCCCGATGACAAAGGGAGGGTGTACGTGGAGTTATCATCCCCCTTTTACCTCATTGGTGGCAGCGGTGCTGTCTGCGGGTCTCTGTGCTGGGGGTCGGCGGCGGCTCCTCTTTGTCCAGCGTGGGGGCGCTGTGCTGGGGGCGGCTGCGGAGGCTTTCTGTCCAGCGTCGGGGCTCCTCCAGCATTTCCCCAATGCCCGGAGGCCAAGGCAGTTCCATTGCCGTGATGCGGTGGCCTCCTTGAAAATGGCCGCCAGAGCCCATCTATGCTCAGATTCAGATCTCATCTCCCGAGATCTCGGGACGAGATCTGAATCTGAGCTCGCGCGGGCTCCGGCGGCCATTTTCCCGGCGGCCACCACATCGCAGCAATGGAGCTGCCTGGGCCTCCAGGCTTTGGGGAAATGCCGGAGGAGCCCCGACGCTGGACAGAGAGCCGCCGCAGCCGCCCCCCAGCACAGCGCCCCCACGCTGGACAAAGAGGAGCCGCCGCCGCACCGCTGCCACCAATGAGGTAAAAGGGGGATGATAACACCACTTACACCCTCCCTTGTTCATCGGGACCACTCCCCCCATATGCACTCGGTGTATAAGACGACATCCGGCGTATAAGACGACCCCCGACTTTTAAGCAGATTTTCAGGGGTTAAAAAGTCGTCTTATACGCCGGAAAATACGGTATACAGTGTGATGAGAAAAATGGGGGACATTATACTGTGTGGAGCCCAGTGTAGGAACATTATACCGCATGGAGGCAAGAACGAGGAAATTATACAGTGTGATGAGAAAAATGGGGGACATTATACTATATGGGGCCACAAGTAGAGACTTTATTAATGTATAGGGCCACAATGGAGTACAATGCCTCCATTGTGGCCTCATGCATTAACAATGCCCCCCTCTGTTGGTCTCATACATTACTAATTAATAAATTATGGTCCCACAGGTTTTGATGTCCCAGATGTATGAAGGCATAAAAGAAGTAGGGGGAAAAGCAGGAAGGATGCTCTAGACGCAATCAACAAGTCATGGCTGAAAGAAGCCATAGTGATCTGGGTCAGATAAAAGACAAGAAAAGAGGAATGACTTCAATTTGATATGTTGCTGGTGAGTCACTGGATTTACTAGTTAACTTACACTACACACTATCAACAGAGCTCCTATATATACTGCCACTGGTAATCACTGTATATAGTGTATAGTTAATACAATCTACAGAGCTCCTGTGTAGAAAGTCAACAGTGATCACTGTATTACCTGTACACTTATGCTAAACACTATATACTGTCTACTGTAACACGTAAGAGTTATCTGCATAAGGCTTTAGTGTGGGCCCCAAAAGTCAATTCAGCCTGTGGGCCCTAGGTACCCCAGTCCGACACTGCTTGTTAAGTCTGTGTATTATCTACGTCTCGTAATTTTATTAAAGAGCAGAGGAAAGACAGAACAAAAAACATCATGCGCACTAGATGTAACATTGACTACATACAATTTTCTTAAAAAATCATGTTGATTTTTAAGAAAATCTGGTGTAATGCCTACGTGAGACCTCCTATGTGGGTCCAGAGGTTTTTACATAGGAAAACCAGGAAAGCTTCTGGAATACATGCCAAAAAAAGTTTCCCCCACTTAAAAAAGTGATACCAAGGAAAGAGACATCCTTGTTACATACCTGACTAACAGCTGAAGGGCTAGCGCAGTTCTTCCTGTAGCAGGCTAGAATGTGGGCTGTCTGATTTATCAAAACCTCACGGACTGTCTTCAAAGGATGATGCAGGATTGCCTTGTAAGCTGTAAGGCAACAATGGTGTTACATAATGTATAACGATTCTGAACCGTGCCATCACTTCAGTTAAGGAGGCAGCTTTCAACATTTACCTGATTTTGCAAAGAAGTTTATAAGGGCATCAGTTTCACAGCTCTTGTATATATCTGCATGTTGTGAGCTGCAGCTCAAACTGATGTTATGCACCAGCAGACGTCTCTGGCCACCAATGGTTGTGTACAGCACGGCACACTAAAGCGAGAAAATGAGGCACCAGATATATACATTAGTGGTTCATGCACCCATACTCTCTATATACATAGCATATGCAAGGAATGTGAACAAGAAAATTAAATGTACACCCAATATTTGACTTCACAGATAAGCTTTATAGTCACCACAGGGCCACTCTACATGTAGTCCTAGATTCTCCCTAACTCTTTCAATGGCTTTAATACAGTTTGAGAAATCCTATGGTTATGATATACAGCGGGTGAAATAAGTTTTGAACAAGTAACCAATTTTTTATGTAAATATATTTCTAAAGATGCTACTGACATGAAATTATCACCCGACGTTGGTAACAACCCATCCAATCCACACAGGCAAAGAATTCAAACCATAGGTGTCCATATGTGTAATAGGAAAGATGTTACCATCTTTTCAGTTAGCCATTAAAAGGTATCAACCACTGAGGACTCTCAATTCTGAATATTTTTCATATGTGTAATAATGAGAAATGATACAGGGAAAAATATTGAATAAATGAAGCAAAAAAGATGCAAATAGTCATGTAAAATCATGACACCAGCTGAAATATATCAATAATTAGCAATCCTGCCACTTAGTGAAAAATATCAGCTCGTTCAACTGTTGGCCTATAAAAAGGTGTCTCCTTACTAAGGTGCCACAAAAGAAACATCCCATGATGAGTAAAATCAGTGAGCTGTCTCAAGACCTTTGCAACCTTATTGTTGCAAAACATACTGATGGCATTAGTTACAGAAGAATTGATAAACTACTGAAGGCTCCAGTGAGCACTGTTGGGGCCATATTTCGGAAGTGAAAAGAACATAATTTCATCATAAATCAGCCACGAACAGGTGCTCCAAGCAAGATTTCACACCGTGGAGTGAAAAATAATTATAAGAAGAGTGGTCCAAGACCCAACCACCTGTGGAGAGCTACAAAAAGACCTGGAATCGGCAAGCACAATTGTTTCAAAGAAAGCTATAAGTAATGCACTCAACCTCTCAAGCCTGTTTGCTCAATAACATTTAGACAAACCTGTGAAATAATGGGAGAATATAGTAAAGTCAGATGAGACCAAAATTAAACTCTCTGGATGCTGTAATACACACCATGTTTAGAGGCCAAAAGGCACTGCATATTACTCCCAAAACACAATACCAATAGTGAAATTTGGAGGTAGAAACATAATGGTGTGGGCCGATTTTCAGAATATTGCACTGACAAACTTCATATTATTGAAGGAAGTATGAACAGACGTTAAACGTACAGAGACATTATTGAAAAAAATCTGCTGCCATCTAAAAGAATGATGAAGATGAAATGAGGGTGGACATTTCAGCAAGACAACAATCCCAAACTCAAAGCCAAGTAAATTCTCAATTGGTTTCAGAGAGAAAAAAAAAAGCGGCTAGAAGGGCCCAGGCAAATACCTGACCCGAATCTAATAGAAAATGTATGGAAGGAACTAAAGCACAGAGTTCATAGAAGGAGCCCATGGAACCTTCAGGATTTGGAAAGTGTATGTGTGGAAGAATGGGCCAAAATCACACCTGAGCAATGCATGAGACTAGTTTTTCCATACAGGAGACGTATTGAAGCTGTCATCATCAACAAAGGCTTTTGTACAAAGTAATACATAAATATCAGAAAGTGTGTTCACTATGTGGCGCCCCCAGGAGTATGATCGCCACAGTGGCATTGCCTTCCTCCAGGGATGGTGATGTCATGCTTGGAAGCAAGGAAGGGTCTCTCTAGCAGATAATCATTTACATGCAACACAGTTCCCACTTCAGGCCAGCAGAGGGAGCTCTGAACCAGGATTGGGGGAGGAGCGCGCTCTGAGGGCCAGAAAGAGAAATAGTTAGTGTGTGGAGGGCAACGTGTGTAGACGCGTGGAGAGAAGCTGGAGGTTGAGCTGAGGACAGAGAGCTCCCTCCCAGTGAGAGTGCATAATCTGGAGCCTGGTCTCCACGGTTGTATGGATACTGAAGGTTCTGCAACAGAAACCAGAGGAATAGGAAGCTCTAAATGCTCTATACCCAACTAAGACTCGGAGGCACAACAGCGACCAGTGAGCCAAGTGAGACAGAGGGCTACAGCTGTCTGCCATACGAGGTAGTTCTGAGAGAAGATAAGAAGGAGGAACTTCAGCGTAACATAGTACTGGATGTACCTCAAGCCAGCGCTAGGAAGGAGACTACATAACCCATCTGATAGAGAGATCCCTGAGTTGCTTCCAGGCTAGCCTGCTCCTGTGCCATCTGTAATCAGGACCCTGGACTGCGTTTGCCAAGTAAAGGTAAAGAAACTGCACCCTGTTGTGTCCTTGCCTCCTTCCTGCAACATCCTCCGCACTGCTACATCTCTGTGCCAAACACTGCACCTTCTTCCTAAACATTACGCTACACTGCCCTGGGACTACAGCCCTGCCCGCTGATTGGCGTGCGCGGGAAGAAAAGGGGCAGGCCTTCGTGGGAGGAGCCTGCCGGAGAGCGCGAAGCAGTGAAGTCCCGCGCGGGAAGAGGAAAAAGCGCGAGAAGTGGGAGGAGCTGAGGCCTAGAGCACGGAGCATCGGGCCTGCGAAGCGGCCGCCAGTAAGCTCACACAACCCCCGGCCCTGGCTAACGTTAACTAGGGGGGAAGAGAATGTCTGCGCCACGCAGCAATGCAGCGGCGGACGCCGCCGCCAACTGCTCAGCGCCGCAAGATGATGGATCCGATGTGGCTGCGGCGCCGATAGCGCCCACCGCAGCGGTCCCCATAATGCCGCGGTCCATGCCCTACATACCGGGAGCGGCCTGGCTACCGCAGTACTCGGGTGAGTCACATACCCTGAGTGAATTTAAAGAGAGACTGTGCAGTTTGTTTGAGGTGTATCCTCTATCTGAAAGCCAGAAGGTGAACATCCTGATTGGGTAGCTAACAGGTGCAGCACAGAGAGTAGTAAAAGCCTGACAGGACACTGATAAAGAGACTGTTAAAAAGATTTTGGCCAAGCTAAAAAGCACCTTTGACACCCGCCCGCAGCTGAAATCAAGATGACGTTCTTTGGATGCAAACAGAAAGTGCAGGACAGTATATGGGACTATGCTCTTAACCTGCAGGAGGCGCTGCGAGCAGTAAAACAAATAGATCCTGACAGTGTGAAAGAGGAAGACAAGCTGTTAAAGGAACAGTTCATTGAAGGACTCCTATCCAGTAACCACAGACCACAGCTGCGCATCATAACCCTACAAGACCCTGACCTGGACTTTGCTGATTTTAAGGATAGGGCTATTCGGGTACTGCAGGAATCAACTGATAGCCGTCCAGCGCCCCCTAGGTGCCCAGCGATCACCTACCATCAGGAAGCAACATCTTTTCCTTCCATCCCTGTGGAGGCTGATGCACAGACTCTGGATAAAGATCCAACTGAAGAGCTGCGTCTTCAGGTCCAGGAGTTGACCAAGGGTATGGCTGCACTTACTAAAACCGTGCAGTCCCTGCAGGTGTCCTCCAAAGAGAAGATCCAGCTTGCTTCCAGTCCAGAGGATGTCCCGTGGCTCCGGAAGAGGAGAGCCCTGCCACTCCGAGGGAGGAACAACGACCGCTATGACCAGGACGGACGTCCCATCTGTCGTCGCTGCTACAAGGCAGGTCAGCTTGCAAGATTCTGTCCTTTAAACCAGTGGTCCCCAACCTTTTTTGCACCAGGGACCGGTTTCAAGCAAGACCATTCTTCCATGGCCCGGCAGGGCGGGGATGGAGGTGTGGCAGGGGCAGGGCTTTGGTCATAAGGGGGTGGGGCTATGGACGCGGTTGTAGTGTAGCAGTGCATACTTATAATTAAATAAGATTTATAATGTGACTCAACTCACCATAGGTTTTGAATGAGTGCTCCATCACCCCCATCCTTGCCTGATTCCTCCCTTCTACCCATCACTGCCATCTCTCCATCATTGCCTTCACCCCATCACTGCCGTCTCTCCATCATTGCCTTCACCCCATCACTCCCTTCTCCCCATCATTGCCTTCACCCCATCACTGACGTCTCTCCATCACTCCCATCAATGCCTTCTCTCCATCACCCCCATCATGGCCTTCTTCCATTACCCCAGGCATCATGGCCTTCTCTCCCCATCACGGTCTTCTCCTCATGTCCCCATCTCCTCCAGGGCCAGGCTCCACCTACACGAACACAGACAAACACACACATGTACACACACAGACAGACATACATACACACACCACCTCTCTCCTCTCACCTGTCGCAGCATCGCCCGCGCTTCCTCGCTCTGACACAGCAGCGGCGCGCTCCTCTCTGTGTCAGTCAGAGACAGGAAGCGCGGGCGGCGGGCAGGAAGCTGGACGGGTCCTTGCAGCTCCGCTCCTGCTATTCCCTATTGCAGGCAGCGGAGCTGCTTGGATCGCTCCCTGGCCGCCGATACACATGAGGGCAGTTTAAGAATTGCTGCGTGCTGCCCCAGCCCCCGCTACCCCACTGACCGCCCCTGGCTCCCCTTGTATCCGCGGACCGGCAAGGGCACTGCAGCGGCCCGGTGCTGGGCCGCGGACTGGCGGTTGGGGACCCCTGCTTTAAACGAGCAACCCCTGGGGCAGAGGGCCAACCCCCAGGAGTAGGATCACAAGGCCCAAGGAGCTGGCGAGCAAAGTATGTGGGAGGGAGACCAATCCTTCCAGGGGTGATTGACGGCATCCCCATGAATGCTTTGCTGGACACTGGCTCCCAGGTGACCACTATGCCCTATATCCTCTACAAGCGGTATTGGGCTGACTCTGAACACACCCGTGGCCCAAGTGATGAATTAACAGTAGTTGCCAGTAATGGTCAGTCTTTACCACAACTAGAATGTAAAGAAATTACTGTTAAAGTGGGGAGGGTGGAGTTGAAATCTCAAGGTCTGATAGTTGTGGATATTGATCGACGAGAATGTAATCACATGATGACTCTTGGTACAAATGTCATTGAAAATTGTCTTTCCGAGGTTATTGTCTTGTTGCAACAGGTGGCTGAGGCTGCTGGTTCCAGTGAACAACGAGTCCTGCAGAAGGAGATCAAGGCCCTGATGCAAAGACAACAGGTAGAACTCTCTGGCGGAGAAATTGGTAGCGTCAGAGTGAGTGATGCTTTCCCCATTGCAATACCCCCCAGATGTGAAATGTTGATTTGGTGTCGGGCAGCCATAGGCCTCAGAGGGAAGGATTACCAGGCATTGGTAGAACCAGTATATTCTGATAGCAGGCCCACTGTCCAGACAGCCAGAGGGGTAGTTGATGTACGTAAAGGGAGAGTACCTGTACGCCTTTTGAATTGTGGGGAGGAGGAGGCCATAATACCTCGGTACGCCACAGTTGCTAAGCTGCTCACTGTTAGTAATAATGCAATGCAGGCAGCAGAGCCCTTGGTCTCATCCGACCAGGTGGAGGACAATGGCTCTGGAAAGCAGCTAGAGGAGTGGTGCCAGCAACTGCAGGTGGGGACTGACTCTACACCTTCATACCAGAAAAATGGGGTTTACAGGGTGACCCAGGAATATGAGCGGGTATTCAGTAAACACCCCCTAGATTTTGGGAAGGCAAAAGGGGTTCAACATCATATCCCAACCGGAGATCATCCACCCATAAAAGAAAGATATCGGCCTATACCCCCAACACAATACCAATGTGCTAAAGGTATGTTGAGAGAGATGAAGGAAGCTGGGGTTATCAGAGACAGTTGTAGCCCCTGGGCAGCTCCAATAGTTTTTGTAAAGAAAAAGGATGGTAACATGAGAATGTGTGTTGATTACAGAAAAATTAACAGCATTACACATAAAGATGCCTACCCATTACCTAGGATTGAGGAATCATTAGCTGCACTTAAAACTGCTAACTACTTTTCCACCTTAGATCTCACTAGTGGGTATTGGCAGATTACTGTGGCAGAGGCAGACAAGGAGAAAACAACATTTACCACCCCAATGGGTCTCTGTGAGTTCAACTATATGCCATTCGGGCTCTGCACCGCCCCACGAACATTTCAACGGCTGATGGAGTGCTGCCTGGGACACATGAACTTTGAGACAGTCCTGTTGTACCTTGATGATGTCATTGTTTTCTCCAAGACTTATGAAGACCATCTGGAGCACCTGGCTGAGGTGTTTGAAGCCTTGTCCAACTTTGGCCTGAAGGTGAAGCCCTCCAAATGCCACCTCCTGAAGCCCAAGGTACAGTACCTCGGTGAGTGCAGAAGGTGTGGCACCAGATCCTGACAAGGTCACAGTCATCCGGGACTGGCCGAAGCCCAGCAACCTCCATGAAGTACGCCAATTCCTCGGGTTCGTAGGCTACTACCAAAGGTTCATCAAAGGCTTCACTGAAATAGCCACTCCTATGCAAAATCTTCTGGTGGGGCAGTCCAAGAAAGCCAAACAGAAGAATTCCACATTTGAATGGACTGAGGAGTTGGAGAGGTCCTTCACCCGACTGAAGATGGCTCTCACAGGAGATGAAGTTCTGGCCTACCCAGATTATGACAAACCATTTGTGTTGTATACTGATGCCAGCAACGTGGGACTGGGAGCAGTACTGTCACAGGTACAGAATGGCAAAGAAAGAGTGATCTCCTACGCCAGCAGGAAGCTTCGTCCCACTGAAAGGAACTCTGACAACTACAGTTCCTTCAAGCTGGAGTTCCTCGCCATAGTCTGGGCTGTGACTGAAAGATTCAAGCATTACCTAGCTTCAGCCAAGTTCACCATCTTCACAGACAACAACCCGTTGACTCACTTGGAAACTGCCAAGCTAGGCGCACTGGAGCAACGATGGATGGCTCGGCTGTTTATGAATTTACCATCAAGTACCGAGCAGGGCACAAGAATGCCAATGCTGATGCGCTGTCCAGAATGCCTAATCTGCCAGATGCAGAAGACCCTGAGGCTCTTGAAGAAATAGAGTTACCTCCCTTCCACCGGCCACTTGCGGCCCAATGTGCTCAAGGAGTGAGAAACAGACGGTCTGGCTTGAAAGAGGTCACCCTAAATCCATTGCCCCATCATGACTGGGCAGAAACTCAGGATGATGACTCCGCAGTCCGCCTGGTGAAGGAGCTACTGTCACAAGCTGACTCACGCCCAGAGTCGGATGCTCCTGAAGAAACCCAGCAGTTGTGGAAGGAAAGAGGTCGGCTGTTCATCTATGAAGGAAAGCTGTGTCAGAGGAGTATCAATGCCAGCACTCATGAGCTGGTCTGGCAGGTAGTAGTCCCAAAGAGAGAGGCATCAATGGTCTTGGAAGCATACCACAATGGAGCTGGCCACTTCGGATGGAAGAAGTTGGAAGCATTGCTCCGGGAGAGATTCTACTGAGCTGGTATGAGAAAAGCCACTGAAAAGTGGTGCCGGGAGTGTGGACAATGTAACCTGCGCAGAAAGGATCGAAACAGCCAGAGAGCTCCTCTGCAGCCAATAGTAATCAAACAGCCACTCGAGTTGGTCGCCCTGGACCATGTGAAGCTGGTCCCAAGCCGGTCAGGCCACATCTATGCTCTTACCATTGTGGACCACTACTCAAGATTCCTGGTAGTTGTGCCTGTCAAAGATCAAACAGCCAGGACAGCCGCCAGAGCCTTCCAACAGCACTTCTGTAGACCACATGGATATCCTGAGCGAGTGCTTACAGATCAAGGTCCCGCCTTTGAGGCAGAAGTGTTCCAGGAATTCTGTAACTTGTATGGTTGTAAGAAGATCTGGACAACACCATACCATCCACAGACCAATGGCATGTGCGAAAATATGAACCAGGTAGTGATTGACCTACTGAAGACCTTGCCTTTGGAGGAGAGGAATCTGTGGCCAGAAAAGTTGCCAGATCTGGTAGACCTCTACAACCACATTCCTGTGAATTCCACCAACTGCAATCCAGCCTACCTAATGAGAGCGAGGCCTGGTAAACTGTCTATTGATTTGGACATGGGAGTACTTACACCTGAGGTGACGTCACCAGATGCTGACTGGGACACAGAGGCAGCAACAGTACAGAAGAGTACAAGAGTGTGTGGAGAAGAGTCTAGCTCAGGCAAGGCAAAAACAAGAAAGGCACTACAACCAGCATGCACCTGCGGTCCCCTTATCACCAGGAGAACGAGTCCTCAAGAGGAAAAGAAGAATGCATAAATTGGATGACCAATGGGAAGCTGAACCCTTCACCATTCTACCCTCAAATTTTGATAATACCAAGGTGTGCCTTATTAGTAAAGATGGAGGAGAAACCTCAGCAGCAGTATCAAGGGATCATTTGAAATTATGCCCTGATCAGTTAAGAGAAAGAATGGAAGAACAAAATAACATCCAACCCATAGAAGAAGAAAAGGTCAGCACCATACTTGGAGAATTCCCTGCAAGTTGGACTAAAGTAAATAATGCAATAGTGGTGCCAGTGTTGACATTTCCCCAACTGGTAGTACAAGAAGTGACTCAAGAGAACTCTGAGATTCAGGAAGTTCAGGTAGCAGATGCCATACCAGCAGTGGAGCCAGAGAGTCCTCACCCTGCCAGTGGTGAATCTGTTATACTCATGGTGAGTCTAAGAGCTCGCAGACAATCTAGTATCCCTGTGCCATGCAGAACCACCAGTAGTGTATCCAGTACATTACACACTACACCAGTAGTTAGCATCACACAACCAGTAAGATTCCCAGTCACACCAGTGTTACGCAGGTCTGCCCGTACTACACAAGGTATACCGCCCATCAGATATCGTGTGTAAATAAGTTAAAGTAATGTTAACCTGTACATTTATATACTGTATGTAACTGTTTTCAAGTTTGTGCCAACAGATAATCTGTAAGGCCGGTTTCACATTAGCGCTTTTTAAGCGCAGGCACGGCCGGGGGTAGCTCCGCCCCCGAGCCGGCTCTCTGCCCGGCGTGCCCGCCCCTTGCTTGTAGCGCCGCCTACTAGCGGACAGCGGCGCCTGCGATCGGCGCACCCTATCTTTAGCATAGGGTGCGCAGATCGTGCGCAGGCCGTGCGCTAGTTGCGCTTTGACCTGCGCTGCGCACTTTTGACGGTGCGCCGTGCGCGCCAAAATCAAACTTTTCGGATTTTGGCGCGCACGGCGCACCGTCAAAAGTGCGCAGCGCAGGTCAAAGCGCAACTAGCGCACGGCCTGCGCACGATCTGCGCACCCTATGCTAAAGATAGGGTGCGCCGATCGCAGGCGCCGCTGTCCGCTAGTAGGCGGCGCTACAAGCAAGGGGCGGGCACGCCGGGCAGAGAGCCGGCTCGGGGGCGGAGCTACCCCCAGCCGTGCGTGCGCTGAAAAAGCGCTAATGTGAAACCGGCCTAAGAGTTTCCTTTGAACTTTCCAGCTTTGTTTTTATGGACATTGGACCACAGGACTTGTGTGGTCAAAATCAACTTGTAAATAGATCACCATTTGCCCAGGAATGGACCATGGACATTGATGCTTGGACTTATCATCATAGGACTATTTTTGGAGCTTTTGGTTTGTGTACATTTTTCAAATCTTGTAACCTTCATATTGTTTATTTGTCATTTGTTATTCATGTTTTTCATCAGCCCAGGAGTGCTGACTTGCACTAGGGGGGAATGTGGCGCCCCCAGGAGTATGGTCGCCACAGTGGCATTGCCTTCCTCCAGGGAGGGTGATGTCATGCTTGGAAGCAAGGAAGGGTCTCTCTAGCAGTTAATCATTTACATGCAACACAGTTCCCACTTCAGGCCAGCAGAGGGAGCTCTGAACCAGGATTGGGGGAGGAGCGCGCTCTGAGGGCCAGAAAGGGAAATAGTTAGTGTGTGGAGGGCAACGTGTGTAGATGCATGGTGAGAAGCTGGAGGTTGAGCTGAGGACAGAGAGCTCCCTCCCAGTGAGAGCGCATAATCTGGAGCCTGGTCTCGACGGTTGTATGGATACTGAAGGTCCTGCAACAGAAACCAGAGGAATAGGAAGCTCTAAATGCTCTATACCCAACTAATACTCGGACGCACAACAGCGACCGGTGAGCCAAGTGAGATAAAGGGCTACAGCTGTCTGCCATACGAGGTAGTTCTGAGAGAAGATAAGAAGGAGGAACTTCAGTGTAACATAGTACTGGATGTACCTCAAGCCAGCGCTAGGAAGGAGACTACACAACCCATCTGATAGAGAGATCCCTGAGTTGCTTCCAGGCTAGCCTGCTCCTGTGCCATCTGTAATCAGGACCCTGGACTGCGTTTGCCAAGTAAAGGTAAAGAAACTGCACCCTGTTGTGTCCTCGCCTCCTTCCTGCAACATCCTCCACACTGCTACATCTCTGTGCCAAACACTGCACCTTCTTCCTAAACATTACGCTACACTGCCCTGGGACTACAGCCCTGCCTGTGGAGGGCTATAGCATCACTGCTGCACCCCACCATCTGTCCCAGAGGATCTGTCTGCAGCGTCGGCTTAACATCTTCATTGCCGAACACCACAGGTGGCGTCACGAATCAATCATAAACTTTATTCCCATCACTCAATCCCCTTTTTCATGGGCGCCCAGGGCCACGGACCGGGTCACCGCTGCTGTCACAATCCCCTCTGAGAGATCGGCCCGATACCGAGTACCCCACAGCCCTGGTAGGGCGACCCAACTACTTTTTCCCTGTGTCAATTCTCATTATTACACAACTTAATTTTTGGACATCCATGGTTTGATGTCTTTGTCTATGTGGATGGGATGGATCTTGTGAGAATTTCATGTCAATAGCACCTTTATAAATATATTTACTTATAAAATTGGTGAAGTGTTCAACACTTCTTTCACCAGCTGTATAACATACATACATATATCATAACCATAGGAATTTGCAAACTATTTTTTTTTTTTTATAACAAATCATTTACGTGACACGATCACAATATCAATGGGGCTAATGACATATTACTGATATGGCCCTCCAACATTAATACGCTTAATGCCTGTGATTAGTCAGTGCTGATGATTGTGTATAATATATGCATATGATTTGATAGAGGAAGGTACCGAGCTCCAAATAGCAGAGGAAGATTCAGTAATGATGAAAGTAAAAGGCTGGGTTCACACGTAGCGGAACTCTCGCGGAAATTACCGCGAGAGTTCCGGAATTCCATTCCGCGGGAAAATTGCATTTTAAATTGCCGCGGAAAATCTAGCATTTTGCAAGCGTAATTAGCTTGCAAAATGCTAGCGTTTTCCAAGCGATCTGTAGCATCGCTTGGAGAACTGATTGACAGGTTGGTCACACTCGTCAAACATAGTGTTTGACAAGTGTGACCAACTTTTTACTACTGAGGCCGCCTATGCAGCATCAGTAGTAAAAGATAAAATTTAAAAAATAAATAAAAAATGGTGTTATTCTTACCTTCCGACGTCCCGCGCAGCCTTCCCGCCTCTCTAAATGCTCCCGTTCCCAGTAATCCTTTGCGAAAATGCCAGCGATGACGTACGTTCTCGCGGTAATTCGCGATGCCGTTGCGCGAATGACCGCGAGACTTCGCGATCCCGCGAGAACAGACGTCATAGCGGGAATTTTTGCAAAGGAGTACTGGGAACGGGAGCGTGGAGAGAGGCGGGAAGGCTGCGCGGGACGTCGGAAGGTGAGAATAACAATATTTTTTATTTTAAATTCTATTTTTTACAGGGATATGGTACCCAAAGCCCAGAGGACAGTCTCCTCTCCTCCGGACCGTGGGTACCATCCTGCAATTGTTCTGCTTACTTTTCGCATGGTGGGCACAGCCACATGCAGAAAGTAAGCAGAACAATGCATACCTATGGGTGCGGGATCGCCGCGATTCCGCAAAATTAATGAGCATGCTGCGTTTTTTACCGCAAAGCGATTCCGTTGCGGTAAAAACCGCAGCATTAGCACAGCATTGCGGAATCCCATAGGAATGCATGGGATGCTTATTTTTCACGTTTTCGTGGCAAAATCGCGTGGTTAAAACCGCCGCGGAAACGCGAAAAGAACGCCATGTGTGAACTCAGCTTAAACGTCCTGCCTTTCACAAATAAACCTGATACTCAGAGTGTGCAGGAGATACAGATCTACCATGCCAGCAAGATTCACTAATGAGCCTGACAGAACTTATGCAGACTTTCCCTAACTCTGCTGATTGAAGGTGCTGTGCCGATCACAGTGAATGATCCACAGAGACGCTGGATAGGTATGTGACAGGCTGGGAGGATGAGGTGAATGAGCTCAGCTGACTGGAGTGCAAGTAGTGAATAGAGCCGGGCAGAGCCAGGACTGCTACGGCCGGTAGCGTCTTGGATGCACGACTGAATGGGGGCCGACACTGTCCTGCACTGACATCGTGTGACGTCACAGGCTAAGGCTACGGAGCCTAGCTGGGGCCAAAAAACCTACGCGTTTCGAAGGCAAAACGTGCTTCTTCGTCAGGGTTACCGCCCACCCAGTCTAGCTGTCATACATAGTGTGTATTATCAAACACCTGTTTAACTCTTGGATTGAACATCCACCCTCACCCTCCCATACGTTTAAAGAAGAAAAAGAAAAGGACGGCCATAATGTATACCTCACATAAATAGGTTATAATATTGAAAATAATTAGAAAGGTTAAAAACTATAACTTTATTATGCTAATATTAAAAAGCAATTTAGCATTTTAATATAAATAAAATCAAATACAAATATGAATATAAAGACAAATTATGCGCATAAAATTAAATATGCTCCACCTAGTGCGAATACTCATAGAAAAAGCAGGTATACAAAATATGAATGTAGATGATATGGTAGGGGATGGCAAATGCATATACCTTAAAAAATTCTTTAGAAAATATTGATAAAACCACATAGTGTCTATATGGCTAATTAAAATAGTCGGAAACAGCCTCTATGTATGCATTTCACAATATTAATATTGGTTATAGACGTTGTCCTATTGCATACCGAATATTAGTGTAACTGGTGAGGATAATAATTAAAATTACTTAAATAAATACCCCTTGTAGATAAACTAAAAATTCAGTTTAAATACAAATAAAAATAGAATAAATATGAATACCTTAAAGATACGGGCCATACTATACAAATCCTCGAATCAATTAAATGGGATAAAAATTATATACTTGGTACTCTAGACATCAAGTCAATGTATACTGTTATCAACCATGAGAAGGGGTGCCAAGCAGCTGAGCATTTTCTCCAATTATTGGGCATACATGACGAACCACAAATTCAGTTTATTGTGGAGTGCATTAAATTCATTCTGCAGCACAATTATTTTGTTTATGAGGGAAATTTATATCTTCAGACTTGGGGTACAGCTATGGGGACGCGTTTTGCCCCAAGCTATGCTAATTTATATGTTGCCAAGTGGGAGCAGTCACATATTCAGCCTTTTGGACAATTACGTCCAGTCTTAATTATGTGGCATCGCTTTATTGACGACATTTTGTTTATATGGGAAGGCTCTGAAATTGAGTTAAACACTTTTATTGTTAGCCTTAATGACAACTCTTATGGCCTTGAGTTTACCCCAAATATTAGTACAAGTAATGTGACTTTTTTAGACTTGAATATTTATGTGGAAAACAACCGACTGAATACAAGATACCACCGGAAGGAGGTGGACTCAAATAGTTTTACCTTCCGGTCTGGCTTACAAATATACCAAAAGGTCAATATATGAGGATTAGGTGTAACTGTTCTAAAATGGATGATTTTAATAGTGAAGCTGACCACTTAACTCAACAATTTTTGGATAAGGGGTACCCTAGTGCCCTACTTGAACAGGCTCGTCAAGTCACTGCCTCTATTTCTAGAGAAACCCTGATTAGCAATACGCAATTAAATGACCCTTCATGCTCCAGCATACAGGAACAGATTTCAAAACTCCCAATCATTGCTCAGTTCAACACGGGTTACAATAAGTATGCCAACATCATACGCAAACATTGGACAATCCTTCAAAAAGACAAAGTGATTGGGGAATTCCACCCTAGTAACCCTAGATTTGTATATAGGAAGTCACAAACGTTAGGGAACCTTGTGGCCCCAACAACAAAGATGGCTTTCGGGGGCCCTAAAGGTCCCTGGAAGGCCCTCAATCAGGGCATTACAGGCTTTTTACCACGTGGAGGGTGTTTTGGGTGTATGAACACCTCTTTTAAAAAGATACGTCAATTGACTTTTTCTAACTCCAGTGGTACGATGGGAGTTCAGTATCACAGAGAACATATCCTGTTTTCTAGGGGGGTCATATATTGCATTAGGTGCACATGTAATAAATTGTATGTGGGCCGTACCAAACGTCGCTTGATGGATCGCATCAAAGAACACTTTTCTAACATTCGCAAAGGCTTTATAGGACACCTTCTCTCACGCCACTTTAAAGACAAACATAGCCAATCTTTGAAAGGCGTTCATTTTTGTGGCGTTCAGGTGGTCCATCATAACCAGAGACAGGGCGATTTCCTCAAGGCAATGTCTAGAGCAGAGTCCTATTGGATATTCTCCTTTGACAGTTTGGCCCCTAAAGGTCTGAATCATGAACTGGAATTATATGCCTTCTAATATGATTGTAGACAAATGAATACATATGGATGCTTGCATTAGAGACTTTATGTACTTATTAACTATTTTTAACCAGTTCTTTCATATTTAATCTATTTTTATTCGTATTTAAACTGGATTTTTAGTTTATCTACAAGGGTATTTATATATAAGTAATTTTAATTATTATTCTCACCAGTTACACTAATATTCGGTATGCAATAGGACAACGTCTATAACCAATATGTTAGGGACGGCGGAACGCACTAAATATTAAATAGAAAGTGCGTTCGCCGCCCGGGGTCCACCGTGCAGTAGGTCCACCGCTGCTAGCTAATGGCGGACACTGAATATGGCGGTATATCGCACACGGGTTGAGCCACCAAAGGTGCGCTGCTACTCTCTAAGCAAGGAGCCACAATGTGGCTTTGCTGAACTACTCTGTTGTGTGGGGTGCGAGTGTTGGAGCGTGGTCAGGAGCCTCCAACTTACCTGGATGGTGGGGCACCACACCTCAGGAGGAGGTGCAGTACCTCTGTGGCGACTGAGCCTCAGGGGCGCCACATTTGTGTGTAAAATTTTGGAGTTGTAGGTGTTAATTTAAGGGGTTAATTCGTTGTAAAAAATTGCGGGGATTCCCGCTGATGTCACTGAGGCTGCAGGGAGTTCCCGCAATTTTTTACAACGAATTAACACCTTAAATTAACACCTACAACTCCAAAATTTTACACACAAAGCCTCATCTAGTTACTAGTGATAGACATATAAAAAAAACATGAAATGAAATGGTTAACTGTATGTAAACCATGTGTCATTTCATGTCGGGTTGGGGAATGATTTTACAAAAGCCGGCAAATGTTTCAGCGGCTATTCTGCTATGAAGAACTGTATGAATTATAATATATATGTATGTGTCTCTATGACATATATATATGTATTCTATGTGTCTATATCTATTCTTTCGTTTCTTTATTTAACCTGTCAGTGTGATTTTACTGTATTGCTAAATGAATTGCTGGCTTTTTGTAAAGGACACCGGGTGTGATTTTATCGCAAGTCACACATCTGGTCCGTTTGTAATCCGATTTTTTATCGCACCCACAGACTTGCATTGGCGAGTCCGATCCTAAAATCGGTGACAATCGCAGCATGCTGCGATTGTCCCGGTCCGAGGAAGGGTTCCAAGAAAAAAAAAAAAAAAAAAAAAAAAAAAAAATCGGATGATGGGAGCTGCCCCATAGAATAACATTGGGACGAATGCAATGCGATTTTTTATCGCATTACATTCGTCCGATTTATTCGCTAGTGTGACGCCGACCTTCCTCTGCTATTTGGAGCGTGGTACCTTCCTCCATCTATCTACTCAATTAACCCTTTCTTGACAGAAAAAGCACAGCTTCTGTCTAGGTACCAGCAGCCCGTTCTTTCTATCGGTAGCGCCAGTGTATATCTGTATATTATGCATATGATTTGTTTCAGATAAGAGTTCATAAAAGAATTCAAAAATGACTTTTTTTCAATACATAATGCAGTTGTTATACTCTGCCCTTATCTATTTTTACACAGTAAGGTGATCTGCAAGAGTTAGGTACCATCTCAATTATAGTACACCTTGTGGTGGGATGGCTTTTTCGCTTTTTTTGATCAAAACAGTGTTAACTGTACCCTATGTTATTTACATGTACTATTGCTATTTATTTACTTACTGTAGGGTATTTGCACATTTCTTCTTATCTTAGGTTCTGTTAGATGGCCACAGTGTGAATGCACACCAATGCTTTGCATTTATACCAACATAAGCTATGGTTCTATTATTTTGTTTTGCTGCAGATTTTCTGCACCTCTTAGGCCTGTTTCACACGTCAGTGGCTCCGGTACGGGTAGTGACAGTTTTCTCACGTACCGGAGACACTGACACACGTAGACACATTCTAATGAATGTGTCTATGCAGATGTCAGCGTGTTTTCACGGACCGTGTGTCCGTGTGCAAAACACCCCGACATGTCCGTTTTTGTGCAACAGCACGGATCACACGGACCCATACAAGTCAATGGGTCCGTGTAAACACGTACCGCACGTGGATGCTGTCGGTGTGCGATCCGTGTGCGTTTTTAAAAGTCAAAGGGTTTAAATTTAAAACTAATTTTTCCAATACACGGAATCGGACACATGGACAGCATACGGACAGCACACGGATGGTACACACGGACATATGGATAGCACACGGATGTCACACGGATGTCCTACGTATCCACACGGACACGGATAGCTCCAGTACCGGTTTTTCCGGTACCGTAATTATCTGGACGTGTGAAACTGCCCTTAAATAAATTTGGTTAATTGCCTTTTTTCATTTTGTTTTTGAGTGCATTTTTAGTGTTTTTTCACGTGTTTTTATTATGTTTTTGACACTGTGATTTTTGCCTCTTGTTGGTATGCCAACTCCTTCACAACATCTGCTTTTCCTGAACCCGCATCTTTCACATGCAGATGATGGCTGATTTAATCAGTCATTATGTGCTTTTCATAGCTGAGGACGGAGCATAGCTCCGCCCACAGCTTTTAACCTGTTAAATTCCACTGTCAATCTCTGACTGCGGCATTTAACACGCTGTGGCAGGGGGGCTGTCTTAGCAGTGCTGACAATCGCAGTTTCAAGTCCCCTAAGGGTGCTATTAAATACAGTAAAAAGTTTTTAAAAAAAGTTTAAAATAATTTTTACTATTGATGCTGCCTACGCAGCATCAGTAGTAAAAAGATATAATGTTAAAAATAATAATAAAAAAAATCGTGATATTCTCACCTTCCGGCGGCCCCCACAGCCTTCCCGCCTCTCAGCCACGCTCCCGGCGACTCCCGTTCCCAGCGATGCCTTGCGACAATGACCCCAGATGACGTAGCATCACATGAGACCGCTACGTCATTACAGGTCATTGTCGCAAGGCATCGTTGGGAACGGGACTCGCCGGGAGCGTGGCTGAGAGGCGGGAAGGCTACTGGGGCTGCCGGATAGGGAGAATATCATGATTTTTTATTTTAATTCTTTTTTACAGGAATATGGTACCAAGGGCCTGGAGGAGAGTCTCCTCTCCTCCAGATCCCGGGTACCATCCGGACATAATCCGCTAACTTTGCGCATGGAGGGAATAGCCACATGCAGAAAGTAAGCAGATCAATGCATTCCTATGTGTGCGGAATCTCCACGATTCCGCACAAAGAATGAGCTAAAAATTACACAGCATTAGCACAGCATTGCGGAATGCCATTGAATTCAATGTCTTACGGATTGTAAGCGTTTTCACAGCGAAAAAACGCGGCAAAAACGCTTATAATCCGCACGTGTGCACACAGCCTCAGACTTTATATGTTAATAACTCTGGAACGCTTTAAGGGTTCTCATCGATTCTGAGATTATTTTACCAGTATCATGTAACGAAAAAACATCTTCGATATGACTTGTGTTTATTTGTGAACAAAATGGAAATTTGACAAAAATTTTGAAAATTTTGCAATTTTCAAAGATTTAATTTTTATGCCCTTAAATCAGAGTTATGTCACACAAAATAGTTAATAAATAATATTTCCCACATGTCTACTTTACATCAAAGTTGAACAGCAATTTCTCATTTTTACAACAAAATTTACAAAACCATTTCTTTAGGGACCACATCATATTTGGAGTGACTTTGAGTGGTCTATGTGATAGAAAAGATAGAAAAACCCCAAAAGTGACACCATACTAAAAACTGCACCCCTCAAAGTGCTCAAAACCACATTAAAGAAGTTTATTAACCCCTTAGATGCTTCACAGAAATTTTTAGAATGTGGAAGGAAAAAATGAACACAACTTTTTTTTTTCCACAAAAATTTCACTTTAGACACTTTTTTTTTTATGTTGTGCAATTTCTCCTGATTACACCGATTCCCCATTTGGTTTTTTGAATGCAAAATTTGCTGGAATAATTAGCGGATGCCATGTCACATTTGGAGAGCCCCTGATGTGCCTAAACAATGGAAACCCCCCACAAGTGACCCCATTCTGGAAACTAGAACCCTTTGGGAATTTATTTACAAGTGTAGTGATGATTTTGACTCCATGGGTGTTTTCCAGAAACAAGTAGCAGTGAATGCTGCTGAGTGAAAATTGCAAACTGCCATTGTAGTGACCAGTACGTTGTAGTCACCAGTATGTTGTAGTAACCAGTACATTATGCCCTGCCCATGCTTCTGGAGACAGAAGGCGTAAATTATGCGGGCTCTCATTTCTACAGAAATGCCAAACATGTGGACACTAAATGTGGTTTAGGCACACCAAGGGGTTCAGAAGGGATGGGGGCATTTGGATTTTGGAGCACAGAATTCATTGAATTTCTTTTGAGGAGCAAAGAGCTATGGAGCCAGGATTAATGTTGAATCCCCCTATATTTCCACTGACAGATGACGGACCTGAGTGGGGACTTTTTTTGTGGATTGAGTTGAAGCTTTATTGGGAACATTTTACAAAACGTTTGGGATCACATTTATACTATGCTCTACCGCTGAGCGCTTACTTTGGGCTTTCCATCTAAATTGCTGAGTGACGTGATTCGGATGAAACCTCCGAAGTATCCTTTCACTATAATGAAGCAACAAAGTTACCTTTGTTCAGCGATGTCCTTTTTTAGAAGTGCACAAAACTGCAGCAGACTGTGTTTTTTATACATGACTAAAAAGACAGACATAGGCCAGACAGTGTCGACAGTGTCTCCATCTGCCTCAATATAGGGAATCTTCCACTGGGGTTTCTGTCTGAATCACATATTTCATAGAGATAAGGCTCTTTTACATTTAGCGATGCACCAGCGATCCGACCAGCGATACGACCCGGTCAGGATCGCTGGTGCATCGCTAAATGATCGCTAGTGAGCTTCCACACAGGAAGATCTCACAGCGATGCAGCAGCGACGCAGCGGTCGATACTTACCTTTCACACACGGCGATCCTGACGTACTCCCGCCCGTCTTCACGCGTCGCTCGTCTCACACAGCAGGAAGCCCAGCAGGAAGCAAACGATGAGAAATGGAGCCGCCCGACCTCGCGCGATCAGCGATGGACAGCGGGGGAGCCGGTCGGAGGTAAGTATCACACATAGCGATATCGATATAACGTCACTAAATCAGTGACGTTTTAGCGATATTGCTAGCGATATCGCTATGTGTAAAACCCCCTTTACACGGAAACCCCGGTGTAAGCGCTCAGCGCAAAATAAATGTGCACCGAGCCTTACTGTGATCTTTGGGAGGAAGAATGAACAAAACAACAGTAGGAGAAGAATTGGTTATATTTATTTTTTACGCCGTTCCTTGTGCGGTATAAGTGATTAGACGATTTTAATCTTTGGGCTGGTGCGATTACAGCGATAACAGATTAATATCAAGATACTATAGCTGCTGTCACACACTAAAAGACGCTTTTTTTTGCAAAAACTAGTTTTTGCATCACCATAATTTCATAGCTATACATTTTTCCATATTTTGACTGACAGTCATGTGAGGGCTTGTTTTTTGCAGGACGAGTTGACATTTTTATTGCTACCATTTTCGAACATTTGACCTTTTTTGATCACTTTCTATTCCGATTTTTGGGAGGCAGAGTGAACAAAAACCACAATTCATGAATGTTTAAAAATTTTTCATGCTGTTCAGTGTGTGATAAAATTGATAAGGTAGCTTTATTCTCCGGGTCTGTATGACTACAGCGATACCTCATTTATATCGTTTTTTTTTTTAATGTTTTGGCGCTTTTACACAATAAAAATTTTACAGAAAAAATAATTACTTTTGCATCAGCTGACAGAGCTGTATGGCAGCTTGTTTTTTGCGGGACTAGATGACTGTTTCAGCGATATCATTTTTATTTACATTCATCTTTTTGATCAAATTTTATTCCACTTTTTGTTCTGTGTTATGATGATAAAAGATTCTTTTTTGCTTTTGTTTTCATTTTTGCAGTGTTTAATATACGGGCTATCTTGGGGAACAGTTTTATTGGTCGGGACGTTCCGAATGCGGCAATATCAAATATGTGTACTTTTTGTTTTTTTTATTTTTTGTCATAAAAATATTTATTTATGGGTACAATATGCAGTGCTCAAAAAAATAAAGAGAACACATAAACAACAGAATATAACTCCAAGTAAATCAAACTTCTGTGAAATCAAACTGTCCACTTAGGAAGCAACACTGATTGACAATCAATTTCACATGCTGTTGTGCAAATGGAATAGACAACAGATGGAAATTACTGGCAATTATCAAGACACACTCAATAAAGGAGTGGTTCTGCAGGTGGGGACCACAGACCACATCTCAGTACCAATGCTTTATAGCTGATGTTTTGGTCACTTTTGAATGTTAGTTGTGCTTTCACACTCATGGTAGCATGAGACGGACTCTACAACCTACATAAGTGGCTCAGGTAGTGCATCTCATCCAGGATGGCTCATGAATGCGAGCTGTGGCAAGATGGTATGCTGGGTCTGTCAGCATAATGTCCAGAGGCACTACCAGGAGACAGGCCAGTACACCAGGAGATATGGAGGGGGGCCGTAGGAGAGCAACAACACAGCAGCAGAACCGCTACCTCAGCCTTTGTGCAAGGAGGAACAGGAGGAGCACTGCTAGAGCCCTGCAAAATTACCTTCAGCAGGCCACAAATGTGCATGTGTCTGCACAAACGGTTAGAAACAGACTCCATGAGGATGGTCTGAGTGCCCGACATCCACAGATGGGGTTGTGCTCACAGCCCAACACCGTGAAGGACGCTTGGCATTTGCCACAGAACACCAGGATTGGCAAATTCGCCACTGGCGCCCTGTGCTCTTCACAGATGAAAGCAGGTTCACACTGAGCACAAGTGACAGACGTAATAGTCTGGAGACGCCGTGGAGAGAGATCTGCTGCCTACAATAACCTTCAGCAAGACCAGTCTGGCAGTGGGTCAGTAATGGTGTGGGGTGGCATTTCTTTGGAGGGCCGCACAGCCCTTCATTTGCTTGCCAGAGGTAGCCTGACTGCCATTAGGTACCGAGATGAGATTCTCAGACCTCTTGTGAAACCATATGCTGGTGCGGTTGGCCCTGGGTTCCTCCTAATGCAGGACAATGCCAGACCTCATGTGGATGGAGTGTGTCAGCAGTTCCTACAAGATGAAGGCATTGAAGCTATGGACTGGCCTGCCCGTTCCCCAGACCTGAATCCGATTGAGCACATCTGGCACATTATGTCTCGCTCCATCCACCAACGTCACATTGCACCACAGACTGTCCAGGAGTTGGCGGATGTTTTAGTCTAGGTCTGAGAGGAGATCCCTCATGACAACATCTGCCAACTCATCAGGAGCATGCCCAGCTGTCATAGGGAGGTCAAACAGGCACGTGGAGGCCACACACACTACTGAGCATCATTTCCTCATTTCCATGTCTTGAGGCATTTCCACTGAAGTTGGATGAGCCTGCAATTTGATTTTCCACTTTGATTTTGAGTATCCTTCCGAATCCAGACTTCCATGGGATATTAATTTTGATTTACATTGATCATTTTTATGTTTTCTTGTTCTCAACGCATGCCACTATGTAATGAATAAAGATTTGCAGCTGTGATATTTCATTCAGTGATATCTACGCTTTGGTATCTTAGTGCTCCCTTTATTTTTTTGAGTAGTGTGTATATATATATATATATATATATATATATATATATATATATATATATATATATATATATTTTAGTATTATTTTATTTTTTAAATTTTTTATTGTTCACTTATTTTTACTTTGTCCTACTTATGGGACTTTCAATTTTTGCAGTCTGATCGCTTGTAAAGCATAGCAAAGCTGGAGCTTTGTTATGCTTTACATACTGTCAGTGCTGCACTGACAGACAAACTTGTTACATCATGCTCTGAGCATGATCTAGCAAGTTTGCTAGCTCTGGTGACCCAGATGTTGTCACTGGGAGAGCAGAAGGGGCTTCCTCCCTCTGCTTGCCTGCTAAATACTGCGATCGATATCGATTGCAGCATTTAGCGGGTTAAAGTGTCGGGACACGTGGGGGCATCTTTTACCTGTGGATTTTCCGAAATCTAATGCAAATTTATGGGAAAATCCACATATAAACTTACCGTACCTGGATTTGAAATGCAGATTAGTTTAAGCTGCATTAAAAAAAAAAGCACAGTGGGCATGAGATTTCTATAAGGGTTCGCCCACATGAGCATATAACATGGCTGACTGCTGTGCAATGTTTTATCGGAGAGCACTCGGACAATGTTATACAATACTGCAGTGCACACCTACGATTATTTCCGCATGCTGATTTGGAAGAAGAAAAGAATAGCAGCATGTGACGAATGGCTCCGGTATTCGGATCACAGGCACCCATACAAGTCTATGGGTGTGTGTGAAACATCAGTCTACACTCGGATGTCTGTTCAGTTCAATGTACGCTCACAGAGAGAATGGAGAGATTAAGTTCTCCGCACCTGTGCTGCGAATCTCTCATGTGAGATTCGGATCACACTAAGATGACACTCGGCTCAAACCCTAACAGAGTTTAAACCGAGTGTCATTAGTATAATTGGCCCGATTATCTCCGATGAGAGGATATACACAAGTGTGAGCGTACCCTTAATCACATCCACTTTGCTAGAACTGTAAGGCGCTGCTTTTCTGAAACAGAGAAAATATGCAACCTCAAAAATTCATCGTAGGCACACAGCCTTGGGCCCCCTTCCCAGGTCCGTTTTTTAAAAACACACGCTCACCCATAGTAATCAATAGTGGTGCGCACATGTCAGGTTTTTCATGTGAACCGTGCATCCATATGAAAACACTGCAAACATGTCAGTTTATTACTCGCACCACGGACAAAATGCCTGCCGCACACTGATAACACATGGATGACACACTGGCTATCAAAATTATGCAGGAGCCCACTACATTTTTTTTTAAATTAATTCTTGATTTTACACATGACGTATGTACACAGCAACTGCTGAAAGCAACTCCTTTGATCACAGGAGACCAGGCGCAGGGCCGGCGACAGGCAGATGCCTGGGGCCCCCACCTACAAAGAGGGCCCCCTGCATCTGCAGCCCATTTATCAAGTGCCCAGAGGGTGTACAGCAGTGAATAATGCTGTGCATTGCTCTGAAGTCTTGGAGTGTCTCTCTCAAAGCCCCTTGAGCCCCCCTGTCTCTCTCTTTCTCCCTGCAGTCAGGTTAAAAGTTGAGAGTGAGGAGGAGGGGCCGATTACAGCACAGTGACAGCCAGGAAGATTCCTGAAGCTCTGTATGTCTCCTCCTGAGTCCTGATCATAGCTGCTCCTAGCACTGTCCTGAGAATGGATATGCCGAAGTGAAGCCTCAGAACCTGGTAAGAGCAGCAATAACAGGTCAGAGAGCAGTGATTTACTCACTGTGTTCCCAAAGCTCTGTGCTGATTGCTGCAGGATTAGGATTCACAGCCACATACAGCAGCGATCAGCACCAGCTCTGACCACAGTCACTAATCACTGCTTGTAATGTGACAGGGCGACCTCCTGTCACTACTGTCTGCATGACAAGACAGGGATATTGTCTGCTGAATCAGGGTATTTATGATATAGAAATAAATGAATTCCCATGTGAAATAATAAGGGTAAACCATACACATAGTACAGGTGTGCATATGAATCAGTGTTTTTGGTGCATTTTTTTTTTGCTGCCAAAGCCAACTCTCTTGGCAGTAAAAACACTGCTTTCAAAACACCCATTTTTTAGGGTATGTGCAGACGATCCGGAAATGGCAGCACTTTGGACGCGGCGGACTTGTGCTCCGTCTAAAGTGCTGCCATCTTTTGAACGCAGGTGATTCCGCATGTGTTCATTGAACCGTGTGGAATCACCGTGTACTATACATTGTACAGGTGAGATTTCTCTTGCAGAGGCTCGCATCTACGCAAGATAAATTGACATGCTGGGGTCTGGAAAGACGCACTGCATGTCTGTGTCTGCGGGTGAGGTGCGGGCGTATGTGCACGCATAGTGGACATGGAATTTCTAGAAACCTCCTCCACTATGCTGTAACATCTGGCCGCTGCGGGTTGGATGCTGCGGATGTACGCAACATCCAGAGTTTACTGATTGTGGCACATACCCTTAGAGCTTTTGCTGTTTTTTTTGTATAGTATTCATTTTGTCTACAGTACATGTTTAATAAAGTTAGTTTTATTCACCAAAAACGCAGCGAAAAACAACATTGCGA
Source organism: Dendrobates tinctorius (assembly GCF_039654945.1). Taxonomy (NCBI): domain Eukaryota; kingdom Metazoa; phylum Chordata; class Amphibia; order Anura; family Dendrobatidae; genus Dendrobates; species Dendrobates tinctorius. The sequence continues at coordinate 11,959,317 of NW_027361698.1, read as the reverse complement.
CATTTGCAGCTTTTCTTAAACTTTTTCATTGCTTTCTACGGATGAAAAAAATTGTTGAAAGAAGTGACACGCTGCGGATATAAAAAACGCTGCAGTTGTGAAATTCAGTCAGGAGACAATAAAAGGGTGTGCAGGAGGTTCCTGAAAATCTCAGTCTTTGCTTGTGCTGTAAAATACTGTAAACTTTTTATTTGCAGAAGAAAAAGCTGCAAAAATTCTGCATATGAACATGGCCAAGAGCGGCTTTTTAAAGCGCCAGCAAAACATATGAGATTTCTGAAATCTCCTGCATGCGCTTGGATTTTTCTGACTGAATTTCAGAACTGTAGCGCTTTTTAAATCTGCAGCGTGTCACTTCTTTCAGTGTGTTTTCACCCGTAGAAAGCAATGAAAGAATATAAGAAAGAAAGCTGCAGATATAGCAACGGCATTTTTCGCTGCAATTTTTTAAGTGGTTTTGGTGAATTAAACTATTAAATCTCGTTTACACGTTCAGTATTTGGTCAGTATTTCACATCAGTATTTGTAATGCAGAAACAGCAGTGGAACAATCAGAGGAAAAGTATAGTAGAAACACGTCACCACTTCTGGATTTCTCACCCTCCTGGTTTTGACTTGCACATACTGATGTGAAATACTGACCGAATACTCAACGTGTGAACGTGGCCTTAAACATAATGTAGACAAAGCAAACATCCTCACTTTAAAAAAAGCTGAAAAAAGTGTAAAGAACACCAGAAACAAGCTGAAAAACAGGTGTTTGGAACGCAACATTTTTACTGCCAATAGAACAGGTTTTGGCTACTGAAAAAAATGCATGTGAACATAGTCTTACTCTGAAACACTATGGCTATCTGTGGTGTTACATAGGACTGCAGGTGACATCTACTACATTATCTGTTCTCAGAGAGTTATCACTGCCATCTCTGGTGTTACATAGGATGAGGTCACAGTCATGTGACTGGTCACGTGAGCCGGGGAGGGCTTATGTGCTGGAGTGTGCTGTGCATAGAGGGAATTGTATGGCGATCGGTACACAGTCCCTTCTGAAATGACAGGTGGGCGTGGCGGCTGATTTGCAGTGCGGGAAAACTACAATCCCGCAGGTGGGAGTGTCAAAATCAGGACTGTCCCACTGGATCTAGGACGTTTGGGAGCCCTGCTGTGTTAAAAAAAAATTAAGAGGGGGTTGGGGGACAACTCTTTGTCTTGGCGCTTGGGCCCCACAATCTTTTCTGACCCTAGCAACGCTCCTGTGTAATGCTAATAGTGGCAAACCCGTTGGCCGATATAAGGCCCCTGAATATGGGGGCCACAGTGCCAGCACTGGCTCCAGGCCCCTCTGCCAACTGTATCCGCATCCTGCTCATGTAATGTAACCTAAATGTATGACTTTACAATGTTAGCATTTGGGGCCCCACTTTAAACTTTTGCCAAGGCCCCACTTTGTCTAAAACCAGCCCTGACCAGGCGACAATGATGAGAGCTGCCTTCGGCACCCGGGAACGGCTAACTGTACTGCTTTTACCAGGCGCCGGTACGTGTCACATGGCGGACAGATGTCACATACGCACATATGAATGGCACACGGACCACGGATCTCACCAGTACTAGTTTTTCCTGTACAGGATGTGTGAAGGAGGCCTTAGACACCAAACTTCACCCCCAAAAACAGAACATTTATTATAATATTTTTTTTTTCTACAGGTGACAATTTTTTCAGCATGGACAGCTCTCTGCAGGTCTCCATCTCTTTTTTCTCCAAATCACAAGTGAGACGAGAGGCAGTGAGCGGCAGGAGAGCACAGCGGATATTTGCTAATAGCCATGCTGCGGCTGCTTTATTACAGCGATCAGAACAGTGAAATGCCTATCACAGCTTCTCCCTGTGTTCCCAGCTGTAAGATAACACTGGGGACATGGAGATCTTAGTACGATCTGATTCTAAAGTGTCGCTGTGAAATAATGTTGTAGAGTTAAGCCTTTTAATGAAAGTTGTAATGGCAGCAATTAAGAGGTTAATTAAAACTCTTGCACCAATTCACGCTTGGTGGTTGGGAGTAGCTCCGTCTACAGTCATATACTTCCCAAGCTACGGGACTCCACAACAGGAAGATGTGAACCCTTTCCTCAGTTTCCTCTGGTGTTAGGAAACATTTTTTTTGCCTTGTCCTAGTTAACCCTGTGACAGCTGGCTTTCTGTATATAACTCGTTATACTGGTAAACGAGAACACGTAGCCTTCAGAAACAATAGCTTTTGATTAAAAATACCTGAATCAAGGCTCCAGCATCTTCGCTGAGTTTGTCGTCGTGCTTAAATTCTACAGTCACCGCTTTGTCGGCGTCTACAGCAGCCATCTCTATGTCTGTCGTGTTGTTCATACACACAGCACCAAAGAATTCGGTGGGTCTGAAGCCTGTGGATCAGGAATAAGGAGTTAGATGCTTCACTAATGAGTCTAGGGGTAGAGGGTGATGGTGGATTAGAGGCTTCTCATTCAGAAATGCATCTATGGGTCAGTATCTGTGCTGCTGTAGGGACTCTGCTTCCCCCACTGGCAGCAGGAGGACCCTTCCCAGCTATGCTGCCATGATACTGCAGAGGCTACTCTTTAGTGAGTAGGGCACCACTCTGCAGAAAGCTGTCAGTAGGGGAAGTGACTATGTCCACCAGCACACAGCCCATTAGGTGGACATGGACTTTGTTATACACGCTGAACACCAGGTGGCGCCACAATATGTAAGCCTTGTCTTCACTAGTTCATTTTGTTATATCAGGAAGCACATGAAAACATTGGCAATCTTACAATGCATGAGGTTAATGGCAGGAATATATGCTGGGACAGATTTATAAAGGAAGGCGCGTGCGATTCTAAATTTGTGGGAACCTATGTCAATACATTAGCCAAGAGCTAACTAATTGGCTAAAACGATGCCACTTTTGATAAATGTGAGTCATTGTGCTTACGCTGCAGCCTGACATTAATAACTTTATGTATGCTTATTTTATATATCAAAGTCGATGGCAACTGAAAAATGGATGGAAAAACTGATGCAAATTCATGTAATTTTGTTAAATCTGCCAGCCCCTGACCTCTGTGCTGACTGCAATAAATTGGATTGTGACAGGTATGTTTTTTTCTTAGGAATGAAAGGCAGACAATGGATTTAGGTTATTTCATACAAATTTTGTATCCATTGCAATAACGACAATTAGGACAGTCATTATTAATAGCATAATATACATCAGCGCTCCAGCATTTACAAAATGTGTAGGAAAGAAATCACACACATATGAAGTAAATGAAAGCCTGTCCATAACGATGGCAGATGTATTGCTTTACAATAAAGTGTTACCTGTACTTGTACGGACCCTCATGATGGCATCGAATCCGATTCGCTTTTCAATATCCCTCCTGAAATCATTAATAAACTGCTGTCCATCACTATGCACCTATACGGCCAAGAGAAAGGCTTACATTAGACATGCACACTTTAACCAGTAGATGGCATCAGAACATAACTTACTTGCAGGAATGTACCTAACTGCAGCCTCTATGTCTAGGATTAACCCCTTAGTTTCACATACCTCGTACTGATTTCCTAAGGCACTAATAGCCACGTTTATCAATGTGGCTCATACTGGATGATAAGTTTCATGCATCTTTAGATTGCCTGGATTGACGATGCTTTAATACTGCACAATCATCAGAAACCAGCATTTCTAAGAGCGCTTTTTCTCGATTATCGGGCAGTGTAAACATGCTGCCAATCACCAGGCGAATGAGAAAACCACTCGTTCATCAGAGCTTAAAAATTATCGTTCTTCTATGCAGCTGATTGACGGTCATTTCTGGCAGTGGTGGGCCAGTGTACGCTAGCCCTATGTTTACAGCCTCTATTAGTTGACCCCAGTAAGCCAACTAAGATACCCCAAATTGTGACAATTTTCGCACAAGAGATCTCAATTTAGGCCACACATTTGTAACCCAAATTATGACACCCTTAGCAAGGTTGTATCACAACTGCTGCACCCAGTAAACTAAGTGACACATCACTGGAATCTGGGTCTCTTTCCCTACATTATGCTGCTCTCAAATGAGATAGTAAAAACCTGGTGACAGATTTCCTGTAACAGCTTATCTCACAACCTGACAGAGGACGACAACTGGATGAATTGTTTAATTCTTATTTTCTGAAGTAATGATTCTTCTATAATATTAGGAAGAAGAAGGGGTAGGGAACACCACCAAGGGGCAAAAAAATATATATAAATTAGAAAATAAGCAAGGGGTGCTGCACAATGCATAGGCAGAGACAAATGATCAAAAGGAGAAAAAAAGACCCCAGCATATAAAGCGCACACCCAAGACAATGAGGTATGTGATCAATACATATCAATTTTATTAGAAAACAAAAACACACAATAAAAACATTTAAAAAAAGCAAGGCACACCCCCAAATGTCCCAAACAGGTCAGACAATAAACCCTAAAAAACAGACATCACTAGTAAAAGATGTGTAATAATTAGACAAAATGTACATAATAATACATAGAACATGACCCAACAACCCTAAATCTGGGCATCCCCAGAGAGAGAAAAAAAAAAAAAAAAAAAAAGACACAGCTGCTCACTAAAAAAATGGTTATCAAGAGACCAGGAGGCCCTATAGGTGAAGTAGCCATCCACTATAGGAGTAGAGGGAGTAATACACCAACACACACTCCAAAAAAAGGCCACATAAAATAAGAGGGGCCCTATAGGGAACCCTGGTAAAAGAGGGAGCAGGAGACCATCCAATATAGGGATGGACAGAAAGTCTGGACTGAAAAGGAATAACTACAGGCAGAAAGATATATAAGGACACTCCTGACGAAGCTGCACTTAGCAGCGATACGCGTGGGGCTCCCCACACCGCCCCCCCGGGACCACCTTCCTCTGACGACCTGACCCCTGACGTTACATGTTGGACTGCTTCTTATGGTGACTCCATCTTTTACCATTTTCTCATGCTTTTTCTGACTTCCTTATATATCTTTCTGCCTGTAGTTATTCCTTTTCAGTCCAGACTTTCTGTCCATCCCTATATTGGATGGTCTCCTGCTCCCTCTTTTACCAGGGTTCCCTATAGGGCCCCTCTTATTTTATGTGGCCTTTTTTTGGAGTGTGTGTTGGTGTATTACTCCCTCTACTCCTATAGTGCCTCCTGGTCTCTTGATAACCATTTTTAGTGAGCAGCTGTGTGTCTTTTTTTTTTCTCTCTCTCTCTGGGGACGTCCAGATTTAGGGTTGTTGGGTCATGTTCTATGTATTATTATGTATATTTTGTCTAATTACACATCTTTTACTAGTGATGTCTGTTTATTAGGTTTTATTGTCTGACCTGTTTGGGACATTTGGGGGTGTGTATTGATCACATACCTCATTGTCTTGGGTGTGCGCTCTGTATGCTGGGGTCTTTTTTCTCCTTTTAATCTTCTATAATATTATTGACAATGAGCAATGGCTTTACCTGGAAATTGTTATACTTGTAAAGTGTTCCTCCAGTCAGCATTGTTACCAGACCCATTGATGCCACATCAATATACTGGTTAGGGAAGAGGAAGAGGTCAACACAGCATCCATTTGCCACGCAATCCTTGGCCAGGCTTTCATATGCATTAGACTGTGGCAGAAATAGCGTCTAGATTTGAGGAAAAAACAAAGTGTTCACATTTGCTGTTATTATGTGGTAGTTAGATGATGCAGCAACATAACTCAAAAGTAAAAAAGGTGTGAGATCAGACCGTTGAGCTGACCATGCAGCCGAAACACTGGCCAACTGCAGCGACCAATGGCCACATGATTTCAAAATGTTTGATCAGATAGCACTCGGCCCAATGTTATACTCTACGGCAGCGCAGATCTGCAAGTTCCTCTGTAAATTGGAGCGTCCTCACCCATTCAAGTCTATGGGTGCAGTTAAAACATTGGCCTGCACTCGGCTGTCATTTGAGTGCAGTCTATCATCTGTGGACACAGACAGTTAAGTTCTCCATCTGCTCAGCTCCTGTGATGCGAGAGAATCGGACCATAGTAAACGGATGCTCGGCTCAGAGTCTAACAGTTTGATCCTAATGACATTAGCAAAATCGACCCGACTGTCGCATGAGAGACTCTACGCTGGTGTGAGCGAGCCCTTACCAGTGATAGAACAGGTGTAACTTATATATTTTCCAAGCCTCTTTTCACATTAGAGTTGTGGCTTCTGTGTAATACAATGCTGTGCAGAGTCAGGCGCACACCAGCAATGCTTGGCAGACCTGCTTTTCTTGTACGCTGCGTAAACTGACCTGTGGTGCATTTGTGAAATCCGCAACATGTCAATTACTCGTGGGAGTACGCAGAGTTTTATGAGCTGATTATCCAATTAGAATGGCATTAGATGCGGAAAATCCGCAGGTAAAAACAGAATTTTTTAGCTTGTCTCTGCTGCGAAAAAGCACTAAAAACGAAGGTAAACTACATATGACTGTATCACAAACCTTTTATCACATTTAAATATCATGAAGTTTTAATAACAAAGCAGCTTTATTTAATACATGACCTACCAGTAAGAGACAAAAAACGCAGAGATTAAAAACGTACATACAAAAAAAGGAAGCAACCTAATACGTGCAGATATTCTAGCGTAAAAAAGCTTTGAAAGGTCACAAAATTTGAGTGCAACTCGAGGCTGAATTACAATGTTACAACTTTTGGCACTTACGCCTTTTTCGCCCAGGTCTAACAAAGTGAGAGGAGCTGTGGTGGGCTGGGGGTATGGCGACCATTCATCAGATTAATGACGAGTGGCAGTGTTCGCTAGGCCACAACCCTTAATCCAGCACGCACTGAAGTAAGATTTGTGACGGGACACACGCTGATGCGCACACCACGTCACACCTCGCACGATTCATTATAAAGCATGTGCATCTTAATGAATCAGGATCCTCGCACTCCACCATGTCCCCTTATCAAGCCCGGAGTGAAGATCGCCATTCTTAATGAATTGGGGATACTGTGTTTCACCCCCTTAACGACTGCCAATATGCATAAAAACGGAGGACGCTCAGGGGCCTTATTACCTCATCGACGTTTTAAAACGGAATCGGGAATAAGGTAATAGCACCCCCCAGAGTCCGAAAATCTCTGGGGTCTCAGCTACCGGGGGTTGCTGAGACCCTGGGGAACACAAAAAGGGCCGTTTTTCACGGACCCCAATCATGTGATCGCCGTATTCAACGAAGAACGGCGATCACGTAAAAAAAAAAAAAGTGAGATCAAGTGTAAAAATCATTTCTCTCTCCTCTGAAATTATATAACATATCAGAAGAGAGAAATGATGCCCCCAATTGTATCTGTGTACTGGATCCACGATCCCTAGCCCCTCTCCTCCTTCTACTGAAACAAAATGGAGGGCCCATGCGCAGTGAGCCCGCCGAGACCTGTCTGCCTGCACCCGGAAATCGAGGGATTTTTCTAATGGGCTGCTGACTTTTGATCACTGTGATAAACCCTGTCACAGTGATCAAAAGCCCAATAATTAGTAAATAGGACAGTACTCGGTCTTTGCCTCGCTAAGCACCCCCTTGATCACCCATCTCTCTGTCATTCACTTAGTCAGATTACAAGCTTTCACTGTTTTTTATATCCTAATTTTATTTCTTTCCTGCATTTCCGTTAGTGTTAGGTTTAGGGTTAGGCTCAGGATTTTTTCAAAACTTACAAAAAAAATAATGAGGATATGACAACATATTCAAAAGGACGACCTAATGTTATTAAATTCTGTGCAGTACTTGTGGGGTCAAAATCCTCACTATACCCCTGGATAAAATCCTTGAGTTTCCAAAATGGGGTCAGATATGGGGAGGTTTCTGCAGTTTTGCAACATGCATATTGCTCTTTCGTACCGAGCCCTGCAGTTCATCCAAGCAGAACTTTATGACTACATGTGGGGTATCATTGCAATCATAAGAAAGTGGGTATCAAACTGTGGGGTCCACTTTTTGGTGTTACTGTGGTGCCCCTGAGGGTTCAGTCACCACAGAGGTACCGCACCTTATCCAGAGGTGTGGTATTCCACTCTCAGGTTAAGGAGGGAGCACCACCCAGAACTCACACACTCGCATCCAACACCAGACCTCTCAGGCGCAGGGAGGGACTGGGTAGAGGGTGTGGGTGGAGAAAGCAGGAGGAGAGTAGCTGAAGGAAGTGACAGGAAAAGAGTGAGTCAGTTGGAGTTGGGGACTTGAGCAGTGAGGAGCTCGTCCCTAGACCAGAAGACAGTAGAAGGAGAGAAAGGAAAGACAGAACAACAGAAAGATAAGCTTCAGTGGAAGAGAGAAAGAAAGGGTCCTAGGGGCACGGGTAGTGAGGAATCCGCCCGTAGGGCCCGTATCCACGCCAACCGTAGTCGGGTGGAGGGACCAGGTCACAGTAGGGGACTGGCCCCAGGACTCAGCTAGCTAACCGGAGGTTGCAGTATCTGCATGTGCTGCAGCCACATCCATACACATTCGCAGAAAAGGCAGGTGGATAGGATCAAGTGGACCTAGAGTACGTCGTCTGACAAGATCTGAGGCTGCTGGCTTGGGACACTGTGTGTGAAGGTGCAGGGCAAGAGAAGAGGGAGCCAGTGCAGTGAGACAGCCAGGGAAGGAAAATCTGAAGGGGGTTCTAACACAGTGTACCTCAAATTACCTGAGAGCTGGCTGAACCACCGACCCGGAGGACTCAGCACCCCGGCTGGGGATTGTAACTGGAAGAACTGTGAGTAAAAGTGTGAAGACTGCACTCCACTGTGTCCTCTTACTTATTTACAGCATCACCTGCCTTGCACCACAACCACCATCATCACCTCTAACACCTATAACTGCCCTGGGGCTTAGCTCTACCTGTGGAGAGCTGTAACAACTCTGCTGCCTCACCAACAGCCCCAGCGGTCTCTTTTGCAGCGTCGGCTATCACCTTCCTTGCCGAACACCATGGTTGGCGTCACTAATCATCCCCATCTTTATTCCCTAAAATCATCATCCTCTTTGTATTCATTGCACGCCCAGGGCTACGGACCAGGTCACTGCTGTCGTGACATCCCCTCTAAGAACTGAATGGCCCGGTACCGAGTATCCCCATCCCTAGGGGGCGCTGCATTACCTCTTGTAAAAGTGAAAAAATTGGGGCTAAAGAAACATTTAGGTAGCACCTGAATGGTTAAAAAATTTCATGACAACAGTTTTGAAGTATTTGTGGGGTGCTGTTTTTAAAATGGTATCACTTTTCGGGAGTTTCCAATATATAGGCCCAGCAAGGTCTGTTTATATCTGACTAGGTCTCTAAAGAAACAGGTTTTTTAAATTTGTTGAAAAAATAAGAAATTGCTGCAAAAATTTTAACCCCGCTAACAGCCTAACAAAATAAAATGACATTTGAGAAATGATGAAAATATAAAGTAGACATATGGGAAATGTTATTACTGTAATTATTTTGTACAGTATCACTAACTGGTTTCAGGATATAAAGACAAAAAGTTTGAAAATGACACCAAATTTATGATATTTTCACAAATAAACGCTGATGATATTGAACAAATTTTTACTATCATGAAGTACAATATGTCACGAAAAACATTCTCAGAATCAGTGTTTCAGAGTGATTACAAGATGAAATGACAATAGATTTCTAAAACTTGGCCTGACCATGAAAGTCAAAATTAGCTGGGTCAGCCAGCAAAGGGTTCAACTGCACAAGGTCATTTACAAGTGAAAAAAAAGCTGCTAAAAAACTGTTAGGAAAGCTGAATGAAAGACTAGTAATTAATAACAACATGCTTTAGGTGACATGAATAATATTGAAGAAAGACAAATAAAACACATTATGCCTACCAATTTGTCTAGTACATAACATATTAAACTGCTTTGGAAGAGTAATTAGACTGTAACTGCAATGAAATCTGTATTAAATGGCTAATTAGCTTGGTATTTAAACTACATAAATTCTTTATGTAGAAGAATTAGCATATAATCAATGCAAAATAGGAATCATTTGAGTAAGAAAAATCATTAGCATTTACTTTTGCAGGAAGCGCAATTAATTTGTTTCCAAGGCTTTCTATGGAGACTAAATTGTACAGGTACAGTATATATACATATATATGTCTTTTATATATAATATGTATATGAAGAAATACAATTCATGAGATAGGAAAAGTGAAAAAAGAAAAGACACAATTGAACACTATTAGTGTAAGTTCACACTGGGCGTTTGTCAACCAGCAGAGACACTGAGCAGCGGACCCGAACCCCATTCACTTGAATGGGGCCCAACAATACAGTGCTTGCTACGCTGTTATGTGCATAATAGATAACCGCTTCAGATCGGTGGATTTTTTTTTTTTTAAATCAGGATAACCTTCAGTATGAATCCTAATCAGAGCACCACATGAAGACCCCCACAGGCCGTCCCGGAGCACGAGCATATCATTAACTCAAAACTGAAAATAAAGATTAAACAACAACCACAAGACGGATTTCATCATCCAGTTATCATTGTAATCAGTATAATGGCGCCAACCTGACAGTGTCTGTAGGTTACTGAGCACAATCCTGCGATAGTTTCCCTTTAAAAAAAAAACATAGCAAAAAGAATAATGGATTGGGTGCAAACAATAGTTGCAAAGGCAATGATGAATCGGAGCCTATGTTTTTATGTCCAATGCCATGATGAACTCCCAGTGTAAATGAACATATGTACTAACGGTATAGAATGTAACACAGTAAATACAAAAAAGCTCTACACACTGCTACAGGCCTGTATCCATCCTAGCTTTCAAGTCATCTACTAGACTCTTTGTACCTTTTCCTTGTCCGTGTTAATCACTCTTCTGTCATCTCTGTTCCTCAGTTTTCCTGGGGCTTCTGCAGTTGGAAGAGATGAATGGAAGATGAAGAGTTTCCCTGCACATTCTGCAGCCTGGGAGTGAAAAAAATGGGAGCATATAAATAATAAAGCAGGTCTATATATAAATGGATACTCAATGATAAATGTAACTTATAGTATCACACAGTTTAACTATGCTAGCATCCATAAAAGGGTTATCCACTAGTCGGATAAATGATTTTCAATCACCATATTCCCCCATGTAAAATAATAACAGTCTATACTCACCTCTAGTGCCAACAATGTTCCACTGAGGTTGGTGCTCGGTCCCATGTGACACTGTTGGTCACATGAGCCCTGCAGGCAATCAGCAACTGCTTCACTCTCACTTGCTTCCGATATAATTGACATTTGCTCTCCCCGTGTTTGTGTGGGTTTTCTCAGAGTTCTCCGGTTTCCTTCAACACTCCAAAGACATACTGATAGGGAATCTAGATTGTGAGCCCCAATGGACAAAGTTGTAGGAAGCTAAAAGTAGCAGCAGCTCTCACTTCTGGATATCAGTTGCGTCTGAAGGGAGAGTGAAGGAGCTAATTAGCGGCTACTGATTGGCTGCAGGGCTCACATGGCATATCATCAAGTGAGCCAAGTGAAACCCGGCGCCGATGTTGCTGGAATGGTGCCGGCACCAGGAAGGAGTAGAGGCCACTATTTTACATGGGGCAATATGGTGATTGGGAAGTAGCTGTCAGAGTAAAAGGAAACCCCCTTTCAGATGGAGACCTTTAGAATAGCTGAACCATGTATTTTACTGTGGCATAATGTGACTTCTTTATGTTGGTAACATCAAACGGGATATTAAAAAGTAGGATATAAGAGGACATCTGCGCTAAAAATGATCACTAGTTCAGCTGAAGGAAATAGGATATAAGAGAACATACTGTATATCCTATTTCCTTCAGGTTCACTCTTTCAGAAGTGGCATAGATTCTGACTTGACACCAGCAGCTTCCACCATTTTACCACAGGAGCGCCAGTGTATAATTTACTACACAAGGGATATTAAAAAGTGTATTGTCACTAGATGTAAAGGCCTATGAGAGTGACCATTATTTGGAATCATCTGCTGTAAGAAATGGATCCATACTGAAACAATAAAATATAGACAGAATAGACTATAACAAGACCATGGGGAACATTTGCCCTGGGGGGTGGTAGGGACATCAACGGGGCCTTCACCACTCACCCACTCTAAATGGATACTATATACACTGCTCACAATTGGGACCCCCGCTTGCATGTCGATCTCTCTTTTAAAGTCTTCGTGAGTTTGGCAGTCTCTGTAACTCCCATAGACTTCAGTTAAGAGGATCATCTTCATGTGTGGTCATATCTCCTAAATAAAATGGCCATAGTGGGCGAGAAAGGGTCAAAGTCTCAATAGTGGCATGGAAGACACTACTAGTTGGAACCAATGGGTATTTGCAAAATGTAAATGCCCGATGTTATTATAAGTGGCACATTGCAAAACACAGTGTATAAGGAATCTACCAGTACAGTATCAGTCCTCTTCACAACCAGCTTACCTACTACACTACTGCTGCAGCTTCACAATCCTTATAGCTTGACGATAGATGTAGCATTCATAAACATGCTCCTATTGAACTTTGTAATGTTTTACAATGTAAGAACATTTAATCTCATTGCTATTGTCTGTTCAGTTTTAATTGAGTAACTTTCTAAAAAACTTTGTATTCTTCTAAGTCTTCACCATCTTCAGGATCTCATTTGTCTGATATTCAAAATATTCTTGGTGATGCACTGAGGCTGAAAACTTGCCGACCAATTCCTTCTTGATAAAGCTGGACAAACCTTTTAAAATATTTTTTGAGCATACATACAGGTATCATCAGGTCCCATACTGAGTGTTTGTGGCCCAGGCTTCTTTATAATGAATGATAGCATGTGGGCTACCACAGTGTAGAATGACTGAAGAATGTAAACATATATGACATTCATACCATAACAGCATATTAGTGTTAGGTCTACCGCCCAGATAAACACCTGAAGATGAAGAAGGTGGTCCGAAAGTCAGGTAGGGAATATGGAAACAGGCACCCTGTCACATAATGGAAAGAACCTGGGGAAGGGGAATCTGATTTTTTTTTGCTCCCTTCCGCCTCTGTGTGATGCAGTATTGTGACCGGAGCTGAAAAATGTTTGTCTTAAATTAAGTGTGCTCATCACAGAACACTTTTTCCTGGTCATATGGCCTCTCCACTGTGGACTGTAAATGGTGATCCGATTACATAAGACTCATCAAATAAGACTGATTGTGAAATCAACGCAAATATTAAAGGGAATGTCCCACCTCTGAATGGAGCAGCGGCCCATTCATTGTTTGTGGAACTGACTGATGGCCAAGCACAGCGTTTGTCAGTGTCAGGCGACACGCAATGAGTACAGTGTCAGCGCGATGGACGGCAGCCAGTATTCACAGTGGATACAGGACCCCCACTGATCCCAGAAATCAAACACTTATCACTGTATTTGAGCAAAAAGAGTCACAAGACCCTAATCAAGAAAGGCGGCAGGGATGCCGTCAAGTAGGATAAGTTTCCCAGGGCTCTTAATTGGCGGCCATGAACTACCAACATGGTCAGGGTCCTGTGAATCTTTTTGCTTAACTCTACCCATCACTTTTCCTGTTGATAAATGAAAAGTTTGACAATCCAATTGATTGTAATAAAAATAATTCATGTCAGGGAATAATGGAAAATATATAAAAAGAGAAAAAAGTTATAATATCGCTTAAAAACAATTGAATACAAAGTAGCACCATTGCATAAAACAATCTGCGGTCCCTGTTCATGTACATCTTTCCTGGATACCAGACAACTTTATTGCCTAGACAACACCATCTAATAAAGTGATGGCAAATTGTTACTATACATCCTCACATTATGGCCGTCGGGGTCTGGCCTCTGGAACCCTCATCAGCCCTCAAAATGAAGCACTAGTGTCACATTGTCTCCTTCAGTATTTCCAAGCACAGCGGCACTCCAGCTACCCACTGCGCAGGGGAACTGTGGCAAGCCTCCATTCAAGTAAATAGGGGCACTGCACCCCCTGGCACATCACAGTGGCCAAAGCTCCACTTTACATGGAATAACTGTGGCAGTGGCCATGTCTTCATTGCATTTTCTCCTCTGATCCTTGTCCAAGTAAATCACATAAAAGTTTTGTGGTATCAGCCCAGTTGGTGAAGGGAAACTGCACTGTTATTTCCGGTAAACAAAACTTTAAAATAGAGGCGCACAGAAGAAAAAGAATCAGGGGAGCAGCAAAAACTAGAGAAGATTCTACATTTAATATAAAAAATATCCAGTGAAAGATCCTCAGTAAAAGACCTTTAATACATTTTTTGTTATAATGACCATCCTTCACAATAATTGTTTGCTATGTAATCTCAGGAAAGGATGAGGTAGGGGTTAAAACACGGAATTCAATGATGTGTCACACGTCCGGCTGTGTGCTGTTGTTCACTTAGACTGAGGCTTCAATCACCTGGTGATTATAATTCCTGTGACCAGCTGGCATGCACTTCCAAATATGACTCCGCCCCCTTCTGTGATAAGCAGATCACTTTCTATAGCTATCTCTGTAGAAAGCCTGGGGTGTTTGTGTGGGGGGCGGGGTTAGCTTTCTCAGCATAAACTAATTGATACCTCATTAGATTCAGGCTCTCATTGCCTACATCGGGCTACTCTCTGATGGGGTTGGAAAACCTGCTGACAGATTCACTTTAAAGTGATTGCAATTAGACATTTGCACTAGAACAGTAATCTCAGGCAGTTTTTCCTGTCTCCAGCATGTTTGGGTAATGGGGAGCATGTGTACCTTAGTATGCAATTTCCACTACTGGGATTTTAAAAGTCTTACAACAAGCCAGAAAAGCGGCTGAAAAAATAACAAGGAAATTATAACATAATACACATGGAAAAAAAGTTTACAACTCAGGTAAAAAGGTTTGTATCAATGGCATACAGGAAAGATATATATCTTTGTACCGCGTTAGCCAGTAAATAGAAGAATATTCAGAATTGAGAGTCCTCAGTGGTTGATACCTTTAATGGCTAACTGAAAAGATGGTAACACATTGCAAGCTTTCAAGACTACTCAGGTCTCTTCATCAGGCATTGACTAATACAACATCTGAAGAATCACGTATTTATACACAACACAGCACAGAAATAATGCAATAGATAAGACAAGAAAAATATTCAGGATTGAGAGTCCTCAGTAGTTGATACCTTTTAATGGCTAACTGAAAAGATGGTAATACATTGCAAGCTTTCGAGACTACTCAGGTCTCTTCATCAGGCTAGACTAATACAAAATCTGAAGTCACATATTTATGCACAATACAGCCTAGAAAAAATGCAATAGATAAGACAAGTGACGTGAAGCAGAACTATCACGTCACTTGTCTTATCTATTGCATTTTTTCTAGGCTGTATTGTGCATAAATATGTGACTTCAGATTTTGTATTAGTCTAGCCTGATGAAGAGACCTGAGTAGTCTCGAAAGCTTGCAATGTATTACCATCTTTTCAGTTAGCCATTAAAAGGTATCAACTACTGAGGACTCTCAATCCTGAATATTTTTCTATCTACTGGCTAACACGGTACAAAGATATACATCTTTCCTGTATCATAGATAAGACAAGTGATGTGATGCAGAATAGTCATTATGGGAGAGGGAGAAACATAAACGTAAAACCTGTCCATTTATAATGACCACGGACCAGATAAAGATCCCCAACTCACATCAAGACTACAAGATCCCAGGTACTTTCACCTGCATCACATCTAATGTGGTATACCTAATCATTTGTACTAAATGTCCAACTGGGGTGTGGGGGAGACAGGGCAAAAACTGAGAACAAGGATGAATTCTCATCGCCACACAATAAGAGAAAAAAGAATGGATCTACCTGTGGCAAAACATTTTTGTATCCCTGGTCATAGCATGAAGGACATTAAATTACTTGTATTAAAAGGTAACTTCAAGTCTCAGAGAGAGAGAAGAATCTCGGAGTACAAATTTATAAAAACCTTCGACACATTCAGTGCAGGTATTAATGTGTCGCATGGATTTATGTGTTTTTACATCAATTAAGGAATTTGCTCTTCAGACCTTCTGGGGTCATCACAACACAGAACCAGACCACAATCAGAGAGCAATAAAACCTTCACACTCCTTATCTATGAACTGCTCCATTATTTATGTTTATCCCTCTCCCATAATGACTATTCTGCATCACATCACTTGTCTTATCTATTGCATTATTTCTGTGCTGTGTTGTGTATAAATACGTGATTCTTCAGATGTTGTATTAGTCAATGCCTGATGAAGAGACCTGAGTAGTCTCGAAAGCTTGCAATTTGTTACCATTTTTTCAGTTAGCCATTAAAAGGTATCAACCACTGAGGACTCTCAATTCTAAATATTCTTGTATCAATGGCAGAAACTTTCTTGGAGATAATTTTTTAATAAAGACCAACATCTAGTAATTTGCACTCCTGACTTATCTAATGCATCACTCTCTGAATTTTATATCCCATGACAAGAGGAAATGGTAGTATGGTCAAGTAAAAGACTATAACTACACCATTTGGTAAAGCACAGTATCCTTTAGAAGTTAATCAATACTAAAATTTGAGTAACGTAATAACTCATCAAGCTGCTGGCCCCAACTGCAGGTCTAAGGGTACGTGCACACGCTGCGGATTGGGGTGCGGATTTGGCCGCGCGGATTTTGTAAAATCCGCAGGTAAATCTGCAGGTCAGAAGACCTGCGGTTTTACCTGCGGATTGGCCTGCGGTTCTTCATCTCCACAATGGAGGAGATGGCAAACCGCTGCGGATTCCGCAGAAAGAATTGACATGTCAATTCTTTCTGCGGTTTCAAAACCGGAGGAAAACCGCATGGAAAAATCCGCCCTGTCTGCACAGCGTTTTTTAATTCTCATAGGGAATAATGGTACTGTACACCGCAGCGGCCAAATCCGCTGCGGAACCGCAGCAGAATCCGCAGCGTGTGCACACACCCTTAGAGATGGATGAGGCAACAAAGCATAACACAGGACTCCTGATCAACATGATTGTCTTCACTGGGCTGAAAAATGGAAAATATGTAGCTAAAGGCCCCTTTACATGTAGCGATGCACCAGAGATCCCGACCACGATACGACCCGGTCAGGATCGCTAGTGCATCGATAAATGGTCGCTAGTGAGCTGCCATACAGGCAGATCTCACTAGCGATGCAGCAGGGGTCAGCGGTCGCTCTTACCTTTCAGACACGGCGAGTGTGACTGTCTTCCGCCTGTGTCCATGGCTCGCTCGTTGGCGCCAGCAGGAAGCCAACGACGAGAAATGGACCAGGCCGATCTCGTGCGATCAGCGATTGCCAGCGGGGGAGCCGGGTCGGAGGTAAGTGTCACATGTAGCGATATCACTAGCAATATTGCTGCTGTGTCACAAAATCGGTGACGCTTTAGCGATATCGCTATTGATATCGCTATGTGTAAAGGGCCCTTAAGAATACACCATACAGTAGACACAACTAGGATTATCTCTGCCAAGGTATGTAAAATTATATGCCTTGCCTTTGAATATATGATACAGGTGGACTACAAGGGCTTAGATCCTAAATCTTAGCTTTCAAATTATACCAAATCTCAATATTCTAGGTGCAATATTTGGACACAGAGCTATGCACTCGTGGTGCAACAGCATGTAAAATATTACTTTCCTGGTTCACTGTGTGACTAGGTTTATAAGGGTATGTGCACATGGTGCGGATTCTGCTGTGGTTCCGCAGCGTTTCTGCAGCTGCGTGTCCGCAGCAGATTCTGCTGCGTTGTACTGTACCTTTATTTCCTATGGAAATTAAAAAACGCTGTGCACATGCTGCGCGGATTTTTCCGCGCGGTTTTGCTGTGGTTTACAATACGCAGTATGTCAATTGTTTGGTGCAGAAACGCTGCAGTTTAACACCTCATCCATTATGAGGTGTAAAACCGCAGGGCAAAACCGCAGATAAACTGCAGGACTTTTGTCCTGCGGATTTACCTGCGGTTTTCTCTCCAAAATCCGCACACCCAAAAAAACTACGTGTGCACATCGCCTAAGGGAAGGGGATGTGACATTATGAAGAAACACTGATGCCAGGGGGGGATACAGGAACTTTTCTTCATGTTATCACCCTCGTATCATTCACAGAGGATTTGATCACTTACTGTGACAGTAAAGGGAGCTGTTTTTACTCTATATGAGCAGTTTCACATATAATCACCTCCTGCACCTAATCACAGAGATTTTTGGTCTCTTTAGTTCTGATGATTATGTAGATAAATGCATGAAAACACAGGCATAACGATGCCCATGAACGCTGCATATTTTGCACTTATATTTAGGATGTGTTGCATGTTTCATGTTACTGCATTTTTTTTTTAACAAAAGAACTAATGTAAAATTGCATGACGTTCCCATAATTGTAAAGTGGACAGTGACATTCTTACTGCTGAGCATCTTTTTTCAGGGAATGTGAGAATTTATTTCATTTTATAATTCAGGTCCTGACAAAAAACAGGTTAATACACAGCTTTACAAGACACCACACTGGACGTATGGTGGGGGAAATAAGTATTTGATCCCTTGCTGATTTTGTAAGTTTTCCCACTGACAAAGTTTATTCTGAACACCAAAATGTAGAGAAAATATTTCACCGCAGTGTACAAATTATTTCATAAGGTAGGTAACGTTTCGACCATGTCCCAGGTCTTTATCAAACCTTATAAGGATGATTCAAAGAGTAAAGGTAGAAAGGTATAGGCGTCCCATTGCGGGCTTCTCAGTGTGCTGTCTCAGGAACAAACACCGCGTTTGTTCCTGAGACAGCACACTGAGAAGCTTGCAATGGGATACTCTTTGAATCATCCTTATAAGGTTTTATAAAGACCTGGGACATGGTCGAAACGTTACCTACCTTATGAAATAATTTGTACACTGCGGTGAAATATTTTCTCTACATTTTGGTGTCCAGAATGAACTTTTTCAGCAAATTGCATCAAGATTGTGAGTGTGACTGTTTTCCGTCTGGATAAACGTGAGTGGTTAATTTCACGCTCAGTCTGCACCTACTTTAGCAAGAGTGCGTGTCTTTTCTTTCTCATTTTCCCACTGACAAAGACATGAACAGTCTATAATTTTAAGGTTAGGATAATTATAACATTGAGAGATAGAGTGTCAAAAATAAAATACAGAAAATCACTGTGTAAATTATATAAATTTATTTGCATTCTGCAATGAGAAATAAGTATTTGATCCCTCTGGCAAATAAGAATATTTGGTGGCAAAACCCTTGTTGGCAAACAGTAGTTGATGATAAGGTTTGCGCAAGTCAGGAGGAATTTTGGTACACTCCTCTTTGCAAATAATCTCTAAATCATTAAGATTTTGAGGCTGTCGCTTGGAAACTCGGAGCTTCAACTCGATCCACAAGTTTTCTATGGGATTAAGGCCTGAAGACTGGCTTGGCCACTCCATGACCTTAATGTGCTGCTTTTTGAGCCACTCCTTTGTTGCCTTGGCTCTATGTTTTGAGTCATTGTCTTGCTGGAAGACTCAGTCATTGTTAATGTCCTGGCAGAGCGAAGGAGGTTGTAACTCAGGATTTTATGGTTCATGGCTCCATCCATTCTCCCATTGATGTGGTGAAGTAGTCTGTGCCCTTAGCAGAGAAACACCCCCAAAACATGTTTCCACCTTCATGCTTGACAGTGAGGACAGTGTTCTTTGGGTTATAGGCAGCACTTCTCTTCCTCCAAATACGGTTAGTTGAGTTAATGCATAAGAGCTCAATTTTTGTCTCATCTGACCACAGCACCTTCTCCCAGTCACTCACAGAATCATCTAGGTGTTCATTGGCAAACTTCAGACAGGCCTGCACATGTGCCTTGCTGAGCAGGGGGACCTTGTGGGCACTGCATGATTTTAAACCTTTACGGCGTAATGTGTTACCAATGTTTTTCTCAGTGACTGTGATCCCAGCTGCCTTGAGATCATTAACAAGTTCCGTCCGCGTAATTTTAGGCTGATCTCTCACCTTCCTCATGATCAAGGATACCCCACGAGGTGAGCTTTTGCATGGTGCCCAGATCAATGTCGATTGACAGTCATTTTGTATTTCTTCCATTTTCTTACCATTGCACCAACAGTTTCCTTCTCATCCAGCGTCTTACTTATGGGTTTGTAGCCCATTCCAGCTTTGGGCAGGTCTATGACCTTGTTCCTGACATCCTTAGAAAGCTCTTTGGTCTTGCCCATGTTGTAAAGGTTAGAGTCTGACTGATTAATTGAGATTGTGGACGGGAGTGTTTTATAAAGGCGACTATGTAAAGGGCATGTCAAACTAAGAGATATCGCTAGCAATATCGCTATAACTTGTGACGTTATAGCGATATTGCTAGCGATATCGCTGTGTGTGATACTTACCTACAACCCGCTCCCCCGCTGGTCATCGCTGATCGCGCGAGAACAGGCTGGACTGTTTCTCGTCGTCAGCTTCTTGCGGCGCTTCCTGCTGTGACGACGAGCGACGCGTGGAGCCGGGCGGGAGGACGCAGGATCACCTGGTGTGACAAGTAAGTAGCGACCCACGTCCCCAGCGATGTCGCTAGTGAGATCTGCCTGTGTGGCAGCTCACTAGCGACCACTTAGCGATGCACCAGCAATCCTGACCGCGTCATATCGCTGGTTGGGATCGCTGGTGCATTGCTAAGTGTGACAGTACCTTTAGACAGCTGTCTTTAATGCAGGTAAAGAGTTGATTAAGAGCATCTAACTGGTCTGTAGGAGCCAGAACTCTTAATGGTTGGTAGGGGATCAAATTCTTAATTCTCACTACAAAATGCAAATAGATTTATATAATTTATACAATGTGATTTTCTTGATTTTATTTTTGATATTCTATCTCTCAATGTTAAAATTAACCTACCCTTAAAATTATAGACTGCTCATGTCTTTCTCAGTAGGCAAACTTACAAAATCAGCAAGCGATCAAATACTTATTTCCCACACTGTATATGTGCAGAAAGTTATCCTACAGTCTTTAAAAATGAAAACTAAGTTCTAATATTTTAGTAATAGAAAAGCCATTCTAACCTTTAGCGCCTCCATGCCCGCCTGGATAACTGGAGCAAACACAGTTTCACTTTCATTAGTGTCTGCAAACATATCTGGTATCTGATTAAGTAGGCTGCAAAAGAAAAAGAAATCCCATCACCGAATGTCCGAGCAACTTAACACACAACACTATAGAAATACATCACTGCACTACATAGTTCATTGGAATTTTTTACTTCCAATCCAGATTATTAGAACAGACTTTATATCCTAAGAAAGTAATCATGTACTACATAATAAGCCAAGTATATTACTTGTTAACGACTGTTCTGGATTCATTAAAGTTGACAAGAAAACCATCCAGCAGAGGCAGAAAGACTTCAGCCATATCCGTCACCACCATCATCTGAGGCTGGGCCAGTTTGCTGTGCACGTTGTAGAAGTGTAGAACCTTATTGTAGGTGACAAATCCTACACGGATCGCTGACGACTCAGCATTCTCTTCTCTGCAGACAAACAGAAGACCAGGTAACAAAAAGAAATACAGAAGACCACATTAAGCTGATCACAAAGTGTACTCTGGGTGGGGACTCTGGTCAACCATTCGTACTTTGTGAGGAAATATGACAGTGACAGTTAAATTTTTGTCCGGCCTTAGGTTACATGTCTGTTCTCACTCCATATGACTGCAGACTTGTAGATCCTCACAGCGTGGTGCTGGCGCCAGAACCAGGAGGCGCATGACCACAAGCATTTGATTTGCATACATATGGTTACAGTAAGGATTCACAAGTGTGCAGTCTCATAGAGTAATTGCAGATTTGTGTCGTGAGGCCGGACATCTTTCAGCATTACATACTTTTCATGAAATTTAATAGGGTATCTGTGTGATGCAGGATAGGTCCTCCGTAATGAAAGACTGTTGATAACCACTGTTCACTCTAGCCAATGGATAAAGGTCCTGAACAGTGGCCCTCCTCCATTAACTTAAAATCCCTAATTTGTAGGCATATAGAAAAGGATTCACTAAACTGGACAATCCATATAAAGAGTTCTATGGCCAAGCATTTTACATACTGTCATCGTAACTTTTACAGCTTGCTTGGTGTATTCCATAGCCGGCAAGCCAAGGGAACCCAATACTGGAAAGCTATTACACTTGGTATCTCAGTGACAGGGAGCACTGAAATTTGACACTAGTTTTTTGTAATAAAAGTACTATGAAATACAAGGTTACACAGTAGTCATAAGAGCTATGGAAAAGCTTCAGTTTATCCCTTGCCTTGTAACAAGTATTGCCACTAATTACAGAGAAAGAAGACCCACAATTCTTACAAATTCATCACTTTCACTAAGATTCCATCAATCAACCTTCAAGTTTTTAGCTCACACACAGGCAAAGCACTTACTTTGTTTTACTCTTACAAAAATTAAAGATATATTTATTGTTTAGGTAAAAACGGAAAAAAAAAAAAACCTCTCAACAGGAAATTCCATTTTTTAGATGTTCAGACAATGTGAACTCTTGAAGTAGTATACTAATGACACTTACACCTCATTTTCTTTGTGTACTGCTGCCAACACAACCACAGAAACCACATTTAGCACTCAATAGTAGTGATGTCTAGTATGCTACCCCATCCCACACTCCAACCCCTCTTCCCACTCCATAAGAAAGAAGTCCAATTTGGTAGAAATTTCTACGTTTCCCCAGGACTTTAACCGAAGGACAACTGACCAATAAGTACAGGAGAAATCAACAGAGTTAATCTATTAAAATGTAAAAGGGTTGTCCTCTATTGGACTACCCCTCCTTAAAAGGAATTTGTCAGAATGATCCATCCTCCAGATTTTTATATGTTCATGTTGCTATCTGAAAGACAATGTCATCTATACCTTTGCTTACACAAGCTATTGCTCCCTTACTGAAAAGTCCTGTGTTTAAGTCATATGCAAATGAGGCTTCCACGGCTCTATTGACTGATAGACTGATATAGTAATGGCTTGACCACACAGCAGCTGTCAACAGTGAACATTCGAGAGTAGCAGCACTGACATCGCAGGGACGGTGCAGTTGTAGGAGGTGAGTAGTGATTATTTTGATTTTCCATGAAACTCTAAAGTGACGAAGCAGTGATTGTCCTTTAGTGTACAATCCCTTTAATGTAAACGAAGTTTTTTACATACAGTCGACACCAGAAGTTAACAAACACTATAAAAAAGACACATATGCATGTTTTTCTCAATATCGAACATGAAATCAGAATAAACCTTTCCCGTTTTAGGTCAATTAGGATTACCATAATAATCAATATTTGCCACATGCCCGAAAAATGAGAGAGAAGAATGTTTTAAGACATTTTTATTACTTACTACAACGTCAAAATTTTACATACACTAAGATTATTATGCTTTTTGGCAACATCTGAGTTAGAGACACACCTGTGGATGTATTTTAATGCACACAAGAAAAACAATGCTTCTTTGTGTAGCATCATGGGAAAGTCTCAAGACATCAGCCAAGATATCAGGAAGAGAATTGTGGACTTGGACAAGTCTGGATCATCTTTGGGTCCAATTTCAAGATACCTGAAGGTGCCTTAGTCATCTATACAAACAATTACACGTATGTACAAACAAGATGGGGATGTCCAGCCATCATACCGCTCAGGAAGAGACGGGTTCTGTGTTCCAGAGATGAACGTGCTTTAGGGTACCGTTACACTAAGCGATGCACCAGCGATCCCGACAACGATATGGATCGCTGATGCATCGCTAAGTGGTCGCTAGTGAGCTGCCACACAGGCAGATCTCACCAGCGATATAGCAGCGGTCGGGGGTCGCTACTTACCTGTAAGACGAGGCGATCCTTACGTCCTCCCGCCTGCGTCCACGCGTCGCTCGTCGGCGCCACAGGAAGCCCAGCAGGAAGCACCCGACGAGAAATGGTCCAGGACGTTCCCGCGCGATCAGCGATAGCCAGCGGGGGAGCCGGTCGGAGGTAAGTATCACATGTAGCGATATCGCTAGCAATATCGCTGCTACGTCACAAAACCAGTGACGTTACAGCGATATTGCTAGCGATATCGCTATGTGTAACGGGCCCTTTAGTCTGACATGTGCATATCAACCCAAGGACAAAAGCAAAGACCTTGCAAAGATGATGGCGGAAGCTGGTAAGATTGTGTCAATATCCACAGTGAAACAAGCACTGTATCAACATGGGCTGAAAGGCCGCTCTGCCAGGAAGAAGCCATTACTCCAAAAGAAACATAAAAAGGCCAGATTAATGTTTGTAAATGCACACAGGAACAAAGACCTTAATTTTTGGAGACATGTCCTATAGTCTGACGTAGCTAAAACTGAACTTTTTGGGCATAATTAGTATTGCTACGTTTGGAGGAAAAAGGGAGAAGCTTGCAAGACTAAGAACACCATTCCAATTGTGAAACACAGGGGTGGCAGCGTCATGTTGTGGGTATGTTTTGCTGCAGGAGGGACTGGTGCACTTCACAAATTAGATGACATCATGAGAAAAGATTATGTGGCAATACTGTAGCAACATCTCAAGACATCATACAGGAAGTTAAAGCTTGGGCAGAAATGGGTCTTCCAAATGGACAATGACCTGATGCATAATGCCAAAATGGTAACAAAGTGGCTTAAGGATAACAAAGTCAATGTTTCGGAGTGGCCATCACAAAGCCCTTAAAATTTATGGGCAAAGCTGTAAAGGCAGGTGCGAGAATGGAAACCTACAAACCTGGGTCAGTTACACCGGTTTTGTCATGAGGAATGGGCCCAAATTCCGACCAACTATTACAAGAAACTTGTGGAAAGATATCCCAAAAGTTTGATCCAAGTCATTCAGTTTAAGAGCTATGGTATCAAATACTAATGAGATGTATGTAAACTTTTGACTTTTGCAGTAAGTAATAAAAATGCCTCAAAACATTCTCTCTCTTAATATTCTGGCATTTGGCAAATATTAATAATTATGATAATCCTACTTGACCTAAAAAGGGGTAAGGTATAATCTGATTTCAAGTCAGATATTGAGAAAAACATGCATATGTGTCTTTTTATATACAGTAGTGCATGGAAACTTCTGGTGTAGCTTGTGTTCAGAACTCATAGCCATAACAAAGACAGATCTGCTCTCTGAAGATTAGAACAATTGTTGCTACCAAAAATACCAGAACCCCAAATAGACCCAAATAAACAACATCAAGGTTCTGGTAATCTAGAGGGAAAAGATAGAGCGGCAGGATTCACCACCCCCAAAGACCCCTGAATGTGTGACTCCTTAACAAACAGGACTGATTTCTGCTATACACAGCATGTTTTAAACATTTTTTTCTGGAGTGGGAATTTTAATAAATTTCTTACAGGAATACTGGCAAAACTGGATGTATATCTATAGAACGGTAGCTGCCTATAGATAGTGACTAAACTAGAGTATCTGCTTGTGTTAATCCTTTTTCCTCAAATTATAAGCTCTTATACACAGGGGCCCCAATCCTTGTGCATGAATTGTTCATTTTTGCCGGAATGCCGGATGTTTTCTGTACATATTCACTTTGAATTGGTGACACTATATACCGTAAATGAAGCAGATTACAATTACGCCATCGGATGCAGCACTGGGGAAGACGGAGACCTTCTCAATGCAATACACGAGCTATGGAATCCTTGGTATTTCGGGGCTATGCAGTTACTCAGCTCACACCTACAGATTGACCTATGCACAATTATACGGAGAAAGCTGTCAATCAGTGGCAGGAGTGTGGGGCTAGTTGGCAGCTAATGAAAACTGAGGCAGTGCTCCATCTGATAAACTGTAAATTTCTCCAAAACTATGGGCCACAGACACTTAACAGACAAAATGCTGAAGTGTGTCTGTCACTAGATTATGTCTGAGCAACAGCTAAAGACGTTCCACGAACAGTTTAATCAATTTCATCCCACCATCAATTTAACACTCAACTACTCCAGTACTGAGATTAATTTTTTGGACACCATCATTAAGCTAAAAAACAATGAAATAGAGACATCCCTGTATCAGAAGCCAATCGACCGTCCAACATACCTTAAATGGGACAGTTTCCATCCAAAACACATAAAGAACTCTATTATCTATAGCCAAGCCATCAGATACAATCGTATATGTTCCAACCCCATGGATAGAGACAAACACCTTGGTCGCCTCAAAAAGACCTTTTTGAATCAGGGTTACCATCCAAGAACAATTGAAAACCAAATTACAAGAGCCACCAGATTGTCAAGGAATCACCTGCTACATTACAAAGCTAAAGAAGAAAATAACCGAGTGCCTCTTGTAGTCACCTACAACCCAAATCTGGAGGTGCTAAGGGGAGCTGCACGGAAATTACAACCTTTACTACAAAAAGATGACCGATTAAAATCCATTTTTCCAGACCCCCCACTGCTGTGTTTTAGGCAGCCCCCAAATTTAAGAAGCATCATTGTCAGAAGCTCCCTGTCCTCTCCAATAGCTGCCGGAACCTTTCCTTGCAACCAGAAAAAATGTAAAACCTGTCCATTTATAATGACCACGGACAAGATAAAGATCCCCAACTCACATCAAGACTACAAGATCCCTGATAATTTCAGCTGCATCACATCTAATGTGGTGTACTTAATTATCTGTACTAAATGTCCTACTGGGGGTCTGTATGTGGGGGAGACAGGGCAAAAGCTTAGAAAAAGGATGAATCCTCATCGTCACACAATAAGAGAAAAAAGAATGGATCTACCTGTGGCAAAACATTTCTGTATCCCTGATCACAGCAGCATGGATATGAAATTACTGGTATTGAAAGGTAACTTCACATCTCAGATAGAGAGACGAGTTTGGGAGTACAAATTTATGACGAACTTTGACACTCTCAGTGCTGGAATGAATGTGTCGCATGGATTTATGTCTTTTTACATCAGTTAAGGAATTTCCTTTTAAAACCTTGTGGGGGCATTACAACACAGAACTAGACCCCAATCAGAGGACCATAAAACATCCGGACTCCTTATCTATGAACTGGTCCAATGTTTATATTTATGTTTCTCCCTCTCCCATATTGATAGTTCTGCTTCACATCACTTGTCTTATCTATTGCATTTTTTCTGTGCTGTATTGTGCATAAATATGTGACTTCAGATGTTGTATTAGTCTAGCCTGATGTAGAGACCCGAGTAGTCTCGAAAGCTTGCAATGTATTACCATCTTTTCAGTTAGCCATTAAAAGGTATCAACTACTGAGGACTCTCAATCCTGAATATTTTTCTTTAAAAAATGAAAATTCAAATGAAGCACAGGTTCTCAGTCCAGATTGGTATGGTCAAACAGTTCAGTGGGTCTTCCCAATCCCACCATCTCTACCCTCTTCTGGTTCCAATAAAGGCAAAGTGGGAAATCAAGGAAGAGGAAGAAGAGAGAGATGGATTGAATGGAGGAGACAGTTTGGTCACTTATTTTTTTGCTGACAGACGGCTTAATAAATCTTCCCTAACTTCTATACTCCTGTATTTGGGCTGTCCAAAGAAGTGCTGGTGGAGCATGCTGATGACATGCCAGGAGCACCTACCCAATAACACCCTGTATACCCCAAGATTTTTGCCCACGAGAGAAAACTTAAAAAGGGAGGTATGGGCAGCACGGTGGCTCAGTGGTTAGCATTGCAGCGCTGGAGTCCTGGGTTCGAATCCCACCAAGGGCAACATATGCAAGTAGTTTGTATGTTCTCCCCGCGTTTGCGTGGGTTTCTTCTGGGTACTCTGGTTTTCTCCCACATTCCAAAAATATACTGATAAGGAATTTAGATTGTGAGCCCCATCGGGGACAGTGATGATAATGTGTGCAAACTGTAAAGTGCTGGGGAATATGTTAGCGCTATATAAAAATAAAGATTACTATTATATGTATATTTTTTTTTAGAACTGAAGTTTTCCTTTAATCTGAATAAATCCGAGGGCATGTTACACGGTGTATACCCCTGGAAACCTTCCAGTAAAAACAAGTTGAAATATGCCCAAAAGATTAATCAAATTTAACAAGAAAGAACTATTATCTGATGGTGTTTCACTCAGGCAGAGAAGCTCAGTAATTGCAGTTTTCCACTGGGGAAATTCAGAGGACTTTCTGTGGTGAGATCATACATGGCTCCACATCATTCCAGAACTGAGGACCTGTCTTGCAGAAATGACTTAATGATTACCCGTTTGTGTGTCTAGGCTTGTACCAGTAACAGATCTTGTAGATAGTGCACATACAGAGCGTCAAATAGAATTAGTCTTTACAAGAGCAATACAGAAATATAATTAGAATGAAATAAATAATATACGGTACACAAACAGTATACCGATGCAAGGCGATGGCTGATAGATAGATAGATAATAGACCAGCACCCGCTGGTTGCAAAGAATAAGTCTGGGTGTCAAGCCTCCCAAGTAAGTGCCAAATATGAATATAAAAATGCACAAATGGAGAAAGCACTATAAATAAATAAAAAATAAAGTGCAAATTACTGAACTTTATTGGCCATGTGACATTTTTGTCTGTAGTGGGACTCTTTCTCAAGACATGAGATGGGTTGACAATATGAACTGAAACATGGCCAAATATAGTTCAGTAATTTTCCCTTTATTTTATTTGTTTTAATGCCATCTCCAGTAGTGCTTTTTTAAGTCAATAGACTAGACCGATTGATCAATTAGATTAGACTTAAAGAAGCACTTCCATTAAGTTTTTTATTGACTTTTTATTCATGTGTGTATACGAACATGTATTGTAGTGTGAGTGTATTAATATACTCACCTAACGCTGCTCTCTCTGGTGTCCAGCACTGTTCTTATCCCCTTCTGAGTGACGTCAGACTCTAAAGGTCATGCTGCGCTCAGCGTTACCTGGAAATGGCTTTTACAATGTTAAGGCGCTTTCAACATTGCGTTCTGTGTCCCCATCGGGGCATATGTCCAAAATCCCCCACAAAACGGGGTCCGGACGTATGCACCGACGGGTTATAGACAGTAATGGTGACGGCAGAGCGAACGTGAGCTCTGACATGCACCATTTTGGGGAGTGTATGCCTACAGGAGGCGGACACTCAGACGTAGTAGACTGCGTGCATCTGCCTCTAGTGTTAGAACGAGGCTCCATATCCTTTCATTGTAAAAGAGACTTCCGTCATAAGCACAGAGCATGGAGAGAGTCGGCTAGTCTCAACTGCAGTGACGTCACTGTGAAGAGAACAGCGCTGGACACCGGAGAAAGCAGTGGTAGGTGAGTATATGACTATATGGGTGTGACGGCATTTTTGACCATTAAGGTATGTGCACTTGCTATTCTCTGTATATGCTTTCCATATATACTTCTAGATATTTACCTCACTTATGTTATTTCTCTTTCCACTCTTTGGCAAAACTTTTTTTTATGTCTTATCATCCCTGGGCTTCCTCCATCATCTCCTGCTATTCTCCCTGTGGTGTGCTCTTCCTCCAGCTGTCCCTGTACCGGTGCCATGGATAATCGTTCCTTCAACGTTGCGATCCATGCCCACCTAGCTGACGAGTCGGCAGTGGGCATGGATTTGTGACGTCGGATGCAGAGTCCCCAACTCCCGGTCCCTGCCGTGCCACCAAAAGAGCTGCAATAGCCGCGCTCTGCTGGAGATATAAAAAGTTGCCGGTCCACCCCTGACACCAAGCCCCCCCCCAAAGAACACTGCGAAACATGCAATGGGGTCTGCTTCTCCCATGTCCACTTACAGGTTGGTCTCCCCTGTATCTCCTTATGCCTTCATATTACTAGCCTTCTGGTTGTTCAAATGTCAGTGCCCTTATAGACTAATATCTGCACCTTGACCATTATATTTGATTATCTGCCATCATTTTCTACTTGTACATTATAGGATTGAATATTATTATTGTAAGTAGGTCTGATTTGACCACCATACATTATTGCACTATGCACTTTATATAATCCTGTACGAATGGAGAATACTTTAGGACAGACCTTTGCTTCACCTCATGGCTGCTATTTTTTGAGTCAACTTATATGCATTATGCATTGTCTTTGACTCTTACTAGGCATTTTTATAGATCCGTACACCAACCTGCTTGGACGTGGCACTAAGGTGTCGCCACCCTTTGTATTTTTTAACCTGTTCATTTTCTATCTACTTCTATCATATTTGTATGATTAATATTTGCAATAAATTAAAACATATACTTTTTGTATATCGCTCTGTTGTTCATTTCTTTTTTTGGGTATTTGAGTATATGAACACATTCACACTACTTTATATGCACATGTCACACATTTTATGAATAAAACACAATGTGAATGCTTCTTTAATTTTCAATAAAGTAACATAACTAACAGTACCAGAATTTGGCCAGAAGATGGCGATAAATCTCAATAAATCATGGGCCACTTTTTGGAATTGTGCTACACATTCAGTAAATTCTGAGACTCTACAGAGGCTGTGAATTCTTTGGTGCGACCCATTGGTCTCTGTTATTATAGTAAACATTTCCTTGGTTACCTACATACATTTTGTGAAAAGTAATAAATGTCTGTTTAAGTAGGAATAGCTGTTAAAGATATTAATGTAGCTGTCGCAGGAGATGGTACTTTTCTCTGCTCAACAATTTCATGTGTGGGAGAAAAGCACTAATGTAAAACAGCGAGTTCAGTATTACAGAATACAGAAATGCTAGTTTACTAGACAATATTTTTCAGGGCACTTTCTTACTATATTACTGAGTTTTTCATATAGCAGTTACACATAAACACTGATTAAAGAGAACCTTTCACCAAATTCTCATGTTGTCATAACACTGGCTGCACATCAGAATAAAACTTAAAAAATGTAAGAGGAAACACTGGCGTTTGCAGGCTTAATGTTGATTATTGTGGCTTACACCCAATGAAAACCCAAAAGTCATTATCTCAGTAAATTAGAATACTTTATAACACCGGCTTGAAAAATGATTTTAAAATCCGAAATGTTGGCCTGCTGAAATGTATGTTCAGTAAATGCACTCAATACTTGGTCGGGGCTCCTTTTGCATCAATTACTGCATCAATGCGGCGTGGCATGGAGGCGATCAGCCTGTGGCACTGCTGAGGTGTTATGGAAGCCCAGGTAACTTTGATAGCAGCCTTCAGTTCCTCTGCATTGTTGGGTCTGGTGTCTCTCAGCTTCCTCTTTACAATACCCCATACATTCTCTATGGGGTTATGGTCAGGTAAGTTTGCTGGCCAATCAAGTACTGTGATACTGTTGTTTGTAAACCAGGTATTGGTACTTTTGGCAGTGTGGACAGGTGCCAAGTCCTGCTGGAGAATGAAATTTCCATCTCCAAAAAGCTTGTCGGTAGAGGGAAGCATGAAGTGCTCTAAAATTTCCTGGTAGACGGCGGCGCTGACTTTGGTCTTGATGAAACACAGTGGACCTACACCAGCAGATGACCTGGCTCCCCAAACCATCACCGATTGTGGAAACTTCACAGCAGCTCAAATTGTCTATCTCTCCAGTCTTCCTCCAGACTCTGGGATCTAGATTTCCAAATGAAATGCAAAATTTCCTTTCATCTGAAAACAATACCTTGGACCCCTGAGCAACAGTCCAGGTATTTATCTCCTTGGCCGAGGCACAAAGCTTCTGGCGTTGTCTATTGGTTATGAGTGTCTTGACACAAGGAATGCGACTCTTGTAGCCCATGTCCTGGATACGTCTGTGTGTGGTGGGGTGGCTCTTGAAGCAATGAATCCAGCAGCAGTCTACTCCTTGT
Organism: Dendrobates tinctorius; assembly: GCF_039654945.1. Classification (NCBI taxonomy): domain Eukaryota; kingdom Metazoa; phylum Chordata; class Amphibia; order Anura; family Dendrobatidae; genus Dendrobates; species Dendrobates tinctorius. The sequence goes on along the minus strand of NW_027361698.1, from coordinate 11,927,413 downwards.
GAATCTCCCCCCAAATTTTTGAATGGCCTTTTCTTAACAATCCTTTCAAGGCTGCGGTTATCCCGGTTGCCTGTGCACCTTTTTCTACCACACTTTTTCCTTCCACTCAACTTTCCATTAATATGCTTGGATACAGCACTCTGTGAACAGCCAGCTTCTTTAGCAATGACCTTTAGTGGCTTACCCTCCTTGTGGAGTGTGTCAATGACTGCCTTCTCGACATCTGTCAAGTCAGCAGTCTTCCCCATGATTGTGGAGCCAACTGAAACAGACTAACATACCTTTATAAACACTTAGTAAGCCTTTGCAGGAGTTTTTTGTTAATTATTCTAATTTACGGAGAATGACTTTGTGTTGTCATTGGCTGTAAGCCTTAATGATCAACATTAACAGAAATAAACACTTGAAATAGATCACTGTTTGTAATGACTCTATATAATATGAGTTTCACTCTTTGCATTGAAGAACTATAATAAACTTTTTGGCGATATTCTAATTTTGTGAGAAGCACCTGTATATGAATATCAAATAACTACCGAACTACCACTGTGAATACGGCACTTAACTTGAGTACATGAGTGCGGCTTACCTCCCAGTGTCAGATACCAGTGGTGTCCTAGTGAAGCGAGCAGTATGAAGTGGGAGTGCCTTCCCATTGCCGTGCCTCCCCGTGCGCTCTCAAGGAAAATGAAAAAAAAAACAGTGTGCTCCAGCCGGAAGCGCTGCCATGTAGTGGCAATGTTATATATACACACATTTGCTCCCTAGTGATACTCCAACTGTCAGTAATGAGCAGCACTAGGGAGAAGGCGTGTACATATAGATGGCTCAACGGGTATATAGATGGCTCGACCTAGGACAGCACTGGTATCTGACACCGGGAGGAAAGCAGCACTTATCTACTTTATTAAGTGCCTTATTCACAGTGGTGTCAGTTATTTGATAGTTAGAATAAAACATGTTGTTTTTCGTTTTTCTCTTAATTTCAAGTCTCCGTTGTGGAGATATTAGAAATCAAAGTATTGGCTCATAATGAGTTAAAGCGGTTTTCATGGATTATTTTATTTTTTTTTTATCATGGGGTTGCTAACTACCAGACAGTTCTGCCCGATGCTGGCTCAGAGCGGTCACAGACTGCTTCTGCCGGCGATACTGCTGCTTAACATCAACAGAGCATAGCGGAAGAGATGTCGCTGACTGATTATAATTGGTCAGCATTAGTGATGAGCGAACCTGCTTGGATAAGGTGTTATCTGAGCATGCTTGGGTGCTTCGGCATGCTCAAATAATATGTTCCAGTCTGCGGCTGCATGTCTCACAGCCGTCAGACAGCCGCAACACATGCAGGGATATTGCCTAACAAACAGGTAATCCCTGCATGTCTGGCAGCTGTCTTAACAGCAACAAGACATGCAGACGCAGGGATTCGTACTTATTTTTCGAAAACAAAGACACTTGGTTAGCACCCGAGCATGCTCAGATAACACCTTATCCAAGCAGGTTCGCTCATCATTAGTCAGCATCTTACAGGGAGAAGTACATCCCCCATAGTGAAAACTAACTAATAGCACCAACATGGACTTAAAAAAGTTAACTCAATATGCCAATACTTTGATTACTAATATCTCCACAACGAAGACGCGAAATTAAAAAAACAAACAAAAAAAGTTTTATTCTGCACTGCAGCCACTATTACATCACCTGTCCAATTCAACATGAAAAATTTGGTGAAAGGTTCTCTTTAAGCCCTTCACCTCGAGTGATTTTTCAGTTTTCATTTTTTGCTCCCCTTCTTCCCGGAGTCATAACTTTTTAATTTTTTCATTCATCTAGAGTACCACGGTTTGTTTTTTGCAGGATGAGTTGTACTTTTGAATAACACCATTGATTTTACCATATACTGTACTGAAAAACAAATAAAAGTGTGGTGAAATTGCAAAAAAGTGCAAGTGTAGATACGATGTTTTGATCGCCCAATATTGCAATGTGGCAGCGGCTAAAAAACACGTAATTCTGGAGTTTCTATTATTTTTCTCATTACGCCATGTACCGATCAGATTATTTTTTATATTTTGATCAAACATTTCTGAATGCAGCAATACCAAATATGTGCATTTTTCTTTTAAATTGTTTTATTTTGAAGGGGGCAAAACTTGTGCTTTTTTATTTCTTTAACTTTTTTTTTTTTCCCTGGCTTAGGAGGGACACAAAGTTGTGATCATCCGATCGCCTGTGCTACACATAGCAGTGCTTTAGTTCTGCTATGTGTAGCAAAAATCACCATCTTATATAAAAGGCCACGTGTCGGCGTTCATACATTTACAATGACAGGCACAGGGGTCTTTTGCATTCCCCCGGCTTTCGTAACAACTGATCGGCGCCCTGCGAGGATGTAACAGGGGCGCCGATGGCAATGTCTTGTGATTCTCTTCCTGATAACGCATGTTAAATGCTGCCATCAGGGATTGACAGCGACATTTAACTTGTTAAAAGCAGAGGGTGAATCATGAATGCACTTGCGGATGTTAGATGCGCATGACAACTGATCATATCACCTGTCATGTGCACGGAAAGATATGGGCTTCAAAGCCGAGCCTGCATCAATGCACGTCCCATGACGTATCTATACGGTCATCGGTTGCGGTTAAAGCACCAACCCAGAGTTTGAATGCTTTTCACTGCTGGAGTACTGCTTCTAATCTAAGGTCCCTGGCCCTACTTTCATATTTATCTGCTGCCGTCTTCACCTTCTATCGCCGCTGCACCTGTCGGTCCGCAGCAGTTTGTGACCTGCGGGATCGCTCCAGTATTTGCTGAAGCGAGCCGGAGGTCACTGTTCAATGCAAGTCTGTGAGACCATCATTCTGGCACTAATACACATTGGGAGCTTGTGCTGTGTTCTGATTCCGGCTAGTCAGAAATTTCTGGCATAAGATGGCTCTGTGGGACCGCAGAGCGGTGCTGAAAAAGGATAAGACGCTGGGGGTGGGGGCTGAAAGGGGTGAGTATAATGTCGGGGGCAAGGGCCTTATATTAGTGGCACCACTCTAGTGCTAAAGAAAAAAAAAAACACTGGAGTGGTGCTTTAAAGAGCATCTGTCCCTAAATTTCACAATACCAAAACTGCATACATCGTGGTATCAGGCATGAAGCAGCAACAAAATCAGTGAAAGCATCGGTTATACCTCCTGATGAACCGCCACGGCGAGGAAACGCGTTGAGGGTTCTCCATAGGCATGATAAGTGACCATTCATTATCTATTCAGTGTATCTGACTGTTTCTATCCCCCTGAGTGGGATCAGCTGTTGATCATGCCTTTGGAGGATATTTTAGGTCACACGATATCATGATATGGTTAATATGTATTTTTATCGTTATATTTTTGGTATTTGTGTCTGGTCTGCACTAGTCCTAGGGCATTCTGATTTTTTCATCTCTGTACTATTTGAAAATTGTTTTCCCCTTTGTGATATCAGGGATTACTAGGGAAGCGAGGGATAGTCCTCGTTGAGTGGGGGCGCCAATATCGTACTATTAGGGTGCCAACCTCCACGGTCAGGAAGGTATCAGCTAGGCCTTATTATAGGGCTGTGCAGCACTCTAGACTAGGTTTCTCTCTATTTTTGGCATTTGCCACTTTTTCACTGGGAAGGTGTTTTTTAACAATTATCGTAATAAATTGTATGTTTTTTAAGGGGATTTGCATGTTCACACAAAACTGCATACAGCAATGAATGGATCTCAGAATCCTTGAATGCAAGACAACATGGCAGTACAGAACGCCCTACCAATTACCCATATTTACTGTTGTGCCGCCATGTGGTGCCTTTGAACTACCGGACACAGAAAAAATCCTCTGTCCTGTAATTTAAGCCTAAGCCTCCATGGTATCATTCACACTTAAACTGGAATATACTCACATGAAAATTATAATTATGGAGAACTAAAGCGGATCACTATCAGATGAATTATGGGGAGGAGAAGTCTATGAGAAATATTCAACTTTCCTCCTTTTAGATTAAATTACCTTCTAGTTTTGGCCTCAAAACATGCATCAATACAGCATGTGGGAAGACACCCTTTGAGACTGTTATACTTTGCAACAAAAATCATCTCAAATCCCCGGAGAACAACTGTAACAGACACCACTTTTACCTTGGCAGTCGCTCCAGCAAAGTCTTCAGCTCCTCACAAATCAAGCGGACGACACCATTTTTAATGTTGATGTAGGACACATCTATCATGAATATATAGGCTGGTGGATTGGGAGGCTTGTTTTTCTAGAAAATAAATATTTTAAAATAGTAAAAATAATAATATTATAAACAATTCATCATTTCTGGGGTTTTTAGTTACTAGACTTTGGCTTCAGAATGACACAGTGGTTCATGGATTTTGGAAAAAATAAAACATGCTATTTATTTTTGTCTTTGACCTGTTTTGAGTCTTTTTTGCTGAAAGTTCTACATTTCTCAAATTTTGTGCCAAAATATATGATGTACATAAAATACCTGTGGCGTGGAGGGGAAATGGAGTATGTTTGCGCCAAACTTTGAGACTTTTAAAATGTTGCAATTGATCAATAAGCAGGAAACAAATGGAAAACAAAAATCCCTCACTCAATGGCCAATATAAAGAAACCAGGAGAAAATATATATAACAGACTTTAAAAAAGGAGCAAATTAAAAGGAGAATTAGGCACAAATGAAAGACTGTCAAAAACACCAAAAACTAGATTTAGAAAAGGGGAAATGCAATGAATTGGGCCCAACGTTTACAATAAAAATCCTATAGGGTATGTAGCAAGATTAGCCGTTATCCTCTATTCATATGATAAAGGAATAACGTCTCAAACGCTGGGGATGCAACCACTGGGGTCCTCACCAATCTCGAGAACGAGATGCACACCTCAGCTCCTTTCATTCTCAAAAGGGTCCTCTGGATATAGCCTATACATAGGGGTTAACTTCTGATCTAGGTACATACCCTTTAAAGCAACTTCTCCCTAGGAAGGTAGGGAGACAACCAAACTAAAAAATGGCAGATCACAAGAATGCAGCGATTAAAATTCTCTACATAATAGGGTATGTGCACAAAACATTTTTTATGGCAGATTCCTCCTGGAACCTGCCTAAAAATAAACATTAAGAAAAAAAAAAAAAAAGAAAAAGCATAAAAAAAGAATGAACATATGCACAGCAATGTCAAAACGACTTGCTGTGCATGTTTTCTGTCTTTTGTCACTTCTTTTAACCATTTCAGGCTGTGAAAGTTTTGAAGCAGCTAAAAGAAGTGAGCGGTGTATTCTTCTGGTGATCCTACTATGATATTATATTAGCAAAATCAATGGAAGCGCAGATGAAACCTCAGGGAAGACACCTCCAGCATTTTCCTGAAGCATTTTCTGCTTCAAAAATTATGTGTTTCCCGGCGTCTAAAAGATGATGTGTGCGCATGCCCAAAGAAGACCTGTTATCAAGTCAAAGGTGAGCAGTGTCTCATTTTACTCTCGCTGCTCTGCACAGTATTATGTTTTTGTTTTATTTAAACCGCCATACAATTCTAGAGATAAGGGTCTTTTATTTAATTCAAATTCTTATGCTCTTCACCCAGGAGCACTGCTCCTCACAGGGTAATAATGCAGAGCAACAGAAAGACCTGCCCCCAGAGCGTGATGTGAGCCACACCCCCTTCATAAAGACCCACCACTATGTCATGTGAGTCACGGCCACTTCATAAAGACCCACCCCTAAGTCATGTGTGTCACGCCCACTTCATAAAGACCCACCCCTAAGTCATGTGTGTCACGCCCACTTCATAAAGACCCACCCCAAGTATGTGAGTCACGGCCATTTCATAAAGACCCACCCCTAAGTCATGTGTGTCACGCCCACTTCATAAAGACCCACCCCTAAGCCATGTGAGTCACGGCCACTTCATAAAGACCCACCCCTAAAACATGTGAGTCACGCCCACTTCATAAAGACCCACCCCTAAGTCATGTGAGTCACGCCCACTTCATAAAGACATGCCCCAATGTCATGTGAGCCATGCCCACTTTATAAAGACACACCTCAGAGTCACATGAGCGATGCCCCCTTCATAAAGACTCGCCCCTAGAGAGTCATGTGAACCACACCCACTTCATAGAGGCTCATCCCCTTAGTCCAGTGAGCCACACCCACTTATTAAAGATCAGAAAAATTAGTACTAAATAAAAAGTAAAAACTGTAAATCGATTTAAAACAAAAAAAAGCAGGCCAGTTTTGACCTGGTTTTCTTCAAAGGGGGTTGTACATTCCTAAACAACCACTTATTAATGGGCCCAATAAGGTATAAAAATAAAGCACTGCAGCCAATTAGCACCCGCTGCGGATAGGCTGCTGCATTCACATTTTGGGTGATTTTTTTTCTTATTAATACCCCATGTTTCTAGAAACCACTGGAGCCATAGGCGGAGGAGGACATGACTTGGGGATGGGTGGACCTTTACTCCTGCAGCTTTTTTGGAAAAGTGGTGTAGATTTTAAGCACGAGTGATGTTGCTTTCAGAGTAAGAAGCACAGTATGTATGTGCCTGGGTGGGCTACTGTGAGGAGGGTGGGGCTTATATAGAGCAGGAAATCTGTCTGCAGTGTCAGGGAGTATAATACTGGGGTTATCACCTCACATTACAGCTGATAGGAGCACATTCACCTCAGACATCATGTACCAGTGTAGTATCAGCTCCTACATCATATCTGGGATCAATATTACCTCAGCAATTCATGTAGCTGCCATGTCCCTCATGTGCATGTTACATTTTCCTCAGACTGTGAGACAACTTCTGTGTGACCTCCCTGCAGACATGTTTGATATGCTACTCTGCATTCACCTCAGACATTGTGTAGTGTGTACTAGGGTAGTATCAGCTCCTACATCATATCTGGGATCAAGATTACCTCAGAAATTCATTTAGCTGCCATGTTCCCTCACTTATTGCAGAGGCAGCTTTTGTGTGTCCTCCCTGCAGACATTTCTGATATACCTCATTACTGCTGTATTATACAGAGTCTTCATGAGTTCTGGGTTTATGTATGATAGGACAGAGCAGGGACACAGACAGTGTCTGCCATTACTATGGTGGTGCTGGGCAGTCACATGTATTAGAGACACCGGTGAGAAGAGCAGTCGGGGGATGGTATATGTATGATGATGAGAGGCTGCACTTCATGTCAGTGCACTGTATACTGACTCTGCTGTGTGCGGATTATCCCCCTTCCCAGTTATGGCGTCTGATGATCTGTATGTGACCTCATCTCTGTTACATACTGTGAGGCTGGGTGTGGAGATCCAGTGTAACCAGGTTATTCACTATATGAGGTATATGTGTAAAGGCTCTATTCCTGTGCAGTATACTTAACCTGTACCACAGGTCTGTATACATGATATCACTCCTCATTCTGCTGTATACGGATCATGCTGGGTATAGACATCCTGTGTCTCCAGGTCATTTTCCTGGCTGTACATATAACCTGGACATGATTTCCAGCTTAGTGTTAATTTCTGTAGCTATTGCTGCCTTTAGTCCTCTTATGTTACATGCTGGCCTGCTGGATATATCCATCCTGTTTCTGCATAATGTCTCCCTTGTATGTTGCATGATCAGCGTATACCCACCAAGAGCTTATTTTATATTACCTAAGATGGTGGATAGCACAGGCCTGAATGGATTATGTTTTATCATGTGTAAAATAAATAATCAGGGAGTAACTCGGCACATTTGAGTGTGCACTAATAACTCCGCACATGGCGGGCAGTGAGTGGGCACTCCTAGTGTGATGCTGTACATTGCTCTGGAAAAGACCTCATGGGCCCAGTTTTCAGCCCTGTCTCTCGTCTATTGTAATTGTATGTAGTAGAGTGACTGACTGGGATACAGAACTTGCAGTTTTCTGCTCACACACCTATGGCTGCAGGCAGCTTATATTAGACCTACATATTTCTTACCATTTATGCGCAGCTGGTGATTAAAGTCTGTCTGTAACTGCTGTAGAGGAGCAGGCGGCTTCTCATTTATTGTTACAGCATATAACACAGCATTGCCCATCTCTGTCTATTTCTGGACCTTACGATGGGATATTTTCCATTATTAACCTGTTGTATACCTTGGTTGTAAACCTGCATGGTTTCACCCTCACTTATCCGACATCTTGTGCGGTTGGAGTGGTCCTTGAAGTTGGTTAAATATGATCTTGGGATCCAATGGGATATGGTTTCCTCCTTTTGGAATTTAATATGGTTCTGGATCTGGTGAAAGGTGGAGGGGAGTTTCGGCAAGGGTTTGTCGGATCCCCAGGAAATTCAAGTGAACATTGGAACCCTTGTGGTTATGGTGCTCCCGAGCTAGTGGGGTAACGGCTGGGAGTAATTGTTGGTACATTTTATGTTCACTTTATGTTTGGTAATCACCAGATTTTGGGAGCTTCAAGGACTCCTACCAGCGTGTTAATATTATTTATGCTTTGATGTTTTATTTTATGTTTGTTTTAATAAAGGCGTGAATAATAATTAAAAAAAAAAAGGGATCGGTGTATACCCACCAAGTGCTTATTTTATATTACTTAAGATGGTGGATAGCACAGGCCTGAGTGGATTGCCTGGTGGTTGGGGGGGTCCTAGAAGTTGGTTAGAAATTGGTCTGGGGGATCCATTGGGATATGGATTCCTCTTTTTGGAAGTTAATATGGTTCTGGATCTGGTGAAAGGTTGAGGGGCATTTCGGCAAGGGTTTGTCGGATCCCCACGAAATTCAAGTGAACATTGGAACCCTTGTGGCTATGGTGCTCCCGAGCTGGTGGGATAACGGCTGGGAGTAATTGTTGGTACATTTTATGTTTGGTAATCAACAGATTTGGGAGCTTCAAGGACTCCCCACAGCGTGTTAATGTTATTTATGCTTTGATGTTTATTTTATGCTTATTTTAATAAGAACATGAATTAAAAAAACAAAAAAAAACAAACAGTTATTTGCTTTCCTTTCAGTGGGTCCTTGAAGTTATTTATAAATTGGTCAGTAGGGCTAACCATATTAAGTATGGACCTCTGGTTTGGGGGGGGTGTTCATCACAGTATGACCCCCCAGGGTTTGGAAGGGTAACCATTTCAGGTATGGCACCCTGGTTTTGAGGGGTAATCATCTCAGGTATGGCCCCCTGGTGTGAAGGGTAACCATCTCGTGTATGGCCCCCTGGTGAGGAGGGGGTAATAATTTCGGGTATGGCCTCCTGGTATGGAGGGGTGACCATCACGGTATGGCCCCCTGGTCTCCAGAAGCATTTATATTTTATAGGACCCTGTTAGGGTAAAGTCCCTGGGGTCATGGCATCATATTTTGCATGCCTATAGAATAAATTGGCTCCTCTGAGCCAGGAACAGCAGCTGGAGGGGAGAAGAGAACAAGGTAGACATGCTTTTCAATACAATCTATAGCTTCAAGGACCCTCTCTCTTTTTTCATGTGACTTGAGAATGCCGAGGCACGGTTTTTGACTGTTCATATTGACCAAACCATGTTTCTTTCAAGGTTGTCGTCTGGACAATGCAGTTATCTAGTGCATGAAACTGAAGAGCAATGTACCTAATCTGTGTGCCCTTGAGTCAGTGGGAGTGACTAAGGGTAAAGTAATCAAGTGCATTAACATGAAGGGCAATATGCCTATTCCCGATGCCCTTGAGCTGGTGGGAGCGGCTAAGGGTATAATCTAGTGCATTAACACAAAGGGCAGTATGCCTATTCCTGATGCCCTTGAGCCAATGGGAGCGGCTAAGGGTATAATCAAGTGCATTAACACAAAGGGCAGTGTGCCTACTCCTGGTGCCCTTGAGCCAGTGGGGGCGGCTAAGGGTAAAGTAATCAAGTGCATTAACACGAAGGGCAATATGCCTATTCCCAATGCCTTTGACCCAGTTGGAGAGGTCAACAGTAAATGTTATCAAGTGCATGAAAAACAATTAACATTGGCGTGGCAGGGTTATTAATAATGCCTTTGTAGACTTTTTCTGCTTTAGGTTTACTTAAATTACTACTTCCAGATATTCTGAACGTTATTTTATGGTCGGTTATAATGTTGATGTTATATTGTGTATAGTTTTTAATTACTCCTATTTATAATATCTTTCTATTGATATGTTCATCACTTTTCGGGTAGAGATAGTAAGTGGGTTTAAGAAATTTTACTGCACAGCTACTGTAAATAATGGTGGTTTCTAGAACTAAAATCTGTGAATTGGTGAATTATTAGAGCTGGCTACAATACTGTACATGCGGTATAATAGTTTTTTGAGGCATGACAGATGTCATTATACAGGTATTCAGATTGTAGCTACGACCTTAATTATTGTTTACTTTCCACATTCCCCATTATGGGATCCTCATTGCAGGATGTTTAGCAACTGTTATTTTGCTGTAGTTACCGTATTATCGATCATAACTTGGTAGCATGGCATTGATAAAATGAATCTGTCGGAGCTCTGGAATTTTATTTTTTATTTTTTCTTACTTGTGTGCACAGTCTTTCCATAGCATGTAGAAATGGTTGATGGCTTTATTAGGCATGGTTGATGGGCGTCGAGTCCATTTAAGGTGTCAAATGGCCTCTCTGGTGGCGGTTTAGGAGTCAGGTGGAAGTTGCAGACAAGTTAAGGTGGACTCATTTTAACTAAGAGAGGATGTAAAACCTCATGGTGGTCAACAGGCTCGGCTTTGGTGGTCAGCCTCAAGGACGTTGTAATGGTAACAGGAGTGAGGATAATAGGGTCATTGGTGCCCTGAAAGTTTACTGGCTCTGCTTGAATGGCAAGCCAGTGCGTGCTGCCCCTTTATGGCTGTCCGTCCTGGTTCTGTATGTCAGACAGCTGGGGATATAACAGTACTTGTGAATCCCAATGTACTAGCACTTCACCTGACTCCTACTGTGATTGTTTTATTCCTGTGATTTAAATAAAGCTGTGGCCATTTTGACAACCAAAATAATTTGTTGTGTATGTATTCTAGTGCCTAGGTTTACAGTAGTTATGGTGGTTTTAAGATGGAATAGGGGTCCGTCCCATATCCGTAAGTCATGTGCTGTAGTCAATGTTAACTGCACGACTGAGAAGAACAATTACATATGTGGGCAAAGAGAGAGGCATAATCATATAAGCAGTTACTGGGGACATGTTGGAGGGTGAATATTCTCTAAACATTGATGGAAAAGATTAAGATGCAATGGAGTAAAATTTCTAGGAAATTAACATTTGTCAATAGGATAAAACTAGCAATATTTTTCCCCCGGTGTTCTATATGCCCACCGTATTTCTGAAGCTCCTATATTTGCCAGCATTTCCAGGTTGGTACTTGAATCTGGCACATGCTGCCAAGGAAGTATTACTGGCACACCGCTCTCCGTGCAGTCAGCTGTATTAAGCTCCAGAAAAATCAGGGACTTATATTTACTGGTGAAATCACAAAAAAATAATCAGAATCTCTATACATTTGTGTCAATGCGAGTTAGCGCCTACACTGTAGCTCCAACACTATTCAGGCATGGGTTAAATAAATTTCATCCCCCTGTTATAAGTTACTGCGCCAAAAGAGAGGAAGATTAGAAAAGTTCTTGTACACAAAGATAGAAACAGAAAGGAAGAAAGGAAATGCAGTCCACAATGCGCTCACTCTGCAGTAATCCAGCGTAGCAACATATTCATAAGATCCCAGAGATAATTCTGCTCTTTCATAATGGTCCACTCTTCTGCCAATATGGTCCAGATGTTGGAAGTAGAACGGAGGGACTAACAAAACATAAACAGGAAGGCACAAAAGTTTATTGATATCATAGGCGGTGACAATGCTTCATTGCAAATCAGACTAAAGATCCTGGACATTAAACATAAAGTCAACAGGCAAAAGCTGGACTGGAAGAAATCACACATCTGTAGTAACTGACACAGGTGAGGGGACAAAGTCTAAAAACTACAATAATCAAAGAACAGCGCTCCACACATTGGTGAAAAAAGAAACTTCACATTTAATCCGCCTTCTGTGGCAACGTTTCGATCACATTGATAAAGATCAATGTGATCGAAGCTCAAAAGTTTACATGCCCCGGCAGAATTTTTGCTTTCTTGGCATTTTTTTTTTCAGAGAATGTGAATGATAGTACCAAACCACTTTCTCCACTCATGGATGTTTTCGGTTGTCATTATGATTTAAAAAGAGAAAACACAGTAGTTTGACAATAAATGGCTTCACCCAACCACTAACCATGAGTGGAGAAAAAGTTTTGGTGTTATCATTCATATTCTCTGAAAAAAGGCCAAGAAAGCAAAAATTGCTGCCGGGGTATGTAAACTTTTGAGCACAACTGTATGTACACTTCATGAAAACGAGCAATATCTCAAAGAAATCCAAATGTAGTGATCCTAAAACACGCTCAACTTGAAAATCGAAAATTCGGGACTAATTTCTAGTAAGCGGAGGCACCATTTCGTCATCCTTTAGGTGCCATCCTCCACTGACAGGTAGGGGTAAAACTAGGATTCCATTTAGAGACCTAAAGCGATTTGATTACCTTATATACATTTTTAGTCATATTTAGATGTTTATTCATATTGTCTAATTGGGTTGTATCTTAACTAGTATTGAAATAAAGAAAAATTTTAAAGGGTTTTTTTTTCTAGGTTGGTTTACTTGTTAATTTTTCCATTTTTTACTACTGACCAGGAGTTGCTGCCTATATAATAAGTAAGAGAAGCATTAACATTTCTTCAGGCTCTCTTAAATAAAAGGGAATGGGAAATGCAGCCCTATTTCCTTCTATTAGTGTGCGAATGTGCAGCGCATCTTAGTGCATTCATATAGCCATATTACCCTCCCTTTTCTACAGAACCATAGGAATTCCAAGAGAACCAACATGCTCCATCGGCCCACGTATGATTGGTGTTGTTGTTTTCCCCTAGTAAAATAGCTTGTAGGGTTGAATATCTCTGTACACCCCGAGTCCTGGGATACTGTTATAAGCAGCTTTACAGCCCCGTATATTGCCATTTCGGCTCCATGTGTCTATCATAAGCACGTGCCCATTTGGCTGCAATTCCATTAATGTGCACCAAGCATGTGATATAATGTGCAGCAGCTATGGATCTCCAGGACAGTTATGTGATATTGAAAATCGCATGTCTGAAAGCCAACAACTCATTGAATATGAGGAAAATCCACATCAAAAAGGAGATTTTGCATTTATCAACGTGAAACACAGTAACGCACACATATACCAGACGCCAGCATGTCACCCGCTGATCATTGTTCTGCCAAGAATACTGTTCGTGCACTTGCAATAATAAGCAGAGATGGCCGATTTAGTTTTCTTAATTTAAAAAGCCCACGTCCTGCCAAGGAGAACAAGGAAACTTTCAGCATCTGGGTCTCAGGGCTCAACTTTCAAAGTGGAGAAGATGACTGTTTTAGGAAAGGACTGTACCAGGACGATGCGGATGAGGATATCCAAGTTAATTCTAATGTCTAGCAGGACTTGTTCTGACAAAACGAAAACTTGGGACTCATCCAAACTCACAGAAACACTTGCTTATGAGTCACATAGAGTCATTCTTGGACAAATATGGCATGGTATCTTCAGTGAAAACAAGCCTGTCACTGGAAGATTAATAGATGTTGAAGCCATGAAATCCATAGGCACATGGAGCTTATTAAAACAACTATTTGATTCCACGTTTCCAGTTCCCCCCACTCCTTGTGACTGTAAAAGTGTTATCTGGACGTAAGTGGTGAGAAACGCTTTACAGAGCAGCCATCCCACAGCTTTACACTGATCTGCTCCATAAATGTTTTCTTTTATAAGAGTAGCGGTAATCTCCTCTGTATGTAAGTGCGCATTTATCTGCACACCAAGGGCCCCCTCACTTTCCACTTTCAGACCCTCAGAAATTCTGCATTCTTGCACTACAAGAACATCTCCAGAAAATCAATCATATTATTCAGAATGTTCATAGAATAGTCATCTTGAAATACGATTCTCAATTTTTACTCTCATTGGAAAAGTTTTTAATCCTTATAGTCACAATAATATTGGAGAACCTGTCCTCTATGGGGAATTTAGCCTTACGAAAGCTGATTGCGTTTCACACTTTTAGTAATAATCAGATTTCACGCCCCAAATGTTTAGGTTACATTTTTTATAGATCTTGGTCACATGCAGGGTCCATCACTCACTTATCGGACGGCTCCATGAAATCTGACTGGTAACGTGGACATACTGACGGTTATTAATGGACTCCTGATGACATTGTCATACCATCAATATTACTATTCTCAGTTACATCACACGAACAGAACAATGTGAAACTGGACTCCCTTGTATAGATATTGTTGTTACATACTAGTGTTATTTTGATTTCCTCTCCGGGCCCACAGGCCACAAATATAGTTTTCTCTAGCCTCTAGACTGATTCCCGGGGTCTGCAGTGCTGGGGATGGCCGTTGGCACTTTAATGGCGACTGACACTGCATGCACGGACACGAAGAATTAATTACTTAACAAAGCGGAGCATGAAATAAAGGATTGCATCCTGAGTCAGGACATACTTTGTGGGTGGAGTCTGCATGCATCAGTCCCACTGATGACAACAGCAGCCGAAGCCCCAGCCCACCCTGCGATGTATATAAGCTCCCGGTCCCTCGTGTGATGTACACGTCACCAGCCCCTCCTGTGATGTACGCGCCACCGGCCCCTCCTGTGATGTACGCGCCACCGGCCCCTCCGGTGATGTACGCGCCACCGGCCCCTCCTGTGATGTACGCGCCACCGGCCCCTCCTGTGATGTACGCGTCACCGGCCCCTCCTGTGATGTACGCGCCACCGGCCCCTCCGGTGATGTACGCGCCACCGGCCCCTCCTGTGATGTACGCGCCACCGGCCCCTCCGGTGATGTACGCGCCACCGGCCCCTCCTGTGATGTACGCGCCACCGGCCCCTCCTGTGATGTACGCGCCACCGGCCCCTCCTGTGATGTACGCGCCACCGGCCCCTCCTGTGATGTACGCGCCACCGGCCCCTCCTGTGATGTACGCGCCACCGGCCCCTCCTGTGATGTACGCGCCACCGGCCCCTCCTGTGATGTACGCGCCACCGGCCCCTCCTGTGATGTACGCGCCACCGGCCCCTCCTGTGATGTACGCGCCACCGGCCCCTCCGGTGATGTACGCGCCACCGGCCCCTCCGGTGATGTACGCGCCACCGGCCCCTCCGGTGATGTACGCGCCACCGGCCCCTCCTGTGATGTACGCGCCACCGGCCCCTCCTGTGATGTACGCGCCACCGGCCCCTCCGGTGATGTACGCGCCACCGGCCCCTCCTGTGATGTACGCGCCACCGGCCCCTCCGGTGATGTACGCGCCACCGGCCCCTCCGGTGATGTACGCGCCACCGGCCCCTCCGGTGATGTACGCGCCACCGGCCCCTCCGGTGATGTACGCGCCACCGGCCCCTCCTGTGATGTACGCGCCACCGGCCCCTCCTGTGATGTACGCGCCACCGGCCCCTCCTGTGATGTACGCGCCACCGGCCCCTCCTGTGATGTACGTGCTACCGGCCCCTCCTGTGATGTACGTGCCAGCGCACCCTCCTGTGATGTATGTGCCAGCGCACCCTCCTGTGATGTATGTGCCAGCGCACCCTCCTGTGATGCACGCGCCACCGGTCCCTCGTGTGATGTACACGTCACCAGCCCCTCCTGTGATGTACGCACCACCGGCCCCTCCAATGATGTATGTGCCACCGGCCCCTCCTGTGATGTACGCGCCACCAGCCCCTCCTGTGATGTACGCACCACCGGCCCCTCCAATGATGTATGTGCCACTGGCCCCTCCTGTGATGTACGCGCCACCGGCCCCTCCTGTGATGTACGCGCCACCGGCCCCTCCTGTGATGTACGCGCCACCGGCCCCTCCTGTGATGTACGTGCTACCGGCCCCTCCTGTGATGTACGTGCTACCGGCCCCTCCTGTGATGTACGTGCTACCGGCCCCTCCTGTGATGTACGTGCTACCGGCCCCTCCTGTGATGTACGTGCTACCGGCCCCTCCTGTGATGTACGTGCCAGCGACCCCTCCTGTGATGTACGTGCCACCGCCCCCTCCTGTGATCTATATGCTCCAAGGTATCCTATGTGATGCATATGCTGCAGCCCCAATGTCTCCTACAGTTGTGGCCAAAAGTATTGACACCCCTGCAATTCTGTCAGATAATACTCAGTTTCTTCCTGAAAATGATTGCAAACACAAATTCTTTGGTATTGTTATCTTCATTTAAATTGTCTTAAATGAAAAAACACAAAAGAGAATGAAGCAAAAAGCAAAACATTGATCATTTCACCCAAAACTCCAAAAATGGGCCAGACAAAAGTATTGGCACCCTCAGCCTAATACTTGGTTGCACAACCTTTAGCCAAAATAACTGCGACCAACCGCTTCCGGTAACCATCAATGAGTTTCTTACAATGCTCTGCTGGAATTTTAGACCATTCTTCTTTGGCAAACTGCTCCAGGTCCCGGATATTAGAAGGGTGCCTTCTCCAAACTGCCATTTTTAGATCTCTCCACAGGTGTTCTATGGGATTCAGGTCTGGACTCATTGCTGGCCACCTTAGAAGTCTCCAGTGCTTTCTCTCAAACCATTTTCTAGTGCTTTTTGAAGTGTGTTTTGGGTTATTGTCCTGCTGGAAGACCAATGACCTCTGAGGGAGACCCAGCTTTCTCACACTGGGCCCTACATTATGCTGCAAAATTTGTTGGTAGTCTTCAGACTTCATAAAGCCATGCACACGGTCAAGCAGTCCAGTGCCAGAGGCAGCAAAGCAACCCCAAAACATCAGGAAACCTCCGCCATGTTTGACTGTAGGGACCGTGTTTTTTTCTTTGAATGCCTCTTTTTTTCTCCTGTTAACTCTATGTTGATGCCTTTGCCCAAAAAGCTCTACTTTTGTCTCATCTGACCAGAGAACATTCTTCCAAAACGTTTTAGGCTTTTTCAGGTAAGTTTTGGAAAACTCCAGCATGTTTTTTTTATGTCTCGGGGTAAGAAGTGGGGTCTTCCTGGGTCTCCTACCATACAGTCCCTTTTCATTCAGAAGCCGACGGATAGTAGGGGTTGACACTGTTGTACCCTCGGACAGCAGGGCAGCTTGTACTTGTTTGGATGTTAGTCGAGGTTCTTTATCCAACATCCGCACAATCTTGCGTTGAAATCTCTTGTCAATTTTTCTTTTCCGTCCACATCTAGGGAGTTTAGCCACAGTGCCATGGGCTTTAAACTTCTTGATGACACTGAGCACCGTAGACACAGGAACATTCAGGTCTTTGGAGATGGACTTGTAGCCTTGAGATTGCTCATGCTTCCTCACAATTTGGTTTCTCAAGTCCTCAGACAGTTCTTTGGTCTTCTTTCTTTTCTCCATGCTCAATGTGGTACACACAAGGACACAGGACAGAGGTTGAGTCAACTTTAATCCATGTCAACTGGCTGCAAGTGTGATTTAGTTATTGCCAACACCTGTTAGGTGCCACAGGTAAGTTACAGGTGCTGTTAATTACACAAATTAGAGGAGCATCACATGATTTTTCGAACAGTGCCAATACTTTTGTCCACCCTCTTTTTTATGTTTGGTGTGGAAGTATATCCAATTTGGCTTTAGGACAATTCTTTTTGTGTTTTTTTATTTAAGACAAATTAAATGAAGATAATAATACCAAAGAATTTGTGTTTGCAATCATTTTCAGGAAGAAACTGAGTATTATCTGACAGAATTGCAGGGGTGTCAATACTTTTGGCCACAACTGTATGTGATGTATATAGAGCAGTCTCAGTATACCCTAAGTGATGCATACGACAGACCCATCCTACTTCTTGCGTCTATAAATGTAATGTGAGCAGTGATTGCACGTGTGTGCCTGTGTACAAAACTTCCTGCTGCGAGTGCTTTTCAAAATGAATCTCAGTTGACTGCCCTCTAGATAGACACAAATCTGGAAAAGCAGTTGCAAATAACAACATCATCAATACCGCCCACAGTCACACCAAAGAGAAGCAGCTCCAGCCTTCACATTATGGATGAGTTAATTAAACGTTTAACCAAATATAGGTGGATAAATTTCAAGTTGATAATTCTGTGTGGCCCCCAAGTGATGGTCTAAATATCCAAATGGCCTCTGGCAGAAAACAGATTCTCCACCCCTGATGTGTCCAGTTTTGGTGGGGAAATATGCTCAGCCCCTAAACCTCATAGCAGCTTTGCTGAAGATACAGGGAGGCTGGCGAGAGACACCAGCAACAGTACGGGGGAGCAGCAATGGCTCAGTAGGTTAGCATGTTTTTTTTATATTTTTTTTATACCATATTATGAAAATGTTATGAAAATTAAAGGGATGATCAACCCTTTTAAGTTGGAATCGAACATGCAGTTTTTCGAGCTAAACAAAGGAATGGATTAAAAAAAATGGAAACATATTAGTCTGCTTTTCATTGAAAGAAAAAACTGCAAGTGTAATCTTGACCTTAAAGGGTTTTCAAACTATTTTCAAATGGGTTCTTAGATTCAGGTCAGCAGAAAGGAAACAAAGCTATGAAAGACGGTGGGTGGCCTGGTTACAATAAAAACTGCAACAATTAAAATGTAGAGAAGGAAAATTTAAAAAAAAAGTGAACTTATGTCATGTACCTACCAACAGCAAGGCCCCATTGACCAAATTTTGGAAGTAGGGAGAACAGATTGAGAAGGGGGTTGTTTTAGTCAGACATGTCCCCAGTAATGACATACTGTGAAATGCACTAGTCATACAACGCTGCTTACTGCAGAATCCGGCCCTTCTTGCTATAAGATTGTCATGATGCTTGTTATTTCACAATGAAGGTAATGTGAGCATCACGTTTTAGACACCTTTTCAGCATATTCCCAGATGCAATGTTTCCATTCTATATTGTACAGTTACATTACTATTATTCAATGTTCCATTTTTTGACCAATAGTGAGGCCAAATCCACGGAGCGAATAGAGGAAAAGAATGAGCTTTGTATGAACAGGCACAAAATAGCCCTGGGCTTATATCATTATTAGAAAACATGTTTTACACTGACTGTCTTTCGAAAAGAAATGAAAGACGTACTCACTAAAGGCATCGATTAATGAATATGTACAGAAATTCCTACAAGCCTATTTATAATCCCAAAGTTAATGAAGAAAGTCTGAGGGGGCGGAGGAGGATTAACAGACAGGAGCTGCAACTTGCCTGATTTTACAAGTAGCCTGTTTATATTTTAATAAAAAGAAAATTGTTGCATGCAATTATTTGGCTGATTGCAATTCGATTGCAAAGGGAACCTTCCAATAACGAGGGAGAGTTTAAGATGACAGACCCTGTAAAGAGTGCTGAAACAGTGACAGCAAAGTAAAGGAGATAAAAAAGCTTCATCCTCAAGAATCATTGCTGTAAAATAACATAAAACCATTTAAATGGTAAGGACCATCCGGTTATTTTTGTGTATTACTCAGCTCTGGTATAGGTAGCATTTGATGTCATCCATACAACTATACAGAGTATAGATGTTGTTGCTCCACCACAAATTGAAACATGATTGGAAATATGAGATTTACCTTCATTGACGCAATTGCAAAATCCACATTGGAATCGTCTTCCCCCTTCAATGAACAGCATGAATGGGCACATATAAGCTTTACACCGGTTACAGCGGATTGGTCCAGTTTCCCCATGGTTTACAAGATAGAGAGGGGTCTAAAAAAAAACAAAGGCACAGTCTGGTTACATCAATGCAAACATTTTACTAAATCAAGTAAATATGTACAGTGTACACCAAAAATGGTAATTTCCAGGGCATATCATCCATTCAGAAATACCCCATATCTGAGCTTTATGCGTTTTATTGAAATTAAACTGAACTTGGTTCTCATTAATTGAGAATTTTTCTCGGCTGAAGCCTCTGGAATGGTAAAAGATTTTGTCTACTACTTTCTGATAAGTATGAATGCTAGAAATTACATTTTTACATCATTAATTTGCAATGTTTTAACAATCACAAACACTATCTTACAGCTTAATGTGCTGCTATTCCAACAGTTCTCTCTAGGAGTCACCATGTAACCAGTAATTAGAGAACAAAAGCTACCTTGTCCCGGTCATTGCATAGAGAGACAGGAATGCCGGAAAAAAGACCACACATCTGTATAAGTGGGTATCTGCACCAGATGTAGTGGGAAGGAAAACTACTAAAATGCCCAATAATGGATCAAATAAAGGGTGCAGACAACTCATCTAATGTACATTGCTGAGACTTGCAGCTCAATTTGTAACATTTCACCATAGACGCACATCCTTTGGATTAAAAAATTAATAATAAATCTATGACAACAAAATCATTGTTTGAAACCAATGAAAATTTGATCCATCTCTAACTTACACTATATGATCAATTAGCCTTTCCATTCCTTCCCTGGGTTTTTTTTTTATCAAGCCTTCATATTCATGTAAAGGGCTTTCCCATTACACATCCCTCCGATGCCCACTGATCTGAGTGTCGTCACATGAAACCCTGCAGCAGCAGTCAGACCCATAAATGCCCCCGATCAATGTACAGGCCCCACAAAGGGGGTCCCCACTGTGGACACGTCACATACTGACACATGAAACGTATGGGTGTCACATTGCACAGACAGTGAGTTGGGGACACAGGTTACATGCAGCAGCGCTTATTACTGATTACTGGGTATAAAATGACGGACACCTTTTTAGAAAATGTATAATAGCAAAGTTCTTAGATTTGCATTAGATTAAAAAATTCGAGATAGCTGAAAATGTGCCAAGGTTTGGGTGATATATTGCATGAGCCTCTCCCGAGCTGAAACACAGGCTACAGGTACACGATTAAAAACAGCAATAACATCACAAAAAGAGTCAGTGAAATAACAATACTGAGAGGTGTTTATATGGTATCACTGAAAACCTCTGCTACCTTATCTTGTTTCCACGCTGGGCATCACATGAAGGATTGAAGGAGAAGCTCTCGCTCACGTGAATCTTTGTCACCAGTCACCCGCTCATCCGGCGGTGGCTGCAGCCAGATAACACAAGGGCTGGCCTCTCAGTAAAAAGAATGGATCCCCCATCACCAGTCTAATTATAAGAAACATGCCGCACTTCATAGAGGATCTGCTGCGAGAGATAGTTGCTAAGCAAATGTTGTATTTATTTGCTCCTTTATCTGCTGTAACAGAGGCAGACAAATGACCTCTTTACCTGCTCGACATTTCGGATAGATTTTCTGACTTGTCATCACATACATCTCATTCAGTATACTGTCTGCAGGGGTGATACCAGATCTCCGATGGCAAGTAAACGGAGCCCTTCATCCCATCTGATTCCTTGTTTCACTAATGGTAACTCTGTATATTTCATGGTAACTCTGTATATTTCGTTTCTTGCAAAGGTGACCTACTGTACAAATCAAAGCTCGCTTTTTCCATACATGTCTTTGTTATGTCTTAAAAACACAGAAATAAATCGGTTATCACATCCTTTCCTTTTCCATAGGACTTCAACTCCAGGTCGTCAAAATGCATCATTTTACATGCATTAGCCAATGTGTAGTCACTTTACACACTACAATCTAATATCAATTGCTATTGTTCTTAAAGGGGATTTTCAGAATGTGGCTGCCGCAGCCAGCCTTAATGAACGGCTGATTTCGCTGGGGAAAGCCTTAGCTCACAAGGCACAAAAATATAGTACTACATGGTCGCCATTCAGATGACCAGTGGTCCATGTAATACTAACATGGTCGTAGTCTGCTAGAACAGGACATACAATATGACATCCATACCTTCTGAATCTCTCTTCTAGAGACATAAATAGGACAAAAATGAAACTGATTTGTGACAATTCAGTCCCCCCACAGAGCGTTTCCTGCGAGCGACTGTTAAAGAAGCACTCCTACCTGTTTATTTTGTATTAAAGAAGTGTATATCTGCATGTAGTATAGTGTGAGTGTGTTAATATATGTATTTACCACTGCTCTCTCTAGTGTCCAGCGCCGTTATGCTCTGGTCCGTGAGGTCACCGCTCCGCAGACTTTCCAAGTCACACTGCGCTCTGCGTGACCCAGAAGTGACTTTTACAATGCAAGCCTATGGAGCGTCAGGACGAGGCCCCATACGCATTCATTGTAACACAGGATTCCGGCATACGCATAAAGCAAAAAGTGAGCCAGCTAGTATGGATAGCACTGACATCACTGAGAAGCGCTGGACACCGGAGAGAAAAGCGGTAGGGGAGTACATTAATACACTCACACTACACTGCATGCACATACACACACATTTAATACACAAATATAGGTGCGAGTGCTTCAAGTGCTTACAGTCCATGCCTGCTGGAAAAGGTGCTTTGACTTTGTGGCTGTACTTGGTGCAGGTAAGGGTGTGCCCTCCCTTTCTTTGAGCAAGACATTACGTTTATATAGCTTCCCATTTGCTGAGTGTCCATATTTGGGACCTGGTCCTGCTTCGCCCTTATTCACATTGACATCAATATGACACATGGTAAGGTTTCAATACAAAAGGTTATGACCATCCTGATTAGGGTACACATTGATGCTACTGGGATGGGTTTTAGTTTTGTCTTTTTTTATCAAAAACTGTTTAGGTAGCACCCTACATTATTTATATGACCTATTGCTTTAACTTATTTACTTGCAGCAGGGTGTATGTTCATTTTGTTTCTGTCTTAGGTTTTATTGCATGCACATATTACACATGTAATAAAGAAAATATAGGTGGGAGTGCTTCTTTAAATAAGTGCTTACAGTAACTGACTGCCAGAAAATAGCATGGAAACATGTATATTACTTACAGGTAATATGTTTTTACGGAACCCATAACAGCATCAACGAGAGAGGGGATCCGCCCTTCAAGGACAGGGAACTTTTAAGATAAAAAGGGCGGCTCCTCTCTCCACATCAGTGGATTACTGAGCATGAGAGGACCTCTGAGTTAGTGTACACACATGTACAGACATGTATTCAAACTATACTGACTATATCAATTATCCTTAACCCCACTTCAAGTGGAAAACTATATACAATAACCCACCAACCAAAAGGTAAAGTCTTAGTAACGAGAGGGAATCTAAGGGTGCTGTCATGAGTTCTGTAAAAACACATTACCGGTAAATATTATACGTGTTTTCCTATCACCCATGACAGCACCAACGAGAGAATTACAGATAACTACTCTATCAGGGAGGGACCACAACCTGTAGAACCCTTTTCTCAAACGTGAGATCAGAAGAGGCAGAAAGATCCAGTCTATAGTGGCTATAAAAGGTGGAAGGTAACGACCACGTAGCTGCCTTACAGATCTGTTCAATGGATATGTCTGCTCTCTTAGCCCAAGAAGTTGCCATCGCTCTTGTAGAGTGAGCCCTCAGGTCGTTAGGGACAGGTCTTCCCATGCCTACATAAGCCAGCCCAATAGCTTCCCTTATCCACATGGATAGGGTATCCTTCGAGGCTTCCATCCCCCTCATAGAACCCTGAAAGGTAATAAACAAAGCCCTATCCTTCCTCCAAGGTTTTGTTGTCCGTAAATAGTGAAGGCGGCACCTCCTGACATCTAGAGTGTGGAATCTATTTTCCCTATCATTCTTTGGGTTAGGACCGAAGAAAGGTAGAGATATCTCCTGCGACCTATGGAAACTAGATACTACTTTAGGCAAACAGGCAGGATCAGGTTTTAAAACTACCCTATCATCCATTACCACGGTAACGGGAGCATCTGCTGATAGGGCATGTATTTTGCTTATTCTCCGCGCTGATATAAGGGCTACTAAGAGTATAGTCTTTAGTGTAACTAGTTTCATGAACATTTCAGCTCAAGGTTCAAAGGAGGATCAGTTAAAGCATTTAAGACCAGGTTCAAGTCC
This sequence comes from Dendrobates tinctorius, assembly GCF_039654945.1. Taxonomy (NCBI): domain Eukaryota; kingdom Metazoa; phylum Chordata; class Amphibia; order Anura; family Dendrobatidae; genus Dendrobates; species Dendrobates tinctorius. Next base: position 11,903,391 of record NW_027361698.1, on the reverse strand, counting down.
CATGGAGGGACCCTGGTCTCCGGGACTGGTTTGGATCTAGCACAGGCATTAATAAATCTGACCACTCACCGATTACCCGCTAGGTTGTAATTATATAGAGCCCCTAAGGCTGATACCTGAACTTTCAAGGTACTAACCACCAGGCCTTGTTCTTTCCCCTTCTGAAGGAACTCAAGGATTTCTTCTAGGGGTACCTTTCCTTCCGGAGAACACCCTGTAGACGATAAGAATTTTTTCCAGGTCCTACCGTAAATATTTGTAGTGACCAGCTTCCTACTAGCAAGTAAAGTAGAGATCAGGTCATTAGAGAACCCCCTACCCTCTAGCACTGACCTCTCAGGTTCCAGGCTGTTAAGTGCAGCCCAGTCACCAGAGGATGTAGCTAGAAGGTACAGGATCTCTGAAAGGACCTATGGGTCCATGACTGACATGCTCCTCAGCCAAAAGAACCAGGGCCTCTTGGGCCAAAAGGGGGCTATGAGTATTACCCTTGCACCGTCCTGCCTGATCTTCCTGAGGACTGCTGGTATTGGACAGATTGGGGGAAAGGCATAGGCCAGGGTGAAGCCCCATTTGATTTGGAAGGCGTCCACCACCTGGGGATTTTCTTTCGGATTCAGGGAGCAGAAATTCTTCACTTTGCTGTTCTGTCGAGTGGCAAAAATGTCGATTTCCGGTTTCCCCCACATGTTCAAACGTTTGAATATTGTCATTTTGAGGGACCATTCGCCCTGCAGAAGTGGCCTGCGGCTCAAAAAATCTTATGTTACATTGTCCTTTCCACTGATATGAAGTGCAGGCAGTGACAAAATGTTCCTTTCCGCGAGGCTGAAAATTCACATCATGGCCTCGCAGGAATGGTAGGAGACTCTACAACACATTTTCTACCAGAACCTCCAACATATTTGAGGAGGCTTCCCTTTCTACTGCTAACCATGTTCCATGAACCAGATGATCGTCCAGATGTGCTCCCAACCCCCAGGGGACTGGCGTCTGTGGTTACCCTGGTGACGTGAAGAAACCATGGGACCTCCTCCCGAAGGGACCTTATGGCCAGCCACCAGAGGAGTGAATGTATAACGTGAGGTCGCGTCAGTGTACCTTCCAGATACCCCTGCAATGTTGGCTTTCCAGGACGAACCCCTGCAACTCTCTTGAGTGGATTTGGGCCCACTTCACTGCTGGGATACAGGAGGTCAGGGAGCCCAGGAGGGACACAGCAGTTCTGAGGGACATCACTGGATTTTGTATTGATCTGGAGAGAAGACTGATCAATTTTTCCTTCTTTTGCTCTGGCAGACGACATTCCTGCTGGCAAGAGACGAGTAAGAGTCCTAAAAAGATTTGTCTTTTGTGGGCGCAACCTTGACTTTTCCAGGTTCAAACACTACCCTAAGCTTTCTAAGATGGTGGCTATGTCCTTTACGTCTTTTACTTGATTGTGGCAATGAGTGAAGAAACAGCCTACTATTAGGAAGTCGTCCAGGTACGGGATGACTAGTCTGTTTCTTTCTCTGAGGTGGGCCGTAACACCTCTGCTATTAGCTTTGTGAAAACTCAAAGGACCACTGCCAGACCAAAGGGAAGGGCCTTGTACTGGAGGTGCATTATGGTGCCTCCCACTGGTACCGCCACCCTGAGATTTTTTCTGAACGCTGCATGTATTGGCTCGTGGTAATACGCATCCTTCAGGTCTAGGATGGCCATATAGCAATCTGGAAAGGGCAGTTGAATTGCCGATTTTATTGATTCCATCTTGAATTTCTGAATCTTCAAGAACCTGTTCAGGCCCTTTAAGTTGAAAATCATCCTGTATGTGCCATCCAGCTTCTTTATTAGAAACAGGGGAGAGTAGAAGACTTTTCCTTCTTCTCCCGCTGGTACATCCTGCATAACGTTTTTCCTCAAGAGGCACAGAACCTCTGACTCCAGTGCCATCTGTTCCCAGACAGACGCTCGTGGGGCCGAAATGATGAACCTGTTTGGGGGATATCTCCCAAACTCCAGTTTCAACCCTGCCCCCACCTGGTTGAGAATCCAAGGACTGGATGTTATTTTCTCCCAGGCTGGAAGGAAGAGGGAGAGCCTTCCCCCCATCTGGGGAAGAGAGTCATTTGGAGGACCTCCGACCAATTTGGGAAGAAGTACCAAACAGGAAGCCCTTGGTCTTTTTTGGCCCATAGTCCCGTCTCCTCCGTTCTGTGGATGTTCTCCTTCGGTTGTATCTTTTCCCCCGAAAGGACTGCCTGAAGGACGAGAAGGGAGGTTTCGGGAATCCCTTTTTCTTATCGGCCACTTTTTCCAAGATGTCATCCAAAGTCGAGCAGAATAAATATTGTCCTTCACACGGGAGAGGGCATAGTTTCCCTTTTGCTTGAATTTCCCCTGGACAGCTTTTCAACCAAACTGCTCTCCGGCCTGCATTAGAAAATGCAGCAAATCTTGCAGCCAGTCTGGATGAGTCAGCCGATGTATCTGCCAAGAAGGCCGCCGCTCCTTTGATTACCGGAAGCATCGTCCTAATGGGGTCACTGGACGAATTGTCGCATAGCTAGTCCTCCAACATGCTCAGCCAGACCATGAGGGACCTCGCTGTGTAAGTTGCTGCGATGGCTGGTCTCAATACCCCTGCTGATGACTCCCATGTTGCCTTAAGAAAGGTATCAACCTTCGTATCGAGAGTCTTTTAATAATCCTGATTCCTCAAAGGGAATGGATGAATTTTTTGAGGCCTTGGATATGGCAACATCCAAACTGGGAGCTTTACTCCAGGACGAGGTGGTCTCATCCTCAAACGGGTACTTCCTTTTAAAGGATGATGGCAGGGGGCCTTTCCTATTCAGCTTCTCCCATTCTTTACTGATGAGATTAAGCAATTTTTTATTCATAGGTAAAACTCTACGTTTTTTCTTGTCCAAGGTGCCATACATGACATCTTGGATAGACTTTTTAGGCTTCTGGTCGACCAGTCCCATTGTGGACCTTACTGCCTTAACTAAATTGTCCACCTCCCCCAGGGAAAGCAATAACCCGCACCCGAGTCGCTTTCTGATGAGGAGGATTCCGAATTATCCCGCAGAACTCCCTCGTCAGACGACACTGACGATGAGGGAGATACTTCGCCCCTATCCCTTCTTGATGTTTCCCCTGAAAGGGACCGGGAGTTTAATGAGTTCTCCACCTCGGCTCTGATGAGAGTTCTCAAGGTGGAAGAGAAGTCAGGGGTCTCATTGGCCACCTTGTCATTGATACACGGCTGACATAATTTTTTGAGCCATGCGCTATCCAGATCCTGCCCGCATAGAGCGCAGGCTCTGTGCTTCGACTTCCCAGCACTCTTTCTAGGGGGCTACTACCAGAAAGCCAGACAGAGAATGAGAGTGAGAGAGCGAGATTGGCATTATTAAAATGGCATTTTCGTAGCTTACTCACCACTCAGAGAAGTTAAAGGGTACCGGAACACGAGGCAGAACGTCGTCCGAAAGGTCTCCCTTAGGGACCACGGAATCTTCTATCCTGATAGAGCTGTGCCGACTTGTACTGGAATCCTCGGACCTGCTTGCCCCGCTGGAGCTTCCGGAATTCCCATCCTAGTAAGGCTGGCGTCGGGGTCGCTGCGGCTGCTCTGGTTCCCAATGCTGCTGCTGTGGCTGCGGACTCTGCTGCTGCTGCCGCTGTGGAGAGGGCTGCTGTGCCTCCAATTCTGCACCAGTGCCCCTGCCTGGCCGGCGATCCATCCATAAGAACTATGTCTTGTCTGTAGGGGATCTGCTGGCCGGCGTCTCCTGCAGCTTCCAATACCCACCCCGGAAGTGTTTCTCGGGCGAAAGGTCACGGCCGCGTCATCAGAGTGCATCTTCCTGTTCCCGGCCGCGCTCTGAGACCACACCAGGACGCAGGGCTGCCTGATAACCATGCGCCGGACGCTTTCAGTACCTCTGGTGCCGGCCAAAGCAGAGACCATGCCCTGCCGCCACCAACCGGCCCAGGTCTGGGAACTTGTTCCTCTTCCTTGTGATGCTGCTGCCATGCAGGTAAAGGCTCCGCCCATCAAGGACAGGAAACCACTGATGCAGAGAGAAGAGTCACCCTTTTTATCTTAAAAGTTCCCTGTTGCTAAAGGGCGGATCCCCTCTCTCATTGGTGCTGTCATGGGTGATGGTGATAGGAAAAAGGTGTTTTGACTTTGTGGCTGTACCAGATAAAGGGCACTGTTGCTATCACTTTTGTAGGGGTACAATAACTGTCATTGTAATGTGTCACTATTAAAGGGACCATGTGGTTCTTGGTTGTATTGTTCCTGTAACCAATATAAGGGGCACTGATAAAGGGTCACATTGTATACCTTCCCTTGCTTCAATGTCCAAAAGTGACAATTAGATCTGTTACTAAAAATAAAGAATATGACAACAAAACAAAAAACAACTCAAAAGGGGACCTGCTTTTGAAGCACAATATGTGAAATATCTGCTTGCAGAACTGGGACTTTCTTCAGTGCTTTGTCTGAGGACGTGCACTTTCAACCCTTCCTCACAGATGCTTTCAATCACAGCTCAGCAGCTGAAACGGCAATCTCAGACACTTCTAAGCTGCGACTGGCAGCATCTGGGAGGGAGGGGATAAAGCACACTTCCACAGAGAAGGCTCTGAAGAAAAGTCAAGTTGGACTGTAAGCAGAGATTTCACATGCTGCACTACAAAATTAAAAAACTGTGAATATCTCTGTAATAAAATGATGCAGTGCAAAACTGAAAAGAGCAGCAGAATCAAGGGAGCTTTGGGATTTTTACAAGGTGTTTAATTACGGTATTTTTTTTTAACAAGTGACACACTGCCACACTGTCAGCATTGCTTGGGTAACAATACTACACTGAAAAAAATGCTATGGTTCTAAACCACAGCACTGAATGCTAATGAAGAGACCTGAGTAATCTCGAAAGCTTGCAATTTGTTACCATCTTTTCAGTTAGCCATTAAAAGGTATCAACCACTCAGGACTCTCAATTCTAAATATTTTTCTATCTACTGGGTAAGACGGTACAAAGATATACAACTTTCTTGAGTTATTGCAGACCTATAAGACTTTTGAGGCTGAAATGATGCAAGGAATCAGTCCAGGGCTCGGTTATACGTACATTAACAGTAATTGGCTTTGTGGGTTCATACTCATATCAGGTTAGATAGTTAGAGGCATGCAAGAGCTAATAATGAAAGAAAGCTTGATTAACAAAGTCCAAGTCTGGCAGAGGAAGACTAAAGACTCTGTTTGCCTGAATATGATCTCCAGGATAATAAGACATTTACAAAGCAGCAATATTAGAGAAGACCTGTCATATTACTGAATGTCCATGTACTTGTATAACATGAAGTGGACATGCAGTCTGGCAGGAGACCGTCATCAGTCACAATAATAGACACATTAATAATAGCTCGTATTTTGAATTATCTGTACATTTGCACATGTTGTGTTGGTTCTCTGTTTAGTTCTTCAATTTCAGCTCCATTGTAAGTGATCAGATTGAAGGGGATGGCTGAGGAAGGACACTGCAGGTCTCAGCACACATCACCCTAAGAAATACGCTCAGTTGTTGCTCATTGGTGACAAGCGGTCACTAATTTCTGTCTCACTTTTTTCTGCTGGTGAATCCGGACATCTTAGGATATAAACTTTTACATTAAAATGAATGGCAGATCATGTTCCAAGTGGTTTAGCTTCTCTATATTACACTTCAATGGAGGACCTCTATGTGGGTTTTAGAAATTGCAACAATCCTAAATCTATTATTAATTAATTATTATTATTATTATTATTATTATTATTATTTATCCTAAACCTAATACCATTTTTCCTTAAAGTTTAAAGTTATGTGATAACCCATGTGGCAAATTGCCTACACCCTTTAAGGGGTTACCAGTTTAAAATAATTATATTAAATGGAATCTGTCATCAGTTTTTTCATGTATAAACCAATACCCCCAACTTCTTTAGCACCTGCATTCCAGAAAGTTGTATTTTATGCCCTGACTCCCCTGCTTATTCACCAAAAAAAAACTTTTCAAGTGCTACAGCGAGGTATGCAAGTTAAGATGGTCCAGTCCAATGGGCGTCATTGCAGCAGCACCTATTCCTCCTCTCCCCTGTTAAATGCCGTCCTCCTGCTGTATTTGATGTGAAAGACGAGTTCTGTGTCATCCACATAGCTGAAAGAAATCTCGTGCCTGCACGATGACATTGCCAGCTCGTGCAGACACACTTTGATCTAGCCTACTGTGGCAGTAAAACCTAAATGTGCATGTGTCGGCACATGTCTTACCATCTCCTACATACCAGAACCATTTCTCCCATATTGTTTTGTTCCCTGCCACCAGAAATCGCAGAAGAATAGTTTAATCTAGTTGGTTCAGGTAAGCAGGAGCTGAAAATACTTGTGCCGGCACATGCACAGTCAGGTTTTATTCTCTGCCCGTAGTAGGGTAGAGCAAAGTGCGACTGCGCGAGACGGTGATGTTGCTGCGCAGGCGCGAGATTCTGTTCTGCTATGTGGAGGACACAGGACGGGTCATAAACTTCAATCACAGCAGAAGGGCGCCATTTAGCAGGGGAGAGGAGGGACAGGCACGGCTGCAATGATGCTCAACAGGCCTGAACATCCAAATTTGCATACCTCGCTGAAGCACTTCAAAAAGTTTTTTTGAGGCTATACAGGGGAGTCAGGGCGTAATATACAACTTTCTGATATGCAGCACAGGCGCTGAAGAAGGTGGTGGTATTGGTTCACAAATTAAAAAATTGGTGACAGGTTCCCTTTAAAAGAGCTTAAAAAAAAGAAATTTTACAACTACATGAAGACAAGAGCCCCTGCATTGACAAAGAAGGGGGTCAGCATAGCCATTTAAATGAGCAATCAGCCCTCTTCACATACCACACTGCTGACATGCCGACACAGGAAACCAGGATTTTCATACATGTGGGATCAACAAAAATCAGTGAAAAATATATTATATTAACTATTGTTGATTTTCACTTTTTCCCCCAAAAAATTTTGGGGGAAAATGGGGGGTGCATCTTATAATGCGGATATACCGTTGATGCAGGCCGCAGGCTGGGATGAAAGGGTGTCTAGCAGTGCTGCGGGGGGGTGTCCGGCGGTGCTGCGGAGGTTCTTCCAACATTTTGTGAAAGGCCAGAGCTCCCGCAGTTCCATGGTTTCCTATGCGTTGGCCCTGGGAAAATGGCCGCTGGGGGCGGCGCATGCACAGATAGAGATCTCGCCACCAAGATCTCGGGAGATGAGATCTCAGCGGAACTGTGGGGGCTCTGGCCTTTCACAAAATGTCAACAGAGCCTCCGCAACACCGGAGACACCCGCAGCGGCACCAGACACCCCCGCAGAAGCGCCGGACACCAGAAGCAGGACCAGATACCAGCAATGGCGTACCACACATCGAAACACCCCCTCATCCCAGCCTGCGGCTTGCAGCATCAACCCACTCCTGTCTCCTCCTACAGCGACCCTGAGACCCTGCTTCACCGCAGCCACTACCCCCGATAAGCAATAAGATGCATGAATTAAAAGAAGCACTACCATTTTATTTTAAAAAAAATCCTATTTTTCTTAAAATTTGGGAAGTGTCTTATAATCCGGAGCGTTTTAGAATCCGAAAAATACGGCACTTACTAAACTGCATGTGCTAAGCCTTTCACATCCTAAATGTTTCCTATTACTACGACAGCTTAGGTAACATTCGAACGACTAGATGATGAGGTCACACCAGCTTTATATAATAATTTGAACATATCTGGCACAAGTTTCTCTTACCTCATTTGAGGGAACCACAGCTAGAGGCTTGATGACAGCGGCAAGTGGAATTTGAGACTGTTTAGCCATGTCGGAGGAGGTAGGGAAACAATATGTTGTACATCTAATGTAACGGGGGCTGGCATTCCCTGCAACATTGAAGACATTTAATTATGACCAAAGCGTATCAAAATCATAGCCCACAATCCAGGAGACTGCTAACAAAAGCAGTCAGCTTGCCACAATACTTACTATATGATTTACAACAGAGCTGTTCTCTTCATAGAGATTACAGAACCTGTCCAAAGCAATATTTCATTGCTCAAATAGTAGATTTACTTGTGTTATTAGGAAATACAATACTTTAATAGGGGACTGTTCTGGGAAACCACAACGAAACCTGAGAAAGTCAGCTCTAGAGTTGTTACCACACTTGTATAAACTCAGCCTGTAACATTTCTCGTAGCCCTCACAGCAAAATTAAAACAATCTCCACATGAGATGTCAATGTGAGATGATATGTAACTACCTGCACATGATTACCTTGGTCCTGTATAACACAGTCCGTGGTGACCAGAGGAGGGATCTGACCTCTGACATTAGTGGTATAGACCTGGCCAGCTCTGTTGATCTTATCGTTGTCAATCACTTGTATCTGTTAAAAATTTTTTTAGAAAAGCTTAGAATTATTCCTTAAGCAGTAACATATGAAAGATACGGCACATAAGCATAGTGTACCAATATTGGATGTTTTATACCTTATTGACCACATACCGTATCTCTTCCTAACCACTTGGGCCCCAATTTATCAAAGCTTTTATTGTCAAAAAAAATGGTGTAAAACGCTTTGGAAAGTCGCACATTTTTGATTAACGTGTAGTTGAGCAAAAATATTGTGACCTTGGGCGTTTCCCCAGTTCAAAGCAGATATGCCAAAAATTGGAGGAGTCAGAGTGTGGCTACTCCCACTAGTTAAATTCAGCACAAGCGACAAGAGTTTCTACACCAGAAATCCTACTCCAGTCCCTAACTGGAGTAGCATTTCTAGCGAGGTTCAGGGAGGTACACACTACTGAGAAGATGCACAAATTCATTAAGAGCCTCTCAATGAATTGTGCCAGTCTAAATGACTCAGACAATGGGTGATAATTCTGAGTGCACTGATTTCATATTGAACAGTATGAGAGCAAACTCATGATCACAGATAAAGCTACATGTTCCACTAACATACAAAGAAGTGGTTTTCATCCCACAATGCAAGTGTTTCAGTCAAGTTCTTGAAGACAGGCAAAGCTGCTTCAGAGTTCAAGTGCACAAATATGGCCGTATCCAAGAATAAAAAAACAAATCTATCAATCTAAATTCCTAATAACATTTCTGAAAAAAAAATTCCTCTAGCTCTGTACAACAATCATGCTGTTTCTACTTCTACCTTTGCCAATTAGCCTTTTCACTGTGGTGGAAATTTGGAAAAACTGAACATTTGCTCACGAGCATTCCTGCTCAGTATAGGGTTGGTGATGTACCAAGATGTACCATATACTGTAATATTAGTCAGGAGAAGATCATTGAAATTTCCAGTATTGTGATCTTTCATCCACATACCCTCGACCTCCCCTCCATCCTTTTCTTGACATTAGTCTTGTTTGGAGACTGCGGATGATTTTGCAGAAGAATGAGAAATAAATGACAGACGCACGAAACACAAACAAATGAAAAAACAGATCAAAACTTGGGTGAAAAAATGGACATGTGTGAACCCAGCCTTACAAAGAGTTTTGAACCTGCATACAATATACACACTGTAGACCATCATTACAAATATCTATATAGTAGCAATGACACAATGACTTACTGGACTTGGTATAGAATCTGGATCAAGTTTCTTTTGAGGTGGGCCAGACATTTGCTGTTGGCTTCCAGGAAATGCACCAGGGTAAGGCATTGGGGGTCCCGCCAACTGAGCACCATAGCTGTTTTCTACAATATGAACAGTCAAATATACATTTAAGATCATATGCCTGATATTTACTTATATTTACTTAAAGGTAATAGGTAATAAAAAAAGACCTGTATTAAAAATTAGATATCTTGCAATTTTCACATTGGCCACTGTTTCTTCTTTTACTCTCTAACTTCCTGCTGTTTCAGGAAATCCATATGTAAAATAGCAGCAATAGACTATATAATCAATATCCTATATTTTGTAATATATATATATATACACGCCTTATCGTGTCTGTCTGTAACCGAAATCGCGGGCCGCTGATTGGTTGCGGCCTGGCGGCCGCGACCAATCAGCGACAGGCGCAGCTGTTTGTAACGGTAAGTTGTGCCTGCCGCTGATTGGTCCCGGCCGCCAGGCTGCGACCAATCAGCGGCCAGCGCAGTCGGGGACAGCGCTCAATCAGACACAGAGATTATTCCATTGAAAAGATAAAAAAAAAACCATGCATACCACGAAAGGGGGGTGAGGGGACCATGCATACCAAGAAAGGTGGGTGAGGGGACCATGCATACCAGGAAAGTGGGGTGAGGAGACCATGCATATCAGGATTGGGGGTGAGGGGACCATGCAATGCATACCAGGAAAGTGGGGTGAGGAGACCATGCATATCAGGATTGGGGGTGAGGGGACCATGCAATGCATACCAGGATTGAGGGGTGAGAGGACCATGCATACCAGGAAAGGGGGGTGAGGGGACCATGCATACCAGGAAAGGGGGGTGAGGGAACCATGCATACCAGGATTGGGGGGTGAGGGGACCATGCATACCAGGATTGGGGGGTGAGGTGACCATGCATACCAGGAAAGGGGGGTGAGGGGACCATGCATACCAGGATTGGGGGGTGAGGGGACCATGCATACCAGGATTGGGGGGTTGAGGGGACCATGCATACCAGGAAAGGGGGGTGAGGGGACCATGCATACCAGGAAAGGGGGGTGAGGGGACCATGCATGCGAGGATTGGGGGGTGAGGGGACCATGCATACCCAGAAAGGGGGTAAGAGGACCATGAATACCAGGAAAGAGGGGCGAGAGGACCATGCATTCCAGGATTGGGGGGTGAGGGGACCATGCATACCCCGAAAGGGGAGTAAGAAGACCATGCAAAGCCAGGAAAGAGAGGTGAGAGAACCATGCATACCAGGATTGGGGGGTGAGAGGACCATACATACCAGGATAGGTGGTTGAGGGGTAGCATGCATATCAGGATTGGGGGTGAGAGAACCATACATATCAGGATTGGGGGGTGCATTATTGCATTATTATTAAATATTCAATAATAAACTGCATATATATTCTAGAATACCTGATGCGTTAGAATCGGGCCACCATCTAGTGAAGAATAATGACCGTGAGTAAAGGTCATTGTGAAGAAATGGGGAGCAACAGGATCTGAGACATTGCCTATTGAGATTAGTGGATCCTGTGTATACTGTGAAGGGAGGGGGATCAGCAGGAGCTGAGACATTGCCTATTGTGATTGGTGGATCCTGTGTATACTGTGAAGGGAGGGGGATCAGCAGGAGATGAGACATTGCCTATTGTGATTGGTGGATCCTGTGTATACTGTGAAGGGAGGGGGATCAGCAGGTGCGGAGACATTGCCTATTGTGATTGGTGGATCCTGTGTATACTGTGAAGGGAGGGGGATCAGCAGGAGATGAGACATTGCCTATTGTGATTGGTGGATCCTGTGTATACTGTGAAGAGAGGGGGATCAGCTGGAGCTGAGACATTGCCTATTGTGATTGGTGGATCCTGTGTATACTGTGAAGAGGGGGATCAGCAGGAGATGACACATTGCCTATTGCGATTGGTGGATTCGATCCTGTGTATACTGTGAAGGGTGGGGGAGCAGCAGGACATGGGACATTGCCTATTGTGATTGGTCGATCCTGTGAAGGGAGGGGGAGCAGCAGGAGCTGAGACACTGCTCTTATGAATGGTGGATCATGTGTATACTGTGAAGGGAGGGGGAGCAGCAGGAGCTGAGACACTGCCATGATGAATAGTGGATCCTGTGTATACTGTGAAGGGAGGGGGAGCAGAAGGAGCTGAGACATTGCCTATTGCGAGTGGTAGATCATGTGTATACTGTGAAGGGAGAGTAATCAGCAGGAGCGGAGACATTGCCTATTGTCATTGGTGGATCATGTGTATACTGTGAAGGAAGAGGGAGCAGCAGGGTCTAAGACATTGCCTATTGTGATTGGTGGATCCTGCTTATATAAAGCTGTTACCTGTCATTGTAATCATTCCATTTGATGAGAATGAGACTTCTGAAAAGTCTTCCTGAAAAAAGAGGAAGTATGTATCTAGGCAAAATATCCCCAGAGGCCAGTGTAAAAATTGTTAAATTTCTCATTTTGTTTTTTTACATACAGATTGTGATATGAAAACAAATTAAATCAAATACCAAAAATATGCAAAATAAAACCGTAGGGAAAAAGTAGCGCAGCGCAAATAGGATCTTATCCAACAAGACTTATAAGTAATTTTATCAGATTGTGATACTCTGATCCGTAGGTTGTCAAAACCGATGAATATCTGGATCTGGAGAAGTTATGGATACCAAATTATTGAAGACATCAATTCAAAGAAATGTATTAACTTGCAGACTTTATTCATTGTGTTTCAAAGTGACAGGTGCTTCTTCAGGAAAAAAAAAACACAACATTTTGTATGTGGTTGTTTCCTGAAGAAGAAGTTAATACATTTCTTTGAACTGATGTCTTCAATAATTGTCAGGGCGAAAGGTATCTTTGGAAGCCTAAAGTGGTTAAGCGTAGACATAAAAGCCTGAACAATATGCACAGCAAGTCGTTTTTACATAGAAATTAATATGCTAATTCTTTTCACCTTTTTCTGTGGCATCCTCCTGAAAAAGACGATGTGTGCACTTTCCCTTATGCGGTCCATGAAGTCTTCTGTGTCTCATGAATTTTCTGGAGTTATGTGCTAAACTTCAGTACTGTGCAACACTCTATTTCTTATATATTATAACTGTCTCCATCTCTAGATATTATGTCAGAGAGCAGAGTATGCAATAACACCAAGCGGTCTGTGCTCCATTATCTGTCCTGTACAGTATTATTTTATGCATATAGCTGAAGAAATATAGTAATTCAACAGTGATTAGCGCTAAGAACTTTTATGCACCTTTGTATACTGTAGATTTGCTGCATAGTTTTTTACGTATTTATTATGCTTTGCTTATATAGCGCTATCTTATTCCACAGCGCTTTACAGACATTACCATCACTGTCCCAAATGGGATTCACAATCTAATTTCCCTATCAGTATGTCTTTGAAAAGTGGGAGGAAACCTGAGAACCCTGAGGAAACCCATTCAAACACGGGGAGAACATACAAACTCCTTGCAGATGTTGTCCTTGGTTGGATTTGAACCCAGGACCCCAGAGCCGCTTAATAAATAATCCTGCATGTTTAGACAAAATTGCATCTATTCCATTTAAACCTAAGATATGAAATTACTTACGGTTCTGTGGAGGATATCCAAACTGCGGGGGCTGACCTGGCATCTGTTGTGGAAATGAAGGATGTGCATTTATTCCATCTTGCATATTGGGATGAGGTAAGAGAGGCTCAGAGCTAAAACCATTAAAACTGTTGGTTGTCACTGGAGGTGAATGGAGGCCAGGAGGCATGTGACTTGTCTGAGGTGGAAAACTGCCAAGCATATTTGGGGTAGGAGGCACATGAGGGCTACTGGATCCAGGAGGACCTGTGTTTATGGAGAAAGCAGTAGATGTAAAAGAGTAAACTAGATACTACAGATTAACAAATCCCTTATCAGATACACATACACCTTGGTAAGCATAAACTCCTAAAGGACCCGTCACACTAAGCGACTTACCAGCGATCCCGACACCGATATGAAGGTGTCAGGATCGCTGGTAAATCGCTATGTGATCGCTGGTGAGCTGTCACACAGACAGCTTCACCAGCGATCAGCACAGCGATGCCGAGCACCCGGCATCGCTGGCCATCCTGTAAAAAATAGAATCAAAATAAAAAATATAGTTATTCTCACCTTCCGACGTCCAGTTCAGCCATCCCGCCTCTCTCCACGCTCCGGTCCCAGTGATCCTTTGCGAGAATTACCGCGAGATGTCACAGTCTCGCGGGATAACAAAGTCTCGCGGTCATTCGTGCAAAGGATCACTGGGACCGGAGCGTGGAGAGAGGCGGGATGGCTGAACGCGACGTCGGAAGGTGAGAATAACTCTATTTTTCATTTTTTTAATTATTTTTTACACCTGATCACTGGTCTCCCGCCTGTCACACACAGCGATGCGTGCTGGCCAGCGGGAGACCAGCGACCAAAGAAATGTCCAGAGATTTCTTCCAGCGATCAGCGATACCGGCAGGGGGGCCGCTCGCTGATCGCTGTCACACACAGCAATCTCGCTGGTGAGATCGCTGTTATGTCACAAAAGTTGTGACTCAGCAGCGATCTCGCTACCGAGATTGCTTAGTGAGACGGGGCCTTAAGAGTGTATTTCCACGATCAGGAAACGCTACGGCGTAAACGGACATGCGGCGCGTCTTTGCAACATGTCTCTTTACGATGCGGCGACACTCCGTAACGTAAATTTACGTTAACGTAAATTAAACGTAAAACCGCATCTAATGATTAGTCACATGCGTAGTAACTGCATAATCGCAGCTTACTACGCATGTCTACTAAAGAAAATGACATACTTACCTGCCCTCCGGCTGGAAGTCCCCATCCAATGAAGTTCTCACGATAACTTGGCTTATTGCGAGAACTGCCGTGCATGTGACCGGGGGTTATCTCCAGTCACACGAGGCTAGTTCTCACGGTCAGCTGACCGCGAGAGCTAGAGTGGAGGTGATCGCTGGAAACATCTCCTGTGGTCACCTAGCACTGCTATATCTGGATGTCATGCATCCAGATGTAGTAGAGCTGGGCTCGTCGTGGGACACTCATATATGGACTCATAGAAAATAGCTAAAAACGTTGACTTTTCCGCAAAATTAATGAGCATGCTGTGTTTTTTACCGCTAAGCGTTTTTTGCGCGGAAAAAAACGCATCAATGTGCACAAAAAGTGCGGAATTCATTTAAAATGAATGGGATGCTTCTTCTATGCGTTTTTGAAGCGTTTTGACCAGGACAAACGCTTCAAAAACGCGAAAAAAAAACGATGGCACGCAGCCTAAATGTTTGGTTGCATTCCAAGCTAGGACCCCAGTGCTAGTCCCTGAGTCAGTATGATGTCCCAGAGTGTTACTGTGAATTACACAAGTCATACAGATGTTGTATGTAAATGTCAAAGATATTTTTCAGCTTTTTTATTAGGAACTACCAATACTATTAAAAATGTTAGGAAAAAAAATAAATAAATTTAAAGGAAATCTGTCACCAGGTTTTTGTTACCTAATCTGTAAGCACTGGCTATCAAGTTATCTGTAATGTTCTTAGAACCTTAAAAAAGATAAAGTCTGAGGGAAAAAAGAACTGATGAGTATCCTCAAGCCATGATAAAGAGGTCTAGTGGTCTATACCAGGTAGGAAGATTCTACTGTGCCACAGGGACTGAAGAGGAAGGTGAAGGGATGGGAGCTTGTCTGAAAACGTAACTGAATCCCTTCAGGTGTGAATGGAGCGGTGGTCGATCATGCGCAGAGCCATTCAATTCATTTTTACGGGCGTGACAAAAACAGGCAAGTGCAGCTCTTGGCTGTCTCCGGTGGTCCCATTAAGAATAAATGAAGCGGCAGGGTACAAGATCGAAACCAGGGGAAGAGTCTTGAGGAGATCATTTGCATATTCCCAGTGCCTTCTGGGATAAGTGAAGAGTCTCCGCGAGCTCAACGATCACTGGGTTTTGGCCGTTGCAGCTGAAAAGAGGAAATCGGAAAACCAGGGGAAGAATTTGGGCTCATCTTTCATCGTTTTTAAGAAATCTTAAGATGGAAGAGGCCAGGAGCCATTTGGTGAGCTGCATTTCTTGCTACATGTTCACAGACTTACCAGTGGAAAAGCCAAACTTCACATGCCACAAATGCAAGCTTGTGTCCCTGTTGGAGGAAAAGTTGCAAAATCTCGAAGAGAGGTTAGCTACGTTGAAGATCATTAAGGAAGGTGAAGAGTTCTTGGACAGAGCAGAATTATCTCTTCATGTTACAGAAAGAGAAGAAATTCGAAGTGCACCTGAAGAAACAGAGGAATGGAGACATGTGACCCAGAGAAGCAGGAGGATCAGGAGGCAGTCAGCACCCATACTGCTCAGAAACCAGTACCAGGCTCTCACGCAGGAAAACAATGAAGAAATACATCAGGATAAGACTTTGCCAACAAGCAGCAACCTTGTACGCCTTCAGAGTCCTCCTGGATGGAGAAAGAAAAATGTTGTGAAGAAGAAACGGAGAGTGGTGGTCATGGGGGATTCCCTGTTGAGAGGAACTGAGGCCGCTATCTGCAGACCGGATATAACTTCAAGAGAAATGTGTTGTCTTCCAGGTGCAAAAATTAAAGATGTGTCTAACAGGATATCAGGACTCTTCAGACCTACAGATGACTACCCATTCCTGCTACTACATGTGGGGACAAATGACACTGCAAGAAACGACCTGGAAACCATCTGCAGAGACTTTGAAGACTTAGGCAAGAAAGTGAAAGAACTGGGAGCGCAGGTGGTCTTCTCTTCCATCCTCCCAGTGGATGGCCATGGAACAAGGAGGTGGAATAAGATTCTGCAGGTGAACAACTGGCTACGTCGATGGTGCCGTCAGCAACGATTTGGATTTCTGGATCACGGAGTGAACTACTTATACGATGGACTACTTGCTAGAGATGGGGTGCACCTTACAAAGACTGGTAAGCATGTATTTGGAAGTCGCCTTGCTACACTTGTAAGGAGAGCTTTAAACTAGAACAACATGGGAAGGGAAGCAAAAGACCAGAAAAAGCCATACACCTGACAAATGCTATTGAGAACTCTGCTATTAGAAGTGGAAAGGAAGAACAAAGACGAAAGAATCTAATTAATAAAAATATTGGAGAAAGAGAAACCAATCACAAACTAAAATGTTTCTATACTAATGCACAAAGCATGGGCAACAAACAAGGAGAATTGGAACTACTAACACAGGAAAAGAAATATGATGTCATTGGAATCACTGAAACTTGGTGGGACAATACACATGACTGGAATACAAGACTAGAAGGATACAACTTATTTGCAAGAAACAGACTTGATAAACGAGGAGGGGGTGTCGCATTGTATGTTAGAAACGCGTATATCTGCACAGAGATTGAAGCTTCAGAGACTGGGAGTTCTGTGGAAACTGTTTGGGTAAGAATACAAGGACAGAACAATGGAAAGGACACCATTGTAGGCATTTACTACAGGCCGCCTGTGCAAGCTGAAGCTATGGATGAACTCTTTATGCATCAAATGGCCAAGTTCTCCAAAAAATATGACATAGTTGTCATGGGAGATTTCAACTATCCAGACATTTGTTGGGAATCTCTCTCAGGCAAAACTAACAGGTCAAGGAAATTCTTATCCTCTCTTGCTGACAACTTTATCTTCCAAAAGGTAAGGGAGAAAACAAGGGGAACTGCTACCTTGGATCTAATCCTTATAAACAGGGAGGAAATGGTTGAGGAGGTAAAAGTGGCTGGGACCCTAGGAGGTAGCGACCATGCTATTTTAGAATTTTGGATAACTAGAGGCGGAAGACCTGTGAAGACTCAGACGTCAAGGTTAGATTTCAGAAAGGCAGATTTTAAGGGATTCAGAAAGAGAATTGGAGGGATCCAATGGCTGGATATCCTTAAAGACAAAAATGTCCAGGAAGGATGGAAAATCTTGAAAAATGAAATTCTCAAAGCACAGTTGTTAACAATTCCGAAAAGAGGGAAGAATAGGAAGCAGTTAAGGAAACCAGGATGGATGAACACAGAACTTAAGCACATGCTAAAAAGGAAGAAAAAAATGTTTATAAAATGGAAAGAGGGAGGCATATCTAAAGAAGAATATAATGCTGTATGCAGAACCTGCAGGGCACAAATCAGATTATCTAAAGCTGAAAATGAATTGAGGCTTGCAAGAGATGTCAAAAGCAATAATAAAGGATTTTGGGGATATGTCAAAAGTAAAAGAAAAGTCAAAGATGCTATAGGATTTTTACAGGATGAAAATGATGAAATGGTAAGACAGGATGTTGAGAAGGCTGAACTTTTAAATTCCTATTTTGCATCTGTTTTCTCTCAGAAAGGAAATGTAACATCAACTGTTATTCACTGTCCTATTAAGGGAATAGAAGAATCCAGGATATCTATAAACAGAAAGATAGTGAGGAAACACTTAGCTAGCCTAAATGAATTCAAGTCTCCAGGTCCAGATGAATTACACCCCAGAGTACTGAAGGAGATAGCAGAAGAAATTTTTGAACCCCTCTCTATAATCTTTGAAAATTCTTGGAGAACAGGAGAAGTGCCAGAAGACTGGAGAAGAGCAAATGTTGTTCCTATCTTCAAAAAGGGGAAGAAGGTGGACCCAGGTAACTATAGGCCGGTGAGTCTGACTTCTATACCAGGAAAGATCTTTGAACAAATTATTAAACAACATGTATGTCAATACCTGGATAAGAATGAAGTGATTAAACAGAGTCAGCATGGGTTTGTAACTAATAAGTCATGTCAGACTAACTTAATTTCCTTCTATGACGGTATCACTGATTGGGTGGATCAAGGAAATGCTGTAGATATAGTATATCTTGACTTCAGCAAAGCATTTGACAAAGTCTCTCATACAATCCTTATTGAAAAAATGATTAAGTATGGAATGGACAAGGCAACTGTTAGGTGGATTCATAACTGGCTTAGTGATCGGACCCAAAGAGTGGTCGTAAATGGCTGCACATCCAGTTGGAAGAATGTCTCAAGTGGGGTACCACAGGGCTCTGTCCTGGGCCCTGTATTGTTCAACATCTTTATCAACGATTTAGATGAAGGAATTGAGGGTAAACTGATTAAATTTGCTGATGACACAAAGCTAGGAGGGATAGCTAATACTAGAGAAGAGAGAGAGAGGATTCAAAAAGATTTAAATAAACTGGAGAAGTGGGCAGCAACTAACAGAATGGTTTTTAACAGGGAGAAATGCAAAGTACTACATCTGGGCAATAAAAATGGAAAAAGCATATATAGAATGGGAGGAATAGGGCTAAGTGACAGCACATGTGAAAAAGACTTGGGTATACTAATAGATCACAGACTGAATATGAGTCAACAGTGTGATGCAGCAGCAAAAAAGGCAAATGCAATTCTAGGATGTATTAACAGAAGCATACAGTCTAGATCACGTGAAGTCATTATTTCCCTCTACTCCTCTTTGGTCAGACCTCATCTGGAATATTGTGTCCAGTTTTGGGCACCACATTTTAAAAAAGACATCAACAAACTGGAGCAAGTTCAGAAAAGAGCGACCAGAATGGTGACCGGTCTGCAAACCCTGTCTTATGAGGAAAGGTTGCAGGATTTGGGAATGTTTAGTTTGCAAAAGAGAAGACTGAGAGGAGACTTAATAGCTGTCTACAAATATCTAAAGGGCTGTCACATTGTAGAAGGATCAACTTTATTCTCATTTGCACAAGGAAAGACTAGAAGCAATGGGATGAAACTGAATGGGAGGAGACACAGATTAGATATTAGAAAAAACTTTTTGACAGTTAGAGTGATCAATGAGTGGAACAGGCTGCCACGAGAAGTGGTGAGTTCTCCTTCAATGGAAGTCTTCAAACAGAGGCTGGACAGACATCTGACTGGGATGATTTAGCGAATCCTGCTTTGAGCAGGGGGTTGGACCAGATGGCCCAGGAGGTCCCTTCCAACTCTACGATTCTATGATTCTATGATTCTATGACTTTTAAAAAAGTGAGATGTAAGCAGTTCTTCAGTTGTGCTTTTCCAGCCTGTGAATAAGACATTATACTGTACACTAATTTTGCACGATAGACATATCATGAGCTCAAAACACGCTCACAGCTAAAGTTCGTAGTTTTCTGGATGGCATTTGGGATAAACACTATATTGGTAGATTCCCAGTTGAATTTTCACTACTACAGAGAGCAGAGCTGCAGAGTTACAGATCTTACATTACACATATTGCCCAGTGTGGGGACATGGGGGTCAGCGGGTGCCGTAGTCCGCTAGCCGAAACCACATAGATCAGGGATCATCTCACCGAACGTCCGGTCTCATTTCCCCGTGGGCATAATGCTACTCAGACAACACAGGGAGAGGGTAAAACAGTGTGGCAATACCTTATCGAAGAACAAAACTGGCAAATAACAAAGAAGACAGTCCCAGAAAAATACCCATAGTGCTAAATTACAGTCTCACCCTTCCACTGACTCGCCGGAATAAAAGCAGCTGTGACCTCAGAGTTTCCAGGGCCGACTACCCTACCTGTGGCACACACAGAAAGGAGGTAACGACAAGCTTAGGAAGATGAAAGTGCATTGAGGTACAAGGCCAGATGACTGGAGAGTCACAACCTGGATTCTCCGAACATCTCCATGGAGCCGGGTGACCAGTGCGTCCAAATCCTGGCTTTCCTCGAACATATCCATGGGGCTCAGGTGACCGGTGGGTCCAAAATCTGAATACCCCAAACGAATCCATTGGGCTCAGGTGACCAGTGGGTCCAAATCCTGACTACCCCAAATGTATCCATGGTTCAGTGATGGTCAAAAGAGCAGATCTGTATTCTTTCAGCTGGGGCTGTGGTCCTATAACCTGGCATTCTGTAGAATGTCAAATCTGTGTCCCTCACGATGGAGCCATGATGTTTTGGCTGCTGTCTTGTAAAGAGTCTCTCGTTCTTTGGATGTTTTGATGTCTTGGATGAATCTGTCTAATTATATCTCACAGAGGCATATATCGTCTTTTTATAGTTAACAACTGTACTTCAATCCAGCAGCCAGAGGTCAAGAGAAACATGTGATGAATGATGTTCAGTAGAATTGTTTGATTATTTATAGTATATCCTTCAATGTTTGCAAGTCAACAAACTGGCTGGCCTGGACAATGTGTAATCAACATATTAGTAAACATCACTGTTCAGTTAACCTATGTCTGTCATCAAGGATACCAGCAAAATATGTTATAACAAAAGTCAACTTACAAGTCAATATTACAGGCTTATACGAACAAAGAGTCCGTGTTTTCTTGACCAAAACAAAGTAACTGTCACAGGTCTACCGAGACAGAGAGGAGCCAGAAGACCACAGAGTCTGATTTATCCTACTCCTGCACTGATTAGAAGCACTTACCTTTCATATTAAAAGGTGTTATTTTCTTTTAACAGAGCAGGGGTTAATCTGCCCAGTTAAGAGCTCCTGGAAGCTTTCCTGAGTTAAGGCTATCAGCTATACACTGCTAGCCACTCCCATCTCCTACATAAACTGGGTCCTGGCTAGCACTCATTGTCCTAGAGACGCTTATGCTGCATGGCTGGAGGTTGTTATTGGAGAAGTTATTTGGTGGATATATCTGTGACTGTTGCTAGGTTTTCAGTGTGTGATAATTCCATTTCTTCTCCTACTTTGGTTTAACCCCATCCTCCACTGTTTACCTCTGTTTATATGTGTATATTTGTATGATTGGTATTTTACTTTATCTCTTGTTAGTCTGGTTCGTGTATTACAGTACATTACTACTCTCCTCTTCCCTGGGTGGAGGAAGGGTACCGACTGAAGATGGATTCAGTAGCTAAGGCAAGGTACGTGGCCCCAGCGTCTTCACCATCAGAAGTAATGCGGGAAACAGGGCGAGCTAATGCGCCCCTATTGTTAGGGACACGGAAAGAGCCCTTGGTCATGCTGACACCCGACAACAGAGTCGTGGCAGAAACACAAATTCAAAAGTCAACATATAGATAACAGTCTATTCCTCCTGCTTACTGAAAATAGAAGTCTGGATAATTAAGATAAAATGCTGTGTCGTAACACCCAGTATATGCCAATATACGTCAGTCATGAAATGGCATGCAGCCTAAAGGAAGACAGAGCATTGATAATAAAAACGTATTACTAAACATAACAATTACCATATCCTCCAAGTTGCATACTGTTTAATTGGTTGGTCATCTGCTGGACTGGTGCTGGAGGAGAATTGTTAAAAGGTGTTGAAGACTGACCAAACGAAGGGTAGGAATGAGATGCATTACTGGTGGCTGGGGGACCTGGATGCCTGAAAAAAATGTAAATGAATAAACAGAATTGCAGACTCCATATAAGACTGCATTTAATCAATGTCCACATTACCTTTGAACAAGGTTTCCAGGTGTATTTTGTCCATTATAATAGTTATACTGAGAAGGCGATGGGGAGTTCAAGGAAACAGGAGATGCAAGTTGTGCACCAGGCTTCAGACCAGCTACAGAAACATACACAATACATGTTTTACAAACCAGTAAGGACCAGCAGATAATCTTGTAGCAACTTTCTGCCATTGTAGGTTAACTATTTAGCAAATTAATTAGAATAATGTATATAGTTTTTGAAGACTATACTTTAAATACTTCTCACATTTAATCCAAAGCAACTAAAAGATTGAATTAGTATGAAATAAAATGTACCTCAGCGCCTATACAGACTTTTGTGCCTCCACTTCTACTGCCTCCTACTTCTTGCTAACCTATTTATACCTTATACTAGTTAAAAACTAGAAGATAGAAGAAAGAGGGATTGCAAAAAAAAAAAAAAAACTTTATTGTGTTACCATGGAGATACTTAGGTCTGCATGAGAATTGTGTACATAAAATAGTAAGCGTATGTGCAGATGATCAGTAAACACTGGGGGTTGGATGCTGCGTACTTGTGCAGTATTTCAAGAAATCTCATGCCCACTATGCTTTCACACACTCCAGGGGCCTCCTCAAGCAAAATTTCGCCAATAGAATGTATTGAACACAGTGAATCCACACGGTTCAGTGAACACATGCGAATTCACCTGCGTTCAATAGACGGCAGCGCTTTGGATGCAGAAAACATGCAATGCGTCCGAAGCGCTGCCACTTCCAGATCGTCTGCACCTACCTTAAGAGATTTTTAAATCAAGACTATTTGCAAAACTAATGTAATTCCACAAACTAGGCCTAAAGAAAGTGGCACTTCCCAAAAAATATATATACCGAACAGATCAAGGAAGCATATTGCCATAAAATACACATTGCTTTATTAAAGTTCATACAAAAGACACAGACAGTTATAAAAAGAGATGGATGTCCAAATAGATACCATACATACATATGCCTACATACAGTGCCCAAAAATACATAAGGGGATACAGTCACAATTGAAAAGTCAAGGTATAATACAATTTGTATACAATATAGGGGGCACCAAACATGTGACCTGTACAAAATCTACACTGCAAACAAATACCACCAAATTGTATGTCACCAGCATTAAGATAAAAAACACTCTGCAAGTTATATGTGTCTATTACTGAATTCTATTTATGCATATAAATCAAAATTACAGACAGAGAGCACAATAACTTTTGCAGTCCAATTTCTGCTGTTACCCTTTGTAAAATAAAAAAAATTGAACCTGAAGTATTTTTTTTGTGAAAAAAAGTTAAATGTTCATTTTTTTTAAACATTCAAAAAATTCCTGTGAAGCACCTGAAGGGTTAATAAACTTCTTGAATGTGGTTTTGAGCACCTTGAGGGGTGCAGTTTTTAGAATGGTGTCACTTTTGGGTATTTTCTATCATATAGACCAGTGGTTTTCAACCAGTGTTCCGCGGCACACTAGTGTGCCGCGACATATGGTCGGGTGTGCCGCGTGTCCGCATCGCTAATTTACATGCGATGCAAATTAGCCATGTGGAGGCAAGCAGGGAGGCGGGTCGGAGAGGCAGCAGTCCCGTGTTCCTGTGTCGCTTCCTCCCTGACACAGCAGTCAGCGGCGCGGCTGGATGACATCATCATTCAGCCCCGCGGCTGCTGTGCCAGTGAGAGGAAGCTGCCGGTGAGGAGAGGTGAGGGGTGTGTGTGTGTGTGTGTGTGTGTGTGTGTAGGTGAGTTGATGGATGTGATGAGAAGCAATGATGGGAGTCATGGAGAAGGCGGTGATGGGGAGAGGGCAATGGAGAAGGCGGTGATGGGGGTGATAAGAAGGCGGTGGTGGGGTGAGGGCAATGATGGGGTTGTCGAAAGGGCAATAATGGGGTGGTGGGGAGAAGGAAATGATGGAGGTAGTGGAATGGGCAATTTCTACATGAAGGGGATTATGATGGGGCATATTACTACAAGAAGGTGATAATGATGGGGCATATTACTAAAAGAAGGGGATAATGATGGGGCATATTACTAAAAGAAAGGGATAATGATGGGGCATATTACTAAAAGAAAGGGATAATTATGTGGCTCATATACTGCAATATAAAGGGGTACAATGAGAAATACTATGGCCATGAGGCTGGAGTACAAGCGCCAGCTCATATACTATATATATATATATATATATATGGTATATGCTGATAATTATGTGGCTCATATACGTGGGACTGTATGTATGACTTTACATGGGACTGTATATATATATATGGGAATACATGGGACTGTATGTATGAGGTTACATGGGATTGTATATATGAGGGGGTTATGCTTTTTTATTTAACTTTTTAAAATAAATAATTTATTGAAAGGACCTCTGCCAGGCATATTTCACTCTTGAGGGCTTAAAAAGCAGCTCTTGTGGTGATAAGAAGCTGATTTAAAACCCCCAAGAGTGAACTCAGTGAGAGCTGTATGTGTGGAATAATAAATGATATTTTGCCGGTCTTCAGCAGTCATGTCCTGCTTGAATTGTATTGAATTGTACTGTTTTAGTGTCATTTTGTGCCATTTTGGTTGGTGGTGTGCCCCGGGATTTTTTACGTATAAAAAGTGTGCCGCGGCTCAAAAAAGGTTGAAAATCACTGATATAGACCCCTCAAAGTGGCTTCAAATGTGATGTGGTCTCTAATAATAAAATGGTGTTGCAAAAATGAGAAATCGCTGGTCAACTTTTAACCCTTATAACTTCCTAACAAAAAAAAAAATTTGGTTCCCAAATTGTGCTGATGTAAAGTAAACATATGTGAAATGTTACTTATTTTTGTGCGCCGTATCTCTGTGATTTAAGAGCATAAAAATTCGAAGTTGGAAAATTGCAAAATTTTCAAAATTTTCGCAAAATTTCCGTTTTTTTCACAAATAACCGCAAGTTATATGAATGAAATTTTACCACTACCATGAAGTACAATATGTCATGAGAAAACAAGGTCAGAATCACCGGGATCCATGGAAGCGTACCAGAGTTATTACCTCATAAAGAAGGGACAGTGGTCAGAATTGTAAAAATTGGCCCAGGCATTAACATGCAAACCACCCTTGGGAGTAAAGGGGTTAAAGGGAATCTGTCACCACATTTGACCTATCTAAACTATTAATATAGGTGTAGAGGTTATAGACTGCTGAGGAGAGTCCTTCCTACCTGTAGGTCTCACATCTGATGCCTTGTTGCTGATAAATCATCTTTTATCACTTTATGTATGTGAGCTTTTCCAGGCTCTGGGGAGGACGCTGCCTGGAAGAGATCTGCCTCCAAAGCTTGTTTTACAGGAAGGGGAGTTACCAGTGTGAGACAATTAGCTAACACGGTACAGGAGAAATTAACCTTGGCTTCTTGAAAACAGGTTTTTTTTGCTTCTCTCTCAGCTGGGCTGTATTGCAACAATATTACAACTCTGTCTGCCTGTCATTGAAGACTGCAGATGTGTAAGGTACACTCACACACAGCTCTCCCGTGAGATCAGAAGAGCAGGGAGTGGTCATTACACATCACACTGGTAACCCTTACGCATCACACTGGGAACCATTACACATCACACTGGTAACTCCCCCTTCATGTAACACAAGCTCTGGAGGCAGAGTCATCTTCCGGATCTTCCAGGCAACATCCTCCCCATAGCCTGGAAGAGGACAATTACATAAAGTGATAAAAGAGGATGTCTCAACAACAAGACAGCTGTTATGAGACATACAGGTAGGACTATCTTCAGAAGTCTATAACCTGTATGCCCACATTAATAGTTTACGTGGGTCAAATGTAGCGACAGAATCCTTTAATAAATTTGGAGTGCTGCATTGATAAGATTTCAAAATGTTTGAAGGGCATAAAGCAGCCAGAAAGCAGTGAGCCACCTTCTCTGCTGCTAAACAATGTCCCTATTCTTCTCACTTTTGAAACATGGAGAAAGGGTGCAAAGTGGTACATTTTTACACAAAATGATAAGTGACAAAATTTGAGAGTTCTTTCTTTATTAACACCAAAAAAGTGTTATAACAATCTTGACATTTTCCTCTTACGATACTATTAGTTCTGACTTTTCATTTTTGTCTTGGCATGTAAATGAGACTTTGTAAAACACAATTCATGTGTATGGTACTGTAGTGTTACGCCTGCTAGCCCTAACCCAGTGCTGTTTTAGAAGATCTCATGGTTCCACATCAATTCTCACCTGGTTGTGGTGGAGGAGACACAATGTTTGTAACCCCAGAATGGCCATATGTCGGTGACATGACTGGTGTTCCATATCCTGGCTGAAAACCCCCCAATCCAGGCTGAGGTTGAGAGAACGGAGGAGCGGTCACATACCCTTGCTGGCTCATTCTTTCATTAGCAGCTAAAATATTCTTCTGTCCTCTATAACAAAGAAAGAAACACAGTATTCTGTAAAACAAAGAAAGTCTGCAAGCAAACAAGTGGCATCCTGAACATAATAACTGAATGTATAGCATATGTACTCGCAGTCAGCGTGAACTAGGTGAAGGAATATTTCTGCTCTTATCTGGTTGTTTGGTTCCTTAACTACTTACTGATAGCAGTAAAGATAAGTAGAAATACAGTGTAACACAGCCTCAGCTCTACATTCAGCAAGTCCAGGAATATAACAAAGATATTGTACATTGCTACCACTAGCAGTGTTAGGTTCTGTCTGTCACAAATCAAGTGTAATGACTCCTTAAAATTGCAGTGGAAAATGGCGACAGCTGTCAATGTATCATGCTTTATACCAGCTATGTACAGAGAAATTCCCCCTCTAAATCCAAAAGGTTGGCCGTTCTGGGGCGCTGGAAGCAAGGCAGAGGTTTTGTCTCTACATGATGAAAGGGGAGGGCAGTGTGTGCTCGGAGGTAGACGTGGCAGAAGCTTGAGCTTTGGACATTCCAGCACTGGAATTAGTGTGGAATAGTTTTGCTTGTTTTCACTTCTAAGCCTTTAGTCAACAAGCTCGCAGGTAATGTTATCAGAGGATGAGACAGAATGTTACACAGAAGGAGAAGGAGGCAAAGCGCATGAATCGCTCAAGTCAGCAGTACAGCACAAAAGATCAGACAAGGTGCTAGAAAACGATGACATTTTTACAATTACTCTGCATTTAAAGTACATAAAACAACTACGGTATTTAAAAGTCTCTGAGCCATATGGCGGCAGGAGACACAACGCAGAAAGAGATTCTCTATCAAGACCATTTGTAAAGTTGCCTCATTTTATTTTTTGGTTTTGAAGCAGTAAAGAGAAACAAACACAGATTCTATGGAAAAGAAGGATTTGGAATAAAAATAGTTCCACATTCCACTAAAAGTGCCCCACACCTTAGATCGTTGTTGGCCAAAAAGTTGGTACTAGGTACCATCGACATATGCCCCTCTTGGCCAACATAATGGCCGCTTTATCTCCCATAAGAAGAAAGGATCAGCATGTTGAAATCCAACACCCTTCGGTCCGATGACTTTTGTGGTCAGAAGACAGCCAAGACATCCCCATAGACATGAAAACCCTATCTAAGGTGTATGCTACTGCATAACAACCGTAGGATTTTTTTTTTAAGGTTTAGTGTTTCTATACTGCCTTTATCCTTTTTTAAACAAATAAGGAAGCACTCTGTAGCGCCATAGCATGCAAACATGAAAGATGAAAAATGAATTGCATTACTGCACTAGAAATATGAAAAATTGAGAAAGCTTAGCGCATAAAATGGGGCCGCAAAAACAGACAGCAAAAATACGGTAAGTGTAAAACCAGCCTAATTCCATACACCACAATGCTCATGGAACATTTAGGGATGTTTTTAACAGTTTTTATGCCCAGCACCAACCTCCTTACCTTGACTGATAGCTCACGGTCTTATTTTCTTGCCTTGTTCCTGACGTCACACAGTGAGCTATCAGTCAGTCTAAAGAGGCTGGTGCTGGGCGAGAACAACGAGAGGGCTGTAGCTAATAAAGTGTCCTGTCACGCCCAGAGCACTTAACACCTCATTTCTATATGAATGATAATGCAGCAATCTTTATAGAAGATGTAAAGATGTGGATAGAACTTACACATTTCAAAGATCTGCATACTAGTGATGAGTGAACGGACTCGGATAAGGTGTTATCTGAGCATGCTTGGGTCCCAACCGAGTGACTTCGGCATGCTCAAATAATATGTTTGAGTTCCCACGGCTGCATGTGTCGTGGCTGTTTGACAGCTGCAACACATGCAGGAATTGTCTGTTTGTTAAGTATCCCTACATGAGTTGTAGCTGTCGAATAACTGCGAGATATGCAGCCACGGGGACTCATACATATTATTTGAGCATGCCGAAGTCACTCGATTAACACCCGAGTATGCTCAGATAACACCTTATCCAAGCACGTCCGTTCAGCACTACTGCATACCCATAAGGGTGATTTGGGTGGATTGTTCTTATTGACAGATTCCCTCCAAAGAACACCATTCAAGGTATAAGAAAGTATTCACAGGCAGGTAACGTACCACATGAATTGTATACTAATACGGTAATATCTGGAGGTGCGTCCAATTCCCTGAGGCAGGCAAGTTTTCTGCTTTCCCTTCCCATTAAATTTTAGATGACAATGTAATGAAGAAAGTAAAATGTCAGCCTGTGGCCAACATAATCCTTACATCAACAGCAATGTCAGTGTTGACCTCTAACCACGCCTATACATCTTCTTTTTCACAGTCCAGCCTTCATTTTCTATCAAACTTTGACACGCTAACGGAGAGCAGAGCTGAACAAAGTGTGTTTCACTTTTAATTAATTTCCCAATTAATTCCCCCTACATCTGCTCCCTAGAGAATACATTAGATCAACAGACGATCAAATGTTTGGGCAAACTTAGTCTAATTGAAACAGGCAGCTTAAAGGGAATCTGTCACCCTTATTTCGAATATGAGCTGCCGGCACCGACATCAGGGGCTTATCTACAGCATCCTGTAATGCAGAGAAGTGCACCTGCGCCGGAGCCATGACAGAAAGGAAAGAAGAGGATGGCATCGTATGAAGATGGGAGGCGCCGGACCGCAACACCCATCGGACCAAGACTGGACTTTCCCCCGGTGAGTATAATCTAACTCATTTTTCTTCTCTTTCAGGTTACATCGGGCGCTTATCTACAGCATTACAGAATGTCTGTAGTCACTGTGTAACTGCAGCCATACGAACCCTTCCAACACGCGCACTGCGGGGATTCGCCAATTTCTGAGCTGGAACCTGTTTGAGTTATACATAATCCAGGCCAGGGCCCATCTAGTGGGTGTGGCCTTTAGCTATACACTTGTATGAAGCAAGGCCACGCCCTCTAATCAGCCATGTCACTAGTCGGGAGCGGCCTCACTCCATACAAGTGTATGGAGAAAGGCCACACCCACTAGAATGGCTCTAGCCGGGAGTATGAACAACACATACATACCCTCCAGTCCCGGCTCAGAAACCGGCAAATCCCCGCAGAAGGGATTCATCAGACAGAGTGACTGCAGACTTATCGATTTGGACGGGACAATCCCTTTAAATTAAGCACTCACAGATGCACGTGAGTACTGGCATTCTTCACTACCCCCCACCCCCTTGCAATATGATAGTGGGGTACAGATGGGATACCAGGACATCTGGAAGCCTACTGAAGGCCCCCATGGCTGCCATCCTGGTTATCCATAGGAGACCACCATTTACATCATTATTATTATTATTTATATAGCGCCATTAATTCCATGGTGCTGTACATGAGAAGGGGGGTTACATACAAAGTCATCATATACGTAATACTGTGGAATTGCAGTATAGAGAACTAGCAATCAAACTATAGCAGGTTTAAGTCACTTAACAGGCCATATAAAAAGGTACAAAATAAAATTTTAAAAATATTAAAATCTAATATATAAAGCTCAATGTGGGTGTGTGTGTATGTATGTATGTCCGGGATTGGCATCCGCACCGTCGCAGCTTCAGCCACAAAATTTGGCACAGTCACACGTCTGGACCCCGAGAGTGTCATAGGCTATGTTGTGAGGCGAAATTTTAACCCCACGTGTTCCAATTCACCAAACAATTTTGCCCCTATCTACATATTGTGGAAAAAGTGAAAGGAAAAGTGTTGGAGGTAAATTGACAGCTGCCAGATGTGAACAAGGGGGACTTAAAGAATGAGAGCGATGGCACCAAAGAGTATATAACGTACAGTTGCTAAGGTGGGGCCCTGACATGGGATACTCACCACACACGGGGATATGAACACACACTAAATGCGCCACACACTACCACGTGATTCAACACATATACCACCCTCAGCACACATTTCACCAAACATACACCAACCTCGCCACATAAAAGTCCAAACACAAAAGTCGCCACTCAAAACTCGCCACGCTGTCCCAGAGCTGTTTAAAAGATGAAAAATGAGCTGTGATTGGTTGCTATCAGCAACAATTTTCTTTGTAGACAGTTGTGGTAACTGAGGCCTATTATTCTTATCATTTCTATGGTGTTATCGTCCTTCTGTAAAGCTGGAAATAACACAATTTATTACCGTGCCAACTCAGACCACCCTCTGACACAGACTGCAGGGGGAGCCCAGTATCACACAGGGTAGGATTAGATACACAGCTCAGCAGTCAGTATCACACAGGAGAGGATTAGACACATGGCTCAGCAGGCAGTATCACACAGGATAGGGATTAGATACACAGCTCAGCTGTCAGTATCACACAGGATAGGATTAGATACGCAGCTCAGCAGACAGTATCACACAGAATAGGATTATATACACGGCTCAGCAGACAGTATCACACAGGATAGGATTAGATACACGGCTCAGCAGTCATATGGAAAAAAATTCCAGCATCCAGATCAGTAATTAGGTTAAAAAATTTTTTATTCCTTTATTCCAAAATTTAAAAAAATCATAAGATTCTCCATCATGATAAGAGACGCATCAGGACGTGTAGTTGGACGCGTTTCGGACAAAAAAACAGTCCTTATTCTAAGACAACACATAATACATCTGAACACATGCTTATAAAGGGAAACAAAGGAAGTCAAGGAACAATCAAGACTAAACATAGCCAGCTGATTAATAGGAGGTAGTAAGTCAAAATCACACTTACAAAACACTCAAAATCTCATTCCTAATATTCATACCCGTTGGAACTCTGCTTTGTAACAATAACATCCATTTTGCCTCTCGGCGTAATAATAAATCATTTAAATTTCCACCTACCCTTTTTGTCTGCACCTTCTCTATGGCATTAACCCTAAAGTTGCTGAAATGTCCTTTATGTATATGCAAAAAATGTCGAGAAGCAGCAGACAAACTGCGTGTGGTCATAAACGTGCTCGGAAATACGACGTCTCAAGGTGCGTGAAGTATTTCCCACATACTGAATATTACAATCCACGCATGTTATGACATAGATCACACCAGTAGAACCACAGTTCAAAAAAGATTTTATTTTAAATTCCTTTCCATTAACAGAAGATACTATTTTTTCTGTGTTCCACATAAACCTACATAGCCCACAGTTTTTCTGAGCACATTTAAAAGATCCACAAGTGGGTAACCAATTAGTTATACTTGCTGAACTGTCTGAAAAAAATTTATTAGCATGTCTATTGACACTAGTATGATCACTTGGAGATACCTTATTAGCAATAGTTTTATTCCTCCTAGAAACAAATCTAATCCCATCCTTCAGTATATTCTTTAATGTATCATCAACATACAAAATAGGGAGGAATTTTTTAATAATATGAACAATCCTGTAGTAGTCAGTACCAAAATTAGTTGAAAAAACAATAGGTGACCGACCCTCCACAGAATTTGGTGTTTTTCTGCTTTCCTTCTGCAAATAATCCTCTCTACTTTTTTCATCCGTTCTATGCTTAGCTTTCTGAATGTCTACCTTAGTATAACCCCTCTTTATAAAACGTTTACCAATGATCTCACATTGTTTATCGTATAAATTAGGCGTGGTACATGTTCTTTTTGCTCTTACAAACTCCCCTGTAGGTATATTGGCTATAACATGACGTGGATGGCAGCTAGATGCGTGTAACAGTGAATTGCCTGCCGTAGGTTTTCTAAAAATATCACAATCAATCTTTCTTTCTTCCAAATTTGCCGACAAAAGAATATCCAAAAACGAAATTGTCTTGGCATCAAATTGATATGTGAAACGTATATTGCATGGATTATTATTAATATAGAACATGAAATTCTCAATATTAAATACATCACCATCCCACACAATTATAACATCATCAATAAATCTCAAAAAAAGAAAAATATCAGAAGAAAAAGGATTTTTTTCAGAAAAAATATACTCCTCCTCCCACCAGGCCATAAAAATATTAGCAAGAGACGGTGAAAACTTGGAACCCATAGAACAGCCTTGCACCTGTAAATAAAGATCATCCAAAAAAGAAAAAAAATTGTTTTTTAACAAAAAATAGGTCACTTCAATCAAATACATCTGTAAATCTTCTGAAAAATTACTGTATTTCTGTAAATAAGTAGTAAGAGCCAAAATAGCCAAATCGTGTGGGATGGAAGTGTACAAACTTTGTACATCACAAGTGAGCCAACAAAAGGAACTCCGCCATTCCACCTGAGAAAAAATACTAAGAACATGCTTGGAATCCTGCACATAGCTAGGTGAAATAGTGGCTAGAGGTTTTAATCTTGCATCCCACCATTCTGACAAATTTTCATTAAGGGATCCTATGCCCAATATGATAGGACGAAACAAAGGTGGAAAAACCTCCTTATGTTGATGATACATTAAAGAATATACTGAAGGATGGGATTAGATTTGTTTCTAGGAGGAATAAAACTATTGCTAATAAGGTATCTCCAAGTGATCATACTAGTGTCAATAGACATGCTAATAAATTTTTTTCAGACAGTTCAGCAAGTATAACTAATTGGTTACCCACTTGTGGATCTTTTAAATGTGCTCAGAAAAACTGTGGGCTATGTAGGTTTATGTGGAACACAGAAAAAATAGTATCTTCTGTTAATGGAAAGGAATTTAAAATAAAATCTTTTTTGAACTGTGGTTCCACTGGTGTGATCTATGTCATAACATGCGTGGATTGTAATATTCAGTATGTGGGAAATACTTCACGCACCTTGAGACGTCGTATTTCCGAGCACGTTTATGACGTAGGTCACACTACCACACGCAGTTTGTCTGCTGCTTCTCGACATTTTTTGCATATACATAAAGGAGATCTCAGCAACTTTAGGGTTAATGCCATAGAGAAGGTGCAGACAAAAAGGGTAGGTGGAAATTTAAATGATTTATTATTAAGCCGAGAGGCAAAATGGATGTTATTGTTACAAAGCAGAGTTCCAACGGGTATGAATATTAGGAATGAGATTTTGAGTGTTTTGTAAGTGTGATTTTGACTTACTACCTCCTATTAATCAGCTGGCTATGTTTAGTCTTGATTGTTCCTTGACTTCCTTTGTTTCCCTTTATAAGCATGTGTTCAGATGTATTATGTGTTGTCTTAGAATAAGGACTGTTTTTTTGTCCGAAACGCGTCCAACTACACGTCCTGATGCGTCTCTTATCATGATG
Source organism: Dendrobates tinctorius (assembly GCF_039654945.1). NCBI lineage: Eukaryota > Metazoa > Chordata > Amphibia > Anura > Dendrobatidae > Dendrobates > Dendrobates tinctorius. The sequence goes on along the minus strand of NW_027361698.1, from coordinate 11,869,600 downwards.
GAGAATCTTATGATTTTTTTAAATTTTGGAATAAAGGAATAAAAATTTTTTTAACCTAATTACTGATCTGGATGCTGGAATTTTTTTCCATATTACGCTTTGCTGCAGAGGGATCCTGTTTCCACATTCCGTGCACCGATCCGACTTATAGCTGTCTTCTTTAGGGTGAGCTGAAAAAATTTTCTTTTTTTACCTTATGGCTCAGCAGTCATTATCACACAGGATAGGATTAGATGCGCAGTTTTTATGTGCAATATAATCATTATAATTTGTTATAACTAACCACAGTTGGTTACTATGCCCAGGCAACGCAGGGCTCTTCAGCGAGTATATACATAAATTCAAATTGTTCAGTAAAAATAAGATACCGGTAAATAAAAAATAAATATATACCGTATTCAGCATCATCGTGCCCATAAAGAACTGATCTATTAAAATATATTTTGTGAATTTTATTCATCAAAAAAATTCCATACAAGTTTGATATTGCTATAATCCAGAGATTTTCATCACAATGGAACAAACCTGAATAAACAATGGAGAAAATGAATTTTTTTCTCCATTTCAACCCACTTGGAATATCTTTTTCCCATTTTTCGGAACAATGCATAGTAAAACTAATAGTGTCAAACTTCAACTTGTCCCGCAATTGACAAGCAAACATATGTCTACGTGGATGGAAAAATAAAACAAGTTATAATTTGGAAAATGGGGAGGAGAAAACGAAAGAGCAAAAAAAAAAAAAAAAACAACTCATACGGTCCTTATGGGATTAACCATCATTGAATGACTCCCTATATTGAGGATCAGTACTCAGCTGATCAGCAGTTGTAAAAGGACCTTGGGGCCAAATTGAGATGTGTGTGTAACTGACTACGGGTCTCCTAATCCAAACTTTACAACCTCATAAGAATATATGAGGCTGTCAGGTTGCTGACAGGAGACCCGCAGTTAGGCCTCTTTCACACGTCCTGATATTTCCAGTACCGGAAAAAAACGTTTCAGGAGATAAACGTGTCCGTGTGTGTAATGAGTGCGGTACACATGTGGCAACCGTGTGCCGCATCAGTACCACACGGACGGCCACCAGGGAAGAAGCGCTACAGTAAGCGCAGTTCCCCGGCAGCAGGTGCTGAAGACGGCTCTCATCGTTCTCCCCTGCTCTGACGGCGATCAACGCGAGCAGGGGAGAACGATGAGAGTTATATTAAAGTCCGAAAGATGACAGCAGGTGGGGACTTTGGGACAATTACTCCCATCATCCAACACTTGCTGCCGCTAACAACAGTGCCAGCAGGAGACAGATGATCGGGGTTATCCTCAGCCACCGCCTGCGATCTAATGAAAAACCCAATGTGGGTTCCCCTCTATTTTCTTCAACCAACCAGGCAAAACTCACAGCTGGGGGCTGCAACCCTCAGCTGTCAGCAAGGATGGTTATCAAGAATAGAGGGGTCCCCACGATGTTTAATATTAATTTTTTAAAAAACGGCGTGGGGACCCCCCATTTTTGCCAACCAGCCTTGCTAAAGCACAAAACTGTGGGCTGGTATTCTTAGGCTGGTAAGAGGCCATTGATATAGGCCCCCCAGCCTAAAAACAGCAGCTGCGCAGAAAAGGCGCATCTATTAGATGCGCCTTTTCTGGCTCTTTGCCCTGCTCTTCCCACTTGCCCTGTAGCGGGGGCAAGTGGGGTAGTATTTGTGGGGTTGATGTCACCTTTGTATTGTAAGGTGACATCAAGCACATGGCTTAGTAATGGAGAGGTCGCTTTAAGACACCAATCCATTACTAATCCTATAGTGATTTATTAAATAACGACACAGTCAGAATAAAGTCCTTTATTTGAAAAAATGACACAGACGCCTATATGCATCTCAATTAAACCATACTTACTGCATCGCCTAATTCTAGCGAAGCCTTCGATCTCCTGTAATAAAAATAAAATGAAAAAACAACAATATACCATATCTGTCCGTCGTTGTGTCCCACGCCATAATCCATGTCTTGGCGCTAAATAGTTTTGAAACTGGACGGTGCCAAGATGCGACCGTCCCGGCTGACAACCACTGGTGAATGAGCTGCTGAGAGCACAGCATCAGTCACCAGCAGTGATACATCAGGACTGTGGGGAAATGCCAGTGATGATGTCACCACAGGTGAATGATGCTGTGGCGACATCATCACTGGCATTCCCCACAGTCCTGAGGCCACCGCAGTTCAGCCCGGCCTAAATGATATCACCCACGGTGACTGATGCTGCGCTCTCAGCAGCTCATTCAACAGTGGTTTTCAGCCGAGACAGTCGCACCTTGGCACCATCCAGATTGAAAACTATTTAGCCCCAATAAATGGATTACGGCGTGGGACACAACAACGCACAGGTATGGTATATTGTTGTTTTTTTATTCTATTTTTATTACAGGAGATCGAGGGTTTCACTTGGAAAGGTGATGCAGTAAGTATGGTTTGAGATTATGTTTATAAAATGGAAAGAGGGAGGCATATCTAAAGAAGAATATAATGCTGTCTGCAGAACCTGCAGGGCAAAAATCAGATTATCTAAAGCTGAAAATGAATTGAGGCTTGCAAGAGATGTCAAAAGCAATAATAAAGGATTTTGGGGATATGTCAAAAGTAAAAGAAAAGTCAAAGATGCTATAGGATTTTTACAGGATGAAAATGATGAAATGGTAAGACAGGATGTTGAGAAGGCTGAACTTTTAAATTCCTATTTTGCATCTGTTTTCTCTCAGAAAGGAAATGTAACATCAACTGTTATTCACTGTCCTATTAAGGGAATAGAAGAATCCAGGATATCTATAAACAGAAAGATAGTGAGGAAACACTTAGCTAACCTAAATGAATTCAAGTCTCCAGGTCCAGATGAATTACACCCCAGAGTACTGAAGGAGATAGCAGAAGAAATTTTTGAACCCCTCTCCATAATCTTTGAAAATTCTTGGAGAACAGGAGAAGTGCCAGAAGACTGGAGAAGAGCAAATGTTGTTCCTATCTTCAAAAAGGGGAAGAAGGTGGACCCAGGCAACTATAGGCCGGTGAGTCTGACTTCTATACCAGGAAAGATCTTTGAACAAATTATTAAACAACATGTATGTCAATACCTGGATTAGAATGAAGTGATTAAACAGAGTCAGCATGGGTTTGTAACTAATAAGTCATGTCAGACTAACTTAATTTCCTTCTATGACGGTATCACTGATTGGGTGGATCAAGGAAATGCTGTAGATATAGTATATCTTGACTTCAGCAAAGCATTTGACAAAGTCTCTCATACAATCCTTATTGAAAAAATGACTAAGTATGGAATGGACAAGGCAACTGTTAGGTGGATTCATAACTGGCTTAGTGATCGGACCCAAAGAGTGGTCGTAAATGTCTGCACATCCAGTTGGAAGAATGTCTCAAGTGGGGTACCACAGGGCTCTGTCCTGGGCCCTGTATTGTTCAACATCTTTATCAACGATATAGATGAAGGAATTGAGGGTAAACTGATTAAATTTGCTGATGACACAAAGCTAGGAGGGATAGCTAATACTAGAGAAGAGAGAGAGAGGATTCAAAAAGATTTAAATAAACTGGAGAAGTGGGCAGCAACTAACAGGATGGTTTTTAACAGGGAGAAATGCAAAATACTACATCTGGGCAATAAAAATGAAAAAAGCATATATAGAATGGGAGGAATAGGGCTAAGTGACAGCACATGTGAAAAAGACTTGGGTATACTAATAGATCACAGACTGAATATGAGTCAACAGTGTGATGCAGCAGCAAAAAAGGCAAATGCAATTCTAGGATGTATTAACAGAAGCATACAGTCTAGATCATGTGAAGTCATTATTTCCCTCTACTCCTCTTTGGTCAGACCTCATCTGGAATATTGTGTCCAGTTTTGGGCACCACATTTTAAAAAAGACATCAACAAACTGGAGCAAGTTCAGAAAAGAGCGACCAGAATGGTGACCGGTCTGCAAACCCTGTCTTATGAGGAAAGGTTGCAGGATTTGGGAATGTTTAGTTTGCAAAAGAGAAGACTGAGAGGAGACTTAATAGCTGTCTACAAATATCTAAAGGGCTGTCACATTGTAGAAGGATCAACTTTATTCTCATTTGCACAAGGAAAGACTAGAAGCAATGGGATGAAACTGAATGGGAGGAGACACAGATTAGATATTAGAAAAAACTTTTTGACAGAGTGATCAATGAGTGGAACAGGCTGCCACGAGAAGTGGTGAGTTCTCCTTCAATGGAAGTCTTCAAACAGAGGCTGGACAGACATCTGACTGGGATGATTTAGCGAATCCTGCTTTGAGCAGGGGGTTGGACCAGATGGCCCAGGAGGTCCCTTCCAACTCTACGATTCTATGATTCTATGATTAAAAAAGGAGTCTGTAATTTTTTCAAATAAAGGACTTTATTCTGGCTGTGTCTTTATTTAACAAATCACTATAGGATTAGTAATGGATGGGTGTCTTATAGTGGGTGTCACAGCGCAGGGTCTTCTTGCGCGCGCTGTCCGGCGCACTCCTGCCTCCCGGCGCGTCCCCGCGCCTGGCCTCCGGCTCCCTCGGCACCGGGCTCCCGCCCACGGCCCTCAGCCTCCTGGGTAAGCTGACGCGCTAGGCCCCGCCCCCAATATGGCGGCACCCACCGCTACATATGTTCGGCGTCAGCTCTGGTAAGACGCCTGATTATCTCATGCGGTGACGCTGTCCGCAGCTTCGCTCTCTGTGTCCTCAGGCCCTCTTGTCCTCTGTCTGTGCTGCGTTTAGTACCGTGGTTCTGCCTGCCTAACCTCGGTCTAGCTTTCCTGTGCTCTGCCCTCCCTGTCTCCCTGGTGATTTCCCTCCGCGTCTCAGTTATTTGCTGTACAGCCTGTGTTCATTTGCTTGCTTCTTTACATCTACAGCCTCCATTCCTGTGTCTCCCTGGGTCCCCGATTCCGCACCCACTAGCTACCGCCTCACCCTGTACACTGCCTTCTGTCCTCGTACCTCAGTCGTCCCTTTGGTTCCGGCTGTCGCGGCTCTATCCCCGGGAGGTCTGTCCCTAACACTCCCTGTATAGGTGGTGGTCCTCACCTGGGCACTCGCCTCTGGGGGCTCTGGAGCCGTGACCCAGAGGGTCCACTTCCAGGTACTCCTTTATTTTTCCGCCACACCGTAACAGCGGGCTTGATGTCACCTAACAATACAAAGGTGACATCAATCCCACAAATATTACCCCACTTGCCACTGCTACAAGGCAAGTGGGAAGAGCCGGGCAAAGCACCAAAAAGGCGCATCTAATAGATGCGCCTTTTCTGGGCAGCTGCGGGCTGCTGTTTTTAGGCTATAGCTTCTTAGGCCCAATTCTTTATTGAATTTGTACCTGTTTTCTGTTGCATTTTTACTGTTCACTTTTTTTTTTTTTACATCCCATATTCATCTTTCCATTTGTGCCTTTTTAAGTCTACAGTATATTATATCGTATAGGTTTGCCTTTTTGGATTTTTTTTTAACGTTTTCCACTGTGTGTAGGGTTTCTAGATGTCTTTGCCTGATTCGTTATTTGAAACAATAACAAAATTTGTCGCAATTGCATCCCAGTTCCCCCCAGGAGTGATTTATTTGAACAGCAGAGCTCAATTCTTGCGCTATTTGGCGGAAAAGCTTAAAAATAAATATAAAGTCCATTTTTTACTTGGTGCAAAATTCCTGAACTACATGTGCCTTTTTTTAACAATTTGGTGTAAAAAAAGCCAAAGAATACCACAATACAAAAAATGAAAAGTGACTTCCACCCCCTACAAATGATGAATAGGGGGGCTTTTATCGTTACCCCTTTCTAACATGTGACATACATTTCCATATGATGTCAAGTTCAGGAGTACAGAGGCAGCCACTGTTATGTATTATATAGATTTGTACATATACAGTATATCAGAAAAGCAGAGATCAGTTCACTTTAAAAAGTATGTGGTGATATGGTGATGATCAGTTATGTAAGCCTGATTTATGGATTGCAAAATATGTTGCAGTTTTTACCCACCAGGGCGGTGACATTAAAAACTGGACAAACAGCTTTGGCAGAAGGGTTATTTGTAAAGATGCAATAAAACACCAACAAGTATCACTGGTACTTTACTAAGCAAAAGTATGTATTGGTATGCAGCTGCAAATAAATGCGCTTACCACTGAGGCACGTACCATTTATTCAATTAAAAAAAAATGAAGCTCTGCGCTCGCAGAATAGGAATTTTTTTTATCACTTTTAGGCTGTGTTCACACACAGCGTTTTTTTAGCGGTTTTTACCGCGGTTTTCACTATAAAACCGCTATAAAACCGCTAAAAATAAGGTGCACAGTCATTTCTATGCATTTTGCACTTTTTGTGCACATTGATGCGTTTTTTACCGCGAAAAAACCGCATCGCGGTAAAAACCGCAGCATGCACCTTAATTTTGCGTTTTTTTCCGCGGTTTAGGCTTCTCCCATGCTTTTAGAAACCGCTGCGGTAAAAAACACATCAAAAACGCATCAAAACTGCGCAAAAAACGCACAAAAACCGCCGCGGAAAAATAGGTGCGGTTTCTGGGAAGGGATTCAGGTTTTTGTGCAGAAATTTTCTGCAACGTGTGCACTTAGCCTAAGTGAAGGTACAAACATGCGCCATATTTATCACTCATGCAACACTTTTGGAGAAAATAAAAGCATTTAGGCAACAAGAAAAACTGATCTGGTGCATCTTTAGACTGTCTAGTGTAAGTTTACAGAACGTTAATACATTTGTACTCGAAAGTAGCATTTTTCAGCACACAATGGTGATTATTAGGAGATGCCTTTTTCCATGGAGGCAACCATTTGCCAGATGAGGCACAGAATTGCTAAAAAACAAAAAAATGCAAGGAAAGCACAACAGTCTATTTGGTGCAAATTCCAACATATTTCTCCCACACTAAGGCTGATTTCAAATTAGCGTACCGGGGCTCTGGGATAACTTGTTGATCACTGGGATCTGACCAGTGGGACCTCAGCTCCGCTTGAAGGTTCCAGATCCCTGATCATGTGAGGGAGGGACAGGACTGTAGTCATGACCTGAAGTACTACATCTATGTCCAGTCCTTCCCCTACAGAAAACTGTATTCTTCTCTTCAGCGTACCTGCATCTCCAAATTCAGATTCCCCCGGGCACTTCCCAGGCAACGACGGTCCCTTTTCCAGGCGACCCCCAGCAATGGAGACACAGTCCAAGATAACTTTAACATTCCCTTTACTGAATACTTCACACGTTACATCCACAGTTGGTACATCATGGAATTCACTTGTTTCCTTATCTTTCCCTTTCTGACTGTCGCTTCTGTGCAGTACACGCCGGGACCTGACTGTCCTAGACTGCTCCCCAGTTCCTTCCTGGCCTGACCTCGCCATGATGACAATTCCTTCTGCCTCTTTCGTCCCAGACTCAAAATCATCAGTCACCAGGTTTGGTTGCCTCTGGTAAAGCATCCGGCCCATCTGTACCGATCTCATCGAAGCTCCAACTTCCTTCAACTCCTCACTCCAACCGATTCCTGCCCTAAAGGCATCCGCCCAGGCAATGAGTCACCACATCTTTACTTCCCTGTTCTGGCCCACTGCTATGATGCATAGTGGCCGTGGATAACGTGGGCAGCATCGCTTTAACGTTACGTGGCTGCCGAGCTGTCCAGGCCTATAGCCCATGTGGACACTTGGCCCTGTCTGACCTAACTTCCTACAAACTCCTGTCTTACCACCTGGCAGTCCCTCCTACACTTAACTCTCTATGAGCATCCTGTCAATTATACCTAACAGTGCACACTAGTATGCCCCCATCTAGTGGCTCACAAATGAACTACACTTACTCTTGTGTATAAGAACTATATAATAAAGTGGCCTCCTCTAATGTTCCAAAAGGATGCACTTTACTGACCCTAAACTGTACATGAACATTAGTCACATTACATTATATACAGTTTGACACTAAGACTATGTGCACACGTTGTTTTTGGTCCTGCAGATTTTTCCGCACGGATTTGGAATTAGCCTGCGGTTTCACACCTCTACAATGGAGAAGGTGTGAAACTGCAGCAGTATCCATGCAAAGAATTGACATGCTGCGGATTTGAACCCGCAGCAGATGCGCGTGGAAAAATCCACAGCATGTGCACAGCGTTTTTCAGTTTACTATTGAAAACAATGGTACTGTACAACGCACCTAAATCTGCTGCGGACCCGCAGAGTCTGAAACGCTGCGGATCCGCAGCAGAATCCGCACCGTGTGCACATGGCCTTAGAAACACAACACAACATCATACAGTTCTCCAAAGGATGGTAACACATATGTAAATGTGGCAGTACCATAAAACATGAGCGATAATACATATTTCTATGTAGCAGTACCGTAAGCATTTATCATAGACATTATTAACATTAACATATGTAAACATCAACAGATAAAAGGCAATTAGAAGAAGGGAAGCAAAAAGGTCATTCTATCTCACCCCCTTACAATCACATGATCTCTGGTGTCTCAGGAGACAGGCACCAAGCAATTAGCACATTATCACCTATTCTATAAGGATAAACCATTATTCCCCCCAAAATATGCTAACTCCTATCCACAACAATAGGCCACTAATGACTGACCTGACCATTGCAGATGACATCCCTCACCTCAATATTCAGTTCTGTGGTCAAGACAGACAGTGATTGTCTTTAGTTTTTTTTTTTTTAATATATGGCATTCATTATGTAGTAAAAAACAAAAACCTGTCAATATTATTTTATAGGTCAATACAAGTATCAAAGTCATGAGCTCTTTTTTTAAAATTGCAGTGATCAAAAAAATTCAGCATTTTATTTAAAAAAAAAATTGATTTGTGTCGCCATTTTCCAAGACCTAACCTATAACTTTTTTTATTTTCCCATCCATAAAGCTGAGTGAGGGCTTATTCTTAGCTATTTTTTCTAGATACTGATTTTGGCATTCATACAATGTTTTGATCATTTTGTTGAAATGTTATATGATTCCTGCATTTTGGCTTACGGTATTTTTTCTTTGCAGTTTAATGTATGATTAAAATAAGTTTATATCTTGATAGATTGGATTTTTACAGATGCGGTGATACAAAATGTTTATTTACTGTAATTACATTGGAAAAGGGGTGTAAGTTAAACTTATACATTTTTTTACATTTTTTTTAGTCTTTTTAGGGAATGTGAACCTGTGATCATTTGATCACTTATATATACTGCAATACCACAGTTTATATTAATTTTGAGGTTCTCTTATGGAGCCCACCTCTGGCTGAGCTTCATGAGAGAACCAAGATGGGGTCCTCCGGGGTGTCCAATGATGAATGAGTGAGTGAACTGAAATTGATGAATCAATGATTGACAGCAGCTTTTAAATGGTTGAACCGCAATAGTGAGAGCAAGATGCGGCTACTGCTGTAACACAGCCAGCATTTGTCGGGTATGAGTGCAGGCTCAGAAACAGAGCCCCCTCTGTACATCCGCTGCGACCAGATCACATAAATTTGTTATGTGGCCGTGAAAGGGATTAACAGGTTTTCCATAATCACAACACTGATAGCCTATCAATAGGATTACCTCATTCTTGTTTATTAACATTTGACCACACACAAACCACCGAAAGGTTAGACCAGGAGATCAGGGCTGTCTGCCAATCATCTCACACAGTGAGAACTTTGCTGTAAGGCTTTGTGCCCACGTTGCAGAAATGCTGCAGAATTGTCCGGAATTCGCATGCGTTTTGCAAGCGTTTTTAGCTTGCGCTTTTCCAAGCGATTTGAAGCATCGTTTGGAAAAGTGATTGTCAGGTTGGTCACACTTGTCAAGCATAGTGCTTGACAAGTGTGACCACCTTTTTACTATTGATGCTGCCTATGCAGCAGCATCAATAGTAAAAGACAGAATGTTTAAAATAATAAAAAAAATAAAAAATAGAGATATACTCACCCTCTGTCGGCCCCCAGAGTCGTCCCGGTCCTCATTGGTGCTGCCAGCAACTTCCGCTCCCAGGGATGCATTGCGTGAATGACCTCTGATGAAGTAGTATCACGAGAGACTGCTACGTCATCAGAGGTCATTCACGCAATGCATCCCTGGGAGCGGAAGTTGCTGGCAGCACCAATGAGGGCCGGGACGACTCCGGGGGCCGACAGAGGGTAAGTATATCTCTATTTTTTATTTTAAGTGTATTTTTTACAGGAATCTGGTACCCAGAGCTTGGCGGACAGTCTCCTCTCCTCCAGACACTGGATACCATCCGCACATGAAGCGCTCACTTTACGCATGGTGGGCATAGCCACATGCGTAAAGTGGGCGCTTCAATGCAATCCTATGGTGGCAGAATCGCCGTGATTACGCAGAAATAATGAACATGCCGCGGATTTTACCGCTATGCGATTCCGCAACGGAAAAATCCGCAGCATTGGCACAGCAACTGCGGAATCCCACAGGATTGCATGGGATGCATTTTTTAAGAGTTTCCGCAGCGGCCAAAATGCTTAAAAAACGCAACGCAACATGGGCACACAGCCTAAGCGTTTCCTACCAGAGGGAGAAGTAGTACAAACCCCCAGTGAAAACCCAGTTGGACTGAGAAACTATTAACTCATTAGGTGTCAAATACTTTGATTGCAAATACCAACACCACAAAGAGGTGAAATAAAAGAAAAAAAAGTTTTATTCTGCTCTACAGACACGAATACATTATGTGTCTATTTCAACATGAACAATTTGGTGAAAGGTCCCCTTTAAAGTGAAGCCAACATCAGAAAATAACATTTTGCTCAAATCAGGTTTTTGTGTTAAATGCTTTTAATTTTCATTTTTAGCAATTTTTTTTCTCATATCACAATCTGTACTAAAAATAGAAATATAAATCTAACAATTAACACACTGGCCACTTGGGCTTTTTAGAGTTTAACTTCCTGTTGTTTCAGTTAAAAATGATATTCAGAAGTTACTCAGTTTAAAGCTGGGCAAATGCATGGACTGGAAGGCCTCTCATATGATGAGAGGTTGGAAAAGTGGCAGCATGGTGGCTCAGTGGATAGCACTGCAGCCTTGCAGCGCTGGGGTCCTGGGCTCAACTCCCGCCAAGAACAACATCTGAAAGGAGTTTGCATGTTATGCCCGTGTTTGTGTTGGTTTCCTCTCATATTCCAAAGACATACTGATAGGGAATCTAGATTGTGAGCCCCATCGGGGACAATGTCTGTAAAGCTGTGGAATTAATGGTGCTATATAAGTGAGTAAAATAAATAAAAAGTTAGGCTTGTTCAGCTTAGAATAAAGATGCCTCAGAGTTAGTTTCCATGTGCTCAAACTGGCAGTGCTTTGGACGCAGCACATGTCCACTTCGTCCAAAGCGCTGCTGGCTTTTGTACGCACCACATCCTATACATTGTATAGGTGACTTTATCTTGCGTCTCCGCAAGATAAATAGACATGCTGCGGACTGGAAAGACACGCTGCATGTCCAGTTATGCCTCCAGGCTTCCCTGCATGCATAGTGAAGATGGGATTTCATGAAATCCCCTCCACTACGCTGTAACATCTGGCTGCTGCGGAGGTACGCATCGTCCAACCCGCAGCATATACATACCATGGAAATATACCGTCAAAGGAGATCCATATGTTTGGTCACTACAGAGGACTGGTGTATGACTTATTCCTTCTAAGGACCAGGGGGCACACATTACGGGTGGAAGAAAAGCAATTCCGGGAGTTAAATAGGAATGGGTTCTTTACAGTTAGAGCAGTCAGACTGTGGAATGTTTTTAAAAAAGGACTGGATGATTTCCTTGATATTGATACACATAACATTGCAGGTTATAGTTAAATTAGTGACAAAATGTACTATTGGTGGAGAAAGGTTGAACTTGATGGACATAGTTCTTTTTTCCACCTATGTAACTATGCCCATTAACCATAATACACAGACTCCAGCCCTATCTTTGGTATTGAAGCACCTAAAGAGAGTATGCAATGATCATTGTGAAAGGAGGGAGAGCAGGATCAGCTGTGACATCATGTGATGGACCCTGCGCTATCAGCTGTGTACAGAGGAGTAAGGGTATGTGCACACGGTGCAGATTCTGGTGCAGTTCTGCAGCAGATTTGGCCCTGCAGAACTGCAAGTGATGTACAGTACTATTTAAGGCTATGTAAACCAAAAAACGCTGTGCACATGCTGCAGATTTTTCCTCGCAGATTTGGTGCAGATTTAAAACTGCAGCATGTCACTTCTTTTGTGCCGTTCTGCAGCAGTATTTCATCTGCTACATTATAGAAATCTGCAGGTGAAAACTGCAGGGGAAATCCGCACAAAAACTGCACTAAATCTGCACTAACACTGCAGGTAAAACGCAGGTCATTTTACCTGCAGATTTAGCAAAATCTGCGCGGAAAATTCCACAGCAGAATCCGCACCGTGTGCACATAGCCTAAGGCTGTGTGCACACGTTGCAGATTATGATGCGTTTCTGCTGTGTTTTTGGATGCGCGAAATTGCATCAACTCTGCAGTGTAGTACAGTACCAATGATAGTCAATGGGAATTTGAGAACTGGTGTTTAGATGCTGAGGAAAAATCCGAGCGGATTCGCAGCGTTTTATTTTCCGCAGCAGTCAATTCTTTGTGCGGATCTGTGGCGGTTCTGCACCCATTGACTATACGTTAAGGCAAATCCGCAAAACAAAAAACGCATGACAATCCGCAAGAAATACGCAAGAAATCTGCATCAATTCTACATGAAATCCGCAAACATTTTGGCCTGCGTTTTCTGCCAAGAGATGCAGATTCTGTGCAGAAAATTCCGCAGAGTGTGAACATACCCTTACCGGTCATTGTAATCCTGCCCCTCATGATACGGTGCCCTCCTTAAAGCCCCGTCACACACAGCGAGATCGCTAGCGAGATTGCTGCCGAGTCACAAGTTTTGTGACACATCAGCGATATCGCTGTGTGTGACAGGTTTCAGCGACCGGCCCCCCTGCCGGGTATCGCTGATCGTGCTTGAAAGCCCTGGAAATTTTTTCAATTGTTGGGTCTCCCGCTGGCCAGCATGCATCGCTGCGTATGGCAGGCGGGAGACCAACGATCAGCGAGCTGGAGCTGGTAATCAAGGAAAACAGCGAGTTTCTTAGCGCTTAGGCTAGTTTCAGACTAGGGTTTTTGACAGCAGCGCAGGACGCCGCTAAGGCTAGTTTCACACTTGCTTTTTTTTGCAGCGCGTTTTTCCCGCAAAAAAACGCATTGAAAAAACGCATACATAAGCATACAACTGCTGCGTTTTTTTCAAGCATTTTTATGAGCATGCATGAAAAAAACGCAGCGTTTTTATGCGTTTGTATGCGTTTTTAGCGCGTTTTTACCGCGTTTGCGTTTTTTTCCAACATTTTTAGGTGGCCCCTCACACTACCCAAACCATGACTTTACTAACCCTAACCCTGACCCTAACCCTAACCCTGACCCTAACCCTGACCCTAACCCTTAACCAAATCATACTTAACCCTAACCCAAACCCTAAACCCTAACTAACCCTAACCCTAACCCAAACCCTAAACCCTAACTAACCCTAACCCTAACCCTAACCCTGACCCTAACCCTGACCCTAACCCTAACCCTAACCCTAACCCTGACCCTAACCCTTAACAAAACCATACTTAACCCTAACCCTGACCCTGACCCTAACCCTAACCCTAACCCTAACCCTAATCCTGACCCTAACCCTGACCCTAACCCTAACCCTAACCCTGACCCTAACCCTTAACAAAACCATACTTAACCCTAATCCTGACCCTAACCCTGACCCTAATCCTTAACAAAACCATACTTAACCCTAACCCTGACCCTAACCCTAACCCTGACCCTAACCCTAACCCTGACCCTAACCCTGACCCTAACCCTTAACAAAACCATACTTAACCCTAATCCTGACCCTAACCCTGACCCTAATCCTTAACAAAACCATACTTAACCCTAACCCTGACCCTAACCCTAACCCTGACCCTAACCCTAACCCTGACCCTAACCCTAACCCTGACCCTAACCCTTAACAAAACCATACTTAACCCTAATCCTGACCCTAACCCTGACCCTAACCCTTAACCAAACCATACTAAACCCTAACCCTGACCCAAAACCCAACCCTAACCCTGACCCTGACCCTAACCCTAACCCTAAACCCCCTTAACTAACCCTAACTCTAACTCAAACCCCTAAATTCCATGGTTAAAAAAAAAAACGCATATGCAAAAAAACGCTTACATGAGCATGCCAGTGCGCACATATGCGCATCCATAGGCTATAATGGCCATTTTTAGCGCAAAACGTGCGCATATGTGCGCATGCGCTTTTTTGCAGGGCCAAAAAATGCAACATGATGCGTCTGGAAAATCCAATCGCACACCCCAAAAAAACGCAGCGCATGAAAATCGCATACATGCGCTTACAAGCGCGCAGGTATGCGCACCCATGTTAAATATAGGGGAAAAAACGCATGCGCAGGTTAGCGTTTTTTTCCAGCGCTAAAAAACGCAAATGTGAAACCAGCCTAAGCCCCACCCCCTGAAGTGTCTCCTTCAGTCATCTCCGCCTAGTATCGCACATCGCTGCATGCGATCTGCACACCCTATCTTTAGCATAGGGTACGCAGACCATGCGCTGGCCATGCGCTAGTAGGATTTTGCGTGCACTACGCCCTTTTGACGGTGCACCGACGTGCGCCGAACGCACCATGTTGCTTTTTGGTGCGCTCGGCGCACCGTCAAAAGGGCGCAGCGCATGCAAAATCCTACAAGCGCACAGTCTGCGCACCCTATGCTAAAGATAGGGTGTTCAGATCGCATGCAGCGATGTGCGATAATAGGCGGAGATGACTGAAGGGGGCGCGGCAGGGAGCGGGGCTTAGCGGCGCCGGGCGCTGCTGGCAAAAACGCTAGTCTGAAACTAGCCTTAGTTACCCGCTGTGTACCTTAGATACCAGCGTGCTGGCGCTGGGAGCTGGTAACCAAGGTAAACAGCGGGTTTCTAAGCGCCACGCGGCACTTAGAAACCCGCTGTTTTCCTTGGTTACCAGCTCCCAGCGCCAGGACGCTGGTATCTAAGGTACACAGCGGGTAACTAAGCGACGTGCGCGCTTGTTACCCGCGTCATCGCTGGTCCTGATCGCTGGTGAAGCTGCCTGTTTGGCAGCTCACCAGCGATCATGTAGCGACACACCAGTGATCCTGACAAGGTCATATCATTGTCAGGATCGCTGGTGCGTCGCTGTGTGTGACGGGGCCTTAAGACTTTCTGAAAGCACAGGAAGTTTAGGAATCTAAAAAAAAATCCTAGTGGCCAATGTGAAAATTGCAAGATTATTCATTTCTTTTTTATAAAAAAAAAAATAATGATATGAAAAACAAGAAATGTGTAACACAAAAGCCTAATTTTCTGATGACAGCTTTCCTTTAAATCTTTATAATTTGATATCTGCAAATTGTATTTTCATAATTTCATGGTTCCTGTTAAGAACAGACATCTTAAAGGGAACCTGTCAGCTGTTTTGGCCGCTATAAGATGCGGCCACTGTCTTTCAGGGCTTATCTACAGCATTCTATAATGCTGTAGATAAGCCCCCGATCTGATCTGAAAGATAAGAAAAATAAGTTTTATTATCCTCACCCAGGGGAGGGGGGGGGGGGGTCCGGTGCGGTCTGGTTCTATGGGTGTCGCAGGTCCGGAATGCTGCAGATAAGCCCTGAAAGGTAGTGGCCGCATCTTACAGCGGGCAAAACAGCTGACAGGTTCGCTTAAAAAATCTTTCAAGAGTAAAATCTCTCCAATCCCGGCTAATATGTTCCTGTTTGTGTATGATTCATTCAATTATTAATAGAATAAGAGATATTGTTTGGACAAAAAACAAGAAAAGTTTCAGTGGCCACGGTAACACAGTAAGGCCGGAGTCACACTGGCGAGGAATACGGGAGAGTGAGAGGCGCAAAAAGCACGCATTAGACACGGACCAATGATTCTCTTTGGGGTCACTCGCACCAGGCGTATATTTCTCATCCGTATCCTATGCTCCGTGCCACTCGCAGCATGCTGCGATTGTCAGCGTACTACGGCCGTAGTACGCCAATGCAAGTCTATGGGTGCGCAAAAAATACGGATTACACACGGAACACACGTGTGACCTGCGAGCAATACGCAGGTCTTTTGGCTGGTGAACAGGAAATGGGCCAATCCATCATCAGGAAGCCTAGACATGCAAATGAGCTAAAAAACCGCTCCAGACATCCAGGAAGTACGCCTCCACCGAGTACAGCAGCAGCATGGCGTCCACATATATTAATGTAGAGATGCTCATTGTGCTGGTGCAGGAGCGTCCAGAAATATGGGACCCACGCGATGCAAACTATGCTAACCGCACAAGAAAGGAGGCGTCATGGAGGCGCATCAGTCGCCAGATGTACCATGACTTTGGTGACAGACCACGTGATGAGCAGCATAAAATTCGTAAGTGCAACCATAAAAACATCATTAACCTTTAGCGCGCGCTATAAAATGAATCTAGAATCAGCACCCCCCTTCCTGTGCATGTACTTTTCTTAGCCTCATCAGGCCGTTACATTTGGATGTGACACGTGGCTTCACACAGCCATAATTTGGGGTTAGGCCACAAGCTCCTCATCCTCCTAGCCAAAAAAATTAGTTTAAGTGGAGCTAATGAGACCATGTGTATCGGCCCAATTACATATGCCACCATGGGTAGAACGCACACCACAGAAGGCCCCATGCCTAGACTACTGTTCGAAAATGTGACCTCTCAAATATGTGATTTTGACAATCTTTCCTGTCACATTGCAGTGGAAGATGTGATGAAACGGTGGAGAAGCATCCGGGACCAGTACCGCCGGGAACGCCAGCAGCGGTCCAGGAGTGGGGATGCTGGACATGTCAAACGCAAATATATATACTATGACCGGCTGAACTTCCTCGCCCCAATTCTGGATCTGAGACCGTAAGTACATACCTCACACCACATGACACAAAAACATTACACAAATACTTTACAGGGACAAAAATATTGATGTATTTTTGCCTCTGTTCTATTTCATAACAGAACTCAATCCAACCTTACGGATCGAGGAACGGCCTCAGAGGCAGAGCCAATTATAGATCCTGTAGGGGATGAGGTGGCTGGCCCATCTTCTCCCCCTACAAGAAGGATGGCTGAAGAGGAGGCATCACAAGACCACACAATGGCTGGCCTACACACCACACCACCAGGACGGTCTGCTGCTGCCACCTCACCCATCCTGGAAGAGCCGGGCAACTTGAGCAGCAGCCCAACTGCCCCGATCAGGTCCTCCCCACAGGCTGCTCTAGCATCACGGCGAACAAGAAGAAGGGGCCAGGTCACCATTCAAGAGAGCAGGACCAATGTGGACACAGGGGTGCTGAATTATTTGTCCCGAGTCACTACAGATGATGGTGAGGAGGCCTATGCACGTAGCCTCACCCTTTATCTCCGTGCCCTTACCCGTGAGGTCAGGCTCCGTATTAGGGGTTGTATTCAGATCCTGCTTGATGCAAGCACCCCCCCAATACCCCATATGAGGTTTTTGAATTTCTGGAGAGGTGGCAGCTCTCACCATGAAATTTAATGCGCATGAGACCATCCACACAGATGCTTGCTCAAGCAGGGTCTGAACAGCCCCTAATACGTGGGCCAACACCTCAAGCCCTTCCTCCCCCTACCCATCCTTCTATTCCGCAGCCCCAAATGTCTTCCTCAAGCCAACCCCACCAATATGGCCACTTGTACCCACCCAGTGTTGGAGGCTTGTCCCAACCTGGTTGGGGACGATCTGGCTATGTTGGTGGGTATGAGCCACGGGCCTACCATAGCCAACAAGAAGCCCCTCACCATCATCATTACTCTGGCCAGTATCCCCAACAGGCCGAGGAGGCTGGCCAATTACACCATCATGGGCAACAGTATGGCCCCACACAGGGCGATGTTAGCCACAATGTCCAGCAGCACCCACAGGCTGTTTCTCCACGTTCCCCTTCCCCTACATATGAGGATTTATGATTCTAATGTTTGGAGATGTCCAGTGAGATGTAACTGGTGCTCCTAATGTAAAACTAAAAACAGGTGTTCTCCTTCACCAACATTTAGAACATAATTTAACACTCACATTTTTAAACAATGTTTTCCAAACATATGAAACAATCCATCATGACAGGCAACGCTACCTCACGCCTTTCACACAGATATTACATGTGTGTAGAAAAGAGAATATTTAGGAAGCAAAGTAGAATCATAGAATCATAGAATCGTAGAGTTGGAAGGGACCTCATGGGCCATCTGGTCCAACCCCCTGCTCAAAGCAGGATTCGCTAAATCATCCCAGTCAGATGTCTGTCCAGCCTCTGTTTGAAGACTTCCATTGAAGGAGAACTCACCACTTCTCGTGGCAGCCTGTTCCACTCATTGATCACTCTAACTGTCAAAAAGTTTTTTCTAATATCTAATCTGTGTCTCCTCCCATTCAGTTTCATCCCATTGCTTCTAGTCTTTCCTTGTGCAAATGAGAATAAAGTTGATCCTTCTACAATGTGACAGCCCTTTAGATATTTGTAGACAGCTATTAAGTCTCCTCTCAGTCTTCTCTTTTGCAAACTAAACATTCCCAAATCCTGCAACCTTTCCTCATAAGACAGGGTTTGCAGACCGGTCACCATTCTGGTCGCTCTTTTCTGAACTTGCTCCAGTTTGTTGATGTCTTTTTTAAAATGTGGTGCCCAAAACTGGACACAATATTCCAGATGAGGTCTGACCAAAGAGGAGTAGAGGGAAATAATGACTTCACGTGATCTAGACTGTATGCTTCTGTTAATACATCCTAGAATTGCATTTGCCTTTTTTGCTGCTGCATCACACTGTTGACTCATATTCAGTCTGTGATCTATTAGTATACCCAAGTCTTTTTCACATGTGCTGTCACTTAGCCCTATTCCTCCCTTCCTTTAAATACGCTATACTGTAAAATGAAAGGATGAAAATACACTACTCACTTGCTAACGCCTAGGAAAGGCGTGCTCGCCTTAGTTAAGTAGTCACCTTTTTTGTTAGCAATCTATATTGAAAAAATTAGAGGCGACCAGCATACAGAATATCACGCTCTCTCTATGTCTTAACAAGTGAGTTTTGTATTTTGATCCTTTCCAGAATAGCATGCTTAAGGCCCTTTTACATTTAGCGATGCACCAGCGATCCGACGAGCGATCCGACCCGGTCAGGATCGCTGGTGCATCGCTAAATGATCGCTAGTGAGCTTTCATACAGAAAGATCTCACAGCGATGCAGCAGCGACGCAGCGCACGATACTTACCATTCACACACAGCGATCCTGCGTCCTCCCGCCCGCCTCCACGCGTCGCTGGACGTCACAGCAGGAAGTCTCAGCAGGAAGCAGCCGACGAGAAATGGAGCCGGACATTCTCGCGCGATCAGCGATAACCAGCGGGGGAGCCGGTCGCTGGTAAGTATCACACATAGCGATATCGCTAGCAATATCGCTATAACGTCACAAAACCGGTGACGTTTTAGCGATATTGCTAGCGATATTGCTTAGTGTAAAACCCCCTTTAAATATTGTCTGTTCTACAGACAGGTAATATCTGTGTGAAAGATGTGAGGTAGCCTTGCCTGTCATGGTGGAATCTTTCTATGATTGGATAACATTATGAGGAAATGTGAGTGTTATCTTGTTGCCTTTATTTTGGTGATGGAGCTCACCTTTTGTTGCCAAATCAAGGTTAATCTAGGCATGCAGCAATGTTGTTATTGCCTAATGTTTTTTGCTGTTTTGTTTTGTTATGTTAATTTAACACCAAGTTAAAGAAGGCACAAAGGGTCATTTTGGCCATTGCCAAATTTGTGTTATGGCAATATTATGTTTGCCTTTAAGCAAACCAAAAAAAAAAAATAGGCAAAACTAAAAATTTGTCTACTCTAGTTAACGTCTCTGTGTGATTTTTCACAATCCCTCACAACATACTTACAGACAACAACCAATGCAATGAAACACTCATAGAATCATAAAGGCTTGAGTAATATATATTTAGACACACTTAAAGAAACAAATTATAACATAGACACAGCATTCTCTTGCCAAGAAGTAGCCCCCTCAGGTGAGATAAAGTAATTCGTGAAAATATCACGCACTTTGAGGCCAGAGAGCGGTCTACGTTGAGGGTTGATAGGTGGTCTCACCCTGCGCAC
Source organism: Dendrobates tinctorius (assembly GCF_039654945.1). Classification (NCBI taxonomy): domain Eukaryota; kingdom Metazoa; phylum Chordata; class Amphibia; order Anura; family Dendrobatidae; genus Dendrobates; species Dendrobates tinctorius. The sequence continues at coordinate 11,849,263 of NW_027361698.1, read as the reverse complement.
ATTGTCCGGCCTATGCACAACACCATCAGAGGAGGAACAATCATGTATCCTGGTGAAGTTATGCAGAACAACACAGGCTTTCACAACTTCATTCACATTTTGCTCACTCAACTGAATGGCAGACTGGAGTACCTGCCATTTGGCACAAAGAATCCCAAAGGAACACTCCACCAGTCGCCTAGCACGTGATAGGCGCAAGTTAAAAATTCTGCGCCTGTGGTCAAGGTTGCGCCGGGGATATGGCCTCTTTACATTGCGTGATAACTGAAAGGCCTCATCTGCCACAAGGACATAAGGGACTGATTGTTCGGGGGAGCCTGGTAGCTGGCGTGGTGGTGGTAGATCCAACTGGTTGGTGCGTAGCCGCCGAGCCATTATGGAAGTATTGAAGACTCTAGAGTCTCCCGTCCTTCCATAGGCCCCAATGTCGACAATTATAAACTTGTATTGAGGGTCTGCCAGAGCCAACAATGCAACAGAAAAGTTTTGTTTATAATTGAAGAATTGGGAGCCTGAGTTCGGCGGCTTACGCACCCTGATATGTTTGCCATCCAGGGCCCCAATACAATTTGGAAACTGGCAGTCCTCCTCAAAGTCCCTTGAAATCCTTAACCAGTCTTCCATCCTGGGCTCGGGCATGACCACTTGATGGAGTCTTGTCCAGATTTGTGCACATGTAGACCTCACTATGCCTGAAATGGTGGACTTTCCAATGAGAAACTCATGGTGGAGGGCGGCATAAGACAGGCCAGTGGACAGGAAGCTGTAGAACAACAGAAAGAGTACAGTTTAGAATGGCTTAAGTAAAAAAAATCATTTACATGCCGACCAAACTTGGTAGGAAATGAGAGAGAACAACACACACATATTTGGTGCCACAATGACTAAGTGATATGCAGGACATATTAGATGTAACATTCTGGTGTGTCAGGTGAAACATATTTTGAGTAAGATGAGGGCATTAAACTTTGTCCAAGAAGGCCAAAAAACATAAATTAACACATACATTATGACCATAGAGAATGTGGTTGTGTAGCACATACCGTAATGTGAGTAGAAGTCGCTCCTCTGCAGATATGGCTTTGCGCATCCTTGTGTCCTGAAAGGTGATCCCAGGGCGCACTGTCTCCAAGAGGCGATCAAATGTGGAAATGCTCATACGAGAGTACTGGTAAAATTTCTCCGGATGCTCCCGCAGAGAATAATAGAGGCGGTGAAAATGCCCTCTTGTGAGTCGTTGCCTCAAAAGTGGATGTACCCACATGCGTCTCCTCCGTGGATCCACTATCACAGGATATGGTTGGCCAAAGCGCCGTGACAAAAGCCAGGTAAAGAGAACCTGCTCAGTTGTATTGAATCGCAGACCCTCTGCCATGCTGCACAAAGAACACCAACACACCTCGTGAAAGCAAGGTGACAAATGTACAGAATGTAGGCAGCCACCTGCTTCTGAGTGTCTAAATAGGGTGCAGGCTAATGATTTAAATTGTTTGCAGGCCTCAAAACCGTTAAATGTCCATTTTGCAAGGCTGCGAGAAAATCTCGCCATACGGATTGCATACGGATGCCACACGGATTACATACGGATGCACACATGCGCAAAATACGCGACCTCACCTTGCTTTCGGATGACCTACGGAGCACTGTTTAGGGGTCATTCATCCGTATTACGCATGTAAACTACGGAGCGTATTTTGCGCAGGTTAGTGTGACTCCGGCCTTACAATGTATCCCACAATTTCGGCTGAATATGTAAATACCTCACATGAGGCAGTACAGTGCTGCTTAGCCTTACGGCGAGACGCTATTTTCCTCCTGGAGCGCAGATTTTGCTAAACTAGTTTGTGGAATCCATATACAGAGCCCCTAAGTGCTAGAAGAGCAGAATCCCCCCGCAAGTGACCCTATTTTGGAAATTTTGGATGTGACCAATACATGGTAGTGACCAGTACATGATTCTGGAGACATGCACCCGTAAATTATTGCTATTATTGCTACAGAAATGCCAAATGTGTGGATGCTAAATGTGGTTTAGGCACAGTGGGGCTCAGAAGGGAGGGGAGGGGCATTTCGATTTGCTGAATTTCTTTTGGGGGCAAGGAGCCATAGCTATAGCACTTTTCCAGAGCCTTTGTTATACCAGTTACATGGAAGCCCCTTATAATTTCGTTAATAGGTGATGGAGCTGAGTGGGGACTTGCTGTTTTGTGGATTGAGTTGAAGCTTTTGTAGCGAACATTTTACATAACATTTGGGATCACATTTATCTGGCGATCTACGCTGAGCACTTACATCTAAATCTCCGAGTGACGTGATTCAGATGAAACCCCTGAGGGATCCATTCAATATAATGTGGTAGCAGAACCACTCTTGTATGCTGTCTGGTCTCTGTTCAGTGGTGTCCTTGTTTTCAGAGGTGTACAAAACTGTAGTAGACAGCGCTTTTGTGAACGCCTAAAAAGATCGACACCGCTGGATCATAGGCCAGATAGTGTCCATAGTATCTCCATCTGCATCATTATAGGTAATCTTTTGCCAGGTGTGCCGTCTGAATCGTGCATTGCATAGTTTTACACGGAAACCCCGATGTAAGTGCTCAGCGCAGAGCATGGGATAAATGTGAGGCAAGCTTTACTGAGATTTTTGGGAGGTAGAATGAAAAAAATCAACAGCAGGTGATAAATTTGTTTTATTTATTTTTTTACGCCATTTCTCGTGTGATATAAGTGATTAGGAGACTTTATTTTTCGGATCGGTGTGATTACAGAACTACATTGGGTTTTTATGTTTAGCTGCTGTCAAACACTAAAGACGCGTTTTACTGCATTGCCAAATTTTGATAGCTTTAATTTTTCCATGTGACAACTATTTTTTCTTTTTGCAGGACAAGTTGATAATGTTATTAGTACCATTTTTTGGCCATATGATATTTTTGATCGCTTTCTATTCTTATTTAAGAGAGGCAGGATGAACAAAAACCAGCAATTCAGAAGTTTGTTTTTTTTAAATGCCGTTCTATGTGTGGTAAAATTGACAAGGCAGCTTTATTCTTCGGGTCAGTACTTTTACAGTGATACCACATTTATATCTTTTTTTGTTGTTGTTTTGGAGCTTTTAAAACAATAAAAACTATTTTCTAGAAAAAATAATTATCTTCGCATTGTTTTATTCTGAGAGCTATAATTTTTTTTTTTATTTTTCAGCTGATTGAGCTGTATGGCACTATTGCCGGTGGCATCACAGGGGTCAAACGCCCGTGATCGGTGCTAGCACCGATCGTGAGTGTTGCTGCAGGGTGTCAACGTTCATGTAGAGCTGACACCCGCATTCGATTAAGGAGCTCAGCGTGAGCCCTCACGATCATGGCGCCGTATATATATGGTGGTTTGCAGGAACACAGATCCTGCAGGTCCGTATATATGTGTTGCAAGTCAGGAAGGGGTTAAAGGCATTGTCCACTTCTGTCTGATGGAACTGTAAACACATTCAGTTGCATGTATATGCCAAAATCAGGAGTGGAACAGTCAAATGAAAGGTAGAATAGAAACATGTCACCACTTCTGCATTTTTCACCCACTCCTGGTTTTAGCTTACAAATCCTGATGTAAAAAACTCACTAAATACTCAACGTGTGCATGAGGCTGAAAGGCTGCATCCCATTGGCATGTCTTTGAATGAATTCAGCAGTCATGTGACATAACATGACTGCCAGCAGACACCGCGCCAACATCGCCGGTCCGAGAGTCCGTATGTTTGGGGTTTTTCTTATCTGGTGCACGTTAGCATTTAAGAAGGGGTTGTCAAGTAGAGAAAAACTCCTTTAAGTTGTGACTACTACATTACCACCTTAGGCCAGTTTCACACGTCCAGATAATCCGGTACCGGAGCTATCCGTGGATATGTGGTAACTCCGTGTGCCGCATCAGGACCACACGGAGGGCCGCCGGGAAGAAGCGGCTACAGTAAGCACTGTTCCCGGCGTCTGGTGCTGAATGCGGCTGTGATTCTTCTCTCCTGCTCTGCCGGCAACAGCGAGCAGGAGAGAATGAATGAAAAAAAGCGGACGTGGGGTCCCTCTCAGTTTGTAAACCAACCAGACGAAACTCACAGCTGGGGGCTGCAGCCCTCAGCTGTCAGCATCATCAAGGTTGGTTCTCAAGAATAGAGGGGTCCCCATGCTGTTTTTTTAATTATTTTTTTAAATAAATAAATAAAATAACTGCCGTGGGGTCCCCCCTATTTTTGACAACCAACCTGACTAAAGCTGACAGCTGAGGGTTGATATTCTCAGGCTGGTATGGGGCCATTGATATTGGCCCCCCCACAGCCTAAAAACAACAGCCCCCAGCTGCCCAGAAAAGGCGCATCTATTAGATGCGCCTATTCTGGAGCTTTGCCTGGTTCTTCCCACTTGCCCTGTAGCAGTGGCAAGTGGGGTAATAAGGGGTTAATGCCACCTTTCTATTTTAAGAACGTTACGTTCCCATGAGAAGCTTTTGATGAGTTACTGATATTGCAGATTTCCTGCTCCTATTTAGTAAATTGAGTTACTTGCACTTTTTTTCATTGCCTTTTTATAATACCTTTTTTTACGACTTATCTCGTTTTTGACGCTGAGGTGTTTGTCTCTTATTGGCATGTCATATCTTAAAGCTGCTTTGTTTTTTATATTTCTTGGTATTTGGCTTTGATAAAACTTTACATGAGGATTACGTGCATTTTTAAGAGCGTTTTTGGGGCGGAAACGCACTAAAATCACATAGGCATTTTTAGCTGTGGATTTTCCACATTTAATGCAAGTCTATGGGGAAAAATCTGCACATAAAACTCAGCGTACACGCAAGACAAATTGACATGTTGCGGATTTGAAACACGCACCACAGGTCAGTTTCCACTGAGTTAAAAAAAAAAAAAAAAAAAAGCACAGTTGGCAGGAGATTTCTATAAATACCATCCACATTGCTGGGACTGTAAGATGCTGCAGTTTTCATGCAGCAAAAATAAAAAGTGTCAAAAAACTCACCAAAAAAAAAAAAAAAAAAAATCGGCGTGGGCACACAGCCTAAAGGTCCGTTAACATAGAATTCATAATGGAAGTAACACTGTGCCGTATCAACAGCACAAGAGGCATCAGCGGTGCCTCGTTAACCTGTCAGGGTTCCATTAGGCCGGGGTCACACTAACCGACGCAAAACACGGTCAGTATTTTACATGCGTAATACGGATGACAGACCCCTAAATAGTGCTCCGTATGTCATCCGTAATCAAGGTGTGGTCACGTATTTTGCGCATGTCAGCATCCGTATGCAATCCGTATGGCATCCGTATGGCGAGATTTTCTCGCAGGCTTGCAAAATGGACATATAATGGAGCCCTATGACAGGGTTTATAACAGAAACCAAAGAATAGATATAGACACATAGAATGCATATATATATATATATATATATATATATATATATATACACGTACATGCACATGCATTCTATGTGTCTATATCTATTCTTTCGTTTCTTTATTAAACCTGTCAGTGTGAGTTTACTGTATCGTGCACTGAATTGCCGGCTTTTCTAAAAGACACCTGGTGCGTATTTCTCGTAAGTCACATAGACTTGCATTGGCGTACTACGGGCGTAGTACGCTGACAATCGCAGCATGCTGCGATTGGCACGGACCGTAGAATACAGATGAGAAATATACGGCTGGTGCGAGTGACCCCATAGAGAATCATTGGTCCGTGTCTAATGCGTGCTTTTAGCGCCTCTCACTCGGCCGTATTCCTCGTGTGACCCTGGCCTTAGGATTAAACTACCACTGCATGCTATGGACTGAGCCTCCAATAACATGTGAACAGTATCTTATGGAAAAAGTTTGTCTCACATGTCTACGGACTTGTTTCTGCGTCACATGGCAAATTTTGAGAAATTGGTGTAGTTTTCACAGACCCTTATAAATACATGCACCTTGAGATGCTATTGATAACTCTCCCCCATGCTGCCTTATTATTTAGGGTATGCTCACATGCTGCAACCAAATACAAGGCTGAAAGTCTGCTCTCCTGCGGAGGCCAATGCCTGCATGATTGTGATGCAAATTCCTGCCACAATCGACCATCCCAGTGGGCAGAGATTGTCTCCATTCAGCAGGCAGCTGTGTGACATTCCACCTTTGGATAGGAGTCACACTTAACGTATAAAAATATGGACCGTATATAATGGAGCCCAATGACAGGCTAAAACCCAAACAAAAGAATAAAGACACACACACATATAACACTTTATATATGTCTCTAATATATAAAGCTCAATGTGTATGTGTATGTTTGTATGTATATGTGTGTATGTCCGGGATTGGCATCTGCATCGTCGCAGCTACAGCCACAAAATTTTGCACAGTCACACGTCTGGACCCCGAGAGTGTCATAGGTTATGTTGTGAGGCGAAATTTTAACCCTGCGCGTTCCAATTCACCAAACAATTTTGCCTATTAGGCCGGGGTCACACTGGCGAGGAATACGGCCGAGTGAGAGGCGCTAAAAGCACGCATTAGACACGGACCAATGATTCTCTATGGGGTCCCTCGCACCAGCCGTATATTTCTCATCCGTATTCTACGCTCCGTGCCAATCGCAGCATGCTGCAATTGTCAGCGTACTACGGCCGTAATACGCCAATGCAAGTCTATGGGTGCGCAAAAAATACGGATTACACACAGGATAGGATTAAACACACGGCTCAGCAGTCAGTATCACACAGGATAGGATTAGACACACGGCTCAGCAGTCAGTATCACACAGGATAGGATTAGACACATGGCTCAGCAGTCAGTATCACACAGGATAGGATTAGATACACGGCTCAGCGGTCAGTATCACACAGGATAGGATTAGACATATGGCTCAGCAGTCAGTAACACACAGGATAGGATTAGATACACAGCTCAGCAGTCAGTATCACACAGCATAGGATTAGATACATGGCTCAGCAGTCAGTATCACACAGGATAGGATTAGATACACGGCTCAGCAGTATCACACAGGATATGATTAGATACACGGCTCAGCAGTCAGTATCACACAGGAGAGGATTAGATACATGGCTCAGCAGGCCGTGTCACACAGGATAGGATTAGACACACGGCTCAGCAGTCAGTATCACACAGGATAGGAATAGATACACGGCTCAGCAGTCAGTATCACACAGGATAGGATTAGACACATGGCTCAGCAGTCAGTATCACACAGGATAGGATTAGACACATGGCTCAGTAGTCAGTATCACACAGGATAGGATTAGACATATGGCTCAGCAGTCAGTATCACACAGGACAGGATTAGACATATGGCTCAGCAGTCAGTAACACACAGGATAGGATTAGATACACAGCTCAGAAGTCAGTATCACACAGCATAGGATTAGATACATGGCTCAGCAGTCAGTATCACACAGGATAGGATTAGATACACGGCTCAGCAGTCAGTATCACACAGGATAGGATTAGATACACAGCTCAGCAGTCAGTATCACACAGGATAGGAATAGATACACTGCTCAGCAGACGGTATCACACAGGATAGGATTAGACACACGGCTCAGCAGTCAGTATCACACAGGATAGGATTAGACACACGGCTCAGCAGTCAGTATCACACAGGATAGGATTAGATACACGGCTAAGCAGTCAGTATCACACAGGATAGGATTAGATACACAGCTCAGCAGTCAGTATCACACAGGATAGGAATAGATACACTGCTCAGCAGACGGTATCACACAGGATAGGATTAGACACACGGCTCAGCAGTCAGTATCACACAGGATAGGATTAGACACACGGCTCAGCAGTCAGTATCACACAGGATAGGATTAGATAAACGGCTCAGCAGTCAGTATCACACAGGATAGGAATAGATACACGGCTCAGCAGTCAGTATCACACAGGATAGGATTAGACACATGGCTCAGCAGTCAGTATCACACAGGATAGGATTAGACACATGGCTCAGCAGTCAGTATCACACAGGATAGGATTAGACACATGGCTCAGCAGTCAGTATCACACAGGATAGGATTAGACATATGGCTCAGCAGTCAGTATCACACAGGATAGGATTAGACATATGGCTCAGCAGTCAGTAACACACAGGATAGGATTAGATACACAGCTCAGCAGTCAGTATCACACAGCATAGGATTAGATACATGGCACAGCAGTCAGTATCACACAGGATAGGATTAGATACACAGCTCAGCAGTCAGTATCACACAGGATAGGAATAGATACACTGCTCAGCAGACGGTATCACACAGGATAGGATTAGACACACGGCTCAGCAGTCAGTATCACACAGGATAGGATTAGACACACGGCTCAGCAGTCAGTATCACACAGGATAGGATTAGATACACGGCTCAGCAGTCAGTATCACACAGGATAGGATTAGATACACAGCTCAGCAGTCAGTATCACACAGGATAGGAATAGATACACTGCTCAGCAGACGGTATCACACAGGATAGGATTAGACACACGGCTCAGCAGTCAGTATCACACAGGATAGGATTAGACACACGGCTCAGCAGTCAGTATCACACAGGATAGGATTAGATAAACGGCTCAGCAGTCAGTATCACACAGGATAGGAATAGATACACGGCTCAGCAGTCAGTATCACACAGGATAGGATTAGACACATGGCTCAGCAGTCAGTATCACACAGGATAGGATTAGACACATGGCTCAGCAGTCAGTATCACACAGGATAGGATTAGACACATGGCTCAGCAGTCAGTATCACACAGGATAGGATTAGACATATGGCTCAGCAGTCAGTATCACACAGGATAGGATTAGACATATGGCTCAGCAGTCAGTAACACACAGGATAGGATTAGATACACAGCTCAGCAGTCAGTATCACACAGCATAGGATTAGATACATGGCTCAGCAGTCAGTATCACACAGGATAGGATTAGATACACGGCTCAGCAGTCAGTATCACACAGGATAGGATTAGATACACAGCTCAGCAGTCAGTATCACACAGGATAGGAATAGATACACTGCTCAGCAGACGGTATCACACAGGATAGGATTAGATACACGGCTGAGCAGTCAGTAACACACGATAGGATTAGATACACAGCTCAGCAGAAAGTATCACACAGGAGAGGATTAGGTACACAGCTCAGCAGACATTATCACACAGGATAGGGTTAGATACACAGCTCAGAAACAGGATGTGCCAAAGGAGAGGACATTTTCATTACAAGAATTCCACTCATTCCATCTGATTTGTTTTTTGACTTTAAACGCCTCCAGTTTCCAGTTCAACTGCTATTTGCAATGTCCATTAAAAATGCTCAGGGACAGTCCTTGAAAGTAGTAGGGATCGATTTGCAATCTCCATGCTTTTCTCATGGTCAACTATACGCGATCTGTTCAAGAGTTGGAACTGCCAAAAATATGTTCATCTTTGCACCGAAAGGAAAAACCAAAAATGCTGTTTATCAAAAGGCTCTTGAATGAGTTGAAAATAAAATACTATCAATACTTGGGTAATAGTTTAGTTAATTTGTGTTGCAAATCTGTAGTGTTGAATATATGATGTGAAATGTTTTTATGTGCAATATAATCATTAGAATTTGTTATAACTAACCACAGTTGGTTACTATGCCAAGGCAGCGCCAGGCTCTTCAGCTAGTATATATATATATATATATATACACACACACACACACACACACACACATCTGCATGTCATTGAGACACACACACACACACACACACACACACACACACATATATGTATTATATATATATATATATATATATTTGTATTTCATAGAGTTCTACATAGCAGAATAGCCGTTAAATCAGTTGCCAGCTTCTGTGAAATCAATACAAAACTTGACATAAAATGACACATGGCTTACATACAGTAAACCATTTCATTTCATGTATTTTTTTATATGTCCCTGACTAATAATTAGATTAGGGTTTGTGTGTGAAATCTGCGATTGTCTCGGCCCATAAAATACGGCCGAGAAATATACGGCTGTTGGGAGCTGCCCCATAGAGAATCATTGGTCCGTGTTTAGTGCAATGTTTTTACGCCTCTCTCTCGTCCGTATTTCTCTCCAGTGTGACGCTGTTCTTAGAACTTATTCAGTTGTCCATGTTGCATGTATTATACGTGTTCTATCCGTGTTTTTTTTCATGGATACAACACGTACCGATTAATCTTGCTATTCACATGTCCCAACCCAAATGTGACAGCTTCAAATATTTCTATAAGGCTGTCATGTTTGAGTCGGGACAGCTGTGACCAGTTCGTGCAAGATTGTACCAGGATCCACGGACATCTGCATGATCCTTTATAATTGAAAGGTAACAGAAATAAGGAAGGCAGCAAAACTACTGCAGGCGCTTCAAATGCATCTGCAACAAGGAACTCTAGGGTACAACAGAAGAAAACGCTGATCCACATGACAAGTGATACAGAATTGTGAAACCCACAACTGGGATCCAAAATATCACTAGAAGCGGCGCCTCAAATTCCTCATTCCTCTCAGTCACATGGATGTTGCAAGAAGTTTACGCTCCACACAAACCTAAGGGGGTTACAATATCAGTTGTGTCCAACAGAGGATAGCAGATAAATGATATACCATATTTTTGGATTATAAGACACACTTTTTTTGCCCCCAAATTTAGGGGGAAAATGAGCGTGTATCTTATAATGCAGATATACCTTACCAATACCATTGTTGCACGCTGGGATGAGGGGGTGTCCGAGATCTCCATCTGCGCCGCCCTCCGGCAGCCATTTTCCCAGAGTCCACCGCATAGGAAACCATGGAACTGCAGGGGCTCTGGCCTTTCACAAAATGTCGGCAGAGCCCCAGCAGCACTGGAGACCCCCACAGCGCGACGCACATCGGAACACCCCCTCATCCCAGCCTGAGGCCTGCAGCATCAACTCACTCCTGCCTCCTCCTGCAGTGACTCTGGGACCTCGCTTCACCGCAGCCACCACCCCCGGTAAGCAATAAGACGCATGGATTATAAGAAGCACCACCATTTTATTAAAAAAAAATCCCATTCTTCTCCTCAAATTTTGGGGTTCGTCTTATAATAATCCGAAGCGTCTTATAATCCGAAAAATACGGTACATTGGAGTGCCCCTTTACAGGGGTTGTCAGGGAAAACTTGCTGATCGGTAGGTCTCTAACTGCTGGGGCCTGAACCAAGTGGCAGGATAAGGAATTTTTTATCCTTATAACTAAAAATGTTTGGAAGGTCTGACTCTTGACCGCCACTCCATTTAGTCTCTATATGGCGGCTGGAACCAGCTGAGCAAGATGTTCAGCAGCCCTATAGGCAATTAATGGGGCAGCGATTGAGCAAGTGGTGCGCTGACTCCCTATTCTAACAAGGTTAACGATGCCCCGTTCCGCCCCCCGGGCAATCATAAATTATCAACCCTCCCGTGGATAGGTGAGAACTTGTTTTCACTGGCCAACTCATTTAAGATACAATCCACTAAACATCCAAACAATATCTGCAATATAAATGCTGCACAAAACTTAGCAATGTGTAAAGGCTCATTTAGACGTCCGTGCAAATCAGTTCCCAGTGCACGGATTTGCCACGGCTCTCCTGACCGGAGTCTGACAGCCTCAGAGATACATGCTGCTGTCACGCTCCGGTCAGGAGAGCCGCTGCCAGTCACTGCAGTCTGAGCTTGGACCTATATGTCCGAATGCAAATTAAGTAGTATGCTGAAAACTGTTAAAACATGCAACCATTACCCCAGGTGTTATAGACCAACACCCCACCAAAAAAAAAGCTGAAGAGAGATGGATAAAAAGCTAAAATAGATAGATAGATAGATAGATAGATAGATAGATAAAGTGCCTTGCAAAAGTATTTGGCCCCCTGGAACTTTTCAACCTTTTCCCACATATCATGCTTCAAACATATAGATACCAAATGTAAATTTTTGGTGAAAAATCAACAACAAGTGGGACACAATTGTGAAGTTGAACGAAATTTATTGGTTATTTTAAATTTTTGTGGAAATTCAAAAACTTAAAAGTGGAGCGTGCAATATTATTCTGCCCTTTAACTTAATACTTTGTTGCGCCACCTTTTGCTGCGATTACACCTGCAAGTCGCTTGGGGTATGTCTCCATCAGAGACTGAAATTCTTGCCCAGTCTTCCTTGGCAAACAGCTCGAGCTCAGTGAGGTTTTATGGAGATCGTTTGTGAACAGCAGTTTTCAGCTCTTTTCACAGATTCTTGATTGGATTCCGGTCTGGACTTTGACTTGGCCATTCTAACACCTGGATACGTTTATTTGTGAACCATTCCATTGTAGATTTTGCTTTATGTTTGGGATCATTGTCTTGTTGAAAGACAAATCTCCGTCCCGGTCTCAGTTGTTTTGCAGACTCCAACAGGTTTTCTTCAAGAATGGTCCTGTATTTGGCTCCATCCATCTTCCCATCAATTTTAACCATCTTCCCTGTCCCTGCTGAAGCAGCCCCAAACCATGAAGCTGCCACCACCATGTATGACAGTGGGATGGTGTGTTCAGGGTGATGAGCCGTGTTGCCTTTGCGCCAAACATATCGTTTGGCATTGTTGCCAAAATGATCAATTTTGGTTTCATCTGACCAGAGCACCTTCTTCCACATGTTTGGTGTGTATCCCAGGTGGCTTGTTGCAAACTTTAAATGACATATTTTATGGATATCTTTGAGAAATGGCTTTCTTCTTGTCACTCTTCCATAAAGGCCAGATTTGTGCAGTGTATGACTGATTGTTGTCCTATGGACAGACTGTCTCACCTCAGCTGTAAATCTCTGCAGTTCATCCAGAGTGATCATGGGCCTCTTGGCTGCATCTCTGATCAGTCTTCTCCTTGTTTGAGATGAAAGTTTAGAGGGACGGCCGGGTCTTGGTAGATTTGCAGTGTTATGATACTCCTTCCATTTCAATATGATCGCTTGCAGTGCTCCTTGGGATGTTTAAAGTTTTGGAAATCATTTTGTATCCATATCCGGGTTTAAACTTCTCCACAACAGTATCACGGACCTGTCTGTTGTGTTCCTTGGTCTTCATGATGCTCTCTGTGCTTCAAACAGAGCCCTGAGACTATCACAGAGCAGGTGGATTATATTTATCATCATTAGTCATTTAGGACAACATTGGATCATTCAGAGATCCACAATGATCTTCTGGAGTGAGTTTTCTGCACTGAAAGTAAAGGGGACGAATAATATTGCACACCCCACTTTTCAGTTTTTGAATTTCCACAAAATTTTAAAATAACCAATAAATTTTGTTCAACTTCACAATTGTGTTCCACTTGTTGCTGATTCTTCACCAAAGATTTACATTTGGTATCTTTATGTTTGAAGCATGATATGTGGGAAAAGGTTGAAAAGTTCCAGGGAGCTGAATACTTTCGCAAGGCACTGTACATAGATAGATACATAGATAGATAGAGTTGAAACCAGAAGTTTCCATACACTATATAAAAAGACACATATGCATGATTTTCTCAATAACTGTCACAAAATCAGACTAATCCTTTCCCATTTTAGGTCAATTAGGATTACCATAATTATCAATATTTGCCAAATGCCAGAATAATAAGAGAGAATGTTTTAAGGCATTTTTATTACTTACTGCAAAGTAAAAAGTTTACATACATTTCATTAGTATTTGGTACCATCGCCCTTAAACTGATTGACTGGGGCCAAACGTTTGGGCTATCCTTCTACAAGCTTCTCACAATAGTTGGTCGGAATTTGGGCCCATTCCAGGTTTGTAGGTCGCCTTGTTCGCACCTGCCTTTTCAGCTTTGCCCATAATTTTTCAATAGGATTGAAATCAGGGCTTTGTGATGGCCACTCCAAAACATTGACTTTGCTATCCTTAAGCCACTTTGTTACCATTTTGGTAATATGCTTCAGGTCAATGTCCATTTGGAAGACCTACACTGCTTAAAAAAATAAAGGGAACAATCAAATAACACATCCTAGAGCTGAATGAATTAAATATTCTTATTGAATACTTTGTTCTGTGCAAAGTTGAATGTGCTGACAACAAAATCACACAAAAATTAACAATGGAAATCTAATTTATTAACCAATGGAGGCCTGGATTTAGAGTCATCCACAAAATTAAAGTGGAATGTAATGCCCTTAAAACATGTCAAAATGATGCTCAGTATTGTGTGTGGCCTCTACATGCCTGTATGACCTCCCTACTGTACGCCTGGGCATGCTCCTGATGAGGCGGCGGATGGTCTCCTGAGGGATCTCCTCCCAGACCTGGACTAAAGCACCCGCCAACTCCTGGTCAGTCTGTGCTGCAACATGACGTTGGTGGATGGAGCAGGACATGATGTCCCAGATGTGCTCAATCGGATTCAGGTCTGGGGAACAGGCAGGCCAATCCATAGCTTCAATGCCTTCATCTTGCAGGAACTGCTGACAAACTCCAGCCACATGAGGTCTGGCATTAAGAGGAACCCAGGGCCATCCGCACCAGCATATGGTCTCACAAGGGGTCTGAGGATCTCATCTTGGTACCTAATAGCAGTCAGGCTACCTCTGGCGAGCACATGGAGGGCTGTGCGGCCCTCCAAAGAAATGCCATCCCACACCATTACTGACCCACTGCCAAACCGGTCATGCTGAAGGATGTTGCAGGCTTCATCTGTGAAGAGCACAGGGCGCCAGTGGCGAATTTTCCAATCCTGGTGTTCTGTGGCAAATGCCAAGCGTCCTGAACGGTGTTGGGCTGTGAGCACAACCACATCTGTGGACGTCGGGCCCTCATACTGTACCATCCTCATGGAGTCGGTTTCTACTGTAACCGTTTGCGCAGACACATGCACATTTGTGGCCTGCTGGAGGTCATTTTTCAGGGCTCTGGCAGTGCTCCTCCTGTTCCTCCTTGCACAAAGGCGGAGGTAGCGGTCCTGCTGCTGGGTTGTTGCCCTCTGAACTTCTTCTGGTGTACTGGCTTGTCTCCTGGTAGTGCCTCCAGCCTCTGGACACTACGCTGACTGACACAGGAAACCTTCTTGCCACAGCTCAGATTGATGTGCCATCCTGGATGAGCTGCACTACCTGAGCCACTTGTGTGGGTTGTAGAGTCCTTCTCATGCTACCACAAGTGTGAAAGCACAACCAACATTCAAAAGTGACCAAAACATCAGCCAGAAAGCATTGGTACTGACATGTGGTCCCCACCTGCCGAACCACTCCTTCATTGAGTGTGTCTTGATAATCGCCAATAATTTCCATCTGATGTCTATTCCATTTGCACAACGGTTGTAAATCACTTAGCACCAAACTTCACGCCCCCTGAAGAGAACGAAACGCGCGTCGGGGTGAAGGATGTGGCATAAGGCTCCACACATGTAAGCATTTGTCTTTTACTTATTGGTTTGGCTATGTGCTTTGAGCATTTGGGGATAAGATTTATTGTGTTCCAAAGGATTTGTACCTATTTATTAAGCTATGGCTATTGTCGGGCTGAGTGCAATATTCACGGTGGTAGACTAATAATTAACCCCTAGCCACAAGCATTTAAAGGGCCAGTAATTTGGACTGCATTTTTATATTCATGTGTTGATGTAGCCTATAGCCTCTTTTTGTCCCACCACTGAGGGTTTCTTTGCTTGATTGCTATTATTGTTGTTGTTAGTAAAACTATTATTGTTGTTGTCAGTAAAACTTTTCCACAGTGAAATAAAATTAATTTAACCTCTTCGCGACCGCCCACAGTAGATAAACGTTGGCGCTTGCTGGGCTTTGTGCCAGGCAGCGATCTTGTCACACAGTAACGCTGCTTCACCTCTGCTCATCTGTCAGTGTGAGATCAGAGGAGAAGTGGCGTTACTATGTGCCAGGCAGCGATCTTGTCATATAGTAATGCTGCTTCTCCTCTGATCATCTGCCAGTGTGAGATCAGAGGAGAAGTGGCGTTACTATGAGTCAAAAATACAAAAAATAAAAAACACAAAAATAAAAAAAAAAGTAAAGAAAAAAAAAGCAGGTAGGCAGGCTAGGGCTAGGGTTAGGGCTAGGGTTAGGGTTAGGGCTAGGGTTAGGGTTAGGGCTAGAGTTAGGGGTGTGTTGGGGTTAGGGTTGGAATTCGAATTGGGGGTTTCCACTGTTTAGGTACATCAGGGGCTCTGTAAATGCAACATGACGCCTGCAGACCATTCCATCAAAGTCTGCATTCCAGAACGTCACTACTTCCCTTCCGAGCCCCACCGTGTGCCCAAACAGTGGTCCCCCCCCACATGTGGGGTACCAGCGTACTCAGGACAAATTGGACAACAACTCTTAGGGTCCAATTTCTCCTGTTACCCTTGTGAAAATAAAAATTGGGAGCTAAAAGATCATTTTTGTGGAAAAAAAAATATTTTTTTATTTTCACGGCTCTACATTATACACTTTAGTGAAACACTTGGGGGTTCAAAGTGCTCACCACACATCTAGATAAGTTCCTTGGGGGGGTCTAGTTTCCAAAAAGGGGTCACTTGTGGAGGATTTCCACTGTTTAGGCACATCAGGGGCTCTGCAAACGCGACATGACACCCGCAGACCATTCCATCAATGTCTGCATTCCAAAACGTCACTACTTCCCTTCCGATCCCCACCGTGTGCCCAAACAGTAGTTTTCTTCCACATATGGGGTACCAGTGTACTCAGGACAAATTGGACAACAACTTTTGGGGTCCAATTTCTCCTGTTACCCTTGTGAAAATAAAAAATTGGGGGCTAAAAGATCATGTTTGTGGAACAAAAATGATTTTTTTATTTTCACGGCTCTACATTATACACTTTAGTGAAACACTTGGGGGTTCAAAGTGCTCACCACACATCTAGATAAGTTCCTTGGGGGGTCTAGTTTCCAAAAAGGGGTCACTTGTGGAGGATTTCCACTGTTTAGGCACATCGGGGGCTCTGCAAACGCGACATGACACCCGCAGACCATTCCATCAATGTCTGCATTCCAAAACGTCACTACTTCCCTTCCGATCCCCACCGTGTGCCCTAACAGTAGTTTTCTTCCACATATGGGGTACCAGTGTACTCAGGACAAATTGGACAACAACTTTTGGGGTCCAATTTCTCCTGTTACCCTTGTGAAAATAAAAAATTGGGGGCTAAAAGATCATGTTTGTGGAACAAAAATGATTTTTTATTTTCATGGCTCTACGTTATAAACTTCTGTGAAGCACTTGGGGGTTCAAAGTGCTCACGACACATCTAGATAAGTTCTTTAAGGGGTCTAGTTTCCAAAATGGGGTCACTTGTGGGGGTTTCCACTGATTAGGCACATTAGGGGCTCTCCAAATGCGACATGGCGTCCTCTCTCAATTCCAGCCAATTCTGCATTGAAAAAGTCAAACGGCACTCCTTCCTTTCTGAGCTCTGCCGTGTGCTCAAACAGTGGTTTAGCCCCACATACGGGGTATCGGCGTATTTGGGAGAAATTGCACAAATAATTTTGTGGTTCATTTTCTGTTTTTACACTTGTGAAAATAAAAAAAATGGTTCTGAAGTAAAATGTTTGTGAAAAAAAGTTAAATGTTTATTTTTTCCTTCCACATTCCATTCATTCATGTGAAGCACCTGAAGGGTTAATACACTTCTTGAATGTGGTTTTGAGTACATTGAGAGGTGCAGTTTTTAGAATGGTGTCACTTTTGGGTATTTTCTGTCATATTGACCCCCCAAACTCACTTCAAATGTGAGGTGGTCCCTAAAAAAAAGGTGTTGTAAATTTTGCTGTAAAAATGAGAAATCGCTGGTCAACTTTTAACCCTTATAACTTCCTAAAAAAAAAAAAATTATGTTTCCAAAATTGTGCAGATGTAAAGTAGACATGTGGGAAATGTTATTTATTAACTATTTTGTGCGATATCACACTCTGATTTAAGGGCATAAAAATTAAAAGTTTGAAAATTGCAAAATTTTCAAAATTTTTGCCAAATTTCGATTTTTTTAACATATAAGCACAGTTCATATCTAAGAAATTTTACCACTATCCTGAAGTACAATATGTCACGAGAAAACAATGTCAGAATCAGCAGGATCCGTTGAAGCGTTCTAGAGTTATGGCCTCATAAAGTGACACTGGTCAGAATTGAAAAAATTGGCCTGGTCACGAAGGCAAAAACAGGCTCAGGCGCGAAAGGGTTAATATTTTCCTTATATTTGTGCTATTTCTGTTCTTTATTTAACTTTATGGAACGGATGGGTTTTATATCATTGCATGAGGCACATTGATAATTGTTGGATCAATTTTTGCTGATTATAATTAAACTTTTGACTTTGCAGCAAGTAATAAAAATGCCTTAAAACATTCTTAGCTCATTATTGTCATTTGGCAAATATTGATTATTATGGTATTCCTACTTGAATTAAAACGGGAAAGGCTTATTCTGATTTCATGTCAGATATGGAGAAAAAGATGCAGATGTGTCTTTTTATATAGTGTATGTAAACTTCTGAGGTCAACTGTAGATGTATATAATAGATAGATGGACCGAGACAGAAAAATGGGAAGCAGCACCTCAAAGGTTACTTAAAGAGTAAGGCAGACTTTTGTTGGGCCCACATGGCGTGGAGAGGTTTCGGCTCCCAAGAGCTTTTACCCAGGAGCCGAAACGATGCCACGCCATGTGGGCCAAACAAAGTCCACCTTAGGGCTCATACTCACATGCGAGAAACTCAGACGAGTCTCGCATGTCAATACCTGTCACTGACGCTGGCACTTAGATCAGAAAGTTCAGCTACATGTATTTCTATGCAGCTGAGCGCTCCGATCCAAATGCCGGCGGCAATGCCGGGTATTGACGTGCGAGATTTGTCTGAGTTTCTCGCATGTGAGGATGAGCCCTTAGGGTATGCGTTCATGGTCCGAAATCCCTGAGCTTTGGAAGCAGCGGATACCCCACTCCGCCCAAAGCGCCGCCCCCTGTTGTACGTGCAGTGAGTATCTCCGCAAGATAAATAGACACGCTGCGGTCTATAAAGACGCGCTGCATGTGTGTATACGAGGGTCTGCCACCTGTGTCTTTGTATGCGTAGTGGAGATGGGATTTCATAAAATCCACTTCACTCTGCTGTAACATCTGGCCTCTGTGGCTGTATGCAGCATTCAATCCACAGCAAATACAGAAGGAATACGCCCCGTGGAATCATACCCTTACTCTTTAAGTAACCTTTGAGGTGCTATTTCCCATTTTTCTGTCTCTATAAAGCTGGCAAGTATACTGATTTTTTGCTGGGAGAATTGTGCACCCATTTATTTGGAAACTGTGCTGTTCCATTTGTTATAAATAGATAGATATAACAGATAGATATGGGATAGATAGATAGATAGATAGATAGATAGATAGATAGATAGATAGATAGATAGATAGATATAGATAGATAGATATGGGATAGATAGATATGTGATAGATAGATAGATAGATAGATAGATAGATAGATAGATAGATAGATACAGTTGTGGCCAAAAGTATTGACACCCCTGCAATTCTGTCAGATAATACTTAGTTTCTTCCTGAAAATGATTGCAAACACTAATTCTTTGGTATTAGTATCTTCATTTAATTTGTCTTAAATGAAAAAACACAAAAAGAATTGTCCTAAAGCCAAATTGGATATAATTCCACACCAAACATAAAAAAGAGGGTGGACAAAAGTATTGGCACTGTTTGAAAAATCATGTGATGCTTCTCTAATTTGTGTAATTAACAGCACCTGTAACTTACCTGTGGCACCTAACAGGTGTTGGCAATAACTAAATCACACTTGCAGCCAGTTGACATGGATTAAAGTTGACTCAACCTCTGTCCTGTGTCCTTGTGTGTACCACACTGAGCATGGAGAAAAGAAAGAAGACCAAAGAACTGTCTGAGGACTTGAGAAACTAAATTGTGAGGAAGCATGAGCAATCTCAAGGCTACAAGTCCATCTCCAAAGACCTGAATGTTCCTGTGTCTACCGTGCGCAGTGTCATCAAGAAGTTTAAAGCCCATGGCACTGTGGCTAACCTCCCTAGATATGGACGGAAAAGAAAAATTGACAAGAGATTTCAACGCAAGATTGTGAGGATGTTGGATAAAGAACCTCGACTAACATCCAAACAAGTTCAAGCTGCCCTGCAGTCCGAGGGTACAACAGTGTCAACCCGTACTATCCGTCGGCGTCTGAATGAAAAGGAACTGTATGGTAGGAGACCCAGGCAGACCCCACTTCTTACCCCAAGACATAAAAAAGCCAGGCTGGAGTTTGCCAAAACTTACCTGAAAAAGCCTAAAACGTTTTGGAAGAATGTTCTCTGGTCAGATAAGACAAAAGTAGAGCTTTTTGGGCAAAGGCATCAACATAGAATTTACAGGAGAAAAAAAGAGGCATTCAAAGAAAAAAACACGGTCCCTACAGTCAAACATGGCGGAGGTTCCCTGATGTTTTGGGGTTACTTTGCTGCCTCTGGCACTGGACTGCTTGACCGTGTGCATGGCATTATGAAGTCTGAAGACTACCAACAAATTTTGCAGCATAATATAGGGCCCAGTGTGAGAAAGCTGGGTCTCCCTCAGAGGTCATGGGTCTTCCAGCAGGACAATAACCCAAAACACACTTCAAAAAGCACTAGAAAATGGTTTGAGAGAAAGCACTGGAGACTTCTAAGGTGGCCAGCAATGAGTCCAGACCTGAATCCCATAGAACAACTGTGGAGAGATCTAAAAATGGCAGTTTGGAGAAGGCACCCTTCTAATATCAGGGACCTGGAGCAGTTTGCCAAAGAAGAATGGTCTAAAATTCCAGCAGAGCATTGTAAGAAACTCATTGATGGTTACCGGAAGCGGTTGGTCGCAGTTATTTTGGCTAAAGGTTGTGCAACCAAGTATTAGGCTGAGGGTGCCAATACTTTTGTCTGGCCCATTTTTGGAGTTTTGTGTGAAATGATCAATGTTTTGCTTTTTGCTTCATTCTCTTTTGTGTTTTTTCATTTAAGACAAATTAAATGAAGATAATAATACCAAAGAATTTGTGTTTGCAATCATTTTCAGGAAGAAACTGAGTATTATCTGACAAAATTGCAGGGGTGTCAATACTTTTGGGAACAACTGTAGATAGATAGATATGGGATAGATAGATATGGGATGGATAGATAGATAGATAGATAGATATGGGATGGATAGATAGATAGATAGATAGATATGGGATAGATAGATATAGATAGATAGATATGAGATAGATATGAGATACATAGATAGATAGATAGATATGAGATAGATAGATAGATAGATAGATAGATAGATAGATAGATATGAGATACATAGATAGATAGATACATAGATAGATATGGGATAGATAGATAGATAGATATGGGATAGATAGATAGATATGGGATAGATAGATATGGGATAGATATGGGATAGATAGATAGATAGATAGATAGATAGATAGATATGGGATACATAGATAGATATGGGATAGATATGGGATAGATAGATAGATATATAGATATGGGATAGATATGAGATACATAGATAGATAGATAGATAGATATGGGATAGATATGAGATACATAGATAGATAGATAGATATGGGATACATAGATAGATAGATATGAGATAGATAGATAGAGAGATAGATAGATATGGGATACATAGATAGATATGGGATAGATATGAGATACATAGATAGATAGATAGATAGATAGATGGATAGATAGATACATAGATATGGGATAGATAGATAGATAGATAGATAGATAGATAGGGGTTAGGTAGGCAGCCGGATGACACAGGTGACGGCCGCCGGTCTCTGCTCGGTGCTGCCGGTCTCCGCCGCCGGCAGTAACTTCACTTCATGTCAGCACAGGCTCCGTATGTTTATCGCCAACAGCCGCCTCCCGTCACGTGTGACACAGGTTATGTCGCGATACAGTACGATAATGCCAGGGTGATACCTGTGCTCACTCTGACCCTTCTCCCATTACCACCAGGCATACAGGAGACTTCCATCCCACTGTGACACGTCTCCCTCACACCCCCGGTGACCCCCGCTGCCACCATATGAGCCTCACATAGTAGTGTGTGTGCCCGGTGAGTAGTTACCAGTCCTGGCAGTGACGTCCCCGCTGGTAGCCCGGTTCTAGTTGTGGAGAACTTGTAGCGGAGCCGGCAGTATAGGGAGGAGGGGAGCGCGCTCTGCCACGTCAGACAGCCACAGCTGGAGCGACCGCGCGTCCCCGCCTGCCTCTCTGCCTGACAGGAGCGCGCCGCCATGTTCCCCTGCGCTGTGTCGGGAGCGCGCCGCCATGTTCTCCTGCGCTGTGTCGGGAGCGCGCCGCCATGTTCCCCTGCGCTGTGTCGGGAGCGCGCCGCCATGTTTCCCTACGCTGTGTCGGGAGCGCGCCGCCATGTTTCCCTACGCTGTGTCGGGAGCGCGCCGCCATGTTTCCCTACGCTGTGTCGGGAGCGCGCCGCCATGTTTCCCTACGCTGTGTCGGGAGCGCGCCGCCATGTTCCCCTGCGCTGTGTCGGGAGCGCGCCGCCATGTTTCTCTACGCTGTGTCGGGAGCGCGCCCACGTCACCTGAGAGGATGCGCGAGTAGCGGTGTCGTGGCGGCTCATTTGTGGAGAGCGCCGGGCTGTGGAGGCAGGAGAGAGAGAAGCCGGTTCTCCCGCGCTCCTAAGATGCTTTTTATAGTGAGAGGTTAACATAATGTGAATGGCGGTTGTAAATCCCTTTGCACCAAACTTTTTTCTAGCTTTCTCTGTGGACATAGCTGGATGAGGGCTGGTTTGGTGCTGACAAGTTGTAGCTTCATCATAAAATTGTAAAAACAGTCCTGATGCTCAGGTTCCCCTTATAGGGCGGTCAGTATGAGGGAAAAATGGGCAGTACGAGTGTGGCAGAACCAGAGTGTTTATATATTTATACATTTGTGTCGCCATTTTCTCTCATCTTTTCGTCTACGTGGCTGAGTGAGGACCTGATTTTTATGGGGCGAGCTCTAGTTTTTATGACCAACATTTTGATGACTTTTTAAACCATGTTGTCACTCCCTCTGTCATCCCATTGACATCTCCGCAGTGTGATCGCGGGGAGCTGATAGGTTGCCATGGCAGCCAGACAACTAAAAATGGCCTCCATGTCTGCCTCATACAGTAGCCAAACACAGGCTACTTCCCACAATTAGCTTTTGTATGTGTGGCGCCACAGAGGTACTGCACCTTCTAAGGTGTAGTGCCCCACCTCCTAGGTAAGTTGGGAGCTCCTTTCCACACCAACACTCGCACCCAGTGGCGGATTATAATGAGGTCAATTTGGGCAGTTGCCCCGGGCCCAGTGGGGTTAAGGGGCCCACAGCCCAGGCCAGTAAATTGCACCATTATAATCCGCCACCGCGCAGGGCCGGATTATAGGCAGGGCAGGCGGGGCTTCAGCCCCGGGGACCCCACCACAAGAGCTTCTAAGGGGGCCCCCACCACATTCCTGCTGGCTGCTGCAATGGCACTCCATCTTCTCCCCACCTAAAAGTGAGTGACCGTGGGGGCGGCATTATGTGCTCTGCTACCAGCAGCATCTACAAGTAGCGTGAACGCTGATGCTGCTGGTAGCGTGCAAAGGCTTGTGATGAGATCACAGGAGGTAAGGTGTCAGGGCCCCCGATCATGTGACCCCTGTCTCCTCCCCTCCTGTGACCTCATCACAGGTCCTGTGCGCACAGCACAGAGCACTGAGAGCAGCCATGTATGTGGAGTGCGGCTCTGCGGGTGGAGGTCGGTGCTGGAGGCTCCATTATTCTCTATGTGGAGTGCGGCTCTGCGGGTGGAGGTCGGTGCTGGAGGCTCCATTATTCTCTATGTGGAGTGCGGCTCTGCGGGTGGAGGTCTGTGCTGGAGACTCCATTATTCTCTATGTGGAGTGCGGCTCTGCGGGTGGAGGTAGGTGCTGGAGGCTCCATTATTCTCTATGTGGAGTGCGGTTCTGCGGGTGGAGGTCGGTGCTGGAGGCTCCATTATTCTCTATGTGGAGTGCGACTCTGCGGGTGGAGGTCGGTGCTGGAGGCTCCATTATTCTCTATGTGGAGTGCGGCTCTGCGGGTGGAGGTCGGTGCTGGAGGCTCCATTATTCTCTGTGGAGTGCGGCTCTGCGGGTGGAGGTCTGTGCTGGAGACTCCATTATTCTCTATGTGGAGTGCGGCTCTGCGGGTGGAGGTAGGTGCTGGAGGCTCCATTATTCTCTATGTGGAGTGCGGCTCTGCGGGTGGAGGTCGGTGCTGGAGGCTCCATTATTCTCTATGTGGAGTGCGGCTCTGCGGGTGGAGGTCGGTGCTGGAGGCTCCATTATTCTCTATGTGGAGTGCGGCTCTGCGGGTGGAGGTCGGTGCTGGAGGCCCCATTTTTCTCTATGTGGAGTGCGGCTCTGCGGGTGGAGGTCGGTGCCGGAGGCTCCATTATTCTCTATGTGGAGTGCGGCTCTGCGGGTGGAGGTCGGTGCCGGAGGCTCCATTATTCTCTATGTGGAGTGCGGCTCTGCGGGTGGAGGTCGGTGCCGGAGGCTCCATTATTCTCTATGTGGAGTGCGGCTCTGCGGGTGGAGGTCGGTGCTGGAGGCCCCATTATTCTCTATGTGGAGTGCGGCTCTGCGGGTGGAGGTCGGTGCTGGAGGCTCCATTATTCTCTATGTGGAGTGCGGGTGGAGGTCGGTGCTGGAGGCTCCATTATTCTCTATGTGGAGTGCGGCTCTGCGGGTGGAGGTCGGTGCTGGAGGCTCCATTATTCTCTATGTGGAGTGCGGCTCTGTGGGTGGAGGTCGGTGCTGGAGGCTCCATTATTCTCTATGTGGAGTGCGGCTCTGCGGGTGGAGGTCGGTGCTGGAGGCCCCATTATTCTCTATGTGGAGTGCGGCTCTGCGGGTGGAGGTCGGTGCTGGAGGCTCCATTATTCTCTATGTGGAGTGCGGCTCTGCGGGTGGAGGTCGGGGCTGGAGGCTCCATTATTCTCTATGTGGAGTGCGGCTCTGCGGGTGGAGGTCGGTGCTGGAGGCTCCATTATTCTCTATGTGGAGTGTGGCTCTGCGGGTGGAGGTCGGTGCTGGAGGCTCCATTATTCTCTATGTGGACTGCGGGTGGAGGTCGGTGCTGGAGGCTCCATTATTCTCTATGTGGAGTGCGGCTCTGCGGGTGGAGGTCGGTGCTGGAGGCTCCATTATTCTCTATGTGGAGTGCGGCTCTGCGGGTGGAGGTCGGTGCTGGAGGCTCCATTATTCTCTATGTGGAGTGCGGCTCTGCGGGTGGAGGTCTGTGCTGGAGACTCCATTATTCTCTATGTGGAGTGCGGCTCTGCGGGTGGAGGTAGGTGCTGGAGGCTCCATTATTCTCTATGTGGAGTGCGGTTCTGCGGGTGGAGGTCGGTGCTGGAGGCTCCATTATTCTCTATGTGGAGTGCGACTCTGCGGGTGGAGGTCGGTGCTGGAGGCTCCATTATTCTCTATGTGGAGTGCGGCTCTGCGGGTGGAGGTCGGTGCTGGAGGCCCCATTTTTCTCTATGTGGAGTGCGGCTCTGCGGGTGGAGGTCGGTGCCGGAGGCTCCATTATTCTCTATGTGGAGTGCGGCTCTGCGGGTGGAGGTCGGTGCCGGAGGCTCCATTATTCTCTATGTGGAGTGCGGCTCTGCGGGTGGAGGTCGGTGCCGGAGGCTCCATTATTCTCTATGTGGAGTGCGGCTCTGCGGGTGGAGGTCGGTGCCGGAGGCCCCATTATTCTCTATGTGGAGTGCGGCTCTGCGGGTGGAGGTCGGTGCTGGAGGCTCCATTATTCTCTATGTGGAGTGCGGGTGGAGGTCGGTGCTGGAGGCTCCATTATTCTCTATGTGGAGTGCGGCTCTGCGGGTGGAGGTCGGTGCTGGAGGCTCCATTATTCTCTATGTGGAGTGCGGCTCTGTGGGTGGAGGTTGGTGCTGGAGGCTCCATTATTCTCTATGTGGAGTGCGGCTCTGCGGGTGGAGGTCGGTGCTGGAGGCCCCATTATTCTCTATGTGGAGTGCGGCTCTGCGGGTGGAGGTCGGTGCTGGAGGCTCCATTATTCTCTATGTGGAGTGCGGCTCTGCGGGTGGAGGTCGGGGCTGGAGGCTCCATTATTCTCTATGTGGAGTGCGGCTCTGCGGGTGGAGGTCGGTGCTGGAGGCTCCATTATTCTCTATGTGGAGTGTGGCTCTGCGGGTGGAGGTCGGTGCTGGAGGCTCCATTATTCTCTATGTGGACTGCGGGTGGAGGTAGGTGCTGGAGGCTCCATTATTCTCTATGTGGAGTGCGGCTCTGCGGGTGGAGGTCGGTGCTGGAGGCTCCATTATTCTCTATGTGGAGTGTGGCTCTGCGGGTGGAGGTCGGTGCTGGAGGCTCCATTATTCTCTATGTGGACTGCGGGTGGAGGTCGGTGCTGGAGGCTCCATTATTCTCTATGTGGAGTGCGGCTCTGCGGGTGGAGGTCGGTGCTGGAGGCTCCATTATTCTCTATGTGGAGTGCGGCTCTGAGGGTGGAGGTCGGTGCTGGAGACTCCATTATTCTCTATGTGGAGTGCGGCTCTGAGGGTGGAGGTCGGTGCTGGAGGCTCCATTATTCTCTATGTGAAGTGCGGCTCTGCGGGTGGAGGTCGGTGCTGGAGGCTCCATTATTCTCTATGTGGAGTGCGGCTCTGCGGGTGGAGGTCGGTGCTGGAGGCTCCATTATTCTCTATGTGGAGTGCGGCTCTGCGGGTGGAGGTCGGTGCTGGAGGCTCCATTATTCTCTATGTGGAGTGCGGCTCTGTGGGTGGAGGTCGGTGCCGGAGGCTCCATTATTCTCTGTGTGGAGTGCGGCTCTGCGGGTGGAGGTCGGTGCCGGAGGCTCCATTATTCTCTATGTGGAGTGGGGCTCTGCGGGTGGAGGTCGGTGCTGGAGGCTCCATTATTCTCTATGTGGAGTGGGGCTCTGCGGGTGGAGGTCGGTGCTGGAGGCTCCATTATTCTCTATGTGGAGTGGGGCGCTGCGGGTGGAGGTCGGTGCTGGAGGCTCCATTATTCTCTATGTGGAGTGGGGCTCTGCAGGTGGAGGTCGGTGCTGGAGGCTCCATTATTCTCTATGTAGAGTGTGGCTCTGCGGGTGGAGGTCGGTGCTGGAGGCCCCATTATTCTCTATGTAGAGTGTGGCTCTACGATTCGTGACCCCCGTCACGTGACGAGGGGGGCCCACAGAGTCTGAACTGCCCCGGGCCCTGGCTACCCTTAATCCACCCCTGCTCGCACCCCACACAACAGGGTAGTTCTGCACAACCCAGGGTGGGATTCAGCCGGTTCTCCCCGGTTCGGTGGAACCGGTTGTTAAAAAAGCAGCCGATTCCCCGAACCGAGGAGATCCAGAGCCGCGATCCGGTACTTTGATGTTGCTGCCTGCAGGCAAGGAGCAGAGGAGGACTTTTGCTCTGCTTCCCGCCGGATACCGTGCATTGATACGTGCTCTGCTGCTCTGTCTGACTGACTACTGGACAGAGCACAGCACACCCCGGCGGCCCCCGCGCACTGATTCCTGCGGCGCAGTGCAGCTATTGGCGGGTAACTAGTCTGGAGCTCCCTGGAGGAGTCACCGCCGCTGCCCAGTCAATGTGAGCTGAGCCTGGACACTCGTCGTCTGTGTGTGGCCTGCCATTGCTGCCTGTGTGCCAGAATTTCTATCCCCGGCGGCCCGGTCACCGGCGGTGCAGCAGCGTGATTTGCTTTCTGTGCACTGTGCAGACCCGGAGGAGCAGGACGGGGCCTGGCCATCCAGGAGGCCTCAACCGCGGGATTACTTCAGTCTTTAGTTCAGCCTGTGTATGGTACAGGCCAACGCCAGGTCAGTTACTGTATGTGCTGTTTATTGGGGACCTGTACAGTGCTGCCTATTAGGGACCTGTGCCTGCCTACTAGGGACCTGTGCTGCCTATTGGGGACCTGTGCTTCCTATAGGGAACAATGCTGCCTATTGAGGATCTGTGCTGCCTATTGGGACCAATGCTGCCTATTGGGGACCTGTGCTGCCTATTATGGAACAATGCTGCCTATTGGGGACCTGTGCCTGCCTATTGGGGACCTGTGCCTGCCTATTGGGGACCTGTGCTGCCTATAGGGAACAATGCTGCCTATTGGGGTCCTGTGCTTCCTATTGGGGACCTGTGCTGCCTATAGGAAACAATGCTGATTATTGGGGACCTGTGCCTGCCTATTGGGGATATTTGCTGACTATAGGGAACAATGCTGCCTATTGTGGACCTGTGCTGCCTATTGGGGACCTGTGCTGCCTATTGGGGACCTGTGCTGCCTATAGGGAACAATGCTGCCTATAGGGAACAATGCTGCCTATTGGGGACCTGTGCCTGCCTATTGGGGACCTATGCTGCCTATTGGGGACCTGTGCTGCCTATTGGGACTTTTAATTACCGTTAGCACGCAGACAGACTGTCGTATGAATCAGAATGTAGTGCACAGCCTGGCCAGCTGGTCAGTCAAGTGAGACAGCTGCATAGAAATATATGCAGCTGTCACACTCGGGTCAGGAGAGCTGCTGGCCAGAAGGTTGCACTGTTCTGATCTCATTCAAATTTATTTTTTTTCAACTGTTTGACTGCGCCCCTAGGAAAAGGTGTGTGTAAATGGGTGTGGCTTAATAATGGGTGTGGCTTAAAAGTGGCTTAAAAATGTGTGCGTTTTCCTACACACAAACACAGAACCTGTTGTTAAAAATTTGAATCCCACCACTGTGCACAACCACATTGCGGCTCAGTGCTTAGAGAGCAGAGCACCTCTGGTGGTTCCCTGCAAGGAACACTGGATGTGCTGGGAGGTGGGTGGAGTTGAGATCCATATAAAAGATGGGGAAGGTTTAGAATTACAGATCAGTCTGGCGGGAGGTCAGGCGAGAGGACAGTCAGTCAGGAGAGTCTGAGGACGGGTCCGAGAGGAAGGAGATCCCTGGAAGAGGGAGAGAGGAAGGAGTGCTGCAGCTGCCTCGGTGACCTGAGCCAGCTGGCACGGGAAAGGAAAGAGGAGAAAGACATAGAACTGAAACCTAAGCTTCCGTAAGAGAGAAGGATCAGTACGGAATGAAGGAGTAGGAGAACAGAGAGGAGTTGTGGGTTGGAAGAGGAACCCTGCCTATAGGTTCTCAGCGCAAGGCCGGGGCCTTGTCCCCGAGGTTGTATGGACACTTATGGTTCTGCAGCAGACACCGGTGGAGTAGTTGGCTGTAAATGCACTACTCGCATCTAAGACTTGGGGCACAACAGCAACTGAATAGAGAGTCAGGACTCCAGAGAAGGGAGTCCCCGAGAGAGGCTACAGCTGTTTGCCATACGAGTAGAGTTGTTAGGAACATCTGACAGGAGGAACTCCAGAGTACCACGGTAGATGGAGGAGTCGTTCAGGAAAGGTACATGTTGGCGGAGTGTTGGAGAGGAGAATCCTGACTTACTCGGGAGGTTGATTGAGTCTCTGCCCCGGAGGACACGGCATGGAAGCGGGCACCAGTGTGTGCCACGAACTGTGAGTAAAGCTTTGGAACTGCAAGCCCTGGTGTCTTCCATTCATTTGTGCGCTAACACCGTCAGCACCGCTGCATCTTGGTACCAACATTCCTCACACCACCTGCGCCTATTCTCATCTATTGCAACTACACTGCCCTGGGGTTACAGCTTCACTTGTGGGGAGCTACACCATCTATGCTGCAACACACCATCAGCCCCAGAGGATCTGCATGCAGCGTTGGCTTAACATCTTGCTTGCCAAACACCACAGGTGGCGTCACAAACTATTCCATTCCATTAACTAAAACCACCATTGATTTGGGCGTCCAGGGCCACGGATCGGGTCACCGCCGCTGTGACACATCCCACTGACACCAGCCCGGTACCGAGTACCCCACAGCCCTGGGAGGGCAACCCATATGCACCTGTTATTTAGATTAGGTTACTCTTTAAAGCTAAGTTCACACTTGCGTATGTCTGGTCTGCGTAGGGCGTACGACCTCCCTTAGGCTCCCCCTACGCTCTGCCTACTTCCGCATGCGTGATGCGTAACTATCTTTAACATCGGGTACGCATGGACATGCATTGTATGCGGATGCGTCCGCATGCAGCGTTTTGACGTGCCCGCCAACCGCATGGGAATGCAACAAGTGGAATCATGTGACAACAATGTTACGCTATCCCTAGGAGAGACTGTGCCAACACCGCTGGAATGTACCGGAGGTGAGTATAAGTATTATTATTTTACAAGGCGGAAACATGAGAAGGGATTGTCCAAGTTGTCAACAGCCACTTTGTATGTTAAAGACCGAGCCTCATTTTCTAAATCTAACCAACTTCACTTTATGTGGTAAAATCTCTTGAATGCTTTAACATATCTCAGTGATTTCTGAGATTGTTTTATCAAGACCTGTCGTACTTCATGTTAGTGGTAAATTTTGGACGATGTGATTTGCTTTTACTTATTAAAATATCGAAATGACAAAAAAAATTGAAAATTTTTCAATTTTCAAACTTTAAATTTGTATGCCCTTAAATCAGATAGTTGTACCACACGAAATAGTTAATAAATAACATTTCCCATTTGTCTACTTTACAGTATATCTGCATCATTTTTGAATAATTATTTTTTTTTTGATAGGAAGTTAGAAGGGTTAAAAGTTTATGAGAAATTTCTTATTTTTCCAACAAACTTTACAAAACCATTTTTTTAGGGATCACATCACATTTGAGGAGCTTATTTGGCTGAAAATAGCCAAAAGTGAAACCATTCTGAAAACTGCAGCTCTCAAGATGTCAAAACCACATTCAAGACGTTTATTAACGGTTCAGGTTCTTCACAGGAATAAAAGGAATGTGGGAAGAAAAATTTTACTTTTTTTTTCACAAAAATGTTAATTTAGTCACGATTTTTTATTTTCATATGTGTAACAGACGGAAATAAACCTCAAAATTTGTTGTGCAATTTCTGCCAAATACATCAGTACCCCATATGTGGGAGAAAACTACTGTTTGGGCACATTGCAGGGCTCGGAAGGGAAGGAGCATAATTTGACTTTTTGAATGCAAAATTGCCTGGAATCGAGAACGGGCACCATCTAGTTTTTGGAGAGCCCCTTCTGTGCCTAAACAGTAGAAGCTGCCCACAAGTGACCCCATTGTGGAAATTAGACCGCTCAAGGAATTTATCTAGATGTGTTTGTGAATACCTTGAGCCAACAGGTGCTTCACTGAATTTTATAACGTTGAGACATGAAAGTAAAAAAAAAAAACATTTTTCCCACAAAAATGTTGTTTTAGCCCCAAACTTTTCCTTTTCACAAGGGTAACAGGAGAAAATGGTCCATAAAGTTTGTTGTGCAGATTGTCCTGAGTACCATCCTGGCCCCCCGAG
Organism: Dendrobates tinctorius; assembly: GCF_039654945.1. Taxonomy (NCBI): domain Eukaryota; kingdom Metazoa; phylum Chordata; class Amphibia; order Anura; family Dendrobatidae; genus Dendrobates; species Dendrobates tinctorius. The sequence goes on along the minus strand of NW_027361698.1, from coordinate 11,817,762 downwards.
GAAGCCATTGTGAAACGCGCGTCGGGTCGCGTGTTTACACATGGACATCAACATGGGTATGACTGATTGATAATACTGATGGCCCTTTTGCCTTTTGCTAGGTTTTCCTTTGCTTTGAGAGGTCACTGACCTGAGAATCTTTTATGTAATTGATATATAATTGACTTATGTAGCATTAAGGATTTAGCCATCCCTTTATAATTGTGGAGTATGCACTGTCACTTTACTTATATCGTTAATACTCAGATGAAGTTTTTTTTTACATACATGTTTGACATATTACTTATTCCCATTTTTATGTCTTTGATGTAGCACTATTTCTACAACTGCACCTTTGGCCAAATTTAGACAGCTCTGTTTTTGATTTTTAATTTACTGATTGTCTTTATGCTGGACTATGTTATTAAAGGAAAAACTTTTTAATCAAATTGAAATCTTCTTTTGGTGGTTTATATGCTCCATGCCCTTGTAGTTTAATGTTGTTTGGGAGCTCCATAGGGTATGTACTGTGAGGTACTCCTGGGGTGGACCCGCTAGACCGTGGCAACGAACCTCCCGGGGGCGAGCTGACCAGGTGGACCACCCCCTATACAGGGAGTGTTTGGGGCAAGCCCGCGGGTAACTATTACCACGGCAGCTGGTACCCAGGGGATGAATCGACAGACAGGTAGATCCGAGTTGGGGACACAGGACTGACGGGCCCGGCTTGGAGACACAGGACAGGCAGGCACGGCTTGGAGACACAGGACAGACGGGCACGGCTTGGAGACACAGGACAGACGGGCACGGCTTGGAGACAGGACAGACGGGCACGGCTTGGAGACACAGGACAGACGGGCACGGCTTGGAGACACAGGACAGACGGGCACGGCTTGGAGACACAGGACAGGCGGGCACGGCTTGGAGACACAGGACAGGCGGGCACGGCTTGGAGACACAGGACAGGCGGGCACGGCTTGGAGACACAGGACAGGCGGGCACGGCTTGGAGACACAGGACAGGCGGGCACGGCTTGGAGACACAGGACAGGCGGGCACGGCTTGGAGACACAGGACAGGCGGGCACGGCTTGGAGACACAGGACAGGCGGGCACGGCTTGGAGACACAGGACAGGCGGGCACGGCTTGGAGACACAGGACAGGCGGGCACGGCTTGGAGACACAGGACAGGCGGGCACGGCTTGGAGACACAGGACAGGCGGGCACGGCTTGGAGACACAGGACAGGCGGGCACGGCTTGGAGACACAGGACAGGCGGGCACGGCTTGGAGACACAGGACAGGCGGGCACGGCTTGGAGACACCGGACAGGCGGGAGCAGGGCTGGACGGGACACGACCACGGACCTCCCGAGCCTAGGAGAGAGGATAATGGAAGAGGCGAATGAGCAACGGACGGACAGGATGCAGGGGCGTACATAGAGAGCGGCCAGAATCACTAAGGAAGCGCAGTGATAATCAGGCACCACCAGCAGGAAGAGGCGGCCTGATATAGGGGAAGTAGGAGGCCTTCCGGGTCGTGACCTCCTAGTGGAGGAGAGGAAGGCGCGCGTCCTCAGGAGGAGGAGGAGGAGGCGCGCGTGTGCCTGGGCATAGTGTGTGCGCGCACCCGCCGAGGAGGAGGGGCGGGAGCGCGCACCCGGCGCGGTGCAGAAGACCGGACGGAGGCGATCGCTGGACGGAGGAGAGGAGCCGGGAGAGACCGCGGAGAAGCCCGCGGCAGCCGCCGCGTGATATGTACCCATATTAGTTCGGGTTGGCAATCCCTGGACTTTGCTACAGAGTATGGTATCTGTATTTGAGATTGTGTTATTTATTAATTACATAGGTTGAAAAAAGACCTAGGTCCATCAATTTAAATTTTTCTCCACCAACTGTGCATTTAGCCACTAATTTAACTAGCCCATAATGTGTGTCGAGGAAATCACGCAGCCCTTTTTTAAATGTCATAGTCTCTGCCATTACTATCTCTTGTGATAGGGCATTCCACAGTTAGACTGCTCTAACTGTAAAGAACCCTTTCCTATTTAGCTGTCGGAAGTGCCTTTCCTTCACCCATATTGCGTGCCCCCTGGTCCTAAGTATGGTACTTGGAAGGAATAAGCCATTTGCCAGTGCTTTGTACTGGCCGCACATGTTTTTATACTTGTAAACGAGATCCCCTCTGTGGTGCCTTTTCTCTAAGCTAAATATGCCCAACTTTTCCAACCTGTCATCATATATGACACCCCTTAAGGAATTTATGTAGAGGTGTGGTGAGCAAATCAGAAATGACATTTTTTCCCCAGAAATGTTTTAGCCCCAAATTTTTCATTTTCACAAAGGTTACAGGAGAAAATGGACCCCAAAATTTGTTCCTCAATGTTTCCTAAGTATAGCAGTTCCCCATTTGTGGTCAAAAACTACTTTTTAGGCACAGTGGAAAGCTCAGAAGGGAAGTAGTGCCAAATCAGAGGGCAGAATTGTCTTGAATGGTTTGCGGGTACAATGGCACATTTCTCAGAGCCTCTGAGGTGTCAGGACAGCAGTATCCCTCATAAGTGACCCCATTTTATAAACTACACCTCTTAATGAAATTATCTAGGTGTGTAGTGATCATATTGACACCACATGTGTGTCACAAAATTTTATACCATTGAATGGTGAATAAAAAATAACTACATTTTTACCACTATAATGTTGTTTTAGTCCCAGATTTTACATTTTCACATTGACAAATAGGTAAAAATGACACCAAAATTTGTTACACAATTTCTTGTGAACAAGACAATGTAAATAAAAATACCGTTTATACTCTCGTATAAGCTGAGATTTTCTGCCCAATTTTGGGGGCTGAAAGTCCCCCTCTCAGCTTATATGCAAGTCAAAAAAGCCAGGGGGTCGGCGGGGGAGCTGGGGTGTCAGATCATACTTACCCCCCCTTGAACGTCTCTGCAGCCCCCCGCTTCTACGGTGTCAGGCTCCTTCCTTCAGCGGTCATGTGATACCACTAATTAAAGTCATGAATATGCGCATATTCATGACTTTAATGAGTGGTACCATGTGACCACTGAAAGAAGGAGCCTGAGACCATAGGAGAAGCAGGGGGGCTGCAGAGACCGCATCAGGATGGGTAAGTATATGCGATATTCACCGGTCCACCACTGTGCGTCGCTCTGTCCTCCGCGTCCTCTGGCTGTCATGTTCAGGTCAGAGGGCACGGTGACGTAGTTAGTCCGTGCTGCTGCGCCCTCTGCTGCCTTAACGTCACTGACAGAGGACCCGGAAGGCAGCGGTGGACCGGGGACAGGTGAATATCTGAGGTGCCGGGGCCCTGAGCCAGCGGAAACACTAGCACCTGTCCCCCATAGCGCACCAGTGTCCCCGCCTGCTCAGGACACCGGCACCTGGCCCCCAGCAACAAGAGGTATGTCATTTTTCTTTTATTTGCAGCAGCGAGCGGCAGCAGCATATGGGGGCATAAACTATGGAGCATCTTATGGGGCAGCATATGGGGGCATAATCTATAGAGCATCTTATGGGGCAGCATATGGGAGCATGATCTATGGAGCAGGATATGGGGCATAATCTATGGAGCATTTTATGGAGAATGTTATGGGGGCATAATCTATGGAGCATTTTATGGGGCAGCATATGGGGCATAATCTATGGAGCACTTTATGGGGCAGCATATGGGGCATATTCTATGGAGCATCTTATGGGACCATTATTAACCTTTGTGCAGCATTATATGGTGCGTATTTTGTAGGGAGCATCTTATGGGGCCATCATGAACTGTGTGAAGCATTATATGGGGCTCCTGATTCAATATGGATATTCAAAAATATTTAACCTACTGATGTCTCAATTAATTTTACTTTTATTGGTATCTATTTTTATTTTTGAAATTTACCAGTAGCTGCTGCATTTTCCACCCTAGGCTTATACGCGGGTTAATAAGTTTTCCTAGCTTTTTGTGGCAAAATTAAGGGGGTCGGCTTATACACGAGTATATACGGTATGTGGCCGTACATTACTGTTTGGCCACACAGCAAGAAGGGAGGGAAGGAGCGTTACTTGACTCTTGGAGAACAAATTTTCGTAGAATAGATTGCATACTCCATATACAGAGCGCCTAAGTGCCAGAAGAGCAGAATGCCCCTCAATTGACCCAAATTTGGAAACTACATCCCTCTGGGAATTTATCTACAGGTGTAGTGATGATTTTGACTCCATGGGTGTTTTCCAGGAACAAGCAGCAATGGATGTTGCTGAATGAAAATGCAAATATGCCATTGTAGTACCCATACGTTGTGCCCAGTTCGTACTTCTGGAGACATGCTCCCCATAAATTATGTGGGCTCTCCTCACTACAGTAATGCCAAACTTGTGGACGCTAACTTCGGTTTAGCAATGGTGGGAATTTATAACGTGGCAAAACCTTTGTTGGTTCTCAAGTAGGGTCCCAGACCTTTATACTTAGCTGAATAAAACATTGCCCACAAACGGATGAGAACTAGATAATTATAATGTAGTCCAAAGAGGAGTTGCATCACTTTGGACCACATTAAAATTATCTAGTTCTCATCCGTTTATGTGCTAAGTTTTATTCAGCTAACTCCGGTTTAGACACACCGTGGGGCTCAGGCGGAAGGAGACATTTGGATTTAGGAGAGTAGATTTAGCTGGATTTTTTGGTGGGCACTACATCACTTTTCATGTGCCTATGTGCTACTAGTAATGCAGAAGCCCCCTATATTTCTGTTAACAGATGATGAACTTGAGTGGGGACTTTTATGCCTATGGCCGGGGTCACATTGCATTATGGCAGTCTGTCAGATGGACTGCGTTACACCGCGGCATAACGAGGTGTAACACAGTCTGTTAACGCTGCTATTGACCCCCATTGTTGGGCACATCGCGACGCATACCATAAAGCGGCATGCGCTCGTGATGTGCCGTCATTCAGTGACAGAGCCTCGGACACGGGCTGCAGCGTCTGAGGCTCCGTCACCGCACTAGCGGCTATAGCATAACGCGATAGCGTCATGCTATACCGTTAACGCAGCCCGTCAACGCTATGCGTTGAACGGGCTGGGTTAACGCAATGTGAACCTGGCCTAAAAATGACGGAAGTATTCTCTGAGTGATACCTTCATTGGCTAACCAGAAAAAAAATATTTGCAAGCTTTCAGATCACAGGGGCGCTTTCTGCAGGAGTCCCTGTGCTCTGATTGCTTGCAAATATAATTTTTCTGGTTAGCCACTAAGGCTAAGTGCACACGTTGCAGAAAATTTCTGCACAAAAACCTGAATCCCTTCCCAGAAACCGCACCTATTTTTCCGCGGCGGTTTTTGTGCGTTTTTTGCGCGGTTTTGATGCGTTTTTTACCGCAGTGGTTTCTAAAAGCATGGGAGAAGCCTAAACCGCGGAAAAAACCGCAAAATTAATGTGCATGCTGCGGTTTTTACCGCGATGCGTTTTTTTTCGCGGTAAAAAACGCATCAATGTGCACACAAAGTGCAAAATGCATAGAAATGACTGTGCAGCTTATTTTTAGCGGTTTTATAGTGGTTTTATAGTGAAAACCGCGGTAAAAACCGCTAAAAAAACGCTGTGTGTGAACACAGCCTAAAGGTATCACTCAGAGAATACTTTTGTTGTTTTTGGGCATAAAAGTATTTACATTGATTTCTCTGGCTAACACGGTACCGCAATAAAGTTTTTTTTATTGTACATCATCTAAATCTATAAAACACGTGATTCAGATGAAACCCCCAAGGGATCCGGCTTTTCTGAGGTGCACAAAACTGGGGCTAGGTGTGCTTTTATGCACGCTTAAAAAGACGATCAGCGCCAGATCATAGGCCAGATGGTGTCCAGAGTGCCTCCATCTGCCTCATTATAGAGCATCTCTGGTCCGTGGTTCAGTCTAAATGGCGTATTTCAGAGGTTTACATGGAAACCCCAGTGTAAGCGCTCAGCGCAGGATAATTGTTTGCTGAACCTTACTGCGATCAACAAACAAATTTAACAGGAGGTGAAGAATTGGCTTTATTAATTTTTTACGCCATTCCTCATGTGTGATAAGTGATTAGACAACTTTATTCTTAGGTTCGGTATGATTACAGCGATACAGATCTTTATTTATGTTTGGCTGCTGTCACACACTAAAAGACGCTTTTTTTGCAAACTAAAGTTTTTGCATTGCCATATTTTGAGAGCTATCATTTTCTCATATTTCTGCCAACAGTCATGTGAGGTCTTGTGTTTTGCAGGGTGAGTTGACATTTTCATTGGTGCCATTTTCGGGCACATGACATTTTTTGATCATTTTCTGTTCTGATTTTTGGGAGGCAGAATGCTCGAAAAACAGCAATTCAGGTATTTTTTATTATTATTCTTTTCACTGTGTGGTAAAAATGACAGGACAGCTTTATTCTTTTTGTCATTACTAGAGTTGAGCGAAACAGGTCGGTCAGATTCAAAAATCGCCGACTTTCGCCAAAGTCAGGTTTCGCCGACCGAAACGTGAGGTCGGCCATGAGGTCTCAGATCAGCACGCTGAAAGTCGCATTTCAAATGATGCTTTCAGCGCCTTTTCTCACCCAATGATGGAGGATGCACACTGTGGGCAACGCCATGACATGCGCAGCGGCCAGCACCATCTTAGAGAAGGGCATTGAAGTGATTAGCTGGCTTTGTGTGGCATCACAGTGGGTATAAACGGCTGTGAACGCTGACCGCCATCTTACTTCCGCCGATCTTACAATAGGGAGAGGTGCTGCTGCTGATTCTGAACAGGGAGAGCGTTAGGCAGGGAAAAAGAAAAAAAATACTGCTTCTGCTGATAGCGCTTTTCACTGTACAGTTAGTGTGCAGTGAAAGGGGAGGATTTTTGTTGTGTGCAGCAGCGCTGGTGGTGATTAGGCTGCCTTTTAAGGCTACCTGCTAGCTGCATTGCTGTGTGCACACTACTGTTCAAACTGTTTTTTTCAAAGCACTCCAAATTTGATTATTTTATCCTGGTGGGTTACTGAGCGTTCATTTTTTCACACACCGTCTAGCGGTGTACGCTTCTCACACACTACCGTGTACCGGCTGGTATCACTGACAAATAGAAGCAATCTGGGTGTGACTCTGGAAGAAAAAACCGAGGAGTTTTCAAACAGTTTCGTATATCTGCTGTTTGATAACGGTCAAAACTAGACAAAGACAGCGTGTCAGTCCATATACAAATACACGGAGCTTGACAATTTTCCATACAGACACCGTCTAGCGGTGTACGCTCCTCACACACTACCGTGTACCGGCTGGAATCAAGGACAAATAGAAGCTACCTGGGTGTGACTCTGGAAGAAAAAGCCGAGGAGTTTGTCCGTTTTTCCAGACCTACACCTTAGAGTCGTGTCCGTTTTTCAAACAGTTTCCTATATCTGCTGTTTGATAACGGTCAAAACTAGACAGAGACAGCATGTGTAAGTCCGTATACAAATACACGGAGCTTGACAATTTTACATACACACACCCTACAGCGTTGTACGCTCCTCACACACTACCGTGTACCGCCTTCTAGCACAGACAAATAGAAGCTACCTGTGTGTGACTCTAGAAAAAAGCCAAGGAGTTTTTCCGTTTTTCAAGACCTACACCTTAGAGCCCTGTCCGTTTTTCAAACAGTTTCGTATATCTGCTGTTTGATAACGGTCAAAACTGAGACAGCGTGTGTCAGTCCGTATACAAATACACGGAGCTTGACTATTTTCCATACACACACCCAACAGCGTTGTACGCTCCTCACACACTACCGTGTACCGCCTTCTAGCACGGACAAATAGAAGCTACCTGTGGGTGACTCTGGAAAAAAAAGCAGGGGAGTTTTTCCAGACCTACACCTTAAAGTCCTGCCCGTTTTTCAAACAGTTTCGTATAAATGCTGTTTGATCACGGTCAAAACTAGACAGAGACAGCGTGTGTCAGTCCGTATACAAATACACAGAGCTTGACAATTTTACATACACACACCGTACAGCGGTGCACGCTCCTCACACACTACCGTGTACCGCCTTCTAGCACGGACAAATAGAAGCTACCTGTGGGTGACTCTGGAAAAAAAAGCAGGGGAGTTTTTCCAGACCTACACCTTAAAGTCCTGCCCGTTTTTCAAACAGTTTCGTATAAATGCTGTTTGATCACGGTCAAAACTAGACAGAGACAGCGTGTGTCAGTCCGTATACAAATACACAGAGCTTGACAATTTTACATACACACACCGTACAGCGGTGCACGCTCCTCACACACTACCGTGTACCGCCTTCTAGCACGGACAAATAGAAGCTATCTGTGTGTGACTCTGGAAAAAAAAGCCGAGAAGTTTTTCCGTTTTTCCAGACCTACACCTTAGAGTCCTGTCCGTTTTTCAAACAGTTTCGCATATCTGCTGTTTGATAACGGTCAAAACTAGACAGAGACAGCGTGTCAGTCCGTATACAAATACATGGAGCTTGACAATTTTACATATACCGTACAGCGTTGTATGCTCCTCACACACTACCGTGTACCACTTTCTAGCACGGACAAATAGAAGCACTTGTGTGTGACTCTGGAAAAAAAAGCCGAGGAGTTTTTCTGTTTTTCCAGACCTACACCTTAGGCTATGTGCACACGTAGTTTTTTGGGTGTGCAGATTTTGTAGAGAAAACCACAGGTAAATCCGCAGGACAAAAGTCCTGCGGTTTATCTGCGGTTTTGCCTGCGGTTTTACACCTCATAATGGATGAGGTGTAAAACTGCAGCGTTTCTGCACCAAACAATTGACATGCTGCGGATTGTAAACCGCAGCAAAACCGCACGGAAAAATCCGCAGCATGTGCACAGCTTTTTTTTTATTTCCATAGGAAATAAAGGTACTGTACAACGCAGCAGAATCTGCTGCGGACCCGCAGGTGCAGAAACACTGCGGATCGCAGCAGAATCCCCACCGTGTGCACATACCATTAGGCTATGTGCACACGTAGTTTTTTAGGTGTGCGGATTTTGTAGAGAAAACCGCAGGTAAATCCGCAGGACAAAAGTTCTGCGGTTTTGCCTGCGGTTTTACACCTCATAATGGATGAGGTGTAAAACTGCACCGTTTCTGCACCAAACAATTGACATGCTGCGGATTGTAAACCGCAGCAAAACCGTGCGGAAAAATCCGCAGCATGTGCACAGCTTTTTTTTATTTCCATAGGAAATAAAGGTACTGTACAACGCAGCAGAATCTGCTGCGGCCCCGCAGGTGCAGAAACGCTGCGGAACCACAGCAGAATCCGCACCGTGTGCACATACCCTTAGAGTCCTGTCTGTTTTTCAAACAGTTTCGTATATCTGCTGTTTGATAATGGTCAAAACTAGACAGAGACAGCGTGTGTCAGTCCGTGTACAAATACACGGAGCTTGACAATTTTACATACACACATTGTATAGAGCTGTCCGATTCTCCAACAGTATTGTATATCTGCCGTTCGCATTACAGTCACTTTTATACCTAGTCAGCGTGTGTGTGTGACACTCCGTAAATACATATATGGAGATTGTTAGTTGCACAAAAAACATATACAGCTGTACACTTCTGATACAGTTCCGTATATCTGCTTGTTGGATTACGGTCCAATACATACTGTGAGAGTGTGACTAACATAATATATACATTTATTTAATTTGTTTAATACACCTTACACAGCTGGACGCTCTTCATACAGTACCATCTTTCTGCTGGTATTTTTGGTACATTTTCACAAACATGAGGAAGTATGGTGGAAGAGGCCGTGGACGTGTGCAGGTGGCGCAGCTGGTACTGATGGTGGTGGTGCATCGGCTGGTTCTGGCAAAAGCACAATAGCAGCTAAGGCAGGAGGTGTTGATCCTGCGTCATCCTCTGGCCCAAGTAGGCCTGTAAGGTTGCCTTTTCTTGGAGTAGGAAAACCGCTTTTAAAGCCGGAGCATCAGGAACAGGTTTTGGCATACATTGCCGAAACAGCCACCAGCTCTATTGCCTCCTCTTCTGCACGGTCGAAACCTGCAAGCACGGAGTCGTCAGTGCAGTGTTCTGGTCATAAAAAACCTCTTTCCTTGTGTCCTTCACCCCCACCTAAAGTTAAGAATGCGGCACCCCTCACTTCAGATTACTCTGTGGAGCTCTTTTCACATACCATGCCTGGGTTATCCAGTCAAATCCTGAATTGGAGTGCACTGATGCACAGCCACTGCTAGATGATTCTGCTGGTACATTGACCCACAGCACTACATTGCCCTCGCAGTCTATTGAGCCAGAATCTGACCCTGATGAAACCCAGGTGCCCCTTCCCGCATACTATACCACCTTACACGGTGATAGAGGAAGGTAAAGAGGAAGGTACAGATGACTTTGAAGAGGAGGTGATGGATGACTCAGTTCTGGACCCGGATTGGCATCCATTGGGGGAGGAGGGTGGCGCTGGCAATAGTTCAGATAAGGAGAAGGATCCGCAGCAGGCATTGACATCGCAGCAGCGGTTATCTAGCACAGGGTTCCCCAACCGCCGGTCCACGGCCCAGCACCGGGCCGCTGCAGTGCCCTTGCCGGTCCGCGGACACAAGGGGAGCCAGGGGCGGCGCGCAGCACTTCCTAGATTGCCTTCATGTAGCGGCGGCCAGGGAGCGATCCAAGCAGCTCCGCTGCCTGCAAGAGGAAATAGCAGGAGCGGAGCTGCAAGGACCCATCCAGCTTCCTGCCCGCTGCCCGCGCTTCCTGTCTCTGACTGACACAGAGAGGAGCGCGCCGCTGCTGTGTCAGAGCGAGGAAGCGCGGGCGATGCGGACAGGTGAGACGTGGTGTGTGTGTGTGTGTGTGTGTATATATATATATATATATATATATATATATATATATATATATATATATATATATATATATATATATATATATATATATATATATAGTGTGCGTATGTGTGTGTGTGTGTATGTATGTATGTATGTATGTATGTATGTCTGTGTATGTGTAGGTTAGCCTGGCCCTGGAGGAGATGGGGATATGAGAAGACCGTGATGGGGAGACAAGGCCATAATGCCTGGGGTGATGGGAGAATCCATGAGGGGGTAATGGGATAAGGCCATGATGGGGGTGATGGAGAGAAGGCAGTTATGGGGTGATGGAGAAGGCAATGATGGGGAGAAGGGAGTGATGGGGCGATGGGGTGATGGAGAGAAGGCATTGATGGGATCATAGGAGTGATGGGGAGAAGGCAATGATGGGGGTGATTGAGAAGGCAATGATGGGGAGAAGGGAGTGATGAGGTGAAGGCAATGATGGGGTGATGGAGCAGGCAAGGATGGGTGTGATGGAGCACTCATTTAAAACCTATGGTGAGTTGAGTCACATTATAAATGTTATAATTAAATGATAAGTATGCACTGCTAAACTACAACCGCGTCCATAGCCCCGCCCCTTATGATCAAAGCCCAGCCCCTGTCACACCTCCATCCCCGCCCTGCTGGGCCATGGAAGAATGGTCTTGCTTGAAGCCGGTCCCTGGTGCAAAAAAGGTTGGGGACCACTGATCTAGCAGGTCCGTAGCTGTCCTAAAACGTGGAACAAAAACTAAAAGAGTTGCAGGACAGCTTGACCAGGCGGTCAACTTAGCACAGCGTGCAAGGCCAGAAAATGTTTACCATAGTAGGAAGAGTGCAGTGTGGCACTTCTTTGTCCAAAATCCTACTGATGAGGCAAAAGTTACCTGTAAGAAGTGCGGAAGGACCTTTAGCCGAGGTAAACAACTCAGAAATTTGAATACCAGTTGCATGCTTAGACATTTAACCAACATGCACTTGCAAGCGGGGACGGACTACAAAACCTCAGGTAGCACATGTGCACCTGCTTCAACTGAAGGTAGCCAACAACGCTCCATCGCTACCCCCACTGTAAGACCACCGCCACCATTAAGCACACCATCAGCACTAAATGTGGAGGTGTCGCAAGGCCAAAGCACGCAGGGAATCACAATGGTTTTGCAACACAACACTGAATCTAGGCCATCACCACCAATACCATCACCAACCCCCTCTCACTCCATCCAGTCCACTGCTACTTCCCCCATATGCAGCTCTCCAGTCCAGCTCACCCTACCAGACAATCTGAGTAGGACAAGAAAGTACTCATCCTCTCATCCGCGTACACTGTGCTTGAACGCCTACATTGCCAAACTAATCTCATTAAAGATGATGCCCTACCGTTTGGTTGAAAGCGAAGCTTTCCGCGACCTCATGGCCTACGCTGTCCCACGCTATGACCTACCCAGTCGGCACTTCTTTTCTCGAAAAGCCATCACTGCCCTCCACCGGCATGTGAAAGACCGCATTGTCCATGCACTAAAACAGTCAGTAAGTGGAAAGGTGCACCTCACAACAGATGCATGGACCAGTAGGCATGGCCAGGGCCGTTACGTGTCCATCACTACGCACTGGGTTAATGTGGTGGATGCAGGCTCCATTGGGGACAGCGGCGGTGGAACAGTGCTGCCTAGCCCACGGTATAGAAAACAGTTGGCTGTATGCTTTCGCTCCTCCTCCTTCTCGTCTATCAGCGAAAGCTCATCCACAGAGTGCAGTCGCATGAGCATTACATCCGCAGCTGGCAGTATTGCACAGGAGGTGACCCACTATTGAACAGCTAGTGGTAAGCGTCAGCAGGCTGTGTTAAAGATGATGTCTTTGGGCGACAACAGACACACCGCGGAGGTACTGGCCGACTACTTGCAGCGACAAACAGAGTCATGGCTGGGCAGTCTACATCTTGAGGCAGGCAAGGTAGTCAGTGATAACTAGTGTTGAGCGATACCGTTCGATACCCAAAAATATCGTATCGGATGGTATCGCCCGATACAAAAAAAATATCGGGTATCGCCGATTCCGATACCGGAAGTCCCATTCAAGTCAATGGGACTTCCGGTATCGGAATTGAAAAAAGGCCTTTATTTCCTTGTTGGCTAATTCTACATAATTGAAAACAAATAAGAATCATGTAGAATGTATTGTGGGAGGTGGAGGAGACATTAAAAGCATAGTGGTTTATTCAAATCACATGGCATAGCATTAATTGCAATTTTGTTTTTCAAGACGTTCGGAGTTAAAAAGATATTGACTATGTTAACTTTTTTATATTTAGTCAGATATGTATGTTTCGCAACTTCCGTGCTCTTCACCTTCTTTTGTACTTCTCCCACACTTTCTCCTTCATGATCCGCAGCAGTAGCATTTTTTTCATCAACTTTTTCTTCACCTTATTCATCTTCTTCTTCTTCACCTTCTTCCCATTAATTTTTTTTTTCCATTCTTCATATTCTTCTTATTCAGCTATTATTAATTTTCATATGCTATTTCTTCATCTTCTTCCTATTCTTCTTTTTCTTCATTTTCTTATGGTGACAGGCATTCCTGTAGTACTTATCTATAAAAGTTATAAGATTACACCTTACGTTCTGCCTGTCACAAAAGATTTACAACAGGATTTGTCCGCGTTCAGTTTGGCCTGCAGCAGCAGGCATTTTCCAGGGGCACCACGAGGAGGAACGGACTCACCTCCATTTACTGCTTAGTCTTCTTCTGCTTATAATTTTGATTTCTTCTATGCTGATTTTTTGTCTTATGCTTAATGTTCTTCTGCTTTCTGTTCTTCTGCTTTTGCTTCTTCTGCTTCTTGTTCTTCTGTCTTTTGTTCTGTATCTTGGTGGTTGTCTTCATGTTCTTTGTCCTCTTGGTCTTATTATTTAGGGTCATATTTCTGGTCTTCTTTGGTGTGGTCTTCAGGGTCGTCATCATCAGGGTCATCGTCATGGAGATCAATAAGGATTACCAAAGACAATTTCAAAAAGCTTGATCTTGGAAATGTAGCAGAAGGTACAAGAAGGCTGAGAAACTGGCGAGAACCAGCAGACAGTTCTGGCACCCGGATGGGTAGCAGAAGGAACAAGAGCCAATGGCACTACCGAGGACCAACTGACGGTGCTGGACCACGGTTACTAAGCAGAAGGTACCTGTGCTAAAAAGCACTACCAAGGACCAGCTGACGGTGCTGGACCTCAGATACCGAGATGGAGGCACCTAGGCCAAAGGCTGTGGCGAGAACCAGCAGACAGTGCTGGCACCCGGATGGGTAGCAGAAGGAACAAGAGCCAATGGCACTACCGAGGACCAACTGACGGTGCTGGACCACGGTTACTAAGCAGAAGGTACCTGTGCTAAAAAGCACTACCAAGGACCAGCTGACGGTGCTGGACCTCGGATACCGAGATGGAGGCACCTAGGCCAAAGGCTGTGGCGAGAACCAGCAGACAGTGCTGGCACCCGGATGGGTAGCAGAAGGAACAAGAGCCAATGGCACTACCGAGGACCAACTGACGGTGCTGGACCACGGTTACTAAGCAGAAGGTACCTGTGCTAAAAAGCACTACCAAGGACCAGCTGACGGTGCTGGACTTCGGATACCGAGATGGAGGCACCTAGGGCAAAGGCTCTGGCGAGAACCAGCAGACAGTGCTGGAAACCGGGTGGGTAGCAGAAGGTACCCATTGAAAGCAAAGTAGCCAGGCCGCAAGCTGGCCGCAGTTACCGAAACCCACAGTCCTCCAGGGGGTCCATGTCCCATTGGCACTACGGATCCAGCCTTCAGTGCCAGTTCCCGCAGCCCACATAGGAGTCACCTAAACTGCAGGCACCGTAGAGTCGGCTAACCCGGCCGCAAGACGACAGGACAACGGATTGGTGGCATAGTGACCTTGACACTACCCGGAAACAGCAGGCGTGCTGGAACCAGGCTGGGCAACAGGGAGTCCCCGTGCCAAAGACACTGCCGAGAACCAGGTGACGGTGCTGGAACCCAGATGGGTAGCAAAAGCTACAAGAGCCAATGGCACTACCGAGGAACAGCTGACGGTGCTGGACCACGGTTACTAGGCAGGAGGTACCTGTGCTAGAAAGCACTACCAAGGACCAGCTGACGGTGCTGGACCTCGGATACCGAGATGGAGGCACCTAGGCCAAAGGCTCTGGCGAGAACTAGCAGACAGTGCTGGAAACCGGGTGGGTAGCAGAAGGTACCCATTGAAAGCATAGTAGCCAGGCCGCAAGCCGGCCGCAGTTACCGAAACCCACAGTCCTACAGGGGGTCCATGTCCCATTGGCACTACGGATCCAGCCTTCAGTGCCAGTTCCCGCAGCCCACATAGGAGTCACCTAAACTGCAGGCACCGTAGAGTCGGCTAACCCGGCCGCAAGACGACAGGACAACGGATTGGTGGCATAGTGACCTAGACACTACCCGGAAACAGCAGACGTGCTGGAACCAGGCTGGGCAACAGGGAGTCCCCGTGCCAAAGACACTGCCAAGAACCAGGTGACGGTGCTGGAACCCAGATGGGTAGCAAAAGCTACAAGAGCCAATGGCACTACCGAGGAACAGCTGACGGTGCTGGACCACGGTTACTAGGCAGGAGGTACCTGTGCTAGAAAGCACTACCAAGGACCAGCTGACGGTGCTGGACCTCGGATACCGAGATGGAGGCACCTAGGCCAAAGGCTCTGGCGAGAACGAGCAGACAGTGCTGGAACCCGGGTGGGTAGCAGAAGGTACCCATTAAAAGCAAAGTAGCCAGGTCGCAAGCCGGTCGCAGTTACCGAAACCCACAGTCCTACAGGGGGTCCATGTCCCATTGGCACTACGGATCCAGCCTTCAGTGCCAGTTCCCGCAGCCCACATAGGAGTCACCTAAACTGCAGGCACCGTAGAGTCGTCTAACCTGGCCGCAAGACGACAGGACAACGGATTGGTGGCATAGTGACCTTGACACTACCCGGAAACAGCAGGCGTGCTGGAACCAGGCTGGGCAACAGGGAGTCCCCGTGCCAAAGACACTGCCGAGCACCAACTGGCGTTGTTGGAGCCCAGGGACAATCATGGTGTAGGCTGAGGCCTACTTGGTGGTAGTTTTAGATTGTTTGTAGGCTACAACAGACTGTCAACGTACTCTAATTAGGCATCTGTCTCCACTCTGTTTCCAGGATTTCACGTGACCACCAACACCGCCAGTTTATGTGTACAGCAGCCGTCTGCCCAATCCACACGTGTTGCTGTGTTACTGGGATTCTGTAATGTCAGCAGATCCCCTGATGTGTGTCTGCCACTGTCTCCTGCTCTGTCCACATTCCCACCGCTTGCAGTGGGAAGGTGGACAGCGCAGGAGACAGTGGCGGACACATATTGGGGTATCTGCTGACGTTACAGAACCCCAGTAACACAGGAACACGTGTGGAATGCGTGGACGGCAACTGTGAGCAGGAACTGGCGGTGTTGGAGGTCAGGGGAAATACTAGAGACAGAGTGGAGACAGAGGCCAAATCAGAGAATGTTTAAATCTGAAGTAGTTAAAATTTGGAGGCAGCAGCAGTTTGCCCTCCACACAGCAGGGGAGCAGCTGACGTTACTGAACCCCACTTTCACATGAACGACTGTGTTTTTCTGTGTGGACAGCACTTCCGAGCACCAACTGGCGGTGTTGGAGCCCAGGGACAATCATGGTGCAGGCCGAGGCCTACTAGGAGCCAGGTGTAAAGCTGAGGTATTTTGACTTTGGAGGGAGCAGGACACTTTGCCCTCCACACAGCAGGGGATCAGCTGACGTTACTGACCCCCAATTTCACATGAACGAGTGTGTTTTTCTGTGTGGACAGCACTTCTGAGCACCAACTAGCATTGTTGGAGCCCAGGGAGAACCAGGGTGCAGTCCGAGGCCTACTTGGTGGCAGTTTTAAATTGTTTGTAGGCTACAACAGACTGTCAACGTGCTCCAATTAGGCATCTGTCTCCACTCTGTTTCCAGAATTTCACGTGACTACCAACACCGCCAGTTTATGCGTACAGTAGCCGTCTGCCCAATCCACACGTGTTCCTGTGTTACTGGTGTTCTGTAATGTCAGCAGATCCCCTGATGTTTGTCTGCCAATGTCTCCTGCTCTGTCCACATTCCCACCGCTTGCAGTGGGAAGGTGGACAGCGCAGGAGACAGTGGCGGACACACATTGGGGGATCTGCTGACGTAACAGAACCCCAGTAACACAGGAACACGTGTGGAATGCGTGGACGGCAACTGTGAGCAGGAACTGGCGGTGTTGGAGGTCAGGGGAAATACTAGAGACAGAGTGGAGACAGAGGCCAAATCAGAGAATGTTTAAATCTGAAGTAGCTAAAATTTGGAGGCAGCAGCAGTTTGCCCTCCACACAGCAGGGGATCAGCTGACGTTACCGAACTCCAGTTTCACATGAACGAGTGTGTTTTTCTGTGTGGACAGCACTTCCGAGCACCAACTGGCGTTGTCGGAGCCCAGGGAAAATGAGGTAGTAGGCCGAGGCCTACTTGGAGCCAGGTGTAAATCTGAGGTTGTTTGACTGTGGAGGGAGCAGGACACTTTGCCATACACACAGCAGGGGATCAGCTGACGTTACCGAACCCCACTTACACATGAGCGAGTGTTTTGTCTGTGCGGACAGCACTTCTGAGCACCAACTGGCGGTGTCGGAGCCCAGGGAAAATCAGGTAGTAGGCCGAGGCCTACTTGGTGGCAGTTTGCGATTGTTTCTAGACTACTACTAACTGTCAATGTACTCCAATTAGGCCACTGTCTTCACTCTGTTTAGAGTATTTCCTCTGGCTTCCAACCACACCAGTTGCTGCTCTGAAATGCCGTCTGCACAACCCACACTTGTTCCTGTGTTACTGGGGTTCTGTAACAGCAGCTTCTCCCTAGAGGTGAGTCAGGCAATGTCTCCTGCTCTGTCCACATTTCCACTACAAGTAGTGGGAATGTAGACAAAGCAGGAGACATTGCCGTGCTCAACTCTGGAGATGAGCAGATGTTGCAGGACCCAGGTACCAAAGGAACAAGTGTGGATTGTGCAGACGGCACTTGAGAGCAGAAACAGGCGGTGTTGTAGGCCGGAGGAAATACTCAAAACAGAGTGGAGACAGAGGGCAAATCAGAGAACATATTAAATCAGAGGTAGTCAGAAGTTGTAGGCAGCAGGAGAGTTTGCCGTACACACAGCAGGGGATCAGCTGACGTTACCGAACCCCACTTACACATGAGCGAGTGTTTTGTCTGTGCGGACAGCACTTCTGAGCAACAACAGGCGTTGCTGTAGCCCAGGAAATAAAGTTCAGGTCATAGAAACATGAACACAACAGGAGACCTGGATCCTGTTGCCAGCCAATTATTTATTCTGGAAGAGGACTGGCAAATTCAGGTGAGATCCAGGCCTTGTTCATTTTCACAAAAGTAAGCCGGTCAACATTATCGGCGGATAGTCGCTTACGACGGTCTGTTACCACACCACCTGCAGCACTAAAGACACGTTCCGATAATACACTGGCAGCAGGGCAAGCCAGCACCTCCAATGCATACTGGCTAAGCTCTGGCCATGTATCCAGCTTAGAGACCCAATACTTGAACGGGGAAGAGCCGTCTGGGAGAACACTAACAGGGCACGACAAGTAGTCTGTCACCATCTGACGGAAACATTGCCTCCTGCTGACTGAAGCCGTCTGTGATGGTGTAGCCGTTTGTGGCGGTCCCACAAAACTTTTCCACATTTGGGCCATACTGGCCTTGCCTTGTCCTGCGGCACTGCCTCTGCTACCTCTTTGTGCAGAGCTTCCTCCACTGCCTCTACCCACATGGCTGCTTTGAAAAGCACTACCAGCAACACTTGTGGGGGGAATGGAGAACATGATGGCCTGCACAAGTGTTTCTTGGTACTCCCGCATTTTTCGCTCCCGGTTCAACTGTGGTATGAGGCTTTGTAAGTTGTCCCAGTAGCGAGGATCTAGGAGGGTGTACACCCAATAATCAGCCGTGTGGAGAATGTTGGCGATGCAGCGGTCATTTAACAAGCACTGCAGCATGAAATCAACCATGTGCTGCAGACTGCCAACTGGACCGGAAACGCTGTCCCCAGCTTGAGGCAGCATCTCTGCCTGCTCAGCATCACCCCACCCTCGCTGTACACACTGACTACTAGAGCCTTGTGTACCTCCCTTCTCTGGAGAGATGTGTTCCTCCTCCTCCATTGACTCCTCGTCATCCTCCTCACTAAGTGTCCCCTGCCTGGGCCTTTGTGTGGAAGCACGTTGCGCAGACTTGCCAGAAGCAGATGGCATTTCTGACTGCTCATCCTCGACCTCTTCAAAAACCTCCTCACTTAGTGCTTGTAAGGTTTTTTGAAGCAGACAGATGAGGGGGACAGTCATGCTGATTAGTGCATCATCTGCACTGGCCATCCGCGTGGAGTCATCAAAGGCACGCAAAACTTGGCAGATGGTCCTCATAGTGGCCCACTCAGTGGTGGTGAAGTGTGTCCGGCGCACAGTGCGACTTGTTTGCACCTGATGCTGCTGGTACTCCATTACTGCTGCCTGCTGCTCACACAACCGCTCCAACATATGTAACGTTGAATTCCACCTGGTGGGGAGGTCACATATGATGCGATGTTCTGGCAGGCGGAATCGGCGTTGCAGAGATGCAATGCGCGATCTTGCCATGCTGGAACGCCGCAAGTGAGCACACTCTAGGCGAACCTTGTGCAGCAGTGCATCAAGATCCGGATAGTCCCTCAGAAAGCTCTGCACGACCAAATTGAGCACGTGTGCCAGACATGGTATGTGAGTGAGGTTGCCTAGGCCCAGAGCTGCCACTAGATTTCGGCCATTGTCACTCACTACCAAACCTGGCTGGAGATTCGCTGGCACAAACCACACATCGCTCTCCTGCTTGATGGCATTCCAGAGCTCCTGTGCTGTGTGGCTCCGATTCCCCAAAGAAATTAATTTAAGGACAGCCTGTTGACGTTTGGCCACACCTGTGCTCATATCTGGCCTAACAGGCTCACGCAGTGCTGATTCCGAGGAACTAGAGTAGGAGGAGGACTCAATATGTACAGACTGCATTCCTGCAATCCTTGGAGTTGGCAGAATACGTACAGAGCCACTCTTCAGATCTGTACCCGGCTCCACAACATTGACCCAATGGGCAGTGAGGGAAAGGTATCGTCCCTGTCCATGGCTACTGGTCCACGCATCGGTGGTCAGGTGGACCTTGCTACTGACGGCATTTAGTAGAGCATTTTTAATTTTTCCCTCCACATGCTTTTGCAGGGCAGGGACAGCTTGCCTGCTGAAATAAAAGCGGCTGGGCACATTGTATTGTGGAACTGCCAATGACATAAAGTTCCGGAAGGTGTCAGTCTCCACCAGCCTGAATGACAGCATCTCAAGGGCCAGTAGTTTGGCAATGCAGGCATTCAGAGCCAGTGCTCGGGGATGGTTTGCCGAGTATGGCCGCTTTTTCTCCCATGCCTGTGCTACCGATTGCTGGTGAGTGGCCTGGGAGTGTGCTGATGACTGCGAACGTGGTTCAGTGGGTGGAATTTCACTGGGTCTCTGGACAACAGTGGCAGTGGTTCTTCCATGGCGTTCCAGTGAGGAAGCCGAACCAGCTGTGTGTGAGCTGGAGGAAGAGGCCCCAACACGAGCTGAAGAGGTGGTAGGTGCTGCTGAAGGTTGGCCTACATCTTCAGTGTGTCTGTATAACTCCACCTCGTGCTTGGTACGCACATGTTTCCACATATTTGTGGTATTGAGGTTGGTCACATTTTTCCCTCGTTTCACTTTCTGATGACACAGCTTGCATCTGACAAAGCAAATGTCATCTGCAACTGTGTCAAAAAAAGACCACGCACTGCAAGTCCTGGGAGCGCCCGTTTTGTGTTTTGGAAGAGGATTGCTCCTCATGGGTGCCAAAGTGGAGGCTACAGGCAACCAAGTCTGCCCCCGCCCTCTCCCTCCTCTTTTGGCCGTTCGGGGAATCTCTTCCTCAGAGCTGCTCCCACCACCTTCCTGTGGCTGACGCCATGATGGGTCAAGGACCTCATCATCTCCACTCCCCTCTTCAAGCACCGGCTGGTCCTGGGTTGTCTCGCCTGTACCATACGCACCAGAAATTGGCAACTGAGTCTCATCATCATCTGATGCATACTAAGGTGTGCTGACCATAGGCACTGGCTCACCCGCCTCTTCAGATTCAGAGGGACAAAGTAGTTGTGCATCACTGCATACTCCCTCTTCTTCACGCTCTAGAATGCTGCTTGGCTGGCCACCTCTTTCCAAGCCAACAGATTCTGAGAACAGAAGTAAAGATTGAGATGGCTCCTGTCCAGGGCTCTCAGACTGCCTGGGCAATTTGGCAGGTGGTGAAGAGACAGATGGTTGCTCTTCAGTGCTCTGGCCTTGGGAGGATGCGGAAGTCATTGAAGTGGATGCGTTAGCTGCCATCCATCCGACAACGGCTTCAATTTGTTCGTCACGCAGCAGTGGGGTACGGCGAGGTCCTACAAAGCTGCGCATGAAGGACTGTTGCCTGGTAAAAGTGGGGGATGCCGGGTCACTGGTGGCCGCAGCAGATACCGAATCCCCACGTCCTCTCCCTGCTGAATCCCCCCGTCCTCTCCCTGCTGAAACTCCACTGCCACGACCACGTGCCTTACTCCCTGCCTTCTTCATCTTGGTAGACTGATAAAGATAGGCAGAAAAGTAAAAAAGGGGTGGCTTAGTGTTCTTATTCCTGAACACCTGCTAACCAGTATAAGAAACACTAATTTGGCTAAGAGTGTGTGTACTACACTTTAATATGATCTAATGTGGCCTAGACAACTGTAAAGTGGAGTGTTTGGTGAACTTTATTTCCTTTTTTTTGGGTGGGGGGAAAGGAAAGGATGTGACCAAAGTTTGAAAGCTATAGTATCACAAACTTTTTGGAGCGATTACAATGCAGGAAGCTAACCTACAATGCAATTGATGAGGCTCCAAAAAATAGGGTGATACTAGCCTGGCTGGCCCTGAAGGGCACAAGCCAGCAAAAAGGCTCCTCTATCTAATCCTATATAGTGTTTGCAACCAACCAATGACAATGGATGCGGTTGGAAGCACACTAATATAGGAGCAAAAATCTGGCTAAATTAGCTGCAAAAAAAGGACTATGTATGAGGCAGTGACGCACGCTGAGCGGACTACAGCTAGCGGTGGCTGTAGAATACACTGCAACGTGAGCTGCACTCACACACAGAGAGACCTATCAGACAGCCAAAAACAGTGCAGAGAAATGGGCTATAGCACTGAAAGGCTGCTGAAAGGCTCCGCTGTCCACTCCTTTAGTGTTTGCAACCAACGTATATGGATACGTATGGAAGCACACTATACAGGAGAAAAAAAAAGCAGCAATAAAAGAAAAATGTGTATGAGGCAGAGACACACGCTGGCCGGCCTACAAGCAGACGTGCCTGCAGGACACACTACACAGCGTGGGTCTGCACTCACACAGCCCTTGCAGACAGCTGTGAAAACAGCGCTGCTAGGGAAAAGCAAGCTACAGTGGTGGTTTATGTAGCCTGGGTTAAGCACTATATGTTTTGTGGAATCGCTATTTCTAACTGTCCCTCACAGTCTTCAACAGCAGCCTGTCCCTAACTGAATTCACAGCAGAGTGACCAGAAATGGCGGCTGCAGCGCTTTTTATAGTGCATCATGACATCATTTCAGCAGCCAATCACAGCCATACCAGTAGTTAACATGCCTACATGCCTAACAGGATATGCCCACACTTCTGAGGATCCCCATTGGCTGAATCAAATTGAGCGGGCTCCTAGCATTATGGGAACTTCCGATTCCGGTATTCGATATGAAAAAAGTATCGGAACTAAGTATCGGAATTCCGATACAGCTAATATCGGCCGATACCCGATACTTGCGGTATCGGAATGCTCAACACTAGTGATAACGGATGTAATTTTGTGGCAGCCATAGCCCGTGCAAAACTCACACACATACCTTGCCTGGCTCACACTTTGAACCTGGTGGTGTAGTGCTTCCTTAATAATTATCCGTAGTTAACTTCCCTGCTCCATAAGGTGCGAAGACTGTGCTCGCACATCCGTCGCTCGGCCGTACACTCCAGTCGTATGCAGAAGCTGCAGCGATTGCTCCACCTTCCCTAGCCCCGCCTAATCATAGACGTTGCAACAAGGTGGAACTCCACCCTGCACATGGTTGAGAGGCTGTGCGAACAGAGGAAGGCTGTAATGCATTTGTGGGAGGCTATACGGGCAGGCAGTTTGAGTGAAGACATGGAATTGACGGGTGTGCAGTGGTCAAAGCTAAAAGACCTCTGTAAAGTCCTTCAGTGTTTTGAGGAATGCATACGGCTGATAAGCGCAGACGACACCATCATAAGCATGAGTGTCCCACTTATGCGTCTGCTCATGCAAAGTTTGACGCACATTAAGGATCAGGCGTCTGCAGCGGAGGAGGAGGAGGAAAGCCTTGATGACTTTCAGCCATTGTCTGGTCAGGGAACTGTCCTGGACGAGGTGGTGGAAGAAGAGGATGAGGATGAGGGGGATGATTATTTTGGGCAGGAGGATGTTTCTCAGGGGGCAAGAGAAAATGTTGGCGTTCCAAGGTCAGGTACAGTGTTTGTGCATGACTGTAGGGATGTGAATTTGCCAGAAACTGCTCCTCCACCCACCACGGGCAGTGCATCATTGACACCTGGAACATTGGCCCACATGTGCGATTATGCCTTGTGGATCCTAAAAAGGGACCCCCGCATTGCCAAAATGATGAGGGATGACGACTACTGACTGGCCAGCATCCTCGATCCACGCTACAAAGGCAAATTACACAACATCATGCCACAGGAGAACCTAGAGATAATATTGGCAAACAAGCAACTCTGGTAAACCGTTTGAGACTTTCCCAGCACACAGCAGCGGTGCTGGTTCTCCCACGAGCCGTAGTGGGCATAATGGAAGAGGTGTTCGTGGTGCACACAGCAGAAGTGGCGTTGGAGACAGGGGTTTAATGACCATGTTGTGGCATGATTCCTCAAGTACCGCTCACACGACTGCTAATACTGCATCGATTAAAAGTGACAGGAGGCAGCAGTTTTCAACTATGGTTACAAATTACTTTTCCTCCCATATCGATGTTCTCCCTCACAGGTCATTCCCCTTTGACTATTGGGCCTCTAAACTGGACGCCTGGCCTGAATTGGCACAATATGCCTTACAGGAGCTCGCTTGCCCTGCTGCTAGTGTGTTATCTGAAAGAGTCTTCAGTGCTGCTGGATCAATCCTGACAGAAAAAAGGACCCGTCTGTCGACCGAAAATGTTGATGATCTAACCTTCATTAAAATGAACCATGCATGGGTTTCAAAGGATTTTGTCCCACCTTCCCCTGATGACACATAGGTTACCAGAAAAGTGCCTTGGTTTTTTCCTCCTTTTCCTCGGACTTGCCCAATTACGCCCTTTGCAGCATCTGAATGTCCAGCCAACAAATCAACATATGCCATTTTTTAAACCTCCCTAGCTGGGCTGCCCACCCCTCCCCCAACGGCTGGGGTCATGACCTGGGGCACCCGGGCAAGTGCCGTTGCTCTGAACAGGTGGATGGCCCACTGATGGCCGCCAGCAATGGCACAGGCTCCCTCATAGTACAATACAGTGTCTCAGACGGTGGGAGGGCCCACTCGCCATCAGACACACCAGCGTACTATGAGGGGCCCTGCGCCAGTACCGTCGACCACGATCCCCCCCCCCCGCTTTGTCATGTCCACAGCATTTGCAAGTTACAATACTTACCTCTCCCTGCTCCACCGCTGTGTAGTCTGGGCAGTTAAATCCTTCACAGGGACGGCCACTAGAAATTTGGTGTATTGATCAATGATGGTTAAGATGTAGCTATGGCCTGTCCTGCTGGCCTCTACCTTCAGATGATCAATGGCTACCATTTGAAATGGACGACAACTTACAAGCGGATGCAGTGGTGCTTTATGATCACCTTTCACAGTTGTGATAGTCACAGACGTGTGACATTCCTGCCACCATTTTTCAATGTCTCCTCTCATGCCAATCCAATAGAATCGCCTACGGCCTGTGGCTTCTGTCTTTTGCACTCCAAAATGACCAGACACATCATGATAGGCAGTGAGGACCATGGGTACATCTCTCCCTGTGATCACAATTTGATGGAGACGAGTAACGGTGATGTGATCCACGCTACTGCGATAAAGCAATCCTTTCTTCACAAAGAACCTTTTTCGCTTTCTCCACAGACACAGTAATTGAGGGTCTGCATCGCCTCTGCAACATCTACTGGGAGGTTTTCCCGCGATGAGTAATTCCAAAATTTCTGCTAACACTCGACTTTGCGTCTATACTTGTATCCATGTAGTTTCCAGAAGCGGAGATTCTGGACTGGCTTACTGAGATTTAAATATATACGAAGATTTAAAAGTACCACAACACTGTATACTGATGTACGCTATGAATACCTTTCACTTTTTCTACTTTTTTAATTCTGGTGTAATGCATAGTGAGCCTGTGAGTGTCTGTGTCTGACTCCGGAAGTATAGACGGAAATTTAACCCTAGACTGGACACACCTGGTATGTGTTGATACAGTACCTTGTTTCAAAAATTTGTATTAAGGTATCATCTGTAGGATAACCAACTGTGGGGGGGGGACCCTCTTCTTGCCGCAGACAAACACGAGACTGAGACAGAGTTTGTATTGAACAGGTCCATTTTTAGCGCCCATCCTTCTGTCGACAAAAGCAATTCACCACAGCCGTTTCACATTTCTCTGTATACAAGTACCCGTTACCTTCACTTCCTTTGTAACTATAATCATGGTGTCCTCTGTGGCTCTTCCACGGTGGCTGGCCTAGGCCCAACCACTACAGCGCTGCACCAGTCTGAGCACACCGCCCGTATGATAGCCCGAGGCCGTTTTCGTCTGCGGCTACCGTCCTCTGGGCCACCCCCCCGTGACCGCCTCAACTGTCAGGCCTCTCTGGAGCCTTTCCACTGTCTCTATTTCCTCTGCAGAACTTCATCTTTACTGTGCTCCCTTCGCTGACTGACTCTTCCAGAACCTTCCCTCAGCCTTTTATACTTCCAGCTCTGGTAACTCCCCCCACCATCACCTAACAGTTTCTCTGACCAATGGCAGTTATTCAGTCCCACTCCTACACTCTCCACTGCCCTCCAATGGGCAAGCTAAAACACTGCACCCTTTCTCTTTATCTTAGCGGTTTCACACCTACACTGCGCTACACCTCTGCTTCTCACTACAGGCTGGTTTGTCTGTCAGTCCACCTTCCCTACATCATCCATAGTGAGTGAGCGTGTGTGGGTTACGCCTTCTATATATACGGGGAATCGGAGAAACAAATTTTTACACTATACTCGATACAGCTTGTATCTTGTTATACAGTACCTTTGTTCGACATTTAGCATTACGGTCAAATCCATACTGTGTAAGTGACTACGTGACTATTTATATGGAGATTTCAATTGTACCCTAAAAAATATATACTTGCTATCTTGTTATCCAGGACCTTTTTTACAAGGTCAAAACCAAACTGAGTGAGCGTCTGAGGGTGACTACGGAAATATATACCGATATTTTCAATTTGGCCAACACTGTATACAGCAGAACGCTTCTGATACAGTAACCTTTTTAGCTATCTAGATTCTGGTGTAATCCATAATGAGCCTGTAAACGTCTGTCTGTTACTCTGGCAATATATGTGGAACTTTAAGATTACCTCAACACTGTATACAGCTGTACTCTTGTGTTACATAACACATTTAGAGCTTTTCATATTCTTGTGTAATCCATACTGGGCCTTAAGAGCGTTTGTGTCTGCCTCCTGAAATGTATACGGCGAATCAGAATGTTTACGCTATACTATATATACCTTGTATCTGGTGATACTGTACTCTTTTTCAACTTGTTATTTTATTGGATAATCCATACTGAGCATGTGAGCGTCTGTGTATGCCTCATGAAATATAAACGGAGATTTACCGTTAACCATAGACTGTATAGAGCTGTACGCTTCTGATACAGTACCATACAGTGGGGCAAAAAAGTATTTAGTCAGTCAGCAATAGTGCAAGTTCCACCACTTAAAAAGATGAGAGGCGTCTGTAATTTACATCATAGGTAGACCTCAACTATGGGAGACAAACTGAGAAAAAAAAATCCAGAAAATCACATTGTCTGTTTTTTTTTCATTTTATTTGCATATTATGGTGGAAAATAAGTATTTGGTCAGAAACAAAATTTCATCTCAATACTTTGTGATATATCCTTTGTTGGCAATGTCAGAGGTCAAACGTTTTCTGTAAGTCTTCACAAGGTTGCCACACACTGTTGTTGGTATGTTGGCCCATTCCTCCATGCAGATCTCCTCTAGAGCAGTGATGTTTTTGGCTTTTCGCTTGGCAACACGGACTTTCAACTCCCTCCAAAGGTTTTCTATAGGGTTGAGATCTGGAGACTGGCTAGGCCACTCCAGGACCTTGAAATGCTTCTTACGAAGCCACTCCTTCGTTGCCCTGGCGGTGTGCTTTGGATCATTGTCATGTTGAAAGACCCAGCCACGTTTCATATTCAATGCCCTTGCTGATGGAAGGAGGTTTGCACTCAAAATCTCACGATACATGGCCCCATTCATTCTTTCATGTACCCGGATCAGTCGTCCTGGCCCCTTTGCAGAGAAACAGCCCTAAAGCATGATGTTTCCACCACCATGCTTTACAGTAGGTATGGTGTTTGATGGATGCAACTCAGTATTCTTTTTCCTCCAAACAC